>NC_064632.1:115632748-116999623 GCF_023864275.1 Schistocerca cancellata
CAGTCTGGAGCATAGCCCCCCTTATAGAATTCCTCCAAGATCCCCTATTCAGTGCTAACATTGGTGCCTCTTCTGATGTTAAGCCTATTACTTCAAAATCATTCTTAACCGAATCCAGGTACCTTCTCCTCGGTCTGCCCCGACTCCTCCTACCCTCTACTGCTGAATCCATGAGTCTCTTGGGTAACCTTGCTTCTCCCATGCGTGTAACATGACCCCACCATCTAAGCCTGTTCGCCCTGACTGCTACATCTATAGAGTTCATTCCCAGTTTTTCTTTGATTTCCTCATTGTGGACACCCTCCTGCCATTGTTCCCATCTACTAGTACCTGCAATCATACTAGCTACTTTCATATCCGTAACCTCAACCTTGTTGATAAGGTAACCTGAGTCCACCCAACTTTCGCTCCCATACAACAAAGTTGGTTGAAAGATTGAACGGTGCACAGATAACTTAGTCTCGGTACTGACTTCCTTCTTGCAGAAGAGAGTGGATCGTAGCTGAGCGCTCACTGCATTAGCTTTGCTACACCTCGCTTCCAGTTCTTTCACTATGTTGCCATCCTGTGAGAATATGCATCCTAAGTACTTGAAACCGTCCACCTGTTCTAACTTTGTTCCTCCTATTTCGCACTCAATCCGTTTATATTTCTTTCCCACTGACATTACTTTCGTTTTGGAGATGCTAATCTTCATACCATAGTCCTTACATTTCTGATCTAGCTCTGAAAGATTACTTTGCAAACTTTCAATCGAATCTGCCATCACAACTAAGTCATCCGCATATGCAAGACTGCTTATTTTGTGTTCACATATCTTAATCTCACCCAGCCAGTCTATTGTTTTCAACATATGATCCATAAATAATATGAACAACAGTGGAGACAGGTTGCAGCCTTGTCTTACCCCTGAAACTACTCTGAACCATGAACTCAATTTACCGTCAACTCTAACTGCTGCCTGACTATCCATGTAAAGACCTTTAATTGCTTGCAAAAGTTTGCCTCCTACTCCATAATCTTGTAGAACAGACAATAACTTCCTCCTAGGAACCCGGTCATATGCCTTTTCTAGATCTATAAAGCATAGATACAATTCCCTGTTCCACTCATAACACTTCTCCATTATTTGCCGTAAGCTAAAGATCTGGTCCTGACAACCTCTAAGAGGCCTAAACCCACACTGATTTTCATCCAATTGGTCCTCAACTAATACTCGCACTTTCCTTTCAACAATACCTGAGAAGATTTTACCCACAACGCTGATTAAAGAGATACCTCTGTAGTTGTTACATTCTTTTCTGTTGCCATGTTTAAAGATTGGTGTGATTACTGCCTTTGTCCAGTCTGATGGAACCTGTCCCGACTCCCAGGCCATTTCAATTATCCTGATTAGATAATTATTAGATAATTATAAAAATCAACAGCTCCCAGCTTTTTAAGTAACAGAGTGTGGGTGAATTTCTTTCCTTGCGTTAGCCACTTCTTTGCCCACATCTCTCTATCGGCTTTTTGACTTTGTTACGTCTCAAACAGCGAAACCAAACCCCAGTTTTTGTTTCTGCGCAAAACCAAGCGAGATTTCGTAGAACACGAACTCAGTGAACTTATAAACAAATCATATCAGGATGACGCTGTAATCGCTGAATGCAGTCGGTCGGCACCTGTTTAGGCTGCCACGAAATTGGGCGGTCAGGCGACCGACTAATTGGTGGTTATGTAGGGACTGCAACTTTTGTTTCATTTAAACCGCTTTAAAAGCGTCAGGATATTACAAAGCAACAGCGCAGATTCATGTCAGTCCTGAGAAGTTTCTCCTTGGTAGTGTGGCTTACAAACTCTGTGTTATTTGGCCACACACACACACACACACACACACACACACACACACACACACACACACAGAGTGATGTTATGCTGAACTGAAGGATCCCGCTACGGGATGCTTACGCCGTGACACGTGCTCCAGCCATTAGGGCGCAAGCTCCAGAGCTCTCAGCGATCACGAATCCGCCCTAACGACTCGTGAATGCGTTTGATTGCCTTCGTTACGGCATAGTTGATGTTCAGCTCACGCACTCGATAGATCAATTTAAGTCAAAACGATAATTACGTAATATGCAGAACACTGACGTAGCGTTTCACTGTTGATATTCTCCAGGTTGGCCGCATGCGGGGCGCACAATGATGCTCCGTATTAATATTCAATCCCTAGTATTTGCTTCTGAGTTATGACTTCAGTTTTTAATTAATTATAAAGCAGATAAGTTATGAAACAAATGAAGACAATCGTTAGTCAACAACGAGGCATTACGAAGGTTTCCTTAGTCTTTCTCCTGAAACGTCCCCTTAGAAAAATTCATGAATTACTGCGCTGATAAACCTCTTACATCATTTGTTTTGCAAACAGCTGAGCAGAACTGATCATACTCAGACATTTCGCTCTTTACCTATTCTGATCAACAGTAAACTGACACACATTATTTTTAGCCCAATGCAATCTGACTTTCGATAATCGCTACAAAAGAATGGGCCTGACTAACAATAACCTATACCTTTCATGAATCACTTACCTCAAAAAATCGTCGTTACTCGAACTACTGCAATACAGCGAGCGGCACTACTGCCAGCTACATAAAAGATTCTAACTACTGAAGGGACTAACTACTGATAGACATAGTTAGCAAATGTAAGATTTTGACAGAGAACTTACAATGTATTTACCTTAATAATGTTCAAAAGTCATAATATGTATATCAGTTCATGATGTAAAGTGTTACAAATTTAGTCTTTCTGATGGACACACGTCCAGATCGTCCGCTCTCAAAATTCTGCCATCTCTCTCCCCACATCTCACCTCCAACTGCGCAACGCTTAAGTAGCGAATATTCCAACAATGCCAACCAGCCACAGACTGCACGCAGCACAGCCAGTGCTTTTCATACAGAGCGTTACGTGGCGTTACCAATATAAAAACCTAATCAGCTTACTTACACTCCTTTCTGTGTAACTTACCTGCAAAGGCCAAATTCTTTGGTAACCTTTGGGCACTGTACTTCTGATACTTCTGAAAAAGCGCGGTTTTGCCTCTGAGCCCAATTACGTTTTCATATAGCCGGTAAGTCGTTTGAGTATGGGGGAGACGGTCAGAATTTTGAGTTGGTCTTGGTTAGAGGAGTGGCGTTCCATGGAGAGCAATGACTCTGACATGCGAAATTAATGTCGATAAGGAATAAAGCAAGGAAAGTATGATACGCAGAACATCATTTATCAGTAAAAAGATGAAAGTATTATGAAACTTCCTGGCAGATTAAAACTGTGTGCCGGACCGAGGCTCGAACTCGGGACCTTTGCCTTTCGCGGGCAAGTGCTCTACCAATTGAGCTACCCAAGCACGACTCACGCGCCCCGTCCTCACAGCCTTACTTCTGCCAGTACCTCGTCATATCAGCGCTCATTCCGCTGCAGAGTGAAAATCTCATTATGAAAGTATTATGTTTAGGAATTATTAAAGTGGTGTCAGTGTGTACGCTGTTGTTACCGGCCATTCCCGCTTCTCGGGCATAATGACGATAGTGCTGCCACCATGTTCAAGTTTCCAGTTTGGTTTGACGTATGACAGCATGTCATTATGCGCCATTACGTGGAGTGGCCATTCAGAAAAAGAACGGAGACAGAACGTACAGTATTTCTCACGTTACTGCTCACAATGACCATTTCCGTAGCTCATAGCTCAGCACAGCTGATTGCCATGCGGAGGACCCGCGTTCGATTCCCGGTCTAGTCCTCGCAGAATGCCGATGGCGGTAGATGCGCAGACGGCAGGGTACGCGTGGGGAGAGCGGTAGAGTTGGCAGTTACAGGCAGGGGTCGTACAGGAAATGACGAGCGCTGGAGGGGAAGTGTCGTTCTAAACTGAAGCCAATCCTCACATTTTTTGTAAATGTTAAATGGGAACCCTCCACGCCCACACTTGAATGGTAAACATTCAAAAAGATCTGTCACCTCTGTTTTGGTTAGTACCTAGAAACACCTCTGCCGAAAATGCTGCGATTTATTTTCGCCGGGCTTGTTAACCATTCGTAACTACAGGGTGTTTCAAAAATGACCGGTATATTTGAAACAGCAATAAAAACTAAACGAGCAGCGATAGAAATACACCGTTTGTTGCAATATGCTTGGGACAACAGTACATTTTCAGGCAGACAAACTTTCGAAATTACAGTAGTTACAATTTTCAACAACAGATCGCGCTGCGGTCTCGGAAACTCTATAGTACGATATTTTCCACATATCCACCATGCGTAGCAATAATATGGCGTAGTCTCTGAATGAAATTACCCGAAACCTTTGACAACGTGTCTGGCGGAATGGCTTCACATGCAGATGAGATGTACTGCTTCAGCTGTTCAATTGTTTCTGGATTCTGGCGGTAAACCTGGTCTTTCAAGTGTCCCCACAGAAAGAAGTCACAGGGGTTCATGTCTGGCGAATAGGGAGGCCAATCCACGCCGCCTCCTGTATGTTTCGGATAGCCCAAAGCAATCACACGATCATCGAAATATTAATTCAGGAAATTAAAGACGTCGGCCGTGCGATGTGGCCGGGCACCATCTTGCATAAACCACGAGGTGTTCGCAGTGTCATCTAAGGCAGTTTGTACCGCCACAAATTCACGAAGAATGTCCAGATAGCGTGATGCAGTAATCGTTTCGCATCTGAAAAATGGGCCAATGATTCCTTTGGAAGAAATGGCGGCCCAGACCAGTACTTTTTGAGGATGCAGGGACGATGAGACTGCAACATGGGGCTTTTCGGTTCCCCATATGCGCCAGTTCTGTTTATTGACGAAGCCGTCCAGGTAAAAATAAGCTTCGTCAGTAAACCAAATGCTGCCCACATGCATATCGCCGTCATCAATCCTGTGCACTATATCGTTAGCGAATGTCTCTCGTGCAGCAATGGTAGCGGCGCTGAGGGGTTGCCGCGTTTGAATTTTGTATGGATAGAGGTGTAAACTCTGGCGCATGAGACGATACGTGGACGTTGGCGTCATTTGGACCGCAGCTGCAACACGGCGAACGGAAACCCGAGGCCGCTGTTGGATCACCTGCTGCACTAGCTGCGCGTTGCCCTCTGTGGTTGCCGTACGCGGTCGCCCTACCTTTCCAGCACGTTCATCCGTCACGTTCCCAGTCCGTTGAAATTTTTCAAACAGATCCTTTATTGTACCGCTTTTCGGTCCTTTGGTTACATTAAACCTCCGTTGAAAACTTCGTCTTGTTGCAACAACACTGTGTTCTAGGCGGTGGAATTCCAACACCAGAAAAATCCTCTGTTCTAAGGAATAAACCATGTTGTCTACAGCACACTTGCACGTTGTGAACAGCACACGCTTACAGCAGAAAGACGACGTACAGAATGGCGCACCCACAGACTGCGTTGTCTTCTATATCTTTCACATCACTTGCAGCGCCATCTGTTGTTGAAAATTGTAACTACTGTAATTTCGAAAGTTTGTCCGCCTGAAAATGTACTGTTGTCCCAAGCATATTGCAACAAACGGTGTATTTCTATCGCTGCTCGTTTAGTTTTTATTGCCGTTTCAAATATACCGGTCATTTTTGAAACACCCTGTATCAGAGAAGCTTCATGAGTGGCGAATTTTGAGTGAAACCTACACATTTCTCTGGACGCCATGGTAAAATTTCCTTCTTTTGAGAAAGCACAGCGGAATTTGCAGAGTCCCACCCCACTGACATGTCGTGCAGACACTATTCGAGAAAATACTGAGACAGTGCTTTATTAAGTTTATTAAGTGACGAACTGAGGAGAAGTAAGGTCACTTACTTATGAAAAAGTGCATCCTCAGTACAAAAAAAAGTGTAATGTCTTCACTTATGTTGTTCCAAAACCCCTAGCATTTCTCGCTTCACCAGCTATCGATGGCCCTTAAAACTTAGGTTCTTCCATCGAAACAGTCTGTATATAGTGGAATAGCATGGTAGATCATTAAGTTTTTCATAATAACGATATGGCAAAATACTCTCCACAGCGCAGGGTAGCCGCGCGGTCTAGGGCGTCTTGCCACGGTTCACGCAGCTCCCCCCGTCGGAGGTTCGAGTCCTCCCTCGGGCATGGGTGTGTATATTGCCCTTAAAGTAACTTAGTTTAAGTTAGATTAAGCAGTGCGTAAGCCTAGGGACCGATGACCTCAGCAGTTTGGTCGCAGAGTCCTTACAACAAATTTCCGAAATACTCTCCTCTTTGAGTGCCATCATTTGCCAAACTCTCATTTCGATATCTGAAACCTTTTTTACGAAATGTGAGGAATTTTATGGGTATTTCACTCTGGCTTTATCGCTGGTGAGACGTTATCGAAAATGAGTGTGCTACATCAGCTAAATTTTCTCGAGATTGGCGACAGATAAATACCTCTACATAAGCCTAAAGAAAAATTCAATATGTTAGCTAAATTTCATATGGAACAATATATTATGTAATATGCGCCAAACACAAAATCATAACGACCTCTATTTTTCACTGCCTACTTTCTCGAATTATGGGTGGTGTCTTAATTCTACGTAAATATGACAATAAGTATGACATTAAGGAAATGCTGCGCACATAATGATGAACCTGACCTATAGAGCTATATGTAAACCAAAAAATTTTTTATTTATTTTATTTTATTTATTTACTCGTCAATTTCCGTGGGACCAAATTGAGGAACAAATCTCCAAGGTCATGGAACGTGTCAGTACATGAAATTACAACATAAACGTAATAACAGATAAAAATAAATGTTCATGAACCTTAAAAAAAGTCAGTCCATAAGTTTAAGTAAACGCTATAAGCAATACAATAAAAATCAGCTTCATTTTTTAAGGAACTCCTCTACAGCAACTCTTCAGTTTCGATTTGAAAGCCCGTGGATTACTGCTAAGATTTTTGAATTCGAGTGGTACCTTACTGAAAATGGATGCAGCAGTATATTGCACACATTTTTGCACAAGAGTTAAGGAAGTCCGATCCAAATGCAGGTTTGATTTCTGCCGAGTATTAACCGAGTGAAAGCTGCTTATTCTTTGGAATAAACTAATATTGGTAACCAGATACGACAATAAGGAATATACATATTGAGAGGCCAGTGTCAAAATACCCAGACTCGTGAACAGAGGTCGACAAGAGGTTCGCGAACTAACACCACCTATTGCCCGAACCGCCCGTTTTTAAGCCAAAAATATCCTTTTAGAATGGGAAGAGTTACCCCAAAATATAATACCATACGACAATAGCGAATGAAAATGAGCAAAGTAGACTAATTTTCGTGTCGAACGATTACTCACTTCTGATACCGTTCGAATAGTAAAAATGGCAGTATTAAGTCGTTGAACAAGATCCTGAACGTGGGCTTTCCACGACAGCTTACTGTCTGTCTGAACACTTAGAAATTTGAACTGTTCAGTTTCACTAATCATATGCCCATTCTGTGAAATTAAAACGTCAGATTTTGTTTGTGTGTTAGAAACTGTAAAAACTGAGTCTTACTGTGATTTAGCGTTAGTTTATTTTCTATAAGTCATGAACTGAGGTCATGTACTGCACTATTTGAAACCGAGCCAATGTTCCACACAACATCCTTTACTACCAAGCTAGTGTCATCAGCAAACAGAAATATTTTAGAGTTACCCGTAATACTAGAGGGCATATCATTTATATAAATAAGGAACAGGAGTGGCCCCAACACTGATCCCTGGGGCACCCCCCCACCTGACAGTACCCCACTCAGACCCCACATCACAGCCGTTATCAACATTGCGAATAATGAATGACCTTTTGCTGCCTGTTGCTAAAGTAAGAGATGAACCAATTGTGAGCTACTTCCCGTATTGCATAATGGTCCAACTTCTGCAGCAATATTTTGCGATCAAAAAATATGCCAAGCGTTCCAAACTTTTTGTTTAACCCATCCAGTACCTCACAGAGAAAAGAGAATATAGCATTTTCAGTTGTTAAACGACTTCTAAAGCCGAACTATACGTTTGACAGCAAATCGTGTGATATAAAATGATCAATTACCCTTACATACATAGACTTTTCAATAACTTTTGCAAACATTGATAGCTCAAATGGTTCAAATGGCTCTGAGCACTATGGGACTTAACATCTATGGTCATCAGTCCCCTAGAACTTAGAATTACTTAAACCTAACTAACCTAAGGACATCACACAACACCCAGTCATTACTAGGCAGAGAAAATCCCTGACCCCGCCGGGAATCGAACCCGGGAACCCGGGCGTGGGAAGCGAGAACGCTAGCGCACGACCACGAGCTGCCGACAAACACTGATAGCATAGAAATAGGTCTAAAATAATCTACATTATCCCTTTCTCCCTTTTTATAAATCGGCTTTACAACTGAGTACTTTAATCGTTCAGGAAATTGAACATTCCTAAAGGAAAAATTACAAATATGGCTAAATACAGGTGCAGCACAGTACTTTCATATTCTGCTAGACACTCCATCATAACCATGAGAGTCCCTAGTCTTCAGTGATTTAATTATTGACTCAATCTCCCTCTTGTCTGTATCACAGAGAAGTATTTCAGACATCAATCTCGGAAAGGCATTTGCCAAGAAAGTTACACTCCTGGAAATGGAAAAAAGAACACATTGACACCGGTGTGTCAGACCCACCATACTTGCTCCGGACACTGCGAGAGGGCTGTACAAGCAATTATCACACGCACGGCACAGCGGACACACCAGGAACCGCGGTGTTGGCCGTCGAATGGCGCTAGCTGCGCAGCATTTGTGCACCGCCGCCGTCAGTGTCAGCCAGTTTGCCGTGGCATACGGAGCTCCATCGCAGTCTTTAACACTGGTAGCATGCCGCGACAGCGTGGACGTGAACCGTATGTGCAGTTGACGGACTTTGAGCGAGGGCGTATAGTGGGCATGCGGGAGGCCGGGTGGACGTACCGCCGAATTGCTCAACACGTGGGGCGTGAGGTCTCCACAGTACATCGATGTTGTCGCCAGTGGTCGGCGGAAGGTGCACGTGCCCGTCGACCTGGGACCGGACCGCAGCGACGCACGGATGCACGCCAAGACCGTAGGATCCTACGCAGTGCCGTAGGGGACCGCACCGCCACTTCCCAGCAAATTAGGGACACTGTTGCTCCTGGGGTATCGGCGAGGACCATACGCAACCGTCTCCATGAAGCTGGGCTACGGTCCCGCACACCGTTAGGCCGTCTTCCGCTCACGCCCCAACATCGTGCAGCCCGCCTCCAGTGGTGTCGCGACAGGCGTGAATGGAGGGACGAATGGAGACGTGTCGTCTTCAGCGATGAGAGTCGCTTCTGCCTTGGTGCCAATGATGGTCGTATGCGTGTTTGGCGCCGTGCAGGTGAGCGCCACAATCAGGACTGCATACGACCGAGGCACACAGGGCCAACACCCGGCATCATGGTGTGGGGAGCGATCTCCTACACTGGCCGTACACCACTGGTGATCGTCGAGGGGACACTGAATAGTGCACGGTATATCCCAACCGTCGTCGAACCCATCGTTCTACCATTCCTAGACCGGCAAGGGAACTTGCTGTTCCAACAGGACAATGCACGTCCGCATGTATCCCGTGCCACCCAACGTGCTCTAGAAGGTGTAAGTCAACTACCCTGGCCAGCAAGATCTCCGGATCTGTCCCCCATTGAGCATGTTTGGGACTGGATGAAGCGTCGTCTCACGCGGTCTGCACGTCCAGCACGAACGCTGGTCCAACTGAGGCGCCAGGTGGAAATGGCATGGCAAGCCGTTCCACAGGACTACATCCAGCATCTCTACGATCGTCTCCATTGGAGAATAGCAGCCTGCATTGCTGCGAAAGGTGGATATACACTGTACTAGTGCCGACATTGTGCATGCTCTGTTGCCTGTGTCTATGTGCCTGTGGTTCTGTCAGTGTGATCATGTGATGTATCTGACCCGAGGAATGTGTCAATAAAGTTTCCCCTTCCTGGGACAATGAATTCACAGTGTTCTTATTTCAATTTCCAGGAGTGTATATGATTTCCTGTAGAAACTAAAATTTTATTTAATTCACCAGTAATGCTCAGAAAATGATTGTTAAATACTGTACATATATCTGATTTATCAATAACAGAAATATTTTTACCGGGAACTGACTTTATATCGTCGACCTTGTTCTGCTGACCATCACTTCCTTCACAACTAACAATATGGTTTTAATTTTATCCTGTGTATTAGCTATTCTATTTGCATACCACATACTCTTTGCCTTCCTGATAACATTTTAAGCACCTTACAATACAGTTTGTAATGGGCTACTGTAGCTTGACTGTGACTCCTAACATTCTGATATAATTCCCTCTTTTATCTACATGATATCCTTATCCCACTAGTCAGCCACCTGGGCTGCCCATTACTGCTAATATCCCGTTTAGAATGCCCTAATGGAAAGCAACTCTCAAAGAGCATGAGAAATGTGTTATGGAAAGCATTGTATTCATCATCTATGTTATCGGCACTATAAACATCCTGCCGCTCTTGTCCCTTGACAAGATTTAAAAAACTCTATTGCTGTTGGATTAACTTTCCTACATAGTTTGTAATTAAATATGACATTTGTTTGAATACAAAAGCCTTTTAGTGTTAAAATTTGTGCATCATGGTCTGAAAGGCCATTCACACTTTTACTAACAGAATGCCCATCTAGTAATGAGGAATGAATAAAAATATTGTCTGTGGCTGTGCTGCTGTTCCTCTGCACCCTAGTTGGAAAAAAAATAGTTTGCATCAGATGATATGAATTTAGGAGATCTACGAACAGCCTTTTTTATGGCACCGTCATATACAAAATTTATATTGAAGTCACCACATATAACTAGTTTCTGGTACTTCCTACAAAGTGAATCAAGAACCCCCTCTAGCTTGAGTAGAAGTGCTCTGAAGTCGGAGTTAGGGGACCTATAAACAACAACAATTAAAAGTTTAGTTTCACTAAATTCCACTACCGTTGCACAACATTCAAATATCTGCTCAGTGCAGTGTCGTGATACGTCTATGGACTCAAATGGAATACTGTTTTTTTACGTACAGAGCCATTCCCCCATTCCGCAAGGAACTCCTTGGGAAACAGCCAGCTAATCTGTAGCCTGATAAAGGAAGCCTCTGAATTGTCGAATTATTTAAGTGGTGCTCTGATATACCAATAATTTCATAGTCAACATCTATAAGCAGTTCACTAAGTTTATCTCTAATACCTCTTATATTTTGATGAAATATGCTAATTCCTTCTCTACTCGGAAACATTACATCCTCGGAAGGTGAGCCCTTAATTAGAGGGACTTCCTTTAAGCAGGTATACCTATCAGCTGACTTCAATCTAAAAAAGGTGCACCTCTAACACCAACTACCACAGGAATTTTCCCATGAGTGACACCACCACCACCACCACCACCACCACCACCACCACCCACTACACTGTCACCTATAAGCTTAGCCAGCATCCCCCTTCCCATGCCTATTGAGGTGCAGGCCATGCCTAGTGAAACCCCATCTACTGATAGACCCAATTGGCACCACTGAGATGTGACCCATGCCCTCTGCCATCAGCACCCTCCCCAGCCTAACAGCCGCATTAAGGTGAGGTCGATCATGACGCTGAAACAATTGCACGAAATGCACATTAGTGCCACCAGTTTGAGTCATTCCCGCTCACGCTGCGGTGAGTAACGCATAGCCGGTTGTCGCTGTTGCTACTCGAGATGTTGGGACGCGGAAGGGGACGCAAAGCTGCTGCCTTGGCGGAGTTGCTTCTCACGCTAGCAGGAACGTCCGGGAAGAAGAAGAGGAAGACTGCAGCGCAGTGCTTTCGCTGCCAAAAGCTTGGTCACGTCGCCAAGCACTGCAGCGGAGCAGTCGCGTGCTTGAAGTGTGCGCAAGCACACGACACACGTGACTGCAAGAAGCAGAAGGACGCCCCCTGTACCTGCGCCAACTGCGGCGGCGCACACGCGGCCAACGCCCGTTCCTGCGCCTACAGAAGAAACTGGCGCGGACCGGAGAAGAAGACGCAGAAGCAAGTGACCACCACACACGAAGAGGTGGTCACTTGCACAGAAGACGTCGTCACCAGGCGCCTTAACGACGCCGTACAAGACGCCATGTCCGCCTTCAAATCCGCCATGGCGGAAGAGAGGGCGGCCATGCTGGCGGAACTGGGCGAGGCTCGACGTCAGATTGCTGAGCTGACGCAGGAGCTTCGCTCAGCCAAAGCAGCTTCCGCCACAACAGTCGACACCGCCACCCAGGCGGCTCCTCCACGGGAGGATTTCGCGACGGTGGCCACGCAGACCGACGTGCCTGCCGAAGGGGAGGCAACACAGCCCAAGACGGACACCGAAGCAGCAGCGCAAGAAGAGTGGGAAGAAGTCCCATTCCTCCCGCTTCCAGACATGTACAGCGCAAGCGCTGTAACAAAGAAGATCGCTGGCTCGCTTCGCGATGGTACATTCCCCCACCACGACAACCCTTATCCCTTCGTTCCACCAAACCATCCTAAACCCCAACTCCCTCATCACCCACATGGGTATCCAGAAGGCCTTATTGGTCTTTCTAGGGAGGAATTCAATCTGATTGATTCCTACCCTATCTTCACACAGTTGCAAATGCGCTGCATCATCATCTCTCTGGTAAACGGAGAATATGATAAAGCAGGAATCCTTATGCACGGTATCCCAACCGAGGAAGAGCCCTCAGCAACAGCCAAGAAGAAGAAGAAAAATCGTCACACCGACAAGTACAGGAAATAGGTCATCGGCACTCCTTGCCAGTCCAGAAATACCTACCAGTACAGAAAGAAGATTCGACAAGATTCCCAGGGGAGTAAAGGCCAAACGGCCACAAACTTCCAATAGAACATCCTCACAGTGAGGAAGTCACAAAAGGAGCAGCAGCAACCAATTTGAGTAGCTATCTTAACCAGGTCACCATCTGCATGATATTCCCCGTTCCTATCGAGACTGTTCCCTGCTCTACCCACTATCACTATCTGATCCTCCTTCGTAAATTTCTTGCATAACTCCCCTATGCTGTCACACACCTGAGCCAACCGTGCGCAAGGCTTCACAATGCTGATGACCTGGTACTCACTCCCCAACACTTCCTGCAACTGCAGGCCCACACCTCTACCGTGAGAACTACCCAGCAGCAGAACCTTCTCCTTTCTGCTAGACTTTGCGACTAACTTAGGCCTCCTAAATGCTGCATGTTCCCTACATCTACAGCTACACGAGGCTCCTCTCCACTCAACTCTAACAGTTGGTCATATCTATTGCATGTACGGAAAGTAAAACTGTCTGAATACCTCCTCTTCCTAGCTGCCTTTTTGCCAACTGCCAGTTCCCATTCCCCACCATCCTTCACCCTCCTCAACCTATCTAGTTCCTCCCTTGCGCTTTGTAACTTCACCTGAAGGGCACAGATCTTACGCTCCTGCTCCTCTATCAACTTATTTCTGCTACATATTCTGCATTCCCAGGAGAGGATCTCACTAAAAGGACCACTGGCTTCCCCACTACATTCCCCCCAATGGAAATGCTTTGAACAAATCCCACACCGTAACCCACTACTCAAAAACCTACGACAGAGCCCACACTTCTCACTCATGGTAAAATTTTACAGTTACTGAAAAAACTATACGTCTACGTTACCAAAGTTCAGTTGTAACCTCCCCCTCACTTACCGACCTTAATGACAGTGAAACATTAAACCGCGTGTACCTAATGGAAATTTGGGAAAAGCAATCGTCACCGAAGTTAATTTGTCGGTAAAGAGGGAGGAAAGGGTTACATCTCTGACTTAATTTAGCAAAAGAATTAATAAAACCGGAAAATCGAAAGTTAATTTAGTGATTGAAGTTAATAGTGAGCTTTCTTTCTGAATCACATCGAAATTCAGTAAAATACTGTTAGTCTTGGACTACCTCAACAATCATTTCAGAAGCTACTTGAATCTACGTAATTTAGAAATAAGAGATTTAACTTTGAACTTGAATTAAATGATTCTGAACAATTAACAATAGTAAAATTTAGTACGTACCAAGCTGAGCTGCAGTCACAGGTAAGCTAAAATACGGTAACAAAACTCGCACTCTTAATTTGTGCTTGTGTAATCTGAATATTGTAGCCAGCTATGAATACCTTAACTGAACTTTGAAATTAAGGCAGTGAAATAGGATAATGTTACTTTAATGCTGGCGTTTGAATTTCAACGACACTCGGGTTCATTCCGGAAAAGGAAGGGACCCTGCTTGGTAATGCAATTGGGACAATGAGCAACAAAGGTTCATGCTACGTTGCTGTAATTTTGTGATTTGAACAGTTTTAAAAGCTGAGGTCTGCCATACAGTTCTAAAACTTTACGTGCGTCCAGTCTTCCTTGTCGGTTGATTGAAGGTTTGAAGCCGTCGATCGAGGAGGTGCCGACAGTCACTCATTGTCGGCCGTCGCTGTTGCAGAAGCTGGATGTTGGCGCGCCTTCTTCTCGACACGGTCACCAGACGAAACGGGCTCTTGATGTGCGCTAGCTAATGTTTCCCGTCCGCGACACCATGTCAGAAACTATCATCGCAAGTCGAGCGCAATTACATGCTGCCAAACCCCGAAAACGCGGCAACTCGCGGGAGCTTCACACAACACACCTGCTGCACTGCTCTCCTCCAGCCAGACTCTCTCTGCTCAGCCCGCGCTCCACGCGGCAGAGTTAACACTACCAAAGATCCTACACACTTTGATTCTTCACACGACCTATCGACGTAATCGTTCGATAGCAGTCTTCCCTAGGCAAGACCCAGCGTAAAAATACAAATAATATTTACGAAACAAACCAATTATACATCGACATAAATGCATAAATATACACTCCTGGAAATGGAAAAAAGAACACATTGACACCGGTGTGTCAGACCCACCATACTTGCTCCGGACACTGCGAGAGGGCTGTACAAGCAATGATCACACGCACGGCACAGCGGACACACCAGGAACCGCGGTGTTGGCCGTCGAATGGCGCTAGCTGCGCAGCATTTGTGCACCGCCGCCGTCAGTGTCAGCCAGTTTGCCGTGGCATACGGAGCTCCATCGCAGTCTTTAACACTGGTAGCATGCCGCGACAGCGTGGACGTGAACCGTATGTGCAATTGACGGACTTTGAGCGAGGGCGTATAGTGGGCATGCGGGAGGCCGGGTGGACGTACCGCCGAATTGCTCAACACGTGGGGCGTGAGGTCTCCACAGTACATCGATGTTGTCGCCAGTGGTCGGCGGAAGGTGCACGTGCCCGTCGACCTGGGACCGGACTGCAGCGACGCACGGATGCACGCCAAGACCGTAGGATCCTACGCAGTGCCGTAGGGGACCGCACCGCCACTTCCCAGCAAATTAGGGACACTGTTGCTCCTGGGGTATCGGCGAGGACCATTCGCAACCGTCTCCATGAAGCTGGGCCACGGTCCCGCACACCGTTAGGCCGTCTTCCGCTCACGCCCCAACATCGTGCAGCCCGCCTCCAGTGGTGTCGCGACAGGCGTGAGTGGAGGGACGAATGGAGACGTGTCGTCTTCAGCGATGAGAGTCGCTTCTGCCTTGGTGCCAATGATGGTCGTATGCGTGTTTGGCGCCGTGCAGGTGAGCGCCACAATCAGGACTGCATACGACCGAGGCACACAGGGCCAACACCCGGCATCATGGTGTGGGGAGCGATCTCCTACACTGGCCGTACACCACTGGTGATCGTCGAGGGGACACTGAATAGTGCACGGTACATCCAAACCGTCATCGAACCCATCGTTCTACCATTCCTAGACCGGCAAGGGAACTTGCTGTTCCAACAGGACAATGCACGTCCGCATGTATCCCGTGCCACCCAACGTGCTCTAGAAGGTGTAAGTCAACTACCCTGGCCAGCAAGATCTCCGGATCTGTCCCCCATTGAGCATGTTTGGGACTGGATGAAGCGTCGTCTCACGCGGTCTGCACGTCCAGCACGAACGCTGGTCCAACTGAGGCGCCAGGCGGAAATGGCATGGCAAGCCGTTCCACAGGACTACATCCAGCATCTCTACGATCGTCTCCATGGGAGAATAGCAGCCTGCATTGCTGCGAAAGGTGGATATACACTGTACTAGTGCCGACATTGTGCATGCTCTGTTGCCTGTGTCTATGTGCCTGTGGTTCTGTCAGTGTGATCATGTGATGTATCTGACCCCAGGAATGTGTCAATAAAGTTGCCCCTTCCTGGGACAATGAATTCACGGTGTTCTTATTTCAATTTCCAGGAGTGTATACATACAAACAGTAAAACAATTACAATATATAAAGAGACAGAAATGTCATATCTTGAGGTAACAAAGCAAGGAAAAAAAATAATAGTACAATAGATGGAAATAGGAGGATATGCATTTCCGGCGTTACACAGTTACACCAGAAGAACTATTTAAGAACTAACAATAATGGTCTCGAAATTCTCTGCCTGTTAAGAAAACAACTACTCGTATTAATACTACTACACCACAGCTAATACCAATACCAACAAAATTATTAGCTAAAACCAAAAAAATTCAAACGGCCACTGGAGCACTAAGCGAAGTTAAAACACTGAATTAAAATTTTACTGAAATATTTAACTAGAAACAATAATAAACGTCAGTTGAAAACTAAAGCACGAAAGTTACTAAACGACTTCGACGCACAGAAAACTCTACCAAACACAGCGGGCGAACGATTACAAAAGTTTATTAAGTCGTTGTTTCGCCACAAACGGCACTCAACACCGCTGAAAACTATTAAATTTAATAAGTGTATTACAGAGCACAAATAAGTTTGTCAGTACTTAGCTTTATAGCCGCTACAGCTGCAGTGCACGCCGCTAAATGTAAACACACTACTGAGGCGCGAGGCTTAGACGAACGACGCAAGCGCACTCAAGAATAATAGACCACTCGAGTCAATAACACAGGAAGAAAGACTGAGATTAATGAAAATCCACTAATAAGTTACTTCTACGGCAAATATTAACGCAAGTAAACTTTAAAATAACTAAATGAAGTCTAAAATTTTATAAAATATTAACGAGCAATTTCAACAGCAGTGCAGCACACGTGACGTCACAGCAAAGACTAAGTGTAATTTCTGTAAAATCGTTTGAGAAAGATTTCAGGGCGTGGGCCTCGATTCTGCCATCGCTGACCGGCCGAAAGGTGGAACGCTCTTGCTGGCCTCCCCTTCCGGACAAACGAATGAATTCGCCCAGCGCTTCGGACTTTCTAACTGGTCACTCCGCATCGGCCATCGTATACTGTGCGGGTTGCGCTATACTGCCAGGGAGTTTTCCTTGGTGGGAGAAACGGAACGGGGTGCCCTCAGTCTCGGGAGATCAGCTGAGGAGCTACTTGACCGAGTAGTGGCGACTCCAGATCACGAAATCTGCCATCTGCCCGGAGAGCGATGTGTTGACCCCACGTCCCTCCATATCGCATCCAACGCCGCCTCTGCTATAGGATGACACGGCGGTCAGGTCGGAGTGGACGGAGTTGACGCCTACGTTTCCACCTGCTCCTGATGCTTCACTGGCAGTACCCATAAAAACGCCTTCCCCAGTGATGCGGATATTTTCCACAGCGGATACGGTTGCGTCATATGCTTTTTCAGCTGAGGATAATAATGGCGACTCTGCTCGAATCTGTGCTGTTGGTTTTATTACATTTCTAGTATTCTCGTCCATCACAGTGTGTCTCCTCCAGTAGTCACCACACATTTTTTTGGCGTAATACTCGGCTTTAAGTCTTTTAACGTCGCAACACAAGGAGCTACTATCACAGTTGTAAAAGCAAAATGATCGCTTCGTACAGTAGTTAGCGTTTATGGCAAGTAACGCAGAGGTCCAGAGTGAGATTCCTGACGACCGCTTTAAATTTTTTATCTTTTGGACAGGTCGGGAAGGAGGTTCATTCAGCCTTGTGAGGCCGACTGAAAAGCTTCTTGAATATAAAAGCAGCTAAACTGATGTGCAAGCCATTGGAGTACCGTTACATCAAAAGGCTTTGTTACAGCACAGAATAGTAGGGTTTAAAAATTCGGAAACTTTATTAAAACTCATTCACCATGCTACAAGCAAAATGTGGTCACGCCAGAAGCAGAGACAGAGCCAGGAAATAAGTGGTATGTCGCAAGTGCGACAAGTCTCAGAACGTTGAAACTGTACTTATTTCATAAGAATTACTATCAGAGAACACAGCAGATAAGAGCCTGTTAAGCGAATGTAGCAGAATGAGGACACATGTAGGCATTACGAATCGAGTATCACGCCGTAGCCTCAAGTTAGGTCCCTATAAATACTCGAGAACTCCATCTCTCAAGGAGTTGATCACGTGGATCGCCACTCTTAGGCGGGTTCGTGGTTGGCTACCATGGGGCCCCAGCCTATGTAGCATCTTTCCCCTTCCGTGCTGAATGTCTGTCCTCTTGTTATTCTTTCTCCCCTCCCTTGAGGAACGTGTCTGAGGTGTTACTGGGAATGACGATAATGATGATGATGATGATGATGATGATGATGATGATGATGATGTTTGGTTTTTGGGGCGCTCAACATCTCGGTTATCAGCGCCCATACAAATTCCCAAGCGTTGCTCAGTCCAATCTCGTCACTTTCAGGAATGATGATGAAGTGATGAGGACAACACAAACACCCAGTCATCTCAAAGTAGGCGAAAATATTGGGAATGATCTGTATCGTCCGTCGCTGACATAAGAACTGTCTCACCACTGTTTTTCGTTCTCTTTTCCTTTCTTTGTTTCCCTTCTCCTCCGGTTCCTCCACTTCGGCGTTTGAGGTTCCCCTTTTCTTCTTTCTCCCTGTGCCTTCCTGAAGGCCAGGACACGAATCTGACGTATAACAGGTGACTGGGTCACTCGTAATTCCCAGCCACAGGTCGACAGGTAGGGTTCCCACTTACCTCCTGGTACAGGCCAGGCCCAGGGGGAAGTGACTGCCTGAGCTGCTATCTTCCAAAACTGCCAATTGGTCCCTTTGTCAGGTGTGATCAATCACCTAAGGTGGGTGCACCTCCTTGTGAAGGGGTCCCACTAGCTGGAAGGAGTACACCATCAGAGATGCTGGTAATCATGTGGGATTTTCTTGCAATGAGCCAATCATCTCAACAATCAACGCCCATGAAATGTAAATGGAATGAGGCTAACGATTCAGAGACCCTCCCAGCTGCATCACGGTTCCTTCTGGTTTTATGTACTGAAGATGGTCAATCCTTCACAACGGTCAATCCATTTATTGCTCAGAAAGGCGTTCATGCAATTGCTGGCCCCTTTGAAATCCTGCTCTTGTTTACAGACTGGCACTTTGCTTTTGGAGACTACTTCTGATTCTCAAGCACAACAACTACTTTCCGCCTCACTTCTCCACGGCTATCCTCTTTGTGTTGAGGCCCATAGAACTCTGAATTCTTCCCGTGGTGTTATTTAGACTAGGCTGCTCAACGACTTGACCAAGACTGAAATCAAGTCTTATTACTCTGATCAGGGTGTCATTGCCATCCACCTGGTGATGAAAAGGTAGATATCTACTTAGTGCCCACCTGCACTTCTTTTCTCACCATTGACTGAGTGGTGCTTCTGTGCAAGATCAAAGCAGGCTATGAAATTATCACAATCTGACCATACATTCCAAGCCCAATGCGCTGCTACCAGTACCATAGTTTCAACCACACTAGAATGTCTTGTTAAAACCTGGCGAAATGTGTAATCTGTGGTAGGGATGAGCGTGAGGGTGACTGTCCTTCTCGCCACTGTATCAACTGCCATGCCGCCTCCTCTCGGGATTGTCCCATGTAGCCTGATGAGCGGGCCGTCCAGGAGATCTGGGTAACGGAAAAAGTACCTTACCCAGTCGCTCGCAAGTCGCACACACTGCATTCTCCCATCTGGCACTTATAGTTGTTCTTGCTACCTCTCGCTCCCTGAATGACATGGCCACACAGACATGCGACCTCAAATTCAGCTCTGAGGTTGTGAAATTGCCCAGTATTAAGGTAGCATTGTCATCTCCTCTTCCAGCTGTGCAACAAACTCAAAAATGGTTCAAATGGCTCTGAGCACTATGGGACTTAACATCTGAGGTCATCAGTCCCCTAGAACTTAGAACTACTTAAACCTAACTAACCTTAGACCATCACACACATCCATGTCCGAGGCAGGATTCGAACCTGCCACCGTAGCGGTCGCGCGGTTCCAGACTGAAGCGCCTAGAACAGCTCGGCCACAGCGGCCGGCTGTGCAACAAACCATCAAACTCTCGCCTCAATGGGTGAAGCCATCAGCTACACAACAGGTAGGCTGGAAAGGATAGAAGGAGTACTCCCATGAAGACTTCTTACGCCCCTCCAGCCAAACTGAGTCTTCCTCTGCTAACTGAAAAGCCTCCAACAAGTCCAACAAAGGCAAATGTTGCCACGCGATACTTTAGCCCGACCGGCATCCATGTCGCCAGTGCATAACACCAACTGTTTTTCTGTGTTGGACTCCACAGACTGACAGCATAAGCAAGATGATGCTTCTGTGGACCTCATGGGGCAGGATCCTGCTGCTTCTGTGCCCTGTAGCAGCGAGTCTTCGCCGAGGTGACACACCTGCATTTCTTCCTCATCATCACTCTCCTCCGATGGAACACTCGCGGCCTTTGGTCTCACGAAGAGGATTTACAGCTGCTTTTGGCATCTCAGGTCCCCTTGTACTCTGCCTTCAGGAAACAAAATTGCGTCCTCACGACCGCTTTTAACTTTCACTTTACTTGCCATTTCGGTTTGACCTTCCCCCTGGGGTCGGCATTCCATCTTATGGGAGCGTCATGCTGCTCATATGGAATGACGTTCATAATCAACCCCTCTCCCTGACTACCCATCTTCAAGCTTTTGCAGTTCGCCTTTTCCTTCCTCACCTGACTTCCCCCCCCCCCCTCCTCCCCCCCCCCCATTCATGTCCCTCCATCATTCGATGTCACCAGGGCAGACTTCCTTCAGCTTATTGGGCAGCTACCTCTCCCATTTCTTCTACTCGGTGACTTTAGTGCCCATTTTCCCCTTCGGGGTTCTCCCAGAATCAGTCAGAGAGGTGCCCTCTTGGCTGACCTTCTTAATCAACTCAACCTCTTCTGCCTTGCCCAGCTTGCCCATCACCTCAAGTAGTCCATTCTTTCTGACACCTACTCTAGCGACCATTTCCCATGTGCTATCCGCTTGCTGACTCCTACCCCACCAGCTTGCACACCCAAATAGCAGCTTACTAAGGCGGACTGGGAGCTTTACTCCTCCCTGGCGGCCTTAGAAGAACAACATTTCCCCAGCTGTGATGACCAGGTTGAATATCTCACAAACGTTATCCTTACTGCTGCAGAACGTCCCATTCCTCGCACTACCTCTTTACCACGCCATGTCCCAGGCCCTTGGTAGACTGAGACATGCCGCAGCACAAGTCACGCACAGAGACATGCTCTCCGCGTTTTTAACCATCATCCTAGGATGGCAAATAGCGTTCATTATAAAAAGATGCGTGTAGTGTCGTCGCGTTCTTTGGGATAGAAAAAAAGCTATCTGGATTTCATTCACTAGTTCTTTTAACAGTTGCACCCCTTCCTCTGTCGTGTGCGCCAACTTCCGACGGGCTGTCTGGGACCAAGACCCATTCGCCAATTCCCTGCCTGACAGTAGCAGGCGATGTCATCATGGATCCTATTGCTATCTCTGTTGTGGGTTGGCAGGAGAGCCAACACCGGTTTTGAGAGGAAGCCGAAAGGCACGCATTTTAGCTCACGCAGGCTGGCGTGAGGTCTGGAACAGGTCAAGGAAATTAGACTTCAGAAAAAACATACGTAGCTGCTGGAATACTTAACTTTAATCCATAACTGGTGAACATCGCTCTTGACGGTACATTATTCATAATCTCAATAGTAAGGTAATGGCGCCTTGCTAGGTCGTAGCAAATGACGTAGCTGAAGGCTATGCTAACTATCGTCTCGGCAAATGAGAGCGTATTTTGTCAGTGAACCATCGCTAGCAAAGTCGGTTGTACCACTGGGGCGAGTGCTAGGAAGTCTCTCTAGACCTGCCGTGTGGCGGCGCTCGGTCTGCAATCACTGATAGTGGCGACGGCGACACGCGGGTCCGACGTATACTAACGGACCGCGGCCGATTTAAAGGCTACCACCTAGCAAGTGTGATGTCTGGCGGTGACACCACATTCCTCCCCCGCAAATCGGCGGACGTTTGTGGCATAAGGATTCCGCCCGCCGTGGGGAGGACCCCATGTTGACGTATGCGACGAGGTGGGGAGCCTAACAACAGGCGAGGCTGTGCGACCCGCACCCTGCCATCCGGACCGAGGGGAGCTAGGAAACGCCTGAAAACCTGCTCCAGGGTGCACGCCAACATGCGGTGTATGCGCCCGTAGAGAGACAGGAGGGGCCGAAGGATCGACCTCCATCGGGCCGGGGCACCCGACGGGCGAAGACGACATATGGTCCGGAGCGGGCAAGAGTTCCATGTCGGAGGACAACTGGTCACGGGAAGCGATCTGCGGCGCGTGACCCAGGGAGGCACCCGGCGGTTGCAGCGACGCGTCCACTGCGGGCGTCGCCGGCGGGAGAACAGGCGGCGGCGGCGGTGGCGGCGCGTCGCCATGGGGCAAAATGGAAGGCAGCGTCGGTAACACCTGGGGCTGAGGCGAGCCAGTAGATGGGTCCCCAGGGCGCTGACCGGATGGCACCGTCGCTGAAAGCAGACGGAGAGCGGCAGATCCCGTGCGACGACAGAGGCGCAGCTGATTGAGATGCCGACGCACCTCACCAGAGGCCCCCAAAACCAGATACATCGCGCGGCCGAGGCAGCGAAGAATGCGCCCTTCGAGCGAACGCCGTGAACCACTATAGTTGCGGTAGTAGACAACGTCGCCTGGGGCAAAAGCAGGTGACTGCCGCTGCACAGGAACCTGATACGGCGGATGTAGCAAAGACATCAAGGTTCGATGAGGGCGACCGTGAAGCAACGCAGCCGGCGAGCGACCATCTCGGGGCTGAAAGCGATACGAGGACAAAAAGAGCAATAACGCGTCCTCCCGAGAATGCGACTCTTTCAACTTCAACATCTCTGACTTGGAAGTCCCGACCAAACGTTCAGCGGCACCGTTTGACTGTGGCGAAAACGGCGCGGACGTCAGATGTTGAATACCATTGGCCTTGCAGAATGACTGAAATTCTGCGGACATGAATTGTGGGCCATTGTCGGAAACAATAGTCTGTGGAAGACCTTCAATGCAAAAGATAGCGGATAACGCTTGGATGGTGGCAGATGACGTCGTGGAAGGCATCCGGACAACAAAAGGAAAATTACTGAATGAATCTACCACAACCAACCATCGAGCATTCCAGAATGGACCAGCAAAATCGATGTGTAAGCGTTGCCAAGGGGAAGTGGCTTTTGGCCATGCAAAAAATTTCCGCGGTGGTGCTGATTGTTGTTCGGCACACACCATGCAAGAAGAGCACATATTCGTAATCGCGGGATCGATTCCGAACCAAGTACAGTGCTGACGAGCAAGTTGTTTCGTTCTCACTATACCCCAATGTCCTTGGTGGAGAAGCCGTAAGACAGAGGACTGTAACGAACGTGGGACCCCGACCCTGGACAGATCATTATCAGAACGCAACAGCAAAACACCACGTCGTACAAAAATTCTCTCCTTGTGAGCAAAAACTCGGCGAACCAACGGATCCCCGATCCGTGACTTTGACAAGGGCCATTGCGTAGCAAGAAAACGCAAAACGGTAGCAAGGACAGGGTCGGCAGCTGTGGCTGTAGCTACACGACGAAAATCAATCGGAAACGATTCGACCACGTTTTGGTTTCCAAATCAATGAACATGCAAGCAAGTTCGGAAGAATCGAATGCTCTATCCTCAGCAACAGGCAAACGGGACAACGCATCGGCGTTTCCGTGCTTAGCAGTGGACCGATACAAGATACCGTAGCGGTACTGCGAGAGGAAAATAGACCAGCGAATGAATTTCTGCGCTGTACGTGGAGGTACAGGCTTGGTCGGATGAAAAAGCCATGTCAAAGGTTTGTGGTCTGTGATAATGGTAAAGTGACGACCATACAAGAAATCATGAAACTTTGTAAAACCAAATACGAGAGCCAATGTTTCTTTCTCGATCTGTGAATAATTTCTTTGCGCAGACGCGAGCAATTTGGACGCAAAGGCAATAGGGCGATCGTGCGAACCATCTTTGTGCACAAGCACAGCACCGATCCCGAAATCCGATGCATCCACCATCAACAAAAGGAGCTTCCGGGGATCGAATGGCGTAAGGCAAGTATTGGAAAGCAACGCAGATTTCAACTGGCGAAAGGCGCGTTCGCATTCCGTCGTCCAGACGAACGGAACACCATCACGGCGTATGCGATAAAGCGGAGCTGAAATAGAAGAGGCGTGTGGGATATAACGGTTATAATAGTTAATTTTTCCCAGCACACTCTGTAGCTGCTTCAAATTCTGCGACGAAGGCAAGTCTTGTATGGCATGGAGGTGCTCTGGACTGGGATGTAGCCTTGGGCATTGAGTACATGTCCCAGATAGGGTAAGTCACGAGGGAAAAAACACACATTTGTCCTTCCGCAAGCGAATACCACTTTGTCGCAAGACCTAAAATAAAGTTCTTTTTCCGTCTTTCCGGAGATCACAATATCGTCCAGATAGTTTGCTGCAGTAGGGACCGACGCACAAACATTTTGTAGATATTGCTGAAACAATGCAGGGGCGGATGCACACCCGAATGGCAGTAGTTTGAATCGATGCGCTGGGATTCTCCGTCCACCGGTATTTGCAAGTACGCATCTGCTAGGTCCAACTTCGAAAAATATTTACCCGGGCACAGTTTGTCAAAAAGATCTTCCGGGCGGGGTAAAGGAAAAGATGCAGTCACTAGTTGTGGATTCACTGTTGCCTTGAAGTCCACACAAAGTCTCAGTTTTCCGGAAGGTTTTGGCAAAATTACTAAGGGCGATGCCCAGAGAGAAGCCTGCACACGTTCAATTACACCTTATGATTCCAAATCGTGTAATGTTTCTGCGACCTCATCACACAGTGCGTGGGGAACATTGCGTGCTCTGAAAAATTTCGGTTGCGCATTTACTTTCAGTTCCAAATGTGCTTTCTAGTTCTTAGCGCAACTGAGACCCGGTGCAAAAATGTCTGCATATTCTTCACATAGACGAGAAACACTGTCGGAAGGCACAGTCAGGTTCACTGATAGGACCTGATTTACTATAGACAAGTTAAAAAACTGAAATAAATCGAAACCAAACAAGTTCACTGCCGCAGAAGAACGAAGGGCGTAAAATGACACAAGTTTTGTTTGTCCCTTGTATGTTGCAAGAAGGCTGCACTGTCTGAACACAGGGATATGCTGACCGGAATAGCTAGTAAGCTTAACATTTGCGGCACACAACGGAGGTGTGCCCAGCAGTTTGTAAGTGTCTTGATTGATCAATGAAACTGCAGCTCCGGTATCGAACTGGAATGGTATCACTTTGCCCTTAATGTCCAAGTCCACAAAAAGTTTATTGTCCTGCTGACGACAAGAGCGACTGTCTCGTGCAGCGTGAACTGACACTGGTACAAAATCACTTGCGACTTGAGGGGAGTGCCGGCGATGTCAACGCACACTATTTGTGGGACGAACACAGTCACTGTTAGAGAGAGTGGCACTGGGCGGAGTGGCATGAACTATATGAATTTCCATGGGCGAAGTGTCACGAGCCTGAGTATCCTTGGTTCGATTCCGATTCCGGGGCGAAGCAAAGGGCCTGGAATGGTTTGGAGCTTCCAATCTGAGCTTTTTCTGGCAAACACTTTGAACATGTCCTTTTTTATTACAGAAAAAGCAAATAGCTTGGCGTGACAGGCAATTCTCACGCGAATGTCTAGTAGCACACCGCAGGCATGATTTTAGCACTGCATTTGCTTGCCGGCGCAGTACACGTGGCTGAGAGCCAGGCGGCTTTGGCGCGGCCGGGCGTGAGGACTGTTTACTGTTCTGTGCAGCTCGCCCGGCGGGCCGGTTAACCTGACACATGGGTGGCAAAGTTTCAAATGATTCCTGAGCAAAGTCAAGTGTGTCCTGCCGATCCAATATGTCCAATATGTCCATCACTAGTTTCAAAATCTGTTCCCGTATATGAACATCAGAAACGTTCTGTGCAATTGCATCACGTACCATAGTATCTGAATAAGGGAGTCCACATTGACACTCAAAAGCACAATCCCTAGTAAGGCCCTGCAAGGTTGCAACCCACTCCCTATTAGTCTGACCTGCCGTACGTTTTGTACGAAAGAAGGTATACCTTTTCGCAACTACATTGACTGATTCTTTGAAATATGCATCTAATACAGACAAAATTTCGTCGTAGGACAAAGTTGCTACGTCGCATCGGGGAAATAATTTGACTATCACACGGTACGTGGTCACCTCGACGGAACATAATAAGAATGGCTGCCGCTCGTTACCTTGAATTCTGTAGGCGGCGAGATTGAATCCAAATTGGCGTGACCACTCTGTCCAGCTTTCCAGTGCCACATCAAAAGGACGAAAAGGTGGTGCAACTGCGTGTTGTGGCTGCATTAGCAGTGAAGCGGCGGCTGCCGCATCGTTTTGCATTGCATGTTGACCCTGGATGAGCTGTCCAAGGGCATCCAATAAGGCCTGCGTCTGATGGTTCTGTAAGCGATAAAATTCGGAAAGTACATCTGGAGATGGTGGCGAAGCCATTACACAAGTAAATCAGAGCAGTATAGTTACGAACGCGGTGTGGCCCCGTCGCCAAATGTTGTGGGTTGGCAGGGGAGCCAACACCAGTTTTGAGAGGAAGCCAAAAGGCATGCGTTTTAGCTCACGCAGGGTGGTGTGAGGTCTGGAACAGGTCAAGGAAATTAGACTTTAGCAAAAAACATACTTAGCTGCTGGAATACTTAACTTTAATCCATAATTGGTGAACATCGCTCTTGATGGTACATTATTCATAATCTCAATAGTAACTGGTAATGGCGCCTTGCTAGGTCGTAGCAAATGACGTAGCTGAAGGCTATGCTAACTATCGTCTCGGCAAATGAGAGCGTATTTTGTCAGTGAACCATCGCTAGCAAAGTCGGTTGTACCACTGGGGCGAGTGCTAGGAAGTCTCTCTAGACCTGCCGTGTGGCGGCGCTCGGTCTTCAATCACTGATAGTGGCGACACGCGGGTCCGACGTATACTAACGGACCGCGGCCGATTTAAAGGCTACCACCTAGCAAGTGTGGTGTCTGGCGGTGACACCACAATCTCCAACACCTTGGGTCGCCATTTTGCGGAGATTTCGAGCTCTTCCCGCTATCACCCTGCCTTCCTCCATCGGAAACGAACAGAGGAGGCTCGGGCGATACCTTTCGCTTCTCAGAATCATGAGTGTTACAATAGCGCCTTTAGTATGAGAGTGCTAGATCATGCTCTCATTTGACTCCGATCTTCCACCCTAGGGCCAGACGCTGTCCACATTCAGATGTTGCGGCACCTTTCTCTTGCGGGCAAGCACTCTCTGCTTACTACGTACAAACTCATCTGGGCAGAGGACGTGGCGTGAAGCCACCGTCATACCCATACCTAAACCAGGTAAGAACAAAAACCTTCCTTCTAGCTACCACAGCATCTCTCTCATCAGCTGTGTTTGCAAGGTTATACCCAACTGGTATGGTGGCTCGAGTCTTGCAATTTACTAATGGCGGCACAGTGTTGATTTAGAGCGTGCCATTCTGCAGTTGACCATCTCGTTACTTTGTCCACCCACTTCATGAATGGTTTTCTGCGGATATCTCAGGCTGCGGCCGTATTTTCCGATTTGGAGAAGACCTGGAGAATAGTATCCTGTGTACTCTTTACAGGTGAGGCCTCTGTGGCCACCTGCCCCATTTCCTTCAGGAATTTTTAAAAGACCAGGTTTTCAAGGTTTGTGTGGGATCTGCCTTGTCGGACACCTTTATCGGGGAAACCGGTGTGCCAGGGAGGCAGGTGTGTCACCAACACCTATCTGACAACAAGCACTTATATATTAGTTATTAGGTGCTATTAGTTTTTAGAGTAGAATGTAGACACCAATTAGCAATCACTAACACGATAGGGAGAGCAACGAGTTAAAGTAATTTGGGCCAGCCCAGTGCCAGGGGCACGCCCATCGGTATTAGCTCGGTGGGTAGGCCAGTAATAGTAGGTTTATAAGATCTTCTGGCACACCTGCAATGCTGCAAGAATTACAACTTAGTTACAAAAAAATGGTTCAAATGGTTCTGAGCACTATGGGACTTGACATCTGAGGTCATCAGTCCCCTAGAACTTAGGACTACTTAAACCTAACTAACCTAAGGACATCACACACATCCATGCCCGAGGCAGGATTCGAACCTACGACCGTAGCGATCGTGCGGTTCCGGACTGAAGCGCCTCGAACCGCTCGGTCACACCGGCCGGCTCAACTTAGTTACAGCCACCTATGTAAGTATGTAGCTGCAATTGTGAATATATTAATTATAAGGCCTACTAATTAGCTTAGGTAGTGGGTTATGATGTATGATTATTATTGTATTGTGTATGGAATAAAGATTTTTTTAAACAAAAAAACTGGTGTGCCTCAGGGTTCCGTCCTCAGCGTCGTACTCTTTGCTGTCGCCATTAACCTTACAACGGCCTCTCTCCCGCCGGGCATCTCCGGCTCCCTTTTTGTTGACGATTTTGCCATCTATTGCAGTTCTCCACGGACCTGTCTCACTGAGAGGAGTCTTCAGCGATGTCTTGATCGTCTTTACTCCTGGAGCATCGACAGTGTCTTTCGTTTTTCACTGACAAAACCGCGGAATGAATATCTGGCGGCGCAATTGGTTTCTCCCACCGTCTTTACATCTTGGGCCTATTGCTCTTCGGTTCGTTGAAACTATGAAATTCCTGGGGCTCATGCTCTATAAGAAATTCTCTTGGTCCTCCCATATATCTGCCAGCTCCCTCTATGATCTACGTGTCCTCAATGGTACTTCCTGGGATGCAGATCGAACCACCCTCCTCTGTTTGTACCGGTCCCTTGTCCGTTAGGAACTAGACTATGGTTGCTTGGTTTATGTGCCTGCACGTCCGTCACTCTAACGCTTTCTCAACACCATCCAGTGTCGTGATATCCGTTTCGAGACTGGCGACTTTTACACTAGCCCTGTTGAGAGTCAGTATGCAGAATCTGCCGAAATACCATTGTCCTACCGCCGTGACTTTCTCCTCAGCAGGTATGCATTCAGTTTGGCCATCCTTCCTATGCCTCCTTCTTCGATGATTCCTTTGATCGCCAGTATGGGGCGCGTCTCACTTCTCTGTTACCTCCTGGAGTCTGCTTTCTGCCTTTACTCCGTTGGCTTAACTTCACACTACCTCCAACTTTCCCGGTGGGTGTGAACTCTTCACCACCTTGGCTTCGTGTAGCGGTCTGCGTTAACCTTGGCCTTCATTCGCTTCCTAAGGACATTACTCCAGCCTCACTCTACCGCCTTCAGTTTCACGACCTTCACATGGAACTTCGAGATAGTACCTGTGTGTACACTGACAGGTCTTGGACTGACCGTGGTGTTCGGTGCGCCTTCGTCACTGTCGTCAACGTTTTTCGGTATCGGCTTCTGGAACATTGCTCAGTATTTACAGCCGAGCTCTTCGCCCTGTTTCAGGCCACAGCTTACATCTGGCGACACAGACTTTCCAACTGTATCCTCTGCTCAGATTCTCTCAGCGCCCTTCAAAGTCTATGTGCGGTGTACATCGCCCATAACATAGTTCAATGGGTCAAGAAAAACTGTCACTTCCTCACTCCTGGTGGAGCCACTGTGATGTTTATGTGGGTTTCTAGTCATGTCGGTCTCACAGGAAGCGAGAGTGCTGACGCTGCTGTCAAGGCTGCAGTCCTCGTACCTCAGCCCACTAGTTCCTATATTCCCTCCGATGATCTCTGTGTTGCCGTCTGTCAGGGGGTGTTGTCACTTTGGCATGGCCATTTGTCCTCCCTTCATGGGAATAAGCTCCGGATTATTCTCTCCCAGCGCCTTGGACAACCTCCTCTCGGGCCCCCCCGCGGGAGGAGATCATTTTAACTAGGTTGTGTATTGGGCACTACCTTTTGAGCCATCGTCATTTGTAAAGTGGCGCTCCCCCACCACTTTGTACACAATGCGGCCAAGTTTCAGCTGTCCACCACTTCCTGACGGAACACCAATTTTTAACAGCTTACGTTCCGCTTGGGTTTGCCGCCTGAGTTATTGGCCATTTCAGTAAACAACGCACGGGCTGTCGACCACTTTTACTTTTTATCCGTCGTAGCAATATGGCGAAGGCCATCTAATTTTTAGTTCTGGTTAGGTTAGGTTAGTGTTGTTTAACGTCCTGTCGACAACGAGGTAATTAGAGACGGAGCGCTAGCTCGGGTTAGGGAAGGATGGGGAAGGAAATCAGCCGTGCCCTTTGAAAGGAACCATCCCGGCATTTGCCTGAAACGATTTAGGGAAATCACGGAAAACCTAAATCAGGATGGCTGGAGACGGGATTGAACCGTCGTCCTCCCGAATGCGAGTCCAGTGTGCTAATGACTGCGCCACCTCGCGCGGTTTTTAGTTCTGGACTTCCGTTTCTGTTTGGTGTCTTTTGTCACCCTTTCTCTACGTCCCTGTTTTTAGTTGTCTTCTTTTACGTCAATTAGGATTGACGTATAGTCGTTTTTAACTCCTCTCTGTCTTCGTGTTCAATAGTTTTGACTTGCGCGTGTATGACCCCAGCTGTTCTTGCACCCTAAAACAAAACAAAAATGATTATGATACTGTAGAGAATCTGTGTCCTAGATACTTCAGAAAAGTCTACGAGTTACCGAAGATGTACAGTCGTGCTCAAAAGTATCCGAACGACCTGAATTGCATTTCACCTGATTCGAATGCAACCCACATTGCGCAGCTGTCTAGCAGGTCCTTTAATCGCCCCTCGGTACAGTCGTTTTATTGAAAATGGTTCCAACAAGTCACCACTAGAAAACACTGCTCTGCATCGCAATAACTCAAGATGTAAAGTAATACCAAGGTACTACAAATATCAGGGAACATCTTATCACAGATAAGACGGTTCTTCAGGCTTGAAAGCTCACATTTATTACAATAAATGACATACATGAAATGTTACCACTCACATTATTACGTCAGATAGGTAATTCACGTAGTAAGTTCGTCGTATTCATGATTTCTTCTTCAAAATAACATACCGTACTTATTGTTTAACACATAATGACATTAAAAATTTAAGTTATTCACGAGCAGTTAGTTGAGAATATGTATGAACTTCAAATTAAACGACGAACCGTCTCGTTCTGCATATGGGTTCAAACCCAGGTCATGCAGACTAAGCAAAGACTTCATGACTGATGGAAACTAACAGTCATTCCTGACTAGGCATACAGAGAGTGATATACGTCGAGTTTAGACAGTATCAGTTATCAAATATCAACTTTAAATTACATAACGTAAACATTGTTAACGGACGCGAATTCCTACAAAGCATCTATTGTTCTTGTTAACGAACTATGAGAGATGTTAAATATTGCTTCTTCACAAGTAACTTACTTGAAATGCCGTGAGGTAAGGCTTTGTGTTGGACAGGGATTCGAACCCAGAACCTAATTGGATTGTCATCGAAGCACAATCAACTGTGACATATCGGATTTTCTCGGCAGTGGCTAGATGTTTTAACTGAAATGACGAGACAAAACATTAATTTTTTCTTTCCCAGGACTCCAACCTGGCACCTATCGCTGTTATATTCTAGAGAAAACGAACGTCAAAAATGGGTTTGTTACACCAGCAGCGACATGTAAGCAGGTTTGAACTAGAAATAATATGACGAAGAGTTCAGTGCTGACTGGGAATCGAGCCCCTAACATATCGTTGTTGACCGCACACAAAGAGACGTCAACTACCGTATTTTTCTCCACCAGCAGCTCGGAATAACATCCTTGAATTTACAATGATTTAGTTCTGTATCTCACTGGGACTCAAAAACGTCAGATACCGTTAGTGGCCGCCGAAGTGGCCGTGCGGTTCTAGGCGCTGCAGTCTGGAACCGCAAGACCGCTACGGTCGCAGGTTCGAATTCTGCCTCGGGCATGGATGTGTGTGATGTCCTTAGGTTAGTTAGGTTTAACTAGTTCTAAGTTCTAAGGGACTAATGACCTCAGAAGTTGAGTCCCATAGTGCTCAGAGCCATTTTAACCATTTACCGTTAGTGTTGACAACGAATGAAAATACATTAAAAATCAAAATTATTACCCACTAGCAGATAGGTGTTCTCATGCTAGAGCTTCATAATACATAATGAAAGCTTTAGTGCCAGGCCAGGATTCGAACCCTTTCACGCGCAATATGTGGCGATGTTGAGTAATCTGCAGTTTTGAACAAACAACAAATTGCAGTCGAGCTGTATTGTCACGAAGGGATCATTCCGCGTTAAGGGCGGTCTGAGTTGCATTCCCAGATCAGAACCAATTTTATCGATATACAGAAGCTCAAATAAAAGATGGAATAAGTGTCCTGTGACCCTATATAGCGTTTGTTTCGTCACTAGAAATAAAAAACTAGTATAGGAAAGGTTACTGTTGATAGAGTTTCTACGTGTCGCGACTCCTGACTTTATTGCGGTTCAACCTAACGTCTACTTGGTAGAGAAGGAATATCATGTTTAACGTGAATGTCAGACCACAATGCCATTATATCTTCTTCACTTGGCGTAGCCAGAAGAGAACAGAATCTGTCTCTCCTTATCAAAAATCATCAGCAGAAGTTGGAATCAAACCCAGACCATAAGTATAAGAACCTAGCCTCAATCCAAGAGACCACCAAATTCTCTTCCCTATCGCTCACTTTTCTATTATAACAATGTTGCGCCACAGTGGATGAGAATTGTGACACATAGTCTCCCTGTAGTGGTTTGCAGCATGTTCAGTACATTCATTTACTTGGTTGACTGAATCGACATGAACTAGCTGCCTCGGCTACCCAGTGCATACATTCCATGTTCAGTACATTCATTTACTTGGTTGACTGAATCGACATGAACTAGCTGCCTCGGCTACCCAGTGCATACATTCGACTCTATTTTGTAATCACCGAAATAAAATCACGTAACTGTCACCTACACAGAACTGCAGACAGTGTAGGATGCAGAAATTTAAACAGGAAGTGTTCCTTTTGACTTGAGCTACTCTATTGCGCTATCTGTTTGTTAAAAACGTCGTGCAGTGCAAAAGAAAAGCTGTAATTGTCTGTCTCTCAGAAGTCTAGATCCGGCCATATGCATTATCTCACAGCACTGTGCAATGCGGAAGTTCTGGAGGAATTCTTGTTGAGTTCTGGAGGTGATATAGCTATTTGTCAGGTAGTAGTGTAGCGGTAAGCGTCGCGCCCTGTTGATAAGACATCCTGAGTTTGGGTACATTCACTGCTACATTTTTTAAAACGCCATACAGCTTTCTGCTGAAGTTATCGATCTAATGGAACTTTGAACATAATTCCCTTCACTTCTCAACCCAAAATAGTCGCATGTGGAAAAAGGGCTAACTTCTGCGACATTTTGTTCTTTTCAGGTTTAATAGATGGCCAGGCTGCAGGTGCATCTCGAAACTTTTGTATTATGTATGGGGAGAGCGCATCGTGCCAAAATACGTCAGAAAAGTATTTTCTACATTAGCTGTCGTGTGGCAGTGGCATTTTATTCTTCATAAAACCTTGTTTGACAGCTTTAACTCAGAACAAGTTTTCTACATGCATGTAATCAATAAACTGCATGTGCATTGTCAGACTGTTATAGATAACATCAGAGAATTCGCATATATCGTTGATGATTAATTTCTCTCTCATGGTAGCTAATGTTTTAACAACACTAAAAGAAACCGTACGAAAATTGTGCACTGTATTACAAGAAATGAAATAAAACTACCCACGATAACCTTACGACGAAAGTCTGTTACAATAAAACTGAGTATCTATACACAAGCGTGCCTCTATCGGCACGAATTAGTAAAATACTTATCACTTAGATTTCGATTGGGTCTGTGATTGGTATGCTGTGTCATACTCAACTGGTATGCAAATGTGGCATTTCATTAATAAAGTTATGTATTCCTAGAAACCCAAAATTTGTTTGTCAGCAGCGGAAAGAGGCGTTACCTGTTGTGCAGCATTGTAAGTTTTTCACCATTGCACTATGAGCCGAAAGTATTTTCTTGCGATTTCCTAATCGATGTGTGATCTGACTGCTTGTAGCTCTTTCACAGGAGGGATAAAAACTTTACAGTCAGCAAGACTGGAACCGCAAACCATAACAGACGCATTCTCTCAGGTTAGCACGTTTCCACAGAGCTAGGGAAGAGGCATGCGTCCAGATCTCCTCTTACGAGACCAGTAGTGGCTAGAACTCGTAAACTGCGATTTAAAGGACGAGATTAGATGCGATTTTCACGTGCAACGACTTTCCTAGGCAGAAAACTGTAAATTTACAATCTTTTGTTACAGCTCAAGCGTTAATTAATAACTCAGATTATTCAATGGAAATGACAGAAAAATCAAGTGAACTTTGGGGCTTAATTCCGTGCACACCAGGAAGTAACTCGTCGATCACAGAGCTGCCAAATATACCTTGCCTTGTTGCCAAATCTCAGTTACATTACCAGCTGGAAGAAGACGAACCGATGTGATCCTACAGTGGGCTGGGAAGTGACCATAGCTGACGTCTCAAAGACGTGGCTGCTACGGCCTGGAATACGTAATCCGTCCGATTCACATTTCTGTAACTGGGTTTAGGGACTGGAGCGTAGTTACTAATAACACTCAGAACTGACTGCAAACTAAGCTTCATAAATCAGTAACTCTCATAGTTGGTTTTATATATCTTTCCTAAGTGTACTCAAAACTAAGAAAATCATTGATGAACGTTTACGTACCTCGCCGATAGTCGAGCACAACAAACAAATAAAAATTAAAAAAAGACTGTGTGTGTGTGTGTGTGTGTGTGTGTGAGAGAGAGAGAGAGAGAGAGAGAGAGAGAGAGAGAGAGAGAAAAGAGAGAGAGAGTGAGGGAAAGAGATAAAAATAAAAAAGAATGTGAGAGAGAGTAAAAAATTGTGGCAAAGGAAACTTTCATTGACATGACACGTTCTATATCATTACGAAATGTCGTATTCATGATTTATGGAACAAATATTAATCTAATCTAATCATATCATATTGCTGACTAGTCATGAAGAGGCACAAATTACAGAAATTTTCGCCAATATCAGTGACCAAATCTAAACTTAAAAAAAAGACGACAGTTTTGTAATAAACCGGGACTCCTGTAAAGACCCTTTCGTCCCTGTTAACTAACCACGAAAGATTTGTGATATACCTCCATTCAGAAGGAACAACGTGTTCATGCATTTAAAGATGAAGCGCATAATGTGAAGTTCTGTGACGGAGATACGAACCCAGCACGCAATCGGATTGTTAACTAAGTAAAATCAAATGTTACTTATCGGTTTTTCGTACCAACTTCTAGATGTTTGAATATAAAACAGGGATACAGATTTTTGTGCCTGAGCGGCAATCAAACCGCACACCTACCGTCCTTCTTTAATATCCACGAACATAGTTTAAGTAACACTTGCTTACTCACCAACGGTAAGATGTGTGCGTGTTTGACCAGAAATAACGACACCTATTGCGATTGTTGGCAACACATGAACAGACATTAAAAATACACGTTAATTTTCACTAGCAGACTGGTATGAACGTGACAGGGCTTGGAATGAAATTAAGAATATTTTTGTCCTGGATCAGGATTCGGACCCACATACTTACCGTTGGAGGAGACCTAGAGAAGATTGCAGTCTTGGGAAAAGGAACGAAATGATTGAACTATACGGTTACGAGAGATTCAGATCCTCGATAGATGAGATACGAATTCGAATCACAGTCCAGCACGAAATTTTTCAACGTCTCTAATTCAATCAAGTACAAGAAAAATAAGAGCCCTGTTCCTTTAAATGGCTATCGTTTCATCAAATAAAATAAAATTTTCTAATGTAAGTAAGCTTACTGGAGACAGTATTTCTGTTTACCATGACTTCCGCCTATGTCATTTCCCAACGTAAACCGGCTCTGCCCAATTGGTAATGAAGGAACGTGATGTTCAATGCGGATTCTGGATTATAACGTCCTTCTCTTGAGGTTGCCAGAGGTAAAGTAAATCTGTTTGTGCCTCTTAAAAGTAAATGCCTGAACCCACGCAATGCACCTGTGATAGTTCGTTCCACCACACCATTGTGGCCACATTTCCCAGCCCCAGGAGTGTGCTGTAACGGATGGTGTGCTTACCTTACAACATTAGTCACGGTGAAAAAAAATGCGAGTCTGTTAAATGGTTAAGTAGAAGCAATCTTCTGACGTGGAGATTATGCTATTCTCATGTCAGCAGGATGTAAAGACTCTTCTAGGCATCATAGCCTCGATGTAAAGCCATTTTGAAATATTCACTAATTCAGCAAATTTCTTAGTTCGAGAGAATCCACTGTGAAGTGCTAAGTTACCGGATAATTCGATTATTACCATCATTGTTACTATCATTTTCTTCATACCGTTGCTGGAACACATGTGCTTGAAGATCATTTAATGCCTTTTGGTCATTGTAGAAGTAGTTGTCCAAGAAGGTTCTTTCCCTGTCTACGGAGTCCTTTTCATGTTAATATCAAACATCAGCAATTATTTGCAGATTTCATTAAAACTAAAGTAACTGATGAAGACGTTACTTGATCACAAAAACGCGCTGCCTTTCTTAATTTAATTGCGCCTAGAAATGGCTGTCGAATACTGCCAAACCAAAAGCCAAGGGATCTTACTGCCTTCCGTTATACGTCGCTGTCAGTTCTTCCACAAGATTTGGTCGACGTGACCTGTTCCAAGTTGTGTATGGCAGAGAATGTTTTAGAAAATCGATTGTTTTCCTTTGCAATAAACAGAAAGATTTTCATTGTAAGCTATCCAAGTTCAAAATTTTCGCATTATTAGTTCAGATTTAATATTCACTTCTATAATGTAGGGAAGTATTTCACAGTTGGAAAACCCGCATCCGACTCATTGACCTTACACTTAGTCGCCGACCATAAATTCTAGCTCAGAGTGACACCAGTTTAAGTAACCTAATGTAGCGAAAACTGTTTGCCAGTCCTCTTTTCCACCGGAAAATATGCAATTCACTCATTGGGCACCAGTAGTACACTGTAACAGTAATTTCTGTGTGTATGCAATGCATGCGGATTGTCGAATTTAGTGGTGCTCTCTCCTCCACTTCTGTATACAATATGCCGGACCTAAACGGGCCCTTTGTCATTACAGGCCCTGGGCAGTGCAACATCATTCTGACAACAATAATGTGCTTATACTGACAGCCTCACTGTTCGTTTTAGCTGATTTTGTAATCATTTAAATAGAACAACATGACCTTCCAGTGAGAGACATTTCGTCCCCCCTTTCCTTGTGTGAAATTTGTCAGTAAGCTTTTTGCCTTCCAACCAGCGAAATGCGGCAGAATAGAGCCAGTAAACGATTCACAGCCGGCCGAAGTGGCCGTGCGGTTCTAGGCGCTGCAGTCTGGAACCGCGAGACCGCTACGGTCGCAGGTTCGAATCCTGCCTCGGGCATGGATGTGTGTGATGTCCTTAGGTTAGTTAGGTTTAACTAGTTCTAAGTTCTAGGGGACTAAGGACCTCAGCAGTTGAGTCCCATGGTGCTCAGAGCCATTTTGAACGATTCACAAACCACGATTTAGTGCCGTTAAGACGATTTCTTTAAACATTGTCGTAGATGAAGGAATTTAGTTTCTTCTTAAATCGTCTTATGCAGCAACGTTCACAGATATCTCAAATAGGAGAAGCTCTTTATCCAGGTACGAAAGTTGTAAAACAAACTTCCCACAGTTTGAGTCAGGTCGATCTTTTCGTCTTATAGCACTGCATAAGTATTTTGTCTAAGAGGTATCACAAGTATTGCTCCTGTAGCTGTGGGAATCATTGGTTGAAAACGAGTTTAACGCCAATGGGTACAGTACTGCCAAATATTCAGAATGATTATCAACCTGTCTGAGTTCATCCACAAACTGAAGCGTATTTATAATACGGTAGCTAGACTGTGTATCCTTGTCTTCCTTGAGTGGGCATTACACACACGTATGCAATACTATGAATATTTCGAACGCTGTAGTTAACGTTGCTCTCATACAATAATTTTTTGTTGTTAATTTTTCTGGGTGTTCAGCGTGTAATATGTGTTGTAAATACAGTCTTAAACAAAAAAAAATTGTTCGTAAGGTGGACAATACAATCGTGCTGCCATCAGAGTTCTATGTCAGGCAGTATGCTCGATCTGGCTACGTTGTAGACTGTGTCACTTCCTGGAGGAAGTGTTGAGTACAGTCTGAGTGCATAGTTTTCCACTGCGACTGTAGTCTTGAGGTAAAACGCAGGACTAGCTACTACGACATCCGCCAACCCAGAGCACGCGTCGACTTAATCTTTATCACCCACACGTCTCTTTGTGTGCAGTCAACAACGATATGTTAGGGGCTCGATTCCCAGTCAGCACTGAACTCTTCGTCATATTATTTCTAGTTCAAACCTGCTCACATGTCGCTGCTGGTGTAACAAACCCATTTTTAAGGTTCGTTTTCTCTAGAATATAACAGCGATAGGTGCCAGGTTGAAGTCCTGGGAAAGAAAAAATTAATGTTTCGTCTCCTCATTTCAGTTAAAACATCTAGCCACTGCCGAGAAAATCCGATATGTCACAGTTGATTGTGCTTCGATGACAATCCAATTAGGTTCTGGGTTCGAATCCCTGTCCAACACAAAGCCTTACCTCACGGCATTTCAAGTAAGTTACTTGTGAAGAAGCAATATTTAACATCTCTCATAGTTCGTTAACAAGGACAATAGATGCTGGGTAGGAACTCGCGTCCGTTAACAATGTTTACGTTATGTAATTTAAAGTTGACATTTGATAACTGATACTGTCTAAAATCGACGTATATCGATCTCTGTATACCTAGTCAGTAATGACTGTTAGTTTCCGTCAGTCACGAAGTCTTTGCTTAGTCTGCATGACCTGGGTTTGAATCCATATGCAGAACGAGACGATTCGTCGTGTAATTTGAAGTACATACATATTCTCAACTAACTGCTCGTGAATAATTTAAATTTTTAATGTCATTATGTGTTAAACAATAAGTACGGTATGTTATTTTGAAGAAGAAATCATGAATACGACGAACTTACTACGTGAATTACCTATCTGACGTAATAATGTGAGTGGTAACATTTCATGTATGTCATTTATTGTAATAAATGTGAGCTTACAAACCTGAAGAACCGTCTTATCTGTGATAAGATGTTCCCTGATATTTGTAGTACCTTGATATTACTTTACATCTTGAGTTATTGCGATGCAGAGCAGTGTTTTCTAGTGGTGACGTGTTGGAACCATTTTCAATAGTCAAACGACTGTACCGAGGGGCGATTAGAGGACCTGCTAGACAGCTGCGCTATGTGGGTTGCATTCGAATCAGGTGAAATGCAATTCAGGTCGTTCGGATACTTTTGAGCACGACTTTACCTGAGGTGACGGTCTTGCGCGATGAACTTCATACTGTTTGCCGCCTACCATTACTGATGGAGAAGCTGATCGTCTTCCGGCAACAACACATGGCGGAGTGTTGACAGCATCGAACTTCAGAGCGGAAACCGGCAGCAGGAACTCGCGGGGGTCCACATTCGTGTACAACACTTAGGCGCCACCGGGTGTGGTAAACTTCCTAGCCCGTAGGAAGGAGTTCAATCGATCTCTTCCGTTAAACCACATCGCGGGTGGGTCATCAAGGTTCGACATAGAATTCGGAATGGGATCGATCACATTCCAGCAGATAGTACGGGACCATTCGTGCTGCACCACAGCCGTGCCGGCAGCGCGCCAAGGAGCGAGGTCCCTCATTCTTCGCCTTTGCCTGCAGACGAGGAGGTCTCTGCAGCCGTCAGCGGGAATCCAACACGCAGCTGAAGGAGACACCAGCTACAATGTCAGTGTGAAACAAGACGTCTGTGAACACGGTTAATAAATAATTGAACTTTGACAATGTTTTACTAGCGTCAGGGACGCATCACAGATACCCAACTGCTATCTTCACTTCATGCAGGGGTGTCTCCGCTCGATTCCTCTGTAGCTTGTACAGACAAGCCGACACGTTTATTTATTAACAGCAGAAGCACCAGCTGTGATTTTCACGGACTACAGTGTGAGATGCTTGACAGTTAAGAGCAAGGATCTTATTCATGAGAAGGTTTGAAGTCTAATGGTACGGCAGTAGGAGGTAGGAAAGCATGTTCTTGTAAATTTTGACAATGGAATAAAGAGGAAGGTTGGTGCGCCTTAATTAATGCCAACAGTAAAACTTTCACTGTCTACGTATTTTTCATTTTTTTCCTACCCATCTCTACATGATAACTCGAAGTCTCCTTTTACAGTTATAGCCTGACAATACTCGTCGCACACTGCCACTTTTCAACATTTTTCATAGTGTAGTTTGTATAAAAAATTGCTCGTTTCTTCAGGCGCCTTTTAAAATCAAATCCCTTAGACAGAAGATTTTGCCCAGTTTCTTTTTTAGTCTAGAAGCCCATTTCTGTGCCACAAAAGCTGTGAAGCTTTTGCAGAGACGCTTTTCTTTAATTGCTCACAGTATTGCAGAAATTGTCTAACAATCCATTTATTTATATCAGCAACGAAATATTTGTGTGTGCAGCTTACTTGGTGTGTTGTGGGACGTACACCTGAATCCACTCAGCTTCCTAACCCTCCTTCCGTAATTTGCTCACCACCGACTTACTTCTCATCAACATATTGTTTGAACCTTCCCTCGGCTTCTCTATCTGCGCTTTCACAACTTGTTCGTATTGTTAGCACAGTTAGTTGTCGTGGATTCCCGCGAAGGTATCTCTTTTCACATCTGCACAGCGAGGTAACGACGCGCGCCACTCTCTAAACTGGAACGTGACGTTTTAGAACGATTGACCCATGACTTTGAGCTCGTATTCTGGTTACATCGCATGACAAACATCAATGTGTTGTACCTTTCCGGAATCGTGGAAATTTTTACTTTCATTTGGTGTGTGAATATTATATCTTAATTGAAAAGGGGGCAACATAGACGACAATATTTAAGAGAAAGCGTGCTTTTTCGAGGATTTTTTGGCGAGTATCGACTCTGAGGAGTCATAGACACCAGACCATACCTAGGAGAAAAATTTGCTTTCCACTATTTAAAGATACTACTATTTTCTGCTTACAGGCGGATTTTCGTTCGTTTCCGATCAGTCATTTTGTCCTACACTCCTGGAAATTGAAATAAGAACACCGTGAATTCATTGTCCCAGGAAGGGGAAACTTTATTGACACATTCCTGGGGTCAGATACATCACATGATCACACTGACAGAACCACAGGCACATAGACACAGGCAACAGAGCATGCACAATGTCGGCACTAGTACAGTGTATATCCACCTTTCGCAGCAATGCAGGCTGCTATTCTCCCATGGAGACGATCGTAGAGATGCTGGATGTAGTCCTGTGGAACGGCTTGCCATGCCATTTCCACCTGGCGCCTCAGTTGGACCAGCGTTCGTGCTGGACGTGCAGACCGCGTGAGACGACGCTTCATCCAGTCCCAAACATGCTCAATGGGGGACAGATCCGGAGATCTTGCTGGCCAGGGTAGTTGACTTACACCTTCTAGAGCACGTTGGGTGGCACGGGATACATGCGGATGTGCATTGTCCTGTTGGAACAGCAAGTTCCCTTGCCGGTCTAGGAATGGTAGGAACGATGGGTTCGATGACGGTTTGGATGTACCGCGCACTATTCAGTGTCCCCTCGACGATCACCAGTGGTGTACGGCCAGTGTAGGAGATCGCTCCCCACACCATGATGCCGGGTGTTGGCCCTGTGTGCCTCGGTCGTATGTAGTCCTGATTGTGGCGCTCACCTGCACGGCGCCAAACACGCATACGACCATCATTGGCACCAAGGCAGAAGCGACTCTCATCGCTGAAGACGACACGTCTCCATTCGTCCCTCCATTCACGCCTGTCGCGACACCACTGGAGGCGGGCTGCACGATGTTGGGGCGTGAGCGGAAGACGGCCTAACGGTGTGCGGGACCGTAGCCCAGCTTCGTGGAGACGGTTGCGAATGGTCCTCGCCGATACCCCAGGAGCAACAGTGTCCCTAATTTGCTGGGAAGTGGCGGTGCGGTCCCCTACGGCACTGCGTAGGATCCTACGGTCTTGGCGTGCATCCGTGCGTCGCTGCGGTCCGGTCCCAGGTCGACGGGCACGTGCACCTTCCGCCGACCACTGGCGACAACATCGATGTACTGTGGAGACCTCACGCCCCACGTGTTGAGCAATTCGGCGGTACGTCCACCCGGCCTCCCGCATGCCCACTATACGCCCTCGCTCAAAGTCCGTCAACTGCACATACGGTTCACGTCCACGCTGTCGCGGCATGCTACCAGTGTTAAAGACTGCGATGGAGCTCCGTATGCCACGGCAAACTGGCTGACACTGACGGCGGCGGTGCACAAATGCTGCGCAGCTAGCGCCATTCGACGGCCAACACCGCGGTTCCTGGTGTGTACGCTGTGCCGTGCGTGTGATCATTGCTTGTACAGCCCTCTCGCAGTGTCCGGAGCAAGTATGGTGGGTCTGACACACCGGTGTCAATGTGTTCTTTTTTCCATTTCCAGGAGTGTAGTAATGTCGGATGTAGATAGCCGCAATTCGCCTAATGCAGATGCGTATGAACAAGATGAAAAGTGTTGTTGGCTTTACAGCTGTAATATTTTCACGCACATAACCCTACATAAAGTGCTAATATCAGTTGTTTAGTTTACTCGCTTTCGCGTGCTCATGCCACGAGTGCTCGCGTATGCTACGTTGCCGGACGTCTGAACAGTATTTCCATTTCAGTGATCATTGTTTCAGAGTTTAAATCGGGACTCCCCGTCAGATAGGAAAACATCGTGCTGTCATTCGTTGTTTTGTATTAGTCTCAGACAATCTTCGTGATATAATCAGTTGCCTTGTACTTGAGTGAAGCCGTGAATTATTTACGGAGTTTGGAAAGTCCATGGCGATCAGTGTGGCTACTTATTTCGAGGCCGAAAAGGAACGGAGCGTGAGCAGTTCCGTACCACAGCCAGTTAAGGGCACTTCTGAACTTGTCGATATTAGTGAAAGTATAGTGCAATAGTGCAGCGAATTTTGGGAGAATACAGAAAAACTTCATGTCTTGTACCGCCACAAATAAGAGAAGTTTGTGTTGGAAGAGTTTACTCATGGAGTCATAGAAAGGAAAGTCCACCACTTCCATGTAGGCAAGCAGTTCCCTTCAGTAGCAAAAGATTGAAATGGAAGACTTTCCTGATATGAGTGGAATAACCCTTTGTCGTGCTATTCGGAAACTGAACTTCAGATACAAAAAGTTCAACAAAAACACGTGCTAATTGAAAATAGCCGATTAGGAGAAAGAAACGAGTACTTGTAGGAAATAAGACACTTGCCCAGTACTGAATAGATTGTTTATTACGCTGATAATGTTGTGGTGCAAATCATTCCAGAATGTTTAGATTACGGGAACAAAAACGCCTTATACAGCAGAAAATGCGTACGATTACCGCAGAGGAAGTTTTCAAGAGTAGAATCGCTGGAAAGGAAGAATTCAAACTCCAAGCGGGTCTAGAAAAAAAAAATTATAATGTGCCACATTTGGAACGAAGATGAGTTCATGGAAAATGCCGGCTTACGTTCCGCTGGAAAAAAAAGAAGTTGTATATTATTCTAAGACGAATACCTGACAATACTGTGTCACCATTCTGGAAAATGTTTACTAAAAGTCTGCAAGAATTCAGCGACTCACGTGCACAAAGAGTCTATTGTCTTGACATTGCACCAGATCCATTGCTGATCAAAGAAAACTGCAATAGCAGCAGCGTGACCTACAATTAAGGTAGGTATTATTACATTCATCATTCTTCAATGCAAAATTTATTTGAACTAATCAATTTTTTCATTTCCTGATCTTTTATTGATCTTTTAATGAGCGGTGCCTGTAAATGGAACGTTCAATCTGAATTGCTCGTTTTGTTTCGGTCTTCTTGCAATAACTGCTGACACGGATGGCTGCGCGCTGGTGTATGTCAACTACCCACTGTCGAAGCCTCGCATACATTGCAGCTACTAACGCGATTGCTTTACAAATCGTTAACTGACAAAAACTGTAAGTAGTCATTTAGTATTGACATACCACGCAACCAACAGAATGTAAAGCCTTACACTCATCTCTTCTCCGCCGCAATAGCTACAACAGTAAGTTCAATCGCAGCGTCTTGCGTCTGTCATTATAGCGATGAAACGACTAGTCAGAACAAAACGAAAATCCGCTTGCGAATAGAAAAAGGTTGTATCTCTAAACTGCACAAAGGACATTTTTCCCCTACTTACAATCACCAACAAATGCACAAAAACGCACGCTTTCTCTTAAATATTACTGCATGTGTCACCCCATTTGCAACTAAAATGTGATATTCATGTGCCAAATAAAAATAGACGTCTCCGCAATTCCGGAAAGATACAATACATCGATGTTCGATATGCGACGTAACCAGAATACGAGCTCAGTCAGTCATTTGAAATGGATATAGTAGTTACGGGACCAAGCTGGTTCCTGCTGTAGCGGGGTTACCATTTCACCTTAGGGATGGGAAAAACCGATCGGTTCAAACAGATACCGGTATTTTAGTTCTGAATAACCGGAAGGTTTCAGTATTCGTTTGGCCTCAGTTACAACAAGTGGTTATTTTATTACTGACAACAGGATAAAAAACGGAAATATCAATTAACCATAGCGGCAGTGCTAAAATTTTTGGTCTCTAAATAAGTATTTTTCAATAAACGAGTAATTTATATTCATAAAGTTTCCGTTGCTTTGAAATATTGCGTTATAATACAAAATGGGAAAAACGATGAGTGCTATTTTAATAACAATGCCGACAGAAACGAGCAACAGACAAACGGCATAAGAACTGGTACTATGCTCCTGAGACGATAATACACCTGTCACCACGTCGCCATATTAGATGGTACGCGTGCACATGCAGTGTGTAAGATTGCTCCATCTGGTATGTATGGTGATTTCTTACTGTCGCCGTTGGACACAGCTGTATTACAGAATGATACCATCCCTAGTAAATAGAAATACTTTAAATTATTCTAATTTTGATGCTACTCCTGCGACTTAAAGACAGCGATGACCAATAGATATGTTCCTTTACGTTTGACTAAAATGAGGAAGCTACAGCCGGAGTTAGGCTGACTTTTGAGTCGAGCTCGACGTATGGAGCGATCTCTTACTTGACAGTCGAATTTAGAAAAGCGTTCTAAACGATTAGATCGCTGATACTTGTTGTAACGAGCAACAATGTAAAGTCATTTATGCTGTGCTCCAACCACATCCTCGGATATCGGAAGACATTCGGAGAAACGCCTAAATATTTGTGACAACTGAGAATACAAATCACTGCTGGTCGTTACATTCGCAGGAATTTCATCTTCCGTTTTTTTAATGTGACTGAAGACACAAAACTGAAGAAAATGGTTCCTAAGAGAGCACAATCTTATATGTAAATAACATCGAATATTGCAGAATACACTTCCATTAAATGAATAAGAACGAACCAGACTCTGTTAAAAATGCAATGATGAAAAAGAGGTTAACGTGTAGCAGGACACAAACCTAATTTCTTCAATTCCATAACTGCGTGTCTGTAACTGCAAGGCCACAGCAAACACATCGAACTCCAATCGAAATTAGGATCTCCTACATGCTTTTATCACTGTTGTGCTGTTAACTGACATTTAATTGTAACATTTTGTACCAAGTGTGACGTGTTTGTGATACATCTTCAACGCGACATCACCTTGAAAGACATACTCTCATAACACGGAAGTTGGAAAGAACAGAATGTGATGATATCCAGTGAGGCCTCTCATAAGTAGCGAGCGAAGAATGTCACGTGAGCGAAACCAATCGCCTGTTGTATTGTCACCATTTTAGTCACTCGTGTTCCATTGTAGGAGGACGCCATGAGCGCAAGGATACTTGTAGGAAAACCAGTCGGCAGTTGGTACCAGACAGGTGGTAGCAACCCAACAGATCTGTAGTGTTGCCTCATAGCTCTCTAAGTCAACTGGTTGTTTTCTCAGGCATCCATTTGGGGGCAATATAAAATTGCGTCAACCATGACAGTGTACTGTTTTATTGTTAGAGGCGAGTCTTCCGATGTGACAGCTCAGCCTCACTATTGTTGTTTTGTGTAGCAGCCAGGATTGTCCCGGATTCTTAACATAACATACTGTGTCCCGAACAATTGTTTCGGGGCTCTCAAAGTCCACGAATTCAGTTTTTAAATGTACTTTATAAATTTCTATTAGCTCTTAGACATTTCGATCAACTAAACGAACACGACACGATAAATTAATACTTTTTATGATGCAAAAATAGACAGCCAGAGTTGCAACTAAAATGGACGTTTATTTAGTCGATGACCGGTTTCGTCCTACCTCTATTCTCAAACCATCCTATCTACAGAAGTCAAAACTGCGATTTAATCAAACACAGGTTTTAAATATGAGTTAAAAGCATAAATGGATAGCATATTGCAACCGGTACATACCAAAATAGCAGTAAATGAAGTGAGTATATATGTGTACAGCCCCAACTAACGTTCGTTAACGAATGATACTGGTCAAATTGGCAGCTGTTAGGAACCCTAAGTGAGGTGGCCGTGATTCTTATATTTCGGGAAAGATTTCCATAGCAATTCACAATCTTAAAAACAAGCAGTGTACAAAACGATTACATAACATACGTGGCAAGTATGTTTTGTAAGAGCGCTTATCTGCACAAATGAAAAACAATGTGATGCTAAGGTACAGAGAGATACAGAGAGGGTAAGACGTTAATAAATCATCATAGAACCAAAACGTAACATTGCTCCATAGCGTTGCCATTTCGTAGCACAACTATGGCAAAGACGCCAAACATGAGCATAAACCGCAAACAAATGTTTAAGAACGTGCCATTAAAAGATATCCACAGACCTTATCATTTCTATATTTTTTTAAATAAAAATGGACCAATCTACGTCGTGTATAAACAGGTTCTTCCGCCCCCTTGCGAACCCTTTCCTCACACCTATCTCATCCACATCCTTTCCGTACTGTTTTCTTTTCGCCCTCTCCCTTTCCCTCGCGCACCCCCCTTCCCACTGCCCTCTCTCTTACACAGGTCTTTTCGTGGTAATTGTACTGATTGTCCAGATGCTACTGTTTATACTACTACAGTTTGTTGTTGTTGTTGTGGTCTCCACTCCTGAGACTGGTTTGATGCAGCTCTCCATGCTACTCTATCCTGTGCAACCTTCTTCATCTCCCAGTACCTACTGCAGCCTACATCCTTGTTAATCTGCTTAGTGTATTCATCTCTTGGTCTCCCTCTACGATTTTTACCCTCCGCGCTGCCCTCAAATACTAAATAGGTGATCCCTCGATGTCTCAGAACATGTCCTACCAACCGATCCCTTCTTCTAGTCAAGTTGTGGCACAAACTCCTCTTCTCCCCAATTCTATTCAATACCTCCTCATTAGTTATGTGATCTACCCATCTAATCTTCAGCATTTTCATATTGCACCATATTTCGAAAACTTCTATTCTCTTTTTGTCTAAACTATTTATCGTCCACATTTCACTTCCATGAATGGCTACACTCCATACAAATACTTTCAGAAACGACTTCCTGACATTTAAATCTATACTCGATGTTAACAAATTTCTCTTCTTCAGAAACGCTTTCATTGCCATTGCCAGTCTACATTTTATATCCTCTCTACTTCGACCATCATCAGTTATTTTGCTCCCCAAATAGCAAAACTCCTTTACTACTTTAAGTGTTTCATTTCCTAATCTAATTGCCTCAGCATCACCCGACTTAATTCGGCTACATTCCATTATCGTCGTTTTGCTTTTGTTGATGTTCATCTTATACCCTACTTTCAAGACACTGTCCATCCAGTTCAACTGCTCTTCCAAGTCCTTTGCTGTCTCTCACAGAATTACAATGTCATCGGCGAACCTCAAAGTTTTTATTTCTTCTCCATGGATTTTTATACCTACTCCGAACTTTTCTTTTGTTTTCTTTATTCCTTGCTCAATATACAAATTGAATAACATCGAGGATAGGCTACAACCCTGTCTTACTCCCTTCCCAACCACTGCTTCCCTTTCATGTCCCTCGGCTCTTACAACTGCCATCTGCTTTCTGTACAAATTGTAAATAGCCTTTCGCTCCCTGTATTTTATCCCTACCACCTTTAGAATTTGAAAGAGAGTATTCCAATCAACATTGTCAAAAGCTTTCTCTAAGTCTACAAATGCTAGAAACGTCGGTTTGCCTTTCCTTAATCTTTCTTCTAAGATAAGTCGTAGGGTCAGTATTGCCTCACGTGTTCCAACATTTCTACGAAATCCAAACTGATCTTCCCCGAGGACGGCTTCTATCAGTTTTTCCATTCGTATGTAAAGAATTCGCGTTAGTATTTTGCAGCTGTGACTTGATAAACTGATAGTTCGGTAATTTTCACATCTGTCAACACCTGCTTTCATTGGGATTGGAATTATTACGAGGGTTATCCACAAAGTACATTACGGTTTGGAATTAAAAATAAATAAAGTATTGGAAATATATACAGATGAAAGCCACACTTAAATACTACTTTTCTACATAGCTGTCATTTAAATTAAGGCACTTATCTAGCGATGGACGAGCTTGGAAATTCCTTCGTCGTAAAATTCGGCCGCCTACGCCTTCAACCACGTGGTTACCTCTTCTTGAAGCTGTGCGTCGTCATCAAAACGCTACATAGCCAACCACTTCTTCATTGCTGGGAATAAGTGGAAGTCGCTCGGTGCCAGGTCGGGACTGTACGGCGGATGAGGAAACAACTCCCACTTAAAAGATTCTAGAACTTCACGAGTGGCATTTGCCGTGTGGGCCAAGGCGTTGTCGTGAATCAGCAAGATGTTTGAGCCCAACTTTCCCCTGCGCTTGTTTTGTATTGTTCTTCTGAGGTTGTGCAGAGTTTGGCAATACCTTTGAGAGTTTATTGTTGTGCCTCTTTCCAGGAAATCCACAAAAATCACACCTTCTCTGTCCCAAAAGACAGTCGCCACGTGGTTGAAGGCGCAGGCGGCCGAATTTTACGACGAAGGAATTTCCAAGCTCGTCCATCGCTACGATAAGTGCCTTAATTTAAATGGCAACTATGTAGAAAAGTAGTATTTAAGTGTGTCTTCCATCTGTATATAATAAAAAAAATTCCAATACGTTATTTATTTTTAATTCCAAAATGTAATGTACTTTGTGGATAGCCCTCGTATATTCTTCTTGAAGTCAGAGGGAATTTCGCCTGTCTCATACATCTTGCTCACCAGATGGTAGAGTTTTGTCAGGACTGGCTCTCCCAAGGCTGTCAGTAGTTCTAATGGAATGTTGTCTACTCCGGGGGCTTTGTTCCCACTCAGGTCTTTCAGTGCCCTGTCAAACTCTCCCACAGTATCATATCTCCCATTTCATCTTCATCTACATCCTCTTCCATTTCCATAATATTGTCCTCAAGTACATCGCCCTTGTATAGACCCTCTATATACTCCTTCCACCTTTCTGCTTTCCCTTCTTTGCTTAAAACTGGGTTTCCATCTGACCTCTCGATAATCTATCTTACCCCTAGTAAGATAAGCCTCTACATCCTTACATTAGTCCTCTAGCCATCCCTGGTTATCCATTTTGCACTTCCTGTCGATCTCATTTTTGAGACGTTTGTATTCCTTTTTGCGTGCTTCATTTACTACATTTTTATATTTTCTCCTTTCATCAATGAAATTCAATATTTCTTCTGTTACCCATGGGTTTCTACTAGCCCTCGTCTTTTTACCTACTTGATCCTCTGCTGCCTTCACTATTTCATCGCTCAAAGCTACCCATTGTTCTTCTAATGTATTTCTTCCCCCCATTCCTGTCAATTGTTCCCTTATGCTCTCCCTGAAACTCTGTACAACCTCTGGTTCTTTCAGTTTATCCATGTCCCATCTCCTTAAATTGCCACCTGTTTGCAGTTTCTTCTGTTTTAATCTACATTTCATAACCAATAGATTGTGGTCAGAGTCCACATCTGCCCATGGAAATGTCTTACAATTTAAAATCTGGTTCCTAAATCTCTGTCTTACCATTATATAATCTAACTGAAACCTTTTAGTATCTCCAGGGTTCTTCCATGTATACAACCTTCTTTCATGATTCTTGAACCAAGTGTTAGCTATGATTAAGTTATGCTCTGCGCAAAATTCTACCAGGCGGCCTCCTCTTTCATTTCTTAGCCCCAATCCATATTCACCTACTATGTTTCCTTCTCTCCCTTTTCCTAGTCTTGAATTCCAGTCACCTATGACTATTAAATTTTCTTCATTACCTGAATAATTTCTTTTATCTCATCATACATTTCATTAATTTCTTGGTCATCTACAGAGCTGGTTGGCATAAAAACTTGTACTACTGTAGTGGGCGTGGGCATCGTGTCCATCTTGGCCACAGTAATGCCTTCACTATGCTGTTTGTAGTAGCTTACCAAAAGTCTTGTTCCTCCTGCCACCGAACTACACTAATTCCCACTATATCTAACTTTAACCTATCCATTTCCCTTTTTAAATTTTCTAACCTACCTGCCCGATTAAGGGATCTGACATTCCACGCTCCGATCCGTAGAACGCCAGTTTTCTTTCTCCTGATAACAACGTCCTCCTGAGTAGTCCCCACCCGGAGATCCGAATGGGGGACTATTTTACCTTCGGAATATTTTACCCGAGAGGACGCCATCATCATTTAACCATACAGTAAAGCTGCATGCCCTTGGGAACAATTATGGCTGTAGTTTCCCCTTGCTTTTAGCCGTTCGCAGTACCAGAACAGCAAGGCCATTTTGGTTAGTGTTACAAGGCCAGATCAGTCAATAATCCAGACTGTTGCCCCTGCAACTACTGAAAAGGCTGCTGCCCCTATTAAGGAACCGCACGTTTGTCTGGCCTCTCAACAGATACCCCTCCGTTGTGATTGCACCTACGGTACGGCTATCTGTATCGTTGAGGCACGCAAGCCTCCCCACCAACGGCAAGGTCCATGGTACATGGGGAGGATTACAGTTTACTTTATTTAATCTGCATGTGATCCTACTCTTGCATCTCTATTTATTGCACAACGTGGACGGCTCTGATTTCGTTTCAAAACATGTAAATGTAAGCTTTGGCATATTTTTTTAATGACATGTTTTTAAACTTTTTAAACATTTATTTTCCGTTTATGCTCATGTTTCGCGTCTTTGGCACAGTTTGTGCTATAAAACGGCAACGGTATTTAGGCTACAACGTAACAATGTTACGTTGCAGTTCCGGACGATTTGTTGATATTTTCATGCCTTACAGCATGTAAATTTTACCCTATTAGGATCTCTAAGTTAGACCTTAGTATTACATTATATTTTATTTGTGTCGGTAAGCACATATACAAAACACATGTATATGTGACGTATGTTATGTAATCGTTTTGTACACTGCATGTTTTTAAGATTGGGATTTGCTATGGGAACAACGTTCCCCGAAATAAGAATTACGGTCCGAAGAAGGTGCCACCGCTCCTGGTTTCCTAGCAGTTTTCAACTTGACTAGTATCATTCGTTGATAAACTTTAGTTGGGATCATACACGTATGTACCCACTTTATTTTCTGCTATTTGAGGCAGACACTTTACTTGGCAAACATTGAAATGTACTGGTTGCATTATGCTCTCCATTTATGCTTTGCACTAGTATTTAATGTAAACATGTGTTCGCATATATTGTAATTTTGACTTTTGTACATAGGTTGGTTTGATAATGGACATAGCCCGAAACTGGTCACCGAGTAAACAGACATCCACTTTAGTTGCAACTCTGGCGGTCTTTTTTAAATCACAATCCACAATGAGTTCTGTCTCACTATACCCAACACGCTGAGTCACGCAATACATTTTAGCTTATTTCTCTAAGCTCTATAGTCTCATGCACGAAAACGGTAATTTATTTTAAGCGGTACTGTAGCCGCAGGGTGCCAAAATGAGAAAGCGTTGAAGAGACAACTTCTTATTTGAAGGGGAAAAAATTGAAATAGATGACTACTCTCTTTGATCAGTTTGGGAAATTGACAAATTTCGTGTAAGAAGAACTTCACTGCTGAAATGATGAAAACCTAGCACCACTGCAATGTCATGAGACGTGAGTGAGTTTTTTAAAAGATGTGACCAACTTCAGCAGTACTCTGACATAGTGTCAATTACAAGCTATTTGTTTGCAATACCAGCCCATAATGCCAATGTAGAGGAGGTATTTTCATTCTTGAATATCCAATTGACTGATGGATGTGGGTCTTCTTGAAGGAATACTACTAAACCTGTACAAACACGAAATCTATTTTGTAGAATTTTACCAGTATGTCTCAAAGAACAAAGACATGACCAAGAAGGGTGGAAGCAGTGAAAAATGGTCTTTTCTCCTTGGACAATCAACGCCATCTATGAGCGCTCGATAACATTTACAGCGTATACTAATTTCACTTTATGAAAATTTCCATGGCTGTAGTATTTTGAAATATCGTAATAAAATTTTTATTTTGTCTATTAAATATCGTTAATTAAACAGATATTGTGGAAATATATCAGAGCAAATTTGTTTTCATCCTTTTTATTAATATTGAATACGGTCTCGTCGGTTAACAAACCGTATTAAGAAAACATTAATATTTAAAAATTAAAAAAAAAACGGGGTAAATTTAGGAACCAGCTGCTTTTGTCCCGCTCTTCTCCAAAAATGATTTGGTCACCCAAAATGGAACTCATGCTAGGCGCCACATTGGTGAAAGTCTGGCACTGAGTGTTCACGCACACAGTGGAGTAGCAAGAGCCTCTAACATAGATCGTAAAGTTCACTACTTGTGAGGAATAAATCGTCTTCGTGATTGGAGAGATCCGAAGGTGAATCGCCAACGCGTAGTCTTGAGCTACACGTTGGGTGCTGCCGTCTACAGGTCAACCAACAAGATGTAATATTCTACTGTCGCTTGTTATTGCTTACATTTTTCTCTGTTAACTGATTTCAAAAACAAAATTCTCTTTAAATATCAGAATATAATCATTTCTCAACCCCCTTTTTTAAAATTTTGACTGAAAATGTCTGTACGTCCTTTTTACTGATAATTGGTCGAACTTTCTTGTAAGGCAAAATGCCGTTAGATTTGATTTGCTGATAACTACGTGACTAATAATGCATAAACAATGCTCTTTTAAATTACAGACCTGAATGCACACCAATTTATTCAGTTGCTTGAAAGCTTCAAAGCTACACTCCTGGAAATGGAAAAAAGAACACATTGACACCGGTGTGTCAGACCCACCATACTTGCTCCGGACACTGCGAGAGGGCTGTACAAGCAATGATCACACGCACGGCACAGCGGACACACCAGGAACCGCGGTGTTGGCCGTCGAATGGCGCTAGCTGCGCAGCATTTGTGCACCGCTGCCGTCAGTGTCAGCCAGTTTGCCGTGGCATACGGAGCTCCATCGCAGTCTTTAACACTGGTAGCATGCCGCGACAGCGTGGACGTGAACCGTATGTGCAGTTGACGGACTTTGAGCGAGGGCGTATAGTGGGCATGCGGGAGGCCGGGTGGACGTACCGCCGAATTGCTCAACACGTGGGGCGTGAGGTCTCCACAGTACATCGATGTTGTCGCCAGTGGTCGGCGGAAGGTGCACGTGCCCGTCGACCTGGGACCGGACCGCAGCGACGCACGGATGCACGCCAAGACCGTAGGATCCTACGCAGTGCCGTAGGGGACCGCACCGCCACTTCCCAGCAAATTAGGGACACTGTTGCTCCTGGGGTATCGGCGAGGACCATTCGCAACCGTCTCCATGAAGCTGGGCTACGGTCCCGCACACCGTTAGGCCGTCTTCCGCTCACGCCCCAACATCGTGCAGCCCGCCTCCAGTGGTGTCGCGACAGGCGTGAATGGAGGGACGAATGGAGACGTGTCGTCTTCAGCGATGAGAGTCGCTTCTGCCTTGGTGCCAATGATGGTCGTATGCGTGTTTGGCGCCGTGCAGGTGAGCGCCACAATCAGGACTGCATACGACCGAGGCACACAGGGCCAACACCCGGCATCATGGTGTGGGGAGCGATCTCCTACACTGGCCGTACACCACTGGTGATCGTCGAGGGGACACTGAATAGTGCACGGTACATCCAAACCGTCATCGAACCCATCGTTCTACCATTCCTAGACCGGCAAGGGAACTTGCTGTTCCAACAGGACAATGCACGTCCGCATGTATCCCGTGCCACCCAACGTGCTCTAGAAGGTGTAAGTCAACTACCCCGGCCAGCAAGATCTCCGGATCTGTCCCCCATTGAGCATGTTTGGGACTGGATGAAGCGTCGTCTCACGCGGTCTGCACGTCCAGCACGAACGCTGGTCCAACTGAGGCGCCAGGTGGAAATGGCATGGCAAGCCGTTCCACAGGACTACATCCAGCATCTCTACGATCGTCTCCATGGGAGAATAGCAGCCTGCATTGCTGCGAAAGGTGGATATACACTGTACTAGTGCCGACATTGTGCATGCTCTGTTGCCTGTGTCTATGTGCCTGTGGTTCTGTCAGTGTGATCATGTGATGTATCTGACCCCAGGAATGTGTCAATAAAGTTTCCCCTTCCTGGGACAATGAATTCACGGTGTTCTTATTTCAATTTCCAGGAGTGTATATGCTGCTTGACTACAACTATAAAATTTTCCTAAACCAAACTTTTTTAAATTCTTATAAATTTAAAATTGCAATTGTTTTGAATGTTACTATACAAACAATTGTTATAATTATTTTTTCTTTGCAATGCCCTTCTCCTTTTGCTGCTGCTTATTCTCCTCGAGCTGATACTTCAGCTTCCCATATGCTTGTATCAGCGACCAACCTCTCACGTTCTGTAGGAACTACTTTGTCTTGTTTTTGCAGGAGTAGTTGAGACCTGTAGCGATATTTCGTTACTGGCTATGCTTACGTGTATTAACCTCAAGCTGTCATAAAGACGAAGGATGGACCCACTTCCTAGTGACGTCCACTAATATACTTTAGATAAGATACTGTACTTCAGAAAACTTCAAAAGATTCATATCATCGCTTCCAAATTGTCGATAGCGAATCGGCTGTAACGCAATGACTGCAGAAAGAATGGCGACGAAGTAGGGATAGTAGTGTGATAAGAACAGTAGACATGCTCATCCAGGAGTACACCATGAGAAGATCGTAGGATTGTTCGACTGGCTCTAGAGAACGGATGGATGGCAAAAACTGAAATCTGAGCAGACAGACAATGTCACCACGAACTGTCGGGAAACGATTATAGGAAGCTTGGTTAAGAATTCGAGTTGGCACCCTCGATTACAGCTGACATCATATCACAGGCAACAGGACATCGTATGCTGTAGAGCAGCCGTGGCCAACCTATCGTGATCCACAAGCCTGATTCACTAACTTGTATTGTATTGTTCTGTATGGAAGTGGGGACCGAGAAACAACGGAGTAGCTTCGTCCCCGCCGTAGCCCTTAGTGGCACACAACCCCACAGCAGTTCACTCACCCCACTGCCACCCCACACCGAACCGAGGATTATTGTGGAGTTCGGCCCCCAGTCGACCCCCCCCCCCCCTCCCGGGAACGTATCACACCAGACGAGTAGTGTAACCCCAATGTTTGCATGGTAGAGTAATTATGGTGTACGCGTACGTGGAGAAAGTGTTTGCACAGCAATCGCCGACATAGTGTAACTGAGATGGAACATGAGGAACCAGCCCACATTCGCCAAGGCAGATCGAAAACCGCCTTAAAGAACCATCCAAAGACTGGCCGGCACACTGTACCTCGACACTAACCCGCCAGGCGGATTCGTGGCGGGGACCAGTACACCTTCCCGCCCGAAAAGCAGTGCATTAGACTGCACGGCTAACTGGGCGAGCTTCACTAATTTACTTAAACTCGTGGGCTGCTCACGAACTTTTTTCGTAAATAATGTGATGAAAAATTGTTAAATTGGTTTTCTCGATATTGGATTCAGCAGATTTTTATTTAATATCTTAATAAAAACTTTTTCTGGGCTGACCATCGCCGGCCGGGGTGGCCGAGCGGTTCTAGGCGCTACAGTCTGGAACTGCGCGACCGCTACGGTCGCAGGTTCGAATCCTGCCTCGGGCATGGGTGTGTGTGATGTCCGTAGGTTAGTTAGGTTTAAGTAGTTCTTTGTTCTAGGGGACTGATGACCTCAGATGTTAAGTCCCATAGTGCTCAGAGCTATTTGAACCATTTTTTTGACTGACTATCACAGGTGCCCCATCAGAACAAATTGCTACGAGTTGACTCTGCTATACCGCCTTTTCGCACAGTTTCATGAACAAGAAGAGGAATGGCTCGAGTAGTTGGAACAGTTTGAAGGCAACGTAATTGCTTATAACCTACCAGGAACTGTGGGACTTCCCTACCTATTGCCCACGGTAGGAAGTGCAGTGTTTAGACTCATTCAAAAATTGTTTCCTAACGCCACTCCGAGTGAAGTTTCGTATGATCAGGCTGTAGATTTGCTAACTAACAATTACCGTCAACAAGTGAATGTGGTAGCAGCTAGATACCTACCCTTTAATTGCAAGAAACGGTCAGAGCAAACTTATCACGAGTGGGTAACAGATTTGCAGGGTTTGACGAGGAAATGCAAATTCAAATGTGCTTATTGTGCTCTATTTTCAGATGTTATGTTGCATGATGCAATCGTGTAAAATGTAACTAATGTCAGGCTTAGAGAACAGATTTTGAAATAGTCCGATCCATCATTTCAGCATATAGAGCAAATTCTAGATCAGTATGATTCAGGTGCCCTGTCAGCCGATAAGTTTGAGCAGGCAGCAATTTGTCACATCGAGTCGTCTCTTGCTTGCTACCGGTCCATTAGGGCAGCGGCAGCTTGCGCACGCCATGCTGCATAAACAATTCTTCAAGCCGTGTAAACAGCACTCTAAACAGGCAAACATACACTCCTGGAAATGGAAAAAAGAACACATTGACACCGGTGTGTCAGACCCACCATACTTGCTCCGGACACTGCGAGAGGGCTGTACAAGCAATGATCACACGCACGGCACAGCGGACACACCAGGAACCGCGGTGTTGGCCGTCGAATGGCGCTAGCTGCGCAGCATTTGTGCACCGCTGCCGTCAGTGTCAGCCAGTTTGCCGTGGCATACGGAGCTCCATCGCAGTCTTTAACACTGGTAGCACGCCGCGACAGCATGGACGTGAACCGTATGTGCAGTTGACGGACTTTGAGCGAGGGCGTATAGTGGGCATGCGGGAGGCCGGGTGGACGTACCGCCGAATTGCTCAACACGTGGGGCGTGAGGTCTCCACAGTACATCGATGTTGTCGCCAGTGGTCGGCGGAAGGTGCACGTGCCCGTCGACCTGGGACCGGACCGCAGCGACGCACGGATGCACGCCAAGACCGTAGGATCCTACGCAGTGCCGTAGGGGACCGCACCGCCACTTCCCAGCAAATTAGGGACACTGTTGCTCCTGGGGTATCGGCGAGGACCATTCGCAACCGTCTCCATGAAGCTGGGCTACGGTCCCGCACACCGTTAGGCCGTCTTCCGCTCACGCCCCAACATCGTGCAGCCCGCCTCCAGTGGTGTCGCGACAGGCGTGAATGGAGGGACGAATGGAGACGTGTCGTCTTCAGCGATGAGAGTCGCTTCTGCCTTGGTGCCAATGATGGTCGTATGCGTGTTTGGCGCCGTGCAGGTGAGCGCCACAATCAGGACTGCATACGACCGAGGCACACAGGGCCAACACCCGGCATCATGGTGTGGGGAGCGATCTCCTACACTGGCCGTACACCACTGGTGATCGTCGAGGGGACACTGAATAGTGCACGGTACATCCAAACCGTCATCGAACCCATCGTTCTACCATTCCTAGACCGGCAAGGGAACTTGCTGTTCCAACAGGACAATGCACGTCCGCATGTATCCCGTGCCACCCAACGTGCTCTAGAAGGTGTAAGTCAACTACCCTGGCCAGCAAGATCTCCGGATCTGTCCCCCATTGAGCATGTTTGGGACTGGATGAAGCGTCGTCTCACGCGGTCTGCACGTCCAGCACGAACGCTGGTCCAACTGAGGCGCCAGGTGGAAATGGCATGGCAAGCCGTTCCACAGGACTACATCCAGCATCTCTACGATCGTCTCCATGGGAGAATAGCAGCCTGCATTGCTGCGAAAGGTGGGTATACACTGTACTAGTGCCGACATTGTGCATGCTCTGTTGCCTGTGTCTATGTGCCTGTGGTTCTGTCAGTGTGATCATGTGATGTATCTGACCCCAGGAATGTGTCAATAAAGTTTCCCCTTCCTGGGACAATGAATTAACGGTGTTCTTATTTCAATTTCCAGGAGTGTAATTAAATCATGCCTGCAGTGCTATGCACCCCACAAACGCCAAGACTGCCCATCCCAACAAGCACAGTGTTATGCTTGTGGCAAGAAAGGACTTGTACAATCCGTGAGTTTGCATCGGAACAAACTTAAGAATTCTGTCCACTCACGAAAATCTAGTCACAAGGCCCATGTCATTGATGGAGCATCCGACGCCTTCGACATCTGGTTATGGGCCTCAGGAGATGGACGCATACCCTTCTTGTCGTTTTCCAGGGGACGTTTCCACCAAAGGGAAGGTCAGATGGCGGGGTACGACCAGAAGCCTGACATCCCCTGCAGCCACTCTTCCGCTCCAATGCAGCATCCATACTGCTCCTGCCTTCCCCGTCGTTGTCGAGCTTCAAATATGACGATAATCCTTTGCTTTGGGGGGCGGGAGGAATGTTCTGGTGTAAAGTCAAGCGCCGGCTTGATGGGCGATAGCTTTAGAGCACAGAGAGCTGTGAGACGATATCCGCCAATAGTATGCTGACCGACCCGTCTATAGGACGACAAAGACACAGTAGCACCACCTAGGCGAAGAGAACATAAGCGCCGCACCACCTGGCCGAAGCCCAGTTGAAGTCAAGCCGACTTAGGAAATGTATTGTTTCACTGTATTGGAATTGGGTATACTGAAGAGACTTCTTATCTGTCTATCGCCATTTGCTTGCGACACCATTGTAAATTCCCAAAGTTGTTGTTGTTGTGGTCTTCAGTCCAGAGACTAGTTTGATGCAGCTCTCCATGCTACTCTATCCTGTGCAAGCTGCTTCATCTGCCAGTAGGTACTGCAGCCTACATCCTTCTTAATCTGCTTAGTATATATATCTCTTGGTCTCCCTCTACGATTTTTACCCTCCACGCTGCCCTACAATACTAAACTGGTGATCCCTTGATGCCTCAGCACATGTCTTACCAAACGATCCCTTCTTCTAGTCAAGTTGTGCCACAAACTCCTCTTCTCCCCAATTTTATTCAGTACCTCCTCATTAGTTATGTGATAATGTGATATATCCAACTAATCTTGAGCATTCTTCTGTAGCACCACATTTCGAAAGCTTCTATCCTCTTCTTGTCCAAACTATTTATCGTCTATGTTTCACTTCCATACATGGCTACACTCCATACAAATACTTTCAGAAACGAATTCCTGACACTTAAATCTATACTCGATTTTAACAAATTTCTCTTCTTCAGAAACGCTTTCCTTGCCATTGCCAGTCTACACTTTATATCCTCTCTATTTCGACCATCATCAGTTATTTTGCTCCCAAAATAGCAAAACTCCTTTACTACTTTAAGTGTCTCATTTCCTAATCTAATTCCCTCAGCATCACCCGAGTTAACTCGACTACATTCCATTATCCTCGTTTTGCTTTTGTTGATGTTCATCTTATATCCTCCTTTCAAGACACTGTCCATTCCATTCAACTGCTCTTCCAAGTCCTTTGCTGTCTCTGACAGAATTACAATGTCATCGGCGAACCTCAAAGTTTTTATTTCTTCTCCATGGATTTTAATACCTACTCCGAATTTCTCTTTTGTTTCCTTTATTGCTTGCTCAATATACAGATTGAATAACATCGGGGAGAGGCTACAACCCTGTCTTACTCCTTTCCCAACCACTGCTTCCCTTTCATGTCCCTCGACTCTTATAACTGCCATCTGGTTTCTGTACAAATTGTAAATAGCCTTCGCTCCCTGTATTTTACCCCTGCCACCTTTAGAATTTGAAAGAGAGTATTCCAGTCAACATTGTCAAAAGCTTTCTCTAAGTCTACAAATGCTAGAAACGTAGGTTTGCCTTTCCTTAATCTTTCTTCTAAGATAAGTCGTAATGTCAGTATTGCCTCACGTGTTCCAGTATTTCTACGGAATCCAAACTGATCTTCCCCGAGGTCGGCTTCTACTAGTTTTTCCATTCGTCTGTAAAGAATTCGTGTTAGTATTTTGCAGCTGTGGCTTATTAAACTGATTGTTCGGTAATTTTCACATCTGTCAACACCTGCTTTCTTTGGGATTGGAATTATTATAGTCTTTGAAGTCTGAGGGTATTGCGCCTGTTTCATACATCTTGCTCACCAGATGGTAGAGTTTTGTCAGGACTGGCTCTCCCAAGGCCGTCAGTAGTTCCAATGGAATGTTGTCTACTCCGGGGCCTTGTTTCGACTCAGGTCTTTCAGTGCTCTGTCAAACTCTTCACGCAGTATCGTATCTCCTATTTCATCTTCATCTACATCCTCTTCCATTTCCATAATATTGTCCTCAAGTACATCGCCCTTGTATAGACCCTCTATATACTCCTTCCACCTTTCTGCTTTCCCTTCTTTGCTTTGAACTGGGTTTCCATCTGAGCTCTTGATATTCATACAAGTGGTTCTCTTTTCTCTAAAGGTCTCTTTAATTTTCCTGCAGGCAGTATCTATCTTATCCCTACTGAGATAAGCCTCTACATCCTTACATTTGTCCTCTAGACATCCCTGCTTAGCCATTTTGCACTTCCCAACGTTAAGTATTGTCATTTATCTTACTGTAATGAAAATTGCTCGAATTTTTGTCTAGCAACCCGAGAAAGCAGGTTTCCTAGGCACCCCATATTCGACGAGTGGGCAGGTCACAACAGACTCCACAGCAGATTGACTGTTTCGATGACTTTTTTCACTCCTTAAAAATGTCTTCAGCAGTAGTTGTTGTATCACGTATTGATACCATCCCAAGGGCGTCATTGCAATGACACTGCAAGTTTCCGTTAGACGCCGATAGCGGTCGCGCAGGATCTGGTGGGCCGAACAGCGCGTGGCCACCGGGCCACGCCTCCTCCAGCTCTGGCCTACGAGCGGCTTCTGCCACCACAGTGTAGGAGTGCCGGCTGCAGCCGCTCAGCTCCCTTGCACTCGGAGCCACTACGCTACGTGAACCAATCAAGATGCCGCCTTTTAGCGGCTTCGACCCAATAGTTCATGCTTCAGTTCAGTGTGTCTCATCCTGGTTGACATCGTGGTAGCTAGACTCTGTTTCTTGCTACATTAATTGTAATGAGTCTTCATACGTTTGGAGAAATAAAAGTTAAGTAAATCTTCTGTTTGTTGTGCTAAATTCTTCGTTAATCATTTCCGCTCCCGTCCAGCTTTTTTAATGAAATTGCATGGACAATTTCATTAAAAAATAATAATAATCAGTTACCCATTTTTTAAATTTTTGCTTTTAGTTAATTAATTTGCCTTTCTTTAACTTTCTTCTGTTAGTACGAACTTTGTTGTAGAACCTTTCTCTTATTTACGTGTGGTAATAAAAATTCATTTTCAAAAGAATTACGTACATTTAAAAATTACGTGAACTCATATTAACTGATTAAGAATATTTAGTTGAGAATTAAATCCTTTACATAATTCGGCCTTGCACACATTTTCTAAATGCAGTGGTTTTTTTTTTTAATATTTACTGAATTCTTTCCCGGCGTTAGCTATGGAACACAAGACTGTCTCTATTAGCAGAAAATGGTTAAATATTGCTAAGCCGACATTTAATTATCACTGATAAAACATACTTCGCTATACATTTAAGTTATTTGAAAGAACCAAAATTGTTAAATTTCAACATTAACTATCCGCCTACGAATGCACAAATGTATAATTAGTTTAAAATTCATCAGTCTCAGGATCACTGTAAAAGAAGAACATTTTCTTAATTCACTGCTAATTTTTATCTGTTCCCGATTTACGGGTTTGGTTGATTTTTCTTTAGCAGAACAATTTTTTAAATGTGCCGCCGCTGCAAATCGATCGGTCGCGGCACAGCCCAGCAACACCGCTAAAAATGCTGAAAATTCTTTAAAGAAATATTATAGATGACATGGGCAAGCTAATTCACATTAATAATACACACTTTCGATAAATTATGATATATTTAGACCCAACAATAATTCAACTCACATTAGTTTGTATTTCTCCTCTAATGGCGGCTAAATCTAGATACAGACAAAAGAAGTCTACCCATTCATAAAACGCTTCGTCACAGCTTCCTCTCGCATTCAGCTCTACACGGAGATGACCAAAGAATACACAGTACATGGTGTTTTTGTACTACTGCTGACTATTAACATTTCTTTGTACTCTCATAACATTATTTTCCTCTGGCTGAATTTCACATCTCTGTTATCGCAGATATTGACACATTTCGCAATTACATAATGAATATAGAAATATTACCATCCTAAATACAGAGAGAATATTACTACAAAAAATATTACAATAATAACAAACGTCTTTTACACAAAATTCAATAATATTTTTTGTTCAATAATTACAGTATATACAAATTGCTCAGAGCGGCGTATATGGTACAAATAAATTTTAGTTCATTAATAGCGTGAGTTTGCCAGGGAACGTTACACTTTCCTGCAACGAGCATTCTGTAGCTCGCCTCTCCTTACAGTCGTGTACGAAGACGTTCCTTTTAATGGCTGCAATACTAATAATTCCTTCGTTATGTTGCACTCCTCATCTACAACATGGACAAAAATTGCTCACTGACCTGTCTCTGACAAATCAGTGCTCTTATCCAAACTAATAGAAAATGCTTTGATGTAGCAGCACGATCACACAAACTTTTTTAATGACGTCGTACCAATTCGTCGAACAGCTGTTCGTATTGATAGATTTACTCCTTCGAAATCTTTTTCTTTGCCAGGACATGGCACTTCCGCTTCGTGTAAGAGGCACTCCTTTACAAGTTCGCCTTCAGTTTTTCCGTTTATTATAAAACTAGCTTCAACAAATTCACACTGTTGCCTCGGCTTGGCAAACATTTTCTGTTGCTCGATCAAATTGGATATTAAAATATTATCTTCGTCTTTCTGTAACTTCCCTAGAAGTTGTGTTCAAAATGGCTCTGAGCACTATGGGACTCAACATCTTAGGTCATAAGTCCCCTAGAACTTAGAACTACTTAAACCTAACTAACCTAAGGACATCACACACACCCATGCCCGAGGCAGGATTCGAAACTGCGACCGTAGCAGTCCCGCGGTTCCGGACTGCAGCGCCAGAACCGCTAGACCACCGCGGCCGGCCAGATGTTGTGTTGATCAACGTATTTTGTAGATAAGTACTGAGATCCCTTGCTATACCCGCAGGACAGGACAGATAGTTTAATTTGTGGAAAGGGGCCAAAATGAGTGGCTGTCAGTTACATTCGAACATACTACTTTATTCATTTGACAAACATTACAAGAGTAAAGAAAACGTTAAAAACAGAGCATGCCAAACATTAATTTTAGAACTTAATTCCCGGATAAATGCGCCATTCAATCTCACACCTCAAGGGCAAAACAACTTTAATTTGAAAACGACTGAAGGCCAATCACTTAAGACTCAAAAACAGGAATTTAAATTTAAAAATCAGAAAGCCTTACCTTAAAACATTTCTCTAAATTAGGCTGAAGGCCCAAACAATCTCACGCCCTAAGAGCAAAATAAGTTTAACTTAAAATCGGCTGAAGGCCAATAACTTAAGGCTCAAAACAGGAATTTGAATTTAAAAAGGCAGAAGGCCTTATCCTAAAATTTCTTTAAGTCAGGCTGAAGGCCCAAACAATCTCAGACCTTAAGGACAAAACAACTTTAATTTAAAATTGGCTGGAAGCCATACACAAACAAACAAGAAGGACAAATAATGAAAGGCAGCATATCAAACGGCGCTCAGAAGTTTCCAAGCTGTCGGCCTGGAACCCAAACACTACCGCTCGCTTAGGTGAGACAGGCAGTCGGCCCAACAATTCTCAATCCGACGGCAACCCACCCGACAGACAGTCAACGGACCAATCGACAGGATAACTCCTGCTCCACCAGACCAGCACACAACAGGGAGTTCAATGGAACAACGCAGAAGGTTGCGAGGTGCCGGGGCTAGCAGTGTATTTAACACTAAATTCTTCTAGAATCTTCATACGGAAATGATGCTCTAAGCCCCACCCCCCTTCTCTAACTCCGACTTTTGCTGTTGCAACATGGATTAAGAAGAAACGCGAACTGACTGTAATCAACCCTGCAAGTGGAGTAGAAAAGAGTTTGGCACCTGCAATAATTTAATTTGATATAAATTAATTAGATAAAGGAAAGTTTCATTAGCGTAGTGAGAAATGAAAGGGTTGCTCTACCGATTAACAGAATGAAAGTTCTGTCCAAAATAACAATTTGATTTATTATGACTAAACTCAAAATCGTAAACAAAACATGAAACATTTACAATACATCAAATTGGATACTCAAATAAATGCTGTGAAGGTGAGGTTGTCCATAAACTAGATTGTGGCATTTATGACCAAGTGGTATGTGGAGCAATTCCTTGCAACTCAAATATTAAGAGAAACACCCAGCTAACCCAACATTAATGGCTGCTACAGTAGTGAGAATTCAGGGAATGAACATCCAAGACAGAACCACGTAAGAAGAGACAGGAACAGGCGCGCTCTGCTGAGCTCTGATTATCACAGAGCAGATTCCCTAATCTGCCGGTGCTGCGGACATACATTACCAAGCTGTCTTCTTAGCCGCAAGGACACGATCTGGCGTAGCGGAAGCGATGGCTGGTTGCTTCGACGTCCCGTCATGGTGATGATAATGTCGCGAGTATAGCCTGAAACAAATTATCCTAGTCTCGTTGTTCCAGACTAAAGACTTCCAACCAATACAAATGCACCTCTGAGGGAGATGACGAAGGCTCGCCACACAATCACTGACGGTACAGTGACTGATTTTATCAAGCGAAGTCACACAGTAACTCCGATACAGTCAACTTTAGCCAAAACTGCTCAAGACGGACAACATAGGCCGCTTGTACGCAGAATGCTCAATTGTCAACTGTACTCGGAAAGTTACATTGAAGTCGAAACTTCAGCAACTTCGTCAAACAGTTGCAATTAAATGAAAGTATATTAGACAGCCAACGGAAGGCGGGCTTGCCAGAGCAGCGAGAGCTCAGTCTTGTAACCTTCCCCGACCAAAAGGCGAGAGCCGACTCTCTCAAGAGCACCCGTACAAGCCGAACATAGAACATTCCCGCTCCCACGACAGTGGCCGTCGTTAAACGTTCCAATCAGCAACTCGAAAACCGGCGGAAAATTCCACTCTATTGCCGAAGCACTACCACTCCACCAATGGAGATTCTTGGCGCCAATTTCTGCGCCGATTTTGCTACGTCACGGAGCTATGCCCTGAGCAAGCCAATGACAGTTACGATTTTGCAGAAAACGTGGGAATTTGCCTGCCAAGACTGCCTGGGAACACAAGTCATTCCCACACCTCGCTGGTAGCCCGCCAGAAATTGTTTTCACTAAGTTTCTGCGAAGTAGCGGAATCTCTAGCCCAGCCACTCCTTCAGGCCCCTGTGGGCGTGTCACTCCCACTCTTATGACAATGTCGGCATCTGGAAAGTATCCACTCGACTCCCTCACTCCCGTCGGCTTAACCCTTTCAAGATCAGCAGAGCCCGCTTGTCATCGGACCACCCGGGTGACGAGAGACGCTGCGTGGGAAGTCCGCGTGTGAAGAAATAGCAACTTTTCACCCCATGCAATTAGAGAGGAAAATCGAATTACTCAGAGTAAGATAGAAATATGAGGGGGGCTCATGCCACCTCTCAAAGTATTGGCGCCCACAACGAATTACACATTCGGCTGTCAACCTACATGCCGTGCTGGACAGCCACAACATGACGAGGAAAATAAACTTCCTGAATTTTCGTCAAAGGCCAGGGCATGTAACCAGAACGTTAACGGCCACAAGGCAGAAGATTCCGCTGGTGCACTTCAGTTCAAAAATAATCAAGTTAAACTCCACAGGAGGGTGGCTAGAATTTCGTCAACTTGAAAACACACATTGTTGCTCGCGGGAATGTCCCAACAGCCCACGACGAAATTCAAACAACACAACGTGAGCAGTTGGGGCTGGCTGCTACATTAAGTAAAGGCTCAACTTTCGTGTCCGGGATCAGTGAGCCACAGACCTCGTAGCAATGGGAACAGCCCCTCACACTCCGACCGCGCATGGACGCCGCCAGCGGCCTCGACCAGACACGCGTCACGGAGACTTCCTCGCTGCTCCACGCCAACCGACCGACTGCCCGCACACGGCACAGCCGGAAACTATTGGCGCGAGCCAAAGATAGTACAAGGGTGCGAATATCGATACACGCTGCTGCTGCGACTCGTGGAGAGAGAGGATAGCAGCATAATCGCGATAACCGCGGGAGACTAATCACAGAATAGCAACCAAGGTTTAATGCCAAGCACAACACGAGCCAGCCACGGCTCAAGTACCTTCTGATATTATATTCGTTCACAACGGACAGTGATTCAATAGCCAACAAGCCAACATGGCAAAGAAACAATCCTCCGTCTATTTCTCCTGGAATTGATGATATACAGTATGCGCTTTTCTCATCTTAACGTCAGATATTTTGTGACTGAACTCAGTAAGGACGCAATGAAACAATTGCACGAAATTCACGAACAGGTAGCACAGAACTTGACGCGTAAACTGACTTCAGATAAGTAATTAGTTGATCATGTTATGGCCCCTGCTGCCGTTGTTCAAACTAGCAAATTTCGCTAACATTCAATAATTTTCGCACCATTGTCGCCTACTACCAACGTTTGTGATCTGGAAATATGTATCAAAGACATAAGCTGTAAATAACGTGTATTTGTTGTCAGCACGGATCCAGAGGTGAAAACTCCCCGCACCCCTTCAAGGCAGTGAGCTGTCCTGGAATCGGCAGAAACACTGGATGCCATTCTGTGTTGTTCAGTGATGATCCTTGCTGCTTCTTGTGATGGTCAGTTCGAACCCAACATGTCTGTAGACTCCCCCTGCGGTGTAAGGGGTTAGAATAGACCCGCGGCCCTTCCTTGCCTGTCGAAAGAGGCGATTAATAGGAGTCTCTTTTTTTTATCAAGGTTTTTACTTTGCTCATGTAACTGTTCTTCGAACTTCTGAAGACTTTCGCTTTTTTGACTTTTTTAACGATTTTTACTTCATCAGTTTTGGTTACTTAAGTTCTAGTCGCCTTTTTAGGTTTGACCTCCACTTTCCAAATTTTATCAAAGTGAAGGCCGTTTGGGGAAAGTCGCCTTACTGTGGTGCATTAACTCTGCGCTGCTACCTTTTGCTCCTACCAATTAAGTGGATCTACCTCTGCACCGGAAACCAATGCTGTAGCCAGTCCATCATGGTGGAGTTGTCATGTACCCACTCGATGGTAGCCCCCTGACAATGCAGGGATCGCACTGCCGATACCTGAGTTGTAACCTCCCCATATCAGCCAAGGAGTAGGTGCCTGTCCACTTTGATGTACTGGGACTCCGAGCAACGATTACTGTACCAGGTGTCCTTTGCCTTGGTGGTGTGGCGCACAAGGGGAGAGCGTCCAATCAAATTGAGATCGGGGAAAATGATCCACAATGAAACGGATCAAACTTAATGGTGGGCTTACCAACATAGCCGTCTCAACAGTCAGGAACAGTGATTTTAATGCAGAAGTTTGCAATCTTACGGCATTCTTGACATTTACCGTGCCTCAAGACGAGAGCGAAGTAAGGAGAAATGGAAGTGGATAGTTTGTCGAGTTCTTGGTTTGTTCCCCCACTGACGGCGGCTCTTTTCCTACAATGAAGCCAATGTTTTTCGTTGAAAACATGGAAAATGAGTTGGGGGAGGCTGCAGCAATAGAGAAGATGAGAAATAGATCTCTGTTGAAAAAAACATCACATGACAACCAATCATTGCCATTTCAAGCCTGTGTGAAGTTAGGAGATATACCAGTCACCATGTCTCCTCATAACAAGCTCAACAGAATTTAAGGGTTTATCTTCTACTAGGACCTTACACTACAAACTGTTGAAGAGCTCTGTACTAATGTGGCGCGATGTTGAGTCCATTTTGTTTGCTGCACCCAGAAGGGATCCAAGGATAATAGATTTGACAGTGGAGCTTTTATCATAACCTTCAATGGCAACATTTTACCTGAGAAGGTTAAGATCATGTTTTATAGATGTGATGTCAAGCCTTACTTTTCTCCTCCAATGAGATGTTTTAAATGCCAAAGGTTGGGACACATGTCCTCCCTCTGTTCTAATGAGGCTATCTGTAGGCATGTATCCGCAGCTCGTGGTCGTGCGGTAGCGTTCTCGCTTCCCGCGCCCGGGTTCGATTCCCGGTGGGGTCAGGGATTTTCTCTGCCTCGTGATGACTGGGTGTTGTGTGGTGTCCTTATGTTAGTTAGGTTTAAGTAGTTCTAAGTTCTAGGGGACTGATGACCATAGATGTTAAGTCCCATAGTGCACAGAGCCATTTGAACCTTTTTTTTTTTTTTTTTTTTTTTTTTTTTTTTTTTTTTTTAGGCATGTGGACAGGCAGCCCTTGTGACCAACTGTCCAGAACTGCATTCTCCTCAGTGCAGTGCTCAGCGTTCCAGAGGCAAAAGAAAATTCAAGGATATAAAATGCTTGACCGCCTGTCTTACCAAGATGCCAGGAAGAAGTTTGAAAAACTTCATCCAACTAATATTGTCTCCAATTTTGCGACTGTCATGTCAGAGTCCATACTTCATGCGATGATAAGGTTTGCCCTAGAGTTGGGGGAGGGAACGTCAACTCCCTCATCCCCTACCCCAATAACACCAGAGGTTGCCATGCAATCGGCCAGAGATACCTAGTCATCCTCTGGCGTTGTCACGGACGAGGATACCTGTCAAGGTGCCCACCTCTCAAGACAAGGGCCAACAGGCACAGGCTATGGGACAAAGAATAATACGTTCCATCTTTGTTCCCAGAGGATAAAATGGGTAAATCTGCACAGGAAGAATAAGCGGAAAGATAAACTACTTCTTAAGGCTCTGTATGTTCCACTCCCCAGCCCTGCAATGGTCATGCCTACACACACAGACGATGGGTCGCGCTATCAGGTGGACCACGACCAGGTAGCGAAGTGATCACACCCATCTTTTCCGTTCGCTGTGTGGCTGGTCCCGGTGGAGGTTCGAGTCCTCCCTCGGGCATGGGTGTTTGTGTTTGTCCTTAGGATAATTTAGGTTACGTAGTGTGTAAGCTTAGGGACTGATGACCTTAGCAGTTAAGTCCCATAATATTTCACACACATTTGAACTTTTTTTCCGTCCGCTGCTTTCTCAGACCTGACACCAACGCTCCTTCTACGGAACTGCAAGGGCTGCTATCGCCATTTCACCGGCTACTTACTTCATAATTGGCATAGAATTTCAGGAAACACAGTTTACAGCAACACGTCTCCCTGCTCTGAAAAACTACAAATCCTACTGCGCCAGTCGCGTTAATGTCGAGAGAGCATTCGATGGGGAATGTATCCTCATATTCTCTGATAAGAGGTGCTCCTGACCACTGCACTAGAGGCCGTGGTCGTTAGCGTCTGTCAGTTCGGATGAAAATATGTAATGTTTATGTACCACTAGATGTACATTTCCATTATCACGAGCTGTTCGAGTTAGTGACACAGCTCCCTGCCCCCTTCCTCTTATTGGGGGACTATAATACCCGCAATTCTCTGTGGGGTGGCGATATTGTCTCACATATGCTGTGTTCTAGAAATCTTCTTTCAGAACTGGAGGTCTGCCTGCTCTGGAGCTACAAATCATTTCGGTTTGGCCATGGAACGTTTTCAGCTATTGATCTCGCAGTTTGCACCCCGAGTATCTTGCCCCTGATTGAGTGGCGATCTTTGTGTCAGCGACCATTTCCGTATCATTGTCTGCGTCTCCAATCACAGACACCTGGAACGTGCTTCACAATGGTCACTTCGGAAATTTGATTGTCAGGCCTTCTCTCTACAGCCACTTTTGCAAGCAGTCGTGTGTGACAGATATCGACAAATTGCTACAGACGTAGCTCGTCGGGATAATTCCTTATATGGTCCCAGTTGGCGTAAAAAAATTCCAACGCAGACATGAGCTGTAAACAATAACCTTTATTTAGAACGTGACCGTTCCCTTACGTTTACAAAAAGTCATATATACACGATTCCTTACATTATATGTTACATATTTAACCTCACTTTGAACAACATCATCCTTAGCAGGTTCATCTCCAGCAATTTGTACACCAATATAAAAAGGATTAGATCCTTGAAATAGTCGATTCTTAACTTTACATTCTTTCTCCAAATCTGTCCATGATTTAACTTTAGAAATATCAGCAGACGTCTCTGGCTTACAATAAGTAACAAATTTCTCCAAGGTACTCCTGAAGACCTATCTGGTTTCAAACTAAATGCACCAAGTTTGTTAGTACAAGCAATTCAAACTCTTTCCAATGCACCCTGGTCTTCAAATATTTTTTTGTTGGCCCTATCATCTAAAGTTAATCTCTCAATTCTTACATTAACTCTATAAACATATGTTACAACCTTATTAATAATAACTGCTGCATATTTATTAGAAAAGAATTTAAATTCGTCAGAAATGTCATAATGTTCAAGTTTAGAGAAGTTCTTTGCACTGTCATCCTGTTTCTCTTGAGAACCCATCTTGCCATATTCAAACCGCACACCATCCGCTTGCGTGTATTCGGTTCGCCATTTGCACATGCGCCCAAAGTACGGCCTAGTCAGAGTCGGCCGTCGGCGACGCATCCACCGCCTCCGGCGTAGACGGCGAGACCTCATATTCGTCTTCATCCGACGATAGATTAATGGCCTCCGCCTCCACATCAACGTCCGACGAGTCCGACGCCACCTCCTGCTTAACATTCACGCAATGTATTATGTGGCAATCGGCATGCACAACCCGAAGACGGGATATAAGTGCCTCGTCTCCAATATTAAATTCGTTGGAAACAAATATGACAAGACCACGATGTTTAATTACCATGCCCGGTTTATTTTTAACATTGACCGTCACAGGCCTACCTTCTACAATTCGTTTCAAAATAGAGGCGAATGGACGCCACCTCGACCAGTCAAATTCTTCAAACAATGATTGCTCAATTTAGGGACGCATACCGAGAGTATGTATTTATGCCGAACGGAATAAGGTGCGCTAATCCGTACTTTGATTTCCGTCAGGGTAGATACAGACCTCTGTGGTACACATATTAGAACCTCAATGCTTTAGTCCCACAAATACACACCCATATACACTATTACTCATGCTGCAGCAGCAATGATACCCTACTCCTCCGACTCATCCTGACGATCGCTGGTGCCATGGTCGTCTGAAGTTATGGTCACAGTTATCGGGGAAGGCCGCAGGGCGCTTCAACAGCACAAATGCCATCCTCCAATGGATAATTTAATACCATTCAAGAGACCCCAGGCGAAAGCGCAGTTTTTAATCAAGAAAAGAAAGCAGGAGTGTCGGGAGCCATACACCTCGACAATGCGATCCCACACCCCATCATCCCAAGCGTGGAATAAACTCCGCCGCACTTGCGGCCATCCATCACCCACGGCGGTTTCTGGCACATCCTTGTCAGTGGTAATATCTGGACTGATCCTGTGGTACTTGCCGAATGTTTTGCGGTTCACTTTGCTGAAATTTCCGCTTGCATTAATTACCATCCTCATTTCCTGACACGGAAACACCTTATTCAGTTTGTGTACAAACTACCAAACCACCACCCGAGCCAGAAAAGAGGCATGATTAATACGCTCGTAATACGAGCAGGACGAACATATGGGCCGCTGCACCTCAGACGCGAAATGCAACACCTGGAAAGTGTTCTGAAGAGCAATGGGTACTCCGCATATTATATTAGAAGTGTAATACAGCCAAACACTTGGAGAGGTTTGTTGTTCACCCACTGCTTGAATACTGCCCAGTAGTGTGGGATCCGTACCAGATAGGATTGATAGAAGATATAGAGAAGATCCAACGGAGAGCAGCGCGCTTCGTTACAGGATCATTTAGTAATCGCGAAAGCGTTACGGAGATGATAGATAAACTCCAGTGGAAGACTCTGCAGGAGAGACGCTCAGTAGCTCGGTACGGGCTTTTGTCAAAGTTTCGAGAACATACCTTCACCGAAGAGTCAAGCAGTATATTGCTCCCTCCTACGTATATCTCGCGAAGAGACCATGAGGATAAAATCAGAGAGATTAGAGCCCACACAGAGGCATACCGACAATCCTTCTTTCCACGAACAATACGAGACTGGAATAGAAGGTAGAACCGATAGAGGTACTCAAAGTACCCTCCGCCACACACCGTCAGGTGGCTTGCGGAGTATGGATGTAGATGTAGATGTAGATGTTGAGAGGTAATAAATCAGAAAAAGAAATGTCGTGTGCGGCCCTTCTGCCATACATTCCCAGAGTGACGGACAGAATCGGCTGTGTGTCGCGTAAACATGGCGTATGGACGCTTTTCAAACCGATAAAGAAGATAAAAAAGTGTCTTAGATCGGCAAAGGCGAAAAATATCTCACTTGCAATGTCGGGAATATACCGTATACCAGGCACATGCGGAAAAGTTTATGTCAGAATGACTGGACGATCAATCAACACCAGGATCAAAGAACATAAGCGACATTGAAGGTGGAGAAGTCAGCCGTGGCAGAGCATGCACTGAGAGAGACCGACCACGTAGTAAAATTCACTGACATGGACGTTTTGGCTGTAGAGAAGCACTGTCACACCCGCTTGTCAGAGAGGATATAGAAATACAAAAACATGGGAATAGCTTCAACAAGAAAGAAGAAAGCCGTAAGGTAAACGCATCCTGGCTTCCCATGCTGCAGCAAACGACTGTCGCAGGTAGCAAGAGGAGAACCGCACCGGAAATGACCGCAGAGAAGCCCTCTGACATCGGCAGGCCAGTTACATACGGACTGTGGCCGCGAGCTCGGCTCCAGTTCACAACCAGCAATGGAGGGTGAAGCCTTGACAATGCCGGCCACTCGTGCTGGCAAAACGTCAGTAAAATCATCAGAAGAACGTCGTCCGAAAAAGCCCAGACAGAAGCCAATAGGCAGTTTGTCAACAAGCGGCCATGAAAGCCTTAACAATTTTGTATTATTGACGCTATCCACCACGAGGGGATTAGGCTCAGACAAGGCTGCCATCACCCAGCTCTGCATTGTTGCCAAATTTTTCAAGATGGCGGATCCAAGATGGCGCCGATAGATGTGGTAAGGTCGCAATGGCGTCATGACGGGAACTGCAAATTTTGGGGGGAAAATAGGTCAATTGGGCTACCTCCACTAACCTAACACCCCCACATCCCTTCCCCAAGGAAACGGCGAGAAGTTCAAATTTTGGAGGGAAAAAGGTCAATTGGGCTACCTCCACTAACCTACAGAACACTACATAGCCTACAGACCTACAAACTATTCGTAAATCATCGAAATAATGTAGTACACTCATGTGAAGACACGAAAAAACTCCTGAAGTGTCAAAATAATGCATGTATAATGCTCCGCAAAAATGCTCACTAAATGTAAAGTGTCGAAATAATGCATTGCACAGCCTAGACACCTGCAAACTACTAATAAACCGAGCGGGGTGGCGCAGTGGTTAGACACTGGACTCGCATTCGGGAGGACGACGGTTCAATCCCGCGTCCGGCCATCCTGATTTAGGTTTTCCGTCATTTCCCTAAATCACTTCAGGCAAATGCCGGGATGGTTCCTCTGAAAGGGCACGGCCGACTTCCTTCCCAATCCTTCCCTAATCCGATGAGACCGATGACCACGCTGTCTGGTCTCCTTCTCCAAACCAACCAACCAACTACTAATAAATCAGCGAAATAATGAAGTACACTGATGTACAGACACGAAAACAACTCGTAAATTGCCAAAATAATGCTTGTAAAACGCTACGCAAGCACGCTGACTAATTGTAAACTGTCGAAATTTGGCATTTCACAGCCCACAGACATGTTCACAAAGTAATGCAACAGACACGTTCACTATCACAAATTGGCGAAATAATGCATGTATAACACTCTGCAAGCACGCTCACAACGCTTAAACAGTCGAAATAATGCAGTGCATAAACACTCATTGCATGTAAAAACACTGAATATGTCATCGACCGCAGCCGACGGTCACAAGTCATCTGCCACCGCACACACAGTGGCCCAACGTGTGACCAGAGCACTCTCAACAGACCGGGGTCACTCTCCAAACTGTTGTACAAAGGCTGAGTCGGTGCCCCTCGTCACAAAGGCATTACTGTTTCTGGCCATGACCTGCTTGCTTGCTTGCTTGCTTTCTACACCCATCTCCAGACTCTGGGATTACAAGAACAAATGTATTTTCATATAGTTTGCCAGAATATTATACCATTTTCGCGATACTTCTCGATATCAAGCACATAGCAATATCGCTGGCATAGAAATATCGTCTACGCAGTGTAATTCCGAAGATATAGAAAATTATTTCTCTAGAAACCCAAAACTTTAGTGAGGTGGAGTGTGCTGTACACCACTGAACAACTAGAAACTTACCTCACCCGCAAAGACCTTTACGTGAAAACTCGAAAAAATTGAGGTAACTGATATTTCCATTCGCAAATACCGATGTCAGTGATATACCACATTCTACAGGGTTATTACAAATGATTGAAGCGATTTCACAGCTCTACAATAACTTTATTATTTGAGATATTTTCACAATGCTTTGCACACACATACAAAAACTCAAAAAGTTTTTTTAGGCATTCACAAATGTTCGATATGTGCCCCTTTAGTGATTCGGCAGACATCAAGCCGATAATCAAGTTCATCCCACACTCGGCGCAGCATGTCCCCATCAATGAGTTCGAAAGCATCGTTGATGCGAGCTCGCAGTTCTGGCACGTTTCTTGGTAGAGGAGGTTTAAACACTGAATCTTTCACATAACCCCACAGAAAGAAATCGCATGGGGTTAAGTCGAGAGAGCGTGGAGGCCATGACATGAATTGCTGATCATCATCTCCACCACGACCGATCCATCGGTTTTCCAATCTCCTGTTTAAGAAATGCCGAACATCATGATGGAAGTGCGGTGTAGCACCATCCTGTTGAAAGATGAAGTCGGCGCTGTCGGTCTCCAGTTGTGGCATGAGCCAATTTTCCGCGGGCTACGCGTGAAACTTGCCCGCACGCGTTCAACCGTTTCTTCGCTCACTGCAGGCCGACCCGTTGATTTCCCCTTACAGAGGCATCCAGAAGCTTTAAACTGCGCATACCATCGCCGAATGGAGTTAGCAGTTGGTGGATCTTTGTTGAACTTCGTCCTGAAGTGTCGTTGCACTGTTATGACTGACTGATGTGAGTGCATTTCAAGCACGACATACGCTTTCTCGGCTCCTGTCGCCATTTTGTCTCACTGCGCTCTCGAGTGCTCTGACGGCAGAAACCTCAAGTGCGGCTTCAGCCGAACAAAAGTTTATGCGTTTTTCTACGTATCTGTAGTGTGTCGTGACCATATGTCAATGAATGGAGCTACTGTGAATTTATGAAATCGCTTCAATCATTTGTAATAGCCCTGTATATCATCCTTAGAATTTACAAAGTCAACAAAGGTGTTTTTCATGTCTAGAGAACCCTTCCACCCGTCTTTCACCTGCTAGATGCACACAACACACACCACAATCGATGTTCTCTCAACCAAATAAAGATAGGAAATGTGCAGAAGCAGTCAACCAGACAATTTACATGGCAGAGAATAATGGTGCAGTTCAAAGACACGCTCATATTGAATCTTCTCAATTTTCCACGGGAAACACACACGATCAGGAAGGCTGTCCAACACATACTTACTTCGCTATTCAGCCGTCTAGAGGACGACACGGTTGGGTCAGCTACATCCCTGGACCCCAACAGGTCTTTCCATTCGGACAGCTCCTGCCAATAGCTGGCAACGTCATCATTCCCACCACAGGCCACCACAACCAAGCGCCTTGCACCACCAGACAAAATCGTCCTAGGAAGCCAGCAACATATATATTTGATCGCTATACTTACAATTAAATATTATGATTGCGTCCTCAATTGGATGACATTTGACAATGAGTGAAGTATCGGAAATACCCCCTGCTGACAGTTGCGTCTCTGGAAGTAGCAATATCTGTACCATTCTTATGACTTGACATACTTTTCCAAGAAAAAAAAAAATAATACATAAAAATAAAAATATAAAAAAAATAAAATAAAACAAAATCTTCCGTTCCCTTTGCTATCGCAGTCATATCCGTACCTTCCTTACTCCCAGACATAGTCATTTTCTTTGCACATGTCAGAAAACACACACTTACTTAACAAGGCTGATGCTCAAGATGAACCTATCATGTATCCCCTACTACTAAGTATAATACTTCGTCAATAACTGATTGCTGGCGATACTAAACAATACTGACTGAAAATCAGCAATGGGTGGACATGTCTCATAAGCTGTTTCAATGCCATGTCAGATGTTCTGCAATATATTTCCACTGGGTTATAGACGATGAGTCGTTGAAAGGATCACAAACAGTAGATGGTGTGTTGATTGAGGTTGTAAGAAATGTACACTAGATTTTCAGATATCTGGTGCTACCCTTTCCGGAAGAAATGCTGTCTGTGATTTGGAATCCAGTTTCTCCATTCAACCACATGTGTGCATTGGATCCTATGGAGAAGTCTTTTAATGGTTACGGCCACTAGTGAATCATATTTCTGGCACACTCATATCTCGAAATGAGTCACCTTTTTCGAATCTATCTGCTACAGTAACATTTTAGATAGTCCCTATGCACCTCGCATCTACCCCTCAGACTCTACACTGCCACCGTGAAGCTTTGTGCAAGCGATTGTTCCAGTTTAAGTCGGAACTGAGCAGAAGTCGGAGAGAGCTATTCTGCAGCCTGAGTAGAAACACGCTAAACTGAGTTAGTGCAACAGGACCATGTTTTGACCATTCGATGGAAACGGGAACATGTTGTCATAGCTCCACCAACAGTGTACAGTCAGCACCAAAGGAGACCCGCTCCTGCAACACAAGGTAGTATAAAGACAGTACAAACAGTTACTTACAGTGAAAATTAGTAAGACTCAACATCATACAGTTACTGCAGTCCAAAGCAGATCCACGGGCCTCAGGGTCCATTCATCTGTATCACCCCAACATTCTACCGTCGTCATTCCGTACCATCCAACAGGGAAAAATTACAAACTATAAAAACTCTGCTAACTTCATCCGATAGAGAACTCAACAAGATTTTTACCACATCTCTCTCTTCTCATGTATCGAAAACAAATACCGGCTGCATGCCGGCATCGAGCACATGTGGCGATCCTATTAAATATACAGTTACTGATCCATTGGAGCAGGCAGCCAGTGATAGAAGTTGGTTGCACATTCCAGTGCAAAGTGTCAACGCCCATAGTGTAGTGGGATGACCATATCCCACAGACTACTGTCAGTCGCAAGAGAAGCGCCCTGTGTCATTGTTTCAAACATTGGTTTTCTTCTGTGGCAACATGCTTTGTACACTGCCATACATTTTGTTTTTACCACCACGACTTTGAGGTCTGTGTCAGGTTCTAAACTCCAAACTGCTGTCTGAAGGTGACTGAAGACCTTTATATTTAGACTCATCTGTCCCAGTTATGGGATAGCTGATGACTCTGTGTTCCGTTTTGATTGAGTCCTCATATGGCAGTCATGTACGTGATCACTGTTTCAGTGCTAGCCACCCCCAAAAGGTGTTGGCCCTCCTCCGAGAATCTTCCTCCATCTCAAACAAGCGATGTCAGAAAATCATGTGGCAATCAACAGCGAACCAGTGGACGGGGCGAACCAGTGGACGAATGGGATGGAAAAGACACCATCGATGTGCTGCAGTAATAAGCATCACAGTTGATAGTGCGAACAATTTTAGCAATTTTGCAGTAATTTCAACACCGACCAATGATGCGACAGCATGCTTCCCAGTTCCAGTATCATCGCTAAACCGCCCCTCCTCTACTTTGCGAGTACCATTGCGAATGTAGGTAGATGACTATGCAGTACATCCATTCATTGTTAATTCTAGAGCACATACATCATCAGAGTTTACCAAACAGCTGTCTACATATTTCTAGCACCTCTAGTACAGTGCTATTCTATGCCGACCGATCAGAAAGAGAGTGCATTTACATTAGGTGCTGGCAGCTGTACTACATTTACAAGCAATTTTAGAACACGGAACGAGACGTCATGCCATCATAACGTGGACAGAAGTGACATAAAATCGATAAAGTTACGAAAAATGACGGAAAATACGTAGGTATTGAGGGGAAATAACACCAAAATGCAGGGAAACTGAGGGTGTACTTACTTGTCTTCTGATTGGTGCAGAAGAATTCTTGTACTTAGGAAAGAGTATGCGATAGCAAGAGGAAAAAACGAGAAAATGTTGACATGGAAGCTTCGGGAATCAGGGAAACACTCATATTTTTCTTCGAGGCAGCATTCTATGTATGCCTACTGAGGTAATAGTGATACACGAGTTGACTGCTGTCTTTGATGCTTTCCTGGGAAAACAGAGAACCATCTGCCTCCAAACTTACTTGCATATCCGTTAGACGATGACCAAGAGTGGATGGAGTGATCGGTTGAGATGGAGTTGTAATGAGGTATGATTTAATGGTAGACTGATGTTGCATCCTAGAGAGGAAGAGAGATGTTGCTGCAGGTCATTTGACCATTTCTTTCCGATGTTCAGTCAGTATGCAACAGTTGTGTGACACAGCCTGTTTTCGACTCAAATACAACAGCGTGTTCTGTGTGTTTCTTAGAGTACTGTCTTCTTGCGATCGTTAACAGCAAACCTCTCAGTCATCAGAGGACTTCCATCTCACGTGTGATGAAACGTGACCAAGCTGCTTCGACACATTCCTCTAAACCAGGGGCGGGCAGGAATCCTGCACGTGTGCGGTGCACTTGCACGTGTGCAGTAAACAGGTGTTCTGCGTGCACACAGGGGCAAGCTGGCCACCCGCTTCTCTCCCCTCCCCACCATACCGTCTCTCCGCTTCTTCCTCTGTAATGCGTTTTGTTTCCTGGCCTGTTTTATTGAATGAAGGAATAAGGTTAGTACGAGTGCTTGAAAGAAATCATGGTTTGAAAGAGTACCTATTACCTACGATATGTTGTATTTAATTATTACAGGTGGAGTTTACAATACGTTTAATGTCTGGGACAAAATTTCTACATACAGACAAACGCAAACAGTTACGTAAATTTTCATTACTGGTGTTTACTCTTAACCGAGACTTAATAATTTTCATAATAGAAAAAAATCTCTCGCAAACGTATGTCGAGCCAAACATATTATCTTCGCGGCTTCACGATGGAGACGAGGAAACTCTTGCTGTGGAAAGTTGTGATGAAAATATATTACACGTCTTGCCAAAAGGAACTTGTCTCTCATACGAGAATTACGCTGTAGAATCTACAGTGTAGATCTGTTAATTCCATTTGCAAACTGGGATGAATATCATCTACAGAAACAGCAAATTGTCTCGAGAACTATTCAAAACCTTCGGATAAGTATGATATATCCCCAAATCGCTTGAGAATTTCCTCTTTTATTGCACCAAGTACGGGAACATATTGAAATTTATTATAATGGCGTTCAATATTAAACTTCCGCTGACCAGCGAGAATACTGTCATTTCGAATTTTCACGTTTTTGCACAAAGAAAAAATGATTCTCCCATTCCTTTTTAAAAGATAGCAATTCCTTTTTAAAAGATAGCAATTCCTTTTTAAAAGATAGCAAATCTTCACTTCTCCATTTCCTTGATTCACTCTGCATTTTCCGGTTCTTGAAATACAACGTTCACTACGTAGTGGTCGCTTCGCTTCAACGTCCACAGCTTAGCCTGGTACTACACTGCCGCACCCTGCCAGCTGTCACCACAGTCCCATTCGACGACTGCACGCGAGCAGCACACGTGCAGCGCTGTGTGCTCATGAGCCGCGTGCAACGTTTGCCCGCCCCTGCTCTAAACGAACGAAGATTTATGAAATGTACTCCATACCCCTGTCGCATCTTGGTATAAAATCGAGATTTCAGTTTCATAACTAAGATGATTCTAAGTTAGCGGTAGATGTTTGTGAGGTACTGCAATCCCCGTGTATACATTTGCTTAACAGATGTCCTGTTTACAGAGTTAGTGCCAGTATGACATGTAATTTCGCCTGTCAAACGCCACTGCTGTGTGTTTATCAATTTCCTTGTAAGAGGTATTCTACGTTACTAATGATCATTTTATATAGTATAATTTCTGAACCGTGATCGGATGTGAAAAGTGAACGCTATACATCTCTGCAAAGCTATGTGCATGTATCACGCAGAACCGATGTTGTAAGGAAGTAGTTTTTTCACTTTACAGTTTTTTACCATAGGTTATTGTAGAGAAATCTCCAGGAAGGATGTATGTCATGCGCTGGAAATATATTTCTTACGTTGGAATATTAACAGAGTTACACTCCACTAATAGGTTGGAAACTAAAGCGATCTAACATCATAGCCTGTTTTAAGTGCAGAAACGTGTAGCCTTAGAAGTGCGTGCGTTTATGTTCTCTCTTAGCAGTACCCTCCTGGTACTGACCCCAGACACTAGAAAAATACTTCAGACTTGATAGCGTAACTGATTTACATAAAATGTTTCGAACTCCATCTGTCTGGTGCTCCATCATGCATAAAAACCACCCATTTCTTGTTCTTCTTAACCGTCTGCTATTACATCACAACACTTTCGAATCTCTCACTATACACCAATAAGGAAGGGTGCTATCCTCCTCGACATGCACGCATCTAGAGAAATCTTATGCTCTTGGATAGTTGCGGATGCAGCAAGCTTCATTTATTCAATGAGACGCGGAATGTAGCGGTCTACTTCTGGTCAGCTGGAGATTAAATCGATACTGTTCTGCAGGGCGGTTTTGTCAAAGACAGTGCGAGTGGGTCTTTCAGTCTCTAACTTTATCCTAAGAATGCGAGAATGTCTTGTGACTCCCGGCCGCATACAGACAGATCATAAATTACACATTGTGCTCGAGTTGTTAGAAATACACTCCTGGAAATTGAAATAAGAACACCGTGAATTCATTGTCCCAGGAAGGGGAAACTTTATTGACACATTCCTGGGGTCAGATACATCACATGATCACACTGACAGAACCACAGGCACATAGACACAGGCAACAGAGCATGCACAATGTCGGCACTAGTACAGTGTATATCCACCTTTCGCAGCAATGCAGGCTGCTATTCTCCCATGGAGACGATCGTAGAGATGCTGGATGTAGTCCTGTGGAACGGCTTGCCATGCCATTTCCACCTGGCGCCTCAGTTGGACCAGCGTTCGTGCTGGACGTGCAGACCGCGTGAGACGACGCTTCATCCAGTCCCAAACATGCTCAATGGGGGACAGATCCGGAGATCTTGCTGGCCAGGGTAGTTGACTTACACCTTCTAGAGCACGTTGGGTGGCACGGGATACATGCGGACGTGCATTGTCCTGTTGGAACAGCAAGTTCCCTTGCCGGTCTAGGAATGGTAGAACGATGGGTTCGATGACGGTTTGGATGTACCGTGCACTATTCAGTGTCCCCTCGACGATCACCAGTGGTGTACGGCCAGTGTAGGAGATCGCTCCCCACACCATGATGCCGGGTGTTGGCCCTGTGTGCCTCGGTCGTATGCAGTCGTGATTGTGGCGCTCACCTGCACGGCGCCAAACACGCATACGACCATCATTGGCACCAAGGCAGAAGCGACTCTCACCGCTGAAGACGACACGTCTCCATTCGTCCCTCCATTCACGCCTGTCGCGACACCACTGGAGGCGGGCTGCACGATGTTGGGGCGTGAGCGGAAGACGGCCTAACGGTGTGCGGGACCGTAGCCCAGCTTCATGGAGACGGTTGCGAATGGTCCTCGCCGATACCCCAGGAGCAACAGTGTCCCTAATTTGCTGGGAAGTGGCGGTGCGGTCCCCTACGGCACTGCGTAGGATCCTACGGTCTTGGCGTGCATCCGTGCGTCGCTGCGGTCCGGTCCCAGGTCGACGGGCACGTGCACCTTCCGCCGACCACTGGCGACAACATCGATGTACTGTGGAGACCTCACGCCCCACGTGTTGAGCAATTCGGCGGTACGTCCACCCGGCCTCCCGCATGCCCACTATACGCCCTCGCTCAAAGTCCGTCAACTGCACATACGGTTCACGTTCACGCTGTCGCGGCATGCTACCAGTGTTAAAGACTGCGATGGAGCTCCGTATGCCACGGCAAACTGGCTGACACTGACGGCGGCGGTGCACAAATGCTGCGCAGCTAGCGCCATTCGACGGCCAACACCGCGGTTCCTGGTGTGTCCGCTGTGCCGTGCGTGTGATCATTGCTTGTACAGCCCTCTCGCAGTGTCCGGAGCAAGTATGGTGGGTCTGACACACCGGCGTCAATGTGTTCCTTTTTCATTTCCAGGAGTGTATGGGAAGAGAGAGATGCAGTAAAAATCTTGTTGAATTCTCTATCGGATGAAGTTAGCAGAGCTTTTATAGTTCGTAATTTTTCTCTGTTGGATGGTACAGAATAACGATGATAGAATGTTGGGGCGATAGACGGTCTTGTTTCTACAGGTGCTCACAAGTATCGCTAGCGATATCCGTATTAAAAACTGTACAAGCCTCATAAATCGAGGTATAGCATTGCCTCCTAAGGAAGTGTTTTTTTTTTTTCAGACAAATACCACGACACTGAATATAGAGTATATCATCGGACCAACAGTGCAATTACACGTCTCCGATGGGTTTAAGCTCATAATAAAATCACCGAATTTAGAAAGTGATTCGGCTAAGGGATACAGTATGAAGCCAGTATTTGCTGCCACATATTTCTCCAGTATTTGTAACGCCTTCCGTCTCGATGTCATGTCAGAGTTTCTGCGATATATCCACTAGGTTTAAAGCGATGGTTGACTGAGGAGGAACACAAACAGTAGATGGTGTTCTGATTGAGGTCGTAAGAAACTTACACTAGGTTTTCAGATCTCTAGTGCTACGCTTTCCGGTAGAAATGCTGTCTGTGATTTTGAGTCAAGTTTTTCCATTCAACCACATGCGTGCGTTGGATCCTATGAAGAAGTCTTTTAATGGTTACGGCCACTAGTGAACCATATTTCTGGCACATCTCGAAATGAGTCATCTTTTTCTAACCTATCAGCTGCAGTAACATTTTAGATAGTCCCTACGCATCTTGCATCTACCCCTCAGACTCTGCTTTGTGCGTGTGATTATTCCACTTTAAGTCGGAACTGAGCAGAAGTCAGAGAGAACTAATCTGCAGTTTGAGTAGAAACAGGCTAAGCTGCGTTAATGCGACAGGACCGTGTTTTGACCATTCGATGGAAATGGGAACGCCGGCCGCTGGTGGCCGAGCGGTTCTAGGCGCTTCAGTCTGGAATGGTGCGACTGCTACGGTCGCAGGTTCGAATCCTGCCTCGGGCATGGATGTGTGTGATGTCCTTAGGTTAGTTAGGTTTAAGTAGTTCTAAGTTCTAGGGGACTGATGACCCGAGATGTTAAGTCCGATAGTGCTCAGAGCCATTTGAACCATTTTATTGAAATGGGAACGTGTTGTCATAGCTCCGCCAACAGTGTACGATGTGTAAGGTCAGCACTGTACGGCTGGTCCCGGCGGAGGTTCGAGTCCTCCCTCGGGCATGGGTGTGTGTGTTTGTCCTTAGGATAATTTAGGTTAAGTAGTGTGTAAGCTTAGGGATTGATGACCTTAGCAGTTAAGTCCTATAAGATTTCAAAAACATTCCATTTTTTGTTTTGTTTTTTGTTGTTGTTGATGTTGTTGTAAGGTCAGCACCAAAGGAAACCCGGCCCTGCAACACGAGGTAGTATAAAGTCAGTACGAACAGTTTTGGTGGTGTTTCTTATCTGGAAAGTTAGGAAGAGTCAACATCATACAGGTACTTCAGTCTGAAGCAGATCCAATCACATGAACGTGGTGAGATTTTTAAAATTTTGTGAATTGTCCGACTTTTTCTCTGAAATTTTAGGGTGCCGTTTTTAATGTACACTCCTGGAAATTGAAATAAGAACACCGTGAATTCATTGTCCCAGGAAGGGGAAACTTTATTGACACATTCCTGGGGTCAGATACATCACATGATCACACTGACAGAATCACAGGCACATAGACACAGGCAACAGAGCATGCACAATGTCGGCACTAGTACAGTGTATATCCACCTTTCGCAGCAATGCAGGCTGCTATTCTCCCATGGAGACGATCGTAGAGATGCTGGATGTAGTCCAGTGGAACGGCTTGCCATGCCATTTCCACCTGGCGCCGCAGTTGGACCAGCGTTCGTGCTGGACGTGCAGACCGCGTGAGACAACGCTTCATCCAGTCCCAAACATGCTCAACGGGGGACAGATCCGGAGATCTTGCTGGCCAGGGTAGTTGACTTACACCTTCTAGAGCACGTTGGGTGGCACGGGATACATGCGGACGTGCATTGCCTGTTGGAACAGCAAGTTCCCTTGCCGGTCTAGGAATGGTAGAACGATGGGTTCGATGACGGTTTGGATGTACCGTGCACTATTCAGTGTCCCCTCGACGATCACCAGTGGTGTACGGCCAGTGTAGGAGATCGCTCCCCACACCATGATGCCGGGTGTTGGCCCTGTGTGCCTCGGTCGTATGCAGTCCTGATTGTGGCGCTCACCTGCACGGCCCCAAACACGCATACGACCATCATTGGCACCAAGGCAGAAGCGACTCTCATCGCTGAAGACGACACGTCTCCATTCGTCCCTCCATTCACGCCTGTCACGACACCACTGGAGGCGGGCTGCACGATGTTGGGGCGTGAGCGGAAGACGGCCTAACGGTGTGCGGGACCGTAGCCCAGCTTCATGGAGACGGTTGCGAATGGTCCTCGCCGATACCCCAGGAGCAACAGTGTCCCTAATTTGCTGGGAAGTGGCGGTGCGGTCCCCTACGGCACTGCGTAGGATCCTACGGTCTTGGAGTGCATCCGTGCGTCGCTGCGGTCCGGTCCCAGGTCGACGGGCACGTGCACCTTCCGCCGACCACTGGCGACAACATCGATGTACTGTGGAGACCTCACGCCCCACGTGTTGAGCAATTCGGCGGTACGTCCACCCGGCCTCCCGCATGCCCACTATACGCCCTCGCCCAAAGTCCGTCAACTGCACATACGGTTCACGTCCACGCTGTCGCGGCATGCTACCAGTGTTAAAGACTGCGATGGTGCTCCGTATGCCACGGCAAACTGGCTGACACTGACGGCGGCGGTGCACAAATGCTGCGCAGCTAGCGCCATTCGACGGCCAACACCGCGATTCCTGGTGTGTCCGCTGTGCCGTGCGTGTGATCATTGCTTGTACAGCCCTCTCGCAGTGTCCGGAGCAAGTATGGTGGGTCTGACACACCGGTGTCAATGTGTTCTTTTTTCCATTTCCAGGAGTGTATTATTATGGTGGCTAGCTCATCCGTGCTTTTGGTAAGTGATCAGCCAGCCACATATTGCTGCAAATCTCTTATAGTTTTCCTCTAGTCTTCATTGTGTTTTAATTGTCAGTTTTCGCACTTCTCCCCATTTCTGGCGTTGGTTTGCTTGTTGTGTGCTCGTGTGATTGAATGTGTGATCATGGGCGGGGTTGGGAGAGGTGAGTGTGACTTTATTTCAGTTTGCGTCTTAGTTCTTTCATATGGAACACTTACCGTAATTTGTTTGTCCTTATCTTGCATATCTTCGGTACGGATCTTCGGGAACTCTTATAAAGTGTTCATATATGCGTTAATAATATGTCATGTAGCAGAAATCATTGGTTACCGTGTCTATGTGTGTTACGATTAGTTGCTTGTTCCATTCTCCTCTACTGCCTCGTATAATAGCCATACATCCTGCATTAAAATCTGCACCTGCTTTAGCTGTGACACTACAGCGGAGGGTCACTACTTACCTGAACTGAGATCAGTTCTCCAAGCACACGCGCTCCCAGCTTTACCGCTACTCGGCTGGAGCCCACGTGGTGAACGAATGACCTTACTTAGTTGGCGGTCGATGTTGGCCGAGGTTCGCGGCGTATCCGGCGCGTGCGAGAGTTGCTGATGGCGGTGTTTACTTGCTGATAGAAGAGCGTTCTTGTCCAGAGTGAGGTTCGAGGGCGGAGGGCGCGGGGCTGTGCGCTGGTACCCCCAAGCCGCGTGTCTAACGACGCTACTTCGCAAGCGCTTATCTCGTTAACTGCGCGCGCCGGACGTGACGAGGACAAAACACTGTCGCCACACGGCCCCCGCGCCGCGCCGCACTTAACCCACATTTCCTTTGTATCCCCCAACGAGCCCACGCCTACTTCTCGTATTTGTGTTAAACTACGTAAGCATAATAACACAGCCAACGCGTAATGAAAATATTTTAGATCTGGTAGCCACGAACAGACCAGACCTCATCGACGGTGTCAGTGTTGAGACAGGGATTAGTGATCACGATGTTGTCATTACGACTATGGTTACGAAAGTTAAAAAGTCGGTCAAGAAGGCTAGGAGAGTATTCTTACTAGTAAGAGCAGATAAGCAGTTGTTAGCATCCCACTTAGTAAATGAATCGCCTTCATTTACTTCCGTTACGGTGGACTCGGAAGAATTGTGGGCAAATTTTAAACACACTGTAAATCACGCATTGGACAAGTATGTGCCGAAAAAGTGGGTTACGGACGGAAAAGACCCACCGTGGTTTAACAGCGCAATTCGGAGAATGCTGAGGAAGCAAAGGCAGTTGCACTCGCGGTACAGGAAAGATCGGGAGAATGAGGACAGGCAAAAGTCAGTAAAGATTCGTACTGCTGTAAAAAGAGGAATGCGCGAAGCATTCAACCACTACTACCGTCATACCTTAGCAAAAGATCTTGCTGAAAACCCAAGGAAATTCTGTTCTTACGTAAAATCGGTAAGCGGGTCGAAGGCTTCCATCCAGTCACTCACTGATCAGTCTGGCCTGGCAACGGAAGACAGCAAAACGAAAGGTGAAATTTTAAATTTAGCATTTGAGAAATCTTTCACGCAGGAGGATCGTACAAACATACCGCCTTTTGAGTCTCGTACAGATTCCCGTATGGAGGACATAGTGATAGACATCCCTGGGGTTGTGAAGCAGCTGAATGGGTTGAAAATAAATAAATCGCCAGGTCCTGATGGGATTCCAATTCGGTTTTACAGAGAGTACTCTACTGCATTGGCTCCTTACTTAGCTTGCATTTATCGCGAAACTCTTGCCCGACGTAAAGTCCCGAGTGACTGGAAAAAAGCGCAGGTGACGCCTGTATATAAGAAGGGTAGAAGTACGGATCCTCAAAATTACAGACCAATATCCTTAACATCGGTTTGTTGTAGGATTATCGAACATATCCTCAGTTCGAATATAATGAATTTCCTTGAGACAGAGAAGTTGCTGTCCATGCCATAAACACGGCTTTAGAAAGCATCGCACCTGCGAAACGCAACTCGCCCTTTTTTCACATGATATCTTGCGAACCATGGATGAATGGTATCAAACGGATGCCATATTCCCTGACTTCCGGAAAGCGTTTGACTCGGTGCCCCACTGCAGACTCCTAACTAAGGTACGAGCATATGGGATTGGTTCCCAAGTATGTGAGTGGCTCGAAGACTTCTTAAGTAATAGAACCCAGTACGTTGTCCTCGATGGTGAGTGTTCATCGTAGGTGAGGGTATCATTTGGAGTGCCCAGGAAAGTGTGGTAGGTTCAAAAAAATGTTCAAATGTGTGTGAAATCTTATGGGACTTTAACTGCTAAGATCATCAGTCCCTAAGCTTACACACTACTTAACCTAAATTATCCTACGGACAAACACACACACCCATGCCCGAGGGAGGACTCGAATCTCCGCCAGGACCAGCCGCACAGTCCATGACTGCAGCGCCTAAGACCGCTCGGCTAATCCCGCGCGGCAAAGTGTGGTAGGTCCGCTGTTGTTTTCTATCTACATAAATGATCTTTTGGATAGGGTGGATAGCAATGTGCGGCTGTTTGCTGATGATGCTGTGGTGTACGGGAAGGTGTCGTCGTGAGTGACTGTAGGAGGATACAAGATGACTTGGACAGGATTTGTGGTTGGTGTAAAGAATGGCAGCTAACTCTGAACATAGATAAATGTAAATTAATGCAGATGAATAGGAAAAAGAATCAGGTAATGTTTGAATACGCCATTAGTAGTGTAGCGCTTGACACAGCCACGTCGATTAAATATTTGGGCGTAACATTGCAGAGCGATGTGAAGTGGGACAAGCTTGTAATGGCAGTTGTGGGGAAGGCGGATAGTCGTTTCGGTTCACTGGTAGAATTTTGGGAAGGTGTGGCTCACCTGTAAAGGAGGCCGCTTATAAAACACTAATACCACATATTCTTGAGTACTGCTCGAGCGTTTGGGATCCCTATCAGGTCGGATTGAGGGAGGACATAGATGCAATTCAGTGGCGGGCTGCTAGATTTGTTACTGGTAGGTTTGATCATCACGCGAGTGTTACAGAAATGCTTCAGGAACTCGGGTGGGAGTCTCTAGAGGAAAGGAGGCGTTCTTATCGTGAATCGCTACTGAGGAAATTTAGAGAACCAGCATTTGAGGCTGACTGTAATACAGTTTTACTGCCGCCAACTTACATTTCGCGGAAAGACCACAAAGATAAGATAAGAGAGATTAGGGCTCATACAGAGGCATATAGGCAGTCATTTTTCCCTCGTTCTGTTTGAGAGTGGAACAGGTAGAGAAGATGCTAGTTGTGGTACGAGGTACCCTCCGCCACGCACCGTTTGGTGGATTGCGGAGTATGTATGTAGATGTAGATGTAGAATTCTTTTTACGAGCGCTGTCCGGAAAGTCTGCATCCACACCTAAACGCTGCAATCTAAAGTGAATTTCATGAATTCCATTGCACACTTGTTAAGCCTGGTTTACACTGAAGCGAACACAGGCGAACTTGCATCAGCGAACGACAGTTCTCTTCGGCGTAAACGGTAGGCGAGGGAGAGCGAACACCATCTGGTCGTGTTCGGTCCGCGTTCACAGGTACTCCTTGGGTTACGCTGGTTATCGGTCTTTCTGTGCATCAAGAGGAACTCGAGTTTCCCCCGCTTCGACATTAGCAGCACAGAGAGCACTCATACAGCATTCGCCTCCTGTTTTGAGAGCGATCTGCTTTAGTTATTGATATGATTAGCATGAGCAATGGATTTGTCGGAAGAGAACACAGTGTTGCTAACAATAATATACACATCCTAGGTACCTGTGAGGTCCAAAAGATGCACAGCATAAAAGCCGAGCAAAATGAAATAGGATTCGTAAAAAATAGTTGAAGCACTCAAATTACTAGTCTGGGACGTGCGAAAGAAGATAAATTCATTAAATACCTCTATCAGTCGCGAAATGGAAAGAATACACACAATTTTAGTGTTTAATTTTTATTGAAAAGTAACAGCACAATATATTTTCCTGAAAGTAAATAAATACGGATACGTATCCGTAATGCCGATTAAAATTAAAAGTTTACGAAAGTCTTTATCATTCTTGTTGCTTACGTTAATTATAGCTGTAATTACATCCCGATGCTTCATTGTTGTTTTAGAGCTTTTTGTTCTAACAACCGAATAAATAAAAATTGGTTTTTCGCGATCACGCTACCTTTCCTCTGACGAACTATCAGATTTTATCCAGTAGCCTGTGATAGCTTTTACTCGATGCGGGGTGTGCATCAGAGACTAGGGCATCGCCAGCACCGCCCCAGCGAAGGGTGATAGGACTGCTCTTATTCTATATACGAGGGTGAGTCAAATGAAAACCTTAAATTTGTAATAACAAATCGAAATTTCGCGCTGTTATCCTGTAACTTGGTAAGCGTTCTACAAACAGCGTGCAGAATGACCTGCAGGTGGCAGCATAGTGCAGATGCACACATACCGTCGCGGTATCAGTATAAAGATGGCTGCCCCACTTGCGACTTGCACCAGGGAAGAACAGCGTTCTGTTATGCGGTCTGTGCGTAGTGAAGGTGTGAAACCTATTGAAATTCATCGACGAATGGAGGTTCAGTACGGTAATGCATGTTTGTCACAGCAGCAAGTCTACGAATGAAGAAGAAGTTCGCATATGGTGTAACTTCAGTAGAGGATGCTCCTCGTCCAGGTCAGGCGCGACGAGTTGTGACTCCACAGAACATTGCAGCAGTTGAAGCCATAGTGAAGGAAAACCGCCGAGTGACACTGAATGACATTACAGCATGTTTACAGATTACTCATGAGTCAGCACACCACATTGTGCACGATGTGCTCCAGTTTCACAAAGTGTCTGCAAGATGGGTGCCACGACAGCTGACTCCTGAAATGAGAGAACGACGTGTTGATGCTTGTAAAGAACTTCTTCGGCGCTTTGAACGAGAAGGTGATGGGTTCCTTGCAAGAATAGTTACTGAGGGGGAAACCTGGGTTCACTTCCACCAACCTGAAACGAAGAGAGCGAGCAAGGAATGGCACCATTCCTCATCACCAAAACCAAAGAAGTTTCGAACAGAACCATCAGTAGGGAGGTCATGCTGACTCCCTTTTGGGGCGAAAAAGGCGTCATTTTGGAGCATTACATGCCTAGAGAGACCACTGTCACCAGTGCGGCATACACAGATCTTCTAAGAAATCATCTACGTCCTGCAATCAAACCAAAGCGTTGTGGATTGCTGCCAGCAGGTGTCCTTTTGCAATGCGATGACAATGCAAGGTCCCACATTGCCCGTACAACAGTTGCAACAATCACAGACCTGCATTTTGAGTGTCTTCCTCATCCACCATACTCACCAGACGTTGCCCCAAGTGATTTCCATATGTTTGGACCACTCAAAGACGCAATGGGAGGAAAGAATTTCCGTTCTGATAAAGAGATACGCCACGCGGTGCATGAGTGGTTGCGCGGACTACCAAAAGAATTTTTTTCTAAAGGAATTTATGCACTTTTTAAGCACTGGAAGACTTGCATTGAGCGTGGGGGAGATTATGCTAAAAGTGATACAGCTTTTTACTACTTCTACACAATAAATAATATTTAAAAAATATTTAAGGTTTTCATTTGACTCACCCTCGTATATGTAAGTGATTGTCGGACAACGTGAGCAGCAATCTGCAGCTGTTGACTAGTGAAGCTATGGTGTACGGGAAGATGCCGTCGTTGATTGAGTGTCGGAGGATATGAGATGAATCAGGCAAAATTTCTAGTCGGTCCGATGAATGGCAGGTTGCTCTAATAGTGGTGAAACGTTAGTGAATGTAGATGATTAAAAAAAAAAAAGAAAGAAAAAACTCGTAGTGTTCGAATATAGGATTAGTGGTGGACTGATTGACACAGTCAAGTGCATTAAATGTCTAGGTGTAAAGTTGCAAAGCGATATGAAATGAAACGATCACGTATGGACGCTAACAGGAAAGGTAAATTGTCGACTTGGGTTTATTGGGAGGATTTTAGGGAAGTGTAGCATATCTTCAAAGGAGACCGCGTATGGAACACTTGTACGATCCATTCTTGAGTACTATTGGAGTGTTTGGGGTCCTCACCAGGTCAGATTAAAGGAAGACATCGATGCAGTTGAGAGTCGTGCTGTTAGATTTGTTAAAGATAGGTTTGATCAACGCCCGAGTATTATGGAGATTCTTGGGCAATTCAAATCGGACTCCCTGGAGGGAACACGACGTTCTTTTCCCGAAACGCTATTGAGAACGTTGCTATTTTTTTTCATTTCTGACACAGATTCATTTTTATGATAAAATCGTAACTGTTTCGGCCTTGAAAGGCCATCTTTGCATTCTGTGGGCGGCATTTCATGTTGACAACATATGACGACTTATTCATCAAATGCCATTCACTGCATCTGAAGATGGTCTATGAAGGCCGAATCTGGTTACGATTGTATCATAAAATGTTTGTGTGAAAAAAATATCATACCGTATACGTCAGTCACCGTCTCCGCAAACGGAATATAGTTTTTTCCAAAACTATTAAGAAAATTTAGAGAATCGGCATTTAAAGTTGGCTACCGATCGATTCAACTGCCGCCAACATACATTTCGCATAAGGAACCACGAAACTGAGATAAATCAGGACTCGTACTGAGGCATACACTCAGTCGTTTATCCCGTTCTCTGTCTGCGAGTGGAACAGGAAAGAAAATGAGTAGCAGTGGTACAAGGTACCCTCCACCATGCACCACACGCTGGCTTGCGGAGTATGTATGTATATATTTCGCATTTCATTAATCATATTTTATTGACATTACCTTCCAAATACTTACTTCAGCAAAATACTTGAAGTGCTTCGCATATGTTGTTGCAGACCACAGGAACTACCTGAGATGTAGCAGCTATTGAAATACGAAACAGTTGTCAACGTAAATGTCCCCAGTTGCGAATAACCAGTCTGTAAATGCTAGGCTTTCTCCATGTTATGTAGCTCGACCGTAATTATTCTGCTTTTAAATGTCTTCTTCAATTGCAACGATGAGCCAGTGAAAAGCGTCAAATGACATACGTGCAAAGTTTTGGTATAATCCGAAGGAAGACTCGAGCAGCAATTCAGCGATAAGAGCACCACCTACACACGTTTATCACTTGCGTATAGGTTGACACCTACATTTTTATCGAAGGCCATTTTGTATTCTTCGTCAAAAACAGCGGACTCGCCATGATCAATAATCCTATCTGAATATTACAGTTTTGTACAGCAGTGGTATACTCTGCAGCAGAATACTGTGCACCAGTTTGACTCCGAAGCGCCCACGTAGTGAAAGTAGACGTCCAACTGAACTCAGTTATGACAGTAATTAGTGGTACAGTCCGGTCTACACCTACTTGCTGGCTACCAGTGCTTTCTAACATCTGGCCACCAGACCTCCGTCGAAAGGCTGCTCTTTACAACCTCTGTCAGCAAGTTTCTGAAAACAACTCGATCCCTCTTCATGACGATTTGCTATCACTGCCCAGGGAACGCCTCAAATCTAGAAGACCAGCATATGAAATGGGAGTCCAAATGCTATCCACAGGATTCGACCAGGACACAGAGTCGAAACGTGAGCGGCAATCTACAAGAACCCGAAACCACGAACTTGTAGACAATCCAACAGTTCCAGTTCCAGGCTTCCACCAACCAAGGGAGGTGTGGGTGCAGTTAAACAGATATCGGACTGGAGAGGGTAGGTGCAAATACATCATGCACAAGTGGGGCTTTTCAAGTGACAGTGTGTGTGACTGTGGTGACACCCAAACAATGAGTCACATTGTGAATGAATGTCCAATCAGACGCTTCCCTGGTGGCATTGAGAAGCTCCGTCAAGCATCCCACGAGGCACTCCACTGGATCGAGTCCATCAACATCCGAGTGTAGTCTGAGCCGTTTTAAAACTTGTGTACTGTATATAATTTCACATGTTCAGTTTAATATATATTTTTTTGTTTTGCTAAATGTGTATTACTGTAAGTGATGCATACAATAATAATAACGGCTAGTTCAAATTCAAAAATGGTTCAAATGGCTCTGAGCACTATGGGACTTAACATCTGAGGTCATCAGTCCCCAAGAACTTAGAACTACTTAAACCTAACTAACCTAAGGACATCATACACATCCAAGCCCGAGGCAGGATTCGAACCTGCGACCGTAGCGGTCGTGCGGTTCCAGACTGTAGCGCCTTTAACCGCTCGGCCACTCCGGCCGGCTAGGTTTTCCGTGATTTCCCTAAATCACTTCAGGCAAATGCCGGGATGGTTCCTCTGAAAGGGCACGGCCGACTTCCTTCCCAATCCTTCCCTAATCCGATGAGACCGATGACCACGCTGTCTGGTCTCCTTCCCCAAAACCAACCAACCAACCAACGTCAATGGACAACCGACGCGAGTGCCTTTGCTCACAGCACGACGTCACCTGCAGCACCGCTCCTGTGCTCGTGACCGTATCAGTTGGACTCTAGATGACTGGAAAACCGTGGTCTGGTCAGAAGATCGCGAGACTCCCAAGGGAGATGGGCAGTTTTCGCGGAAGCCTGCTCTGTGCTTCTGTGGACAGAGCCATCACTTTAGCTGAGATCAGTGGATGCCGTGCTTCCACTGCTGCCCCCAGAGAATAACGGAGTATGACACTTTTGCCTTGTCGGGTATGAACATCACAGGTCGAGACGCCGGGACTGCCTGGACACCGTGAGGAAGATACCTGCTTTCGGTCCAATATTTTTTGTCATCCAGTCGAACTGAGTTGCCATGCTACCTTGCTTGGCGCCAAGAGCCCAACCAATCGAGGAAACACACCGCTCTTGGCCAGTACCAACCTCGTGTTTCTTAACGTCTGTTTAGTACACCAGTAGGGGGCAATTTCTGCAGCATTCCAATTTTTGTCATGAAGTAAGTGATACTCTTGTTCGTCACATTGCAAATAACATTGAATCTTTTCCTCGATGTAGAAGTTTTTTAACTATACATTTGAGAAAAGAGAAGTAAATTTTCTGGGTTTAGTTATCCAGTCACCTCGCAACTGGTCTCTCGGCTGCTGCCTGGTGTCAATGAGCAATCACTTTGCTGATTTAGGGAAAATACAGGTTTCGCAACCTGTGTGAGCATGACCCGCAGTCTAAGCAGTTTGCTACTTAGTTGTTCTGGCATGCAACTTAAGTTGCCCATTTGATTATAGTTCATGATTTCACTTAATGTTGAATTTGCGAGAGGAAGAGCAATTTGAGTTTTCTCCAAGCAGTCTTTCATATAATTTGTGACACCATCCTCCCTACCCCCCCCCCCCCTCCCCAAAGTTAGTACCATTTTGTGTGAATTCAATCCCGATATATAGAGTCCTTTGCTCTCTTTTAACTACTTCTGTATTGTATCCCAAAATTAGAGCACATAAACATTTGTTCTGCTGAGACTTGATTTAAATCACAAAGTCCTTTAAAATGTCCTAAAACTTTTCCATTTTTAGGTGACCGACTAATAGTAAATATAACCCGTTGCACACCTAGGCTTGTTGTTATCATTTTTCGCAGTGGCCAAGCTCAACGATCATTCTATTATTATTCAGTACAGGTAATGAGCATTGCACTCGCTCATCTTGTTTGATAATAAACCTGTTTATTCACTAGGATGAGTTACGTGGATTTCCTGACGGACTATGTTTGCTGTGTGTTGTTTCATGACTATTTGGCTAACAACATACCTTAATGTTGGTCTAGGTTTAAACACTCACACAAAGAGCTAAAACTTTCAAAAGCAAGTTACTAATTTTTGCACATCTTTGAAATCCTGTCAAGATCTGATTGAATATTTCTGCTGCTCTTTTCCAGACATGTCTTTATTATCAATAACATCCATCCTTTGCAAAAAGTCTAAGGTTATTTATGTTGTCCAGCAGTTCATGAATAAACATCGAACAACAAGGGTCCCAACGCACTTCGCTGGAGTTCAAATGGCTCTGAGCACTATCGGACTTAACTTCTGAGGTCATCAGTCCCCTAGAACTTAGAACTACGTAAACCTAACTAACCTAAGGACATCACACACATTCATGCCCGAGGCAGGATTCGAACCTGCGACCGTAGCGGACGCGCGGTTCCAGACTGAAGTGCCTAGAACCGCTCGGCCACAAAGGCCAGCTTCGCTGGAGTACTGCTGGCATTGCTTCTTCATCCGCCGTTGCTTCTCTATCCCAGATAATATGCTGCGTCATTCCTACCAAAAAATCCTCAGTCCAGTAACATATTTGCTCTGGTATCCCATATGATCTTATTTTTACGTAATAAGCGTTGATGTGATACTTGTTAAATGATTTTCAGATTCCAAGAAATACTACATCTACCCAACTGTTTTGATCCATGGCTTTTAGAATGTAATGTGAAAAAAGTTTGAATTGAGTTTCGCATGGCCAATGTTTTCAAAATGGGTGCTGGTTAGTTTTCTAGAGGCCAGGGTTGTGACCTTTACTGTTGTGGGTTGCAGTGGTGGACTGTGAAGTGCGTTGATAACTGTTGGATACTGTAAAGGGACACCCTCCTCTAGTATTACTTTTCCTCGACAGAAGTAGGCGATACCAAAAATAATTACGGATTTTGAAACAGGTTAATGTTATCTCAGCTGTTTTTCTAAAAGAGTTTCATATGATTTTGTATACGATGTGGTATATTTCAGGCTAAAATGTATAAAATGAAATTACTTTAATTACGTTGTTACAGTCGATATGTAGTAGCTCTCTGTGTAAGTTAAAATCACTTTTCTTTTTTTAGAAATATTTGAAACTACGAAACATCTGGCACGCTTAAAATTGCGCAATCAGACGATATTTACTATGTTTACTTCTGGATTCACTTATAAAATAATGATGTAAATTGGTGGAAATTAATTTGCCAAAAAATTTGTAAACTCTTTGGAATATTGTTAGCACCACAAAATGGATTAGTAGTGGACATACCTCTGATGTGATCGGATGTATTTTTATTTTTGGCAATAACAATGTAATTTTCGGTTTTGAAGTGGAAATTGCAAAGATAATGTGATATAGAAAAATGTGAGAGAATAAAATTAACTGCTCAGGCAATACTTCAGCATTATTTGCGTCAATTGGAACAATGAGAACCTACAATGTCAAAAATTTCAGCTTCAAGAATCAGCCCCTAGACGTGAAGAACTGGATCCAACTATGAGAAACGAAGATAAGTAAAAAGTTTATTGTAAATCTTACTCCTCTCGAAGCTTATGACAAGAGTTAATTATGAAGTCAGTGACAATCAACAAATGATGTGAGGGAGGGGTAGATTACAATACCCAGCATGGGGGGTAACATTATATTTGGACACCAAACATTTATTGTTCATAAAATGAAACAGGTGATCTATCTAGATCCCAGGTAGCTAGCATTGGCAGTTGTGCTGTAGAAGGTACTCCACTTGTATGCACTGACCAAGGCATGGTGAGCCGTGTGGCTCGATCAGCGATATTCCCACCGCCAGAATGGGTCATCTTCCCAGTGGTGTGCGCAGAACACGTGGAGGTGCCACCTACCAGGCTGATCGGGGAGCGAGGGGTAAGCTCAAGGAAGTAGCGAGGATTGGGCTTTGGGACGCCTAGCAGTAATGTCGTTTGACAAGTCTGGCGGCCAGTACAGGTGCCGTGTGAGGCAGCAGGAAGATCACATCTAAAAGGAGATGTTTACCCAGGTGACGGCGTCATAGGAAATATCGCCGGTGTGGAACCAGTCATGTTACTCAGGAGCCATTTGTTGGCATAGGATGGTGCCATGCAGGTGCCCATAGCCATACCCTGGATTTGTTTATACATAATGCCTTCAAAGGAGAAGCAATTGTGGGTGAGGATATAGTTGATCATGGCGACTAGGAAGGATGCTGTTATTTTTTGGAATCCAATGCAAGGCCTTGGGCATTAGGAATGTTAGTGTACAGGGAGATGGCATCAATTATGAGGAGCAGAGCACTGTGTGGTAATGGGACAGGAACTGTGGAGAGTAGGTGGCGGAAATGGTTGGTATATTTTATATAGGAGGGTAGTTTCTGGGTAACAGGTTGAAGGTGTTGGTCTACAAGAGCAAAGATTCTCTCCATGGGGGCACAGTAAAGGGCCACAATGGGGTGTCCTGGGTGGTTAGGCTTATGGACTTTAGGAAGCATTGCTGCGCTAGTGTCAGTCGTAGTCAAGGGAAAGGGAAATTTTATCAAAATTGGGCGATGAAATCTTGGTCCGCTGACACTCATGGGCGCGGAGCTGTGACGGCAGTATTTCATGCACGATTTGTTTTGAGTGGAGCAACAATGCGGCAGGAAACTGCAGGGTTGCTTTAAGCTATTGCAATTTATGAGGTGGGGCACTAGGCCAGAGCCAAGAGTGGCGATTTTTAAATGGCTCATATGTAGGAATTTATCCCTGCCATAGTTTCTGTCTCTCTCTGACAATATGTCAGAAGCGAGGGAGTAACCAATATAAATAGATGGGCAATTTTAGCTTGGGACAGAGTGTGCCAGGTCAGTCGAGCATCAGGACAGACCTGTGCTGGACTTCTCTTTAGGGGCCATTCTGGCAGCAATGTTATAAGTATTCTGTATAAACTTGTATTCTGTTTCTGTGTACCTGTTCGGGCTATATTCCGCCCCTGGGGACGCAACACCAGAGCAGGACAGAACGACAGCCTGGAACTTGGAGACTGCATGGTCTGTCTGAAATAGGGCAGTGACAGTGGTCTGCAGTGGGTCCAAGAGGGGCTCGGTTCCACACAAGTCTATGGACAACATTCGCTGCCCACCTGGTGTACCGAGGTCCGGGCGAGGCGTACGCTGCGGGAGGCACAGCCGTGTTGCAGTGGCACCAGAGATGGTGGGAGGTGTTGCCATCCAGCAAGCACCACTAGTGGCAAGTTACAGCACAGTATCCAGGAGGGTATGGATTCAAGTCTGCTCCTGTCCTGTGAGCAGCAGCGGCCTGAGGGCCACGAGTGACCAGTACACCCACCTTTGTCCCATGGTCAGACAGAGGAAGCCAAACAGGGCAGAAGGCAGCGAGGACCAGGGACTGTAGCAGTCTCCGGAATTGCGGGCAGCAGTGCAGCGCAAGTCGCAACGCATCAGTGGGTGGCAACCAGGAGAGTACTGTCTACTTCCAGGAGGGTGGCCCTGATGACAGCAGCGTCAGCATACCATAAGTCTGCTGAGCTGGCTGGACTCGCGGGACAGCACGCGGGTGGCACGCCGACACTACGCTTCACCCATCGAGTACTGTAAATTATCAGAATAAACAAATGTTGCACTGCCCCTTGACTCTCTTGAACTTGCTCAGCCTCCTGACAAAATGCAGTGTGGGAGTCCCAGCTTCAGCTCTGCCACCTGGAATGACGGGTTCGACACACTGACCCGCAACAGCATGTAGAAAGTAGGAGTGTGGGGAGTGGTAGGGTTGAGAAGAGAGATGGACTCCAGGGAGAGGTTCTGGGATGGGACTAAGGATTTGAGTAGCGACTAGAGATATTGCTGGATTACTGGAATGTGGTCATTGTGGCAAGGTTTGTAGGTTCAAGTATCTGACAGCTGCGGGAGTCCTTCTGCCAGGTAATCCTTGCAGTTCAAAATGACAGTGGTGGAGCCTTTGTCCACAGGTAGGATAATAAGGCCAGAATCAGTTTTTAGATGGTGGACTGAGGTTTTTTCTGTTGATGTAAGGTTAGTTTGCATGTTGAGGGATTTTTGGAATGATAGTGGGGCAAGCTTTGAGGTTAAGAAATTCTGGAAAGTAAACAGGGGATGGTTTGGAGACAGGCTGGATGGATCATGGTTGGAGTGAAAGGAGTTAGACAAGGTTCAATATTGGCTTGTGTTTGAGTATGATTGATAGGGTCGGTGACGAAAAAGTGTTTCCACTGTAAGGACCGGGAGAAGGAGAGAAAATCTTTAACAAGTCCTGCAGGATTGAATTTGGGAGTGGGGTAAAAGGTGAGGCCTTTGGAAAGGGCTGATATTTCTGTGGGGCTAAGGTTTCTGGAGGAAAAATTCATGGTTGTGTTGCAGGTCTGTTTAGGTTCTGGATTCTGTGTGGTGGTGGGAGGGAGTTTTGGAGGGTGGGGTAAGTGTAGTAGGTATGCAAGACAAAGTATGTCAGCTGTGAGGGGACGTGGGGGAGGTTTGGAGGCTGTTGTAGAGGTGGTGGACAGTGGTACTCCAAGAGAGCAGGATGGAGAGTTTTTTGAGGTGGTGTTGTGCATGTTGCTCAAGTTCTTGCAGGGTTAGTGTTTCAATGTTTGTTATGGGTTCCAGGAATTTGGGACTGCATAACATGAATTTTGTGGATGGAGAGAAGGAACTGCAAGAAGGTTTGGGTTTGGTTGATATGGTTTAGCAGGATTGTGTTGGTGAGGGCTAAGGACTGGCAGAATATGAACAGGTGGAAGGAGGAGTGGTAGCCAGAGATGAATAATTTGATGGTAAGGCCATTAGGGGGAATTCAATGCGCCAAGCTACAATGCAGGAACAATATGTGGGACTGGGATCTGGCTACAGATAAGGAAACTTTTCTGTGTTGATGCAGATGGAAGGAGCAAGGATCTGTGGTCATGGAAAAATGAGAAAAATTACCTAAATAATGTAGAATTACGCCCAAAAAATTTCACAAAATACACCAAAATACGTGTGGAAATTCATGAAAAGGATGAAATGGATGCAAAAGAAGGAAACGATGAAATCTGGGGGAGTCGATGATAGTGAAAGGCGAAAACTCGCTAAAATTGGAGAAAGATCGTGTGGCACCAGAAAGATGAGGGAATTAGTACGCAAAAATATAGGAAATGACATGAGGAGAGTGATCAATTTGAAAGGATAAGAATAATTATATCGGCAGAAGTAATGTGGCACATAAGATGCTGCAGCATGGTCTTGTAGCTGTCTGTTGTGCGCAGCCGAGACGGTTCTCCTCATAACTCAGTACCACCCAAGGCTGAAGCAACTGAATTACATTCTCTGCCATGGTTTCGATTTCCTCTTGTCATGCCCTCAAATGAGAAATGTCCTGCCCATATCCTTCTCACCCCACCCACAGTGATACTCTGCCATCCACCAAACCTACGCAATATACATGTCCATCCCCTGCTCCCAATCCCTCACCTCATGGCTCATACCTCTGTAATAGACCTAGATGCAAGACCTGTCCCATACATCCTCCCACCACCATCTACTCCATTCCGGTCACTAACACCACCTATCCCATCAGAGGCAGGGCTACCTCTGAAATCAACTATGTGGTCTACAAGCTAAGCCGCAACCACTGTGCTGCATTCTATGTAGGCATGGCAACCAACAAGCTGTCTGTCCACATGAATGGCCACTGACAAACTGCGGACAAGAAACAAGTGGACCATCCTGTTGCTGAACACGCTGCCAAACATGATATCCTTCATTTCAATGACTGCTTCACAGCCTGTGTCATACGGATTCTTCCCACCAACATCAGCTTTTCTGAATTGCACAGGTGGGAACTTTCCCTACAGTACATCCTATGTTCCCGTACGCTTCCTGGCTTTAACTTTTGTTAGTCTCTGACCTCACCCATCCAGCCCCTTTCCTGTTCCCCTTCCAGCACTACACAGCCATCATTCCACCACCACACCCAGTCTTTTTATTTCTCTCCTTTTCTGCCACTCCCACTCCCCCTCCCCACCTGTCCCCTGTCCTCTGTCTAACCTGCAGCACTTCACTGTCCGCCACCCCCACCATACTATCACTCTCCCTCCCTGCTCCAGCCTCCTCCTTACTCCCACCCAGATGCCACTCCTGTCATGCACTGGTACTGAAGCTCACAGTGTGGTTTCAGTTGCCTGAGACTGCAGTCGTTTGTGTGAGTTGCGTTTGCATGAGTGTGTGTTGTGGTGTGTGTGTGTGTGTGTGTGTGTGTGTGTGTGTGTGTGTGTTTGCGCACACCTGTATGTATGTGTGTCTGTTGTTGACAAAGGCCTTAATGGCTGAAAGCTATCTGCAACTCAGCATCTCCACTATATGGTGAGTAGCAGCTTACTTCTCACAATATTGTTACAGAGACAAATTAGTCACTGATGCTCTAGGAATTGCAATGCTAAAGTTCGTTGTTACCCATGGTCTACCATCTCAATACTGTTCAACATCCTGCATTAGTTGTTCTGCAGTGATCCCCCTCCTCTGACTCAGTGAATGAACTAGAATTCATTCCCAAGTATGTAAGATTTTGCTGAGGCAACATGTCCAATGGTCCATCTGACCAATACAGCTGTGACTGTTATATTTAGAAGAGTAACTCCTGTCATTGTAGCTGGTAAATAAAATGTGGGTCCCACACATGGTTCCATTTATCAACAACTCATTGCCTCTTAACTCTAAGTGCCTTGCTACCATTAATTTAACTTTTTTAGCAAGTTGCCACCACTATTATATCATCATACACAAAGTATATGAAATGTGGAGCTGCATGCTGGAAGTATGGCTTTGATCCTCCAGGGTGTTCATGGCACTTTTGTGAGTTTTTTTGCTGGGCACATGGTGCCCTGAGGTATTGCAGCCCTTTCTTCCTCCTGGGCTTCATTCTCAATCCAATGCCTCTCCCTCCATATCCTAGCTCCTTCCCCTCTGCTCCCTTGTTCCCATCTCTCAGTGTCCTGTTTATGTCGGCCCTGCTATCCTACTAGTTTCTGCTACCACTTGCAGTTTAGTTCCTCTTGAATTTTTTTCACTTTTCCTTTTGGTGTTCTTGGTCTCCCTTCGGTGTTTTATCTCCCATTCTAAGTTTAGTTGCCATAGTGTCTGCCAACTGGGGAAGAACACCTAACTTAGTGTTTTTGGCATGTGGTCTCTACCACCTCTTCCATCTTTTCCTCAATGCTGTTGTCCTTATAATGCTATATAGCTAGCATTGTAGCCTGTATGTGTTGTGGGGTCATTACATATCCTTTTGGTTGAGACTCCTGACAATTGCAACACGTCTGTATTTTAATGTATCCCGCTCGATCAGGATCTAATAGGAGCCCAAATGAATAATTAAATAATGTGACCATGTACCTAATGGGGCTGGCAATCGGAATGGACTGCTACAGAGTTGTTACATTCCATTTTGTCCTTCTCAATGCAGTAATAATTAAATGTCTGGTGACAAGAATAACGCCAACACAGCTTCACTAATCAAGACCTATATTCGTCTCAAAAACACAAGAAAGGGAGGCAGCCACTGCCTTCGTCATACACTTTTAATAACGGCTAATCTCAGCACAGGCTTCTTCGTTATTCATATTCGTCACACGCTGATACAATCACTACAATCCAACACTGCAAATCCAAAATAATGCCGGCGCGGTAGACGCAAAATCAAAATAACGGCACAGAAATATCCCTGATCACTCTCGTAATTATACTTTATCACTTTCCCGTATTATTCTAACACAAAGGGGTTAAACCGCGGTGATGGCCACTCCCTTTGTCGGTAAAGCTCGCATTACAACAACTGCTGACTTCTGCACAGCTCGGCCCGCCACACGGGAACAACTGACTCTACACTCGCTCTCGCCACACGACACTCTGTCGATAGTTTGCCCTGTCGACCTGTGCCGAGTGCAAACTTATAGTAAGGGCCTACGGACCCCTTACATCCCCACCCTCGAAAACTTCTTTGGAGCCTCCGGCGTAAAAGAATCGGCAAGGGAATTTGACATTACTGCATCTGAACTAAACACATAGTGCAAATTAATGAAATTACAATTCACCAAATAATCCCTCGACTCCGGTAGTGGGCTGCCTCCACACTAATTTCTACAAAAGGTTGTTACATCTCATAAACATGGCATTGTCCAAATTACAATTTTTATATCAAACAGCAATAGTCATCTATAGTCCAATATTGAATGAAACACACAACTTACAATCAAAAATTATTACTTGAACACATGTCATATGAATTATTATACTACAAATTAGTTATTACAGGTTTTATACCCATTCTCAGGTAATCGTCGATATGAAATATGCAATTCTAATTATAATACAACAGAAACCACAATGTAAATAAACATTTCCCTTTTCCAAATGTCCGTTTAACAATTAAATGTCCTAAATATATCTTAGCAGGTTTATTCGGGTCCTTGTAGCTCTCACTCTTGACCGGACCTCACCTGGAGTGTCATTCAGTTTTCCGGTCCCTCCACCTCTTCCTCTATAATCAGACGAATGATTAAAATGATTCCTTGGGTCATTACTTCCCTCTCGGTTTTGATCATTAGCTTGATTGTGTTCCTTTGATCGAACAGTTTCCAACTGTTCCAGTATCTCCGTCAAGGTCTTCCTATCTTTAATTAGGCTCCCAGATACAGTTTCTTGCATTCTCTGATTCAATCTTCTTTTTACCGCAGATATCATTACGTCATCACTCAGGGGTTGTTCCAAGGTCTTGTTCAATTCCCACAAATGTTTGGCAGACTCTCTCAATGTTCCTCTCCATGTATTAATTGACTTGCGGTGTAGTGGGTCCTCAATTGCTGCACACTGATGACTTTTGGACCAATATTTCTTCAAGAATTCTCCTTCAAACTGATCACAACTAGTAGCCCCTTTCTTCTTTCTGACTCCCCAAGTGAAGACCTCACCTTCCATTGCAACCCTCTGGTCATCCTCTTCTCGTTGCACGGCTATAGCATTTCTCAGATTGACAGCCAGTTGGTTTTGTCTATCTCCTATTCCTTTAACCGCATTGTTGCATTGTTTCTGCATCTGCGTCACCTCGGCAATTCGATGATTGCAATTAGTTTCCATTTCGTTGATTCTTTCTCCCAATTCGGCTTTCGTTTCTTCAATATCGTCTTCTATCTTTTTTGTTAGCTTCCCTTCTATCTTCTCCACGTCTCCCTGGACTTGGTCTATATCCTCTCTCTCTCATCGATGTTCATCTTCAGTCGTTCTGGTAACTCCTGCATTTCCTTCTTCAGATTACATTCCATTTTCGTGTACGATGTTTTGATCTCTTGTACACCTTTCTCTAACGCTTCTCTAGTTTTTTGGAAATCTTCCTTTAATGATTCTCTGAATCCTCGTAAATCTTCCTGTATTGATTTGTGGAATATTTCTCTCCTTTCTTGAAAATATTTCTTTAATGATTCTCCAGTTTTTTGGAAATCTTCCTTTAATGATTTCTGTAAATCTTCCTTTAATGCCTTGGTCTCCTTTAGCAACTCTGCTAATATCGATCGTATATCTGCATCCTCTGAAACTGGCTTATCTCTCATCGTTTGTCCCGGTGTCTCGGGATAACTACTTGAATGTGCTAATGGGCTATCTAATGACAACCCACAACTACTGATTCCTGAATCATCTCTGTCTTCCTGTCCTATCCCTTTCCTTTCAACTACTGCCTCACAAACCTGCTTATCTTCAGCAGACATGTTTGGTTTATTTTTAATGCACAGGCAAGCAATGTAAAATAACTTCTAGCAACCCAAAACACTCCTAATTACCATGAAGCTAATCAAACAGTACCTGCAGTATTTTCAGTTAATCTCAAATTGATACAATATGCATGAGTACCGAACATAACGACTCTCAAAACCTAATAATTTCAAATATCAATTTTCACATACACAGTTTATACAAAATGTTTTAAATAAGATAAATCACACCATTCATTGAATCTATAAATGAAAAATCCCCAAAGACAATAAGCATATCTGTATAATTACCATTTAGACAACGCAGTATGCGTCAATAGGTATGCTATATTTCAGAGTATGTTTCGCAAATTACTATAATTGGGCACTTTACCTAATGTAAATATTGGTTAAAAATTGTTTATTTACCGCGAAGACTGCACACTGCAATTTAATGTTATGCCAACCAGTCGTCTTCACTCACCAACCGACGTTACCACGAGTCGCGATGTTTTGACGTTTGAAGTGGGCGTGTCGCTGTACTGCCGCTGGAGCCGCGTGAAGTCGCCCTGAAGATCTGCGGCGAGTCATCGTAGTTCTCAGCCGGCCACTCCGTGGCACTGCAGGCGGGCGTAGTTTGTAGTTCGGCTGCTAGATACCGGGTCGGTGCTCGGTGTCTCGAGGTCGTGCTGCTCGCTGTGGCGGGACGTCGTAGTTCTCAGCTGGCCGCTCCGTGGCGCTGCAGGCGGGCGTAGTTTGTAGTTCGGCTGCTAGATGCCGGGTCGGCGCTCGGCGTTTCGAAGTTGCGCAGAAGATCCGTCGGTGTAGTGCATCTGTGCTCGACCTGCTCCTTCCACAGGTAGTTGGGATGACGTGTGAAATCACCTCGCAGATAGAAGCTCTTTGGCGTGGCTGCTGCACAGGTCTGTGTGACGTCACTCAACAATTGCGTCGCTACTTATATTGTCGTCTGCATAACAGTTTATGGGTCCACATGAAGCTGTCCAATTTTCACTATTCAAAAAACAATTTCAGTCATAATGTCACTATTAAACACTTCTGTAAAAGCTTTCGTGATTAATTCTTGGCTCGTTTTGTTGTTGTAATGTTCACACGTGTCTTTCTTTGGTGTTCACTTTTCACAGTTTTTCGCGCGGATTTACGCATTTGCACATTATAACACAGTTTATTGACACTACTATTCTTATCAAATATAGCAAGAAAAAACAGTTTATTCACAATCGTAAGATGCTATTATCTCGTATTGTTCAAATAATGCACTGTTCCTTGTCGCGATTTCAATGTTTATACTCTGTTTCCATCCGAAATTGAAAAAAAATATTTTCCCGCGTTAAGCAAGGTAAAATTACCTATTGTTCTTACTATTCGTCCGAAAATTGCACTGGTCCTTTCACGGTAAGCCAAGGGTGTAACACGTCCGTATTTTATGTATCCCGCTCGATCGGGATCTGAATAGCAGCCCAAATAGTTATTAGTTAAATAATGTGACCGTGTACCTAATTGGGCTGGCAATCGGAATGGACTGCTACAGAGTTGTTACATTCCATTTTGTCCTTCTTAATGCTGTAATAATGAAATGTCTGGTGACAAGAATAACGCCAACACAGCTTCACTAATCAAGACCTATATTTGTCTCAAAAACACAAGAAAGGGAGGCAGCCACTGCCTTCGTCATACACTTTTAATAACGGCTAATCTCAGCACAGGCTTCTTCGTTATTCATATTCGTCACATGCTGATACAATCACTGCAATCCAACACTGCAATCCAACACTGCAAATCCAAAATAATGCCGGCGCGGTAGACGCGAAATCAAAATAACGGCACAGAAATATCCCTGATCACTCTCATAATTATACTTTATCACTTTCCCGTACTATTCTAACAAAAAGGGGTTAAACCGCGGCGATGGCCACTCCCTTTGTCGGTAAATCTCGCATTACAACAACTGCTGGCTTCTGCACAGCTCGGCCCGCCACATGGGAACAACTGACTCTACAGTCGCTCTCGCCACACGACACACTGTCGATAGTTTGCCCTGTCGACCTGTGCCAAGTGCAAACTTATAGTAAGGGCCTACGGAACCCTTACACAATGCAGGGATCACACTTCTGATACCTAAACTGCTTCTTGCTCATGTATGCCTATGAGTGTTTGCTTGTCTTTCTGGAACATCAGAACAGCCATCATGGCAGATGGCCTTTGCTGTGGTTGGCTGGTACCCACAGTGAGAGCCCCTAATCAGAGCCAGTGGTATCAGGGTGGACACTTCCTGTGTGAAATGCGTGAAGCTCAAAAAAACCAGCTGTTCTTCTATGGCCATCTCTTTAGTTGGTAATGGGTCCTTTAAAGCTGTTTCTTATGACCCTACAGCCTTCCCTTCCTGGCTACACCCTGAGAGGGGGATCAGGCTTGCCGACTTGGAGTGAAACCCTTTCCCAGCTACCTGACCTACACCAGAACTGACAAGGGCACTTTCACTGTCACCAAGTCGTTTTCGTCATGGAAATTATCAAAAACAAGTTTGGCAAAGTGAACCCTCTGACTAAGATTTGGTTAGGTTCTCTCTTGATCAAAACTTCATCTGCTGCCAAATCAGCAGCCCTTTGTGCCTGTGATCATCTTGGCAAGATCCTGGTGTCCTTTACTCCTCACCAGTCTTTGAGTATGATTCAGGATGTCATTTTTCATTGGGACTTCATCCTCCAAACTGATCAGGAACTTAGAGCCCATTGGTATGACGGGGCATTTTGTTTAGCTTGTTCAGGAAGGCAGTAAGGACAGTTGTATTGATAATGGAGCTTTTATTCTGGCATTGGAGGAGGATACATTACCAGAGATGAAAGTTAATGGTTTAACAGTGTGATGTGAAGCTGTGTGTCCCACCACCCATGAGGTGTTTCCAGTGCTTGCGTTTTGCGCACATGTCTTTGCACTGTACAGCGGACCCTCTATGCACTGAACATGGATGCCCACTCCTTGAGGGGAGCTCGTGTGTTCTGCCACCCACGTGCATTGTCCTGACATCACTCCCCACACTCACTAGATTGCTCATTTTATAAGAAGGAAAAGAAGATACAGGAGTATAAGTCCCTTGATTGTTTATCCTACATTGAGGCTCATCGAAATATGAATGTCTTCGCTCTGTGTCTATAGCATCTAATGTTGCCCCTGTTATGTCCTTTTCCCCTCCTTCCTTTTCTTTATCCCAGTCCCATCCCCATCTCCACTTCTCCTCCACTGCAGTTTCCACATTCTCCCCTCCAGGTGCCACTGCCCTACCTGGCCGGAGAAGTGTCCCTTTCTTCAGCATTTGCCAGTGATGATGCCCTTTTCTTACCAGCATCTCCCAGACCAGAAGCTTGCTGCCACATGTCGTCCAGGGGACCCACTGGCCATGCACCCCAATGTTGCCTGCTCTCTGTCAGTTCCACATCTTGCTGAAGATGCTCTCTCTCTGGGCCCGGTACTCCTCGACCCATGAGAGGGAGGAGGAAGAAGAAGAAGAAGAAGAAGAAGAAGTAGTAGTAGAAGTCCTGGGACAAGACCCCTCCAGTGCCCCCAGAGGTGCTGACTCCCCCTTTGCAACCGGAGTCTGATCTCTTGTTTATGGATGATGCACCATTCTTGTAGCTCATGGATGGTGACCCAGCAGTGTGACCAGCTTTGGACCATTTGCCTCCCATTTGGATCCCCATTCTGCACTTATTCAATGGAATTTTAATGGATATTACTGTCACTTTCCAGAGTTGCAATGTTTTATTTCCTTTTTCTCTGCAGTTTGTGTCATTTTACAGGAATCCTATTTTATTGATGCTCGCTCACGATCCCTCACAGGTTCCATGCTTCCTGTTGGAACCAGGTTGGCCCTATGAGGGCTTTCGGTGTTGTTTGCATGTCGATCCATTGGAACATGAATACTCTTTCATACCACATTGTAGCTTGTTGCTGTCCAGGTCCACTTGGACTCTGTGGTCATCATTTGCAATCTCTGTTTCCCTCCCAAGAGGCAACCTATACCCACTGCCTTAACTGACCTCCATCTTCCCTTCCTCCTCCTTGGTGATTTTAATGTCCATCACTCCTTGTTGATTAGTGCTTTTTTGTTTCATCGGGGACTCTTCATAGACCAGTATCTTGTAGACCATGACCTTGGCCTTATTAATGATGGTTCCCTTATCCATGTAAGGAGGTCAGGGCATATTGAAGAAGTTCATGATGTGTCTGACATATTTATTCACACTGCCCCTGAATGGTCCCCTTCCACTGCTGGACAGTTCTGTGGTGGAGCATGGCTATTACCATCACAATCCATGATTGCTGTTGAGCCTTGCAATGCCTTAAGTAGCACCTGTCCTCTGGCAGTCTTATTACCTTTAAATGCCTCTGCACCAAATCCCATTGCTAAATCAAACAGAACAAGTGGGAATGTTGGAAACAATTTGTCTCTTCACTGGGCTCTTTTTGTTCCTTTGTTATGGGTGTGGGCTACGCCCTGCAATATCCAAGGTTGCCAACTGCTGTCTTCCATCCAAGGCATTTGCCCTCCATCAAATCTCGTGGAACACCTTGCAACCCATTTTGTGACGGCATCTGCATCAGCCTGCTATCTAGCTGCCTTCCTCCTCCAGAAACAGCAGGCTGAAGCTTCCCTCTTATGTTACACCTCTTATCAGGTGGAACCCTACAATGAACTTCTTACTGAATGGAAACTTCTTCTGGCCCTCACCACCTCCCACAACTCAGTCTCTGGCACTGATTCCACCCATAACTAATTGCTTTAACATCTCAGTCCTCCACAACAATAATATCTTCTCCAGGTGTTGAACCTTATTTGGCTCAAAGGTGTATTCCTCTCCAGGTGCATGGACAACATTGTGGTTCCTGTCCTTAAGCCTTGTAAGGATCCATCATCCCCTGATAGTTACTGCCCAATCAGTCTGATGACCAATGTCCCCTGCAAGTTAATTAATGGATGGTGTCTCTTTGGCTCTGTTGGGTCCTTGAATCTTGGGATCTTTTATCTCCTTACCAGTGCAGGTTTCAGGAAGGATTGATCATCTGCTTCGGTTGGAAACTGTAGTTTGGCAGGCCTTTCCTCAGCACCACCATCTTGTCACAATTTTCTTTGACATATGTAAGGCCTATGACATGGCTTGGTGCCATCATATCTTAATTACATGCCATGGTTTTTATTCGTCTGTTCCTCTCCCACTGGTCACCCAGAGTTCGGATTGATGCCATTCACAGCTCTCCATTGGCCCTGGAGAATGGCATTCCATAGGGTTCCATTTTAAGTGTCCTTCTTTTCCTCATTACTATTCATGGACTCTTGGCCTCCACTGGAAAAAGTGTTCAAATCTGTGTGAATTCCTAAGGGACCAAACTGCTGAGGTCATCAGTCCCTCAAGTTACACACTACTTAAATTAACTTAAACCAACTTATGCTAAGAACAACACATGCACCCACGCCTGAGAGAGGACTCAGACCTACAGAGGAAGGGGCTGCGCAATCTGTGACATGGCGACTCAAAGCCTGTGGCCACTCCGTGCGGCGCCTCCATTGGACTGTTGGTCACCCCTATTCTGTATATGGATGAATTCTGTATCTGCGCTAGTTCCCATGACAGCTCCGAGGTCTCACCTGGTGGGCTTCCATGTGGACTCTCTCCCATGGTTTCCAATTCTACCCCTTTGAATAGTGGGTCATGTATTACTGACGCTGTATTACAGTCCAACTTGACCAGGAGCTCTACATCTACAGCCAACATCTGACCGTGGTCCTCTACTTCCGTTTCTTGGGTATTCTTTTTGACAACAAGCTTGCTTGGTTGCCCCATAACCACCTTCTGGAGATTGGCACAATCCTCCCCCCCTCCAGGTAATAAACTATGTGCAGTTAAAGATACTCCTCAACCCCTCCCAATGACTCTAGCATCCTCTGCTGCCTTCATATCAGCCATACCAGGTTGATCCATCGTTTTTCTTCTCCAGAATGAGCCACCACCCATTCCCCCCATTTTGTAGCTATGCAGCTCCACTCTTAGTGAACCATCTTTTGCTCAACTGCCCCTGCCTTTTCGTCTCTTCACTTTAAATACACCCTCCCATTCTCCTTATCCTGGGTGTTGGTGGCCAACCCTTCCTTGCTATGTCCATCCTTAAGTTTTCTTTGTGAAAATTATTTGTCCTCCCAGATTTAAGTATCTGATCTCCTTCTGGGATTTAAGTCCCTCAGTCAGTCGCTTTATTGTGCATTAACAAAGGATACAGAATTAACTTTGTTTGCTGTTTCTCACTGCTCTACTGCTCCAAATTCATTGACACCAGCTACAGTTCAGTGTTCACACTATTTTCATCAATGCACACTGTGGAATACGGAACAAAAAACTTGCATGAACATCACCTCATCTGAGATACCGACTGTGATTCAGCAACAGCTGCCATCAGAGTCTTAATTAGTGGACTTACATGCCAACACAACACTGACCAGTCTTGAGGACAATTCGAATTCAGTTTTTGTGTGAACAGATATGGTGCCAGCAGAGTGTTCTGCATCTATCATAATGTAATCATCAACATTAAACATGATCGCTTCATGTGTGCAATCATTGTGCAACATTGATGCTATGTTCCCAGCTCAAAGCACACCACGAACAACAGTTTCAGTACCGGTAGGGCATGCCTTACTATTCAGCGTAGGTGGTACACCCATTATAAGGCTTCACAGGACAGAGTAGAGCTGCACCACATCCTAAACTCCCAGGTCCCATCCTGATCAAGTGACATTATAGTCACGATGGCTGAGTGTGTATTCATTTCACTAGGCATTGTAAACAGCAATTCAAAATTCGTTATTGTTCATTCGGAATTAACCAGTGACAACATCCTATCCCCACCAGCATACATTAAGTACGACATAGCAAAAACAGCATTGTTGCAATGGATTGCTCACAACCTTGAGCAACAGATATGATATACGGTCTACAACGAGCAGCTCACTGAGGGATCTCCTTCACAATTATGGCACTATTTATGTTTGCTAGTGGAAATGGATAGGTTAAAGTTAGATATAGTGGGAATTAGTGAAGTTCGGTAGCAGGAGGAACAAGACTTTTGATCAGGTGAATACAGGGTTATAAATACAAAATCAAATAGAGGTAATGCAGGAGGTGGTTTAATAATGAATAAAAAAATAGGAGTATGGGTAAGCTACTACAAACAGCATAGTGAACACATTATTGTGGCCAAGATAGACATGAAGCCCACGTCTACTACAGTAGTACAAGTTTATATGCCAACTAGCTCTGCAGATGATGAAGAAATTGATGAAATGTATGATGAGATAAAAGAAATTATTCAGGTAGTGAAGGGAGACAAAAATTTAATAGTCATGGGTGACTGAAATTCAAGAGTAGGAAGAGGGAGAGAAGGAAACATAGTGGATGAATATGGATTGGGGGAGAGAAATGAAAGAGGAAGCCACCTGGTAGAATTTTGCGCAGAGCATAACTTAATCATAGCTAACACTTGGTTCAAGAATCATGAAAGAAGGTTGTATACATGGAAGAACCCTGGAGACACTAGAAGATTTCAGTTAGATTATACGATGGTAAGACAGAGATTTAGAAACCAGGTTTTAAATTGTAAGACATTTCCAGGGGCAGATGTGGACTCTGACCACAATCTATTGGTTACCGTATTTACTCGAATCTAAGCCGCACTTTTTTTTGTTTTTTTTTTGTTTTTGTAATCCAAAAAACCGCCTGCGGCTTAGAATCGAGTGCAAAGCAAGCGGAAGTTCTGGAAAATGTTGATAGGTGCCGCCACAACTAACTTCTGCCGTCTAATGTATGTAGCGCTACACAGGCATCCTTTGTAGGCACAAAGATAAATACTGGCGCCAAAACCTCTGCGTCAGTAAATAAAATTAAAAATAAAATTGGAAGACAAGCATTTTTCTCCGCCCGAGTTTCGACCACTGCATTTTCATACATTATCCAACGAAGTAAATACAAATTCCGTATTGTTCATCTTCGAATTTCAATGTACTACGAAAATCCGACTGGTAATACTGAGATTTTTGTCAATATGGCCAACTCTACGTTCTGAATTTTTTCCTATCTGTGAGAAGAGATGGTTGCTAATAGGAACCTGATGAAATTTGAATCACATGCAGTATTCTCTTCACCACAAGAATAATACGAATATAAACATTTTGCCATGTATTCTTTTGTGTTTGCTTCTATCTCATTTAAACCTGTCTGCCAAATAAACTACGAAACTAGAGTGAGACAACAGCAAATGCGGAAGAATATACGTATCGTGTCATGTTTATATTCATATTACTCTTATGCCTAATAGTGATACAGTCAGAAATGAAGCACGGCAACTGACAAGATTTTTAAATCTAAGATGACTAATTTCTGTGCAGAATTTGATGTACTAAAGAAGCGGCCACAAAGATTTTCAAACGGAGAAAAATTTTCGCCAAACTCTCGTTCAGAACATGTTATATCATACGCAGTCTATTATTTGGTTCTTGTTGATCATTATCAAAGAAAGCAGCAGTGTAAGTAACAACAAATAGCAGTCTCTTGCCATTGTTTCGCTAATGTGACGATTCCTCTCTTTTTTTTAAATTGTAGGCGGCGGTAGCGCGCACAAAAGCAAGCCATGCCGCGAGCAGCGACAGGCCGTAAACACGCACTATCAGAATGCGACAAACAATGCATGACACAATATAGTAATGAATTTTCAGCTTAGAGTGACTGACGTAAACTCCTATAACATTGAAAACGGCACTTATCAGATCAAAGCAAAATAAGCAATCGATTCAAACCAGACGAAGCACGTGAAAAAGGAAGGGTATCCATATAAATACGGACGGAGCGCCTGACGCATAGCAATGGCTATCTGGTAAAGCTTAACTGCTAAGCTTTCGACTCGAACCAAACTACTGTAGCTGTATCACAGTCTAACACTATGTTAGACTGTGGCTGTATCGTCATTCATTCGACCTAAATTGTGTCTCATATTACAATGGACCAACTTTGTTTCGATTTGGAGGTGCGGCCTAAAACTTTTCTCTCCCCTTGAATTTCGAGTCTCAAATTTCAGGTGCGGCTTAGATTTGGGAATTTTTTTTTTCCCATATTTCGAGTCTCATATTTCAGGTGCGGCTTAGATTCGAGTGCGGCTTACATTTGAGTAAATACGGTATGAACTGTAGATTAAAACTGAAGAAACTGCAAACAGGTGGGAATTTAAGGAGATGGGACCTGGATAAACTGACTAAACCAGTGGTTGTACAGGGTTTCAGGGAGAGCATAAGGGAACAATTGACAGGAATGGGGAAACGAAATACAGTAGAAAAATAATGGGTAGCTTTGAGGGATGAAATAGTAAAGGCAGCAGAGGATCAAATAGGTAAAAAGACGAGGGCTAGTAGAAACCCTTGGGTAACAGAAGAAATATTGAATTTAACTGATGAAAGGAGAAAATATAAAAATGCAGTAAATGAAGCAGGCGAAAAGGAATACAAACGTCTCAAAAATGAGATCGACAGGAAGTGCAAAATGGCTAAGCAGGGATGGCTAGAGGACAAATGTAAGGATGTAGAGGCTTATTCCACTAGGGGTAAGATTGATACTGCCTACAGGAAAATTACAGAGACCTTTGCAGAAAAGAGAACCACTTGTATGAATATCAAGAGCTCAGATGGAAACCCAGTTCTAAGCAAAGAAGGGAAAGCAGAAAGGTGGAAGGAGTATATAGAGGGTCTATACAGGGGCGATTTGCTTGAGGACAATATTATGGAAATGGAAGAGGAGGTAATGGGAGATATGATACTGCGTGAAGAGTTTGTCAGAGCACTGAAAGACCTAAGTCAAAATAAGGCCCAGGAGTGGACAACATTCCATTAGAACTACTGACAGCCTTGGGAGAGCCAGTCCTAACAAAACTCTACCATCTGGTAAGCAAGATGTATGAGACAGGCGAAGTACCCTTAGACTTCAAGAAAAATATAATAATTCCAATCTCAAAGAAAGCAGGTGTTGACAGATGTGAAAATTACCGAACTATCAGTTTAATAAGTCACAGCTGTAAAATACTAATCCGAATTCTTTACAGACAAATGGAAAAACTGATAGAAGCCGACCATGGGGAAGATCAGTTTGGATTCCTTAGAAACGTTGGAACACGTGAGGCAATACTGACCCTACGACTTATCTTAGAAGAAAGATTAAGGAAAGGCAAACCTACGCTTCTAGCATTTGTAGACTTAGAGAAAGCCTTTGACAATGTTGATTGGAACACTCTCTTCAAATTCTGAAGATGGCAGGGGTAAAATACAGGGAGCCAAATGCTATTTACAATTTGTACAGAAACCAGATAGCGGTTATAAGAGTCGAGGGACATGAAAGGGAAGCAGTGGTTGGGAAGGGAGTGAGACAGGGTTGTAGCCTAATCATGATGTTATTTAATCTGTATATTGTGCAAGCAGTACAGGATACAAAAGAAAAATTTGGAATAGGAATTAAAATCCATGGAGAAGAAATGAAAACTTCCAGGTTTGCCGACGGTGTTTTAATTCTGTCAGAGACAGTAAAGGACCTGGAAGAGCAACTGAACAGAATGGACAGTGTCTTGAAAGGAGGATATAAGATGAACATCGACAAAAGCAAAATGAGAATAATGGAATGTAGCCGAATTAAGTCGGGTGATGCTGAGGCAATTAGATTAGGAAATGAGACACTTAAAGTAGTAAAGGAGTTTTGCTATTTGGGGAGCAAAATAACTGATGATGGTCGAAGTAGAGAGGATATAAAATGTAGACTGGCAATGGCAAGGAAAGCGTTTCTGAAGAAGAGAAATTTGTTAACATCAAGTATAGATTTCAGTGTCAGGAAGTCGTTTCTGAAAGTATTTGTACGGAGCGTAGCCATGTATGGAAGTGAAACATGGACGATAACTAGTTTGGACAAGAAGAGAATAGAAGGTTTCGAAATGTGGTGCTACAGAAGAATGCTGAAGATTTAGATGGGTAGATCATATAACTAATGAGGAGGTATTGAATAGAATTGGGGAGAAGAGAAGTTTGTGGCACAACTTGACTAGAAGAAGGGACCGGTTGGTAGGACATGTTCCGAGACATCGAGGGATCACCAATTTAGTATTGGAGGGCAGTGTGGAGGGTAAAAATCGCAGAGGGAGACCAAGAGATGAATACACTAAGCAGATTCAGTCTCAGGACTGAAGACCACAACAACAACACAACAACAGTGACCCCACATTACCTATGCAATTTGATACAATTGAAATCTCACCCACTTCTCCCTCTGAAATTAGTAAAATAACAAACTTGCTTAAAAGCAAAAACTCACATGGAATTGATGGCATTTCCAGCAAAATACTAAAAGCTTGTTCTCAACAGATAAGTAAGATTCTCAGCCACCTGTGTAATAGCTCTCTGGAACAGGGTATTTTCCCTGATAGACTGAAATATGCTATTGTTATACCTTTGCATAAAAAGGGGGGATAGATCTGATGTCAACAATTACTGTCCAATCTCCCTTCTAACAGCTTTATCCAAAATTTTTGAGAAAGTAATGTATTTAAGAGTAGCTTCACATATCTGTAACAATGAAGTACTAACAAAATGTCAGTTTGGTTTCCAGAAAGGTTTTTCAACAGAAAATGCCATATATGCTTTCACTAATCAAATTTTGAATGATCTGAATAACCGAACACCACCCATTGGGATTTTTTGTGATCTGTCAAAGGCTTTTGATTGTGTAAATCACGAAATTCTGCTAGACAAGCTCAAGTATTGTGGCATGAGTGGGACAGTGCACAAATGGTTTAATTCGTACCTAACTGGAAGAGTGCAGAAAGTTGAAATAAGTAGTTCTCATAATATGCAAAGACCAGCACATTCCTCAAACTGGGGAACTATCAAGAATGGGGTTCCACAAGGATCAGTCTTGGGTCCTTTGTTGTTCTTAATATACAGTATATTAATGACTTGCCATTCTATATTCATGAAGAGGCAAAGTTAGTTCTCTTTGCTGATGATATAAGTATAGTAATCACACCTGACAAACAAGAATTAACTGATGAAATTGTCAATACTGTCTTTCAGAAAATTACTAAGTGGTTTCTTGTAAACGGACTTTCACTGAATTTTGATAAGACACAGTACATACAGTTCCGTACAGTGAATGGTATGACGCCATTAATAAATACAGACCTTAATCAGAAGCATATAGCTAAGGTAGAATATTCCAAATTTTTAGGTGTGTCCATTGATGAGAGATTAAATTGGAAGAAACACATTGATGATCTGCTGTAACGTTTGAGTTCAGCTACTTATGCAATAAGGGTCATTGCAAATTTTGGTGATAAACATCTTAGTAAATTAGCTTACTACGCCTATTTTCACTCGTTGCTTTCATATGGCATCATATTTTGGGGTAATTCATCACTGAGGAATAAAGTATTTATTGCACAAAAGCGTGTAATCAGAATAATAGCTGGAGTCCACCCAAGATCATCCTGCAGACATTTATTTAAGGATCTAGGGATATTCACAGTAGCTTCTCAGTATATATACTCTCTTATGAAATTTGTTAGTAACAACCAAACCCAATTCAAAAGTAATAGCAGTGTGCATGACTACAATACTAGGAGAAAGGATGATCTTCACTATTCAAGATTAAATCTAACTTTGGCACAGAAAGGGGTGAATTATACTGGCACTAAAGTCTTTGGTCACTTACCAAATAGTATCAAAAGTCTGACAGATAACCAACAAGTATTTAAGAAGAAATTAAAAGAATTTCTGAATGACAGCTCCTTCTACTCCATAGAGAAATTTTTAGATATAAATTAAAAAAACAAAAAAAAATATTTAAAATAAAATAAAATAAAAAAACAAAAAAAAAAATGAAAAAGTTGTTATATTAACTTCAGTATGTTCTTAAATTAACTTCATTATGTCATGTATTGGAAAATTGGACTCGTTCCACATCATTACGAAATATCGTATTCATGATCCATGGAACTAGTATTAATCTAATCTAATCTAATCTAGCTGGACCCAGCCCCCTGGACATTACGGGTCATTTGGGTATGAGCAGGGGTGCCAACAATTGCAGATGGCTGTACTGTACTACACATTATACCAACAATGTGTAGCAAAGGGGGAAAGGGGAGGGGGGAGTGAGATCAGCTGGTACAGCATTTCCTGTAGGTAATGTGGTGCCATGTGCAATTTGTGGTTCGGTGCTTGGAGAGGGTCCTGTGACATCATTTCCATGCAATGTTGAGTGGTGTCAAGATTGTTCAGATTTCTTGCCAGCTGACCAGATGGTTTTTATCTAACAGTTCTGCATCACTCACAATAATTATGAGTTGTAACTGAGGTGGATATATACTACTGGCCATTAAAACTGCTACACCATGAAGTTGACATGCTACAGATGCAAAATTTAACCAACAGGAAGAAGATACTGTGATATGCAAATGATTAGCTTTTCAGAGCATTGACACAAGGTTGGCGCCGGTGGCGACACCTACAACATGCTGACATGAGGAACGTTTCCAACTGATTTCTCATACACAAACGACAGTTGACCGGCATTGCCTGGTGAAACGTTGTTGTGATGCCTTGTGTAAGGAGGAGAAATGCACACCATCACATTTCCGACTTTGATAAAGGTCGGATTGTAGCCTTTCACGATTGCAGTTTATCGTGTCACGACATTGCTGCTCGCGTTGGTCGAGATCCAATGACTGTTAGCAGAATATGGAATCGGTGGCTTCAGGAGGGTAATACGGAATGCCGTGCTGGATCCCAACGGCCTCGTATCACTAGCAGTCAGGATGAGAGGCATCTTATCTGCATGGCTGTAATGGATCGTGCAGCCACATCGCGATCCCTGAGTCAACAGATGGGGACGTTTGCAAGACAACAACCATCTGCACGAACAGTTCGACGACGTTTGCAGCAGATGGCCTATCAGCTCGGAGACAATAGCTGCGGTTACCCTTGATGTTGTATCACAGACAGGAGCACCTGTGATGTTGTACTCAACGATGAACCTGGGTGTACGAATGGCAAAACGTCATTTTTACGGATGAATCCTGGTTCCGTTTAGAGCATCGTGATGGTCACAACCGTGTTTGGCAACATCAGGGTGAACGCACATTGGAAGTGTGTATTTGTCATCGCCATACTGGCATATCGCCCAGTGTGATGGTATGGGGTGCCATTGGTCACACGTCTCAGTCACCTCTTGTTTGCATTGACGGCACTTTGAACAGTGGACGTTACATTTCAGATGTGTTACGACCTGTGGCTCTACCCTTCATTCAATCCCTGTGAAACCCTACATTTTAGCAGGATAATGTACGACTGCATGTTGCAGGTCTTGTACAGGCCTTTCTGGATACAGAAAATGTTCGACTGCTGCCCTGGCCAGCACATTCTCCAGATCTCTCACCAATTGAAAACGTCTGGTCAATGGTGGCCGAGCAACTGGCTCATCACAGTATGCCAGTCACTACTCTTGATGAACTGTGGTATCGTGTTGAAGCTGCATGGGCAGCTGTACCTGTACATGAGCCTGTATGATACTTTTGGAGAAGGTATAGAGGGCTGTCATGTTATCACTGGAACAGAACGCAATCCTCTAGCAGACACCATATGACAGCCACAAGTGATGATCAAACCAAGGCAGTTCCACCATCTTGATTTAATTGCTCAAACTTTGCTTATGTCCAGCATTTGCATGGGGTAGACAGCATCATGGATGCTTATCTTTGTTGAATGCAGACATACTCTCTTACGGTGGATTACAGGAGATAAGCATATGAACAAGAGTGGGACCTGACAGTTTAAGCTCGACTTGCAGACAATTTTTCCAACCTCAAATTTGAATGGAAATTCATCCCAGGGTCAGAGTTCAGTGTTCTTAGTGATGTGCCAGAATTGAAGATCCAACTGATCCTACCCACGTCTATGCTGCACCTAACCTATGATCGCCTACACAATCTCGCACAGTGAGGTGTTCGACCCATGGCCCAGCCCGTGACGAAGCACTTTGTTTGACCAGGTGTCAAATGAGACTGCTGCGAGTGGGTGCGTATGTCTCAATTGTCAGCATAGCAAGGTGGGCTGATGTGTGCAGACACACCTTGGCAGTTTCAATATACTATGCAGGCACTTCCGCCATATACATTTAGACCTCATGTGTCCTCTACCAGTCGTGAAGCGGACAAATACCTTCTTCCCTTGGTTGACAGTTTTTCATGCTGGGCAGAAACAGTTCTGCTGACAGATATCACATTGTAATCTATGGCCAAGGTTTTCATACCAGCTTTGATGCCATCGCCACTGATTAGGGGCACCTATTCAAATTGTCACTCTTCATTGCCCTCTGAAACTTCTGCAGTATCTTCCACAATCACACCATAGCACACTGTCCCCTGGTGAACAATGGCACTACACACAGAAGACAGCATTCATGTGCTAAGGTGTTGCACAGACCAAGGTCCATTTGTGGGTGCTTCTCAGTGTCTGCATAGCATTTAAAGACAACCTATGAGCATCACTAGACTGGTGCCCCCTCCACCAGTGCACTCAGCTCCAAAACCATTCATACGCAAGAGACTCAAGTGTCACACACATGTGATGCTCCACGATGACACTATAGAGCTGCCCTTACAGCCTCTCTTCAAAGAAGCAATTCAGGTGCTAAAACAGCCACACATTTGATACTGGCATCGACAGCAACCATAAGACAAACTCCATTAATAGACTAAAATTCAGATGTACCATTGTCATTGGGGAGGATACAAATGGCCAATACTTATGACTGGATTACAACCTGAGGAACCACAAATGCTCACAGTCAGCATGAGACTTCCAAACAGACAGAGTCATGGTCAAACTAGTGGCACTGACCTCTGTGTCGAAGCAACTCATGCAGCCCAGGACGCCAGGACTGAGACAATTGCTATTTGTCTTGTCAGGACCTTCTGCCTATTAACTACCATGGTGTCTCCACTAATCTCTCTGGAAAGTAAACTCGTGATTATCCTGCTGGTTAGCACAAAGAGCAGTTTGCCGACCTTGGTTACACCCCATCAGCAGCCACCCAGAGATGATTGACAGCCATTGTCAGCAGAGAAAAAACCAACTGTGACACCTGACACCTCCTGCTATGGCTACCCATGTTGCCCTATGCTGCAATGTGGGCCTGGTATGACACATCATACACAAGCAACAGCCAGTGATGGTGACCAACAACCCTCATCCTTCGCAGATGCTGACTTAGAACCACACTCTACAGTGCTACGCACTCTGGTGGGCATGGGGATGAGGCTGTCAGAGTCTCTGTGGGGGCAGTGAGGCAAAGAAAATTGCTGACCAAGGGAGCTGAGCAGAGATGCAGAGCATGGTGGCTTTCTGTATTGTGCAAATACTAACAACTGTTTAAGCTATAACATTGGTGTATGAATGTTATTGGCATATTCCAATTACTTGGAGGAAAACATCTACAGTTGTGATATCATCTTCACCAGAAGCCCAAACCCTACGAATGTGCAGAACTCTAATCAGTATAGAGACATACTCCAGAAGATACTACTTGGTTGAAGATGAAGATCTGAAATATTTCTACATGTTATGAGTATACTCACAAGGGTGCCCATACAGTAGTTTGTACATGGGGGGCCCTACACATACGAGTAGGGTACATTTTTAGTGTTTTGGAGGACAAATGGTGACTTGTAAGCTGCCATAAAAATTTTTCAGATTTGACTATGTTAAAAACCAGTATAATATTTGCCATGGGACATTCCTATCTGTGTTATCATAAGTGGTGTCAAATGTGCAGTCTGCAAGCTCCCAAATGAAACAGTGGATAAAATACAGTGTGAAAGGAGCTGTGTTCTCACAAAAGCAAAGTTACCAGCACCCAACATGATCAGGGCTGAGTGCAAAGGCCTGTGAGCACCACACAATGATGATATCATTGTAGTCCTTCCTGCTGACAAGGGGAATGCAGCCATAATTATGGAATATGTGGGCTATGATATGAAGATCTGCACACTACTGGATGAAGATTCTTATTGTAAACTCCCATGCGACCTGACATTGAGAATAATAAGAAAGACATGTGAACTTCTCCAGCGCTTTTTGGTAGAAGAGCATTGTGGTCAAGAATCATCTCTCACAGGCACTTTGGCCACCTACTGATTATGCTTTGCCGAAAATCCACATGGACAGAATTCCATTCTGCCTCATCATATCCACCATTGGTTCACCAATGTACGTGGCAAAGTACTTGGCCAATCTCCTTGTTCCACATGTCAGACACTGCGATCATCATACTAAAAATTCAGCAGATTTCATCAACTGAATTAACCACCTTCTACTTAGTGAGGGTGACATTATGGTCAGTTTGGATGTGGTAGCACTGTTCACAAACATGCCTGTCAAAGACTGGTTGGCCCTAGTATCCCAGTTCTTTGTAAGTGAAGTGGTCGAGCTATTTAGACTAGATGGATGGTGTTGCAGTGGGTAGCCTGCTAGCAGTTGTTGCAAACCTCTTTGTGGAGAACCTTGAGGATATTGCAGTACACACGGTGCCATTAAACTCTGGTTGTTTTTTTCGATACATTGATAATATGTTTTTCATTTGGCCCCATGAACATGAGAAACTTGATGAGTTCTTGGAACACTTCAACAGAATTAACAATAACATCCAGTTTACCATGGAAATAGAAAAAGATGATGTATTGCCATTCCTTGATGTTCCCATCTGCTGCAGACAAAATGGATGCCTTCATCACCGCATCTATAGAAAACCCACCCACACTGATCTGTACTTGCAAGACATCAGCCACCACCACCCAACACAGAAGTGCACTGTTTTACAAATACTGGTGCATCATGCAAGAATGATATCAGACACTAATAACATGCCCCATGAGTTGAGGCTTCTATGCAAGGTCTTCAGGAACAATGCCTATAATATTCATCAACTAAATAATGTGATTTCAAGCAAGACTCACCATAAGACTACCTAAAGGGGCAAGAAAAAAACTTGTTTGCTTGCTGTTCTGTGGTTGTGTATCAGGCAATATAAGCAGCCTAATGAAACAACACAAAATCAAATCGATCTTCAGGCCACCAACAAAAATCCGACAATTACTCAGACCAATTAAAGATGCAGCAGGTCTCAGAACACCTGGAGTCTACAAGATACCTTACAAGTGTGGCCAGTCTTAAGTTAGACTAACAGTATGCACTGTGGAACAATGCAGGAAGGAGCTGTTTTATCACATACACTACCCTGAAAAATCTGCTTTAGCTGAGTGTGCTTTAGAAAATGGACACCAGATCAAATCTGACAAAACATCTGCCTTGGCTCACACAAATGGCTTCTGGGATTGTGTAATTACAGAAGCCACTGAAATAAAAATCACCTACAATGCCCTAAACAGATGTGTTGGCCTGCAGTTCAGCACAAAGCGGGATCCAGCAATCACACAGTTGAAGCAGGAGCAGCAAATGCTGAGTCAACATATGCCCGTATATGGCGAGCTCGTGGGTACCAGTGAAATCACAGCCAACAGCTAGTGTACGTAACGGACATACTCGCAGTCCACTATCACTCATACCATTTGACAATGACCAAGGACTGCTTGGCCAAAAGCTCATGTAATTTTAATTACTTGACATGGTTGGAAACCCGAGAACTTTTATTCAATGTTACTGCCATAAGACTCTGCATTCTTACAGCTCTGTATACAATTTGCCATGGGTTACACATGCCGTATGGTGTTTGTTTAAAGGATTCTACCATTAGAAGATTGTTAAGAATATGACTAAGCATGTATTAATAACTTGGAAAAAATAAAATTTAGACTGCACTATTTGTAATTCTTATCCTTCTTACTACTGGTGATTGCAGTTATCCTAGTTACCAGTTCTGCATTCCGACCTTGACAGGGTATCCAATGCTGATTGGTCTCTGCATTATCCCATGTCTTATGATGTCATTTGAAAGTGGTATGATGAGGTATGGGGTGAACACACTGATCACCCAGTTATTGTCAGTTTCCCAGACTCAGAGCTACTACCTCTTGCTCACGTAGCTCCTTAACTGGCCCCATGAGGCTGAATGCAACCTATTCCCATCCTCCCACCATGGAAAATTTCCTGGCAGTATTGAGAATTGAAGCCAGGTTTTCCACATGGCAGTCAAAGGCACTGACCATTAAGCTACAGATGCAGATGTTATCCCATTTTCATTCTGGCATATCTTTTCTTTCTTAAGATGTATCTTATTCTGTCATTTGCTCTGAGAGGGAGTAGTAAAGACAGTTAATTTCCCTGGGTACAATGTTCTATAATAAAGTAATATATCAAAGAATGGAAACTCCTGGTAGGAGTATAAACAATGTAGGAAAAGGCAGATTGCTATTTACCATAAATAAGACACACAACATTGCAGACATGCACAATTAAAAGACACTTACATAAAGCTTTTCGCCCCAAGCATCATCAGCAAAAGAAAAACACACATCTTTCATATGCACATGCAAGCACACTACATGCACACATGATCTCCAGCTCCAGTATCTCAGGCTACAATGTAACCATCACATGAGGTTGCAAGCAGCAATGTGGAGGGGGCAGGAATAGAAATGTAGGGGTAGGGGGAGAGATGAACACTGTCTGGTGGAGTGTGCAGGAGCTAGAATGCCTGCAAGTGCATCCCCTATTTCCAGTACAATAATTCTTGCTAGTATTCTATTGAAGTTGGTTGGTTATGTATTTTTTGTCTGATAAGGGTTATTCCGTATTTGGGTTTAAAGTTTACTTACTTTTGGTTATTCTGAGGTTGCGGGAAAGGGAGGTGGGGAGAAAAGGAGTGAAAAAGGAGAGGAGTGGGGAAAGATGGGCGGGTGTGTTGGCAGAGAGCAGCAAATAAACATGGTGAGAGACAAGAATGGGGAGCTGATGATGTACAGTACTACCCCTTCTTCTTCCCTGCCCCCTTCAGATTGTTGCTTGCATCCCATGTGATAACTGCATTGTGGCCAAGATGCTGGAGTTGGCAGTAATGTGTGCATGAGATGTGCTTGCTTGTGTGTATGAATGGTGTGTGTTTCTCTTTTGCTAATCAAGGCTTGCACAAAAGCTTTATGTAAGTCTCTCTCAACTGTGCCTGTCTGCAACTTAATGTGACTTCTTTACAATAAGTAGTAACTGTCTTTCCCAACATTGTTAATGTAATAAATCATGTATGCATGTAGCTGATGAGAGCAAGACGGGATTTTATTCAGATCTTAAACAATTCTGCAAAGTAGGTCCAAAAGACAAAATCTGCTAACAAAATAATCAGTTTTTGAATATATAATTGAAGAGAAAAAATCTTCTCATCAATCATAGACAGGAGAAAACAGACATGAAAGTTAAGGGAATTTACAAGCTTCCAGAACCAGTGGATTCTTCTTCTGGCAGAGGGTTTGAAGAGGAAGGAACAGGTATTAATAAAAAGGACTGCTTGAATTTTAGGTAATGGAGAGAGTTATGGAAAAGTCACCCAAAACCCTGGGTCAGGAAGACTTACAGACAAGATGAGAAGGAAAGACTTAGCTTTCTGCTGTTATTAACCCTTACGCAATGTTTTACCAGTAATCCCTCTTGTTTATTAACAGTCTTTCCTTCTCACCCTGTCTTGTAAATCTCCCGTGACCCGGGGTACTGGCAACTTTTCTGTAACTCTTCCTATGTTCTAAACCTTGCCAGTCTTTTCCCTTCATCTTTCTCCTTCCCCTTTAACCCTTCTACCAGAAGATGGAGTCATTGGCTGTGAAAGTTTGCACATTTCCTTAACATTATGTGTGTTTTCTTCTACTGCTGCTTGGTGGAAATATTTTTTATCTATCCGATCATATTTTAAGAACGTGTCAATTGCTCTAACACAAGTGGGTTTGTAATGTTAGCTCTAGAAGGCAGCAGTCTGAAGAAATAACCTGGAAACACGAAATATTATTGGACCTACTCTTAATCAACAGGGGAGATTCAGACTTCATAAACATAATGTTCTACATCATCACACCAGCTGTCTCCACTACCCTTTTACACCTACACTCTTACAAATGCAAAATGTTTCAGTATTTCCACTACATGGAAGTGGAATTGCTGACATCTGATAACTGACATCTGATAAAAAAGGCAAATAATTTGTGCATTTAATACTGTCAAAATAAGGAAACTAATGGTATAATACATCCCAAATGAAAGTGAACCTCATAAAAACCACAAAATCTAGGTCATTTAAAAAATTGGGCTTTATGTTCTGTTAACGGATGCAAGAATGTCTGTTAGAGTGGAAATAATAATGAAAAATAAATCCAGTTTAGAAAGATAAAAAAATTGCAATTCATTGGGCAGAATATTACTACTTTGTTAGTGTTAGGTATTTGTAACTGTGTCAAACTTTCACTAACATTAAGCAGCTCAAGAATTTTTTAGCAAGGACAGCAGACTTACTTCTAAAGGCAAGTACACTAACATTCATGTAGCAGAAAACTAACAAGTAAAAACAGAGAAGTGCTAGTATATAACATGTAGACTGATCAACTACACACACACAAATATGTGTTCAGTCATGTAGTAATGGTAACTTAATTGTAATACCCAAGAAGGAAGTGCCATGAACCTGACATTATGAAATGCCCACAGAAAATTTGAACATAGTATTAGGCAGGGACGGATTTCAGACTGAGTTGGTCAGAGTACAATAAATCAATATGTGATTGACAGTCATCAATAAGATTGTTCTATTATGAGAAGATTATGAACAGTAGTTGCAGTTTTTGTTGCTGTTGGGGTAAAATAATGATTGTATGGCATTATTGGCTGGGTAACCCATCTAGCACTGATTGGCCATCTGGTGCTAGTCTTTCTGAATGATGCAAATTCAGCAAATTGCTCATTGATGAAGATGAGATGATTAGGCAACACAAACACCCAATTGCTGAGTGAACAAAATCTTTTTCCTGGCTGGGAATCGAATCCTGAACCCCATGACCTAGAAGCAGCAATGCTAACCACTAGACCACAAGTCATGGACTTTTGGGATGAACAGTGCTCAAGCTGAATTAATGTACAGTCAGTGCATTAACATTATTTTTTTTAAATAACCTAGTAAGATTATATAAAAAAGGGCACAAATAGATCTAAAAATGTCTAAAGTTCTCCAAAATATAAGAGCTGGTAATCAACTTGATAAAATTATGTGATCCTTCCAACACTGTGAAGAACTGAATAGATGGAGAGAAATTTAGTAAATTTTAAAATTCTAGAATCCCTATTAGAAGTGAAATTATGTTTAAATTAAATTATTTTAGGATTTTTCTTTTTGCAAATGACCTAATTTAAAGAAAAATACCAGTAATTAAGAGGCCTCTACTGTCCACAGCATATCAGTAATTTATTCATTATGTTTGAAAGGACACATCGTGTACCAAGCAAAGGTATTTCCTTGCTAACCAATCACAGAATACCTATCAGTATCAATGAATTTTCATGTATAACTAAACATATCTCCAAATATTTCACTATACGGAAAATAAACTGACAAAGTAATTTACACAAAATATGAAAGATAATTTAATGCAGCACATAGGTCAAGCTATCCACAGATTAGAGTTTAATATCATGTGGTTTAAAGATGAAACTATTTTCATGAGTACAGACTTCAGAAAACTTGATAAACCACAAAAGTAATTAATTAGTTCAGAAGAATGAAAATATTTCCAGTAGTTATAAATAATTATAATTTTTACTTAATTTGTATATTTATCACAAAATACAAAAAGTACCACTGTCCTGTTTCTGAAATTTGGTTTAACCATATGTGTAGATTATATTAGACTTATAAACTCATCTCAAGATGTAGGTACAGTTTGCAGTACAGACAGCATCCAAAATGATGGAATCTGTAGGCTTTATATCAATTTTGGAAATAATAATGGTATTCAGTACAGAATGACAGCCTGATTTCCATCAGTAAAGCACTCTAATACAATAGTGCTCAGTCAATGTGAGGTCTGTAATTACATGTTTTAATTTATAAGACACCCACAGTAACATTAAAAATTCTCCTTCTCAAAAACTAACACATTCATAAAATATCTTCAATTTATTCTCACATCATGCCTCTGTCAATACACTGAATCACAAATTTTAAAAATTTTCTAGCATGTACATAACATTCAAGCTTAAGTATTTATGTTTCATCTCAAAAAATACAGGTCTAGAGGCCATATTTGAAATGAAACTATTCAAGTTCTGGATACCATTCATAAATATGGTAACAGTACAGCATGTTATTTCAAAAAGTTGTAAATTACAACAACACTGACACTTATAAAATTAATTTTGACTGAACCAAACATAGTATTTGTAAGTTGTACATATAGTAATATACTCACAGCAGATGATTTTTATGTAAATTTTTGGCTTGAGAAGCAGTGACTTCCATTTCTGTGAATACAATGTATCCAGTACTATGTATAAACACCACCACAAAGGAACTGAAGAATACGTGTAAGTGTATAGACTGCCAGAAGAATTTAATTAAATAAAGCTATTTCTTTCAGCATATTTAATAATAATGTATAAAATTCAAAAACTTGCTGTAATTGAAAACTATAACATTCCAGTGTAAGTCTGACATGCACTTTCTCATGTTTGAAGTATTACATACGATCTGTTTATTACACTACAAAAAGTTAAAGCATCCCTTAGTTTCATCACAGCTTGATATGAAATCATAAATTGTTTTATTAATGGTTACATAATTTCATGAAAATAAATATGAGGACTTCCAGAGGACTTTCAACAGGAAAAAGCATAAATAACAATAAATTATTAGATTATAAAAAGTGTTCATTATAAATACTAATGTACAAAATACATTTTTGCATTAATGTATGGGTAGGAAATAGAGGTCTGAATTATCTTCAACACAATTAGCATAGCAACATTTAGAACCATACAATAAGGACCAGGCAAGGAGGCTATTAATTCCTACAAAATAGCACAGACTAAACAAAATATAACCAACAAAAACTATAAATATTCCCTTCAACACAAATATGCAAAGCTTTTGCAAAGTTTAATGGAGAATATAATTGAAACAGAATTTTGAGCACATTAGTAATTACATGGCAATAAACTGCAACAAATTATTTTTCATCCATTTTTCCCTCACTTCCTTTGCTGCTCTGCTCAGGTGTTGCTAAATCTGTTTCTTTGCTTTCCACAGCTATTGTTACAGCATCAGTGCTATGACAGTTTGGATTTCCTGTTTCATTTTGCTGAATTTCAGCAGCTGCAGAATTCAACAGCTCTTCTTGCTTAGTATCTCCAGGTGAAAGACCAGTGTCACTTGTGTGCACTGTTTCAGTATCCACAGCAGAACTACCAGTAGAATCATGTGGAGCATTTCCACAGCTCTCTGCAGTTGACTGGCCAGTAGAACTAGAACACAAGTTGTTAATATCAGACAGTGTTTCAGTATCCACAGCAGAATGATTAGAATCACATGCAGTTTTTCCATGATTTTCAGCTGTTGACTGATCAGTAGTACTAGAACATAAGTTGTCAATATCAGACATTTTCCTTTCTGTGTGGTCTGTTCCTTCTGATGGCATAACAGCTTCTTCACAATTATTTTGGGTCTTGCTCATATAATTAGCTTCAGAATCTTCCTTTGTTTCACTCAAATTCAAATCATTCATAGCAACTACACATGGACTATTTTCCATTTGAGAAGGCACAGCATCTTCAGACATACTCTCAGTTCCACTTGTAGTAGTGACATCTTCCCACCCATCATCTCCCGATTCACTCCTTTCCTTCGCATCATCACTACTTTCCTTTTTATCTGAGTCACTTGACTTTGTTCCATAACTTTTATTTGTAGAATTTCTCTGTCCTCTCTGTCGTACTGCTTTTAGTATCTGTCGCTTTGGTTTTGGCGTTTCATTTCCTGTCCTTGAGTCACAAACAGGTGGTAACGGTGGCTTTGAAGCACCAGTCACATTAGCTTCAGAAGCACCATGAGCCACCTCTTTCTCCTTTGATGATGGTGTACTAGCCCCAGAAAGAGGTTTAGTTTCTGGAGATTGCTCATATTTCTTGTTCTGTCGTTTGCTGGGAACCTTCCTTTCAGTATTCACACGGACTGTTTCATCTTCTGACTGACTACTGTAGCTCATTCTTGCTTGTTGACGTGGTCCTACTCTACCTGTTCCTGCTATGTTCTTTGGTGATACTGTAGACAAAACAACAAACATTAGTCAGGTTTTCTAATACTTATATCACAAGGTAACTATCTACACTTTCTGAGTAATTCTACAAACTAACTATCTACACTTTCTGAGTAATTCTACAAACTACTTCCAACATCAATTTTTGAATTTTCATGCAATCACTACCAGATTTTAAATTATTACAACTGAAATATGATTAATTATCTGCCTCAGATGTACATGCTGTGTCACTGCAACCTTTTCCATGAATTTATTTTCAAGGAACAATTTTACAAGAAATGAGGCAGTTTCATGCAATCATAGTCAATTACATAAAAATGAGATGAAGTACATGTCTGTGCATTTGCAAAACGACAAATTATCAAATATACCCCTATAACATAAAAACAAAATAAGAAATAAAACAATAGTACAAAGAAGCAAACTCTTTCGTGAAACAAAACAGAAATAAAAGGCACTTCACTCCAACATTTTAGAAACAATTGAAACATTTGGAAACAATGAATTGCACCTTGGGGAAGTACAGGGAAGAACACAAGAATTTGATAGCTCAAGAAAAGTGGGGATCTGGTTTAGAGTCCCACATCAGCTAGCACATATTTAGCCATGTCAGGAAGTTTGACAGATCCAACTGTCAGGTCTTGCCTTTCAGAATGGCTTTCACACCTTTGTAGCAGGGATTGCTCCATGTACCACACTCAGAAATTGTTTCTTGAGTGTTGTGAAGAATTATTCATATAGTAAAAGGAACTGCAATTACTCTTGTTTTGACAGAATGAGATTTTTGGAGTGCAATGGCTTTATCTTTGCATTTAAAGAGTCACTTCTGTCAGTCAATTGGAACATTACAGTAATACAGCCACATTTTTACTGGCTGTAATAGTAGTATTGACATTGAAAGATACATCAGACTAAAATTTGTCAAATGCTTTTTTTTCTGCACTCTTAAATACAATGTGTCATCTACTCCACTCTCAATGAGTTCAGTACTTGCAAAGAACAATGATTTTTTTCCTTTGGTGTGACCTTTCAGAATGATCCAGCAGTTCTTATATTTTGTGTATGCCAAAGCACTCTTTGTCCACTACCTTTCAGAGTGCAGTAACATTCTCCTCAGTGGCAAATGGAGTAGTTTGGTAGAACTGAGGAACTGAGAATGTCCCCCCCTCCCCCCCCCCCCATCCCCCCCCAAAAAAGTCAATTATCTGAAACTCGCTAACAATGATAATACAATAAACCAGTGTATGCTGTTTCAACAACTGGACTGGTTTTCTCCCAGAAGTGACTAGTTGCTGGTGGACCTCAAGGAAAGCTGTCACAAAACCACACATGGCTATTCTTATTTCCACTGGGACGCTGGTGGACTTCAAGGAAAGCTGTCACAAAATCACACATGGCTATTCTTATTTCCACTGGGACATCTAACAACCAATCAACAAATACATCAAAAGTGATAACAGAACCTTGTATTGTTATCCACAATAAATTTGTGAGAAGGTCTAAGTAAACATTCATAGAAGCAGGTTACGTCTTGTTTTTGTAGAGTCACAGGTCGTAAATCATTGCTAGTACCTTAGTATTTAGTATTAATAATGATACAGACTCAAAACTGATAGAATATGTTAGCCTTATTTTCCAGGAATTTATAGCCAACCAGAAAGAGACCTAGAGTTAAAGTCCAGTTACAGTGACATGAAAGAAATGCAACACACCAAATTTTCCTATTTATCTTGATAACACACAGACGAGGAAATATTATGTGGAATAATGTTATGCTGCTGCAGTCACTTTTTACTAATATTTTACTAGCACAATGCATTTTGGCAGCATGCTGCCATCATCAGGTGCATTATACAGTTACTTATACATCAGCTGATAGGTTATGTACGTTAGATGTGTGTGTCAGTGGGGTTAAGAATTGAAAAATAAACATTTTTGTTGGCAATTTCATTTTCTGGCACACAGAGCACAGTAACAGGTCAATCACAGATTAGCATTTTCATAAACATTTGTTTACAACTTGTTTGTGAAAATGCTAAACTGTGATTGACCTGTTACTGTGCTCTGTGTGAAATCGCCAACAAAAATGTTTATTTTTCGATTCTTAACCCCACTGGCACACACAGCTAATGTACATAACCTATCAGCTGATGTATAAGTAACTGTATAATGCACCTGATGATGGCAGCTTGCTGCCGAAATGCATTGTGCTAATAAAATATTAGTAAAGATTGACTGCAGCAATATAAAATTATTCCACATAATCTTATAATACAGTCGCAGACCTCAAACAACATCCATATAACATGAATAAATTTAAAGGAAATATTAGTTCAAAAAATTACAGGAAACTGATCTTGTCAGTATTCTAGATCTGTTCCAAGAAACAACAAAATCTTTTCTGAAAAGGGAATATGTTGGTATTCTCTGCAGATATAGTGCAAATGTTAATTGACGATAAGTTTGTAAATGATCACTGTAACTGAATAAACAATGTGCAGGCTTCATATGCAAAGTGACTCATGATTGAATCAATGTGAACACATCCCTCCATCCCTCCCACCCTCTCTCTCTCACTCCTTCGACATAACACACACACTCTTGTCATTCAACAATTTGCTGACTGTGAAATCCACCATTGTATTATGTGAAACCTATGTCAAGGAAGTGCAGCTGATTTTCCTCAGAAGATGCAATGGAGTTTTGGCTATGGACTAGTGAGAGTTGCTTATGCTGGAGAATGAGCTCCTCGGTGTCAAAAAATTAAATTTACTACCTCTGTTTGAATAATACATGAGAATTATTCACACAGTTTCATTGATATTACACAGTTATAAACTAAAACTATGTTAGGTCGAGTTATGTATGCAAGCACACAATTCATTCTATAACAGCCAATGACAGTACATGAAAAAGTGCTAATATCTGCACAACATTGCTTTCAGTCTAGTCACGTTATTCATATGCCATGCCTCATTGTCAACAGGCTATTCATGATCATGTCATTTCTCTTGTGGAGGAAAGGGATTTGACAGTGCTGGAGGCTGGGGCACAGTACTGAGTCCCTGAGTGTACATGTGACAATGCAGATACTGCAGCATCTAGTACGTATTTGGGAACTGGAGTTTGTCATGTAAGGATACCCATCCAAGATAAAGAACCTCTCAAAACGTCATGGCAAAACCCTTTTTTAAACACAGTACAGGTGAAACCCCCCCATGAACCATGGACCTTGCCGCTGGTGGGGAGGCTTGCGTGCCTCAGCGATAAAGATGGCCGTACCGTAGGTGCAACCACAACGGAGGGGTATCTGTTGAGAGGCCAGACAAACATGTGGTTCCTGAAGAGGGGCAGCAGCCTTTTCAGTAGTTGCAGGGGCAACAGTCTGGATGATTGACTGATCTGGCCTTGTAACATTAACCAAAACGGCCTTGCTGTGCTGGTACTGCGAACGGCTGAAAGCAAGGGGAAACTACAGCCGTAATTTTTCCCGAGGACATGCAGCTCTACTGTATGATTAAATGATGATGGCGTCCTCTTGGGTAAAATATTCCGGAGGTAAAATAGTCCCCCATTCGGATCTCCGGGCGGGGACTACTCAGGACGACGTCGTTATCAGGAGAAAGAAAACTGGCGTTCTACGGATCGGAGCGTGGAATGTCAGATCCCTTAATCGGGCAGGTAGGTTAGAAAATTTAAAAAGAGAAATGGATAGGTTAAAGTTAGATATAGTGGGAATTAGTGAAGTTCGGTGGCAGGAGGAACAAGACTTTTGGTCGGGTGATTACAGGGTTATAAATACAAAATCAAATAGGGGTAATGCAGGAGTAGGTTTAATAATGAATAAAAAAATAGGAGTGCGGGTTAGCTACTACAAACAGCATAGTGAACGCATTATTGTGGCCAAGATAGACACAAAGCCCATGCCTACTACAGTAGTACAAGTTTATATGCCAACTACCTCTGCAGATGATGAAGAAATAGATGAAATGTATGACGAGATAAAAGAAATTATTCAGGTAGTGAAAGGAGACGAAAATTTAATAGTCATGGGTGACTGGAATTCGTCAGTAGGAAAAGGGAGAGAAGGAAACATAGTAGGTGAATATGGATTGGGGGGAAGGAATGAAAGAGGAAGCCGCCTTGTAGAATTTTGCACAGAGCATAACTTAATCATAGCCAACACTTGGTTCAAGAATCATAAAAGAAGGTTGTATACCTGGAAGAATCCTGGAGATACTAGTAGGTATCAGATAGATTATATAATGGTAAGACAGAGATTTAGGAACCAGGTTTTAAATTGTAAGACATTTCCTGGGGCAGATGTGGATTCTGACCACAATCTATTGGTTATGAACTGCAGATTGAAACTGAAGAAACTGCAAAAAGGTGGGAATTTAAGGAGATGGGACCTGGATAAACTGAAAGAACCAGAGGTTGTAGAGAGTTTCAGGGAGAGCATAAGGGAACAATTGACAGGAATGGGGGAAAGAAATACAGTAGAAGAAGAATGGGTAGCTCTGAGGGATGAAGTATTGAAGGCAGCAGAGGATCAAGTAGGTAAAAAGACGAGGGCTAATAGAAATCCTTGGGTAACAGAAGAAATATTGAATTTAATTGATGAAAGGAGAAAATACAAAAATGCAGTAAATGAAGCAGGCAAAAAGGAATACAGACGTCTCAAAAATGATATCGACAGGAAGTGCAAAATGGCTAAGCAGGGATGGCTAGAGGACAAATGTAAGGATGTAGAGGCTTGTCTCACTAGGGGTAAGATAGATACTGCCTACAGGAAAATTAAAGAGACCTTTGGAGAGAAGAGAACCACTTGTATGAATATCAAGAGCTCAGATGGCAACCCAGTTCTAAGCAAAGAAGGGAAGGCAGAAAGGTGGAAGGAGTATATAGAGGGTTTATACAAGGGCGATGTACTTGAGGACAATATTATGGAAATGGAAGAGGATGTAGATGAAGACGAAATGGGAGATAAGATACTGCGTGAAGAGTTTGACAGAGCACTGAAAGACCTGAGTCGAAACAAGGCCCCGGGACTAGACAACATTCCATTTGAACTACTGATGGCCTCGGGAGAGCCAGTCATGACAAAACTCTACCATCTGGTGAGCACGATGTATGAGACCGGCGAAATACCCTCAGACTTCAAGAAGAATATAATAATTCCAATCCCAAAGAAAGCAGGTGTTGACAGATGTGAAAATTACCGAACTATCAGTTTAATAAGTCACAGCTGCAAAATACTAACGCGAATTCTTTACAGACGAATGGAAAAACTGGTAGAAGCCGACCTCGGGGAAGATCAGTTTGGATTCCGTAGAAATGTTGGAACACGTGAGGCAATACTGACCTTACGACTTATCTTAGAAGAAAGATTAAGAAAAGGCAAACCTACATTTCTAGCATTTGTAGACTTAGAGAAAGCTTTTGACAATGTTAACTGGAATACTCTCTTTCAAATTCTGAAGGTGGCAGGGGTAAAATACAGGGAACGAAAGGCTATTTACAGTTTGTACAGAAACCAGATGGCAGTTATAAGAGTCGAGGGGCATGAAAGGGAAGCAGTGGTTGGGAAAGGAGTAAGACAGGGTTGTAGCCTCTCCCCGATGTTATTCAATCTGTATATTGAGCAAGCAGTAAAGGAAACAAAAGAAAAATTCGGAGTAGGTATTAAAATTCATGGAGAAGAAGTAAAAACTTTGAGGTTCGCCGATGACATTGTAATTCTGTCAGAGACAGCAAAGGACTTGGAAGAGCAGTTGAACGGAATGGACAGTGTCTTGAAAGGAGGATATAAGATGAACATCAACAAAAGCAAAACGAGGATAATGGAATGTAGTCAAATTAAGTCGGGTGATGCTGAGGGAATTAGATTAGGAAATGAGACACTTAAAGTAGTAAAGGAGTTTTGCTATTTAGGGAGTAAAATAACCGATGATGGTCGAAGTAGAGAGGATATAAAATGTAGACTGGCAATGGCAAGGAAAGCGTTTCTCAAGAAGAGGAATTTGTTAACATCGAGTATAGATTTAAGTGTCAGGAAGTCGTTTCTGAAAGTATTTGTATGGAGTGTAGCCATGTATGGAAGTGAAACATGGACGATAACTAGTTTGGACAAGAAGAGAATAGAAGCTTTCGAAATGTGGTGCTACAGAAGAATGCTGAAGATAAGGTGGGTAGATCACGTAACTAATGAGGAGGTATTGAATAGGATTGGGGAGAAGAGAAGTTTGTGGCACAACTTGACTAGAAGAAGGGATCGGTTGGTAGGACATGTTTTGAGGCATCAAGGGATCACAAATTTAGCATTGGAGGGCAGTGTGGAGGGTAAAAATCGTAGAGGGAGACCAAGAGATGAATACACTAAGCAGATTCAGAAGGATGTAGGTTGCAGTAGATACTGGGAGATGAAGAAGCTTGCACAGGATAGAGTAGCATGGAGAGCTGCATCAAACCAGTCTCAGGACTGAAGACCACAACAACAACAACAGGTGAAACATACCACCTGCATTTCCCAGGTCACTGGATAACAGCTGGCACCAGCTTCAGGAGACCAGACTACCTTACAAACAAGCAGCAACAAAGGAGAAACTCAGTGATGATCATCAACTCTACAGATTAGCATTTGCTGAGGACATTGTCAATCTTGAACATGATATTTTCTGACAAATCAGTACTGTTCTCAGTGAATGATGGCCCAGTACAAATACAAACACTGCAAGGGGCCCATTTTGGCCATACATACATCCATGAGTCACTTCACTGCAGCCTCATGTCTGTTGCAGTTTGGGGCTGGATGCATTCCAGTGGACTTGGAATGCTTCACATGATAGATGGTCAACTTGATGCTGCCCAGTATTATGAGTAATATTCTGGTCCCATCAGTGCAACAACTATATCCAGAGGGATTAACCTGTTTTCAGCAAGACGAGTCTCCTATATGTGTAGTGATGGTGCAGGGTTCAGGGTTAGCTTACAGAAAAAATGTGATTTCCTCCTCTTGATTGGCCACCTCCAGCACCAAACCTAATATCTTTTGAAAACTTATGGGCAGAAACAAAACAGATCATGCTTGAATCAAACCTTTTTGCCAGGGCCACTAGACTGTCAACTGTCACAGCTATGAATGCATTATGCTACAGCTTTTGACATTTAGATACTTCTTACTGTTTCTGACTTCACATCACAAAATAAAGTGCCTTTACTATGTCCGTAATGCTACAAATGATGCAGCATAGTTTTCTTGCAAATTTTTAGAGGATGTATCTACATGCTAAGTGTTAAGAAGGTGTTAATCCTTCTATTACACTGTTCATTACATTTCAACACCCCATAATAAGATAGATTCCTGTGTAACATGGCAGGTAATTCAATCTTCAACCTTGGCCATTTTTTGTGCTGTCAGGTATACATAATGGTACAGATGGATATGAATTTTTCAGGTGGGATGGTATAAAAAGTGTTTCACTTCAATGCATTCTGTTCAATGTTATATCTTATTCAAGGTACACTGCACAAAATTCCTATAACTGTCTGACTGAGATTTTTCAATTTTTCCCACAAAGTCTTCAACGTACTAATGGAAAATTATGTGTATTTATTTCAGCAAGTATCCACATTGCCATAATCAGGTACACTGGTAAACTGACCACTTGAGGGATGGAACAGCACTTTTCTCTCTTCCCCTCCACCCTCCAATCTGCCATTATATCTGCTATCTGCTCCTCCTCCCCTACTCCTAAGTTCAACAAATAGCTCTGTCCTAGGCTTGTACCCTGGAACACATGCTGGCAGCACTTCTGCTGTCCCTCTACCTGCCCCCGCAGTCAGTTCATTACAGGTATCTCTTTCCTCTTCTTAATCAGACTAATTGTGGGTTCACAGGACTTACTAAGCATGTAGTCATTACCATGACTGATCAGTGGTTCTCAATATCAATAAATTCAATGAAGCAGTTGCAGAAGTTAAATGCAGGTGTCAAAACCACAGTATGGTCATAATCAATTCCATGTAATCCTGTATCCAGCACGGTCCAAGTTTAGGCAGAACCACAGTATGGCCATAATCCATCCCATGTAATCCTGTATCCAGCACTATCCAAGTTTAGGCAGTAGGCAAAACAGCCATCATCACTTGGTGTTTCAAATTCATCATATCTTTCCAGAGAGAGCACCATAAAAAGGGAATAAATGCAGTGGCCACTTCCTCCTGAGATTCCTCTTCTGTTTCCGCCAGTTGTACAGTGGGCTCTGAATTTGCCACTCCTTGTAGCCATTCTTCTGGAATACCATCCTCAGATGTTCAAGCTCTTGGATGAGACTTTCATTGTCATGGAGGGTCTTGTAAAGGATTCTTGAAAAGGCAACCTGTGTGTGTGTGTGTGTGTGTGTGTGTGTGAGAGAGAGAGAGAGAGAGAGGGGGGGGGGGGGGGGGCAGCAATACTGAAGCTCCGCATGGAATCCATGAGTTGCAAATGTGGTGTGAATGTTTCCCAACATAACGAATCAACAAAACTTAGCACATGACTATGTTGAGGCACAAATGTTGCTAGTAATGGGGCATAAAAGTGAACTTCCAGCAGTCCGTAAAGTTTCGGAGGAACTAATGGTCTCTGTCTTAACTTCTTAACAACCTCATTTGAGAAACATCATTGTCTTTCTCTCATCCTCTTTGTAGGGCCAGTGTTGATCTTTTGGCAGGCACTATCTTAAGCAGGCACAAAATTTCTTCATGTAATTCTGGTGAGACAGGGCAACAGCTGCATTGCCTTTGTTAGCTGTTAGGACCACAGTATTTGGATCTTCTCTTAGTTTCCATACGGCTGCCCTCTGCTGCCAGACATGTTTGGTTTAATAGGTCTTGTGCACATGAGAGCAGGAAAGGTTTCATGATGTTCTTCTGCTGCTTCAGCCTCAAGTTATTAAGAAATGAAAGCATAGCCTCATCCAATTATTTGGATCTGAGATTGATGATAGTCTGACAGGAAGTTTCAGAAGATTGTCTCACTCATATGTACTTGAATTTTGATGTTTGATATCTGGTGGCCTTCCTTTGTGCAGAATCCACTGCAGCCCATTCAACAGCATCAAAACATTCCCACATCCAGCAATGAACTGATTGGTCAGCAGTACATGTAATTTGAGTCTCCGTTTGTTAGTAGAGCCCAGGCACTGGCAAGCAATACATACTCTCTGCTGTATGATGACTAGACCAGCACATTTCTTTACTCTTCTGGCTGCCACTTAAGTCAGTGTGATGTGTTACCTTGGCAAAGTTCATAATCACACATTCTTCATGGCATCTCAAAAGGCATGCAAATGCATTCAGCAAATGGCTCCTTTTCAGTGGCACAGCTTGTCAAGTCTTTTCATGCTGTGATACCTCTCCTCCCCATAGCGGTATGTGATGTGGTTCTTCAGCTTCTTCCAGTATATTCAGGATGATGTAGTTCATGGGTGAGAGGCCGGATGTCAGTTTCCAATGGCCACAGTATTTTAACAAGTGACCAAATTTCCATCATCAGGTGCACTGATAAATTGATGTCTTGGAAGCCAGAGCAGCATTTTTCTCTCTTTCCTTCCTCTCTCTGATCTGACATTCCGTTCACCATCTGTGCCCAGCACCTCCTCCCCTACTACCTCATCACTACTACACAGCCTGCTCTATCCTACATCATTCTGACCAGTTACACATACTGCTGGCAACTCTGCTGTTCCTCTGCCTGCCCTCATAGTCACTTCATTGCGAGGTATCTCCTTCCCCTTCTTAACCAGATTAATTGCAGGTTTCCAGGCCTTATTAAGCATGAAGCCACTATTATGATTGATTAGTGGTTGCCTTACTCAATTTTCAACAGATCCTTTTATGAAATGATCTCAGAAGTTAAATGCCTGTGTAAAAATCTCAATATGGTCATAATCCATTCCCTGTAGCTTCCACAGAAAATGTGATGCAACTGTCGACTTGTTAGGCTCCTGCAATCTGGTGTTCTGTTGATATCTCAACAATGATCTTTGACAGTACACACCATCTGACCTACATATGTCTCGCCACACTGGCAAGGTGTCTGGTCTGACAGGTGCCAGATTTCCATAATCCAAGGTTGTTGTTGCCACTGTCAGGCAGTGCCCATGTTTTATGCAGTGGGCGGAAGATTGTCTTCACTTGGTGTTTCAGAGTAATTCATCCTATCTTTCCAGATAATGTACCACAAAAAGGAATACATGCAATGGTCTTATCCTCCTGAGATTGCTCTTCTATTCCCATCAGTTGTACTGTGAATTTAGGATGTAGGGCTCCAAATCTGTCACTCTGTAGCTGTTCTTCTGGAACACTGGCCTCAAGTGTTCAAGTTCTTGGTTGAAACATTCAATGTTAGAGAATTCAAGTCCTATGTACCAATGTTTTGAGCTTGCCATTCCTCTATGCCGGGTAATAACAGCGGTCTGCATTTAAGTATATATCAGTGTGCACCTTCTTCTGGTAAACACTGTGGCCCAATGTGCCATCCACTCTTCTTTTACCAGGACATCCAGTAAGAGAAGCACTCCATCCACTCCCACTCCCATGGTAAATGTATGCAGCCTGAAGTGATAAATGAAAATTCATCAGGTTACCTTCCACTCAGAAAGCTGTTGCACTCAGCAACTGTTATATTGACATGCAAATTATAGATTGCAGCAATCAGTTATTCTTCTTAAACTTTACTGTGCATTCTCAAAGCACTATTATTTTCGCTCAATGCATGTAATTCCCTGTTGGTCGGGCTTCATCCACACTTCATTGAATTCATTCATATATATATACACTCCTGGAAATTGAAATAAGAACACCGTGAATTCATTGTCCCAGGAAGGGGAAACTTTATTGACACATTCCTGGGGTCAGATGCATCACATGATCACACTAACAGAACCACAGGCACATAGACACAGGCAACAGAGCATGCACAATGTCGGCACTAGTACAGTGCATATCCACCTTTCGCAGCAATGCAGGCTGCTATTCTCCCATGGAGACGATCGTAGAGATGCTGGATGTAGTCCTGTGGAACGGCTTGCCATGCCATTTCCACCTGGCGCCTCAGTTGGACCAACATTCGTGCTGGACGTGCAGACCGCGTGAGACGACGCTTCATCCAGTCGCAAACATGCTCAATGGGGGACAGATCCGGAGATCTTGCTGGCCAGGGTAGTTGACTTACACCTTCTAGAGCACGTTGGGTGGCACGGGATACATGCGGACGTGCATTGTCCTGTTGGAACAGCAAGTTCCCTTGCCGGTCTAGGAATGGTAGAACGATGGGTTCGATGACGGTTTGGATCTACCGTGCACTATTCAGTGTCCCCTCGACGATCACCAGTGGTGTACGGCCAGTGTAGGAGATCGCTCCCCACACCATGATGCCGGGTGTTGGCCCTGTGTGCCTCGGTCGTATGCAGTCCTGATTGTGGCGCTCACCTGCACGGCGCCAAACACGCATACGACTATCATTGGCACCAAGGCAGAAGCGACTCTCATCGCTGAAGACGACACGTCTCCATTCGTCCCTCCATTCACACCTGTCGCGACACCACTGGAGGCGGGCTGCACGATGTTGGGGCGTGAGCGGAAGACGGCCTAACGGTGTGCGGGACCGTAGCCCAGCTTCATGGAGACGGTTGCGAATGGTCCTCGCCGATACCCCAGGAGCAACAGTGTCCCTAATTTACTGGGAAGTGGCGGTGCGGTCCCCTACGGCACTGCGTAGGATCCTACGGTCTTGGCGTGCATCCGTGCGTCGCTGTGGTCCGGTCCCAGGTCGACGGGCACGTGCACCTTCCGCCGACCACTGGCGACAACATCGATGTACTGTGGAGACCTCACGCCCCACGTGTTGAGCAATTCGGCGGTACGTCCACCCGGCCTCCTGCATGCCCACTATACGCCCTCGCTCAAAGTCCATCAACTGCACATACGGTTCACGTCCACGCTGTCGCGGCATGCTACCAGTGTTAAAGACTGCGATGGAGCTCCGTATGCCACGGCAAACTGGCTGACACTGACGGCGGCGGTGCACAAATGCTGCACAGCTAGCGCCATTCGACGGCCAACACCGCGGTTCCTGGTGTGTCCGCTGTGCCGTGCGTGCGATCATTGCTTGTACAGCCCTCTCGCAGTGTCCGGAGCAAGTATGGTGGGTCTGACACACCGGTGTCAATGTGTTCTTTTTTCCATTTCCAGGAGTGTATATATATTGATTCCAAGGTTAAATCAATGTTCTGATAAATGGAATTCAGATGTACGAGGAAGTCATTCAAGGTCTCTCTTCCATGTGACCACATGACAAAGGTGTCATCTACATACTGGAAGAAACTGGTAGTTTCCATTGGGATGGTTCCAGGGCTTCTTCCTCAAATATTCCATACATATGTTGGTGACAATTGGTGAGAGTAGACTCCCCATGGCTACTTCTTCTGTCTGCTTGTAGTAGCCACTGTGCTGGGACATGCTGAAGGATCACATTTATAAATTATCAAAAGATGTTGGGGAAATATTAACAAGTCACAGATTATATTCTGCAACACACATGTGCTTACACAAATACACCACCAGGATTGTTACTGACAATACTTAAATGCTACCTCTATTAAAACTGCTCACAGAACATTAGAACTTGTAATGGAATTAAGATACAAAATGTGTTTGAACAAATGGAGATATGAATAACACTAAGATGCAACACTAAAATCAAGGTATCATATAGCAGAACAGGCTAATCCATTAGCAACCCAATAATTCCTTGGTGTATGTGTAATTTAAATAAATTATTGTAAGTGCAACAAGATAAATTTGCTTTTTAATTGCAGGCTGCTTTCACTGCGATAGCATACAATTTTTCAAAAATGGTTCAAATGGCTCTGAGCACTATGGGACTTAACTTCTAAGGTCATCAGTCCCCTAGAACTTAGAACTACTTAAACCTAGCTAACCTAAGGACATCACACACATCCATGCCCGAGGCAGGATTCAAACCTGCGACCGTAAAATTTTTCAACTTCCTGTTTTTAAAGTATTATATAGCTCAAAGCATATCTGATATTATTTCTGCATTCTAACTAAGCTCTCACTGTTAATAAAAATAATGCATATCCCTCACATACACACACACGACAGTCTCCCTGTACTAGAAACTAACATTCCAACATGAGTTTAAGTTTTGGTTCCACTGTCCTCCCTGTTCAACTATAAATATTTAAGTACATAATAATATATCTAAAAAGAAGGATGATGAGACTTACCAAACAAAAGCGCTGGCAGGTCGATAGACACACAAACATACACACAAAATTCTAGCTTTCGCAACCAACAGTTGCCTCGTCAGGAAAGAGGGAAGGAGAAGGAAAGACAAATGGATTTGGGTTTTAAGGGAGAGGGTAAGGAGTCATTCCAATCCCGGGAGCGGAAAGACTTACCTTAGGGGGAAAAAAGGACTTCCCCCTAAGGTAAGTCTTTCCGCTCCCGGGATTGGAATGACTCCTTACCCTCTCCCTTAAAACCCAAATCCTTTTGTCTTTCCTTCTCCTTCCCTCTTTCCTGACGAGGCAACCGTTGGTTGCGAAAGCTAGAATTTTGTGTGTATGTTTGTGTTTGTTCGTGTGTCTATCGACCTGCCAGCGCTTTTGTTTGGTAAGTCTCACCATCTTTCCTTTTAGATATATTTTTCCCATGTGGAATGTTTCCCTCTATTATATTCATAAGTACATAATAAAATATTTTAAACTCAGTTCATTCTTTTTGTAAGAAACTGTTAACTGTCATCATTCATGTTTTTTCTATCTTCCTTCATGTCCCTTCCTCATCTACACCTCTGATAACTTTCTTTTAAATTGATCAATTTTGTTAATGATTAGTTCTCCAAGCACACATCTTTCTAACTGACAGTTCAAGAGTTCAAGCTGAATTAAAAATGTGTTGTTATACTTCATGTGTTGGTGTCATCCTAGCTGTAAATAATATTTATTTCCAGTATAGAATTTCTATTAGTTACCTTTCACTCTCTGAACTGGAGGTGCAGCAGCATGATCATTCTTCACAGACACTTGCAGTGATATTCCCAAATCCTTCACAATCCTTCTTTCTGGTTTGGGGCTTTTAGCTGCAAGTCTTTTATCTAGAAAGATAATATTAAGAGGTATATAATGCAGTCATTATAACAATTATTAAGAGAGGCACGACAAGAATGTGACATTTATCTGTATATGTATCGCTACTTCTATGAAGTCATATCCAGTGATGAATGGGGGGGAAAGTCCCCCCCCCCCCCCCCCCCCCTGGAAATTGGAAATTACCCCCCAAGAAATTCATATCTAATAGTTGTGGTGAAACAAAAAAATTATCACCTGGTCTGTTAACTTGTACCATTGTGACAAAATTTAAACTATGCCAGCTGCTGTTGCTATCGAAGTTTGGAGACAACTATGGAGAGGGCATGATGACATGTGGTTTTTATAAGCAAAATGAATGTGTAACACAATATGTCGCAGCTGGGTCCCTTTAGTTTGGTTTCATTACTTATCGGTGCGGTTTGGAACACTTAGCATCGATTGTTCTGTTATTATTATTATTATTATTATTACTGCCAACACCAACAAATTAGCAATTGCTGTATAGTAAGTGTGCGGTAAAGCTAAGCGTTGCAAGGTGTGTTGGCAACGCCGATTGTGGAATAAGTCAGCCTTTCCTCTCTCATGTCTTCCCTCACCACACCTCCAATCGGCCTAACGTGTAAGCTAATCCCTTAGCTACACAGCCCACCCTTGCTGTGAACTTTAGTCTTATCCACCACTCGTATCTATACTTTATTTGCCCTTATAATAAATCTGATGCCGCAAAACATGTCCCCGGGTATTGTTACGGAATTGGAAGTAGCATCTGACATTATAAAAGATTGTTTTAATTTTTTTATTGCATTACTGGGAATATTTCCAATATTTAATAGCCATATAGATTTTTCCTAATTGATGAGTCCAAAGCTTAAACCAAATATTTGTGTACACTTGACAATGATTTTCGCAGTGTCAATGGAGGTAAACAATTTTTGCCTAAAGAAGCGATACATTCTACCATGAGTGGGACATTTGGCAACGCTGCTCTACGAGTATAATCTAAGCTTTCATTGTTGTATAAAAACTCAATCCATTGTTGAAACTGCTGTAAGGTTGTAACAGTCAGTCGGCAGGTTACTATGGAAGTGTGATGTGATTATGTAGTGTACTATGTGCAGTCTTCATCAGTTTATAACATAAAAATAAGTGTTAGTGTCGAAATACAATGTCGAAACAACAAACTTCAATTTCTTTCCTTTCTAATAAAAGACAGTGTATTGCAAAAGACAAAGAAAAGTGTGAGTCTACTGAAAGAAGTGCTAGTGATTGTGACGATGAATTGCATAGGTCTACCAAGTCTTCAGTTTCCCTTCCACAGTTTTCAAACGATAAATGTGCTATTTCTGGCCCATCCATAAATTGCAATTCTAAACAAAGTATTGAATGTGAGATTAAGTATCAGCAAAAATGGGAGTTTAAGTACAAATGGTTGTACTTTGATCATGAGCTGGGTGGGGCTTTCTGCAAATTGTGTGAAATGCATTTAAAAAATGATATCGAAGCTCTACAGAAGACAGGAGGAGTGTTCATTTCTGTACCTTTCACTAAATTTAGAAAAGCTACCGGAAGCACAGGAAAACTAGAAAAGCACGGCAACTCAGAAAAACATGCCAGAGCCGTTGCACTTGAAAATTGTAGATTACAGGGATTAAACGCTCCAATTCATACACAGATATTTAAACAAAATAAAAATGAAAAAGCTTTAAACTGCCAAGCATTGTCATCGTTAATTCGAAGTTTGTATTTCCTTAGAAATACCCCACACAACAAAATATGAAACTCTAATTCGTAAGGTAGTACTGAAAAGCAACATTAATATTGAAAAGTGGTTAAAATTTCAGAGCGAAAGGTCCACATATCTTAGTAAGTATATTGCATCAGAATTGTTGACTTGCTTGGGAGAGTCTTTAGACTTTCAAGATGAAACACTTCTCCATGACAAATATTTTTTATTAATGGCAGATGAATCTACAAATGTTTCCAACCAAAGTGAACTGTCTTTAGTGGTTCGGTATGTTGCACTGTCTCCATCATTTTAAGTGAAGGAAAGTTTTTTTACTTCTCGTTGAGTTAAAAAGCACTTCAGCTGAATCCATATTTACAGCAATTGATACTGAACTAAAGAAAATAAAACTTTCTTACGACAGATTATTATCTTGTTCTTTCGATGGTGCTGCTAATTTTAGTGGTTCTATCTCAGGAGTCCGTGCTCGGTTGTCAGAGAGGAAGGGTCACAAGCTGCCATACATTCACTGTAGAGCACATGTTATGTCAATTGCTTCCACCCACTCTAGGCATAGACATCCCATTATAAAACGCACATTACTTGTTGTTAAAGACATTTACAAACTTTTTCATGGTTCTTCCAAACGAGAAAATGTTTTGCATGAAATTCAGTGTGCTTTAGAGCAACCTGTTTTAAAAATACCCGAAGCTGTTGACATCCAATGGTTAAGTACCTATCGCACAGTTCATGCTATTTTCCTAACCTACAAGTCCATGATAATGGCACGTGAACGATGCGGATTTAACAAGTTTAGCTGGAGGAATCTTGTTAGAAATGATGAATTCCAATTTCACTGTAGGTTTAGTGATTTTTGACGATACGTTAAATGCAGTCTCAAACTTATGTAAACTTTTGCAGAGACAATCGCTTAAAATTTCGCAAATCCCTCTACTTGTTTCTGGAACTCTGGAACATTTAAGACACATCGACTGTCTTTGTGACTGTGTTGGACATAGTACAGAAAATGAAACTCTTAATAAAATTAAAAAACTGCAGGAGGACGCAACAGAAGTTAAAGGTGTGCTATTCACGAATGTAGAGGAGCAGATTTAAGCTATGAAAAGCACAAGGAAATTTGTTAAAAGTATGACTGATGAACTTGAGCAACAGTTTCGCGAGAAGACAATAAAAGTGATAGAACTAAGTGCATATTTTGAAAGTTTTAAAAAATTTCTAGGGTTTAGTGATAATGATTGTAAAGAACTGTGCTTCATTTTGGGACTTACAAACATCGACGCTGTTACTGCAGACTTGCATTCTTTTAGGTACATTGTTAGTAATAAATTAGACGATATGTCTTCTGATGTTGCTTCTTTCATTCTGAGAGCCGACATCGGCTACGAAGCACTATGGACACTCGCTGAATGTGTACTGTGCATTCCCATTTCAACTTGCAGTGTGGAAAGGTCATTTAGTACAATGAACAGGGTGATGACAAAATTAAGGAATAGGATGGGTCAGGAAATGCTCCAAGCTTGTGTGAAGATTTCCACTGAAGGGGATGATGAGCCAACATGACGTCATCAAGAGATATACTGTAAAAAAGCCTCGACGTATTAGTTTGATGTAAATGTGAGTTTTTTTGCATGCAATAAAATTATTTTATTATTTAATATAATTAACTTAGGCTTAGCCTAACAGCTTAGTACTTAACCTACATATTATTTAATTATATATTAACTATTCATGAAAAATTTTAAATATTAATAGCACTGCTACATCTTTTGAACACTATCACTTAAATTTTAAGCCTATAACTTTATCCTCCCCTCCCCCCTCCCCAGTCAAGCTATATATATCCCCCCCCCCCCCCCCCCCCGGGAGAAAGGGGCTGTATTCATCACTGGTCATATCAGGAAAGACTCTGACTACAGCTGTCTCTAATGAACTCATTGTTGATGGTTAGACACTAATCTTCCTTACTTCCATCTACAGAGAGTAATAATACACTACTAAATTGCAGGGAAAGGAATAAGGGGATGGAGGTATGACACCAGTAATATTTTAATGAGTCACATTCCTCACTAACTAAATAATCTGAACCAACATTTGATTGTGGTTAGTGCATGAATGAGTAAAAGTCTGCTGTCCAAATGCACAAGAAAGTAGCATCATTGTTTTGGTAACATGTCTATTTTTGCTTCCAAAAACAAGAGATAATAAAAATAATACATGTAACTCAGAAGACTTATCTGCTAGCCTTATGTAACACATAAAAATGGAAGTTTGCTTGCTTGTTTGTTGTTCTTCTGTTTGTTTCTATACCATTCACCCAATCAAGATGAAACTTTGGTGAGTTGTCGTATGTCTGTCTGTAATGCTTTCTGTGGGGGTAAGAACCACTACCACCTTAACCACTACCAGCTTAACTCAGGAATGTCTGGAGCAATTTCAATTAAAGTTTGTACTTACATGACTCACTATTTGAACAAAAATATTGGGGGTGGGGGGTAATATGCCCCAGCCAGCCCTATGGTTGGGGCTTTGGAGAGAAAATGTGTAGAAAATTTCATCAAATGTAGACCCTTAAGTTAGAGATGCCACACTCACAAATCCTCAGAAAAATGAAGCAGTGGATAAATGATTCTTCAAGTAACAGAAGCTACAGGTCAAAAGATCAATATTAATGTCAAATCCATAGTCCTTGGGGTCTCTAGATTTAATGGTGAAAGCCATGATGATATTTCACCCCTACACTTAGGGCTAGGAGGGGGTGCAAAGACAGTAAAATGACAGCATATTATTTTGTAAGCTTCCATGGCCAGTGTCAATTTAGATAAAATCATTTTGGTTATCAGGGCATGTCATTATGAAACACTCCAACAACTAAAAGGCTATGTCTCAACCAACTTTGATGCAGTCATGTTTCATAATAATGGAGCCTAATACCCTAAATGATTTTATTCAGATATCAGCATACCTTTGTAACAGCCAAAGGGACTTATACCAAAACTGGCACACACCACTTGGCACCTATGAAAATTTACTGTGATACTAAGACATCACAAGCACTTCCATGGCTGAAGGTAGGAGTAAAAAGGTGTTACATAAAAGCATGATTCAGGCACCCCTGAAACCATTTAAACCATATTTGGTACATACATTACTCACTATTTGTATAAAAATATGGTGGGAGTAAGTGGAGTTATAGGCGGGGGTGACAATAGAAGGCAGTGACGTGTAAAAATATCCAAAAATAACTTGATAGTATTTCTTTCCTGTAATTAGTTGACTTGGAATATTTTAAAAATATGGAGCACGCTCCGTCTCTCAATTTCATTATTCATTGCATCGACCACATAGTGTGAATGATCACTGAAGTGAGCCAATAATTTTGCCAGTGTGTTTTGGTACAAAAGATCATGCCACACAGCTCAGTACCACAGCACAGATACATTTGACTTCCCCTTGAGAGATGCTTAGTGTAAAACAGTGGAGAATCATACACTCAACAATGAAAGTCCTTTTCCTGAACAATACAATCAATTACTATCAGAATTAAAACTTTTCCTCAGAATTCATGTAAAACTGCAGGGTTAAAATTGCTAGAGACATGAATGAAATATGTTAAATGTGTGCAAAACATATGTGACATATGTATGTGGGCAAATGCCATGGGAAATAGCTAGTTACAAATACGGGAAGGAGTAAAGGTAATCACCCAACTCAGAGCTGAGGCACTGAGCAGATGACAGTACATAAAAAAGGTCAAACACTTTCAGACACTGTCCTTCCTCTGAGGAGCTGCACATACAATGTTTATTAGCCAAACTGGTATTTGGGTGTATAACCCATTGTTGGTGGTATGTGAAGAGGAACAAACAACCGTATGTGCATTAATTTCTACAACATGATAATTGCATACGTACCAGCAGAAAAATAAGTCTACTTACATCATGTTTGTATATCGAATGGAATGTGTGTCAGTTACAAATTCTTTATGATGATCAGTCTGAGGTGCAGCTATTAGATTGGTGCATAAGTTTGCAGCATTTTTGTTTTGCATGTTGGTATTCCAGTTACTATTGTCTTATTTGTTGTTCACTGTTGCTATTTTTGTTTACATATAGTCATTTGGTCATTTGGAGAAAGCAAGTGGATCTGTGGATGCTAAAAAATGTAGTGCCAAGTGAAGAAATCTGAACATTTCTGACATATTCTTCTGTCTGAGTTTAATAGAGAGTGACAACAGCACAGGCAGCCAGAAACATTTGCACAATGCATGAATATAGTGCCATTGGACATGTCTTGACATTAGTGGCTCTCCATGTTCAGGAAGACCTTTGGGGTTTGATCCACAATGACCCACATCAGTGTACTTAAGAACTGGCAAATACAATGAACTGTGATTCATCCAAAATCGTGTGACATTTGAATGCAATGGGAAAGGTTCAAAAATTGGGTGTACAGTACAGCATGCTCATATCCAGTCACAAAAAATGTCAAATTTGTAGCTCAGTCATGTTAAAGTTTATTGTTGAAATCCTGAATTGACTCTAAAATAAATGTTCAAAAAGAATTAAAATTTAATCGGCTGATCACTTACAAAATAACAGGATGAGCCATCCACACTCTTAACACATTAAAATCTTTTCCCTAAAAATTTAGACATTCAGACATCTCACAAACTCTTGAAAGTTGTACCATATTCAGCTCATTGTCAGGCAAAATACAGGACAGATTGACTGGCATACTAATCTTCATCCTCTTGCCTGAATATAAAATATATTCAGTTAAAAAAGAGCATACTGTAATATGTACACCACAAGCTCTACAGATTGAAGGGTCCTCCTGCTGGAGTAGAAAGCCATGCATCGTCAGACTGTGCCCTATAGCTACATGAGAAGTACTTCATGACATCCCAATGGCTGGAAGGAGACATGCCACGGCCTAAAAGTTGGTTTTCGTATGCACAACTTACTGTCACTCACTTCCAGCTGTTCTTTTCCCCAACTGACATACAACAATGTAGCTCAACACTGAGCTTGTAGGGAAACAGCACAGTTAACTGCCTGATTTAGAAAAAACGCTTCCTTGGCTGTCACATTTGCTGATTCATTTCCCTGAATTTCATTGTGTTCTTGTACCCAGCAGAATGCCATCCACTTCCTGAGCCTTTGCATGTTGAGATGGAAGTCCTGGATGTTCAGGTCATTTTTATCTGCTGGGTAAATCCACTGAATAAATTGAAAGGGTTTTAAGGAGTTGGAGCAGGCAAAAAAATTCACAGCAGGGGTACGTCCTGTCTTCTTCAGTGCACTGAAGATCAGATGCCTCTCTTCATAATAGACAGTAATTTGCTAGTAAATGAATCTTGAGTATATGCTCCAGGAAAACCACTGAGCAGCCAAGAGTTTCCCCCTGCCGAGACTCATCTGTAAATACAGTTACATAGTTGTGATATGATTTAATATTAATCAAAACTCACTCATTTAAAATTTAATTAAAACTCAAATAAAAAACACAGACGAGAGTGCTCCCTCTCCTGTACCTCTGCAAATCTAAAATTATTCTGGGGCCCTTCAGTAGCCAAGATGGCAGTCAGCTCAAACCTCAGGTAAGTGTTGGTATTTTTCCAACAGCAAGTGCCCTTTGCACGGATCCTGAACAGCCTTGTTGCTCACAGATTTATAAAAGTTGCTTCCATGGGAGGGCGAGCAAAGATTTAATGTGTTGGTGAATTGGAACAGCGAAGAACCTTTAAGCCTGACATACCACAAGGAACTGCTGCCAGATGGCAAGTGTCAGCTCCCCATCCTCAGCACAGAGGCTACGTAATTACCTGTGGCCACCCGAATCCCCCTCATGGTGGATAGCATCAAGGATCTTGAGATAACTAGGTTCCACTGATCCATAAACCATACAGCCATAATGTAGCCTGATTTGCACTAATGCTTTTTAAAACATGAAAAGACTCACTCTGTCTGCTTCCTCCTCCCCTCCTGACGCACACACATTCCTGTCGAAAAATCAAAAATCTGTAACAGCAGCCCACTCTTCTAATTTTTTTATGGTAATTGAACTGGAAGTCCATCATAGCAGGGTTAAGAAGAGGAACAAAATAATGCAAAATCGACCCGATACAATGAGCACTGCATTGGGCTCTTTGCTATGGACGTTTTTCTATTGACAGCAATGGAAAACAAGATTTTCATATAAAATACTGCCTTGAGAGACACCACTGTCTCGCTAAAATATGACAGACGGAACTTCACGAACTTGGTATCTAAACTGTGACAGAGCAGCAGGACGACTTGGCGTGGGCAAGTGTTGTAGTGACTCGAGAATTTCAGAGTAAATTCTAGAGACACTTGGCCTTCTACCGTCTCAAACACCAGATATTTTAAAAGTAAGTAAGTAAGAGAGCAGAAACATATCTACTGCGCTGCCGGTTTCTGCGTGCAGATTGGAAGTTTGTAATGAGAAGATGATAAGCGTGGCAGTCAAACGACGCCATCAAGTGTTTGCCGCAAGAGCCACAGACACTGCATGAGAGGACATGGAGTAATTAAATGCTATTCTTTGCTGTGTTAGTGAATGTGAATGCTGAAAAAAAAAAAGACTTTTAACTTACTTCATGTCTTAGCTCTGAATGAAGCAAGAAGCATGGGACGTCTATAAATTATTTGGTTGTTAAAACCATGCAATTGTGATTATATTTAATTGTATCAAATGGGTTAAAAGCTCGAAATATGAGTGAAATACGAGAAGATGGAAATATTTATATGTGAAATGCAAGAATGTTATTCTGAATAATCCAATACATTGTTAACTGGTGAAAACATACATTTTGTATATTTACTCTACATGTTCTATCATCAGATACCATTAGAACATGGCAACCGACGTGATCAGGACTCGAAGAAAGAGGAATTTTCAAACAAAATCAAGATAAAAAGATTTGTGAGTTGCTATAGCAACCAATAATAACAAGGAAAGGAAATACTCGATTCGGTTATGACTGGGTGGAGTATCATGAGCTTCACAGAGTGCTGAGTCCAATTCTCACATGGAAAAGAGGCAGTTATAGGTTTCAGAGCTACTGGATATGAAGTCCAACCCATCCCTTTGTATGTTCATATTGTGATGGGATGATGGATCAAGACTGGAAAAACAAGTAGTTTTGGCAAAATTCTGTGCCACTGGCTGGCCAGTGACTCTGTAAAGCTTCTGAAAAGATTTGATTGCCACCAGCTCGAACCTGGTAACATGTGGTCATAGATCTTCACAGTAAATAAGAAACAGGCTGGCATCTGTGCAAGATGATCACTGACAGCCTTAGGAACTAGGTTGTCATTTAGGGGCACATGTAAGGAGCATTGTGCCACCTTATATGGCACATGTATTACTGTAGCATCTGCTTGCAAGTTTGTGTTGAAGAGGAGAGGCAAGGATGTCATCGTCAACCTTTGTATCTGCACAGTGAGTGCACTGATGTGTGCAAACTTAGCTTACCACTTAGCATACAAATGGACAAAACATCTGAACTGTCTTCTCAAGCATAGGGTGTCAAACAGACATTCTAAGTAAAAATGAACCTCGCCCCATAAGGCAGCTGATATTAGGTGCAGATCATAACAAGAAACATTAGAAATGCTGCTGCCACGTAACTAGAATGCATGAATTAATAAAGGTGAAAGTTTGGGGTCTATTCTAGAAAGACAAAACAGCTATTCCCTTTTTTATTCTACATATAATTTATCAACTGTGCTTTCAGGTGTCAAGTGATACAGAACAATCATGTTCAATAACTTTTGACACTCAATAACAAAATATTTAACTCTTGGACATATTGAATTGAAAATTATTAAAATCATTATCTCTACACATGAGAAATTTTTATCACTGGAAAGAATGATTAATAATCTTCATCAACTCATTTTCATCTATTTTGTCATTGCTGGTCAATTCACTGAGTTGGTGGAGAATAAATTTACTTTTGGTACCAATGAAAAAACTCTCGTGTACTCAATGTGAGGGTAGGTTAGTATCCTAAATTTTGATATTCAGTGGTCAAAGTGTATGCAAGTTGGACTGAGCAAAATCTAACAAAAATTTTCTTGGGCCTAATGCACAATGGCACTTTACCAAGCAGCATCTGCAACGGCATTGTCTCCATGCTGGATCTGAAACACAAATTCCCTACTCTAGCCTTGATTGAATTCACTCAGTCTCAACTTTCCTGTGTTCTGTAGAACTTTAATCTTTCCCTAGTTGAAATAATGCCTATTGCACACTCACTAAGGGTTGGAGCGATGTACACAAATTATTTGTGCACAAAAATTCCCACAGGAATATTTAACTACCACTTTGGTATCTGTCGCCACGATATGTGAAGTGTATCATCCTCACTTCGCAGAAAGCAATCCTCTCAATGCCCTTGCTTATTTCCACAAACTTGTGCGGTCCACTGTGAGACGAGGGAGAGAGATCTCAATTTTAGGTCTCAAAATGCTTTTATAAAATGGGGATCTCCCCACCGCGTCACATCTGCATCGCCCAGTACGGCTTCATCTCGCTAGAAGTGAATTTTGTTTTTCTTGCTGGGTCGCAGCCTAGCCCTGTTAATGCCGTGCAGCCACATACCCTTGGTCCTGGCTGTATTTACATTAAAAGGAATAATGTATTGTTCTGGCCTTATCCCTATATGCACTGAAGCTGACCATTCTCTTGTTAAATGGGGTTTTCCGATGCCATTAATCACCTGCTCAGTTCATCTCCACAATGCGTTTCACTTTAACCTGTTTATTCATGCCCCTGTCCATATATTGGTAGATATTGTTTTGTTAGTTTTCAGTACATGAGATTAACTGCAATTGCCTTTTATTGATATAATATAATTAGTATTTTCTGAGGATCTCATACTGTTTCGTACTGTCATTATGGATCAAGCTTATGGAAGGTCTGTAAAATCAAGATGCCTTACAAGGAGTGTTGTTCATTATTGATGAATATGGATGCACCATCTTTAGCTCTCTTCTCACTGAAGTTTCCTTCCTGTGAATGCTGTAAATCCATACTACTAGCTGTTAGACCCTTTAAAGTGTGTCTCTTGAAGATGTAGACACAAAGTATACTCCTAGCTGACTTATTTGTTACATAGTTTAATTCTTAATTTCTTTGCGTGTTTTTGGTACTTGCATTGTTTAATTCATAAATTTTTGGCGTATTATAGTATTTGAGAGTTGTAGCATCGTGTTTTAGTACCTGAATAGAGTAAATTCGCGTAGTCATCTGTCTTCTGTTTTTGTTTTGAATGGCCAGCATCGGTTGGTCACAGCCAGTGTGCTCCCTGCCGCCGCTGGATAAGCAGCTGCCAGCAGAAAGTCGCATACTCCTAGCTCACTTATTTGTTACATAGTTTAATTCTTAATTTCTTTGCGTGTTTTTGGTACTTGCATTGTTTAATTCATAAATTTCGGCCGTATTATAGTATTTGAGAGTTATAGCATCGCGTTTTAGTACCTGAATAGTGTAAAATTGCGTAGTCTCCTTCCGTCGCCGAGTAGTGTGTCAGCAGTGCGCAATTAGCAGCATTACTGCATTTACTAGGCAATCTTGTATTTTAATAACCATTTAAATTTTGTGTCGATTTGTTTGTGCTCTCTGTAGATTAGTTCAGACGTTCTTTGCACAACAGTTTTTAGCATGGATAGGGACTGCAACTGCTGTGTACAGATGTAGGCTGAGTTGGCGTCCCTTCACTCCCAGCTTCAGGCAGTGTTGGCTTTGGTCACACAGCTTGAGGCTGTTGCCAATGGGCATCACTGTGGGGGTCCGGATGGGGGTTTGTCGGGGACGGCCAGCTCATCCCACACATCAGCCGATCGGACTACGACTGTTGCTGCCAGGGATACTGCCCATATTGAGGCTGATCCCTCACCTGTGGTAGAGTGGGAGATCGTCTCGAGGTGTGGCAGGGGGCGAAAGACATTCCGGAGGGCTGAACGGAAGGCCTCTCCAGTTTGTCTGACGAACCAGTTTCAGGCTCTGTCTCAGGCTGATACCGATCTTCGGCCGGACATGGCTGCTTGTCCTGTTCCAGAGGTTGCCCCTCAGTCTGCAAGATCCGGGCGGTCGCAGAGGGTGGGCTTACTGGTAGTTGGGAGCACCAACGTCAGGCGTGTAATGGGGCCCCTTAGGGATACGGCAGCAAGAGAGGGGAAGAAAACCAATGTGCACTCCGTGTGCATACTGGGGGGAGTCATTCCATATGTGGAAAGGGTCCTTCCGGATGCCATGAAGGGTACAGGGTGCACCCAACTGCAGGTGGTCGCTCGAGTCAGCACCAATGATGTGTGTCGCTATGGATTGGAGGAAATCCTCTCTGGCTTCCGGCGGCTATATGATTTGGTGAAGACTGCCAGTCTCGATAGCGGGATGAAAGCAGAGCTCACCATCTGCAGCATCATCGACAGGACTGACTGCGGACCTTTGGTACAGAGCCGAGTGGAGGGTCTGAATCAGAGGCTGAGACAGTTCTGCGACCGTGTGGGCTGCAGATTCCTCGGCTTGCGCCATAGGGTGGTGGGGTTTCTGGTTCCGCTGGATAGGTCAGGAGTCCACTACACGCAGCAAGCGGCTACATGGGTAGCAGGGGTTGTGTGGCGTGGACTGGGTGGTTTTTTAGGTTAGATGGCCTCGGGCAAGTACAGAAAGGGCAACAGCCTCAAAGGGTGCAGGGCAAAGTCAGGACATGTGGGGACCAAGCAGCAGTCGGTATTGTAATTGTAAACTGTCGAAGCTGCATTGGTAAAGTACCGGAACTTCAAGCGCTGATAAAAAGCACCGAAGCTGAAATCGTTATAGGTACAGAAACTGGCTGAAGCCAGAGATAAATTCTGCCAAAATTTTTACAAAGGCACAGACGGTGTTTAGAAAGGATAGATTGCATGCAACCGGTGGTGGAGTGTTCGTCGCTGTTAGTAGTAGTTTATCCCGTAGTGAAGTAGAAGTGGATAGTTCCTGTGAATTATTATGGGTGAAGGTTACACCCAACAACCGAGCTAGGTTAATAATTGGCTCCTTTTACCGACCTCCCGACACAGTAGCATTAGTGGCAGAACAACTAAGAGAAAATTAGGAATACATTTCACATAAATTTTCTCAGCGTGTTATAGTCTTAGGTGGAGATTTCAATTTACCAGATATAGACTGGGACACTCAGATGTTTAGGACGGGTGGTAGGGACAGAGCATCGAGTGACATTATACTGAGTGCACTATCCAAAAATTACCTCGAGCAATTAAACAGAGAACCAGCTCGTGGAGATAACATCTTGGACCTACTGATAACAAACAGACCCGAACTTTTCAACTCTGTAAGTGCAGAACAGGGAATCAGTGATCATATGGCTGTTGCAGCATCCCTGAATACGGAAGTTAATAGGAATATAAAAAAAGGGAGGAAGGTTTATCTGTTTAGCAAGAGTAATAGAAGGCAGATTTCAGACTACCTAACAGATCAAAACGAAAATTTCAGTTCCGACACTGACAATGTTGAGTGTTTATGGAAAAAGTTCAAGGCAATAGTAAAATGCGTTTTAGACAGGTACGTGCCGAGTAAAACTGTGAGGGACGGGAAAAACCCACCGTGGTTCAACAACAAAGTTAGGAAACTACTGCGAAAGCAAAGAGAGCTTCACTCCAAGTTTAAACGCAGCCAAAACCTCTCAGACAAACAGAAGCTAAACGATGTCAAAGTCAGCGTAAGGAGGGCTATGCGTGAAGCGTTCAGTGAATTCGAAAGTAAAATTCTATGTACCGACTTGACAGAAAATTCTAGGAAGTTCTGGTCTTACGTTAAATCAGTAAGTGGCTCGAAACGGCATGACCAGACGCTCCGGGATGATGATGGAATTGAAACAGAGGATGACACGCGTAAAGCTTAAATACTAAACACCTTTTTCCAAAGCTGTTTCACAGAGGAAGACCGCACTGCAGTTCCTCCTCTAAATCCTTGCACAAACACAAAAATGGCTGACATCGAAATAAGTGTCCAAGGAACAGAAAAGCAACTGGAATCACTCAACAGAGGAAAGTGCACTGGACCTGACGGGATACCAATTCGATTCTACACAGAGTACGCGAAAGATCTTGCCCCCCTTCTAACAGCCGTGTACCGCAAGTCTCTAGAGGAACAGAAGGTTCCAAAAGATTGGAAAAGAGCACAGGTAGTCCCAGTCTTCAAGAAGGGTCGTCGAGCAGATGCACAAAACTATAGACCTATATCTCTGACGTCGATCTGTTGTAGAATTTTAGAACATGTTTTTTGCTCGAGTATCATGTCGTTTTTGGAAACCCAGAATCTACTCTGTTAGAATTAACATGGATTCCGGAAACAGCGATCGTGTGAGACCCAACTCGCTTTATTTGTTCATGAGACCCAGAAAATATTAGATACAGGCTCCCAGGTAGATGCTATTTTCCTTGACTTCCGGAAGGCATTCGATACAGTTCCACACTATCGCCTGATAAACAAAGTAAGAGTCTACGGAATATCAGACCAGCTGTGTGGCTGGATTGAAGAGTTTTTAGCAAACAGAACACAGCATGTTGTTATCAATGGAGAGACATCTACAGACATTAAAGTAACCTCTGGCGTGCCACAGTGGAGTGTTATGGGACCATTGCTTTTCACAATATATATAAATGACCTAGTAGATAGTGTCGGAAGTTCCATGCGGCTTTTCGCGGATGATGCTGTAGTATACAGAGAAGTTGCAGCATTAGAAAATTGCAGCGAAATGCAGGAAGATCTGTAGCGGATAGGCACTTGGTGTGGGGAGTGGCAACTGACCCTTAACATAGACAAATGTAATGTATTGCGAATACATAGAAAGAAGGATCCTTTATTGTATGATTATATGATAGCAGAACAAACACTGGTGGCAGTTACTTCTGTAAAATATCTGGGAGTATGCGTGCAGAACGATTTGAAGTGGAATGATCATATAAAATTAATTGTTGGTAAGGCGGGTACCACGTTGAGAGTCATTGGGAGAGTCCTTAGAAAATGTAGTCCATCAACAAATGAGGTGGCTTACAAAACACTCGTTCGACCTATACTTGAGTATTGCTCATCAGTGTGGGATCCGTACCAGATCGGGCTGATGGAGGAGATAGAGAAGATCCAAAGAAGAGCGGCGCGCTTTGTCACAGGGTTATTTGGTAACTGTGATAGCGTTACAGAGATTTTTAGCAAACTCAAGTGGCAGACTCTGCAAGAGAGGCGCTCTGCATCGCGGTGTAGCTTGCTCGCCAGGTTTCGAGAGGGTGCGTTTCTGGATGAGGTATCGAATATATTGCTTCCCCCTTCTTATACCTCCCGAGGAGATCACGAATATAAAATTAGAGAGATTCGAGTGCGCACGGAGGCTTTCAGACAGTCGTTCTCCCCGCGAACCATACGTGACTGGAACAGAAAAGGGAGGTAATGACAGTGGCATGTAAAGTGCCCTCCGCCACACACTGTTGGGTGGCTTGCGGAATATAAATGTAGATGTAGATGTAGAAGGTTCTGCCCTGTGTCAAGAGTCTTAGTTCTTACATGTGAACTCTAAACTCATTCACATTCCATTGCAGTATGGGAACCATTTAATTAGTGAAAGTTTTCTGCAAAATATTTTTTGTTTATTGTGTTATACAGCTTTTATAAACTGTAGAAATGATACCTTAAGATATTTTATCCTGGGACTGGTTTTGGAGAAAGTCATTTTCCAGTGTAGGTTTTTGTTAAAAGCAAGAACACAACATCAAAAATATATTATTTATACATAATATTTAACCATACAGAAATAGATCCATGGTGTGGTCTTCTCCACATTGAGATAACAGCAATACAATGAATTTTGTAGCTCTTTCCAGCACATAGGAGGAAGACAATGAATTAAAGTTGTTACTTATTTCTTCATCCAGGTTCCAACTTCTTCAACAAACCAAATGCAAATACAAAGCTCTGTTTTGAAGTCTTCACACTTTATGCATGCCTGTTTGTTACAGACAAATTCTGACATATGGACATCTCTCCATTTCATAGTCTATCCCATTCAGAAGTTGTGACATTACTTCTATTCAAAAGAGAATTTGTCTGACTTAAACTTTCATCTGGAAAAGTGACACATGATAGCACAGTAGCTTTACTCATCATGTGACCCCCTCACTTTGCATTTTCGCTCTACCAAGCCAGTGATTTGAGCATGTCTGCATAGGTAAGTCAGGCAGCAGCGACCGGCCAAGGCAGATGCAGCAACAGGGAAGTAACCAATTTTGTGACTTTTATGAGTTCCTAACCATTCTCGCATTTTTGTTTGTGTCAGAAAGTAAACCGGTTTTGTGACATTAAAAGTTCCTAATTAGTCTCACCTGAGTGCTTCGATTGTTCGGTTTTTGAATCTCTGCTTATTAATCTAATTTATTAGACACAGTTCCTTTATTTTTGTCAGTGTCTACAGTAGAGTTCCACAGCACATGCCGACAGTCCATTTATCTGGCTAGTGTAGTTTTCCACAATGTTTAGAATGGTTAGGGACTGTGATTGTTGTGTGTGGAAGGGAGCCAAGTTGGTGACACTTTGTTCTCATCTCCAGGCTGTGATGACTTTGGTCACATAGCTTGAAGCTGCAGTGGATGGGCACCACTGTTGTGGGGAAACTGTGAGAATCCAATGGATGGTCAGACCAATTACTGCTCACACTGAGGTTGATCCCTCAACTGTGGTCGAATGGGAGGTCACCTTGGGGTGTGGCAGGTGATGAAAGAGTTCCCAGGGTGCTGCACACATAAGGCTTCCCCAGTTAGCCTGACAAACAGATTCCAGGTTCTGACTGTGGCTGACACTGTTGCTCAGCCAGATGCAGTCACCTGTCCTGTTTCAGAGGATACCTCTCAGCTGCAAGATCTGGGCAATCACAAAGGGTGTGATTATTGATAGTTGGGAGCTACACCAATAGGCATGTTATGAGGCCCCTTAGGGACATGGCTGCAAAGAAGGGAAAGAAAGCCAGTGTGCATTCCACGTGCATACCAGGAGGAGTCATTCCAGACTGTGTAACGGGTCCTTCCACATGCCATGAAGAGCACAGGGTGCAGCCAACTGATGATGTGTGTCACTTTGGATCAGAAGAGATTCTCTCTGGTTTCGAGCGGCCAACATGAGTGGTAAAGGCTGCCAGTCTTGCTTGTGAGATGAAAGCAGAGCTAACCGTTTGCAGCATAGTTGACAGGACAGATTGTGAACATATGGTACAGAGCCGAGTGGGGGGGTCTGGCAGTCTTTCAGGTTAGAGGATCTCAGGAAAACACAAAATGGGCCTCAGTCACAAAGGATGCAGGCCAAACACAGGAAGAACATAGAAACAGGAACCATCGGTATAACAGCTGTAAATTGTCGTAGCTCTATTGGGAAAGTACCATAGCTCCAAGCGCTAATAGAAAGCGTTGATGCTCAAATCGTGATAGGCACTGCAAGCTGGCTAAAGCCAGAGATAAGGTCAGCCGAAAGTTTTGCAATGAGCCTAATGGTGTTCCAAGAGGATAAGCTAAACACAGTTGGTGGTGGTGTATTTGTTGCTGTTAGAAGAAGTTTACTTAGTCGCAAAATTGAAGTAGATAGTTCCGGTGAGTTAGTATGGGCAGAGGTCATTCTTGGCAACTGGAATAATAAGATAATTGATTCCTTTTACAAACCTCCCAATTCATTTGATGTTATTGCTAAAAGGTTCAAAGAAAACTTGAGTTTGATTTCAAACACGTACCCAACTCATACAATTATAGTTGGTGGTGACTTTAATTCAGCCTCAATATGTTGGTGAAAATATATGTTTAAATCCGGAGGTACACATAAAACTTCATCCGAAATTGTGCTAAATGCATTCTCAAAATTATTTCAAGCAGTTAGTTTATGAGCCCATGCAAATAGTAAACAGTTGTGAAAACACACTTGACCTCTTAGCAACAAATAATACTGAGCTAATAACGAGCATCAAAATGGATACAGGGATTAGTGAACACAGGGCTGTTGTAGTGAGATTGAATATTGTAACCTCCAAATCTACATCTACATATATACTCTGCTAGCCACCAAGCAGTGTGTGGCGGAAGGCGTTATTAGCGCCAAAGTCATATCCCCCACTCCCCTGTTCCACTTGCGGATTGTGCAAGATAAAAACAACTGTCTGAATGCCTCAGTATGAGCTCTAATTTCCCTTATCTTTGAATGGTGATCATTGTGCGATTTGGAAGTTGGTAGTAGTAATATATGATCTACATCCTTCGCAAAGATCGTATTTTGGAATTTAGTGAGCAGCCCCTTCCGTTTAGTGTCGCCTATCTGCAAGTGTGTCCCACTTCAAACTTTCTTTGAGATTTGTAACACTCTCATGATGGCTAAATGTACCAGTCACGAATCTTGCCACTCTTCTTTGGACCTTCTCAATCTCTTGAATCAGACACAACTGGTAACAGTCCCATACAGATGAACAATACTCTAAGACTGGATGAACTAAAGTATTGCGAGCAATTTCCTTTGTTGAAGGACTGCATCGCTTCAGGATTCCACCAATAAACCGCAATCTAGACTTTGCCTTACCCGTTAGGTGTACAATCTGATCGTTCCATTTGAGATCATTTCGATTAGTCACACACAGATACTTGGCAGATGTTACCAATTCCAAAGACTGGGCATTTGTTTGTACTCACACATTAATGGGAATTTTTGCTTTGTTATACACAGTAGGTTACACTTACTAATATTGACTGATAACTACCAGTCATTAGACCACACATTTATTTTCTGCAAATCCTCATTGATTTGTTCACAACTTTCATGTGCTACTACTTTCCTGTAGACTACAGCATCATCAGCAAACAGTCTAATGCTGCTGTCAATACCATCAACCAGATCATTTACGTAAATTGTAAAAAGCAGTGGACCTATTACGCGGCCCTGGGGCACACCTGATGTTACGTTTGTTTCTGTTGAAGTCTCCCCATTCAGGATGACATATTGCTCTCTGTCTGTTAGAAAACTTTCTATCCAATTGCATATGTCATCGGATAGATCTAGCCAATTTTTGGAGCAAGCGACAGTGCGGAACTGAGTTGAATGCCTTTCGAAAGTCAAGGAGTATGGCATCAACCTGGGAGCCGGTATCTAGGGCCTGTTGTATATCATGCACAAAGAGGGCCAGCTGTGTCTTGCATGACTGCTGTTTCCTAAAGCCATGCTGGTTTCTACAGATGAGATTCTCAGAGTCTAGAAAGGTCATTATGTTTGAACACAAACAAAATATGTTCCATGATTCTACAACAAATCAATGTCAGTGAAATTGGCCGGTAATTATGTGCATCCAATTTTCTACCCTTTTTATAGATTGCTATGACCTGGGCCTTCTTCCAGTCTCATGGAACTTTCCACTGTTCCAATGATCTCGACAGATATTGGATAAGAATGGTGCTATATTTGTAGCATAGTCAACACAAAAATCTTGGCCCGATGCCTTCCTAGAATCTAAGGATCTTAACTGTTTTACAATCCCAGATACACTAAACACTATGTCAGCTATCCTTGTGTTTGTTCGATAACTTAAATGGGGAATGGTGCTGCAGACCTCTACCATAAACGAGTTTTTGAAAGCTAGGTTTAGAATTTTGGCCTTCTGTTTATCATCATCTGTTACATTAACCATACTGTCAGTAAGAGAAGGTATTGAATTATTTGTAGCATTCGTAGATTTTAAGTACAACCAAAATTTTTTGGGGTTATTTTTAGAATCTGCAGATAAAATATTGCTTACTAATTTGTTAAAAGAATCTCTTATTCACCTTTTGACAGCTGCTTTCACTTTGCATAATTTCTGTTTGTCAGTGGGGCAGTGACTCTGTTTAAAACGTGTGTGCAAAATCCTCTGCTTTCTCAGCAATTTCCTAATATGTTTGTTAAACCACAGTGGATCCTTTCCCTTCTCTATATTTTTGCTAGGCACATATTTCTCTAGCACGTGGTGGACAATACCTTTAAATTCTGACCACCCTTCACAATTCCAACCTCATATAGCATGCGGAAAAAGCAAACACCTATATCTTTCCATGTGAGCTCTGATTTCCCTTTTTTTATTATGGTGATCATTTCTCCCTATAAAGAAAGGTCAGCATCAACAAGATATTTTCACATTTGGAGAGAAAGGTGGTGACTGAAATTTCGTGAGACGATTCCGCTGCAATGAAGAATGCCTCTGTTTTAATGATGTCCACCCCAATCCTGTATCATTTCAGTGACTCTCTCTCCCCTATTTCGTGATATACAAAACATGCTGCCCTTCTTTGAACTTTATCGATGTACTCTGTCAATCCTATCTGGTAATGATCCCATACTGCACAACAGAATTTTAAAAGAGATCAGACAAGCATAGAGGAGGCAGTCTCTTTAGTAGATCTGTTACAATTTCTAAGGGTGGTGAGCACTAAATTAGTATAAATTACTCTTGTAGTAACTCTTACTCTTTAGTCTGGACTACTTTAGTAAATTATGTCTGTAGTAATATACTCTTTTAGTAGATGTTGTTTACTTCTGTTACTTCTGTTTACTTCTTTAGTTGTAACTAAAGTAGTAATACATTTTTACTAAAGAAGTAAGCCATTTCTGCACACTACTGGCGTGTGCATTATGTGCTCTCTTGGAAAATATTGATTGTTGGCAGACGTTATTGCATCACCTTTTGTGTAATTTATGTTCATCGCTACAATTTTAGAAGCTAGAAAGGATTATTAAATTGAAATGAACTGAATTGAATTGAATTAAAATTGGAAAATCTAAATGCTATCATAATAATTAATGATAAGATCTGTGTATAATGAAAAAGAACTATGCTGTTAATGGATGAATGTATTGTTAACCCTGCCATCCATAGCTATCAACGTCCATTGTTGTTGGTGATATGTATTTATTTAAACGCCAGTCTGAGATACGGGCTAGCAGCGACATGGATGTAGCCAATAAACATTCAAAAAACATACCAGAAAATGAAAAAAGTGATTTGCTGAAATAATGAAAAAGTACATAACAACTATTGAATCTAAAAGCACGATGTCAACATGCTAAAAAGTGAAAAGGAGGCTTGGGAAAAAATACACGTTGAATACAATGCAGAAGCTCTTACACAAAGATCACAAGAGCAGCGTAAAGTGATTTGGAAGAACATGAAAGTGAAAGCAAAGAAAATGAAAGCTAAATGTAATCAAGAACAAATTCAAACTGGCAGTGGAGTAGGTTTCTTTGAACTCAAATCACATCTGGTCCACACTTACATAGTTAGTTTTGAAGGAGTGGAGATTCTCTCTCAGGAAGACGGAAGGCATCAAGTGAATTTCCATCTACTTTTTTGAATAGGAAGATTTTTCATTTATTTTTGTGTGTGTTTTCCTGTTTGGGAAAGCAAATAAAAGTGTCATTAATGAATATCTTCATAGTCAGCTCCAAACATTCACCATGGGACACAAAGATGAGGTTGGAATTGTGAAGGGTGGTTCAATGTACCCTCTGCCAGTCATTTAAATGTGATTTGCAGAGTATCCATGTTGATGTCGATTTATAAGCATTGCCACCAGTGGAGGGTGGTGTGTGCTGCCTCATGGCAGCTGATCATGTTTTGTGTTGTCCAGAAGGTCTCCTAATGGAAGATACCACAACTCAACACTAATCAAGACATTGTTTCTTGGATGGATCATATGATTTGGTGTTTCACGGTGTGTAGCTACAGATTCAAGGCACTAGAAACACTCCTGCAATGCACAGAATTCAGACATCTTTCTACAAAATGACTAGTAGAATATTTACACATTAGCTATGTGCTTCTCTCAGATTATGCACCTCCAGACATTAAACAGAAACCTTATCAACTGTCCTGATTGGCATGCAAACTGCAGTCGAAAATGACCTGCCAGCAACAACCTGAAGAACTGGTGTACAAACAAATGTTATACCTACCTGGGGAATTCTTTTAAATTGCTTCCAATAATGAAATTGAAGTACAAGATTTTGTACAATGGTTACACACAGATATCTCCAGGGTTTGACCCAAGCATGCGTGCCAAGTGTTCATTTATTTTTCAAAACTTACAACTGAATGAGTGTGTCTGTGCATCATGATGCGTTTGGGAAATCATTGTGGCCATCATATGAAGCTCCTTTAATGCCACAATAAGACATTTGTCATTGACATGAGCAGTTTGCCTATCAGAGTCTCACTCAGTAGGTTAAAAATAGCCACTTACCACAGCGGAACCGTGAGACTATGAGACTAAGAAGGGCGAACAGGATAACCATCTACTACTGACACTGTAATTATAGTTGGTGCCAACTTCAATCTACCTTCAATATGTTGACGAAAACACGCGTTTAAAGTCGTTGGTGAACATCAAAAGTTCAGGAGCCGATCCATAGTGTAAATGTTTTCAAAAATGTACTTGACTTCTTAGTAACAAATAATTCTGAGCAAATAGGGGGCATCATGATGGATAGGATCAATAACCACAAGGTCATTGTAGTGAGACTGAATCCTGTAACCAGTCTGGAATCGCGCAACCACTATGGTCGCAGGTTCGAATCCTGCCTCGGGCATGGATGTGTGTGATGTCCTTAGGTTAGTTAGGTTTAAGTAGTTCTAAGTTCTAGGGGACTGATGACCACAGCAGTTAAGTCCCATAGTGCTCAGAGCCGTTTGAACCATTTTTTGAATCCTGTAACAACCAAACCCACCAAAATTAAATACAGAATACGTCTATTAAAAAAAAGCCAATAAAAGTTCACTTCACACTTTCGTAAGAGACAGTCTCCACTCCTTCCAAACTATCTAAGCACAGACCAGATGTGGTTTTAATTTAAATAAATAATATTGACAGAAATTGAGAGATTTCTACCAAATAAGTTAATAAGAGACAGAGTTGTTCCCCAATTGCACACAAGCGAAGTCAGATGACTGCTGAAAAAAACAATGAAAAAAGCATGTCAAATTTAAAAGAAAACAAAATTTCCAAGATCGGTGATGTTTTACTGGAGCTCAAAATTTAGCACAGTCTTCAATGCAAGTTGCTTTTAATAGTTGCCACAGTAAAACTCTGTCTCGAAATCCAGCAGAAAATACAAAGAGGTTCTGGTTACCCATAAAGTACACCAATGGAAAAAAAAGTGGAGTAGCTAAACACACTTTCCCACAGTTCCTTCATCAAAGAAGATGAAGTAAATATTACAAAACTCAAATCAAGTAAACTGCAAACATGAGAAACTTAGAAGTCAAAATCCTCAGTGCAGCAAGCAACTTAAATCACTTAATAAAGGCAAGTCTTCCAGTCCAGCTTGTATACCAATTATAAAAATGTAAAAAACTATCTAGACTTAATTTCTGAACCACTGACATACCTTGTAAACCTGTCCTTCTCAGCTGGCAGCTTCCCAAAAAGTTTAAAAATACCTAAAGTAAAACCACTACACAAAAAAAGGAGCCAGGAAGAGGTGTCAAACTATAGACCAGTTTCTCTACTGTCTGTGTTTTCTACAATTCTTGAGAAACTCTTTTATAAAAGACTATCAAATTTCAAAGATAAATATAATATACTAACATAATCTCAACATGGTGTGGCGTCAATAGGTCACATTGACCACGTAAAGCATGATCTTTGAACTCTAACTGCTCTGATGAGCCGCCATGTTAATATTCCAGCCAGCCTTTGTACCTTGTACACGTGTATCTTCCTTTGTGCTGAAATATATGTATGTATAGGCATTTATGGGAACAGTTTGTTGTGTATACAATTATCCGTATTCCCATTTTCAATATTGGTGACCCCAAAGTTTCTATGTCTTCCGTGACTTCTGCTCCGGCTGTGTGGAATCAACAGGTTTTATGTTCGATGCAATGGCTGCCTCACCCAATGTTTTATACGAGGATTTGGAGGCTCAGCTACTACTACCAGGCCACTCCAATCCCCTGCCAACAGTTGTTTTGCCGCTAACGGACATGATTCGTGATCTTCAACGAAGTTAACCTCAAACTTGGTAGCTCTACAATGGCCAAGTGTTACCCCATTACCTCCAACAATGGACTCAGGTTTTGTGTCACCGGACTGTGCACTCCAACATGTGAAAGATGAAGTGGACGATTTCCAGAATTGTGTAACGATCAATCGCTCATGTAGAGTTCAAAGGGACCAAAATTCGCACACGTGCTTTGGTTCTCTTCGCGCCACAACATCGGTTACAGTAGTGCCGTGTGCAACGATGCCATTTGTGCAAAATGCACACACGGTCATTGCTATCAAGCTATGACAGTTTTGCCTTCCTCACAATTTAATAACAGACATTTTTATACATCAAGTCCGCCAGGCTCAACCACCAGATCTGTCACCCAGTTTCTCGACCATGGGGGTTGGACCACACCCGACGGCACTTCACCATCCAGGAGCATTGTACCACAATGTGACCACCAGCAGGTTTCACCAGTGATTTATGGTCCTATCACATGGGGTGCATTTCCGATGTGCACAGAAAACACTCACTGTTGCCACACCAAATACCAAACCACCCCCTGCCCCCCTACCGCCCGACCCCTCACTCACAGGGGGGGCCCTGATTCCAACCATAAAGCCGCTCACTCCTTCCACAGTACTGTCTGTGCCTACTGTGCCGGCCTTCCACGTCATTTCCAAGGTGGACATTTTAATTACTGTGCCTTTAATCTACAGTCCAGTTTACAGGCCTACCTCACACACTGCACATCCGTTTGTTCCCACGATACCGACCGTGCCTGCCGCATTGTGCTTCCGTGACTCATCAGGGACACTGCAACACGCCGTTGTTCGGGACATGTTTGCTGGTAACACTCCCACGCCAGTAGTGCAGGGTTACAGGACAGCCTATCCTACCACAGGACAGCACGCCTTCCAAGATACACCGAAGCCACTCCCCCCCCCCCCCCCCCCCCCCCCCCTGGCCGTCTGCAGAAGCTACTTCCTTTATACAAGGGCAATCCCATTTCATGGTTTCCACTTGTGGAGCACTTTTTCGAGTTACATCAGGTGACTGACGACACTTCTAAATTTCTATTTCTCATCGCGCATGTCCATGACCACCCAAATTTAATTTGTGACCTCTTCCTTTCGCCACCGCCGCCACCAAAATATGAGTTCACCAAGAAGACAATATTGGACCGACTTGCCTGCTCGCCACAGGAATTAATAATGAAGACCCTGTATGAGGAACACCTGGAGGACCGCACTCTGCCACAACTCTGGCGCCGCCTTCGGCTACTTGTGGGTGAACAGACAATGCCGGACTTTACCCCGTGGGCGGTATGGTCTGCCAAGTTACCTACCGACCTGCAGATACACCTGCTACCACACTTGTTCGAGTCTATCGGCTCTCACCTTCGCATCGCAGATCAGCTGTATGCACTACTGCGACAAAAACAACCAGCACACCTCTCACCGCTGGTTGGCAGTATGCCATCTGTTTACCGGCTGTCTGCAGGCAGAGGCAGGGCTCGTTCTGCCTGGATGCCATCTACACCACCGGGCAGTACTCGTTCACTCTCTCTTCACTCAAGAATAGCATATGCACCATACGTCCCGGTTTACATTCTGGAACAGATCAATGAGGACAAACCTCCTCCACTGTTACAATCACCGCCACCGCCACATCCAGCTCATCCGTACTGTCGGTACCACTAGATTTTTGGGGATGAGGCCAAGAAGTGCAGATTACCTTGCCAGCACCCAAACGTCGACCGCAAGATCTAAAAGACACCGAGTCCTGCAGGGAACTTCACAGGGGTCCTCAAACATTGCACTCTGTCCACTCGTCCTCTCGGCTGAGCGGTCGTTTATACATGACCAACATTTCATCACGGCTTGTTTTCCTAATCGACACAGGCACTGACGTGTTCATCATACCTGCATCATTGGCTCCTTCCGTTTTTCACCAACAAAGTCGCTTCTACGTGCTGTCAACGAATCAACATTACAAACTGTCAGCTCTGCTAAAGTTATGGTGCATCAATCTCCTTCTCTACGTTTCCTAAGGACTTCTTACATCGCCGACATTGAGAACCAATTCTCGGTATGGATTTCTTGTCCCATTGCAAACTCTCCCCGAACATAGTCCAAGATTCAATGCTTCACCACCCTTCTGACAGTCAGATACCGTGCTCAGGCACTTATGCTCATCGTCCTGTTTCTGTCGTGACATCTGATTTGGTTCGCAAGTGCTCCATCCTCGTGGACTCCATTGGCAAAACGACGAGTTGAAACAACGCACTGCTCACACTTTCGAAGAGCTCACCGCGGCTCATACCTTGCTGCTGCAACTGCAATCCACAGTTCCTTCACCTGATCGACCTTCATCAGCAGACACCAGCATGGGCACTCATCAGGTTAGTTTAATACCATTCATTGCATGTGATGATTCACGTTCAGTGATCTCTGAACCCGCCACACGCCGCTACGTGCAGTGCCACGTGTTTCAAACAGTGCTTCTAATGACAGTCGCGCGCACGATGCGAACACACCCACCGCACAGGCTGCCATCCTGCATGTTGGTAAACATTCCCCCTCTCTCGCGTGCCTACCACGTGATTCGGTGACCATCGCCATTCCCCACACAACGCCCGCACAGGTTACTCAAGGCAAAGCTAACAACAGACAGTCACTGCGCGCCCCAATTCGCTCCATGCTGTGTGTGTAGCCGACCATTCCAAACAAGTGCACGCCGTGCTCACAAAATAGGCATGTGACTTTCATGCTGCCTTTTCCCACCCACTAATTGCTACACCTCATCACGCCCCACTCATCCCAAAACTTCACGTCAGGATGTTACTCAGCCTCGTGTGCAGTTCTCAGTCTCTTCCGTCACTGACGGAACAACACAAAATAATTAATACTGCTGGCCCTCCTATTACGCACAAGGTTAGACACCCCAACCCCATTAATTTGTGCACGGCCCGGCAGCAAATTAATGAACTTCTGGAGGCAGGCATCGGACAGCAATTGGTCTTCACCGATTCACCTCGTCACCAAACACGACGGTTCTTTTGGAATGTGTGGTGATTACAGACACTTAAACGCTCGTACCATCATGGACAATTACCCAGTGCCGAACATAAACGATTTCACCCCTATGTTATCGGGCACCACAATCTTCAGTGTGATTGACTATAAACGTGCCTATCATCAGATTCCCGTAGTGGTGGAAGACGTTCCAAAGACTGCTATCATCATGCCACTTGGTTTGTTCCAATACAAATTCATTCCATGTGGCTTAAAGAATGTGGCACAAATGTGACAATGTTTCACTGACTCAATCTTACGACAGCTTTGCATACCTGGATGACATCCTCATTTTCAGCAAGTCGACTGAGGACCACAAAGATCATTTATCCCAGGTCCTCCAGATCCTGAATTCCAATGGTGTCGAGGTCAACAAAGATAAATTCCAATTGTGCCAGTCTTCTGTGACATTTTTGGGTTACACCGTCTCTGCAGACAGAATACAGCCTCCCAAATCCCGTGTGCAGGCTATCACATCATTGTCACCCCCAGCTACGTACAAAGAACTTTGACATTTCCTGGGTACTATAAATTACTACCACCGACATCTACTTTCTGTCGCAGCCAAGCAGGCCCCTCTGGCGGACTCGTTGTCCGGCAAACAGACTTCGGGCCTTAAGCCAGCCCGTTGGATCGAACCTATGCTTGAGGCCTTCAGGGCTCTAAAGGCAGCATTAACTCACACCATCGTACTCGCCCACCCCAATCCGTCTGCAGAGTTCTTCCTCACTATGGATGCCAGTGACATCGCGGTTGGGGCAGTATTACAACAACTCAAAGGCGACACAGTTTTACCCCTTCATTTCTTCTTTAAAAAACTGTCTACAGCATAGAAGAAATATTCCGCTTTTGATAGAGAACTTCTGGCAGTCCATGAAGCCGTCAAACACTTTTGCCCTGTCATCAAGGGCCGTTCTTTCTTCATCCTTTCTGACCACAAACCACTGGCGGATGCCTTCTGCAACCCTCCCAAGTACCTACCCCCTTGGAGTTTCCGCCACTTCGACCTGGTCTCTCAATTTACTGTGGATGTACGCTACATCAAAGGCACGGAAAACATCCCCACTGATTTCTTTTCGTGGATCAATACTGTCTCACACATCGTCAATTTATCCGACCTTGCCACTCTCCAGGCCTCTGACAACGAACTCAAGCTCTCCTCACAGATCCCCAGACATCGCTTGTGTTTACCAAAGCCAAGTTCCCTGGCATTTTGGATGAAGCGTAGTGCAACTCTTCTACCGGCACTCTGCGGCCGTTGTTCCCTCCCACAGTGTGCCGACAAGCCTTCAATGCCTTGTATAACCTCGCCCACCCTGGAGTCCGCGCCACCACACGCCTTGTCACCAAGGGTTTTGTTTGGAAAAAATGTTAAGCAGGACTGTCAAACCTGGGTACGCAGCCTGCCAACGCAACAAAATCAGGTGCCCCCTCCCCCCCCCCCCCCCCCTTCTTGGCAAGTTTGACATTCCGCAAGGACATTTTCGTCATGTACATATTGACTTTATTGGCCCTCTGGCACCATCAGAGGGCCACAGATATATCCTCTCCACAATCGACCACATGTCTCATTGGGTGGAAGCTGTTCCTTTACCCAACATCACAGCAGAAACCATGGCCAAGGGATTCGTCTCATCATCATCATCATGGATCGCTAGGTTCAGTTGGCCGTCCACCATCACTACTGACCAGGGTTGACAATTCGTGTCTGTACTTTTCATGATTCTATGTAACCTTTGCGGTATTAAAAAAATTCATACAACAGCCTACCACCCGCAAAGCAACGGTTTAGGGGAACAATGGCACTGCACCATTAAAACAGCCCTCAGGTGCCATGACTGCCTCTGCTCTGAGGCGCTTCCTTGGGTGTTACTTAGTCTCCATTCGACCTTTAAACCTGACTTACAGAGAACCATCTCTGAATTCGTTTTCAGCGAGAACCCAGTTCTACCTGGGGAACTTATCCTGCTTCAAGCACCCGAGGATTTCACCACCTCCCCAGTCATTATTAGTGGAATGCGCATCCACTTTACACACACATGGCTACACCTGTCATTCCCCGCCGGACACTTACGTACCAACCGCACTCAACACATGCTCCCACGTTATGCTCAGGGACGATTCCGTTAGACAACCCCTGCTGTGGTGTCACTGCCAGACACCACACTTGCTAGGTGGTAGCCTTTAAATCGGCCGCGGTCCGCTAGTATACGACGGACCCGCGTGTCGCCACTATCAGTGATTGCAGACCGAGCGCCGCCACACGGCAGGTCTAGAGACACTTCCTAGCACTCGCCCCAGTTGTACAGCCGACTTTGCTAGAGATGGTTCACTGACAAATTACGCTCTCATTTGCCGAGACGATAGTTAGCATAGCCTTCAGCTACGTCATTTGCTACAACCTAGCAAGGCACCATTATCATTTGCTATTTATCTTGTGATGCCTGTACCATCTGACCGATGTACACCAATTATGGATTAAAGTTAAGTATTCCAGCAGCAACATACCTTATTGGCTATATTAATTACATTGTCCTGTTCCAGACCTCACGCCAGCCTGCGTGAGCTTAAACGCGTGCTTTTCGGCTACCAATCATAGTGGCTTGGCTGTCTTGCCAAGTCACAACACCTGCAACCCCCATACCTCAGCCCCTTTGAAGTACTCCGGAGGGGCGAGACGACATTCAATATTATGGTTAAGGATCGCCTGCAGACTATTTCGCTACACAGGCTCAAGCTGGCTTTCATGGACTCCGATGCCCCTCTCCATCCCAGTTGGACCATCCAGACAAATTTTCCATTGCCGAGCTCAATAATGAGTTAGCTTATCCCATGGTAGAGTCTTCTCCTTCTGATGATTCGTCACCGCAGTTCACGGGTTTCCCAAGCATGTTGTCATCAACCCCATGCACAGGTTTTGATGATGTTTCATCTACTGGAGAGACTTGCTCCCTGACTTTCAATTTGCGCTCCAATGTACCACCTAACCGCGTTGACGACATGTCAATTGTCACTTTTGACGTGCTCCTTACAGACAATGCAGACTCTACACTCAAAGAGGAACTAGATGTCAAGATAGTGCACAGCCTGTCCCTCGCTGATAGTGTGATCCATCAAGAGTTCGTGCGTTCATCTCCTCGGACGGCGCCATCTGCATGCTCGCATGCCGCACCCCTACTCACACCTCTACTCCTGGGCTGGCCGACGCATTGTCTGCCCCCGCTTGCTGTCTGATTACGGTGTGGACCTGCAGCCCGTACCTGTGCATTCGCATGCTGGCCTAGCTGGGATGGAGCTTCCAGTCATGCACCTGCCACCTCGCACTACTCACTCCAACGCTGATGCCCACACGACCTCCCCTCAGGCCTCACAGGCCATACTGGTTACTTTGGGCGGGGGGGGGGGGGGGGGGGGGGGGGGGGGGGGGGGGGGGCTGTGTGGCGTCAATAGGTCACATCGATCACGTAAAGCATGATCTTTGAACTCCAACTGCTCTGACGAGCCACCATGTTAATGTTCCAGTCAGCCTTTGTACCTTGTGCAGTGTACATGTGTATCTTTCTTTGTGCTGAAATATATAGCATTGTTTCATATACAGTTATCTGTATTCCTGTTTCCCATAATGGTTTTAGGACAAATCACTCTATGGAAACAACAATCTTTTCTTTTCTGTATGGAAACTCTACAGACCCGGGATAGGCAGGAACATACCTCAAGTATATTCCTAGACTTGTCAAAAGCGTTTTATACCATCAGTCATGATAAATTACTAGGTACGATTCAGAATTGGTATATTAGGGGAGCAGCGCATGACTGGATTAAACCATACCTCCATGAAAGAAAACAGCTCATAGAGAGAACACATGAAGTAAATGGGTTAGTCAAAACTCATCAGTCAGATTTATTAGTTGTCAAACATGGAATTTTCCAAGGTTCCACAATGGATTCAATTCTTTTCCCACTATATATAAATAAACAGTAAAAACAATATCAGTTTGCAGATGATACCGCTCTCTTAATTACAGGAAGTAGCAAAGAAAACTTTGAAAATGACATTAAGACTGTCACAGAGAGGACAGTACAGTACTTTGATGCAAAAAGTTAGATTATAAATCTGGAAAAAAACTGTTGCAATGAATATTTTCATCACCCAGAATAGAACACCAGCAAATCCTCCTGTAGAAATAAATGGACAAAAAATTGAAAAAACAGGGAGTACAAAATTTCTTGGTATATGGATTCAACAAAACATAAAATGTGGTACAGACGTGGACTACGTGAACAAAAAAATGAGCAAAACATGTTTTGTAATGACAGTAATAAGAAACTACATATCACATGAAAATCTCAGAACCATATATTTTGCTTATGTTCATTTAATATTGAAATATGGTGTAGTGTTTTGGGGAAACTGTGGAGCTAGTCAGAAATCATTTAGGCTGCAGAAAAAGATTACTAGATTAATGGAAGGGTTGGATCAAAGATCATCATGCAAGCCACTATTTAGGAAAAATAAAATACTACCACTTCCATGTATTTAAATACTTGAAAATGTAATTATTATAAAAAAAACTAAACAGCGGCTGTCCGAGCATGACCTGTAATGAATCTGTACATAGCTACCACACAAGACAAATAAATAATGTACATGTACCACAGACAAACACAGGACTATTACAGAAAGGCGTACTCCATCCTGGCATCAAATTGTACAATGCACTACCCAAATCCACAAAAATAATAATGGACTTAAACAACAGCGAAGGACTACTTGGTTGAGCACTGCTTGTATACATTAAGGGAATACCTAGAAAAACAAAACTGCCTCGCCGATTAAGGCTGTTTTTATAAAATGTGTAGAGTAAGAAAATATAGTAATTTTATATTTTGTTAAAATGATGTCTGAAAAAAAGGAATATGTATTGTAATTAATGAATGATCCAATATCTTTTGTACACTGTACAGTATAGATTCACAGGACCAATAAATAAACAGATAAACACCTCGTTAAAAAGCCTTGATTCACCTGTCCCGGGTGATAGTACCTTGTGAGGATCCCTTGCTAGGGATACGGTGAAGACCTCAATGGCACTGAAGGCAGAGAAGATGGACTTCGGTACGGTGCAGCTGGTGCAAGAGGTGGCCTCTTGACCAAGGCCAAAGTGGACAGAGGGCACGACGGTTCCACATGTTAGTGGCGGTACCCCGACAGCGTTTCTTCCACATGTTAGTGGTGGCTGAATGAGTAATATTCCAGGCTAACAACCTGGTCATACTTTGCGAATTCAGGGATGACTTTGGATTCCCGACTCTTTACAATTTACAGCTTCAAATCGCAAAATGGAAAGTTTGCACAATGGATGCTCTACTCCAGGTGATAACTTTGATGAGGAATCCACCATTACATCATGTAACGCAATGGGACCTAGGGTTCTGGGGAGTCCCAACATTTGTGATGAAGATTGAAAAGCCCTCCAAGTTTCAGTTCAAGAAGTAGTACTACTTTGGAACATTAAATGTAAATTCTCTTCTAAAAGTTGGGAAACAAAAGGAATTATAATTATTTCTGCAGAAGAACAATATACAAATTATAGCAGTCCAGGAAACACAATTCTTAGATGAGAATGTAGTTGATACACAACATTATAGAATTTATAAAGGGAAACCAGCAGTGAGAATAATGGAAAACATGCCGATGTTTAGAACAGCATTTTAAGCAAACAAAAAAAAATCATAGACAGTGTATCCGAATTTAGATCGAATTCAGAAAGAATATCCCTGTCAACAATAAATTGCAAGAATAAAAGTTACACCCTCATAAACTGTCATGCGCCTATAAATGCAGACAACAGAAGAAATCTGGAGAAAGTAAATCAATTCTGGGATCTTTTAGACTCTGAAATTTCTATCATATCTAAAAAGGATGTTAAAATACTTCTTGGTGACTTCAATGCGCAAATTGGGAGGGAAAAGAAATTTAGGACTATTGTAGGTGCATATCCAGCACACTCAAGAACAAATGGTGAAAGACTGATCAATATGTGTAAAATGTTCCAGTTAAAGCTCATGTCCACACATTTCCACAAACTACCAAGAAAAGCCAAAACTTGGAGACATCCAAATCCAAACCTAGGAGAATTTCAACTGTGTCATGTAGCCATATCTAAAAAGTATATCACGGAAATCATGAATGTTAAAATAGTCATAAGTGGGGAATTCGACTCAGATCACTCATCTCTCTGAGGTTAAAATAAAATGTCTCCCATCTAAAACAAAAAAGGTGACCAAGAAAGTGATCAGATACAACACCACTACAGCTAATATTACACAAGAAAATATAGACAAATTTAGAGAAGAAACTGAGACAAGTAAAGAAGGTGATTGGCATGAACTCCGGATGCAAATAACTCAAGCAGCAGAGAAAGCTTTAGGATTGGCCAAGAATAAAAAGAAGACATGGTGGAATGAGGAGTGTGAAGAAGCAAGAGATCAAAAGAGTTCAAAAATGGAGAAAATGGAGATGTTTGAAAAAAGAGGAAGACCTTGAATAATTCAGACAAAAAAGAAAAGAAACATCAAAAATAATCTGGAAAATCAAAAGAAACTTTGAAAATTCTCAGCTTATTGAAATTTTAGCAAAATGTTTTGAAAAGCTGTTAAACTGTCCAGTTTCAACAGATAAATTAGAATTTCCAGTGGCACTTCAAAGAGGAAGATTTCTCACCAACGAAGTTAGAAATTTATGAAGCCATCAAAACACACAAAAACAATAAAGCAAGTGGTGAAGACTCCATTACAGCAGAATTACTTAAGTGGTCAGAACCAAAAATCATAAAGGACCTACAACTGCTTCTTGAGAACATTTGGAAAACTGAAGAGATTCCATTTGAATGGAAAACAGCATTAATCCACCCACTACATAAAAAGGGAGACAAACAAAATGTCAATAATTACATAGGAGTGTCACTTCTGCCAGTGGCATACAAAATATTATCAAAAATTCTCCTGAACAGAGTGGTAGATACTTTAGACAAACAACTGGGAGAATATCAGGGTGGTTTTCGAAAGGGAAGATCCTGTGCAGAACAAATTTTTAACTTAAAATCAATAATTTGCCATAAAATGTTAACCAGCAAACCAATAATAGTGTCATTTATTGATTTCAAGAAAGCATTTGATTCTACAGACAGAGAAACAATAGATAAGGTCATTAGAGAAATTGGTGTTAAATCAAAATTAGTAAATATAATTCATGAAACACTAACAGGTACAATATCTAAAGTCTAATTTATGGGAGAAGTATCACAGCCATTTGAAATAAAAACTGGTGTTAGACAAGGTGATGGTTTATCACCTTTACTGTTCAATTGTGTTCTAGAAAAAATTGTAAGAATCTGGAATTCGGAGCTAAAAAATCACAAAATTGAACCAATAACTCTGGGAAGAAAAGCAAATGGAATCAAGGTAAACTGCTTGGCTTTGGCAGATGATTTTGCAATACTTTCAGAACACCTGACAGAAGCGGTTATTCAGATAAAGCTTCTGGAAAAAATAGCAAACAGAACTGGTCTCAAAATTTCAGCTAAAAAAACAAAATTCATGACAAATATAAAAAATGCGTCAAAATTCATGGAACACAAATAGGTAAAATAGAGCGAGTAAATAAATTTAACTATCTTGGAGAGACTATACAACACAATGGACTAGAAATATCTGCAATAGATGTAAGAATTAACAAAATGGAAAGAGCATATGGTTTGACCAAAATTATTTACAACAAGAAATGTATATCTAGAAAACAAAACTAAAACACTACACCACAGTGGTACAAGCAGAATGTTTACATGGATCTGAATCCCTAATGATGAACTATAAGGTGGACAGACTAGAGGTTCTGAAGAAGGATTATTAGAAAAACAATGGGTGCAATAAAAACTGCAGATGGTTGGAATGAGGAGATTTACAAAAATATAGAGAAAATATCTGAAGTAATGGCCAAACAAAGATTAACCTATTTTGGACACCTCTGCCGAATGGATAGAAATAGACTAACAAAACAAATACTCCTATATTACTGGAAGCAGAAATCGACAATAGTATGGATAACAGAAGTAAGGAAAGGTCTAGAAAGAAACAACATCAAAGAATCAGAAATAGCAGAAAGAAACCATTTCAAAAATAAAATAATTAATTTGGAAGGCTTTAAAAGCAGAAGAAATAAAATATCAGGAACAACATGGACAGAAGAAAGGAAGAGACTTCGTGGGGAGAAAATGAAGGAATACTGGAAAAATAGGAAACAACAACAAAGGAAGAAGATGAACTGAAAAAAAACAGATAAATAAATAAATAGATCCCTTTCAGAGCATGCTGATATAATAGCCATCACATACAACTGCTCATGTGATGGACAATCCACATCTAAAGACTGGAAAGTTGCACAGGTCAGACAAATAATCAAGAAAGAAAATAAGACTAATCTGCTGAATTACAGATCTGTATCACTGATGTTGATGAACTGTAGAGTTTTGGAACACTCATGAGGTGTTGCAATTAAATAATGAGGCTGCATACCTCCTATCATGCTGCAGCATGGTGAGAGGTTGGTATTGGCATGTAGCTGAACTTGATTATTCAAGATCAGTCACCATTCATTTCATCTTTCTCTGCTTTGGTTGGCTTTTGAGCCTTGGTTGTTTAGGACATTGTTCTGTAATAGTGCAGTGATCATGGTGAACTTAAAAACTGAGCAACACAGTAATCTCAAACTCCTTGTGAAATAAAAAGTGTCACTAACACAATGTTTTCACTTGTTAAAGGAGGTGTTTGGTGATAATTTATGTCACAAGTGCAAATTTTTTAATGGCACAAATAGTTTTCAGACAGGAAAAGATTGAAGATGAAGAATGTCCCAGTGAGTTCAAGAAACGAATCAAACTAACATAAAATTAATAGAATTGAGTGGAACAACTGATGTCTGAGCATTCAGATGATTTCAGACATAAGAAACAGAAACCAAGATAAATTTTGCATGATGAATTAAACATGACAAAAGTTTGTGCAAAATTGGTTCTGAGAAACTTCTTTCAGGAACAAAAATAGCATTGCAAGAATATTTGTGCTGATGTCATAGGACAAATCAACTAAGGACTGGACTTGCTTACATGTGTCATCACATATGATGAAACGTGTATCTTCCAGCAAGCCCGAGAAATAAAGTGTAATTGATGCACTGGAAGACTCCCACATCGGCGAGAAGAAAAAAGGATGATTGAATAAGTCATAACTGAAGAAAATGCTGATTTAAAAAAAAATCATGACTGGACAAGTGCCTGGGGTCAAACCATTCATCAGAAATACTACAATGAAGTCCTAACCCAACTGAGGGGGAAGAGTAAGGATGAAAGGATTTTTGGAAGAATGGTGCATGGATTCTGCATCAGGATAATGTGCCAGCCCTCAATGCCACATATGTGAAACAGTTTTTAGCGGAAAAACAAATTCCTGTGCTCAAACATCCTCCATATTCACCAAATCTGGCTCTCTCTGACTTTTACCTGCTCACAAAAGTGAAAAGTACATTGAAAGGGATACATCTTCAGTTGAACAGGGTGAAAATGGATGGCCTACAGCAATGCTTTGAACAATGTAGGACACACATACAGAGGTGTATAGATAGGGGAGGGGCACATGTTGAAGGGGATAAAAGTTAGGTGTAACTTTGTTTGCATTAAATCACATTTCACAGACCAGTCTCATTCTTCACTTGCCACACCTTGTATTGTGTTCAAACGTAATGAATTACCTTGAAGAAAATGTTGTATTCACACATAGCATGGATCCAGAAAATATCATTCTTATGAAACACAACTAGGTCTTTATTCACAAAGAAGCAATGAGTGCTATTGATTAAAGGTCTCAAGCTGATTTCATATTTCTAGATTTCCAGAAGAATTTTGGCACTCTTCTTTGTAAGTGACTTCTAATTAAACTGTGTACCTCTGGAGTACTGCCTCAATAGTCTGGCTGAATTCATGATTTTCTGTTAGGTAGTTCACAGTTCATAGTAACTGATATAAAGTTGTCAAGTAACATATAAGTGACATCTGGTGACCCCCAAGCAAGTGTTATAGTACCTCTTCTGCTCTTAATCTACGTAAATGATTTATGAGACAATCTTAGCAGTGGTCTTAGTTGTTTGCAGACAATGCTGCCATCTACTGTATAGTAAAGCCAACAGAAGATCAAAGCCATTGCAAAATGATCTAGGCAAGAGAGCTGTATGATGTGAAATGTGGCAATTCACTAAATAATGAAAAGTGTGAGATCATGCACATGAGTACTAAAATGAATCCATTAAATTTTGATTATACAATGAATCACATAAATCTGAAGGCTACAATTCATCTACAGTAAACTCTTGATTATCTGTGTAACAAGGGATTAGAGAACTGCAGATAGTCAAATTCCGCACATAATCAGTAATCAAAGTACACAGTAATGACTAAGGGTTGTTCAAAAACAAAAACTAACTACTATATCACAATGAAAATAACTTAACTAATGTTTATAATAAATTCTAAATCACCATAGTATTTGTGAAAATTCAGTACTTGCAAAGAAGAGAGTGCAATCCTATTTCACATTACCTTACACTACTTTGAAACAAAATACATCCAGTGCTTGCAATGTTCATGCAGCACATTATTTACTACATTATGCTGTAACCCAAAGTTGATACTTTGCCCACAGATAATTGAGAGATTACTGTAAATGTCTAGGGATTACAGTTACAAGCAACTTCAATTGGAAAAATCACATAAAATATATTGTGGGGATGATGAACCAAAGACTTCATTTTATTAGTAGAACACTTACAAAATAGAACAGATCCACTAAAGAGGCTGCCTAAACTATGCTTGCTCATCCTCTTCTGGGGTACTGCTGCACAGTATGAGATCCTTATCTGACAGGACTGACAGAGGACATCAAAAAAGTTCAAAGAAGGGAAGCTTGTTTTGTATTATCATGAAATAGGTGAGGCATTTTTTATTGCTATGAGATCTTTTCACAACATTTCCATCACCAACTTTCTCCCCCAAATTAAAAATATTTTATTGATGCCCACCTACAAAGGGAGAAACTGTCATTGTAATAAAATACGAGAAATCAGAAAGCACACAAATTTATCTAAATATTTGTGTTTTCCATGCACTGTTCAGGAGAAATAGCCTGAAGATGATCCAATAAACCTGCTACCAGGCACTTAAGGGTGAATTGTAGAGCAGTCATGTAGATGTACTGATGCCAGTCCCATGTATCTTTTCATGAGAAGCAACAGAGAACATCAGAATGCCCCAGGGGTAAACACGTTCTGGAAATCACACTCATGTATTCACTGCAAAATTATTGCTAAAGCAGTAATGTTGCAAACCCAGCAACTCCACTGTTGTGTGCATCTACTCATCTGCACAGATTACCTATGATGTGAAAGCAGATACTTCAGGCAGCAATGGATACATCAATATACACTCCTGGAAATTGAAATAAGAACACCGTGAATTCATTGTCCCAGGAAGAGGAAACTTTATTGACACATTCCTGGGGTCAGATACATCACATGATCACACTGACAGAACCACAGGCACATAGACACAGGCAACAGAGCATGCACAATGTCGGCACTAGTACAGTGTATATCCACCTTTCGCAGCAATGCAGGCTGCTATTCTCCCATGGAGATGATCGTAGAGATGCTGGATGTAGTCCTGTGGAATAGCTTGCCATGCCATTTCCACCTGGCGCCTCAGTTGGACCAGCATTCGTGCTGGACGTGCAGACCGCGTGAGATGACGCTTCATCCAGTCCCAAACATGCTCAATGGGGGACAGATCCGGAGATCTTGCTGGCCAGGGTAGTTGACTTACACCTTCTAGAGCACGTTGGGTGGCACGGGATACATGCGGACGTGCATTGTCCTGTTGGAACAGCAAGTTCCCTTGCCGGTCTAGGAATGGTAGAACGATGGGTTCGATGACGGTTTGGATGTACCGTGTACTATTCAGTGTCCCCTCGACGATCACCAGTGGTGTACAGCCAGTGTAGGAGATCGCTCCCCACACCATGATGCCGGGTGTTGGCCCTGTGTGCCTCGGTCGTATGCAGTCCTGATTGTGGCGCTCACCTGCACGGCTCCAAACACGCATACGACCATCATTGGCACCAAGGCAGAAGCGACTCTCATCGCTGAAGACGACACGTCTCCATTCGTCCCTCCATTCACGCCTGTCACGACACCACTGGAGGCGGGCTGCACGATGTTGGGGCGTGAGCGGAAGACGGCCTAACGGTGTGCGGGACCGTAGCCCAGCTTCATGGAGACGGTTGCGAATGGTCCTCGCCGATACCCCAGGAGCAACAGTGTCCCTAATTTGCTGGGAAGTGGCGGTGCGGTCCCCTGCGGCACTGCGTAGGATCCTACGGTCTTGGCGTGCATCCGTGTGTCGCTGCGGTCCGGTCCCAGGTCGACGGGCACGTGCACCTTCCGCCGACCACTGGCGACAACATCGATGTACTGTGGAGACCTCACGCCCCACGTGTTGAGCAATTCGGCGGTACGTCCACCCGGCCTCCCGCATGCCCACTATATGCACTCGCTCAAAGTCCGTCAACTGCACATACGGTTCACGTCCACGCTGTCGCGGCATGCTACCAGTGTTAAAGACTGCGATGGAGCTCCGTATGCCACGGCAAACTGGTTGACACTGACGGCGGCGGTGCACAAATGCTGCGCAGCTAGCGCCATTCGACGGCCAACACCGCGGTTCCTGGTGTGTCCGCTGTGCCGTGCGTGTGATCATTGCTTGTACAGCCCTCTCGCAGTGTCCGGAGCAAGTATGGTGGGTCTGACACACTGGTGTCAATGTGTTCTTTTTTCCATTTCCAGGAGTGTAGTTAGCGGCATGTTGACTGGAAACAAACTGTGTTCTATAGTTAAGACATGATTCATTATGGCTATTATGTTTGATTTATCAGATGCCTTTTTGTAACTGTGAAATAAGCATATGAACCCTTTTTTTCATACCTGATACATCATAATCACTCACACAGGTATTCATTATGGCATTTTCTAAGCTATTGGAGGTTAATTTTAATACAAAGAGTGAGCAGGGAGCTCACATGTAAAAAGATCTGTATAAAAAGGAATCTGAAGCAAGAAAACTTGATTTTATTTGATGACAAGCTGAATGTGAGAGAATTACCAATATATACCAATCATTGCAAATGTATAAGCATTTTTAAGTAGTTTTTTAAAGTGTTCTCAATGAAACATTTATACATGAAATGTTTCCACCTAAAAATTATTTTGATAAAGTGGCAAAAAAATTAAAATGGGTCCCTAAAGGTATAAAAGTCTCTAGAGCTAAGGAAAGACAGATATATCAGGAATTAAGATATAGCAAGTTGTTGAATATGTTAGAAGATACAAAATTATATTTAAGGAAGTTGTCTTGGTAGCAAAGCAAATGACAAATAATAGATTAATTTTAAGACATGAGACTAATCAAAGGCAGTGTTGTCAGTTGTGAAATCTGAATTAAAGGACAAAGTGAACACTGCAAAAACCCATACGGTACATTTCAAAACCAAACATTCAAAATGTGTGGAACTTAAAATACACCATAACAATCAACTTATGGAAGAAGCTGACACAGTCAGATTCCTAGGACTAAATGTGGACAAGAACTTTAAGCTGGAATACACATATTGATTTCCTATCAAATAAATTATGCAGTTTTACATTTGCAATGCAAACAGTAGCAAATTCCACTGATTTGAGTACACAAAAGTTGCTTATCATAGTTATTTTGAATCTACTATTAGATATGATATAATTTTTTGGGGAAGCTCAAGTAGTGTATCTCAATCTCTGCAAAAGAAAATTGTCAGATACATGTGTACCACACAGCAAATGGAGTCTTGTCGATCATTATTTCAGAAACTACAAATCCTAACTGTTCACTCCATACACATTTATGAAATTATAATCTCCCTATACAGCAGACAAAAATTATTTGAGGAGAAGCATTTTAACCACACATATCATGAAAATTAAAAATAATTTTATGCTATCCACTCGCCTGTTGAAATTATATGCTCTGACTCCACAGTACATTGGAATGACAATATATAAAAATTAATGGACAAAAACATATTTAATATGAAGGCAGAAATTTTAAAAATGAGGCTACAGCAGATTCTATGGGAGAAAGGCTACTATGCAATAGAAGAATTCATAGAGGATGAAATGATAATTTGAGAAAGGAGTAATCAAGTGTTAGATTTTATTCTATGTATATATATGGTAATAAAATTGTATTACCATCATGATACTGTTTGTTAACATCAGCTGTTCTGTGTTTATGGTGAAATTTTACCACAATTTTGATGTGTCTCCTGTACTTGAATCAAATGATTTAGATTACGTAAGTTATGAGACAAATAAACCACAATTCACTACTTACAATAATAAACCAATCTTTTGAGCATGGACGTTTCCCACAAGTGCTAAAGTATTCAGAAGCAAACCCATTATTAACCCTTTAACTGCTCTGGACGTGTTAACGCACGCGCCTTTGTACCTATTCCTGTGTGATCTGAACATGTTGACGCGCGTGTACGTGTAGACACATTCAGAGTACCAGGTAGAAGGATTGGTGGCGCGCATAAACCCATTCAGAGCACACAGGGACAGGTACAAAGGCAAGTGCATTAACACGTCAGAGCAGTTAAAGGGTTAAAAAAATTGTCAAGAGAGAGTATGGGAAATCATTATCCCATCTTTCATCTTTCAGTTCTGCTAAAAGTATCTGAACAAGCTGTTGCCATTCAGATACAAAATTTTATTGAAAAAATATAAGATTATTTTGAACAATCAAACTGGTTTCCAGCTTGTTAAAAACAATATAGATGTGAGTAACAAATTTGTTGACCAGTTTAGCACTTCATTAGACAATAAGAATAAGGTTTCAGAGATCTTTTGTCACCACACAAAAGCTTTTGATGCAGTAAATCATGCACGTCTTATCTACAAACTTGACAGATATGGAATTAGAGGGGTAGAGTTCTGCACTGACTTACTGCCCACCTTTGAAACAGAAAACAGTATGTTGTTGTCTCTGCTAATGCAGCAAATTATTCTTCTGAATGGAAGATGGTAACAGAAGGTGTCCTTAAAGGTTATATCCACGGACCTACTTTGATTCTGTTCTACATTAATGACCTACCAATCAACATAAATGTCGCAACAGTTTTATTTTCAGAACACACACAACTATTAGTTGAGGACCATGAGTCAGATAACAAATGTGTCAGCATCATCAGTACATCATATTGTCTAGAAACATGGTTTCAACTTAATGGATTAACCTTGAACAACCCAAAAACCGATATGATCCAATACAGAAAAAAATAATCAAAATTACATGAAATGAAAATCAATCTTAAAAAATCAAGATCTAGAGGTAGTGGCCACTGTGAAACGATTACTATTAAACATAGACAAGAAACAAATTTAAATTGGAATAAACCTGAAACTTCCTGGCAGATTAAAACTGTGTGCCCGACCGAGACTCGAACTCGGGACCTTTGCCTTTCGCGGGCAGAGTGAAAATCTCATTCTGGAATAAACCTGTTTGGTATCTAATAAACAAATTCTTGTTGGTGAAAGCAGTATTATGTAACTAACAAATGGTTGATTTTGCATTTTCTACTTAGTTACATGTTCCATAGATCATGTGAATAATTGTTTTATCGAAATGATGTGGAACAAGTTATTTTAGAGAATACTTAAGGAACATATTATTACTTTTTTCGTCCCACTCGTGCAGCTATACTTAATAATTTGATATGAGTGTTCTATGTGAATTGCCTTGAGTAAGAGCCATCTAATAAACTGAGTGTTGACAATCAAGTTGATTGGTGGTTTATCCCTCTAATGTGTTTTCACCAAGGCACTTAGTAGCTGAGGATGCTTGAATCTGATGAGTGAAACTAATCAAATAATACGTGGCCTGTGGTGGCTTATCTGAACATTAAACTGGGTAAAGGTTGTAGGAAATACTAAGAATGAATATCTACTGTCTTTGAGATACATACTGACATGCACATATTCACTTGCAACTGACAAGGCAATCAGTCTAAGTTACAAACACTGCTACTCACCATATAGCGGAGATGCTGAGTCGTGATAGGCGCAACAAAAAGATTCACACAATTATAGCTTTCGGCCATTAAGGCCTTTGTTAGCAGTAGTCACACAAATGACGGCTGTGTAGTGCTGGAATGGGAACAAGGAGGGGGCTGGATGGGTGAGGACAGAGACTAAAGAAGGTTGAGGCCAGGAGTGTTACAGGAAGGTAGGTTGTATTGCAGGGAAAGTTCCCACCTGCGCAATTCAGAAAAGCTGGTGTTGGTGGGAAGGATCCATATGGCACAGGCTGTGAAGTAGTCACTGAGATGAGGGATATCATGTTTGGCAGCTTGTTCAGCAACAGGGTGATACACTTGTTTTTTGGCCACAGTTTGTTGGTGGCTGTACATGCAGACAGACAGCTTGTTGGCTGTCATGCCTACATAGAATGCAACACAGTGGTTGCAGCTTAGCTAGTAAATCACACTACTGGTTTCGCAGGTAGCCTTTGATGGGATAGGTGATGTTAGTGACTGGACTGGATTAGGTGGTGCTAGGAGGATGTATGGGACAGGTCTTGCATCTAGGTCTATTACAGGGGTAGGAGCCATGAGGTAAGGGATTGGGAGCAGGGGTTGTGTAAGGATGGACAAGTATATTGTGTAGGTTCGGTGGATGGTAGAATCCCACTGTGGGAGGGGTGAGAAGGATATTGTGCGAGATATTTCTCATTTCAGAGCACAACAAGAGGTAACTGAAACCCTGACAGAGAATGTAATTCAGTTGCTCCAGTCCCGGATGGTACTGAGTTACGAGGGGAATGCTCCTCTGTGGCCAGACCATGGGACTTTGGGAGGTGGTGGGAGACTGGAAAGATAAGGCATGGGAGATTTGTTTTTGTACAAGGATGGGAGGATAATTACAGTCAGTGAAGGATTCAGTGAGACCCTCAGTATATTTTGAGAAGGTCTGCTCGTCACTGCAGATGCGACGACCACGAGTGGCTAGGCTGTATGGAAGCGACTTCTTGGTACAGAATGGGTGGCAGCTGTCAAAGTGGAGGTATTGCTGGTGGTTAGTAGGTTGGATATGGACGGAGGTACTGATGTAGCCACCTCTGAGGTGAAGGTCAACATCTAGGAAGGTGGCTTGTTGAGTTGAGTGGGACCAGGTGAAGCAAATGGTGGAGAAGTTGTTGAGGTTCTGGAGGAAAGATGTCATCAATGAATCTGAACCAGGTGAGGGATTTAGGATTCTGCATTTTTAGGAAGGATTCCTCTAGATGGCCCATGAATAGATTAGCATAGGATGGTGTCATGTGGCTGCCCATAGCCATACTGTGGATTTGTTTGTAGGTAATGCAAACCAACAACCTTCTTCCTGGTCTCCATGACCAACTATATCCTCACCCACAATTACTTCTCCTTTGAAGGCATTATCTACAAACAAATCCACGGTATGGCTAGGGGCACCCACTCGGCATCATCCTATGATAACCTGTTCATGGGGTATCTAAAGGAATCCTTCCTAAAAACCCAGAATCCTAAAACCATCATCTGGTTCAGATACATTGATGACATCTTTGTTATCTGGATTGAAGGTGAGGACACCTTATTCACATTCCTCCAGAACCTCAACAACTTCTTCCCCATTTGCTTCACGTAGTCCTACTCAACCCAACAAGCCAACTTCTTAGATGTTGACCTTCACCTCAGAGATGGCTACATAGTACTTCCGTCCATATCAAACCTACCAACCACCAGCAATACCTCCACTTCGACAGCTGCCACCCATTCCGCACAAAGAAGTCACTTCCGTACGGCCTAGCCACTCATGCTTGTTGCATCTGCAGTGACAAGCAGTCCCTCCCAAAATACACTAATGGTCTTACTGAAGCCTTCACTGACCATAATTATCCCCCAATCCTCGTACAAAAACAAATCTCCCGTGCCTTATCTTTCCAGTCTTCTATCACCTCCCAAAGTCCCACTGTCTGGCCACAGAGGAGCATTCCCCACATAACTCAGTACCACCTAGGGCTAGTGCAACTGAATTACATTCTCCGCCAGGGTTTCGATTACCTCTCATCGTGCCCTGAAATGAGAAATGTCCTGCCCACTATCGTCCCCACCCCTCCTACCATGGTATTCCGCCTTCCACCGAACCTACCCAATATACTCATCCATCCTTACACAACCCCTGCTCCCAATCCCTTACCTCATGGCTCATACCCCTGTAATAGACCTAGATGCAAGACCTGTCCCATACATCCTCCTACCACCACCTATTCCAGTCCAGTCACTAACATCACCTATCCCATCAAAGGCAGGGCTACCTGTGAAACAAGTCATGTGATTTACAAGGTAAGCTCCAACCACTGTGCTGCATTCTATGTAGGCATGACAACCAACAAGCTGCTTGTCCACATGAGTGGCCACTGACAAACTGTGGCCAAAAAACAAGTGGACCACCCTGTTGCTGAACAAGCTGCCAAACGTGATATCCCTCATCTCAATGACTGCTTCACAGCCTGTGCCATATGGATCCTTCCCACCAACACCAGCTTTTCTGAATTGTGCAGGTGGGAACTTTCCCTGCAATACATCCTATGTTCCTGTAACCCTCCTGGACTCAACCTTCATTAGTCACTGTCCTCACCCATCCAGCCCCCTCTCTGTTCCCATTCCAGCACTACACAGGCGTCATTTCACCGCCATACCCAGTCTTTTAATTTCTTTTTATTTCTCTCCTTTCCACTACTCCTACCCTCCGACCAAACTGCAACAATTCACTGTCCGCCACTCCCACCATACTATCCCTCCCCCTCTCCACCCCAGCCTCCTCCTTACACTCCACCCAGTCACCACTCTCATCATGCGCTGATGCTGCTACTCGCAGTGTAGTTTCAGCTCCCTGAGACTGCAGAGACTCGAGAGTGTGTGTGTGTGTGTGTGTGTGTGTGTGTGTGTGTGTGTGTGTGCGTGCGTGCGTGCGTGTGTGTGTGTGTGTGTCTTCTGCTGACAAAGGCCTTAATGGCTGAAAGCTAAAATTGTGTGAATCTTTTTGTTGTGTCTATCGCATTTCATCATCTCCGCTATATGGTAAGTAGCAACTTTCCTTGTCTGGTATTGTTACATTCCATCCTGGATTTTCCATTGTCTGATTTAAGGTACAGTCATTATCATCTTTGACCACAGAGTCATGAGTTCTAGTACTTTCATCAACAGACTTACTCAAAATTTTCTCCACTGCGAGATTACAAGTAGTGCACTACACCATATTTTAAGTGCATAATAAATCCAGTATCTCTGCAGTCCACGAATAAAGATATCCCTGCTCCCTGTTATTGAGGTAGAAAAACAGGCAGCAAAACAATACAATTTTATCAGAAATAGTGAATTTGTGGAGTAATACTCAGCCACCAGACAACATATTCAAGTTGTGCAACTATGTGCTGGAGCTTGTGATGAGAAGTGTTAAGCCATACATTAATAAAAAGCAGATTTATAAATTTTAAAAATTTATGTCAGGACTGGTGTCTTCTACAATTACTGTTCCCATCTATTGCAAAAAGTAATCAAGATATTTTCAACAGATTGCTCTTCAGCTGATGAATCGGAATTGACAGCAGCATTTAAAATTCATTGAGGAAATGAAAGTCAGTTTAAACTCACCTTATAGTTATTTCGGATAAAGGAAAACATTTGATGTCTCTCAACTGATCTGCTGTCAAATATATTTAAGAAGCCCATTGTATAGGAGCACAGCTAGTATATTTGTTACATCACAATCAGTATTAGAACGCAAATAATTTAATAACTAATCAAGATTACTGCTAATAGTTAAAGGCATTTTGTTAACAAAGTTTCAATGAAAACAACTTCAAATACATAATAAAAATGTATATTAAATAGAAAAAAAGTAAATGATAATATTCAGAAGTTTGACCAATCAAGTATAAACGTGTTTGATGCAGAAATGATTGAAAATGTGTGGAGCATCTTGACAGATTTACCTTGAGCGGCAAAAGGAGAGGCCGCATCATGTGTTTTTTTCTTTCTTGTGACTCCTTTTCCATCTCTGCTTGTTTCTGGATGATTTACGCCAGCAGGATGACCTCCATCTCTAGGAATATCTGAAGCAGAAAAAAGGTAATTCTTTTATCCTAATGTTCCCTACACAGACAAAGGAAGCCAATAGTTCAATAACAAAATAAGATTCCTGTAACCTAAGTGGTTGTTTCCCTAATGGTGACAAACTCAGCCTATAATGGTGTGAACTCTTCGTCTGCCATACACCACAGCCCACAAAGAAGCACTGGTTCTGATGTAAAATATGTATAAATATATTATTTTTGAACCCAGATAGAAGTGAAACTATCCCCTTACCACAGTTTTTTGCACCTGTAACTAAACCACATCAAATGTAGAGGAACAACAACTTAAAACATAACCCCCTTGGGTATTTCTACATCTTTGATATTTCTCGCAAATATGAGGTTATTCAGAACCATTCAGTTACTTTTTTCAACTTCTTAAACAAAACCACCCCCACAGCCATAGCCACAAATGTAAACTTGTGTCGTGGCACACTACAGAGTGACAGCTGATTCATGTCCTGTTGGTGGAACATAATTATACTACATAGGATGATGGTACATGCAGTTCGAAGACTGTCCACCAGCATCTTGAACTATATTTGAAATCTCTCTAATTGTGAGTTTGTGAAGGCATATGATACAGCTGATGGTGATTTGACTACTGGATGGATGTGTTATTCTCTGCTTTGGGCTGTTTGAGCAGAATATGCTAAGTGCTGGGAGTAGGTTTCTGCCATCTCCCTTATGTTCTGTTAGAAAAAACTGCAAAAGAATTACTTAATGTGGATGAAATATACTGTCTGTTGAACAATAAAATACCATGAGTGACATATGATATCAATCAGTGGCCTCTCTCCCTCCAACCTCAGGAGTGTGGCAAGTGTGATATGAAGCAGTGCAAGTGACAGCTGGAGAGACAAGTAAGAAAGGTATATTCTCCTCATTTTCTGGATGCTTGTCCCATCTACATTCTTGCTGTAGTACTCTGTCACCAGAAAAGGCAATGCCTATTCCTGCTGAACTGAATAGGCCAAGAGTTTCGCAAAGCACTTACTATATCATATCAGTGCCACAGAACTGTCTATGGATGACCAAACAAAATCACATGAAAATGAGAATATTATGAAAAGGAAAGTTGCTACTCAGCATATAGAAGATATGCTGAGATGCACCTAGGCACAACAAAAAGACTCTCACAATTAAAGCTTTTGGCCATGAAGGCCTTTGTCAACAGAAGACAAAAGACACACACACACACACACACACACACACACACACGCACACGCACACACACAACTGCAGTTTCAGGCAACTGAAACAACACTGCAAGCAGCAGCACCAGTGCATGATGGGAGTGGCGACTGGGTGGGGGTAAGGAGGAGGCTCGGGTGGGGAGGGGGAGCGGGATAGTATGGTTGGCCACAGTTTGTTGGTGGCCATTCATGCAGACAGACAGCTTGTTGGTTGTCATGCTTAGATAGAATGCAACACAGTGGTTGCAGCTTAGCCTGTAGACCACATGACTGGCTTCACAGGTAGCCCTGCCTTTGATGGGATAGGTGATGTTAGTGATCGGAAGGGAGTAGGTGGATGTATGGAACAGGTCTTGCATCTAAGTATTACAGGGGAATGAGCCATGAGGTAAGGGATTAATGAATTGGGAGCAGGGATTGCTATCGTAGACCAACACCTTCAACCTATTACCCTGAACCTACCCTCCTATATAAAAGATAGCAAGCATTTCCTCCACAGACTCTCCACAGTTCCTGTCCCTTTACCACACGGTGCCCTGCCCATCACTATTGATGCCACCTCCCTGTACACTAACTTTCCTAAAGTCCATGGCCTTATCACTATTGAACACTACCTTTTGCAATGCCCAATGGATTCCAAACCAACAACCTCTTTCCTAATCGTCATGAACAACTATATCCTCACCCACAATTATTTCTCCTTTGAAGGCATTACCTACAAACAAATCCATTGTATGGCCATGGGCACCTGCATGGCACCATCCCATGCCAACCCATTCATGGGCCATCGAGAGGAACCCTTCCTAAACAAACCAGAATCCTAAACCCCTCACCTGGTTCAGATTCACTGATGATGTCTTTGCTATCTGGATTGAAGGTGAGGACATACTATCCACAGTCCTCCAGGACCTCAACAACTTCTCCCCCATTTGCTTCACCTGGTCGTACTTATCCGATCAAGCCACTTAGATGTTGACCTCCAACTCAAAGATGGTTACATCAGTACCTCTGTCCACATGAAACCTAGTAACCACCAGAAATATCTCCACTTTGACAGCTGACACCCATTCCATACCAAGATGTCCCTTCCATACAGCCTCACCAACCGTGGTCATCGCATCTGCAGTGACGAGCAGTCCATCTCAAAATATGCTGAGGGTCTCACTCAAGCCTTCACTGGCCGTAATTATCCTCCCAAGCTTGTACAAAAACAAATCTCCAATGCCTTATCCTTCCAGTCTCCCACCAGCTCCCAAAGTCTGACCATCCAGACACAGAGGAGCATTCCCCTCCTAACTCAGTGCCACCCAGGACTGGTGCAACTCAATTACATTCTCCACCAGGACTACAATTACCTCTCATCATACCCTGAAATGAGAAATGTCCTGCCCACTATCTTCCCACCCCTGCAACAGTGGTATTCCACAGTCCACCGAACCTACACAATATACCCGTCCATCCTTACATAACCCCTGCTCCCAATCTCTTATCTAATGGCTCACACCCGTGTAATAGACCTAGATGCAAGACCTGTCTCATTCATCCTCCCATCACCACCTACTCCAGTCCAGTCACTAACATTACCTTTCCCATCAAAGGCAGGGCTACCTGTGAAACAAGTCATGTGATTTACATGCTAAGTTGCAACCACTGTGCTGCATTCTATGTAGGCATGACAACCAACAAGCTGTCTGTACGCATGAACAGCCACCGACAAACAGTGGCCAAAAAACAAGTGGACCACCCTGTTGCTGAACAAGCTGCCAAACATGATATCCCTCATCTCAGTGACTACTTCACAGGCTGTGCCATATGGATCCTTCCCACCGACACCAGCTTTTCTGAATTGCGCAGGTGGGAATTTTCCCTGCAATACACCCTACGTTCCTGTAACCCTCCTGGCCTCAACCTTCTTTAGTCGCTGTCCTCACCCATCCAGCCTCTTCCCTGTTCCCATTCCAGCACTACACAGCCATCATTCCACCATCACAACCAGTCTTTTTATTCCTCTCTTTTTCCACTACTTCCCCCCCCCCTTCCCAACCTCTCCCCTGCCCTCCGTCTAACCTGCCGCACTTCACTGTCCACCACCTCCACCATACTATCCCTCCTTACCCCCACCCAGTTGCCACTCCCATCATGCACTGGTGCTGCTGCTCGCAGTGTGGTTTCAGTTGCCTGAGACTGCAGTTGCGTGTGAGAGTTGCATTTGCGTGTGTGTGTGTGTGTGTGTGTGTGTGTGTGTGTCCTCTATTGTTGATGAAGGCCTTAACAGCTGAAAGCTTTAATTGTGAGAGTCTTTTTGTTGTGCCTACCTGTGACTGAGCATCTCCACTATATGATGTGTAGCAACTTTTCTTTTCATAATATTGTTAAATTTCATCTTGGATTTTCCACTATAAGAAAATGATAGCTATACAAAAAGACCATAAAAGAAAGAAACTAAACTTGCTAACCTATTCAATCACTCTACTCCATGGTGAAACATCAGACATAACTCCATTCTCGAAAGTTTCCATTTTTATATTTTTTGTGCTAGTTATAAGGATGTAAAGTGAATTCGAACTCCACTGACAAAATTTCACATGTTTTTCAGGAACATTTTTTGGATATTTTGGTGTAAGTGATCTGTGGTCTCTGGTGATTCATTCAATAATAATGTAATTATAATATATTCAGTTTTTTACCACCCCTAATTAGCTTTGTTTCTGTGAAAATACCATCTCAAGAGTGAACAAGTCTGTAACATCAACCATCTAAACACACAAAACAATTCAGAGTAATACAACACTCTCAGATGGAATGCATAAATTTTATCACAGTATATTCAATATGTTCTATCAGTGCACAGTACAGTATGTAGCTAATGCATAACTGTTCTCCTACAGGTACTGTTCAAAATGCAGACCACAATCACAACAATGTGCACAGTGACACACTGTAAACTGTCTTAATGTGCTCAAAAATCCCACGAGTTTCATGTACTACCTCCACAGTTGTAGCAATCCTAGCAACCAGGTCCTTGCAAGTATCAGTCAGTTTCATAAATGTGACTCTTCTACCTGCCTCTAGAAGAGGTACTGGTAATCCATTGGTGTCTGGTAAATGAGCTGGCCACAGAACAGGACCACTGCAACCGGTCTATTGCTGTCCAGACTGTACATGAACATTCTGCAGAAAACAGATATCCAATAGCCATACATTTATGGAATAATTTTATTGTGCTACCAACTTTCGTGCCACATTGAACCCATCTTCAGGCCCCTACACATGAAACGAGATAGGGCATCCAGTCATCAGTGCTTACTGAAGGCACTACTATATCAAATTGGTTTTTGTAGATACCTACACAACAGATGTGGACACTTCACACATCTAACAACAGCTCTTGCCATTGAAGAAAACTCAAGACACATTTGTAGTTTTTGCACACCTGGAAAAAACATTCAGTAATGTAAAATAGTGCAAGATGTTCGAACTTCTGACAAAAATAAGGGTAAGCTGTAGGGAGACACGGGTAGTATACAATATGTACAAGAACCAAGAGGGAAAAATATGACTACAAGCTTAAGGATGAAGTACTCCAATTAAAAAGGATGTAAGGCAGGGATGTAGTCTTTTACCCCAGCTGTTCACTCTACACACTGAAGAAGCAATCATGGAAAGGAAACTTCCTTTTAAGAGTGGGATTAAAATTCAAGGTGGAAGGATATAAATGATAAGATGCACTGGTGATATTGCTGTCCTCAGTGAACTTGAAGAAGAATTACAGGATCTGTTGAATGGCATGAAGAGTTTAATAAGATCAGAATATGGACTGAGAATAAATTGTAGAAAGACAAAAGTAACAAGGAGTAGAGGAAATGAGAACAACGAGAAACTTAACATCAAAATCGGTGATCACTAAGTGGATGAAGTTAAGGAATTCTGCTACATAGACAGTAAAATAACACATGATGAATGGAGAAAGGAGAACATAAAAAGCAGACTAGCACTAGTAAAAGGGCATCCCTGGACAAAAGAAGTCTACTAGTATCAAACATAGGCCTTACTTTGAGAAAGAAATTTCTGAGAATATACATTTGGAGCACAGCATTGTGTGGTAGTGAAACATGGACTGTGGGAAAACCAGAACAGAATCAAAACAATTGAGATGTGGTGCTACAGAAGAATGTTGAACATAAGGCGGACACATAAGCTAAGGAGTGAGGAGGTTCTCTGCAGGATCTGCAAGCAAAAGCATACATGGAAAAAACTGGAAAGAAGGGGGGACAGGATGATAGGATTGTGATAGGGGGTGACTTCAACTTGCCAGGTATAGATTGGGAGTGTTATGCCATCAAAAGTGGAGCCAGAGACAGGGATTCATGTGGCATTGTTCTGGATGTCTTGTCGGAAAATTACCTTGAGCAGATCGTCACTTGTGAGGGTAACATCTCAGATCTCTTGGCAACAAAGAGACTTGAACTTATCGAATCAATTTACATAGAGGAAGGTATCAGTGATCATAAGGCTGTGACAGCATCTATGATGACAGGTCCTACAAGGAATGTTAAGAAAGATAGGAAGATATATTTGCTCAGCAACGATGACAGATACAAATTTCAGAAGATCTCAGCAGGTAGCATCAAGTACTTGGTGATGAGGACAAAGATGTGGAGAACAAATGGAAAAAATTTAAAGGCATTGTTCAATATGCCCTATACAAATATGTTCAGAGAAAGGTTTTAAGGGATGGGAAGATCCACCATGGTTTAGCCATGTTAGAAAAGCACTACAAAAACAAAAAGCACTTCATCTCAGGTTCAAGAGAAGTAAAAATCTAGCTGGAACGTGGCTTAGGACTTTAAAGGCTGCACTTATGTGCCACAACAGTTGCTGGACAGCTGCCCTGCCACAAGTCTTGTTAGAACTTCATACAGAAGTTAATCCGGACATTTGGGCATCAACCACCAAGAAGGTTTATGGGAAAAAGTTGTGTCTGCTGTCAGACATTTTTCAGCACAGTCGGCATCTATGGAACCGGAACTGTCATACATGCTACAACATGCGAAGCTCCAGATAGCCAGGCTATGTCCACCCCAGTATCATGTCAAAGGGCTCCAAAAGTGTTTATATGTAAATAAATTGTGACACACTCCCATGTGCTGTTGAACAGATGCTATGTGCAGCCCTTACAGCCGCCATACTTGGGACCTTCCTGAGTATTAAAACGCAATGAACATATGGTCCAAATAGTGCACAATGACTGGCTGCTGATAATGTCCTGGGAGAGGGTTAAACCAGCATACATGCTCAACCACAGACTTACCTGCACAACAGCAAGAGAGTGTGAGTCTTACACTGGCAACTTTTACCCCACCTGTCATGGAGACCATACAACGAGCAGCAGCGTCGCCTTTGACATGACAAATGGGCCCAAAAGTCAAGCAGAATAGACAGGTGATATATACAAGGGCATGTCAATACATACAGCATAAATGCCCAGACCACAGGAGAGAGTGGGTGGTTGTGTGGTGAGCACCAGCCATGGCCAGTGACAGAAAAGACTCAGATGTTCTTTGGCTGACTGTATGGTTGTGTTTCCTTATTTATTCCTTGCTTTAATGTTTATAAGAGTTCTTTATTTATCCATTGTTAAGTAGCAATTTTTGTGTAGTTACGAAAATAGTTATTTCTTGGTATTATGGGAAGTTTCTGTTTCTGTATCTATAGATTAATGATGAGCAACACCTAGAAGTTGTGCACCTAGCTACAGTTGAAAACCTGACACTGTAGTCTAAAATGTTGGAGAAAGTGTGTTAGACATATACATAATTGTGAAAATTGTTGCACCATTGCTGTCAAAGTAAAATGTGTTTAAAGCAGCATGACACAGCCTGTCATAGTGTCAATAAAATGTGGAAAAAATTAACAGAATGTCTCATCAAAGAAGAGTTCCTACTTGACCATGGTTGATGGAGGAGTTGTACATTTTCAGTGATGGTGATCAGTAAGCAAACAAAAAAGGCAAGTCAGCCTGATAAAACTGATGTTTCTAAAGAGTGAAAACACAATACACTGTTGTGTGATGTGGAGAAACATAAAAGTGCCAAATATAAATTTGATTGTGAACTTCTCCCCTCATCAGATAAAAATATCAAGTTGCCAAAATATCACTACACACTTGCGAAAAATGGCTGAGTACAATCAGCTGGATGTATAGTCGATGACTAGAGGTATGTTGCATCATTTTACTTTTCAACGGGAATGGTTCTCAGAGTTTCGGTCCGTAATGGCCACATACATATCACTCAGCGATAAAATATGCCAAGTCACCAGTATGGGAACTGTCACTGTTGACAGGGAAATTCATTGTAAACTTTTTGTATGTACCAGCTAACAAAAAGAATTTGTTTTGCTATGAAGCATGTACTTCAAAGAAAATCACTCCATTTTTCAAAGAAGATCTAGTTATAGCTGTGCAGGACAAGTGGAAAGTTTGAAGCAACAGATCTATATTTACTGGTTGTTTTTTATAACAAAATCCACTTGAGGAAGTGATGAAATAAACATTGCAGTAAATGATATGAAACAATGGCATGATTTACGGACCGGAAAATGTAGCATCTACTTTTGACAAAATTCATATCTATTTTTTGCAAAATTCCCAATTATTTTCATTGTTTGTAAATGATTAGATGCACAAATTTAAAAGGTTGTCACACTATATGAGCGAAGGCAAACAAATCATTAGTTCTTTGAAACTGACTGTTAAAAAAAGTGCTGACAGGGAGCTTTTTGACTGGAATGTTTTCTTTTGCAAAAACTTCAACACCTTTCAAAAATGCTTATTCTATTGAAAAGCAGCAGCATTTTCCCAACAGATAAGTGAATGCGACTCCTATATAAGGTGTTTCTGGACATTGTCTTTTCCTGCCCAATTTGAAGATTAAAAAATCTGCAGAGTACTAATTGTGATCTTTCGTGGGCATTCATAGCCCTAAGACACATTCTTGACAATGTTACAGATAGAACTGACAATGTATTTTGGGTAGAAGTATAACCGAAAAGATAGAACTGACAATGTATTTTGGGTAGAAGTATAACCGAAAGTACGGTAACTCCATTTTAACATTAGAGGAAGAATTTTGGCACCGTCGAAAAACTTTACAGATTTTGTTTTCTAATTGTTATAGTGGAGAGGGCAGGTGCTATAGGCTATAGTCACAGATAGCTGTGAGCATAAACAGACACGAATTTTGACTGCTACAGGGGAAAGAGCAGTGTGACGAAACAAACCACACCTCAATTTTGCTGGGCAGCAGCCTACAGCAGAACTGACACATTGTCACAGGAACTGCCCATCTCTTCTGGTACTGTAAGGGTGGTAATCGAAATTTGTGATGGGCCAGGATTAGTCACTTCACTTATTTCAAAATAAGAAAATAAAACAATGAGCAATGTGCACACAACGCATTTGGGGACAGCTACCGTGCAATTGCTTGTTGAGATTAGCAGAGTATTATTAATGATGTAATTCAGGCCTGACCTCTGGTGGTTTTCGATGCAACTAAGGTTCAAAGCATCCACCACCTAACTTGCCACATTAAAAATTTTCCACATTATACTATCTTTTGAGCTTTAGCTAACAAACAAATGGACATGTTTCTTCCTTATACAATGCTAGCTCCCATGGCTGAGTACAGGTACTATGTTGCATTACACGACATGTATGTATAAACAGACCATTCAACCATCCACAGTTGGCATGGCACCAGATCATTCAGTGCATTGATACATCATTGCATTCGTACACTTTATTTTGCAAGTAGGTTCTTGCGCACATTACCTTTCCAATTTGGGCTTTGCCAGATGATTTACAATGGCAGTAACTGCTTACATTTTCGATATTGTATGCAGAAAGTAAAGCTATCTCAAACTATACTGGATAAATACCTCATCTGAATACAATTAGCTATGAAACAGTGTCTATTAAGCAATTTCACTCTTATGCATTTTGAGGCAGAATTTGCATCTATTTCGCATTTATCGCAAAATGCGAATTTTTACAGTCCCTACTGGATGAATGAATGGGTACATAAATGCAAGGATGCTTCAGCAGGTGTCGGCCAAGAGATCATTGAAGGACTTAATATAATAAAAGAAGATGACTTTCTGTGAACCCTGTCGGCTAGGCAAGGAGCATCAGCTTAAGTTAAAAAATGATGAGACAATTTGTTCTATGAACCCAGGTGAATTTATTCACTCAGATCTCTGCAGTCTCACATCATTTGAATCAATCAGTGGTGAAAATTTTTCTGGCACATTTAAAAATGAAGCAACTTAATACAGGATTGTAATTTTCCCAGACACAAAACATATGTCAGTGATGGATTTCATGAAACAAGTTTGGTTTGTTGTGTGTGGACAATGGTACCACAGTCTAACATAAAATGGTACTTTGAGTATTAATTATGATGTAAAAATGCTTGTCAGAAAACATACAATCCTGCTGGAGACAACTGCTCCATACAGCCCAGAGCACAAGGGAGATCGGAGAGTGACAATTCAACAATTAGAGAAAGAGAGCATATACATTGTTGAAAACCAGGATTATCTCAAAGTTCTTATGAACACAAGCATACGAGGTGCTATTCAAAATTTTCGGGACTGGTGCTGCCACCTGTTAAAAATCTTACCTTTGGACTAATGGTCACCATCACCCTTGAAGTAGTTCCATCCGCACATACACACCAGTCCCAACACTTCTGCCACTGGTCAAACGTTTTCTCAAAGTCCTGTTCCTTGAGGGTGTTTATCACTGCCAGCAATGCTTCTTGAATCCTCTCTAGAGTGTTGAATTGATGGCCTTCTAACTTGAGTTTCAGTTTTGGGAATAGCGCGAAGTCGCAAGGTGCCAAATCTGGTGAGTACAGTGGGCGGGATACAACCACCATGTTGTTTTTTGCCAAAAAGGTCCTGGTGAGCTAGGATGTGTGACAGGGTGCATTGTCGTGATGCAGCAGCCAGTTCCCTTGATGCCAAAGTTCGGGCCGTCGTCGCCACACATTTTCATGGAGCCGTCACAAAACATCATCGTAGTACGCAGAATTCACTGTTTGGTTGGGTGGGATGAATTCTTTGTGTACAATTCCCTTGGTATCAAAGAAAACAATGATCATGCTCTTCACTTTGCTCTTCACCTGTCTCACTTTTCTGGGCCTTGGAGAGCCCAGGCTCTTCCACTGGGACAACTGTACTGCTCATGCTCTGTCCCCCAATCATTGCAAGGGTGTCCGTATCACTTGTCCCGAGATTCACACATAATTTGATACACACACACTGTTCTGTTTGCGGATCCATCGTAAAATCTCCACACACCAAACACAAGAGTATTATGGAAATCACTGTGGACACTCAACATGTCCTCCCACCTGAACGTCACTCCACACAACGACTCATCAGATATGCAGATCTCGCAACCTAGCGGTGCAAAGATCTACTACTCCTACTTTCCAGATGGCAGCACCAGTCCTGAAAATTTTGGATTCCATCTCGTATAACATTGCTGTCTACATCAGTAAATATGATTCCAATGAAATACAATTTGAAGTAAACTCCATAAGACTTGTGGACTGGACGAAAACCTCATATTCAACATCTTTGGATCTATGGATCCTGTGCTTTTGCTCATGTGCCAAACAATTTTGAAGCAAGCTCCATTCCAAAAACTGAAAAGTTATGTTCGTTGGCATCTAGCAGAATCGTCAAATTATTAATTTTTTGACCCCACAAATTGGAAAATTTTTATACACTGACATGCCACATTCAGTAAGGTGAGCAGTAGCACACCACCATCACCATAAGAAGTTGATAATTCGTACCTAAAGATGACAAAGAATGAGAAAATGGGGGTCGTACCAAGCAAACTCACGTCACGCAATTACAAGTACAATAAGAGACAGAGTCATCACAAAAAGATATAAGAGCAGCATGGCAGCTAATGGAAGAGCAATATCTTGCATGCCTGCAAGATTGTTCCACTGTTCATAAACCATCAAAGTATGAAGCTGATTTCATCCAATATCATGTCCCTAATACTACTAAAGAGCCACTTTCCAGTCCCTACTCAAAACGCTGGAGAAAGGTGAATGCAAAGAAACTGGAAGCTCATGAGGAGAACGAAAACAGGAATATCATTTATAAAATCAGCAGCCAGCAAGTTATTGACTCAATGTGGATCTTCAAGGCCTTCTTTTACACAAACACCAAAACTACTTGGAACAAAGCATGGGTTTGTGCAAGTAGTATGGCATCAACTACAACAAAACTTTCTTACCAGTTATGTGGTATGACTTGTCCAGAGTTTTTCTGGCAAATCTGTCACATGCAAAAATTTGGAGATTATATAGTTCCACAGTTACACTGCATTTCTACACAGCAACATTAAAGAAAAAATCTATATGGAACTAACTGAGAAGCTGCTGAGTGTCACAAAGAAGCCTGTAACCTGCAAGCTTCAGAAGGAACTGTATGGGCTCAGTCAGCCTCCTCGTTGCTAGAACAAGAAGTTTCTAGATTTTCTTTTGCAGTTTAATTTTCAAGCAAATGACACTGATCCACGTTTATTCCATGGCACAATCATGCTGAACTTGTTATGTTAGCATTATTTGTATATGATGGACTTACCTTACCACCTCAAAATCGAGGAAACTGATTAGCAAAATTGTAATGTCATGAGAAGAAACACTTGGTATTACAGTCAGAGATGGTCATTGTATTGCGAGACAGGAAACTGAGTGAGATCACGCAGGAGAGAGAATATTAATTGGAGGAAAGATAATGTTAATACATCTATGCCTCTACGTGAGAAGAATAACTGAAATGTTTGGAATGGGTTATGCAAATGTTCTGTGTGTGCCAGTCGATCCTCACATTCATTTCTTACCTGTTGAGAAAGAATTTGAGGTTGAGAAAATGCCAAGTAACATGAAGTGATCAGACCATTTATTTTTCTCTTTTATCTCGTAACAAGATATTTCATTATCAGTGAAAAGTAGTTTCTGAATGATCATAATAATGCACATTGGCAAGCTGTAAAGAAAATTTTCCATATTCCTATGAAATGGAAGTTATGGTATAGAATACTCCAACAGCAGCTGCGGATAATAACTAGTAGGTTTTTCTGATGCTGATTATGCAAGTGGCTCAATGAGCTGGGCTTCAAAAAAAAAAAAAAAAAAATTGTTGCTCCGAGTACACCCAATATGAATACGTAGTTGCGAAATACTACAGCAAAAGAAGCAATCTAGCTGTGAAAATTACTTGGTAATCAGCAGACATATTGGGAAATTAGTGTTATGTAAACTTACAGGGCTGTGAAAACAAAAGTGCCCCCAAAAAATATTTCCTAAACCTCAAGAGTAGGAAACCCAATTTATATTACCCTTGCCTCTTCTTAATGTGCACAAAATATTTTGCTATGAGCTGGATCCACACTTCACTGTTACGATAGCTGAACTGATTTCCATTTTGGAAGCCGTACTACTCTTGGCACAGACGCCCACATCAGACATAAAAGTCATCATCTCTGACAATATGTCAGCCCTACAACTGATTAGAAACCATTATAATAGTTGTACCAGCCCCACTGTTGCAGCAATTGTTGATGCTGCATTTCGGGTGCAGAGGAACTGTCACAACATTGTGTTGGTGTAGATGAAATACTGTGGGACACCTGAGAATGAGCAAGTGGGTGCGCTAGCAAAGCAGGCATCTCTGGACGGAGCTCTTAAATATGATAAATTGCCTGGTAGTGGTAATCTAAAATCAAAGGCAGTCACTACACACTAGTTCATTCCACGATTCCAAGAGTACTATGGTATAATAAGGCAAAAACATCAAGGAGCTTCACGACAATTATAGCATGGCTGACCTTTAATCATTAAAAGTTCAAGAGACATCTCCATCTGCTTAACCGAAGCGCCGCCTGCTGTGTGTTTCCAGAGAGGAACAATATCTGAACCATATATTTCTACAGTGTCCTTGGAAAAATATTACAAAAACATCCTTACAAGTAATCTTCAGGCTCTAGATCTTCAGTTCCCAAGTAGCCTCAAATCTTGTTAGCATCTAATTATGCAACTTATAAGCATGTTCGTCAACAGTGCCAACACCAAGATATAACTCCCTGTGCCACTAATGTAGTGCTCCTGGTAATTAGAATGCCTGAGGAAGACCAAAGAGCAATTAACTGACTATACCTCCACATGCTGCTCTGCAGAATATGGAACACTCAGACGCTGAATATGGTACTTATCAACCTGGACTAATATTAAATTCTCAATCCGTAGCTTTTGCACAATTCTCACAGGACATGCGACTATCATTTTGTTAATAATTTATATGTGTAATTATTCAGGTGAACTGAATTGGGAATATCCCAAATTTGTACCAATTCCTTTCTCTTGTGGAAATTTGTGGTAAGTTCCTTAGGGACCAGACTGCTGAGGTCATCAGTCCCTAGGCTTACACACTACTTAATCTAATTTAGTCCGCAGCTTGTGGTCTCGCGGTAGCGTTCTCGCTTCCCACGCACGGGGTCCCTGGTTCGATTCCCGGCGGGGTCAGGGATTTTCCCTGCCTCGAGATGACTAGGTGTTGTTGTGATGTCTTCATCTTCATCCCCATTATGGTCAGAGGAAGGCAATGGCAAACCACCTCCGCAAGGACCTTGCCTAGTACAGCGGTGCAGGTTTCCCGCAACGTCCCCTACACTCCTCGGAGTTTGGGACCTCTTCATCATCAATCTAACTTAAACTAACTTATGCTGAGGAGAAAACACACACACACACACACACACACACACACACACACACGTGCCTGTGGGAGGGCTCGAACCTCCGATGGGGGGAGCCGCACAAACTGTGGCAAGGTGCCTTTCCGTCATTTACTACTTGTGTTAGCAGTAGGATTTTTATAGTGTAATGACACTTTATATCCTGTGTTCCATTTTTGTCTTGTTTACCCATTTTAGTATACTCTGATTACAAAACTTGTTTTATGTCTAATCAGACCGTAAATCATATTCTACATTGTACCTGGCTACGACATAAAACAATGTCACACTGAATTGTCAAACCCAATCGTCATAAAATTTTCTGTGCTTGGATGGCTAAATGCCATATTCCAAAAGCCAATAAATTAAAAAAAAATAATCCAGAACAATTTCATTTTGCTAACCTCATATAAACGCTTTTACCAAAATGTTTTTTGCTTGGGGAGTTTCGAAAAGGTTTGCAATTATGTGTAAGGTTTGCTGGCAGTCACTGAGATCTCTAATTGTGAAATACTGGATGAGTAAAGTCTCTTTAATTTGCACACTGTGAGTAACTCCGCCTGGAGATGTATGCACAGTTTCTAATTTTAATAACTGACTTACTGTGTTAAACCTTTGCCATAAAAGTATACCTCTCAGTGACTAGATCACTTCACTTAATAACTCTATGAAATATTGAAAGTCAATTTTTTGCTGCCCCTGGAAGCTCTTAGATAAGCAACCTGCAACTAAGATGTGTGCAGTGCACTGTTTTAGATATTTAGTAATATGAATGAAATAGAAAACAGAGTAATGTTTCTTTTTTCTTTCACATGCATTGTTCATCATTGATTTGACCTGCCAGGATAGCCTAGAGTGCTAATGCGCTGCTTCCTGGACTCGGGTAGGCATACTGGCTCTGGATTGAATCCGGCTGATGGATTAATGCCGTGGGCCTGTGTGCTGACCAGCCTGGATGTGGTTTTTAGGCATTTTTCCATATGCCACTAGGTGAATACTGGGCTGGTCCCCACATTCCACCTCAGTTACATGACTCACAAACATCTGACACATGTTCCCACTGTTTCATGATTTACACTAGACACAGACAGATGGGGTACATTGATTCCATCTCGGGGGGTATGGGGTGGTGGCAGGATGGGCATCCGGTCACCCCTTTCCATTAGCCATGCCAAATCCGACTGTAACGATGCAGATGCAGTGAAAACTGTGGGACAAAGGCACAAGCTAAAGAAAGAAGGAAGTAGGATTCTAGGGATAGAATCTGAAACACCAATCACATTAAAAATTGATAATCAGAAGGCAATTTCGTGATCAAAAAAATTCTGAATACCACTTAAACACAAAAAATATTGATATTCAGTTCCACTTTCTGAATGAAAACATTTTGAATTATGACATAAAAGCTGAATATATTTGTATCAAAGACCAGTTTGCTGACATGTTGACTGAAGTGTTAACCAAAGAGAGAGAATATTATGAGAAGAAAAGTTGCTACTCACCAAATAGTGGAGATGCTGAGTCGCAGATAGGCACAACAAAAAGACTCTCACGATTGGGCACTAAGGGATTCTTCAACAATAGAGCAGACACACACACTCATCACACGCATCTCACACACACGACTGTAGTCTCAGGCAACTAAAACCACACTGTGAGCAGCAGCACCAGTGGATGATGGGAGTGGCAAATGGGTGGGGGTAAGGAGGAGGCTGGGGCAAGGAGGGGGAGGGATAGTATGGTGGGTGAGGCAGACAGTGAACTGCTGCATGTTAGACAGAAGGCTGGGGAGAGGGAGGGGGGAAGTAGCGGAAAAGAAAAGAAATAAAAAGACTGTGTGTGTTGGTAGAATGATGGATGTATAGTGCTGGAATGGGAACAGCAAAGGGGTTGGATGGATGAGGACAGTGATTAACGAAGGTTGAGGGTTACGGATGTATTGCAGGGAAAGTTCCCATGTGCCCAATTCAGAAAAGCTAGTGTTGGTGGGAAGGACCTATATGGCACACACTATGAAGCAGTCATTGAAATGAAGGATATCATGTTCGGCAGCATGTTCAGCAACAGGGTGGTCCACTTGTTTCTTGGCCACAGTTTGCTGATGGTCATTCATGCAGACAGACAGCTTGTTGGTTGTCATGCCCACATAGAATGCAGCACAGCGGTTGCAGCTTAGCTTGTAAATCACATGACTGGTTACACAGGTAGCCCAGCCTTTGATGGGATAGGTGATGTTAGTGACCAGACTAAAGCAGGTGGTGGTGGGAGGATTATGAGACAGGTCTTGCATCTAGGTCCATTACAGGGGTATGAGCCATGAGGTAAGGGATTGGGAGCAGGGGTTGTGTAAGTCTGAATGAGTATATTGTGTAGGTTCGGTGGACACTGGAATACCACTGTGGGAGGGGTGGGAAGGATATTGTGTGAGACATTTCTCGTTTCAGGGCACAACGAGAGATAATTGAAACCCTGGCAGAGAATGTAATTCAGTTGCTCCAGTCCTGGGTGGTACTGAGTTATGAGGGGAATGCTCCTCTGTGGCTGGATGGTGGGACTTTGGGAAATGATGGGAGACTGTAAACATAAGGCACAGGAGATTTGTTTTTGTACAAGGTTGGGAGGATAATTACGGTCAGCAAAGGATTCAGTGAGACCCTTCAGTATATTTCAAGAGGGTCTGCTCATCACTACAAATGCAAAGACTACAGGTGCCTGGGTTACTATGGAACAGACTTCTTGGTATGGAATGGGTGGCAGCTGTTGAAGTGGAGGTATTGCTAGTGGTCAATAGGTTTGATTTGGACAGAGGTACTGATGTAGCCATCTTTGATGTGGAGGTCAACATCTTGGATGGTGGCTTGTTGAGTTGAGTAGGATGAGGTGAATCAAATAGGAGACAAGTTGTTGAGGTTCTGGAGGAATGTGGTTAGGGTGCCCTCCCCTTCAATTCAGATAGCAAAGATGTCATCAATTAATCTGAACCAGATGAGGGGTTTAGCATTCTCGGTTTTTGAAAAGGATCCCTCTAGATGGCCCATGAATAGGTTGGCCCATGAATAGGTGGTGCCATGCAGGTTCCCATAGCCGTACCCCGGATTTGTTTGTAGGTAATTCCTTCAAAGGAGAAGTAATTGTGGGTGAGGATATAGTTGGTCATGATGACTAGGAAGGAGGTTGTTGGTTTGGAATCCATCAGGCATTGGGAAAGGTAGCGCTCAATAGCAATAAGGTCATGTGCATTATGAATGTTAGTGTACAGGGAGGTGACATCAATAGTGACAAGCAGAGCACCATGTGGTAAAGGGACAGGAACTGTGGAGAGTTGGTGGAGGAAATGGTTGGTATCTTTTATATAAGAGGGTACGTTCAGGGTAATAGGTTGAAGGTGTTGGTGTACAAGAGCAGAGTGTTTCTCATAGGGGTCACAGTAACTGGTCACAATGGGGCGTCCTGGGTGGTTAGTTTTATGGACTTTAGGAAGGATGTAGGAGGTAGGAGTGTGGGGAGTGGTAGGGTTGAGTAGAGAGATGGATTCTGGGGAGGGGTTCTGGGATGAGCCTATGGATTTGAGTAGTATCTGGAGATCCTGCTTGATTACTGGAATGGGGTCACTTAAGCAAGGTTTATAGGTCGAAGTATCTGACAGCTGGTGGAGTCCTTCCGCCAGATATTCCTTGCAGTACAAAACAACAGTGGTGAAGCCTTTGCCCGCAGGTAGGATTATAAGGTCAGGATCAGTTTTTAGATGGTGGACTGCAGTTCTTTCTGTGGATGAAAGGTTAGTTTGCATGTTGAGGGATTTGGTGAACGATAGTGAGGCAAGGTTTGAAGTTAAGAAAATCTGGAAAGTTAACAGGGGGTCGTTTGGGGGCAGAGGGTGGATCATGGTTGGATGGAGGAGTGAACTGCTTCAGATTCACTGATGACATCTTTGCTATCTGGATTGAAGGTGAGGACATCCTATCCACATTCCTCTAGAACCTCAACAACTTGTCCCCCTTTTGCTTCACCTGGTCCTACTCAACCCAACAAGCCACCTTCCTAGATGTTGACCTCCACCTCAAAAATGGCTACATCTGTACCTCCGTCCATATCAAACCTACCATCCACCAGCAATACCTCCACTTTGACAGCTGCCACTCATTCCATACCAAGAACTCCCTACGTACAGACTAGCCACCTGTGGTCATCGCATCTGTAGTGATGAGTAGTCCCTCCCAAAATATGTCAAGGGTCTCACTGAAGCCTTCACTGATCATAATTATCCTCCCAACCTTGTACAAAAACAAATCTCCTGTGCCTTATCTTTCCAGTCATCCACCATCTCCCAAAGACCTACCATCCGGCTATGGAGGAGCATTCCCCTCGTAACTCAGTACCTCCCAGGGCTGGAGCAACTGAATTACATTTTCCGCCAGAGTTTCAATTACCTCTCATTGTGCCCTGAAATGAGAAATGTCCTGCCCCACTATCCTTCCCACCCCTCCCACAATGGTACTCCGCCATCCATCAAACCTACACAATATACTCGTCTATCCTTACACAACCCATGCTCCCAAACCCTTACCTCAAGGCTCATACCCCTGTGATAGCCTTAGATGTAAGACATCTCTCATACATCCTCCCACCACCAGCTGCTCCAGTCTGGTCACTAACATCACCTATCCCATCAAAGGCAGCACTACCTGTGAAACCGGTCATGTACTCTACAAGCTAAGCTGCAAGCAGTGTGCTGCATTCTATGTAGGCATGACAACCAACAAGCTCCCTGTCCGCATGAACGGCCACTGACAAACTGTGGACCACCCTGTTGCTGAACACGCTGCCAAACATGATGTCCTTCATTTCAATGACTGCTTCACAGCCTGTGCCATATGTATCTTTCCCAAAAACACCAGCTTTTCTGAACTGCACAGGTGGGATCTTTCCCTGCAATACATCCTAAGTTCGTTAGTCACTGTCCTCACCCATCCAGCCCCTTTCCTGCTCCCCATTCCAACACTACACAGCCACTATTCCACCGCCACACTCAGTCTTTTTATTTCTCTCCTTTTCCGTTACTTCCCCCTCCTCTTCCCCACCTCTCCCCTGCCTTCTTTCTAACCTGCAGCACTTCACTGTCCACCACACCCACCATATTATCATTCCCCCTCCTCAACCCAGCCTCCACCTAACCCCCACCCAGTCGCCACTCCCATCATGCACTGGCGCTGCTGCTTGCAGTGTGGCTTCAGTTGCCTGAGACTGCAGTCGCATGTGTGTGTGTGTGTGTGTGTGTGTGTGTGTCTGTGTGTGTGTGCGCGCGCGCGTGCGCGCATGCATCTATTGCTGACAAAGGCCTTAATGTCCGAAAGCTTTAATCGTGAAAGTCTTTTTGTTGTGCCTGTCTGCGACTTAGCATCTCCGCTATATGTGAGTGGCAACTTACTTCTCATAATACTGTTACATTATATTGTTTGATTTTAACCGAAAAGAGACTTATTTATCTGTATGAAAAACTTAATACTGGAAAAGCACAATGCATTCGCTAAGACGGAGGGAGTACAGGCAAGGTTATGCATGCTTGTATTGAGTTTCAGTGTGCTTTAGAATATTTTTTTTAGTTTTCAGAGATGTGCATACATTTTGTTCATCACCATTAGATGAGTTCTTATTCTTAAGTCAGTCACTGTAAATGATGCTAATTTGGTCAAATAAATCAGCAATTTAATTGATATAAAAATGTTATTTCTCTCTGCAGTTCTTCAAACATCTCATCACATGAGCTCCATTGAAAAAATGCAAAATTTCTGCAGCCCCATTTGACTAATAACCAAATGCCTTATCAGTATTTACTCATACAAAACAACATCAAACATAACATGAACCTAGATCTTTCCCCGTCAATTTCAATAGAAGATTTATAATTTTTTAAGACGGAAAAGGGAGCATTTTATTCTTCTCCCATTCTTACAGCTAAGTAAATGCCACGATGTATCGTGTTGATAGAACTCTAGGATGTGAAAAATCAACACAGTACTTATGTAGTAGCCACCAGAAAGATCGCGGGAGGCGCACATTGGCACGGCGCGTCACGAACGGTAGTCGCCGCCAGTAGAGTCCCGTCCACCAGAGGGCACGCGAGAATTCGGATGCGACCTCTGCCGGCGTAACAACAAGAACAACAACAACAACTCCGGCAGGACAGGCCGTGCGCAGTCAGTCAACATCGGGCAGGCCTAGGACACAGTCCCGGTCTACGCTAAGTGAAGTGCGACGTAACGTGAACAGTGTTACTACACAATTGGCGACGAGTAGGGTCGTTCTTTCGCGTGTTGCGTCGTTGTTCCGGTTTCGCAGTTTCTCCACGGCATGGAGGATTTGGTGTGGGTTTTGGTTGCGCAGCAGACGGAGCTCATGGCCACCGTGAAACAAGTGCTTCCGGCTTTGCTCTCACCGCCGTCTGCTCCGGCGCCGTTCCCTCCTCCCTTTCCCCCGTATGACGAGACGGCGGAGGATTGGGACGCATATGAACATCGCCTTCGGCAGCATTTCCAGGCGTTTCATGTTGCCGATGCGGAGGTATGTCGTGCTCTCTTCTTGTCTTGGATATCTCCCTCGCTGTATCAAGTTTTGCGGCAGCTGGCGCCGTTGCAGGAACCCTCGTCCTTGTCTTTTGACGCATTGTGTTCATTGCTGTCTTCATATTATCGCCGCCGCACGCATGTTGTGGCGGCTAGGGTCGAGTTCTATCAATGCAAGAAACGGCCCCATCAGTCTTACCGGGCGTGGGCCGCAACCCTGCACGGTCTTAGTCGCAAGTGTCATTTTGTCACGGAGCAGTCGCGGGAGTCGTATGCCCATGTTATGGTACGCGACGTCATTGTTCGTTCGGCCCCTGATAGGGAGGTCCGGCAACGGGCCCTGCAGTTAGAAGACCCTTCCCTCGAAGAAGTCCTGTCCATTGCTCAATCGTATGAAGTCTCTCACGCAGCAGGTCAACAGCTGGAAGCGTGGTGCGACGTCGCGGAGGTTCATGGCGGCGCGGCCGCGTCCACTGTGTCCGGGGTGGACGACGTGCGAGCGGTACAATCCGGCCGTTACGGCCGCTCCCGCGCGGCGCGTAAACAGAATTCCGGCCGCCGGCCCCTGTTGCCGTCCTGTGCGTCGTGCTATATACATCACGATCGGTCAAAGTGCCCCCAGCGTTGGGCCGTTTGTCGCAAATGTCATAAAAACGGTCACATTGCTAAAGTTTGCCGCTCAGCCTCAAAGGAATCGAAGGAAGCAAGTACGGAGGATATGGACGTTGACATTCAGGAAGTTTCATCGGGCCAGGCTCCCGACGCATCGGCACGCAAACTCTTTATCGAGGTGTCAGTTCGGTCGCGCCGGTTACAACTGCAAGTAGATACGGGCGCGGCAGTTTCGTTGTTGAATGCACAAACGTATTCCGACCTTGGATCGCCCCCGTTGGCGCCAGTTTACCGGCGTCTACGCGGTTATGGTAACCAGTTCATTCCCCTACTGGGTCAGTTCACTACCGACGTGACTTACAAATCAGTCACTCGGCCTATTACTTTTATTGTTGTCAGTGATGCGAGCTCCGCTAACCTTTTTGGCCTGGATGCCTTTCAAGCTTTCGGTTTTTCTATCGCTGACACCATACAGTTGGTCTCCGAAGACGTTCCCTATCACTCATTAGAATCTTTGATCTCAGACTTTCCAGACATTTTTGAGGAGGGCCTGGGGCGTGTTTCAGATTTTGAAGCTCACTTAACATTGAAGGCGTCGGCTCGCTCGCGTTTTCTACGCGCGAGGCAGATCCCCTTGGCTCTCCGCCCTCAGGTAAAGGAAGAGCTAGACTGGCTGACAGCCCTAGGGGTCGTTCTTCCCATTTCTTCCAGTGAGTGGGCTTCGCCCCTCGTTATTGTCAAGAAGCCCTCTGGAAAATTACGTCTTTGTGGCGATTTTAAGGCCACCATTAATTCCCAATTGGTGGTGGACACCTATCCTTTGCCTCGTGCTGATGAATTGTTCTCCGCCGTGGCGGGAGGCCACTATTTTTCGAAAATCGATCTGTCAGAGGCTTATCATCAGATACCACTTGATGAGGACTCCAAACGGCTGGCAGTCGTCAACACCCCGTTTGGCCTTTACCAATACCAGCGGTTGGCTTTTGGAATATCCAGTGCCCCGGCGATATTCCAGCGTTATCTTGAGCATGTCATGTCGACAATCCCTCATTGTATTAATTACCTGGATGACATAATTGTCACGGGCCGCAGCACGACGGACCACTTGCACAACCTTCGCACCCTCTTTCTCAAATTCAGGTCTGTGGGCTTGCGTTGCAACCTGCAGAAGTCAACCTTCCTCGGCCCACATCGCTGAAGGAGTTACAAGCTTTTTTAGGCAAGATAGCCTATTACCACCGGTTCATTCCCAGGGCTTCCACTATAGCCCACCCCCTGTACTGCCTTCTGCACAAGGGTGTTCCTTTTGATTGGTCGCCGGCATGCGAGCGAGCGTTCACCTCATTGAAGGGCCTCCTCACGTCAGCCCCTTGTTTGGCTACTTTTGATCCCCATAAGCCGTTAGTCCTGGCTACGGATGCTTCACAGTATGGGGTGGGGGCGGTCCTGGCCCATCGCAACGCAGATGGTTCCGAGCAACCACTGGCGTTTGCGTCGAAAACGCTTAGTCCCGTGCAGGCCCATTACTCCCAGGTGGAAAAAGAGGCTTTGGCCATTGTCTACGCTGTTACCAAGTTTCACCCTTTCTTGTATGGCACAAAGTTTCAGTTAATCACTGACCATAAGCCGTTAATATCATTATTTGGCCCCGCCTCTCAGATTCCGGATAGGGCGGCCCACAGACTACAGCGCTGGGCCTTGTTCCTCTCTAAGTACCATTATGACATTCGTTTTCGCCCTACAGGCCAGCATGCCAACGCCGACGCTCTTTCCCGTCTTCCGGTGGGCCCGGACCCTACATTTGATCGAGAGGAGATTATGTGTTTTCATTTGGATGTGGCGTCCCGCCAGGCGGTTGATGGCTTCCCGATCACTAGTTCTCGAGTCGCCAGGGAAACAGCGGCTGACCTGGTTCTCCGGCAAGTAGTTCGCCTCATTCAGCAGGGGTGGTCGTCCCGCCCTCCGGGCCGGGCCTCGGACCCTCTTCGTAATTATTTTCTTCTACGAGACCGTCTCTCGGTCTTGGAAGGAGTTCTCCTTCTGGCTACCGATGATACAGCTCCTCGCGTGGTTGTTCCTGCAAGTTTACGACGGGAGGTCCTCAAGTTATTACATGCGGGGCACTGGGGTGTTTCCCGTACTAAAACCTTGGCTCGCAGACATGTGTACTGGCCCAGTATTGACAGAGAAATTGAGCACTTGGTGGCCGCCTGTTCCCAGTGTGCGAGCCAACAAGCATCTCCCAGGGCAGCGTTCTCTTCATGGCCGCCGGCAACCCAGGCGTGGGAACGTGTTCACATCGATTTTGCGGGGCCGTTTCTCAATGGCTTTTGGCTCATTGTCATTGATGCTTATTCCCGATTCCCATATGTGGTTCGCTGCTCCTCAACCACTTCAGACGTTGCAATCCAGGCACTAGCAAAAATCTTTTCTGTGGAAGGTCTGCCAATCACCCTGGTCTCGGACAATGGACCGCAGTTTCTTTCGCAGACCTTCCAGGATTTTTGTAGGCGCTTCGGTATTCGGCACGTTTGCTCTCCCCCCTTCCATCCACAATCGAATGGGGAAGCTGAGCGCATGGTGCGCACCTTTAAGACGCAGATGAAAAAGTATGTGCACGAATTTCCTGCAGAGGAAGCATTGACGTTTTTCTTGACGGCATACCGGACCACACCAATGGGAGACCGCAGCCCCGCAGAGCTCCTCCATGGGCGTCAACCTAGGACTCTGCTGCACCTCCTCCAGCCTGGTCCTCGCCAGTCTTCCCAAAACGGAGTACCTGGCTTTCCACTGGGTATGTCAGTCTGGGCCCGTGGGTTTGGTCGCAATCCACGTTGGATACCGGCGGTGGTCCTGCACCGACATGGCCGCCGGCTCTATACCTTGCAGGTGGGGGACCGGGTGGTACGTCGTCACCAAAATCAGCTACGTCCACGTTCGGGCACCCACCCTCCGCCCTCTCGGACACCGGCTTCCCCATTGCCGGCACCTGTCTTTGTTTCACAGGGGACGTTACCTCCTCTCCCCGCTGTGACTCTGCCGCACGGTGATGGTTCTCAGCCTTGGCAGCCTCCAGTGGCTCCAGCACCGGCATCGCCGTCATTCGAGATGCCCCAGCGAGAGCCGGCCCCCCTAGCCGGCCCGGTTTCGCAGGGGGCTAGTTCCCCTGTGGTCGTCCCTTCCCCTTCGTCCCCGCCACTAGGTCTTGCCCCTCCTGAGGTGGAACAGGATCCAGACTTCGACAGCTTGTCGCCTGTGCTGTCCCGGGCTCCGGTTGTGGGACGACGGGGGCCTCTTCGTGTGGGTCACTTCCAGCCGTATTCGAAGGTTCCGGCTCGAGGGTTGGCAGATCCCCTCGACTCCGGCCATCCAATGGATGTGGAGGTCATCGCTCCTGCCCGACGCCCCACCTTCCGACGCAGTGGATCACAGTGGCTTCACCCCCCGAAGGAGGAGGAGTGTAGTAGCCACCAGAAAGATCGCGGGAGGCGCACATTGGCACGGCGCGTCACGAACGGTAGTCGCCGCCAGTAGAGTCCCGTCCACCAGAGGGCACGCGAGAATTCGGATGCGACCTCTGCCGGCGTAACAACAAGAACAACAACAACAACTCCGGCAGGACAGGCCGTGCGCAGTCAGTCAACATCGGGCAGGCCTAGGACACAGTCCCGGTCTACGCTAAGTGAAGTGCGACGTAACGTGAGCAGTGTTACTACAACTTATCTCAAATTAGTTTGAAGGTGAGCAGTAAAAACTGAAGTAAACTTTCTCTCTGTCTCTCTGTACATAATTAGAACAGCAAGCACCAGCTGTGACAAACCAGGTGGATTATTGCCTGTCCATTATGTGGCCTCCCTCTCCAGAACTTTTAATTTTTTTTTTAATTTTGTAGTATATTTGATATTCCCATTTACATAGCATGCACACAGTATGTAAAAATCTAAAATACTGACCCATGACGAATTCAACTTAACTGTATTATCTGTTATCTTTTTTAGGTTATCCAGAACCCATAAGTATAATTAGTTTGGCTAAAAGCTGTGCTAATTACACAATATCAGTAATTTAAAGTTTTGTTATCATTGTTCATGTTGTTGTTGTTGTGGTCTTCAGTCCCAAGACTGGTTTGATGCAGCTCTCCATGTTACTCTATCCTGTGCTAGTTTCTTCATCTCCCAGTACCTACTGCAACCCACATCCTTCTGAATCTGTTTAGTGTACTCATCTCTTGGTTTCCCTCTACAATTTTTACCGTACACACTGCCCTCTAATGCTAAATTGGTGATCCCTTGATGCCTCAGAATATGCCCTACCAACTGATCCCTTCTTCTAGTCAAGTTGTGCCACAAATTTCTCTTCTCTCCAATTCTATTCAATACCTCCTCATTAGTTATGTGACCTACCCATCCAATCTTCAGCATTCTTCTGTAGCACAACATTTCAAAAGCTTCTACTCTCTTCTTATCTAAACTATTTATCACCCATGTTTCACTTCCATACATGGCTACACTCCATACAAATACTTTCAGATGTGACTTCCTGACACTTAAATCTATACTCCATGTTAACAAATTTCTCTTCTTCAAAAATGCTTTCCTTACCATGGCCAGTCTACATTTTATATCCTCTCTACTTTGACCATCATCAGTTATTTTGCTCCCCAAATAGCAAAACTCCTTTACTACTTTAATTGTCTCATTTCCTAATCTAATTCCCCCAACATCACCCGATTTCATTCAACTACATTCCATTATCCTCATTTTGATTTTGTTGATGTTCATCTTATATCCTACTTTCAAGACACTGTCCATTCCGTTCAGCTGCTCTTCCAGGACCTTTGCTGTCTCTGACAGAATTACAATGTCATCAGCGAACCTCAAAGTTTTTATTTCTTCACCATGGATTTTAATTCCTACTCCAAATTTTTCTTTTGTTTCCTTTACTGCTTGCTCAATATACAGATTGAATAACATGGGGAGAGGCTAAAACCCTGTCGCACTCCCTTCCCAACCACTGCTTCCCTTTCATGCCCCTTGACTCTTGTAACTGCCATCTGGTTTCTGTACAAATTGTAAATAGCCTTTTGCTTACTGTATTTTAACCCTGCCACCTTCAGAATTTGAAAGAGAGTATTCCAGTCAACATTGCCAAAAGCTTTCTCTAAGTCTACAAATGCTAGAAATGGAGATTTGCCTTTCCTTAATCTATTTTCTAAGATAAGTCATAGGGTCAGTATTGCCTCATGTGTTCCAATATTTCTACGGAATCCAAACTGATCTTTCCCGAGGTCGGCTTCTACCAGTTTTTTCTTTCGTCTGTAAAGAATTTGTGTTAGTATTTTCTAGCTGTGGATTATTAAACTGATAGTTCGGTAATTTTCACATCTGTCAACACCTGCTTTCTTTGGGATTGGAATTATTATATTCTTCTTGAAGTCTGAGGGTATTTTGCCTGTCTCATACATTTTGCTCACTAGATGATAGAGTTTTGTTAGGCCTGGCTCTCCCAAGGCTGTCAGTAGTTCTAATGGAATGTTGTCTACTCCCGGGGCCTTGTTTCGACTCAGGTCTTTCAGTGCTCTGTCAAACTCTTCACGCAGTATCATATCTCCTATTTCATCTTCATCTACATTCTCTTCCATTTCTACAATATTGTCCTCAAGAACATCACCATTGTATAGACCCTCTATCTACTCTTTCCACCTTTATGCTTTCCTTTCATTGTTCATATGTACACCCAATTACTAACTTCCTGATAAAGTAGATAAAAAAATAAGTAATATATTCATACAATCTAAGAGGCATGTTGGTTGCTGGTTTCTGTAATGAGCAAGATCTATGTCAGAAAATATGGGATGATTCAGTGACTGAGTGTGAATTTGTAATTACTTTCATTGAAAATGTTTAAAAGTCAAGAACATCTTGTGTTAATTGTGACAACAGGATATTACGATTCAGGTTGTTTCTAAATAATAATTATTGCAAACATAGTGTGCAAACTGATATGGCTTTTAGATCACAAGGACTTTAGTTTGAGTTTTATTCAATGACTGTGTTAATTATGTATTTGCTGCATGGAGACTTTTGTGAATAATTATGTCAGTGTTACTTTACCGCATTTGAACAATATTGCAGGACAGCAATGAAGTGCAGTATGTGGCTCTCCGCTTACCTGTGCATAGTTAAAGTAGAAAAGTCTCAAACTTGCCTTGTATAACATTTCAGTCAGCAACCAACTGCAGTTAAAGTGTGTGAGCTGCAGCTTTCATTGTCAACTACGTTTTTGGTAATAGATTGTTCATACCATCAACTTTTCAGCTAATTTCAAGGCAGGTGCTGCTACAGAGTTTAACTGTGAGGTTAACTGATAAGCTAAATTTGGTTCCCCTTCCGTATGAGGACTGTTCCACCCAGGCAATATTTGGACTTCAGAATTCTGAAAAACATGACATAGCAGGGAACTATCTGTTGGACAATGAACTAATTGTATACAGAGGTGCAGTGACTGTCGTACAGTAAATACATTTTTGTGTGTAAAAAACTAATTGAAATCACATGTGGACTGAAGGCAGGACAGTGCACAGACAAATTTTCGAGGCAGTACGAGCTTTATTATTTGAAGTAATAATGACGGAAAAAAGCAGAAGCACTGTGTGGAAGAATTCGACCAGTGTTGCTAGTGCTGCCACCAGCTAGACACCAGACATTAATGTGACTGGATTGTGTTCAATAATAGTTTTCTGTGCAAAGTGTGAATAGATGTCAAAGACTGACTATTTACTGACTCAATGTGGAAAAATTGGAAATTTTATGCAGAAGAATTTATCCTGATTGTTGGAAGGAAAAGTGCAGTGAAATTTTTTACTTACATAAGAGAAAAGTGGGAATGGATAAAAGTTTGACTGTATTAGATTAGAGCCCACAAAGAGGCATACCGACAATCCTTCTTTCCACGAACAATAGGAGACTGGAATAGAAGGGAGAACCGATAGAGGTACTCAAGGTACCCACCGCCACACACCGTCAGGTGGCTTGCGGAGTATGGATGTAGATGTAGATGTATTTTTCAGTAACTTGTGCAACAGTAACAGTAATATACTCTGAGGTGACAAAAGTCATGGAATACATCCTAATATTGTGATAGACCTTTTGCCTGGTGTTGTGCAGCAACTTGGCATGGCACGGATTCAACAAGTCGCTGGAAGTCCCCTACAGAAGTATTCAGCCATGCTGCCTCTATGCCTGTCCAAAATTGTGAAAGTATTTCCAGTGCTGGATTTTGTGCATGAACTGACCTATTTCCCATAAATATTTGATGGGATTTACATCAGGTGATCTGGGTTGCCAAACACTCACTCAAATTGTCCACAATGTTTTTCAAATGAATCGCGAACAATAGGGGCCTGGTGTCATACATTGTCATCCATAAAAATTCCATTGTTGTTGGGGAACATGAAGTAAAAGAATAGCTGCAAACTGCCTCCAATAGCAAAACATAATCATTTCCAGTCAATGATTAGTTCAGTTGGACCAGAGGATCCAGTCCCCTCCATGTAAACGCAGCCCACAACATTACGGAGTCACCACCAGCATGCACATTGCTATTGAAAACTTGGGTCAACGGGTTTGTGGGGTCTGCGCCACACTGAAACCCCACTATCAGCTCTTATCACCTGAAATTGGGACTCACTTGACTGACCACAGTTTTCCAGTTGTCTAGGGTGCAACTGATATGGTCACGAGCCCAGGAGAGGTGCAGCAGCTGTTGTTGTGCTTTTAGAAAAGGCACTCGCATCGGTTGTCTGCTACCATAGCCCATTTTGTCACACTGTTGTAACAGATACATTGATCATATGTCCCACATTGACTTTTGCGGTTATTTCACAAAGTGTTGCTTGTCTGTTAGCAACTTTACACAAATGCCACTGCTCCCGGTCGTTAAACAAATGCCGGCAGCAACTGCGTTGGCCATAGTGAGAGGTAATGCCTGGAAAATTTGGTATTCTCGACACACTCTTGACACTGCAGATCTTAGAATATTGAATTCCCTAAAGATTTCTGAAATGGAATATCCCACTTGTCTAGCTCCAACTACCATTCCATGTCCAACGTGTTAATTCCCGTTGTGTGGTGATTATAATGTCAGAAACCTTTATGACAGCTCCGTCAATATGTTGCCCTTTTATGTCTTGTGTACATGATACTACCACCATCTGACTCTTTCTCACCTCAGTGTAAGTGACAGTAAAAAGGAAACGGTAGAGATACCAAAGAATGTACTGAAAGACTCTTTTTGTAATTGACAGTAAAGTGAGCAATTTGCAAAAATAAATATTCAGTATAGATGAGCAGACAGTGATTTTTAGGGTGTTGATTATGAATGGGTTGAATGTCCAGCATCTCTGTTGTGGTTTGCTCTGATCTGGCAAATGTAAAAGATGAAGTCCGACCTTCAATCAATAATACAAAATTATATAGAAGGGCTGGGGTCAAATTATCAGTAAATGATAAGAAAGTAGGAAGTTCAGTGCACTGTTTTGAATTCATTATGTGACAGTAACGCTTTCCCATAGATAGGTGATTCTGTTCTTCCTTTCATAGATCACTCAACCGTCTTCTACTATGCTTCTGTAGACTGTAAATGAACAGTAATCATCTTCTACTTTGCTTGGTTCAAAAGTGTATAATAATTTACTGTTTTAGAATTGGCATTTTGTTTGTTAGTAAGGACTATGACGATGGAATCATGTGAAACACATACAGTATAGGGAAGTTTTACTAAATCTTGTAAAATGTTATTTAACTTGCTTTTTGAGCACGGTATTAGTAAGGAGAATTTTAAGACACTAATAATAAATTTCTTTCAGCCAAAGCGTCAGCTAATTGTAAAATAGAACTGGGTCAGAATATAAGAGATGTGAGTTGGCAAAAGTTTATATAGCAGCATCTACAGGGTGTTTCAAAAATGACCGGTATATTTGAAACGGCAATAAAAACTAAACGAGCAGCGATAGAAATACACAATTTGTTGCAATATGCTTGGGACAACAGTACATTTTCAGGCGGACAAACTTTCGAAATTACAGTAGTTACAATTTTCAACAACAGATGGCGCTGCAAGTGATGTGAAAGATATAGAAGACAACGCAGTCTGTGGGTGCGCCATTCTGTACGTCGTCTTTCTGCTGTAAGCGTGTGCTGTTCACAACATGCAAGTGTGCTGTAGACAACATGGTTTATTCCTTAGAACAGAGGATTTTTCTGGTGTTGGAATTCCACCGCCTAGAACACAGTGTTGTTGCAACAAGACGAAGTTTTCAACGGAGGTTTAATGTAACCAAAGGACTGAAAAGCGATACAATAAAGAATCTGTTTGAAAAATTTCAACGGACTGGGAACGTGACGGATGAACGTGCTGGAAAGGTAGGGCGACCGCGTACGGCAACCACAGAGGGCAACGCGCAGCTAGTGCAGCAGGTGATCCAACAGCGGCCTCGGGTTTTCATTCGCCGTGTTGCAGCTGCGGTCCAAATGACGCCAACGTACACGTATCGTCTCATGCGCCAGAGTTTACACCTCTATCCATACAAAATTCAAACGCGGCAACCCCTCAGCGCCGCTACCATTGCTGCACGAGAGACATTAGCTAACGATATAGTGCACAGGATTGATGACGGCGATATGCATGTGGGCAGCATTTGGTTTACTGACGAAGCTTAATTTTACCTGGACGGCTTCGTCAATAAACAGAACTGGCGCATATGGGGAACCGAAAAGCCCCATGTTGCAGTCCCATCGTCCCTGCATCCTCAAAAAGTACTGGTCTGGGCTGCCATTTCTTCCAAAGGAATCACTGGCCCATTTTTCAGATCCGAAACGATTACTGCATCATGCTATCTGGACATTCTTCGTGAATTTGTGGCGGTACAAACTGCCTTAGACGACACTGCGAACACCTCGTGGTTTATGCAAGATGGTGCCCGGCCACATCGCACGGCTGACGTCTTTAATTTCCTGAATGAATATTTCGATGATCGTGTGATTGCTTTGGGCTATCCGAAACATACAGGAGGCGGCGTGGATTGGCCTCCCTATTCGCCAGACATGAACCCCTGTGACTTCTTTCTGTGGGGACACTTGAAAGACCAGGTGTACCGCCAGAATCCAGAAACAATTGAACAGCTGAAGCAGTACATCTCATCTGCATGTGAAGCCATTCCGCCAGACACGTTGTCAAAGGTTTCGGGTAATTTCATTCAGAGACTACGCCATATTATTGCTACGCATGGTGGATATGTGGAAAATATCGTACTATAGAGTTTCCCAGACCGCAGTGCCATCTGTTGTTGAAAATTGTAACTACTGTAATTTCGAAAGTTTGTCTGCCTGAAAATGTACTGTTGTCCCAAGCATATTGCAACAAACGGTGTATTTCTATCGCTGCTCGTTTAGTTTTTATTGCCGTTTCAAATATACCGGTCATTTTTGAAACACCCAGTACATCTACAGGATAACTCAGCAATTCACAACGAAGTGTCTGGCATAGCATTCACCAAACCACATTCTGGCTATTTCTCTACCGTTCCACTCCTGAACAGCATGCGAGAAAAACGAGCACTTAAATATTTCTTTGGGAGCTCTGATTTCTTTTATTTTATCATGATGATCATTTATCCCTCTGTAGGTGGGTGCCAACAGAATATTTTCGCAATTGGAGGACAAGGTTGCTGACTGAAATTTCATGAGAAGATCCTGCTACAAAGAAAAACACTTTTGTTTCAATAATTGCCATCCCAAATCATGTATCACATCTGTGGCACTCTCTTCCCTATTTTGCAGTAATATAAAATGAGCTACCTTCCTTTGGATTTTTTCAGTGTTCTCCATCAGTCCCATCTGATGCAGATCCCACACCACACAGCAATACTCCAGAAGAGGGCAGACAGGAGTCATGTAAGCAGTCTCTCTAGTAGAACTGTTGCATTTTCTAAGTGTTGTGCCAATAAATCAGTCTATGGTTCCCTTTCCCCATAACATTATTTATGTGATCATCCCAGTTTAAGTTGTTTGTAACTGTAATCCCTAAATATTTAGTAGAATTTACAGCCTTCAGTTTTGTGTGATTTACTGTGTAACCAAAATTCAGCACATTTCTTTTAGTATTCACAGGGATGACTTCACACTTTTCATTATTCAGACTCAGTCATCACTTGAGCACCATACAGATATCTTGTCTAAATCATTTTGTGGTTGGTTCTAATGACTTTACATGACTTAATAGCAACATCATCCGCAAACAGTCTATGAGGGCTGCCCAGATTGTCTCCCATGTTGTTTGTGTGGATCAGAAAGAGCAGAACACCTGTAACACTTCCTTAGGAATGCCTGATATTATTTCTGTTTTACTCGATGACTATCTGTCAGTTACTACAAACCGAATTCAGCTGCACCACCGAGGCTGTACTCTACAGACATACAAACTGATTAGAAGACTCCAGTGAGCAACGGTGTCAAAAGCCTTCAGGAAATCTAAAAATATGGTTTCAATTTGATATCCCTCATAGAAAGCACTCATTACTTCTTGAGAATAAAAACTAGTTGTGTGTCACAAGAATGATATTTTCTGAAACTCATTTTCTTTGAGGTAATTCATAATGTTAGAACACAATATATGTTCCAAAATCCTACTGCAAATTGACGTTAGTGATATGGGTCTGTAATTCAGTGGATGACTCCTAGCCCTTTCTTCAGTATTGGTGTGGCTTGTGCAACTTTCCAGTCTTTAGGTACGGGTTTTTCAATGAGGAGGTGGTTGCTCATGATTACTAAGTATGAAGCTCCTGTATCAGCATACTGTGAAAGGAACCTGACTGGTGTACAGTCTGGACCGGAAGCCTTGCCTTTCTTAGGTGTTTTAAGTTGCTTTGCTTTGCTACACTGAGAATATCTACTTCTGAGTTACTCCTGATGGCAGTTGTTCTAGATTTGAATTCTGGAGTATTTACTTCATCTTCTTTGGTGAAGGAGTTCCCAAAAAGTGTTTAGTAACATTGCTTTAGTGGCACTGTCATCAGTAACATCACCACTGTTATCGTGCAGTGAAGGTATTGATTGTGTCTTGCCATTGGTTTACTTTACATATGACCAGAATCTCTTTGGGTTTCCTGCCAGATTTCAAGACAGTCTCTTTGTGGAAACTATTAAAAGCATTTCGCACTGAAGTTGTGCTAAATTTCGAGCTTCTGTAAAACTACACCAATCTTTGGGATTTTGCTTACTTTTAAATTTGGCATGCTTTTTTGGTGCTTCTGCAATAGTGTTCTGACTCATTTTGTGTGCCATTGGGGATCAGAAGTAGAGAGGGAGATAATATCTTGAATACATTGGTTTAGTACTATTTGTGGTAACATGTAAAAGATTTGGTGCTCAATACAATTATTTGTAAAAAGATTACATCTGTGAAAAAAGTGTTATACCGCAGACATTCCAGTTTCAGTTACGAGAAATGCAGTCCAGTTGCCTATAGCAATAACTGAAGTACCAAAGCAAGGTTTGTGTCTATTTTGCCCTTCAGGCCTCACTTCAAAGTAACATAGAGGTATGAAGTAAATGTAATGAAATCAGAAAATAAATACTCATATTTTGTCATATGAAAAATATGTTTTGTCTATAAGATCAAACAATGGAAAAGCCAGGTAGGAATATTAACAATGTAGGAAAGTACAGATTGCTACTTACCATAAAGAAGATGCACCAAGTTGCAGACAGGCACAATTAAAAGACACTCACATGTCGCTTCTGGCCACAGCTTTCGTCAGTAAACACACACACACACACACATACATACACACACACACACAAGCAAGCAAGCACACCTCAAGCGCACACAACAGCCAACTCCAGCACCTCGGGTGGGAAGCATCTGGCCCAAGATGCTGGAGTTGGCGGTCGTGTGTGTGTGTGTGTGTGTGTGTGTGTGTGTGTGTCTTTACTAATGAAAGCTGTGGCCAAAAGCTATATGTGAGTGTCTTTTAATCATGACTGTATGCAACTTGGCATGTCTTCTTTACAGTAAGTAGCGAACTATTTTGTCTACAAGAGTTTGATATGTTACCGTGGAGTATTATTCTTTAGAGTTATTTTGTACCGTGCAATGCAGATGTTTAATTGATGATTAATGAGATGATAAAGTATAATGAATATGACAGCTGAAAGCAAGGGGAAACTACAGCCATAATTTTTCCCGAGGGCATGCAGCTTTACTGGATGGTTAAATGATGATGGCGTCCTCTTGGGTAAAATATTCCAGAGGCAAAATAGTCCCCCATTCGGATATCCGGGCGGGGACTACTCAAGAGGACATAGTTATCAGGAGAAAGAAAACTGGCGTTCTATGAATTGGAGCGTGGAATGTCAGATCCCTTAATCGAGCAGGTAGGTTAGAAAATTTAAAAAGGGAAATGGATAGGTTAAAGTTAGATATAGTAGGAATTAGAGAAGTTCGCTGGCAGGAGGAACAAGACTTTTGGTCAGGCAAATACAGGGTTATAAATACAAAATCAAATATGGGTAATGCAGGAGTCTGTTTAATAATGAATAACAAAATAGGAGTGCAGGTAAGCTACTACAAACAGCATAGTGAACACATTGTTGTGGCCAAGATAGACACGAAGCCCACGCCTACTACAGTAGTACAAGTTTATATGCCAACTAGCTCTGCAGATGATGAAGAAATTGAAGAAATGTATGATGAAATAAAAGAAATTATTCAGATAGTGAAGGGAGACGAAAATTTAATAGTCATGGGTGACTGGAATTCAGTAGTAGGAAAAGGGTGAGAAGGAAACATAGTAGGTGAATATGGATTGGGGCTAAGAAATGAAAGAGGAAGCCGCCTGGTAGAATTTTGCACAGAGCACAACTTAATCATAGCTAACACTTGGTTCAAGAATCATGAAAGAAGGTTGTATACATGGAAGAACCCTGGAGACACTAGAAGATTTCAGTTAGATTATATAATGGTAAGACAGAGATTTAGTAACCAGGTTTTAAATTGTAAAACATTTCCAGGGGCAGATGTGGACTCTGACCACAATCTATTGGTTATGAACTGTAGATTAAAACTGAAGAAACTGCAAAAAAGTGGGAATTTAAGGAGATGGGACCTGGATAAACTGAAAGAACCAGAGGTTGTACAGAGTTTCAGGGAGAGCATAAGGGAACAATTGACAGGAATGGGGGAAAGAAATACAGTAGAAGAGGAATGGGTAGCTTTGAGGGATGAAGTAGTGAAGGCAGCAGAGGATCAAGTAGGTAAAAAGACGAGGGCTAGTAGAAATCCTTGGGTAACAGAAGAAATATTGAATTTGATTGATGAAAGGAGAAAATATAAAAATGCAGTAAATGAAGCAGGCAAAATGGAATACAAACGTCTCAAAAATGAGATCGACAGGAAGTGCAAAATGGCTAAGCAGGGATGGCTAGAGGACAAATGTAAAGATGTAGAGGCTTATCTCACTAGGGGTAAGATAGATACTGCCTACAGGAAAATTAAAGAGACCTTTGGAGAAAAGAGAACCACTTGTATGAATATCAAGAGCTCAGATGGAAACCCAGTTCTAAGCAAAGAAGGGAAAGCAGAAAGGTGGAAGGAGTATATAGAGGTTCTATAAAAAGGCGACATACTTGGGGGGAATATTATGGAAATGGAAGAGGATGTAGATGAAGATGAAATTGGAGATACGATACTGCGTGAAGAGTTTGATAGAGCACAGAAGACCTGAGTTGAAACAAGGCCCCGGGAGTGGACAACATTCCATTAGAACTACTGATAGCCTTGGGAGAGCCAGGCCTGACGAAACTCTACCATCTGGTGAGCAAGATGTATGAGACAGGCGAAATACCCTCGGACTTCAAAAAGAATATAATAATTCCAATCCCAAAGAAAGCAGGTGCTGACAGATGTGAAAATTACCGAACTATCAGTTTAATAAGTCACGGATGCAAAATACTAATGCAAATTCTTTACAGACGAATGGAAAAACTGGTAGAAGCAGACCTCAGGGAAGATCAGTTTGGATTCCATAGAAATATTGGAACACGTGAGGCAATACTGACCCTATGACGTATCGTAGAAGGTAGATTAAGGAAAGGCAAACCTACGTTTCTAGCATTTGTAGACTTAGAGATAGCTTTTGACAATGTTGACTGGAATACGCTCTTTCAAATTCTGAAGGTGGCAGGGGTAAAATACAGGGAGCGAAATGCTATTTACAATTGGTACAGAAACCAGATGGCAGTTATAGGAGTCGAGGGGCATGAAAGGGAAGCAGTGGTTGGGAAGGGAGTGAGACAGGGTTGTAGCCTCTCCCCAACGTTATTTAATCTGTATATTGAGCAAGCAGTGAAGGAAACAAAAGAAAAATTTGGAGTAGGTATTAAAATCCATGGAGAAGAAATAAAGACTTTGAGGTTCGCCGATGACATTGTAATTCTGTCAGAGACAGCAATGGACTTGGAAGAGCAGTTGAACGGAATGGACAGTGTCTTGAAAGGAGGATATAAGATGAACATCAACAAAGGCAAAATGAGGATAATGGAATGTAGTCGAATTAAGAGAATTAGATTAGGAAATGAGACACATAAAGTAGTAAAGGAGTTTTGCTATTTGGGGAGCAAAATAACTGATGATGGTCGAAGTAGAGAGGATATAAAATGTAGACTGGCAATGGCAAGGAAAGCATTTCTGAAGAAGAGAAATTTGTTAACATCGAGTATAGATTTAAGTGTCAGGAAGTCGTTTCTGAAAGTATTTGTATGGAGCGTAGCCATGTATGGAAGCGAAACATGGACGATAACTAGTTTGGACAAGAAGAGAATAGAAGGTTTCGAAATGTGGTGCTACAGAAGAAGATTAGATGGGTAGATCATATAACTAATGAGGAGGTATTGAATAGAATTGGGGAGAAGAGAAGTTGGTGGCACAACTTGACTAGAAGAAGGGATCGGTTGGTAGGACATGTTCTGAGGCATCAAGGGATCACCAATTTAGTATTGGGGGGAAGCGTGGAGGGTAAAAATCGTAGAGGGAGACCAAGAGATGAATACACTAAACAGATTCAGAAGGATGTAGGTTGCAGTAGGTACTGGGAGATGAAGAAGCTTGCACAGGATAGAGTAGCATGGAGAGCTGCATCAAACCAGTCTCAGGACTGAAGACCACAACAACATCATCAACAACAACAATGAATATGTAATGATGATGTATATATGGAAGTATGTGGAATGTAAGAATACTGACACATCGACAATAAGTGAAGTAAAAATGAAATGCTAATAAGAAATGTATTAGATACACTATGTGATCAAAAGTATCTAGAGACCCCCAAAAACATACATTTTTCATATCAGGTGCACTGTGGTGCCACCTACTGCCAGGTACTCCATATCAGCGATCTCAGTAGTCATTAGACATCATGAGAGAGCAGAATGGGGTGCCCCACGGAATTCATGGATTTCGAACATTGTCAGGTAATTGGGTGTCACTTGTGGCATACATCTGTACACAAGATTTCCACACTCCTAAGTATCCCTTGGTCCACTGTTTCCAATGTGATAGTGAAGTGGAAACATGAAGGGACATGTACAGCACAAAAGCATACAGGCTGACCTCGTCTGTTGAATGAAAGAGACCACCGACAGTTGAAGAGGGTTATAATGTGTAATTGGCAGACATCTATCCAGACCATCACACAGGCATTCCAAACTGCATCAGGATCCACTGCAAGTACTATGACAGTTTGGGGGGAGATGAGAAATCTTGGATTTCATGGTCGAGCGACTACTCATAAGCCACACGTCATGCCAGTAAATACCAAATGACACCTTGCTTGGTGTAAGGAGCGTAAACATTGAACAATTGAAGAGTGGAAAAAATGGCAGGGTATGGGTATGGCGAGCACTCGCTGAACGTCATCTGCCAGCTTGTGTTTTGCCAATAGTAAAATTTGGAGGCGGTGGTGTTATGGTGTGGTCATGTTTTTCATGGAGAGGGATTGCACCCCTTGTTGTTTTGTGTGGCACTATCACAGCACAGGCCTACATTGATGTTTTAAGCACCTTCTTGCTTCCCCCTGTTGTAGAGGAATTCGGGGATGGCAATTTCATCTTTCAACACAATCAAGCACCTATTCCTAATGCACGGCCTGTGGTGGAGTGGTTACATAACAATAACATCCCTGTAATGGACTGCCCTGCACAGAGTCCTGACCTGAATCCCATAGAACACCTTTGGAATGTTGACTTCGTGCCAGGCCTCACCGACATTGATACCTCTCCTCAGTGCAGCACTCCATGAAGAATGGGCTGCCATTCCCCAAGAAACCTTCAGCACCTGACTGAACATATGCCTGCAAGAGTGGAAGCTGTCATCAAGGCTAATGGTGGGCCACCACCATATGGAATTCCGGCATTACTGATGGAGAGTGCCACAAACTTGTAAGTCATTTTCAGTCAGGTGTCTGGATACTTTTGATCACATAGTGTAGTGTACCAATGGTTAGGGAGCCTGACTTTTGCAGTAGAGTAATCATGATGAATACACTCCCATAGCTAACAAAGTTCGTAAAGAAAGTATATGATGAAAGTAAAAGGTGTTAGTATAACATGTTAAATGTGTACAGACGCATATCATTTTTTGTATAGGGGAACATCTTTAAGAGTTAGGCAACATGTAGTTATTTTGTATACAAGGTGATACTTACTAACATTTAAAATCCTCTGAAATGACACAGATGACACTGAGACAAGTAATTGAATATAACACACATGGGGCTGCAATTATTCAGAAATACCCCAAAAGTGGAAGACAGATGCTGACCATGTGCCATCACCAAGTGACATACCTCACCGCACATTTAGCGGTTGAGCCTACAAACCTGATGCACCTTGATCATCTCAACCCAAGTCAAGTATTCATGTTGGTGCGTCTTTGCACCTGTGTGCACGACTTCAGTGCGTGGAACTCAGGGTTCGAGTTGTGTGTCTAGCACGCAGAATTTTTTCCATTGCTTTGATAGTGATGTGTTTACACTGAGCTTTAATTTATTAATTTATTTACTGGTCTTGCAGTCTCCCTTGGTTTACTGCAGAATACAATAAAATACGAAATCCTACTATGAGTATAAGCTTATGAACTGTGTCACTTCCAGTAAATGACCTACATTTTTCTTTACTATATAACTGTATATAACAATAAAATAAGGGAGAAAAGAAAAGAAACACAAAGTAAGAACAGCTTTTGATTGATTACAGTGAAGACAATAATTTCATAACTTCCACATTTACAACATATCACATTTCCAAAAGGTGTTTGAAATTTGTGCTATTTGCTTGAACGCAAGTGCTGCATCACTCAGTTGTCCCTTCACACATGTACTCGAATCCTCTGAATTTTTATGTGATCTCACATAATCAACATATATCATCCAGTTCTGGGGCATTTCCCGAATTTTGTGGCCCATGTCTCTTATATTAAATTACTTGTTACAACGTCATCTACATCGCTTCTGCGTTTTTTAAACATTAATAAGAATAACACTGTATAATGTACGACATTGGAAATGAAACACTGAGTAAGAGAGTAACATTTTGATGAAGTACTGATAATATTCTGCTGCGTATATAATTTTCTTTCTGTTAGTAGTTGCTTTCGTGTTCATGCTAAGAATGATGATCAGAAAAAAAACAATGTTTTGCTAATGAAGTGACAATTATTAAAAAGTGGTAGGAATCTGAGTACACTGACTGGATTTGATATTAATGAGGTGGAAATTATGAGAAGTAGTTTCAGTTCAGTGATTTGAGTTAGAGTAAAAGCTAACATGAAGCACTGTCCATTCTCTTTATGTTGTTAGATTACCAGTTATGTCAACCTGAAAAACAGACAGACAGACAGACAGACAGACACACACACACACACACACACACACACACACACACACTTGCACACTCTAAAGCACAAAAAAAAACAACTGGTATAAGCAAGCGTATTCAAATGCAGAGACATGTAAGCAGACAGAATTCAGCGCTGCGGTCAGCAACACCTATATAAAACAAGTGTCTGGCACAGTTGTTAGATTGGTTACTGCTGCTACAATGGCACGTTATCAAGACTTAAGTGAGTTTGAATGTGGTGTTATAGTTGGCGCGTAAGCGATGGGACACAACACCTCTGAGGTAGTGATGAAGTGGAGATTTTCCCATATGACCATTTTACGAGTGAATCAGGAATCCGGTAAAACATCAAATCTCCAACATCGCTTTGGCCGGAAAAAAGATCCTGGAAGAACAGGACAAACACCGACTGAAGAGAATCATTCAACGTAACAGAAGTGAAAGCATTCCGCAAATTGCTGCAAATTTCAATGCTGTGCCATCGACAAGTGTCAGTGTGTGAACCACTCAACGAAACATCAATATGGGCTTTTGCAGCCAAAGGCCCACTTGTGCACCCTTGATGACTGCATGACACAAAGCTTTATGCCTCACCAGGATCCATCAACACTGGCATTGGATTGTTGATGACTGGAAACATGTTGCCTGGTCAGATGAGTCTTGTTTCAAATTGTATTGAGCGGATGGACATGTACAGATATGGAGACAACCTCATGAATCCATGTACACTGCATGTCAACAGGGGACTGTTGAAATTGGTGGAGGCTCTGTAATGGTGTGGGGCATGTGCAGTTGGAGTGATGTGGGACCCCTGATATGTCTAGAAATGTTTCTGACAGGCGACACGTACATAAGCATCCTGTCTGATCGCCTGTATCCATTCATGTCCATTGTGTATTCCGACAGACTTGGGCAATTCTAGCAGGACAATGCAATGAAAATAGCAATTAATGGAAATGAAATGGAAATGAGCGTTTGGCATCATTGGCCAGGAGGCCCCTCGCAGGGCAGGTCCGGCCGCCTTGGTGCACATCTTATTACATTCGACGCCACACTGGGCGACCTGTGTGCCGGATGGGAATGAAATGATGATGAAGACAGCACATGGAGAAAAACCCCGACCCAGCCGGGAATCGAACCCGGGTCCATAGCATGGCAATCTGTTACGCTGACCACTCAGCTATTAGGGCAGACATAGCAATTAATATTTTAGGTAAAACATTGTTACTGAAATACACTGATGGAAAAAGTTACAGCACCAAAACATAATTAATGTAGAGTAATGAAATTTCAGGATTACATTTGTCTAGGTAACATATTTAAGTAATTTACATTGCAAGATCAAAGGTTAATGTAAGCGTTAAGCAACTGGAAATGTGAAATGCTAGAACATTAATAACCAGTGTAATGATCAGAATGTTGAATTCAAGCATGCAAACATGCAGCACTGTGTTGTACAGGTGCAGGATGTCAGCTTGTAGCATTGAACGAACGCCTATTGTACTTGATCAGTCAATGTAGGGATGGTTAATGCTGTTTGTCAATGACGCTGTAGTTGTTGTTTGATGATGTCCAATATGAGCTTAACTGGAGACAGATCTGGTGATTGAGTAGGCCAAGGCAACATGCCACCACTCTGTAGAGCATGTTGGGTTATAACAGCAGTATGTGGGTGAGCATTATCCTGTTAAAACAGCTCCTGGGTTACTGCTCATGAATGGCAGCACAAAAAGTCAAATCACCAGACTGACGTATAAATTTGCAGGATGGGTGCATGGGTCACCCACAACAGTGCTTTTAGTGTCATACGAAATCTTACCTCAGACACAACTCCAGGGCAGGTTGGTTACAGGCCCTCAATTTCCTCTCGCTAAACAAAACATGGCCGTCACTGGCACTGAGGCAGAACCAGCTTTCATCATACAACACAACCGATCTCCCCCTGCCCTCCAACAAGCTCTTGCTCGACACCATTGAAGTCGCAAACAGCGACAGTTTGGGGTCAGTGAAACGCACGCTACAGGGTGCCTGGCTTGGAATTGTCCTTGAACTGCTGCTCAAATTGCTGTTGCAGATGCAGCACAATGCACCAGAGACACATGACAAATACAATGGTCTTCCTTCTTGGTAGTGCCATGTGGCCATCCAGAGCTCATACTTCTTGGAACCGTACATTGTCTTGCCCACCTCTGCCAGCAGTCGTGTATAGTGGCTACATTCCTGTGAAGTCTCTCTGCAGTATCACAGAAGGAACTCCAGCTTCTCATAGCCCTGTTACATAACTTCATTCAAACTCAGAGAGGTGTTGATAACAGCATCTTTTCATCTTAAAGGCAGTTTTAATTAACATCAACTCACCACGTCCAATTTCAAAGGTAACTAACACACACGACTGTTACAGTGTTTATTTAAAGGAAACCTGACTTGCATCCTCACACTGGCACTGCTATCATCACTCTTATGCGACTGGCACAAAATTTGACTAGACATCATCTTTCTGATGCAGAAACATGCCTACCAACTTCTGTTTGTCACACAATTTCTTCTTGGTGTCGATATTTTTTTCCCCCTTCAGTGTAGAATTGTATATTTGAAAAACCAATTAGTAGAATACAATAGGAATTATTGCTGTATCTGGAAGTTTGTATTTAAACAAAATTCCATCCACTATTCAGTTATTCAGAAATGTAAATCTATAATTGCAATTTGCGGAAATCTCGCAAACAACAAAAGACAACTTCAGTTTTAATTGTTGTAAACTTCTGTAAGTGGCATGTTGGCAGCCATTTCACTTCAGTCTGTTGAGAGTTATGAAATGAGTCTGCTCCAGGTTCATGGGATAACATACCAAAGACAATTTAGTATGGCTTACAAGGCAGGACACATACTGAGTGTTACCTAAATTTCATGTTCAGGAGTTTATTCAATGATTCAGTGACCACTTTTGGATGATTGAGTGGAAATTTGTAATTATTTTGATTGAAAATGTTAATCATCAATAATGGCTAGAGTAAACTGTGACAATAGGGTAAGACTATGAATGGGCTGTTTCCAAATGATAATTACTGTGCATAATATGTTCATATCGATATTATTGTTCGATCTAAAGGACAGTGGTTTAATAGTTTTATTCAGTGACTGTGTTAATTACATATTTGCCACATGCAATAATTATGTCAGTGGTAGTTTACTGCACTTGAACAATATTGCAGGACATCAACGAAGTACAGTATGTGGCTATCCATTTAACTGTACATAAATAATACAAATACTTCTGTCAGCATCCAAGTGAAATTAATGTGTGTGAACCACAATTTTAGGTGTAGACTGCATTACCGATAATAGGCAGTTCCCACCATCAACTTTTCAGTCAGTTTTGATGGAGGTGCTGCTACTGAGGTTAACAGTGCAGATAAAAACAGGTAATCTACAGAGCATTCAGCACTACTCTGGTGATTAGCGGATCCAACATACCATGTTCGTGACTTTTAAGACAGAAATAATAGCACAATAAACTTAAATTTGGAATCAAACTAGTCTTGATGTTTAAAATAAAAGTAGAATTGTGCCTGACGGTGTGCAGACAACTCGAAACAGCCACCACATCCAATTTTAAGTATGACATAATCAATCACACTGTGTTACCAACAGATTGCAAGAAGCTGTGCTTTTTCTATGATCATATTTCATCAATGGTTTCTTGTCATGTTTTTCTGATACCAGCAACTGGAATTCTGAGAATAATTACATTACTTTAGCTGCTGGTAACAAACTGATTGATGAAAATTATATGTATACTAACACTCCACCTGGTTTCGGATGGGTAGCATTGGGTATCTACAGCCAGACAAACTATTTGGTCTAGTGTATTTTGTTTGCAGGTAACTGCATAGAGTTATGAATAAATGTGAGAGAACAACATTAAGTAACTGAATGCCATCACTTTCAGATAACTTATGCAATGTACAGCAGGAAAGATGTCTGGAGGAATATTGAATTGGTGTTTGGTGTACATATCATGGCAATGCTTGGAAGCACATCTTGTTGTAAGTAATACGTTTACATCCAGGGTAAACACGGCATGAGAATTTTTTTTTTCTTTTCTTTTTTCTTTTTTTTTAAAAAAAAAGAAAAAATCCGATGTGAGGTACATATTTAGCTCATGTTACAGCACTTCCCTTGTGAAGCTTAGTATGCACTGTGATGCATTGTTGACACTCGTTGTCACAATACAGGGTGTTTCAAAATGAATATATGGCTTTTAAGGCTTTGCTGCACATATTACTTTCACCTTACAACTATAAATAACACACCTAATGAAAGAGAAACACAAACAGTTTTTTTTACAATTATTCAGTGCGAACACCTATCACACATCGAGTCGATAGATGAGTTGCTCCAAAACCTTGATCAATTGCCAGGAATAACTGTTGTAATAACACTGTTTCTAAAGTCGGATAGATCAGCTGGTATCGGAGACACATACACATATTCACGTTAGATCATGTGTGAACATGGAGGTCATGCATAAAATGCTCTGTCATTCGGCCCCTTGGGGCCAATCCAGCGATCAGGTACAACATCGTTTAACCAGTCGCATACTGAGTTATGTCAGTGAGGCGGTACACTATTTTGCTGTCAAATAAAGTTGTGTTGTTCAACTTTTTCCAATTGAGACATGGGCCATAGTTGTAGCACATCAAGATAAGAAATGCCAGTTAAATATGCTGCACCGAAAAAGAAAGACCCATAAACTTTCCACAGGGATACAGCACAAGAAGCATTCAGTCTGCAACTGTATCATCTCCTGGCGATTATCTGATCACCAGATGTGCACATTACATGTGTTAACACTTCCTCTGATGTGAAATGTTGATTCATCACTGAGGATGACACGGCCCAGAAATCTTGGTTGTCATGCAGCAACATTTCGTTTGCTAAGTTGGCACATAAATTGTAGTCTGTATGTATTAGAACTTGTAACAACTACAAATGATAAGGATGTAGTTGTAAGCGTCTCCTTGAAAGTCTCCACACAGACTCCACTGAAGCTGCTAATTCACGACTAGACTTCCGAACTGATTTCTTGGGGCTACGCATGAAAGACTCTCATTCGTTCAACATGTTCTTCAGTCACTCTTGGTCGTTTCATACTCTTCCCTTTGCGCACAGGTATACAAATATCATTTTATGTATTATTTACAATTGTAAGTTGAACATAATAAATGCTACAAAGCCTTAAAAAGCCATACATTCATTTTGAAACACCATGTACTTTGTCAGGGACTCTTTATGGCAGACATCTTTGCCATGCCATGCAAAGAATCGTGTCCACAACTAGGTTTGATTCAAGGAAGGCAGAAAGCTGAGTCATCTGATGTGCTGCTGAAAGAAGGTACTGTATGTGAATGAAGCAAAATAGCTGAAGTAGTTTTTCATGTTTTTTCACTGTGCACTTGTTCTCAAATTATTGCAGGGAAACTATTGGTTAAAATATTTTTATTTCAAACTGTAAATCTCTCATCACAGCCTGGTGATAATGAGGTGGTTAGCTTTCTGTTACTGGTCAGATTTATTATGATTCTTTTATGATTCTTCAAAGTTGAGTAACTCGCTGCCTGTTGTTTGAAGGAACTGCAGTGAATTAAGATTGCAAATTGTGATTGCTAATTGAGAGAAGCAGAAATCGGCAGTCTGAAACTGTTGTCATATTTTGAAATGTATATCTGAAAGTCGAGTAACTCACTGCCCATTGTTTGAAGAAATTGCAGTGAATTAAGGGAGAAAATTGTGATTGCTAATTGAAAGAAGCAGAAATCGGCAGTCCGAAACAGTTGCCATATTTTGAAGTGTATATTTCCAAACCACTGAAAGGTGAATGATAGGTTAAAAGGCAAAGTGCAAAAATGTGACACAGCCACGGCTCAATCTCCCAATCTTTTAGTTTTCAGCCACATGCTCTACAGCTAGATCATCAAATGCAAAATAGATCCCACTTGCTGCATTCTTGAGACACCCTGCTTTCTCGTGTTATGATTGCTGTTCGCTAGGTGGCAATGGAATCATTTTCATTGTTCAACTTTAATTCAACATCATTCAAACAATTTGTACAAAATATTTATAACTTATATGCAAAAATTTTTCGTGTGAATCAGTGTATTTTTTAGTCAAAACTGGATCAAAAGCCCTCTGTGAGTGCCTGTGATTAGCCTGCATATGCAGATGGATGTGAGCAAGTGACTTCAATTTTTATATAGAGATAAGAGAAAAGAAGATATGAGAATGTACACTAATAAATGTTTAAATAAATTACATCATGATTCACAACGATTTCAGCAACAAACATTTATTTCATTAGTATCAGATTTTTTGGAAACTAAAATGATGAAAATTTATTCACATCTGGACACAAACAGATTCAGAATTGTGATGTGTTAGTCATTGCACAACATAACAGTAATTGAAAGAGACTGAAATGATATTAAATCTGAACATAGAATGGTTTAGAAACAAACATGTTCTTCCAAACACAGCACATAAAGAAGCAATAGTATGTTCAGATGTTTAGAAAAAGATATCAACTTTATTTAATCTTTCCAGAAACTTTACAGAAAAATATTCTGCTTAACCCAGATGACATACAGACACAAAATCCACATGCATTAATCAAAAATATCTTGCAAATTGCATAGTATGTACACAACCTCAACATGGCAGTAATTGTAACATATTTTCACAAAATTAATATTCTTAATTTTGAAATAAGAAGATAAATTGTATAAGGCACTTTCCAAAGGTAAGGGTCAACTGGAAATAAATTTAGATACGAAGGCGACAACAAGTAGAATAGGATGTGCAAAGATGTTTCAGTTCAATTCTTGTTAACTGGCAGCCCTACTTTCATAAGTTTAGTTGACATTTTGGTGGCTAACAACAATCAGAAACTAAACTATACAGTCAGTAATGAAGTCCAGACTGAAAATCAAATTCCAAAAATAAAAGAGACATTAACAGTCAATAACAATGCCACGAAGGACCGGCAAGGCAGACATTTAATTACAAAATACTGGACATCTGTGTTTGGATTCTAGAGCCAGAAATGATATCTGACTGGTTGAGGGTGTGACAATGTGGATGAAACCAAAAATACCTTTGCAGTGTCTCCAACTATGTAGCTTAGTTGGCATCTGTCTTTAAATGTATGCCAACTGAGGTTTTTCACCATTTTGGTGACACTCCCCCATGAGTCAAATAAACCTGTCACCATCTGTGATGCGCTTCTTTACATACATTCAATATCCCCTGTTAGTCCTATCTGACATGGGTCCCCACACTTGAGCAATATTTTAAAACAACATACACAAGTGTTTCATAAGCAGTCTCCTTTGTAAACTGTCCTTTGTAAACTGACTGAATTTTCACACTATCCAGCCAATGAACCAAAGCTTGCCTTGCTTTACCTCTGATTGAGCCTGTGTGTTCATTCCATTTCATTTCCATAAAATTTTTTTATAGTTAGATGTCAATAAGATCTGATGATTCCAATTGTAGCGCACTGACATTGTAATCACAGGATGTGAAATTCCTCTGTTTTGGGTAGTGCAAGCCTGAAAACGTGTCATGTCCCAAGAATTCAATTTGACAATAAGTACCCAAAACTTACTGCATCTCACAATATTGATAATTATCTGCTTAGCATTTTTAAGGTAGATTACTTTGATACAACATGATAAGCATAATTCAATAATATAAGTAACATAAATCCTTTCATGTTACTAATATGAATATAGATGCCACATTTTTAATTCAACAATCCGAAAACACATCCTCATTTGATCCACTCTAGCATATCCAATGGATTGTGAAATAAAGACAGAATATATTCTTCAAAATAGTTTATTCATACTCCTGTAATGTTAGGTTGAAACCGAAAACTAAAAAAATGAAATAGGGGAAAAAGGCAGAATGACTGAGACAATTCTGTCTGGATATCACCAAACACGGCACATTAATACCCCTCACACCCTTCCAGCGGATCTTGAGAAAGAGGGAATAAGCTTTAAAAAAAGGCTTATTCAATTTAGATGCTATCTATAATAATTTGTTTACTTATTAAACTTCAGATGTGTTCACAATTAGCAGATTTATTGCAGTACTTTCATGATCTCTATTTTTTAGTGTTGACTGGTGTAACTGAAGTTCAACAAAATGTGTTATGAAAGACATTTTTTTGGACTGGTTGGGTATTGCATAGCCAGGACCAAGGTATGATTAGATGGATGTGGGAAACCTCCCAAAACCATCTTTGAATTGGCTGGTAGAATCAACTTTAAACAGCTTAGGACTGCACCAAGGGAATCCTCCTCTCTCCACTTTGCCACATTATTGTGCAGCATGCAGAATTAGTAGTTCTCTGACTGCATGTGGCACTGTGTGTGCCCACAGACTTTGAGAAGCTCCCAGTCCTCAAGAGCACATTCTTTTCGAGCTTGAAATTTCACACTTTTCCCTCTTTTCTTGTTCATAAAATAGTGTTTTCTTTCTGTGACTGATGTGATTAGGATTAAGTATAGATGTACACACCCACAACATAATATCACTGTGCTCTTCTGAATGCACTTCAATAGCTGTGTTGTATTATAGTGAATGTGGAATCAGCAAGACATAACGGGTTTTCTTTTTGCACAGACAAATAGTAAACTACTGTTGTGTTTCTGCTGAGCATCAACAGAAGGCGGTGTCCTTATGCAAACTGGGGACAGATGACCTGCACTTATACCACTGCCACATTTATGTATTGGGAATGGATGATACAATCTGTGTGCCATAGTTTTAGACTGGCTCCTTTCTGTGGTTTGGTAAGTGCTGAACTAGAAAGAGACAGAAAATGATTGAAGGCAGTATTTTGGAACAGTTCTGTAAAGGTTTCTACTCATCTATACACTGATTGCTAAAGCTACAATATTTCACAATGTGATCACCAATGTTAAATCTGCAGTTTAGTCGAGTCGCAGACAGTGATTACTAGGAATTTCAGAGAAGCTTGTAGAGAATAAAGAACCTGTACCTAGATTTCAGGAGGGCCAAGTGCCCCCTCTTGCACCCCTTGCAAAAGCCTATGATAATGACATTTTTCGGAAACAATGGAGGTACATTATGTGCACCACCATTCTTCAACAAATGCACAGTTCTTTCATCCTTCTATTTTACAATACATAGCACAGTATCACTTGTAGCTCAGCCACTTTCACCACATTTCAGTTCTTTATATTGTTTCTGGTTAGGCATGTTCTTTTTTGATGTACTGATATTCGAATAAATTTATCAGTGATAAATGTGCAGGACAAGATGGACTGCATCTAATCAGGCTAGGGTCAGCAACATGCATAGTGATATATGTAAGATCATATTTAATAAGGGAAACTAGTATGCAGAGATGGGGGTGTAAAAATTGACAAAGAAGTTGAAACAAAAATACACAAACAGCATTTCAAACCAGATGCCATTAGGAATATTCAAAACAGTAACAATATGTTCATAATGCACTTGAACATAAATGGGTTAAGTTCAAACTACTCAAATGGTAGAGAAACAAAACTTAATGACTTGCAAATCATTTTGTCAGAAATACCAACTATCAAGGTTGTATGCTCGAATGAACACTGGCTTACAAAGGATACTATTAAAATCTAAAATAACCTTGATAATTTTTATGTTGCCAGCAGATTTTGTAGGAGTAATTTAACTCGAGGAGGATCATGCATACTTGTGGAAAGATCAGTGGAATATAGAGCAAGACTCAATTTCGATTCCCTTAATGAAGAATGTATATTTGAAAGCTGCTCCGTAGAGTTAGGGCAAAATATTGTAATTTTATCTGTGTATAGAATTCCAGGCACAGAAATAAAGAAACATTTTTTGTTGAAATTCCAGTGTCTATTGCAAAAACTTAAAAAAGAAACCAAGAAAAGAGTCATAATAACTGCTGACTTCAACATAATCTAGCCAGTGAAACCAATAACTCAACAAAATTCATTGATATAATCCAAATATCAGGTTTCAGCACAAATTTCACTGATTTTACTCAAGTAAACGAAATGTCTGCAACATGTACAGATAATATTTTAACCAATTACACTTATAATGAGGCAAATAAGTTTTGTTTAGATTTAGGACTTTCTGATCATTGCGCTCTATTCATCGAGTTACCAAAAACAATATAACCTTGCTCAAGAAAAACCTACATCAAATGCCAGTTCAGCAAAGAAAATATGAACTTATTCTAGCATAGATTAAATAAGGTGGAGTGGGCTATAGATCATAGTATTTCATGCTCTGAAAATTTTGCTACTTTCTTGGAAAACTTCCTACACATTTTCTTGGAAAACTTCCTACCCGTTTTTAATGAAACTTTCCCCCTTACACTGTGGGAAATAAAGTGAAGTGGATTACTGAAGGAATAAAAATCTCGAGAGCAAGAAAAAGACGGCTACATAGGGAACTAAAACATAACAAAAGTCCTGATTTTGTTGTCTATGTAAAAGATAACAAAAATATTTTTTAGAAAGTTGTAAAGGCAGCCAAAGAACTGGTAAATAATAGATTTATATTGGATAGTGAAAACAAATCAAAAGCATTATGGTCAGTGATCAAAGCTGAAACAAATGCCACAGGTAGAGGCCATGATATTTCTGAAATCAGGATAGAGGATAAAACTATTGTAAATTTGCTCAAACTTCTGAATTATTTAATGCATTCTTTACACATGTAAACAAATCTAATGTCAATGTAGCAGAGCACCCAGACACGGCAATTTGATGGTGAATTTTTCGGTACATTTACCGAAACTACTGTAAAAGATACAGAAAATGTGATACTATCACGAAAAAGGAAAACATCAGCAGGATGGGATGGGATGGGATGCCAACAAAAATGTTAAAAACAGTCTCTAACATAATTGCACAGCCACTAACTACAATAGTTAACCAGTCCCTTCAAAAAGGTTATTTTCCAAACACACTGAAGTACACAGTAGTTAAGCCAATGTTCAAAAAAAGGCACAAAAGTAGATATGGGAAACTATCGCCCAGTCTCTCTTCTTCCATCACTATCAAAAATATTTGAAAAGGTAGTCACCATACAAATTCAAAATTTCATAGAAAAATTTAAAATAATCTCAAAAAATCGGTATGTATTTGAAAAAGGCAAAACCACAGTATCTGCTACAAATAATTTTGTTGATAAAATTAGCTCATCTCTAGACAACTCACGGCATGCCACATGAATTTTTTGTGACCTATCAAAGGCATTTGATAGAGTGAATCACTCCTTGCTACTCTGTAAACTGGAAAAGTATGGAATTCGGGGCACGGTATTAGAATGGTTTAAGTCCTATCTAACCAACGAAGACAAAGAGTGGTTATAACATCAGAGAGAGGAACTTATACTTCAAAATGAGAGACCATTTCACATGAAGTACTCCAAGGTTCTGTCCTAGGTCCCATTCCGTTTTTGTTTTACATAAATGATCTGCCACTTAATATTGGGTGTCACTCAGTTTTATCTGCAGATGACACATCTTTAATCATTGAAGGTAACAGCACTGATCAAATTCCACAAACTGTATTAAACACTTTAGAAAAATTAGATACCTGGTTCGATTTAAAGGGGTTAAAATTAAACATGGAAAAGACTTGGTTAATGCAGTTAAAAAAAAAAAAGAAAAAAAGTAAAAATTAAATGATATTTAGGTCAGTCACAGAAACCAGGATTTGCAGGAAGCCAGCTGTGTGAAATTCTAAGGCATGAAACTAGATAAAAACTCTATCATGGGGATCACATATACAGTATCTTCCAAATAAATTAAATAGCCTAACATTTGCAATGAGAATATTGTACAATGCTACCAGTATGGGCATAAGAAAAGTAATATATCATAGCTACTTTGAGTCAGCAATAAGGTCTGGAATTGTATTTTTGGGTAACTCAAACCATGTGTGTCGAATACTAAAACTTCATAAAACCATCATTAGAAATATGCTTAATGTAGGGCGAATAAAATCATGTTGCCTACGCCTAAAAAACTAAGTATATTAAATGTATCCTCAGTATACATATATGAGCTGTTTATCTTTGTACACAGTAACCCTGATTTATTTGTAGCAAATCATTTCCAACATGATCACAACATCAGAAATCAAAATAATTTTATGTTGCCCACACACTGTTTGAAACTTTATGCTCAAACTCCACATTATATGGGTATGGAAATTTATAACAAAGTGAAAGGAAGAGAATTGCTCAGCATAAATTTAGAAACACTGAAAAAATCCTTATATGAGAAACTAGTGCAGAAATGTTATTATTCAGTAGAAGAATTCCTAAATGACAACCTGAAAATTTGAGCAGGAGAGAGCAAGTACTTAGGACTGTTAATCTTCAAAGTCTGTTACTTTAGAACAAAAATTATTAATTGCTTGATTAAGTAATTACTCAGTACTGCATATTATATTACTGGTATTATAAGGAAAATTGTAAACCAGTTTTTGTGTTTTGATGAGTCTGCTGTACATTAAGACAATGGCTTGAAAGTTACGAGACAATAAACTTCTCCTTCTACCACACACATTGTTTCTTTTCCAGAATCTCTAGCACTTGTACACTGGCAAACTAACTGTCCAAGAGAACTACACGATTATTTCCTCCAAAACCCGTTAGCAGCTCTTTTATGATGCTCTCTAACACATTTCTCCATTGTGTTACTTATTTTACTGGTATAAACATCAAATTATTGCACATTATCAGACTTGACTGCAAACTTATACACTTTACAGCCCCCCTCTCTATCTTTTTTTTTTTTTTTTTTTTTTTTTTTTTTTTTTTTTTTTTTTTTGGGGGGGGGGGGGGTAATTACTGCTTCAAGGATGATCTATCTTTGAATTTGATCATTGACTCATCTTCATGTACATCACTTGGATGACAGAACTTCAGAAATTGTCACAACCATAGAAAAAAATGGTTGTAACTTGTACAGCTTATCATAACTCTACTCACCCTGCTTCAGCACGCAGCTATTGTCATTTAGATGCAAATGAGACGAAAGCCATCAACGATGATTAATTGTTGTCATTGAACTAATGTAGCTCTCATAAAGACCTGGCACTGAGGTTCAGTAATTCCTATAACTTGCCAAGAAATATTTCCATCTTCCCACATGTCATGGGTTTGTAAGGTTTCTCATTTTCTGATATCTCTGTTCAGAGTACACTCTGCATAACAATGCACTGAATCACATCATCAGATATCAACAATTTGTAAAAATTAGGAGTGGGATTCTTGAAGTCACTCACATATGCAGAAGGATAAATTACTGGGGAAAATGGTGGAGCTGTTTGGGTATTTCTGTTTCCCCACACATGGGTGGCTGTTTATGTGATGTTTGGGGTTGCATCTTCATCACATGCATTATATGCTGGTACTTGTTTCGGATCAGCAGTTGAACTAGATGAGATGTCCATTGTTTGGGCTTTATTTTCTCTGCTGAGTCACTTTTGTCTGAAGAGATTGTTCCAGCAATTACCATTCCTGAATGAGGGGCACAGTAATCTGGGTCGTCATCACCGAAGTCTGCATGTTTGTCTGATGAACTTTGATCTAAAGTATTTCAGCATGGAGTATTGCCATTATATCATCATTTTTCACTATTTCCCTACAGTAACTCATTATAAACTGAAATGGAAGACAATGTCTCAAATTACATACATGTTCATTTACCCTCTCATGCAACTTTAGCTGCTTGCTGTGGCTGAGTGGTTCTAGGCGCTTCAGTCCGGAACAGCGCTGCTGCTACGGTCGCAGGTTTGAATCCTGCCTCGGACATGGATGTGTGTGATGTCCTTAGGTTAGGCATGGATGTGTGTGATGTCCTTAGATTAGTTAGGTTTAAGTAGTTCTAAGTCTAGAGAAACTGATGACCTAAGATGTTAAGTCCCATAGTGTTTAGAGCAATTCGAACCACACAATTTTACTACACAAACAATGAAAGAAATGTGTAACACATTTTTATGTTCCATGCAGTATCTAATGTAGCAGAGGAAGACTGATGCAGTGTGGTACATATTTTGAACTCAGTGTTATTTGTGACACGGTCATCTCCTGTAGAATATTTCTAAGAACCATGAATTCTACAGAGATTCTGAATGTATACACATCATTATCTTACCTGTAATAAAGAGCAGAAACAACAATATATTACATAAGGATGGAAACAACTACACATTCAGTCACAGTGGGCACAACCAGCAACACTGTGCACATCATGGGAAATAAGAATGTCCCCAGACGGAATATATGGATCAATGCTACTTCTGACCTCTCTATCATAGTGTAACTACAACACTTTGTACAATGGGTGGTTAAGCAAACATACTTTCAGATTCGATGAGTCAAGACTTCACAGTTAAGTGGTACTTTTTGGGGTAAAGCCTAACCTGAAAGAGTTAATGGTGTCAAATCGAGATCTGTTCAGAATTTGTGCTTGTATTTGAGCATAATCACTTCCTTTGGTCCAGGAGCTCCGAGATGATTCATCCTGCCAGCAACTGAACACTCTTTCACAAATGGTATGTCTATATTCCACATGAAGTTTTACATCTAGTGGGTTTCCACTGCATACAACTCATTTTGCCGAGTGGTCTGCTTTTTCACTGACTGCAATTCCACAATGGACTTAAATTCACTCACTTCACCTGTTGAGGAACCTGCTGTTTCCTGTGTCAGGGGCTGCGAATGTAAAGGGGTAGGGGCCTATTACTTATCAACAGTTAAAAAATACAATGAATAACAGTACCCCTTAGGAAAATGGCAGCAAGGGATGGGAAGGAACACCAGATGCACTCAGTGTGTATGCCTGGAGGCCTCATTCGGCATGTTGAAGAGCCTATTCTGGCAGCCATTGGGGGAACTAGGTGCATCCAACTGCAGATTATGGTACAAGTTGTACCTATCGTTTGGGATCTGAGGTTATACCTGAATCATTCCAGTGACTAGCAGTGATGGTTTAGAATAATAGCCTTGCTCATGGAGTTTCAATGCTCAAATCTACAGCATTGTCGCCAGAGCAGATTGTGGCCCTCTAGTTCTGAGTTGAGTGGAAGGCCTGTACCAGGGATTTAGAGGATTCTGTGGCAGACTAGGCTGTGACTTCCTAGATTAGGCGACTCTCCATACCGCCCAGATAACAATAGCTGTAGGAAACCCAGAAGTCGCTGTACACAAGAAACTCAAATCCATCAAGATTGAAACTGAAGTTCCATGTGAAATTGTTACAGCAAAATTCTTTCTTTTGCAATAGAGTAGCCATGCATTCCAGTGGGGGAATTTTACATTATTTTATTTATACATGAAGGAATTAAGTATAGGCTATTTTTATCATTATCACATTTTTATTTTTTATTTTATTTATTTATTTTTTACTACATACTATATATATGTGCATAATCCACAGTCTTTGTATGAAGAGGTTAACTGTGTCAATAGAATTACTGTTCCAAATATCATCTATCTGATCAATACAGTGTTCTTGACCTCTCCTTCAGGTGTGATTGTTGGGGCTGAGGAATATGTGGGTGTGGTGTATAAGGATTCTTTTTAATATGAGATGTTGTGACATGAATCTGTGTTGTGTGTTATGTGGGAGAGAAATTCCTTCTCTCAATCCAGTTTACTACTGTGGTTTCCAGCCATTGTGACATAGGGTCTGTAGCTTACATATTCTTCAACTTTCTTAATTTATATATTGAGAGTAGCTGATGTTTCTTTTATCTCCTGTTAGTTAATATACATTGGGCACGATTTATCCCTTGGTGGGTGATTTCCTTTACAGTGTACATAGCATCTTATTTGACTTGTACACTCTACTGCCTTATGATTTCCTCCACATTTATTACAGTTAGCCTCTGACAGTCACTGGTTACTGAGATGCCCATATCAGAGCCAATAGAAGTACTGTCTTACTAGTGATATGTATGGCCTAACATTACATCTCACACTACAGGGTGATTACAAACGATTAATTGGGTTTTGGCATCTTATGGCTTCAAATATATAATGCCCACCCATTTGCACTAATAACCAATTGAAAGAGCATACTTTAAAGTTTTGTTTGTGTCATTGTAGGTTCCATTTTGACCCATCAAGTGGAAGGGTGATAACAGTTTGCAAAATGGTGACTAATCAGCAGAAAGCATTTTGTGTGTTGCAGTATGAGAAGACAGAATCTGTCACTACCATGCAGCGTGCATTAGAAGACAGTGCAACAAACAGCTACCACCTCAGCTAAGTGTTCTGTGATGGCACTGATAGTTCAAAGACCAGTTGTTTCCGAGACTGACAGCTGACAACTCGCGCTTCACATCTGAACAAGATGGAGCTCCACCTCATTGGCGTAGAGAAGTGTGTCGCCATCTGAACCAGGATCTTCCAAACATGTTGGTTGGGCAATGTGTTCAGGATGATTTTACACTCTTCAGGTGGCCCCCAGGATCTCCCAGCCTTACAGTTTATGATTTTTTTCTTTAGGGATACACGAAAGACAATGTGTATGTACCACCTTTTCTGGAAACACTGGCTGAACTCCAGGATTGAATCACTGCTGTGCCGGTGAACACTGACAGGGACATGCTTGAATGCATATGGGCTGAGCTTGACCTCTGCATAGATGTGTGTCATGTAACATGAGGACAACACGTAGAACATTTGTAATAATGTGTAAGAAACTTGAAAATGTACTTTATCACATAATGTATTAATCACTATTTTGTATGTAATACTTTGTGAAATACGTTCATCCAAAACCTGATGAATCATTTGTAATCACTCTGTATATATTGTCACATGCTATAGCAGAAACTGTGATGCAAATGTGACAACACACCACAGTGATTCACTTGTTTGATCAGCCTATGTATGTGAGTAACAGGGATCAAAAACTGAAAAACTTCCTTCAGTTCTAGCTCTGACAGTTTAGTGTCCATATTTCTTATTACTTCCTGGTAGTGAATCTTGTGGTTTGGTATATATGCTGCCATCTGTTTGTGACTTAGAGGGTTGTCTTCCACACTTTTATTGGCAGCCTCCCTCATTGACAGATCAGTTTCAATTCTATTATTTCCAACAACTGTGAGTCATAATTTTATGTTTATATTCAGTCTGGAGTGAACATTAAATCCCCCAAAACCATGGGATGGTATTTACCGATATTGTCACTAAGACCCTCAACAAATATATAAATAGGGCCGTCTGTATCAGTATGATAACTATTGGTTTTGTTCTGATCGTAAATTACATTCACATCTGTGAGTAGTAATTTCCCCCTGCACGTTTTGTGATTCTTGTAGATGTCATCTACTGAGTTGACACCCAACACTGTGGGAAAGGGGACTTGGCCCTTTATTGAAAGATAAAGTGTCAGACGTACCTGGAGTTAACGTTGTTGGATTTGGTACGTACTTTGCTGTTGCTGATGTTCCTGAGTGGTGATCCCAAGTCACTTCTCCTTTAGTTATTTGTTTTATTCCAGCATACTTTCGCCACAAATCTCAATTGGTCATTATCCACACTCATGCTCAGAACTGTACCATCTAATTCAACAACTGAACATCATGTAGAAAATGAAAGTTGGGAGAATAAGCCTGGCAGGGCACAGTACCAGGAGGCCAGAAACATGCTGGTCTAAAGCTGTGCTTATGGGAAAACCTAATGGATCTTGTCCAATTGGAAGACCAGGAGAGAGACAGGAGGACGAACTGCAGTCCAAAGTGCCCAAGATTGCCATCTATGGAGGAACACTGTCAGGTCAGCACATGATCTTCAGGGTTTGTGATCAACAATATGAATATGTATATGTATGTATGTATTTGAGTCAGTATCACATTTACAGTTATTATTAGAAGTGTGGATCATGTGGGGTATTTAGCAAAATTTGTGAATGGATTGACAATATTTTTTTCAGATGGTGTGTCATCAACATATATAGAAGTAACTTTGGGTGTGCCCCAAAGAAGTGTGTTAAGATCCTTGCTGTTCATGTCATATATTACTGACTCTATGGACAATATTAACAGTAACCTAAGAGTTTTCACAGACAGTGTTGTTATCTGTAATGCAGTACAATCTGGAAGAACCCGCACAAATATTCAGTCAGATCTTGATAAGATATCAAAGTGGTGCAAAGAAATGCAACTTGCTTTAAATGCTGAGCAATGTAAAATTGTGCACTTCACAAAATGAAAAAATGTTGTATGCTATGACTATGATATCAATGAGTCACAGCTACAATTGTTCAAATTGTACACATACCTTAGTGTAACAATTTTTACGGATATGAAATGCAACAATAACAAAGTCACGGTTGCAGGTATAGCAGGCAGCAGAATGCGGTTCATTGGTAGAATACTAGGGAAAAGCAATCAACCTACAGAGGACACTGCATACCAGTCACTCGTGTGACCCATCCTAGAATATTGCTCAAGTGTGTGGGACTCATACCAAATAGGACTAACAAGGGTTACAGAACGGATACAAAGAAGGCCAGTACGAATGGTCAAAAGGTTGTTTGACACATGGGAGAGTGTTACGAAGATGCTCAAGAACTGAACTGGCAAATGTTTGAAGATAAATGCAAAATAACCCATGAAAACCTACTTAGAATGTTTCTAGAACCAACTTCTGGTGATGAATCTAGGAGCATACTGTAATCATCTACATATTGCTCCCATAGGGATTGCAAAGACAGGATTAAGCTAATTACAGCAAGCACAGAGGCATTTAAGCAATCATTCTTCCTACAATTTATATGTAAATGTAAATGGAGAAAGCCCTAATAAATGGTACAGTTTGTTTTATAAACACAGTAATTTATTTGTTCAAGGAGCATTTCACTAGGAAAACATAGGCCATTTACCGGGTGAGTCACATAAGACACAAAACCCCTTTTATTTCATGAACAGTTGCTGATATCGAAATGAAGTTTTCAGCAAATAATAGTATGCTTAGGAGCAAATACTTTTCTTATGTGGTAAAGAGTCTTAATTCTTGTATCAATTGAGGTACTGAAGCAAGTATGATTTTTAAAATGGAATGCTATGCCTTTTTTTTAGTGCCTGAAATCACTTAAAAAGGTGAGCAGTGGCTGCTTGCAGTCAATGGTAAAATTTGAATACATGCTTAAATGAAGTGTAAAAGTAGTTTTCATTAAGAAACTATTTATTTTGTCGGTGACAATTCATCAGTCATTCTGAACAAAATGTTTATTTTATTTAAAGAACCATTCCATCTACTTACTATTTCAATTAGTATCTGTAGACACATTTGTCTGGCAGAGGGAGTTTTACTTTTAAGAAGTGTTCAGATGTCTCGAGGCAAAGACAGGTCAGGTATTTTTCTTTTCCTTTTTTCCAAATCTATATCATTCTGACATATGAACAAGTGATGTTTCTGTTTTGGTTTTGACAAGTAAGCAGCAATGGGAAGGGTTTAAATGGAAAACTGCCACACATAACTGCAGTTGTTTCCACAAAAAACTTGAAACAGTTTTTCTAAGCCAATCCAATGCATCACAAGGTAGCATATGCCATAGTTCCTTATACAAAAATCATAGCTGATGCTGTATCTATGTCGTACAGGAAATTTGGTTTGATCTTAGTAGCATTGGACTGTCTTGCTGCATATACAATGGAGCTTGGCATGACAGCTCTGCTTTGCAGTGTTTAAACACTGCAATAGCTGGATGACTGCATTGCTTTCCAATTTTAGTACATTTATTGGATTATTTTGCAAAAGGTTTGAACATCAATATTATCAAGCACTATATCACTGTAATTGTCTTTTCAAGAGCTTTTGAATGTAGTTACAAAAAGTATATGGCTCCATTTAAAAAAATTTAGATGCAGCATGTTGCCAAATGTTTTCCTGTGACTGATGTCCTGTGCAATTTGGTAACATTGCCCTTCAATATAGGATAAGTATTCTGAGAGTGCAGAATCTCAGTTTTCAATAATGTAGGTAGTAAACAGTTTTAATCTGCCAGGAAGTTTCATATCAGCGCACACTCCGCTGTAGAGTGAAAATCTCATTCTGGAATGTAGGTAGTAATTGGAGTTACATGCTGTCAGGCCACATCAGTCCTCATTCAGATAGCATGCTTTCATTATATCAATGATGGCTAGCCAGTGGCTAAGAAAATACCGTAAATCCAGCATTGCTCCACTAACAAATTTCTGTGCGAGAGAGTCATTATTTCTCCATTTGTGGCAGGTGGCTGTTGCCCTGAGGTGAATTTTATGCAGTTTGTCATTTGTAAGGATTTTGTGACGGACAATCGGATACCATCATGAGTGAATCTGTGAGGGCAATAGTGTCTGGTGAATATTTCACCATGGTATTGTCCAGTTCATCTGTGGTTCCCTTTTTAGAATCAGGTTTTCAGATGCAGCCTTAGTCCTGACTTTATATATATTGACCCATTAAGAACCTGTGAGGCGTTTGATATACTATCTAAATATACTGTATGAATAACTAAAATCAAGAAAGTGTTTCTGGATGTGCTGGTATTCAGGAAGAATTGTCTCTAGGTGTATTAGTGGCACTAGGCTCATTGGTCTCATGCTCGTTAAAAGACTATGAAGAAAGCACGTGCTCTGACGTATTTATTTTATCATTTGGTTTATGAAGAGTCTCGTGTATTAGTGTCAAATGCTGATTAGATCAAGCTTGCTCAACCAGGAAGACAAGATGAGTGCCATGAACTGTACTTGAAAGATGCTATCATGAAGAAGAAACCACCTGAATGCCTGCTGAATATTTGCTGCCGAAGCTTCAGGGAGCAGTAGTACTTGGGCCACATAGTACATTTTGCTTGCAAAGCATGCATACACTGTTTGCAAGTTTTGCAGCAGCTTCAGGTGCAGGTGCAACGTGGCCCTGACGCGATTCAGAAGATCCACCCAGTTCTAAGTTATGTAGCAGCCAGGTGTGGCCATCCACTTGATGCCCAGAGAACAGTGTAAGGTTTGTTGCTCAGCTCATGTCACTCAGGAGTTTCACCAAAGATCCCACTAGGTGGAAGTATGGGCTTCTCCTGTTGTTGATCTGAGTGCCAGTTGCCTTCATGTAGATTTTAAGAACATTTTCCTGGGAAGCCAAGTCTTGTTGGGAAAACACAACAGATATGTACATCGTCAGTATTCTGTGCAGCATATCCGTGTGCTCTGAACCATTTATCCTCTAATTCTACTTTCAGTGAGATGCAGTCATGGTTAAATGGCTATGGCATATAGGGCCACTGATAGTGGGCATAGCTGGTGGATACATCAACTGATTCAGAGTAATTTTATGAGGCAGCCATTGATTAAAATGCAAGAGGAAGCATTTGATACCATTCCATGGAGGATTGTTGTGATACATTCTCCATATCCCATCCTCATCATAGTTTCTACAAAAAATTCATGTCTCACACATTCAAATGCCTTCAAAAAGACTAAAAGCACAGTTGCTCCTTCGGTTCCCACTGCTGCTGCAGAGTGTATTGCATCCTCTAGACCCCACACCGCAAAACCAACACATCTATGAGGGACAGAACAATGTTGTTAGCTGCCTAAAATCTTCTCCAAAAGTGATTTCATAGAAATGTTAGCTGCTCGCACAAAGATTTTGAAACCTGCATTATGCAGTGTGACAGGCTGGAGGTTTACATATGTGACTGCTCCAGCCAGTTTTTTTGGATAACTACTACTAACCCTTCTTTCAGAGTTTTGGGTACCACTGTGCCTAGCCACAAGTCACACATAACACATAACACATAACAGTGCAATGACACTTCAAGATGAAGTTCAACAAAGATCCACCAACTGCTAACTCCATTCGGCGATGGTATGCGCAGTTTAAAGCTTCTGGATGCCTCTGTAACAGGAAATCAACGGGTCGGCCTGCAGTGAGCGAAGAAACGGTTGAACGCATGCGGGCAAGTTTCATACATAGTGATGTGAAAGATTCAGTGTTTAAACCTCCTCTACCAAGAAACGTGCCAGAACTGCGAGCTCGCATCAACAATGCTTTTGAACTCATTGATGGGGACATGCTGCGCCGAGTATGGGAGGAATTTGATTATCGGCTTGATGTCTGCCGAATCGCTAAAGGGGCACATATCGAACATTTGTGAATGCCTAAAAAAACTTTTTGAGTTTTTGTATGTGTGTGCAAAGCATTGTGAAAATATCTCAAATAATGGAGTTATTGTGGAGCTGTGGGGTCGCTTCAATCATTTGTAATAGCCCTGTATAAATGACCTAGTAGATAGTGTCGGAAGTTCGATGTGGCTTTTTGCGGATGATGCTGTAGTATACAGAGAAGTTGCAGCATTAGAAAATTGCAGCGAAGTGCAGGAAGATCTGCAGCGGATAGGCACTTGGAGCAGGGAGTGGCAGCTGACCCTTAACATAGACAAATGTAATGTATTGCGAATAAATAGAAAGAAGGATCCTTTATGATTATATGATAGCAGAACCTGTTATGATATGCAGTGTGATTATCATTGAGAATATAGCATTTCAAGTCCTCAGTCATGGATTAACCATGAGGTATGTCCTGATCTCAAATTGCACCTTTGGCCTCAAAGGTCGCCCAATCTCGGAGCTTTTTTTGCGAGGGTGGGATTGTTAAGCACTCTTGTCTTTGTGTTTCCCCTTACATCAACTACTAATAGCCATGTACCACAAGTCTTTAGAGGAATGGAAGGTTGCAAATGACTGGAAAAGAGCACAGGTAATTCGAGTTTTCAAGAAGGGTTGTCGAGCAGATGCGCAAAACTATAGGCCTATATCTCTGACATCAATCTGTTGCAGAATTTTAGAACATGTTTTTTGCTAATGTATAATGTCATTTCTGGAAACTCAGAATCTACTCTGTAGGAATCAACATGGATTCCGGAAACAGCGATCGTGTGAGACCCAACTCGCTTTATTTGTTCATCAGACCCAGAAAATATTAGATACTGTTTCCCAGGTAGATGCCATTTTCCTTGACTTCCAGAAGGCATTCGATACAGTTCTGCACTGTCATCTGATAAACAAAGTAAGAGCCTACGGAATATCAGACCAGCTGTGTGGCTGGATTGAAGAGTTTTCAGCAAATAGAACACAGCATGTTGTTCTCAATGGAGAGACGTCTACAGACATTAATGTAACCTCTGGCATGCCACAGGGGAGTGTTATGGGACCATTGCTTTTCACAATATATATAAATGACCTAGTAGATAGAGTCAGAAGTTCGATGTGGCTTTTTGCGGATGATGCTGTAGTATACAGAGAAGTTGCAGCATTAGAAAATTGCAGCGAAGTGCAGGAAGATGTGCAGCGGATAGGCACTTGGAGCAGGGAGTGGCAGCTGACCCTTAACATAGACAAATGAAATGTATTGCGAATAAATAGAAAGAAGGATCCTTTATGATTATATGATAGCAGAACAAATATTGGTAGCAGTTACTTCTGGGAGTATGCATACGGAACGATTTGAAGTGGAATGATCATATAAAATTAATTGTTGGTAAGGCAGGTGCCAGGTTCAGATTCATTGGGAAAGTCCTTAGAAAATGTAGTCCATCAACAAAGGAGGTGGCTTACAAAACAATCATTCGACCTATACTTGAGTATTGCTCTTCAGTGTGAAATCCGTACCAGGTAGGGTTGACAGAGAAGATAGAGAAGATCCAAAGAAGAGTGGCGCATTTCATCACAGGGTTATATGGTAAGCGTGATAGCATTACAGAGATATTTAGCAAACTCAAGTGGCAGACTCTGCAAGAGAGGTGCTCTGCATCACGGTGTAGCTTGCTATCCAGGTTTAGAGAGGATGCATTTCTGGATGAGGTATCGAATATATTGCTTCCCCCTACTTATACCTCCCAAGGAGATCATGAATGTAAAATTAGAGAGATTCAAGTGTGCATGGAGGCTTTTCGGCAGTCATTCGCATGGAGGCTTTTCGGCAGTCGTTCTTCCCACGAACCACACGTAACCTGAACAGGAAAAGGAGGTAATGCAGTGGCACGGAAAGTACCCTCTGCCACACACCGTTGGGTGGCTTGCAGAGTATAAATATAGATGTAGATGTAGATGTAGAAAGGAGTTTTTGAGTATTTCACAATAGCACTGGTAGAATTCTGGCTCAGAGGCCATGCACTACACAATGTTTGCGAAGTCTAATTAGATGTAGAAGTAGATATAGAGTGATACCCTCTGTATCTAATACTAAGTTTGTTTACTTTGCTTACTTTCACTCTCATTATCCTGTATGGTGTTATATTTTAGGACAACTCTGTACACTCACCAAAAATATTCTTAGCTCAGGAAAGGATGGTCGGACTGATCTGTTGTGTCAGTTTGAAAACTTCATTTAGGCTGTTGTTCAGGTGTGCCTGAAATCTAAATTTGTCATCTCTGTATGTACACTCCATCACAGAATTTCTTGCTGGCAACATTGATCATTCAGAATAAACTGCAACATTCATCAAGGGAACACTCAATGGAATATTACATGCACATGAGTAACACTTCCTAGAGCATTGTACAGCAGCAAGATGTGGACTGTCCACCAGATTTCGTTACCAACAGGCTTCCAGCAAAACTGAAAAAAAACTGAGTGATAAATTCTAAAATACTCACGCTGATAATTATGGGGATTACTTTAAATGCCACTGCTCCTCCTCTTACAATATAAGCAGTAGTGGTTAATAATGCTCCTTTAAATAAGGAAGATTACAGCTTATCATCTCATGAATCATAAGAAGTGACACAAAAATATCACAAAAACAATAATGTGATAAATAACCCAAAACTGATGGTATTGGTTAAAAACAGTCTTGGTTGCAATTTTAGTTTTTTATTTTTCAACTTCGCATTTTGCCTTACTTAGGCATCTTCAGGTTGATCTTTTCTAGATGGATGTGAGTTACTCCTAGGCCTGCACAACGCATTCCCGTTCACAGGAGCGAGTAACAGAATAAGATGGGGCTCAGCAGGTCTCAGAGTCACTCACATCCATCTAGAAAAGATCAACCTGAAGATGCCTAAATAAGGCGAAATGTGTAGTTGAAAAATAAAAAAAATAAAATTGCAACCAAGATTGTTTTTAACCAATACTGTTAAGCACTGGTTTGCTGTATGCCACATATGGAATGGAAGAACTCCAAAACTGATGATTTTTACAAGATATTGTGGAATTCATAATTTTACCATAGAAAAATGTTATAAATCTGAGGACAGTAGATTACTAATACTCATAACTGGTAGGTAGCTATGGAACGTTAAAACTATACAATTTTAAACTAACAATTAATTTCCTGTGTGATGAACGTCAATGTTTAGATGAAAATAGCACCGAAATGAGGAAAAATAACATGGAATATGACAAAAAATGTCAATATGGCAGAAAAGTAACACCGAGTGTGATGGAAAAGTGACACAGAACTGACAAAAATAATAACTAATTTTTCAAAGCTAACAAATCTGTCAAAAAAAAGTGCCCTGAATTTGTCCATAAAATAAAACAACTTTTTCCTGTTTCTAATGATAAAGTCATCTATCTAATAGATGATTATTCAGATATTAATGAGGAATAAGACTCCAATCACCCAGAAGACAACTAGAATAGAAGGCAGCATTCATTACTTAGAGGCTACACCCGTCACCAAGAAGGAAGAAGCGACCAAGGTTGTGCGGGCAGAGAGTGTGTTTGACTGAAGAAACATTGTAATTCATGCTGTTCTTGTCTGACTTTAGAAGAGCAGTCAGCTCTTTGTGTTGAAGAGTGCTTCAAGCTTTATCATCAATAAAATGAATTTGACTTTTTATTACCATACGCAATACAGTGATTACATTTCATGTCTTAAACTACATTGCTTATATGAAACTTTGTTTGCACTTTAAAATCTGCTTTATTTCCAGTATGAAAATAAAACTAGTTCTCCCATACCTGAATAATTTACTACACCTGTCTCTGATGCCCATTACATTTATATCATGTGTTTTATGCCTGGCTTTATGTAGAAAAATGTTTTGTATAAGTGAATTCATTAGTGGAACCAGCTACAAGTAAGAGATAAATCATAGTTGGCAGTCAGTATGTTAAGTAGTGAAAGCTCTTGCACGTATCACACGACTATTTCGCAGGACAAAAATAATGTAGAAAATGCCATAGAAATATGTATGTTTATAACAGTAATAAATTCTGCAACACTTCTGTCACAGTTTTTTTACATAAATCGTCCTTACTCTTGAAAAGTACCTCTTGGTTCAAAGTTAAACCATTAATAAAAGCTCTACCTTAGTGTGTTATGTATAATCCATAACAGACAGCATGCCAGCACAGGAAAGCTAAAAATCAGAAATGCTTCTAATGTGCTTACAGCTTTCCAATGTGTGTTTATCACGGCGGTAGGGAATTCTCCCTTGTCCTGCACTAGCTGGCCAGTCATTGTCAACACTGCAACAAATATAACAAAAAGCAAGTGTCATGTATTATCACATTTGATAGCTTCTAAAATACTGCACACCAATTTCATAACATGTAGAATAATGCTAAATACAGCTATCTGTGACTACAGTACTAGAATAAAGTGAAGTACTACGGTAAAATTAACAGAGAACTTAACAAACAGCAACTTACATTAATTTTACAGTTCATTTACAATCTATGTTCCACAATGAACAACCCCCCCCCCTCCCCCCCAAAAAAATCTCTCTCTCTCTCTCTCCCCCCCCCCCCCTCTCTCTCTCTCTCAAAAATGATAATGTAAAAAATAACCCAAAACTTATGATTTTTACAAGATGTTGTGGAATTTATAATTTTGCCTTAGAAAAATGTTATAAACTTTTATTCAAAAAGATTCATTAAGAGTATTGAATATGGAGCAGTTGAACATTTAAATGTCTTGAAGAGTGAAGCACTCAAAGGCATTTTAACAAAGTGTTGATCTCACTCGAACAACTGCCATTCAATCTAAGTTATTTCCTAAATTTACAAAATGGCTTTTTAGACTAATTGTTCCAAAAGGACAGAACTGTAGAATAATGCTACAATTGAAACAATGCAACTTAGTATAAATTACTACACTTGAAAGACACAATAAGTGAATGCTCTTTCCGTATATGTTCCCAAAATGGACAAAATTCCATAAATAAGGGGGACTCAATTACACAAAAAACAACAAAAGAAACCTCTGCATTTTTTTTTATTTTCATCCAAGCACCACTGGAAATAATCAAAATAAAATGGATTCACATACTATAGAAGAGCTAATTAGGAGAAAGTTGAATTAATATCAGGTCTTGGATGAAGACTCAACGTAGATGAACTGTCCTCTGCAAGCCTTATTCTACCAATTAATAAGCCAAAATAAGTGTTATGGACCAACTCCAGTATTAACTTACTGTTAATTCCTCTCATTCCTAGGAAACTTAATAGCTCACCCTCCAACACCAGCAATCTCGGGCAAAAATCATGAAACTAACTTGACCAGTGTCTGATGATTGTTAGCAACTATGGAAAGGTACCAATGAGCGGTTGCAGTTGCAGATCAGAGCAAGACACATATTCAAATGACACAGTACGAAGAGTACTGTCAGGAAAAAGTTGGTACTCCAATCAAATACCAATCTCATACAAAGATTGCTAAAGTTATTAGGTTTTTTAATACCTTATGTTGTGACTTGGCAAGACAGCCAAGCCACTATGATTGGTAGCCGAAAGGCACGCGTTAAAGCTCACGCAGGCTGGCGTGAGGTCTGGAACAGTTAAAGGGATTGAGAGTGGCAAATAAAGTACGTAGCCGATGGAATACTTACCTTTAATTCATAATTGGTGAACGTCAGTCTGACGGTACATGCATCACAAGATAAATAGCAAATGATAATGGCGCCTTGCTAGGTCGTAGCAAATGACGTAGCTGAAGGCTATGCTAACTATCGTCTCGGCAAATGAGAGCGTAATTTGTCAGTGAACCATCTCTAGCAAAGTCGGCTGTACAACTGGGGCGAGTGCTAGGAAGTGTCTCTAGACCTGCCGTGTGGCGGCGCTCGGTCTGCAACCACTGACAGTGGCGACACGCGGGTCCGACGTATACTAACGGACCGCGGCCGATTTAAAGGCTACCACCTAGCAAGTGTGGTGTCTGGCGGTGACACCACACCTTATATTTACAGTTCGCTTAGGTTTACCCAAATCTGCGTACTTCAATCTTCAGTTTACTTTTTTGGGATCCAAGTAATTTCCCTTCCATTTCCAGAAAAGAAAATGTTCATTCTCTATTGGCAATGGTTTATCTTCTCTTTACTTCATTTGATGTCGTTCTTCAGTCTCATTATCAACAACAGAATCAAGTGCACACTAAAGCAGAAATATCAAGTATGAAATTAAATCTGGGATGCCCAATATTTATGCAAACATGAAGACTCATTTCTCTTTGTAACAATAACAGAAACAGTGAAACCATTTTCTATTACACATGATCCGAAAACAATTTTTAATCAACATTCTAATAATGACAGAAATGTACTCACTCTTCAGACACCTTTTCCTTGTCCCATTCTCTCTTCCATTCTCCTCCTGCAGTCTTCTGTCTGTTGATGCGTTCTTGGTCTATCTGATATCTTTCAGATTTCCACATCTCGTAGGCATGTTGATGAGGGCCATCTGAGCCACGTCCACGACCTCTAGAGAATTTGCCCTTAAAGAGACAAAGAAGAAATATTTACTTATTTTAAGACCAATCCCTCAATTTCTCCCAGTTACAACTCACTGATGACACAAAAAAAATGTGGAAAGAGAAAAGTGTTACAACATGAACTGTACATCATAAAACAACTGTTAGTAGTTGAACCATAAGGAAATAAGAAACAGAGGAGAGACTTCAGTGTGATGGTAGTTAACTGTAGGGTAGGAAATTAATATGTGCACTTTTTCCTTTTCCATTCTGTCAGTCTTAAAGTAATCTGTGAATATTATTTCTAGATTGTTTGGCTACTTTCTTTCCAGAGAGTATGTCTATCGTAAGTGACACTTCAGAGAGGATCATCTTTCTTTGGAACCTTGTGCCTCTTCTCTTGCCTTTCACTCTCTTGGAAGGAGGAGAGGGATGTGGTGTCAATCATTGGAGTTCAGTATAGGATACCAACTTTTTCATACCACTATACTCCAATTACTGTTGTTTTACACCAAGGTAATCATTCTATCTGATGACTTTTAGTGATATAATCTATAACTATACATCAGTTTTTGCTGGGTGAAGAAAAATTCATTATATGTATTACGTAACTTCAAAATGTAGTTACTTTCTCAGTTTTCAATAAAAAAGTATCGGTAACTGGAATACTTGAAAATCTAGCAGACTGCTTATTCTGTTGTGTATCAGACTAGGAGGGTGACAATATGTCAAAATACAATACTGCCACTAGACTCGTACTATTTTTACAATTTTTTAAATTCTTTTTTCAAGTATTTCTTCACTTAAGAAAATATGCATATGCAGATGACCTTGATTCAGCAGAGCAAACTGACATTAATAACCACTTAGAATTAATCTTATACCTGAACTTGTTGACTGCGTAATAATAAGATAATAAGAAACATCTGGAGATTACCCAAGAAAGGGCAGCTTGCTTTGATATGTATCTCGGTAATAAGAAGTCAACTTAAGTTCAACGTATGTGTTCATCTTACTAGGAAATAGATAACATTTAAATATTTAGGAATAACACTATAGCCCAGATAGTTCCAATTATAACCAAAAATGTATCAAAACTCACTTGCACATTCTAGGTGAGCCAAGTTATATTCTTCAGAGTATCCTTTCTTATAACAAAAATGTATCAAAACTCACTTGCACATTCTAGGTGAGCCAAGTTATATTCTTCAGAGTATCCTTTCTTATAACCGTGTTTTAATTGGGCAGTATGTAAGGAATCACAATAATATTTCTGCAAATATAAGTCAGCCTTAAGGGAAAATATTACACACTGAGTCTTCAGATGAACAATTTGAACTGAACAAAGGGCACGCTGTGACAACACTTGCCTGTTTTACAAGGTGTTACAATGTGATCACACTTCCTGACAGCAGATCATCTGCTTATCACCGTACATGAGCTCTACAGTGATAAGCATTATAAAAATTGGCTTAAGGTACCAAAACAGGGCATTATACAAGACTCACCTTGTAACTTTTATCCAAACAATGAAAGAAAAACAACTTTTGTTACAAATCATTTTATTACTTTTCAAAATATTCACCATTAAAATTTATGTACTTCACTCTGACAGCTTTAAAAAATTATATAAGTAATGTCAGAAAACTGGAGTAAACAGCAGGTAGCCTTCCGGAGGTTGATGATAGGTGCAGAAATGCAAGCAAATGTAATGTACTGCATGTAACTATATGAAGAAATCCACTACTGTGACTCTTCATGCTTTCCTGATGGATCTGTTGCAAATACAATTCTCGGGTTTGCCGCCAGATTGTATTCTGCACAATATTTCATTGATGCAACTTCTTGACACCTTCAGGTGGTGGTAGTTGCTGCTGTCACTGCTGCAAGGCACAACTGATGATAATCATGCGGCAGCATCGAAATTTATCAGGCTGAACAGGCTACACATGTGCGTAGGAAGACACTCGCAGTTGGAGGAAAGTGGCACTCCTGCTGGGAGCCGCAGAAAGGCCTTCCATGCATGCGATGTGGGCAATGATGTGCTTCTGGATGCTCCTGTGTTAAAAGCTGAATTAAAGCTCAGCAGAGCTTTAAGTCCTGTGATGAGTCAGAAATTTTTGTTTTCCCTGTTTTGATTTAATGGCAGCCATTGCTGGAGTCCAAGTGGCACTTAGCTGAAAACTTGCATACCTGTTGATAAGATTGTCTGGTGTACGAACATGTATGGCCTCCGTAACAACACAGTACCAGAAAGATGAGCTGGGGATAGAATTTCGGTCTTTTCGTAAAACATATGATGCCCCGTGTTTAAGAAATGCTCCGCTACCACTGCTTTATCAGGTTGCCCCAGCATGTATGATGATGGTGTTCAATGCAATATTCTTGCATGGTTTTGCATGTCTGCCCAATCGAAGATTTTCCACATTGGCATGTGATCTTATACACACCACATTTCCTAAGGTCTAGATCGTCTTTGACCAAGAATAATAAATTCCTCAATTTTGCTGGTGGCCTAAAAACAAAATTGGTGTCATGCCTTTTGAGATTCTTTCCATTCTTGAATACAAGCTGCCAAAATAGGGCAAGAACACTTCCACCTCTTCATTTACATCCCTGCTTTGAATTTGCTTAGAATGGTATTCTTGGCGTATTGTCTATTGAAATAGCCATTCTGTTGAAATACCATTCTTAGGTATTATAGCTCATCAGGTAGACTGTCAGCATCTGAGAGCACATGTGCTCTATGCACCAAAGAGCGTAAGACAGTACCACGTTGCACAGAGTAATGACAACTTGTGGCCTGCAAATATAGCTCCGTATGAGTTGATTTGTGACAGGCACTAGTCCCAATGTACCATTGGCTTTTCTTGTGACTATGACATCCGGGAACGGTAAAATGCCATCCTTTTCCACTTTCATTGTGAACTGTATATTGAGATGGAGCAAGTTCAGATGCCAGAGAAACACAGGTAATTTGTCTATTCCAAGGGGCCACACCACAAATGTATTGTCCACATACCGCCAGACGTAGGAGGGTTTGAGACATGCCAACTGCAGTGCTTTTTCCTCAAAGTCTTTCATAAAATAGTTGACCACCATGGGAGACAGAGTACTTCCCATGGCGACACCATCCACTTGCTCTATATACTGGTTATTGAATAAGTTGGGGTAAGCACATGTTTAAAAAAATGCCACAATATCTTTCTCAAACTGGCTGCTGATAGGCACTAATGAGTCCTGCTGAGGTACTTTAACAAGTAAAGGTACAACGCCAAAGCTAACTAAACAATCCAACAGTTGTAGCTTAAGTGTCTTCAGGCATCTTATGGAGTCCTTTGAGTTCCGGATATGGTGATCACACTTGCCTGTGAGAGGTCCCAACAGCGTATGTATGATACTACATACAAAATAAATGGAAAGAAATTTAAAGTATAGTACAATTGCATTATCAGGAATGTTCTGCATGTACAAATTTAGGCTGTTTGGACTCCTTCTCTCACATTTCAATTGTAGATGCAGGCAGCCGACTTCATTAAGTCTTCTCTTACTCGGACTCTCATATAATACATAACACTCATAATATTTCATACTTCGAGCTATACATTTTAACCATCCTTCTACGTACAAGCGTGTGAAACAAAATCATGTACAAAGAAAAATGAATGTCTTCCCCCCTCTCCATTCATAATTAATGTCTTTGCCAATGCTTACGGTCAATCGCTGTTTCATTTCTTTATTTTTCTTTTTTTAATAAATTTTAACTTTACCCTATCTGAAGGGTCTTTTACCATATATCTACACCTGTAGTAAGATGTTTGTCCAGAAAATAGGTAGGAGCTCCAATGTTGCTCACTATTGGGCGAATAGGAGTCCCATCCTTATACATCTTGGGTACGACGTACAGTCTTGGGAGAACTGTAGCCTGTTGTTATAGGCTCTTAATCACTTTAGATTGAATAGAACTCTTCTTGAAAAGATCTAATGTTTTTCTCTGGATCACGCCAGTCGGATCGTCTCTTAGCCTGCGATAGGCAGGATCGTCGAGCAGCGCCTTGTGAGAGAAGAGTGGTGGCGTTCCTCTTTTCGAGGGTATATTATACAAGACGGGAACTGCCAATGGTGTCCACAAAGTTACTATCACTGCATCTGAAGATATCTTTGAATCTCTCAGCTGTATTCTAGGACTGAGTAGATAGCGCTAGCCAACTGGTCAAAACAACAAGCCAAGGTTTGCCAAATATGAAAGTATACTCACCTGAATGCCCAACTGCAAGAAGGGAATGCACCACATCAATGCACCATGTTTAATCTCATGGACAGAATCCTGGATGATGCAGCTGATACTCGAGAAAGGTTTGGACTCTGCACCAACACCACGAACAACTGCTGAACTTTAACACGAGCCCCACCAAGAAAGTTCAACATCAGCTCAGCAGAAAGGAAGGCTCTGCAAGACTTTAAGAGTACACAAATACCGTGTATTTTACTTGCCAATAAGGGGAACGCCACTGTCCTCTCACGAGGCAAATGCAACAGCAAGATGGAGGTGCAGCTTGGACGATCCTGCCTATTGCACACTAAGAGAGGAACTGACTGGCAAGATCCAGAGAAAAGCATTAGATCTTCTCAAGAAGAGTTCTTTTTCTTCTAAAGTGATTAACAGACTATGCCAACAGGTTGTAGTTCTCCCAAGACTGTACAGCCTACCCAAGACACATGACGATGGGATTCCTTGCACAATAGTGAGCTACATTGGAGCTCCTACCTATTTTCTGGCCAGACATTTACTACGCTGTTGAGACATCTCATAATCAAGTGTGATCACCATATCCGGAATTCAGAGAACTTCATAGGATGCCTGAACACAACTTAAGCTACAACTGTCGGATCTTTTGGTTAGCTTTGATATTGTATCTTTATTTATGAAAGTACCTCTGCAGGACTCATTAGATCTTATCAGCAGACAGTTTGAGAAAGACATTGTGGTATTGTTAAACATGTGCTTATCTCAACTTATTTCTTATTCAATGATCAGTATTTTGAACAATATTTTTGAACAAGTGGACAGTGTTGCCATGGGAAGTCCTCTGTCTCCCATGGTGGCCAACTATATTATGGAAGACTTTGAAGAAAAAGCATTGCAGTCAGCAAATCTCAAACCTTCCTGCTTCTGACGGTATGTACATGATACATTTGTGGTGTAGTCCCATGGAATACACGCATTACCTGTGTTTCTCTGGCACCTGAACTCGCTCCATCCCTACATACAGTTCACAAAGGAAGTGGAAAAGGATGGCATTTTACCATCCCCGTTTGTCATAGTCACAAGAAAAGCCGATAGCGCACTGGGACACAGCATCTATCACAAATCAACTCATATGGAGCTATATTTGCAGGATTTGCAGGCCACAAGGTGTCACCACTCTGCGCAATGCTCTTTGGCACACAGCGCACATGTGGTCTCAGACACCAACAGTCTACTTGGGGTACTATAACACCTAAGAACGGTATTCCAACAGAATGGCTAATCCAATTGATAGATACGCCACGGATTCCATTCTAAGCAAATTCGAAGCAGGAATGTAAATGAAGATGAGGAGGCACTCACTGAAAGAGCATTCTTGCCCTATTTGGGTGGCATGTTTTCAAGAACAGAAAGTTCAAATGGCTCAAAGCATTATGGGACTTAACATCTGAGGTTATCAGTCTCCTAGACTTAGAACTACTTAAACCTAACTAACCTAAGGACATACACAAATCCATGCCTAAGGCAGGATTCGAACCTGCAACTGTAGCAGCAGCGCGGTTCCAGAGTGAAGCACCTAGAACCACTCGGCCACAGCAGCCAGCAGAATAGAAAGAATCCTCAAAAGACAAGGCATAAATTTCCCCCCCCCCCCCCCCGGCCAGCAGCAAAATTGAGGAATTTATCATGCTTGGTCAAAGGCAATGTTGGCCTTAGGAAACGTGGTGTGTATATGATCCCATGCCAATGTGGAAAATCGTATATTGGGGAGACATGCCAAACCATGCAAGTACATTGTGTCAAACACCGTGGACATACATGCCTGGGCAACCTGATAAATCAGCAGTAGTAGAACATTGCGTGAACATGGGGCACTGCATGTTTTACGAAACTACTGAAATTTATCCCCAGCGTCATCTTTCTGGGACTGTGTTGTTAAGGAGCCCATATATATTCATATAGCGGGCAATATTATCAACAAGTATGCAGGTTTTCAACTAAGCGCTACCTGGAATCCAGCACTGGCTGCCATTAAATCAAAACAGGGAAAACATGAACTTCCAATTCATCATGCGACCCAATGCACTACTGAGCTTCAGTATAACTTTTAACCACAGGAACATCCTGGAACACAGTCCACACATGGAAGGCCTTTCTGCGGCTCGCAGTAGGAGTGCCGCTTTCCTCCAACTGCGAGCATCTTCCCGCACATGCATATTGCCTGCTCCCGGCCTGATAAATGTCAATCCCACCATGCGATTATCATCAGTTGGGCCTTGCAGCAGTGACAGCAGCAACTACCACCATCTGAAGATGTCGAGTAGATGCACTGATGAAATTTTGTGAAATTTACGCAATATGATCTGGCGACAAACTCAAGAAGTATACTTGCAAATCCACCACTGTTTGACTACCCTACTGGCAACAAATCACTGAAAACCATAAATAATGCAAAATATCTATGAGTAACCATATGGAGCCATGCAATGTAGAATGACCACATAAAACTTACTGTATGAAAATCAGGTGTCAGGCTGTATTTCTCTGAGGAAACATATAGAAATGTAATTCATTCATTAAAAAAAAAAAAAATGCTCATTTGAGCAGTTCTTTAGTACTGCTCATCATTCTGGGACTCTTACTAGGCAGGACGAATAGAAGATAGAGAGAGGATCCAACAAAGAGCAGTGAGTTTATCACAGCATTGTTTAGTCAGCATAAGAGCTTTACAAAGATGCTTAACAAACTATAGTGGCAGATGCTACAAGAGAGGCTATGTGCACCATTAAGAGGTTTCCTACTGAAATCCCAAGTGTACTTTCTGGGAAGAGTGTGGCATCATATTTCTTCCTGGCACATACATATTGCAGAATAACCACAACTAGAAAACCAGAGAAAGCAGAACTCATACTAAGGTTGCCCCAACATCATTCTTCTGATGCGCCCTTTCACAAATGGAATAAGAAAAGGGGGGGAGGGGAATAGTGGTATCAGAAGGATCCTTCACCATGCACCATAATGTGACTTGCATTTTATAGATGTAACTATGTAAATATAAATCAGGTGAATATATGCAATGAGACTTTAATTCAACGTTTCTATTCATCAAATACTTGGACTGTTTGACATGCTGTGTGACAGATGCTACCGCCATGAGAAGAAAGGCACAACTTTAATATTATCCATTCTAAATGTGTGAGGTAGTGGTTGTTATATTTTAACAGTAATAACTGGTAACATCAACCATTTTCTGTCCTTCACACAACTCAACTTTCTTCTTTTAAAGTGTTTTGGGAGACAATGCTCTCACATCAGGTTGTGGAACTTGGCTCATGAGGCTAAAACACTATAAAATCTACAACACATTCGTGACATTCATAAACTGAAAACACATTGGACATTGGGTCTTTGCCTTACATTAAAATTGTTGGCTTCTTTCAGTAGTTGTGTATGCATAGGACAGAAAGCAGTGGAATGCTACCAATTATTACTGTTCCTGGATGGGTGACCATCCAGTCTGCCGAGTGTTGTTGGCAAGTGGGGTGCACTCAGCTCTTGTGAGGCAAACTGAGGAGCTACTTGATTGAGAAGTAGTGGCTACAGTCTCATAAACTGACATACAGCTGGGAGAGTGGTGTGCTGACCACATGCTCCCCACATCTGCATCCGATGATGCCTGTGAGCTGAGGTTGACACGCCGGCCAGTCAGTACTATTGGGCCTTCATGGCCTGTTCAGGTAGAGTTTAGTTTTAATTATTACTGTTGAAAAATGCTATAAACTTCTGTTATTTTTCCTAGTTTCATCAATGACTTGCGGCAAACAATTTGTTGTGTTTCATTCAGCAGTAACTGTTCTCCAGTCATCTAAATAGATGGTCATGACACATCCAGTTATCCAAAGAACATACGGTAATTTTATGGAAGTGCTCTGTAAACAAACAATTTTTGTCAGTTTTGATTTATAATAGTACACAAACAGTTGTCTGCTGCCCAATTTCCCACTTCAATGGGGTGCAACGTGTAGACAACCTCCAAGATGGTGCACACCGGGCAACAGACTGCGATAGCAGGACAGCAGAAAGTCTACACAAATGGCAGCCGAACTAGATCAATGATCTCTCACGGCCACACAAAGCGACAAAACAAGAAAGAGAAGGATGCTATCATCGAGAAAGGCTCTTCTGAGAGCCAACAGACTAAAGATATTGGACCCATCGTCCATGTTCTGCAGATTAATGTAGAAGGCCTGACAAGGGATAAATGTGACTACATAAGCAAGCTGGCTAACGATCATAAAATCGACATCATAGCACTCCAAGAAACTCATCAAGTGCAGGAGCGCATAACAGCATGCACCATTCCAGGCTGCAGGATGGTCGCAGCACAGCCATCGCACATTCATGGATCCGCTCTGTATCCTGGTAACAACATTGCTGAGTACAAAGAAGTGATATGACAAGAAATTAATGACATAGAAATAATTGCTATTGAACTTAATGGAATGACCATAGCAGCCATTTATAAGTCCACACAAAGTAAATGGCCAACACCAGCTTTACCAGTACTGCCCAACCCCTGCGTGTATGTGGGGGATTTTAATAGCCGTCACACTCTCTGGGGGTATGGCAACGTCGACGAAAACGGAGAAGTTCTGTCTGAGTGGATTGAAGCACATGACATGTACATGATATATGATGCCAAGGACCCTAAGACATTCCAATCAGCCAGATGGCAAACAGATACCAATCCTGATCTCTGCATTGTGTCCACTGATGATCAGATAGAGTCCCACTATACCATACAAAAAGAGACCTGAAACACTTTCCAAAGAGCCAACATCGTCCCACCATACTTAACATAGGCCTCCAAATCTCAGTAGTAAAATCTATCAATAAAACGCAATGGAACTTTAAGAAAGCTAATTGGGCAAAATATGCTCAAGAAGTTGATCAAAATTTGCACTGGATTACCCCAAAGCAAGAAAACTATAAACAATTCACTGGAGTCATCATCGCTGCAGCCAAAAGAAATATACCACACTGAGTTAGACAACAGTATATTCCTTGCTGGGACAATAATATTAACAAACTTTATGATAAATACCAAGAAACAGGAAACCCTGAAATTGGTGGAGAAATATTAGAGGGACTAAACACACACAGAAAACACAAGTGGCAGGAACTCACGTCCCAGCTGAATTTTACACATTCCAGCAGAAAAGCCTGGTCATTACTGAGGAAACTTGGTAACTCCTCCTCAGCACGCCACCAGGAACCTAAAATAAAACTGTCAGAGATGGCATTGCACATAAATGTGCATACTGAGAAAACCCCTCTTGATCCAATAACTGAAGCAGAAACTAAGAAACTACAAGAACTTGATAAAACTCTGAATGACGATATATTGCTTTCGTCACCGTTTAGCGAAGAGGAAATCAAGGGTGCGATAAAAACCTTAAAAATATGCTAAGCTGCGGGATTGTACGGTACATTCCCAGAATTTATAAAACACCTCGGACCTAACGGAAAAGCGTGGCTAAGAAACTTTTACACCAACATTTTAAACACTGGAATAGTCCCACCACAATTTAAAATAGCCCACATGCTAGCAATCCTTAAACCTGGAAAGCTACCAGAAGATCCAACTAGCTACCGCCCCATCGCCCTCTTTAGTAGATGCTTTAAGTTGTTGGAACGCCTAATACTTAATACAATTCAGGACATTGTGGATGGAATAACCCCTCCATATCAGGCAGGTTTCAGGAACAAGCGCAGCTGTTGCGAACAAATTTTAGCACTAACATCATCGTATATAGAAAGCGGATTCCAGAACAGGATGAAGTCAAGTGCAGTTTTTGTTGATCTGTCATCGGCATATGACACTCTGTGGCTCCAGGGTCTTATGCTTAAGTTCAAGAGACACATACCTAATTTAAAACTGGCAACCTTAATGAACAACATGCTGACGAACAGGTCTTTCAAAGTGAGCATTGGCCACAACACCAGCAGATCGTATAAAATAAAAAATGGCCTCCCTCAAGGATCTGTGTTGGCTCCAACCCTTTTTAATTTGTATATTGGCGACTTGCCAAATACAGTCAGCAGGAAACTTTGCTACACCGACGATTTGGCACTAGTTGTAAAAATCTAAAACAATTGCGGAAGGAGCGAATGTACTCACAGAAGATCTGGAGTCCTTGAATTCCTATTATAAAAAATGGTGACTCTGCCCTAATCCAACCAAGACTGAGGTGTGTGCTTTCCACTTGAACAATAAAATGGCCCACCAGGACATCTGTGAACAAAGAGTCAGACACAACTTCAACCCCAAATACCTTGACATAACACAAGACCACTCCCTGACTTACAAAAAACATCTAGAAAACATAAGCCAAAAGCTAAAAATTCACAACAACGTCCTGAGAAAATTGGCTGGCTTGACTTGGGGAGCTCAAGCATCCACCTTACGTACTGCCACAATAGCCTTGGTATATCCTGTTGCCGAATATTGCTCTGCTGTCTGGTATTTGAGCACTCATACTAAGAAAACTGACATCCAGTTGAATGAGTGTATGAGGATAATAACAGGTACTATTAAATCCACCCCAGTCCCTTGGCTGCATACTCTAAGCAATATCCCACCTCCACAATTGAGAAGACAAGAAGCAGCAGCAAGAGAGTGGTCAAAAATTCATGACTCAGATTCCCACAGAATCTACCAACCCATGATTTTTTGAACAAAATACCATTGACCCGCTTGAAGTCATGGAAGCCTATATGGGTTAATACACAAGAACATCAACCTGACATCAAGGAGCAATGGCGGCACTTTTGGAATGACTCTGGAATTAATAAACAAGGTATTCAAGATCCTACTCTGGAATTACCGGGCTTTGACCTGAAGAGATGTACCTGGACTAAATTAAACCATATCGGAATGGGCCGTGCAAGATGCAATGCATATGAGTACAAGTGGGGTCTATGCGACTCACCAGCCTGTGACTGTGGAGCACCAGAACAGAACGTCCACCATATTATTGAGGAATGCCCCTTAAGAAGATACGCCGGACCTGTCTCTGAGGTTATATATGTGAAACCCTCTGCTTTGGATTGGCATGAAATCTATATATCGAGCTTTAAATATATGAATGAGTTTCTAGTCAGGCTTGCCAAGCTTACTTATATAAAATATTGTCGCTGTATTGCCATACACAAAATAAAATAAATCCCATTTGAATGAAAATATCTAAGATTAATCTTCTCTCATGAATTTCCATTTCCTTGTTCCTGTTTTTAAGGTTTGGTTAGTGGCTGTAATGGACACACTAGAATGTTAACTCTTTACAAATTAAGGGTACACACTGAAGTAATCAGTTTTCTGTTTATCATTTCCACTGCAACTGCTATTAAAAAATGTTGAGTGCATTCATGGTAAGTTTCCTGTGTGTGGTGCTACATAAATAATTATTTTTACTAGAACCCATAACCAGTGACTCCAACATGATTGTGAGCACACAAGAATCGCTCCAATTATTATTTCAATTTTACTGTGCAATTAAATTATGTTTTTTCATGGAAAACTTACCATCATACAACAAGAGTATAGAAATATTATGTGTGACAGTGAAAATACCAGCTTTCTGGGGAAAAGACAGAAAGATATGTTTTTTGTAAGTGGATTCCCAATTTATTGCCACAAATAGCAGCAAGAAAGTGATAAAGTTTCATCAAGGTTAAAAATTGCTTGATAGTGAAGTTGCTGAGCTGATTTCAGATTTCATGTCTGTAACATAATCAACTTCCCCAAATACAAACTTAAAACCATGTCTTTCCACAGAATTTGAACAATCAGCCACACAAAGTTAAAAAATTGCTAACCGAAGTAGAACTAGGAGGCAAAAAGCAATCTACTTTGCTCAGAGAGATGCATTATCTTGCTGAAACATGAGTAACCAGCGATTTTTAAGAACTATATGCATGTTCTGTACTAGCATCTAGTCAAGACGTAAATCTTGAAGCAATGGCTAGAACAGCTGACAAAATTGTAGAAATTATGACATCCAGTCAGTTCATATATAGCATAGAAACTGTGTCATCTCCATCTCAAGATGACACACTTTCCCATCTGGAAAGACAGTTTTCAGAACTAATGACCCAGATTCAGAAACTACAAACTGGGACAAGATCGAGAAGCACACCAAAATCACTGTGATGCGCACAAAAACAATCTATGTGCTGCTATCATTATAAATCCACAAGGACAAGAAGAAATCCACATCAATTTCTCAACAGTCTGCTAACGCTCAGATGGAAAATCTAGTACGCTATTCACTTGGTGTGGCAAAGAGTGCGGAGGCTGAATTATCTAGCTGCCTCTTCAAAATGGATCGGTAGCAGATCTTTTTCACAGTTAAATGTTCATGCGAAATTGAAGGTACTGCAGCATCTGATATGCCTAAGGATGCCTGTGTCTCACAATAAGCCATCCACTAATCCTCTTTGATCATCATAAGCACAGCATCAGTTTGTATTGGAATTACAACCTATTTTGATGAACGTTCTCGAAATTTATGACTAACAGAAGCTGACCATGATGAAATTCTGCAATCCAATTCCAGTTGTAAACAGTCTTTTGTGAAAGTGATTGGCTACCAAAAGTCGACTGAAGTGATTTGCTGTATTTTTGCTAAGTTAGGCCTTAACAAAAGTCATTCAATACAAACCTGCACATGAAATTTCCATTTTCACAACACTCTCCGTCAAACACTAGATGTAAGCAAACTACTTGGCCAATTTCAGAGTTGTCACTGATTTTACAATAATCAAATGAATAATTTTAAAACAATACTGATATCAGATCTCAATACTACCATCTAGTGGCTGCTTTATGTTTTTACAAAGGTGTACCTCATAGTACAAAAAAGGACAAAATATGGGACACCAAGCAGTATCTGGGGCAAATGAATGAGGTTTAACTGTTTTTCACTACTTTAATTGTTGTGACTTGCCAATCTTTCAAAGTGCCGCCGCGCAGTTACGTGCGTCCTCTACGTGCGGCACTGTCTGCCAGCCATGCAGCAGCAGTGCCACCTAAGCGGCCAGCCAGCCAGCGGCCGCTAGACTTGGACTCGGTTATGATTTGACTGTTAAAGTGTACACATCTTACTCTGTTTACTTGATTTGTGACTTTCATGTATTGCGTCTTCCTTGAAATATATTTGTTCAACTTGAAGCTATTACAGTTGGTGACGAGGTAGTGATTTTTCTTTTCCATTGTTGACCCACATGTTTCCATGGCTACTTTAGAGCAACTATTGCAAGGTCTCATAGAACAGCAAACGCTTCTCACAAATGTGATTCGTCATTTCGTCGTTGTCTCTACCTACTTTTCCTCCTTACGACGAGATGGCTGAAGACTGGTCTGATTACGAAAAACGTCTTCGACAGCACTTCTTGGCATTTCATGTCACAGATGAACGAACATGTAAGTCTCTGTTACTTTCATGGATTTCACCTCAAATGTATCAGTTGTTGTCGCAATTGGCTCCTTTGAAAGATTCTGCATCTTTGTCCTTTGCTGAAATATGCTCACTTCTGTCCGTCTATTTTCAAAAGCAAACGCATGTGGTAGCCTCTCGTGTTGCCTTTTATCGTAGTCAAAAACAACCGAATCAATCCTATCACGCTTGGGCTGCTGAACTTCACGGCCTCAGTAGAAAGTGTCAACTTGTTACTGAAGTTCACAAAGAATACTTTGCCGATTCCATGGTACGGGATGCTATTATCCGATCGGCACCCGACAAAGAAGTTAGGCAACATTCCCTTCAGTTGGTAAATCCGACTCTAGATGAATTCCTATCCATCGCTCAGTCTTTTGAAATTTCTCGCACCGCTGGAGTGCAAATAGAGGCATGGGGCAACATCGGGGAAATACAACCTCTGTGCGATGCTGACGAAGCGTGTGGCGTGTCCCCGCCGGCTGACGTGGCCGCAGTACACTCCCAATCACAGCCTCGGCTTAACCATAAACAAACCTCTAAGAAACTGCAGCAAAACCTGCGGCAACTTCCTTCATGTCCACGGTGTTTTACGAAACATTCACGAGAAGATTGTCCACAACGGTGGGCCGTGTGTCACAAATGCAAAAAAAAAAAAAAAAAAAAAGGGTCATGTGTCATCCGTTTGCAAATCTGACCGCATACATGATGTTCATGAACATGACACTGATTCTGATTCTGTGTTGTCTGTCAATTGCACTTCTTCCCTTTCAGGGAAGTTATTCCTCACTGCCCTAATACTTGGTCGAGATGTTCGCATGCAGGTGGATACTGGTTCTGCTGCCACTATCATCAATTCTCAGACGTATCTTCAGTTGGGTTCTCCAATCCTGTCACCTTTCACTAGGCAATTACGGACTTACAATAAACAGAAGACTTCTCTCTTGGGACAATTTGATTCTGAGGTATCTTACAAATCTGTTGGTCACACTGTTCCCATATTTGTGGAAGACCATAGTAACACAGAGAATCTTTTTGGTTTCGATGCCTTTCGCGTTTTTGGGTTCTCCATAGATGACTCTGTCAATAGTGTCTCTGATGCTATTCCTTATGCTCAATTGGATTCCTTGTCGACGACATTTTCATCCCTTTTTTCTCCTGGGTTAGGCCGTGCAAACGACTTTGAAGCTCATATCACGCTCAAACCCACTGCTCGGCCTAAGTTTTTTCGGGCTCGGCCCATTCCTGTGGCCCTTCGTGATCAGGTCAAACGGGAGCTGGATCGTCTCACTGCTTCAGGGGTCTTGCTTCCTGTCACTTCCAGTGAGTGGTCCTCTCCTGTCGTCGTTGCTACGCCAAATGGTGATATTCGTTTCTGTGGCGATTTCAAAGCCACTGTAAATGCTCAATGCCTTATCGACACTTACCCTATGCCTCAACCTGACGAATTGTTCACCAAACTTGCTGGAGGCCAGTATTTTTCTAAACTTGACCTGTCAGAAGCTTATCATCAACTTTCTCTTGACACTGCTTCCCGGCAGTTTCTGGTCCTTAACACGCCTTTTGGCCTCTATCAATACCAATGATTGCCATTCGGGGTTGCCAGCGCCCCTGCTCTCTTTCAGCGATTATTGGAACAATTATTGCTCACTGTCCGTGGGTGAATAAATTACCAGGACTCACTGGCTCCACCACTGACGAACATCTTCAAAATCTCCGCACACTTTTTCATGTCTTACAGACTGCCGTTCTTAAGTGTAATCTTCAGAAATCAAAATTTTTTCAGGCATCTATCATGTACTTGGGGTTTAAACTCTCTCGGGATGGTATTCGTCCACTTCAGCAACCTATTGCTGCGGTCGATGCCCTTCCTCGCCCTTAACATCTGTTAAGGAACTGCAGGCCTTCTTGGGGGAAAATAACATACTATCACAAGTTTTTACCGTCTGCTGCTTCGGTGGCTCAGCCGTTGCATCGCCTGTTGCATAAAAACATGCCTTTTCACTGGTCCGCATCATGCGATGCGGCTTTCCAGAAATTGAAGACTGAAACAGGCCCCATCTCTGGCTACTTATCGACCTGGCCAACATCTTGTTCTTGCCACGGATGCCTCTCAATACGGGGTCAGTGCAGCCCTTGCGCACCATTTTTCTGACGGTTCTAAACAACCCATTGGTTATGCCTCCAAAACACTCACGGATACCCAACCAAAGTATTCTCAAATTGAAAAAGAAGCTTTGGCCATTATTTATACTCTTCATAAGTTTGGTGTTTTTCTCTATGGATCCAAATTTCATCTTGTTACGGATCACAAACCACTTGTTTCCTTGTTTCATCCATCAACGTCACTTCCCGACAGGGCTGCACACTGCCTCCAGCACTGGGCTCTTTATTTGTCTCGTTTCAATTATGAGATTCATTTCCGGCCGACAGCTCAACATGCAAATGCTGATGCACTGTCTCGCCTTCCCATGGGTCCTGATCTGGCATTCGATAGGGACAAACTTTTGTCTTTCCACCTGGATGTTGCCAAGCAGCGGGTTGTGGACGGGTTTCCCATCACCAGGGACCAGCTGGCGGCTGCTATGGGTTCTGACCCTACCCTCTCCCGGGTTTTACGCTGTATTCAGAAGGATTGGGCCAGATCGTCCATCCGCTAAGACTTCTGATCCATTGCAGAACTACTACGCTTTTGCGTTACCGCCTCACTGTTACGGATGGTGTTATCCTCCTTTCCACCGAAAATGCTCGGGATCCTGGAATCTCTCATTACTCACAACGCAGTCCTCTCACCATCATATCGGTGCCAGCACAAGTACTGACGCCACCAGGAGACGTGCCTCTGCAGGAACCAGATGACCATCATCTGTCGGAGCAACTCTACTCGCCTCCTTCTCCTATAGACGCGAACACATCGCCCATGTATCCTGTTATAACAACTGGACTTGCCGCAATGGGCAGATTGGTGGACGGGGCCCCAGCAGATTCGACCCCCACATCTCCTGTCATCTCGACCCGTTATCATCGGGGACACTTCCGTCCGTACGGGAAGCCTCCTCCTTGAGACTTTACGGACAGTCAAACAACACCTATGGATGTTACCAATCTACAGGCCACCTCCATCAAAACCTGTGCAAAAAATTCAAAGGGGGGAAAAGTGTTGTGACTCACCGATCTTTCAAAGTGCTGCCGTGCAGTTATGCACATCCTGTACATGTGGCGCTGTCTGCCAGAGCCATGCAGCAGCAGTGCCACCTAAGCGGCCAGCCAGCCAGTGGCTGCTAGACTTGGACTCAGTTATTATTTAACTGTTAAAATGTACACACGTCTTACTCTGTTTACTTGATCTGTGACTTTCATGTATTTCATTTTCCTTGAAATATATTTGTTCAACTTGAAGTTATTACATTAATCAAATGTGTTTTCTCAAAAACTTCAGTAATCACTGCTCCAAAAATTTTGTTCTCCAGATGTTTTTGCTGCTACTGTTGTGAGCCACAGTCATTTCAGGTCGATCCTGCCAAATTGCATTTATGTCAGAATGGAAACTGTGTACCTGGCAACTGATTGTATACAGGTTGATTTTTCAACACATACTCTTCTAGCTGATTATGAAAGCATCTATACACTTCAAAGCCAAGCAACATTTTGTGTATATGTCAAAACAGAGCAACATTTGGTCTGAAATGGATGGACACAGTTAAACATACTAATGCTATCAGTGTTTCACTTAGCTTCCATTAACAATATATGGTTGCTGGCAAGGCCTTTTACAGAAATTAGGTCCAATGCAATGTAAGGCTACAACATTTGCAATACAGGTCCTAGCAGATCTGACCAAAAGATAGCATACTACCTATTTAAAAGAAAACAACTGAGAAATGAAAAAAACTGGTTTCTTTTCCAGCTTTTAGTCTTAGTGCCAGTAATACTTCTATTCTGTGTTGAGAAACCAGGAACCAAACAGAAATAAATGTCTTTAACTTCACATAAAAGTCAATGAATTTGCATCAAATCTGAAGTGCTATTGAAAGCCCAGTCTCCAAAGAGTTAATAATCGTGACATATGGTTGACTGAATATATGACACAAATAATTAGAGTCATCAGAGCTGCTCCCTTGGATATATATACTATTATCGGGTAGTACTGTGCACTACTGATACCATGTCAAACCAGTCCATGTCTAGAAGTTGGCAGTAACCCATGTGACTGCACCACCAATCTGGGGCCAGATACGAGACACACCGTCTATAGCCCGCATGGCCAGCGCCATCACAGGGCCGGCAAAAGAAAGCCGCACCAGAGTTATGCTGCCTAGCTGAAGCTTTGTCACTTCGCCTCTGTTGTTATTGTTGATATCAAACCAGCCTATCTTATGTACTCACTTTGGATTTTGCTCTGGACTTGTTGTTATTCAAGTTCAGCAAAAGAGGTTATCAAACACTGTGTGTGCATCTCACTATTTTGCTCTGTGTCTCAGAACCCACAAACTCCTAGGCATACACCACCGAGATAGCTAAACATCTGCCAATGAGGGAAAACTGTGTTGGTTGCTACTTGATTCTATTTCTCTCCATATGAACAACTGGCAATGATATTAATTGTGTCTTTCTTGAAGAACTGTGGTCCTTCAACATGCTTCCTGGTACTTTGCTTCAGTGTTTCTGAGTGTGTTACAGAGCATTGGCCCTGCAACTAAATGTGTTTTCTTGTGCTTTTCAGAGGCTGATATCCCTAGCGATATTTCTTAGTTGGACAAAAAAAAAAAAAAAAAAAAAAAAAAAAAAAAAAAAACAAAAAAAAAAAAACACCAACCTGCTCACCAATTGGTGAAAAGAGGACACACATATAAAAAGGTATTATAGTTTGCAAGGTTTTGAAGCCAATGGCTCTTTCTTCTGGCAGAAGTGTTGAAGGGGAAGGAAAAGGGGTGAAGTGAAAGGACTGGTGAGTTTTAGGGAAAGGTGTAGAGTTCAGAAAAGTCACCCAGAACCTTGGCTCGGGGTAGGCTTACTGCACAGGTTGAGAAAGAAAGACTTATTGTTGGGGACTGCACTGGTCAAAATTTGAAAACCTGTGAGCTTAAAGGTGGAAGATGTGATAATATGCAAGACAAAGATTACTGCTAAAATATCGTGCACAAGGTAACAAGAGTGGATAGCTAACTGTATTGAAAGCGACAGATGTGGGAAGGGGAAGGTGAAAAATAGACACATCAGAAAATGAAAGACGTATAAAACTAAAAGGGAGTGAAGACAGGAATAGTTACTGTGAAGAAATGCTGAGACCGAAGAAATTAAAACAAATTAAGGCCAGTTGAGAGGCGAGGACCAAGAACATGTTGTAATGCCAGTTCCCACTTGTGGAGTTCTGAGAAACTGGTGTCTGGGGTAAGAATCCACATGGCACATGTGCTGAAATAAGCATCGAGGTCACGACTGTCTTAGGGCATGCTCTGCAACAGGATAATGTGTGTTGCCAATATACACCCTCTGCCTACACCCATTCATCCTAACTGATAACTTTATAGTAGTCATGCCAATATAAAAGGTCAAACAGTGTTTAACAGTGTTTACATAACAGCTGGTATACAACAAGTGTCATTTCACCAGTGGCTCCCTCTTCGATGGTATATGTTTTGCCAGTTACAGGGCTGGTATAGGTGGTGGCAGGAGAGTGCATAGGGCAAGTATTGCAGTGGGGATGGTCACAGTGGTAGGAGCCATAGAGTAGGGAAATGGGTGTCAGACAAGGAGACTGCAGAGATTGGGAGGACAATAACAAGCTATTCTAGGTATGGTGGGCACACCTCATACAGAATGGACTTCATTTCAAGGCATAATTTTAGGAAGTCAGAGTCCTTTTGAAGTTAGCTGATTAATAACATTCAAGACCAGGACAATACTGAGTGACAAGTGGAGTACTCCAAAGTTGTTTTTTGGAGGAATTCAGGAGTACCAGGGATCTTCCACTGTGGTACTTGATCAACGGGAGTATGTGAGTCAAGGTCTACACCAACTGTCTGACACCTTTACATACAGCATCTGCCATCAAGATCCCATCCCTTTTATTCAAACTGACCTGCACTCCCTCCTTAAAACCTGACCCTCACAAGGACTAACACCTCAAGCCATACAACTTCTTACCCCATCCAAACCACACAATCCCACCTTTTACCTTCTTCCTATGATCCACAAACCCAATCTCACTGGCTGTCCCATAGCAGCTGGCTTCATAGCACTCACCGAACGTATGTCTGCCTTAGTTATCAACACCTGCAACCCATATTACAAACACTTCTCTGCTATATTAAATACAACAACCACTTCGCAGATCATCTAAAATCTGTGTCCATCCCACTCCCACCACAAACATTGCTTGTCACTACTGAAGCCACTTCCCTCTACTCCAACATCCCCCATGTACAGGGCTGTCTATGGCTGAACATTTCCTCAGTCTGCACCCACCTGATTCCAAACCTATGACATCCTTCCTTATCTGTAACATGAAGGTGGAAGGGGCACAAAGGAAAGGAAAGGGAAGGAATTAGTGATGTCAGCTGCATCTGGACATCAAGCAGAATCAGCAGTGACAAGCAAAAATGTGTGCCACACAGAGATTCAAACCATGGATCTCCTGCTAGAAGGTCCGGCACACATTTTCACTCATTGTTGCTGATTCTGCATAATGTCTCAATGCAGCTGATGTCATGAATTCTTCCTTTCCTTTCCTTTCTCCCCCCTCCAACTCCATTTTACATACACTCCTGGAAATGGAAAAAAGAACACGTTGACACCGGTGTGTCAGACCCACCATACTTGCTCCGGACACTGCGAGAGGGCTGTACAAGCAATGATCACACGCACGGCACAGCGGACACGCCAGGAACCGCGGTGTTGGCCATCGAATGGCGCTAGCTGCGCAGCATTTGTGCACCGCTGCCCTCAGTGTCAGCCAGTTTGCCGTGGCATACGGAGCTCCATCGCAGTCTTTAACACTGGTAGCATGCCGCGACAGCGTGGACATGAACCGTATGTGCAGTTGACGGACTTTGAGCGAGGGCGTATAGTGGGCATGCGGGAGGCCGGGAGGCCGGGTGGACGTACCGCCGAATTGCTCAACACGTGGGGCGTGAGGTCTCCACAGTACATCGATGTTGTCGCCAGTGGTCAGCGGAAGGTGCACGTGCCCGTCGACCTGGGACCGGACCGCAGCGACGCACGGATGCACGCCAAGACCGTAGGATCCTACGCAGTGCCGTAGGGGACCGCACCGCCACTTCCCAGCAAATTAGGGACACTGTTGCTCCTGGGATATCGGCGAGGACCATTCGCAACCATCTCCATGAAGCTGGGCTACGGTCCCGCACACCGTTAGGCCGTCTTCCGCTCACACCCCAACATCGTGCAGCCCGCCTCCAGTGGTGTCGCGACAGGCGTGAATGGAGGGACGAATGGAGACATGTCGTCTTCAGCGATGAGAGTCGCTTCTGCCTTGGTGCCAATGATGGTCGTATGCCTGTTTGGCGCCGTGCAGGTGAGCGCCACAATCAGGACTGCATACGACCGAGGCACACAGGGCCAACACCCGGCATCATGGTGTGGGGAGCGATCTCCTACACTGGCCGTACACCACTGGTGATCGTCGAGGGGACACTGAATAGTGCACGGTACATCCAAACCGTCATCGAACCCATCGTTCTACCATTCCTAGACCGGCAAGGGAACTTGCTGTTCCAACAGGACAATGCACGTCCGCATGTATCCCGTGCCACCCAACGTGCTCTAGAAGGTGTAAGTCAACTACCCTGGCCAGCAAGATCTCCAGATCTGTCCCCCATTGAGCACGTTTGGGACTGGATGAAGCGTCGTCTCACGCGGTCTGCACGTCCAGCACGAATGCTGGTCCAACTGAGGCGCCAGGTGGAAATGGCATGGCAAGCCATTCCACAGGACTACATCCAGCATCTCTACGATCATCTCCATGGGAGAATAGCAGCCTGCATTGTTGCGAAAGGTGGATATACACTGTACTAGTGCCGACATTGTGCATGCTCTGTTGCCTGTGTCTATGTGCCTGTGGTTCTGTCAGTGTGATCATGTGATGTATCTGACCCCAGGAATGTGTCAATAAAGTTTCCTCTTCCTGGGACAATGAATTCACGGTGTTCTTATTTCAATTTCCAGGGGTGTATAATGTATCACAGCTGCGGATTCTGCATTGTGTCTGTCCTTTCAGACATGTCAGAAACAACAAACACCATGATTTCATATAAAAGACACCCTTAATGCCCACCTTAATCAACTTTATACTTACCAACAACTATTTCACCTTTGAGGAGCAGACATACATACAGATCAGGGGTGCAGCCATGGGAACCAGGATGGCTCCTTCCTATGCCAACCTTTTCATGAGTCACTTGGAGGGGGTTTTTCTGGGATCTTCAGACCTTCTGTCCTTGGTCTGATTTAGATACAGTGATGACATTTTCGCCATATGGACTCATGGTAAGGCTGACCTGTTAAAATTCCTAGAGTCTGTATACACACTCTTCCAATTAAATTTCACATGGTCCTATTCCAAATCCCAAGCCACTTTCATTGCTGTTGATCTCATATTCTCACCAAAGGTCAGCTACACCCTTCTGTTCACATAGAACCTAGTAACAAACTACAGTACATACATTTTGACAGTTGTCATCTTTTCCAAGTCAAATGTTCCCTTCCATACAGCCTTGGCATTCGAGGCAAACATATTTCTTCAGAAGCAGACTCTTTATTTCTTCAGAAGCAAACTCTTCACAGCAATACACCATCATTCTCAACTCAGTCTTCACTGGATGTAATTACCCCACCAGCCAAGTTCAAAAACAGATTTCCCAGGCCATCATATCCAACCCTGGTACTGCTGATCCCTTCAAAAAACTACTTTGGAAAACGCCACTTGTCATTCAGATTATCCTGGTCTTGGATGTATTACTCAGCTACTTCAACAAAGCTATGACTTCCTAAAATCATGCCCTGAAATGAGGTCCAGTCCGTCTGACATTTCAACCACCACAACTAGAATAGCTTTTTGTCACTCTCCCAGTCTCCGCAACATCCTTGTCAGACACTGTGCCTGCACCCATTCCCCTATTCTGTGGCACTTACCCCTCTGACAATCCCCACTATGAGACTTTCGCTATGGACCCTCCTACCACCACCAATAACAGCCCTTTAAGTGGTAAAACATAACTATCAAAGGAGAGCCATCTGTGAAGCACCTGTTACGTAAACACTGTCAGCCTTTGAAATCAGCATGAATGCCACCAAGTTATTGGTTAGGATGAATGGACATGGTCAGAGGGTGTATACTGGCAATACATAATATTCTGTTGCAGAGTATCTCTACAACATGACAGTTGTGACCTTTGTGCCCGTTTTGCCACATGTGCCATTTGGGTTCTTCCCTCAGACACCAGCTTCTCAGAACTCCCCAGATGGGAACTGGTGTCCTTGGTTCTCACCATACACCTGGTATTAATTTATGTTAATTTCTTAGTCTCACAATTTCTTCACTGTACCCATTCCTTTCTTCACTCACTTTTAGTTTTCTACATCTTTCATTTTCTGACCTGTCCTTTTTTCACCATCTCCCTCCCACATCTATTGCGTATAATGCCCTTAGCCTTCCACTCTTATTAACTTGTGCACAATGCTTTAGCAGTTATCCCTGTCTTGCATATTACCCTATCTTCTACCTATAAACTCTCAGGTTTTGAAATCTCATCCAGTGCAGTTCCCAACAATCAATCTTTTCTTCTCATCCATCCGGTAAGGCTCCCCTGAGCCACAGTTCTGGGCGACTTTTCCAAACTCTATCCCTTTTCTTCAACATCACCAGTCCTTTTCCTTCACCCTTCTTCCTTTCCCCTCAACCCTTCTGCCAGAAGAAGCTAGCAACCTATAATACCTTTTTATATGTGTGTTTTCCTGCTGCCACTTGGTGAGTAGAGTTTTTATCTATCCAATTATGTATATTTTCAAAAATTGATTATTTTCATTGATACAGTGATTTTTCTCGTCATTTTATGTGTGTTTCATTTGGGCAGTCCTCCACAATAACTGTCAGTAACTTAGACAGTTCAGCTTCAGGTGCAGCAGATGCAGCAACTCATGGAGATGATGGCGACCCTGCATGCTAAGCAAGCAAACACAGCAATATTGCCCTCAACACCTGCAATATTGCCACAACAAGCAGCACCTGTTTTTGTACTGCCATTCTTTGCATTTGATTCTACACAAGAGGAATGGTTTGAGTACCGTGCACAGCTCAACTCATACTTCATAGTGCATCGCAATGAAGGTACAGACAGGCATCCTTATTCTCTTGCAACAGTGGGAGTATCTGTTCACCAGTTGGTCTGCAAACTTTTTTGTATTGACCGTCCTGAAATTTTTTTTAAGAACTAATGGGTGCACTAGACAATGATTATGATGAACAGATTAATGTGGAAGCTGCAAATTACAACTTCTTTCGTTTTCATAGACAACTCAATCACACACACAAGCAGTGGGTAGCTGACTTACAAGGACTTACACGCCATTGCAGCTTCAAGAGTGAGTGTGGACATTACTATAGCGATGCCGTGATTAGGGATGTCATTACTCAAAATGTATTACATCCTCACATACGTTAACAGATTCTTAAGTATCCTGATCCTAGCTTGCAATACGTTTTGGAATAGTGGAGCATCAGAAATTTTGTGATAGTGTAGCATTAGACTTTGATCCTGCTCCTATTCCTGCAGTTCAGAGTATTGGTAAACACGTTGTGCCCGTAATTCACACAACGTAGCACACAAAATCTTAGACAGGGTAGCAACGTAAATACAACCAGTGTACTAGACAGCAGAATATCAGTATTAAACCCTGCCATTGATGTTCAATGGCCCACAAGTGACATGTGTGCCCCTGTCTTGATGCTAAGTATTATCATCATGGCAAGCATGGTCATGTTCAGTCTGTGAGTTTAAAAAAATACACAGGTCCAAGAAGCACTGTCACCATTCTACATGGTCTCATTCAATGACCGTAAATGAATTTTTTTCTAAGCACATTGCCAATAAATTGTTTGTTACTATGCAGATTGTCATACACAAAATATGCACGCAGTTAAGACTCTGGTGCACCAGTAACTTTGTTGAACAGAAGTACTTCGATCTGTTACACAAGCACAATCAACACAAATGACAAACAACTTTTTCTGATTGCGGTGGACATGACACTCCCTGTGCTATATATTTGCAGACTATGTGTCATATTTTGTAATGTTACTAAAACAGTTTCATTCGCCAATATATTTTAGGTGTGGACTCTTCTGATCTGTTTGGTTGCACATTCAAGACAATGTTCTTTCAGTGAACTCCTTTTTGATGGCAGATGAATTTTGTGATGAATTTAGTGACATTTTTCAAGATAGCCTAGGCCAAGCTAATTATTTCAGGCCGCAGGTTGCCATGAAAGATAATGTGTAACCGCAGTTTTTCTGAGCATGGCCTGTCACTCATGCTATCGGAGATCAAGTGGCACAAGAACTCTTATCTTGGCAGGACATTGGTGTGATTCCCCATCACAGCCACTTAGTGGCCATCAGCTTTGAATAATTAGAAAGAAACCTTTAGGCAAAGAATGCTTGTGCACATATTTCGGGACAATTGTTAATCCATGACAGTGATCAACTATTTTCCTTGGCCATGGCCCAAAGAACTGTGGACAAGCTGGGTGCAGGTCACTTCGTCTCCAAGATGGAACTTCACTTTGCCTATTTGTGTCTTCCTTCAATGAACTGTCCCAACAAGTTTTTGTGCTCAAGTCCCACATGTGGTTATTTAAGTTTTTGTGGTTGGTCTTTGGCAGCGCGTCAGCACCTGCAATTTTTCTATGCTACTTATCACAGCTGACTTCTACAGTTCCTTCTTGTTTGAACTATCTGGAAGACATTGTAGTTTTGGGTTGTAGTCCTGATGGACAGTTTACCAACCTCAGGAAATTGTTTCAAGTGCTCTCTGATGCTGGGTTCTACATCTACATCTACCTAGATATTCCGCATGCCACAATATGGTGTGTGGCGGAGGGTACCCTGTACCACTACTTGCCATTTCCTTTCCTGTTCCACTTGTAAATGCTGGACTCGCATTCGGGAGGACGACGGTTCAATCCCGCGTCCAGCCATCCTGATTTAGGTTTTCCGTGATTTCCCTAAATCACTCCAGGCAAATGCCGGGATGGTTCCTCTGAAAGGGCAAGGCCGACTTCCTTCCCAATCCTTTCCTAATCCAGTGAGACCGATGACCACACTGTCTGGTCTCCTTCCCCAAACCAACCAACCAACAAACTTGTAAATGGAGCGAGGGAAAAACAACTGTTTATATGTCTCCATATGAGCCCTAGTTTCTCATATCTTATCTTTGTGGTCCTTACATGCAATATATGTTGGCAACAGTATAATTGTGTGGCAGACAGCTTCAAATGCCGATTATCTAAATTTTCTCAATAGTGCTTCTTCCTCCACACTGAAATTAAATGTTTAGGACATGTGATCAACAGTCGGGATATATATCTTTTGCAGTCACACTTAACTGCCATCCAGGACCTCGCAGCTCCTTGGAATGCATAAAGGAACTTAATAGTTTTTTTCTTATTGATAAATGTACACATAATTATTCAACTCTCATACCAAAGATTAATTTGAAAAGTATTTACCATTGATGGGCAAAAGAAGATTTACTCTCTTCGTTTATTAGTTTTAGTAATATTACCTTTTGTTGCCCTCATGTCCTGGTGATAAGAAGTGATGTGTAATTACTAGTGAAATTGTGCTAAATAATGAAAGCAACTGCTGAAACAAAATGACTTTCTCATTTACGAAGTCATGAATCCCAGCTCCTGTAACTCTGAAAGATTATTATTATTTTAAGTTTGTATGGAAAATTTAGATGGAGGCGACGATCTTCACGATGGTGCTGCTCAACAATAGAGGTATGTGAATGTGTTCATCTCTTTCCCTTCGTGGCCACCAATGTCAATTTGAATATTTAGGTCATATTTGCCGCAACATTCAGAACCTGCAATCTTTCTTTTCATTTAATTATGAAGTCTGATTATTTTCTTTCTTAGAAGAAGAAATGCATTTTAACCATAATTCTTTTTACCCAGGCCATGGGTAATGATAGTATTTAGAACATATATGCCTCTATCCCGATCGTACGTTCGCATACAATTAAGTGTGTATCAACGTAACTATACTTATGACCCATTTCCTTTACAGTATTAATTCTTATTTTGAACCACTCACTCATGAATGTACATGCCCTCTTATTTTGTGGAGTCAGTCATTACTTTTAATATTCAGTGACTTAGTTTCCACAACTGAGCTTTGCGAAATATTTACTATGCAACAGTCATACTAACTCTCATTTCAAAATTACGACACTGGCTGACTAAGCTTTTAACAATTTAACAGGGAGACTTCAAATGTCAGTGAACTCCAAGTTGTGTTGGCTAAACTAACTTATCGCATTCTGTTCTTTCTAAACGCTGCACAGATTGCAACTCCACTGCATTGCTCTTGATGAAAGAATGTTCTGTATGAGTGGACTAGGGAGTGTCAAGTCACATTTCAGAAACAGAAAGATTCTTTATTGAGCAATCAATGTCTGGTACATTTTGATTCCACTAAGCTGGCTGTACTTGTAGTTGAAGCATCCTCATATGGGATTGGTGCTGTACTCTTGGACAAAGATGGATCACTGAACAGCCAATTCCAATTGCCTTCACATCTAAATGCCTCACCAAAGCACACTGCAACCACTTGCAGGTGGAGAAGGAAGGACTTCCTATCATATATGGGCATGACCAGATTCCACCAATACTTGTATGGCAAAAAATTCTACGTAGTGATTGACCACAAGCTTCTCACCTCACTGTTTGGCCCGCCAAAGCTAGTCCCTCTGCACATGGTGCAAAAAGTTGCAGGGCTGGTCTCTGCTCTTCAACAGTTACCGGTATGAAATTGTGTACAAGCCAACGGCTAAGTGTTCGAATGCAGACACTCTTTCTAGCTTACCAGTCAGCATTGATTTGGCATTTGATACCTCAGAAGACTATTGCTTTCACACTGATGCCTAGGACAATGAAATAATTGATGGCTTTCCCATTGGCCAGTGATAGATTGCTCAAGCAACAGCTGCGGACCCCAATCTCAAGATTGTTGCAGTACCTCCACACTGGTTAACCATATTCAATTAAGCACATTAGTGATCCAGAAAAATGCCATTATTTTGTGCTTTCCCAGAGCTTGTCAGTGCAGCAGGGTTTCAACCTATTACATATTCAGAGTGAAACTCTTTGCCTTCTCCATCAAGATCTTTGAGCATTATATGCACTAAGCAGCTTGCCTGATGCCATTGCACATGGGTTGGCATGCATACTCAAATAGAACAATGGACTCCACTATGTCCAGCACATGCAGAGCACCAGATTCCTATGCCACAAATATTTTTTACTGGGCCAAGCCCAGCACCCCTTCACAATGTTTACATATTGACTTTGTGAGTCCAACTGGAATTCACAATGGGTTATTGTGGTCGATGCCTTCAGCAAGTTTCCATTCATGGTGCCCATGCCCTCCACCACAACGGTTAGCACTATGAAGATGCTGACATACCGTACTTACTTGAATCTAAGCTGCACTTTTTTTCCAGTTTTTGTAATCCAAAAAACCGCCTGTGGCTTAGAATCAAGTGCAAAGTTAGCGGAAGTCCTGAAAAATGTTGGTAGGTGCCATCACAACTAACTTCTGCCGTCGAATATATGTAGCACTACACAGGCATGCTTTGTAGGCACAAAGATAAATACTGGCAGCAAAACCTCTGCGTCAGTAAATAAATTAAAAAAAAAAAAGGTAGAAAATGAGCTTTTTTTCTCCGCCCCCAGTTTCAACCACTGCATTTTCATACATTATCCAACAAAGTAAATAGAAATTCCGTATTGTTCAGCTTTGAATGTAGCAGCCTTTCAAATATTCGTAGCAACAAAAATAAATTTCTTTACACAAAAATACCAACAATGCATAAGACTTTAGGATTGTTGCACGAGCTGATATGCTGAGGCTCATTAAGAATTCACATAGCGGCACATACTGCTCTGTGGAATTTTGTGAAGTGCTTGTTGGTGTTAGTGAACCATTAATGAAGCGCTTTCATTATAGTGCCAAAATCAAGAGGGGAGTTTTTTCTTTTGCGGAACAAAGTTCTAATCGTGCTGCAAGTCTGCAATATAGGACTGATGAGAGCACCATCAAGCGATAGCGACTGCAGAGGGACAAATTATTTGAATGTTCAAGTAGCAGGAAAGCATTTAGTGGGTCAAAGTGTGGCCGATATCATGCACTAGAAGTGATTTTAAATGAATTTGTTAAAGAACAGCATCAAAAATCCCTGCCTGTGAACGCCAAAATTTTAAAAATTAAGGCACATGAAATTGCTAGAGAGCAAAAAATCGAAAATTTTATGGCTAGTCACAGCTGGATTGATCTGTTTATTAAGCACTGGGGTTTTTCGCTTCGGAAGCGAACTCCAGTTGCACAGAAGCTGCCGAAAAATTATGAAGAAAAACTTTGGAATTTCAGTGCTTCATAATTAGGCGATGCACAGAAAAGCAATACCTTCTTAGTCAGATAGGAAATGCTGACCAAACTCCCCTATATTTTTACATGCCATCGAATTATACGGTTGACACCAAAGGAAAGAAAGACGTAAGTGTTCTTACATCAGGGGGTGAAAAACAGCGGACGTCCGTCATGCTTGCTTGCACAGCAGGTGGACATAAATTACCCCCATTCATAGTTTTCAAGTGAAAGACTTTACCAAAATCGGAAGTATTTCCAAAAACTATAATTGTACAAGCAATCGAAACTGGGTGGTTTTCAGAGGACATGTTGCTGGAATGGATTAGGTGTGTGTGGAATCATCGCCCTGGTGCAATGCTTGGTTTACGCAGTCTGTTGGTATTAGATGCGTATGCAGGCCATACAACACCTGCAGTAAAATTAAAATTAGAGGAAAGCAAAACAGACTTGGCAGTAATTCCAGGCAGGATGATATCAATTCTGCAATCACCATTTAAGGACAAGCTTAAACGCATGTACACAGACTGGCTTTCAAAAAGTGACAGACAACTGACACCAACATGTAAAATGCACAAGTTTGTCGCAAGTGTGCCAATGAATTTATGATGCATGGAAGTGTGTTCCAAATCAGACTGTGCAACAAGCATTTAAACAATGTTCGACATCCAATGCACTAGATAGTATGGAGGACGATCCTGTGTATGAAGAAATGAGCAACAAAGAACTGAGTGATAATGATTCAGAATCATGACTGATATTTTAAACTTTTCGAATAAGATGTATTACAAACTTAATAAAATTTTGTTTTAAATATCAGCATTTAATTTCTAAGTTATTTTCATTCTTATTTTATAAGTATTGCTACCCTGCATTGCACAGGATAAAAAAGTATGGCAAGCTGCATCAAACCAGTCTATGGACTGAAGACAACAACAACACATTCTGCATTTGAAGTCATCACTAAAAATCTACTACGAAAATCCGACTGGCAAGACTGTTTGGGATGTATGTCAATATGGCCAAATCTACGTTCTGAATTTTTTCCTACCTGTGATGAGAGATAGTTGCTAATAGGAACTTTTATGAATTGTGAATCACATGCAGTATTCTCTTCACCATAAGAATAATACGAATGTAAACATTATGCCATGTATTCTTTCGTGTTTGCTGTTATCTCATTTAAATCTTGACTGCTTAATAAACTACAAAACCAGAGTGAGAGAACAACAAACATGGAAGAATATACATAGCATGTCATGTTTATATTGATATCATTCTTATGCTGAATAATGATACAGTCAGAAATGAAGCACGGCAACTGACTAGATTTTAAAATCTAAGATGACTATAATTTCTGTGCAGAATGTAATGCACTAAAGAGGTGCCTGCAAAGATTTTCAAATGGAGAAAAATTTTCGCTAAACTCTTGTACATAACATCTTTTATCATATGCAGTCTTTATTTGGTTCTTGCTGATCATTATTAAAGAAAGCAGCAGTGTAAGTAACAAGAAATAGCAGCCTCTTGCCAATGTTTCACAAATGAGACAATTCCTCCCTTTTTTTTAATTGCAAGTGGCAGTAGCACGCACAAAAGCAAGCCATGCCACGAGTGGCAACAGGTCCTAAACTCATTATCAGAATGCAATAAACAATGCACGACACTGAACAATAATGCATTTTCAGCTTAGAGTGACGTAAACAAAGAGAACGGCACTTATCAGATCAAAGCAAAATAAGCAATTGATTCAAACCAGACAAAGCACATGAAAAAGGAAGGGTACCCATATACATATGGACGGAACACCTGACGCATAGCAATGACTACCTGGTAAAGCTTAACTGCTAAGCTTACGATTCGAACCAAACTACTGTAGCTGTATCTTCATCCATTCAACCTAAATTGTGTCTCATGTTACAATGGACCAAATTTGTTTCGATTTGGAAATGTGGTCTAAAACTTTTCTCTCCCCTTGAATTTCGAGTCTCAAAATTTCAGGTGCGGCTTAGATTTGGGAAATTTTTTTCCTTGATTTAGAGTCTCATTTTTCAGGTGCGGCTTAGATTCAAGTACGGTAAGTCTTTAGCATCAAATGCCTATCACAAATGCTGGTTTCTGACAATGGACCTCAAATCACACTGGCAAAATTTCAGCAGTTTTGTGACGCCAACTGAATCAAATATGTGACAACTACACTGTTCCACCTTCAGTCTAATGGTGAAGCAGAACACTTCATCCAAACTTTCAAGCAAACAGATGAACAAGTTACGTGCTTCCCTTATGCAGGAGCAAGCTTTTGTGCTCTTCCTCTCATCCTATCATTCCATCCATACAACAGAACACCACCAGCAAAGCTCTTGCATGGAAGTCAACATAGGACACTGTTTCAGCTTCTGCACCCCTAAAGCAGTCGACCCATCATCCACAGTGCTCTAACAAGGGAACCTCCCCATCGTACCCCCTTCAGATTTAGTTATAAGTTGGCACAGTGGATAGGGCTTGAAAAACTCAATACAGATCACTCGAGAAAACAGGAAGAAGTTGTGTGGAACTATGAAAAAAATAAGCAAAATACACAAACTGAGTAGTCCATGCGCAAGATAGGCAACATCAAGGATAAACTGAGCTCAGCAGCGCCGTGGTCCCGTGGTTAGCGTGATCAGCTGCGGAACGAGAGGTCCTTGGTTCAAGTCTTACCTCGAGTGAAAAGTTTAATTTTTTGTTTTCAGACCGTTATTTTGTGAAGTTGCACAGGTACACAGAGCAGTATTGTTTACGTGATCGTGTGTCAATTATCAAAGTTCAGGCACTCACACATAATCAACCTCGCTCTCCAAAATTCCGGGACATGTTCAGATTTGCTTGAACATATGCAGGATTTGTCGGTCTACACATGGAAAAATTTGAAAACGTTAAAAACATATATTTTGACAGAGCACAGGGAAAACTGCGCGACTGTGAAACTGTTGCATTCATTTGTTGCAGTTTTGTGACAAACTCTTATGTTTTCATCAGTTTTTTGGGCGTGATTATCACATCCACAAGAAAACCTAAATCGGGCAAGGTAGAAGAAACTTTTTACCCATTAGCCAAGTGTACAAGTTAGGTGAGTCGACAACATATTTCTGTCATGTGACGCACATGCCGTCACCAGTGTCGTATAGAATATATCAGACGTGTTTTCCTGTGGAGGAATTGGTTGACCTATGACCTTGCGAGCAAATGTTTTCGGTTCCCATTGGAGAAGCACGTCCTTTCGTCTACTAATCGCACGGTTTTGCAGTGTGGTCGCAAAAGACAGACACTAAACTTGTTACAGTGAACAGAGACGTCAATGAACGAACGGGAGATCATAACTTTGCGAAAATAAAGAAAGTAAACTTTTCACCCGAGGGAAGACTTGAACCAAGGACCTCTCGTTCCGCAGCTACTCACGCTAAGCACGGGACCACGGCGCTCCTGAGCTCACACTATCCTTCATGTTGCCTATCTTCGCATGAACTACTCAGTTTGTATATTTTGCTTATTTTTTTTTTTTTTTTGTCAAATACCAGACAATTTCTTCCTGTTTCCTCGATTGATCTGTATTCAGTTTTTCAAGGCCTATCCACTGTGCCAACTTATAGCTAAATCTGAGGGGGGTGCGATGGGGAGGTTCCCTTGTAAGTTTAAAGTAAATGATTTGGTCTTTTCCAGCACTGGCAGCAACACGCGCTGGGAATGAGGCATTATCACCAAAGTCTTGGGCTGCTCTTAGTATGCCACGATGCAGGAGTGCCAACAGAAACAGCTCCATCTGTGCGGGCTGTGTTATCATGCTACGAGTAGTTTGTTTGCAGATTCAGTGCCCAGGAGAATCACACAGCCTCAGCTGCCTTTGCCACCCTTGGGTCCTGTGCCACCTCTGACAGATGGAGATCCAATGGACTTTGATGCACCATCACTGTCACCACAGCAACAGCAGCCCCTTGGGCGCTAATGACCATAGCAGTTTTGCGCCCTAAAACCACAACAAAAAAAAAAAAAAAAAAAAAACAGCAGCCCCAGCCATGGGAGGTGGGGCCCCTCACCCTATCACCTTCCTGTGGGCCGCTGTGGACCTTCTAGTCACTGTTGCACCTCTACCAACAGAAGAAGATGCTCCACCCCTGGGCATGGATGCGCACCCTGCAGCTGCCCCCCCCCCCCCCCCCCCCGCTATTCGCATAACGAAAGTCAGGGTGTGGACAAAAGGAACTTGTCACTGGCTGAAGTTCCACCTCTTGCCTTCTCCATGGCACCCGTCCCCAGATCTTCCCCCTGTTGCCCCTTCTGGAAGCACTAGTATATGACGGCAAGGTTTTTTTTCTTTGGGAGGAGGGAGGGGGAGGGTATGTGGTATGGCACTATCAATGCAATGCCATGCCATGCCAGTCCATGTCTACAAGTTAGCAGTAACCCATGTGACTGCATCACCAACCTGTTGCCAGCTCCAGAAACACATCCTCCTTAGCCTGCGCGGCAAGCACCGCCACAGAGCCATCAAAAGGATGCCGCTTAGTTTAGTTGTGCTTGCCTAGTCAAAGCACTGTCAGTTAGCCTCTGTCATTACTGTGGATACTGATCTGGCCTATCTCAAGGACTCGCTTTGGATTTTGCCCTGGACTTGCTGCTATTTAAATTATATAAAAAAAATTATCAAAAACTACATGTGCATCTCATTTGCTGCCCTCTGTCTTAGATCCCACTATATCCTTGGCATCCACCACTGGGACAACCAAACATATGGAACCAACACTCTCTTGCAAGGGAAGGTTTAACTTACAACAATTTTCTACTAAAATGATACAACTATTCCACTGAGATGTAAAAAGGCACTGGCTACAATCTAGAAAACTACTCTGGAAGGCAACCAGGTCCTTAATATCTTGTACATAAGTACAGACTATTGTGATAGCAGGCTACAGTAAGAAACTGGTGGCTCACCAATAATCATAACATGCACATACATCAGTTTCAAATTTTCTATGCTAATGTGATCAGTTCAAATGAAACTGCAACCTAGTTTTTGGAGAAGCAGCAAGACTTCAGTGAAGATCCTGGGCATGAATACTGCAAAATCCAGACTACGGACAACAGATCTACAGTTTTATAGATGGGCGTGTTATAAGACTGTGATTTGCAACCAAAGATCAGTGTAGCAATTTTAAATTGTTTGGTGATAGTTTTTTTAAGTTTCTCTGTCAGTGGAATTTGTAAACTGAAAACTTTGACTGTGAGGTCCAAATATCTTCAAACTTCTTAGAGTGTACATTTTCTAAATTGACTGTAGTAACCACAATTCACAACAGATATTGACTCAGTTTTGATATATGCAACAAATAACAAATTGTTATAATTGCTGGCATTAGTCAAAAACTTTCCTATCCACTCCCACGCAAACCCATGCACATACTACTGACACACTTTTACTTGATCCCCCTCTGATCGATGAATGTCTGCTGACTTCAGACCGCTCTGGAATGTTCATGGCCATTGCCAACTTTAGATACACAATAGTATTGTGCATCACTGCAATAAATAGCCACTGCGTGAATAGTATTGATTCAAATGTGGTGTTGTGTCTAGTGATTGCCAGTATCATTTACAAAGATGAGTGTAGAGGCTTTACTGGTACCTGTTCCTTCTAGCAGCTCTCCAGCTACTTTCATGTCACTTCTGCAACACATTTATCTATTACACATTTGTTTCCTTCATAACCTGTAAGCACTGCTATAGAAGGAGCAGGCACCACAAGCTAGTCATCATAAGCTTCTGCTCCCAGCACTGCCTCCCTAAAGGGCCAAATAAAAATGTGCAATCAATACTCACCCTTGTTTCAGGTGGCCCTGTTCTCTCTCTATACTGTGTTGGCATGCCACGGTTACCACGACCTCCTCTTTGAAATGGAGCACCACGAGAACTGGCTCTCGGATCACGCTGTCGATCTGCCAAGAAGTTGTACACAGGATCTGGAGGTGGTCCATCATCCTAAAATATCATTAGGTATTAGCAAATAGCTGTAATTTTTGTCCATTACAAACACAGGAATTAAGTAAGGCACCTAAAATAAACAGTATGTTCTTCAAATTATTTTGTCTATAGAAGATTTATTGTCAACAACTGGCACAATTCTGGTGCACACCAGGATCATTCCTACAGTTCCATTCTGTGGTCTCGAGCCCAAGTACATTTCACTATCAAGAACATAACACTAGACAACTAAATTAATTTGGCTGCAAGTCCTAAAAATATCCTTTTCCTCATGTGTAGCAAGTCTCAGAAGAAGACATCCAAAGCATGACGATTACACTGATATCTTTACATGTGATCACAGCATGAATGACATATGAAAATAGATGAAAATGTATCAAACTGTGAACCAAGACAAGCCACATGCTATGGAGCTCTCAAATGTCTCACGACAATTAATTTTAGACTTGGAGAAGAAAAATGAGCAAACAGTGGAAGCTGAGAGGAAAGGTGGCTAACATATGGAATCAAAGGTATTTTGTGCCAGGAAGTGAGAGCTTTATTTATTGCAAAGAGCAGAATTAAACATGTGTTAACACACATTGTGTCAAGCAAATATTCAGCTCTTTGCTGTATAATATTTCATTAATACCTTTGTGAATTGACTAGTTATAACAGTCTGTTACACAATATTGTTCCTTCAACAACTTGTACTTCTGTAATCTTTAAATATGTTAACCTTCAAAAATCAGTTATTTTACAGACAAGTGGCATTGTCAGGTGATAGGAAACACACATCTCTGTATTTTAAAATCATTTTTATACAGCTACAGCTATTCAAGGAGGGATGTTTCCTTTGTGAGAGGTGGAGTGTCTGCTTGGCAACTGTTGGAACAGGAACATCAGCAGGAGTGGCAAACTCACTACTTAAAAACAAACAAAAATAAATATGAAGTTTCCATTAAAAATTGTATTTTCTTTTTCAACAGAATACTTTAAGGAGACACATGAGTTCCAAGAGAAAAGGCTCAAACAAAATGACCCAATAGCCCTGACTCATGTTCCAAAGTGACAGTTTATTATTATCTGTTTTGATGATGACAGCCAGCAAATATTAGTTCATTTTAATTTCTAGCTCATGGAACACCTGCTACAGCTAAAAAGACTGTTTGCAGTTAAAACTGGAGCATCATCAGGAGGGCAGCATGCAGCAAAAATGGCATAAGTGTAGTACATGTTTGGCTAAGCAAATGACTAGCTCTTGAGTGCAGCTGCACTATGAAGGATGGAAATGCATGACCACAATCTGGCATCCTGCGTTCCCACACGCTTCTACCATTCACCTCGCCCAGCCCCTCAACTCTGATACACCCGCAAGGATACACTTTATGCCTTAATAAAGCTCCACTGCACTTTGGCATGGTACACACTTATAGGCTGTAACAAAAATATACAGCACAAATTGCAGGACACATTCCTCACACCAAGACGAAAAAATTATGTTATATGAACATGGATCTGGTAACACATTGTTTCTATATTACAACTCATTTTCTCCAACTCAATAATCATGGGAAACACACAAGAACAAAATGTTATGATCATGGGGAAGATGCACCCTTGGTGACATCTGGTTACATTGTGCACTGCTAGTGTTTTGTTTTACATGTCCTTGTTGCCATGTGAAGTATATCGCTGCTTGATTACGGGTAACATCAACTATTCCAGTGATCAGTATGACCATTGCAAGCACACGTGTTACTACGTGTATTTAATCACAGATTTGGCTCATGCAGTGGCAGTGTACACAAATGCAGAGTTGGCAGATGCCCATTTGAAGTATGGAGTATTGGCAATGGAACTCGCATTTACTGTTTATACTGGAAGAGATTTCTGGGAAGAAGGTGCCCCAACAGGAAAACGTTTGAAGGTATTGATCATTGTCTTAGGGAATATTGGGCATTTAACCCTGATATTCGCCACCAGAGGAGACCAGATGGACAAGGACACCACAACAGGAGACAGCAATTCTCCAAGCAGTTGATGAGAACCTTAGTGTCAGTACAAGGCATGTAGCTGCAACACGGAATGTTCACCACATGACTGTCAGGTGAGTGTTATATGAGGACCAGCTGTATCCATACCATTTACAGCACGTGCAGGCACTATCAGCAGCTGATTTTCCTGCAGAGATACTCTTCTGTGACTGGTTTACTCAACAAAACATCAACCCTAATTTTAGTGCAACAGTTCATATATGGGGCATCATTTAGACATCAAACAAGATTTTCTGCCAATGTTTGGACTGGCATTGTTTGTTACTGTTTGATACAGCCTTACTTTCTTCCACCCAGTCTCAATGGACAAAGTTATCATAATTTTGAAGAGAATATTCTACCTGATCTGTTAGCACATATGATTTTAGCTGTGCGACAAAACATGTTTCATGCATGATGGAGCACCTCCCCATTTTAGAGTTAATGTCCATCGGCTTCTAAATAACAGATTCAGTGACATAAATTTAGACAACATTGTCTATGGAATGCAGCGATCTGATGCTAACTTTGATTAAAACAACAATCGAGATCGCAATAACATGTGTTTATTATTACCAGTTCAGGGTGTACGATCATGGTATCACGTGAAGAAATGAGGAGCCGCCAGCACCAGCCATAGGGGGACCAAAAAATGTGAGGATGGCTTTAATGTAAGTTGAAACCAGTAATAGTAATCAAATGTTATTGCCATCTTGACTGCAGTTTTAATCAAAGATTCGGGGGCAGATGGATCGGTAGAGATGGAACAACTGCCTGTTCTATACGCTCTCTGGACCTAAACCCATTGGAATTTCATTTGTGAGGGCATTTGAAAGCTCTTGTGCATGGAACTCCAGTACAAGATGTTCAGAGTATCCATGCCCGTATTATCGAAGGCTGCAAAACCATATGGAATACTCCAGGGGAATATCAGCACATCCAAGATTCACTACGAAGGAAGGTTGATGCATGAATCAATGCCCATGGAGGGCATATTGAATATTTCTTGTGAGAAAGAGTTGCATGTGGTATGCTCATGCATTCTGCTCGTGTGTGTTTCCCATGATTAATGAGTTGAGAAAATGAGTTTTAACATGGATACAAAGTGTTTTCAGACCCATGTTCATAAAAACATCTACTTTTGAGGAATGTGTCCTGCAATTTGTGCCATACACTTTCGTTACACCCTGTATAACATTTGTTCTTAGCCCCCCTTCATTTAATAAACAGCAATTTTATACCATTAAAATAGTATTTGAATAATCTGTGATTTTTCTCCAGCCCCTAAAATGTGAAACCTATTATCCTATAGAAAAAATTAATATTGCCATTTTTGCAGGAAATTTAATGTAGTTTAATTTAGTACTAGAGAACATTTTTTCTAGAAAATGAAGTTTTTGAGTGATTTAAGAAAAACAAAGAAAAGTGATATTTAATCACCCTTGCCCTCCCTCCCACACATAACCCCACCAGTGGGGATTCATAGTATGTTGTTCATGCCACCTCCTCCTACCACTGTACAAAAATTTGTGGCTGCATATTTTCCCTATTCAACTTTTTGTGGTCTTTGTGGACTGGGCTATGACTACATGTTGCCTGTGCTGCTCTCACCTACCTTGATATAAAATGTTCGATTATGACCCTGGTAATACTTCCCCCAATCACTCACCCAATGAAAATGTCTCGTCACGAAATGCCAAGAGGTTGGCACACCACTTCTAATCAGACATTACAACTGATCACGTATGGCGCATAGTTTTAGCATATGAAATGCCATAGCCTTATCTGCCACCCAAACTCAGTTGGACTTCACAACCAGCCCTGTCACAGCCACTGTTCCTGCTAGAGGTGGCAATTGTATGTACTAAATTCCACACCCTGTATATGCCACCTATAAATTTTTCTATGTATTCTTCCTACTATAATGAATATGAACATCAAGTAAAATTTCTTCATTTACTATCCTTCCTGATGAGGCAATTTTAAGGGCCAGCAGTGCAACTACAGTATTGGACTGCACCACATATTCCACGAAATGACTAAAGTCAAGGAACAAATGCCAAACAATAATAAAAAATTAACATTTCAGCATTCAAAACTACTTTCCTCACCACTCATCTGTTACCCGGGACTACCCTCTTGTGCCTATGCTAAACTAATGCCTTAGTGAGCAATGTACACAGTCCAGAACTCAACAACAATCACCACAACTAAAATAATTGTATAGCTGTGTCTGCAAATTATTTTAATTTAGAGTATTTTGTATAATTACATTTTACAATATCAAAGTCATTTTCAGAGAAAAGAAGTGTCTTGAGCAATTGCATCTGACATTTTCAGATCGTTGTCTCCTCTCAACTTTTTTTGTGAAATACGAATGAATCCCACTTGAAAATGAAAGGTGGCCAGGGTGCCCAACATAAGCAGTTACAGGAGGTTGCAATTCTCATGCAGTGTGATTGTTTAAAAAATAATGTCTGCTGCACCAGTGAGCACATTTAGCATATTCTTGGGACTCATTTGGTGGCCATCACAAAATCTTAAAAGAAATTTTATGTGCCTATCTTCACACTGGTGCACACTACATATCTGAAGCAGGAAGAAAATGAGCATGTCAAAACTCAGAGAAAGCAGCAACCATATGTCTGCATCTTCTTCAGCAGTGCTTGCACATGTGAAGAAAGCAAGATGTGTATGCTAAAGAATGATATGCACTTTCTTTGTGAACTGATTATTGTACAGTCATATTTTATGACAGAATTGAGCCACTGGAATATATTGTTCTAAGCATATCACAAAAATCCCAATCAAGGTGACATGGGCCTATGAAGTTTTTGTGAACAACTTTCATACAAGGTACATTATGGGATTTACTGATCTGAGAGGATGCACTGGTGCTTACATCCTTAAGGCTAGTACTAGACGAAGATGTGAAGTTCTCCAAAACACAACAATTTGCATTACCTTCTCCAAACTTCTGTAATTAACCCCCACCCCCAAATTAAATAATTACTTTGTAAATAAAATAAACGTTTACATGAGGAGAACAATTTTGTAAAGTTTAAGGTCTGCATGTTGCAGAGGGCTCAGTGTTAGACCCCCATGCATACATGTTATCATCACCAGTTTTCTGCTGTATTGGGAGGTCCTTTGCATCTCCATTTCCTTCTTTATGTTCCTGTATGTGCTGCAGTCCATTAGATCTCTTCCTCCTTCACCTCTTCTTTTCTTCCACAAACCTTTCTAAGACTGTTTTATAAGCTCTCCTTCTTACTTAATATATGTCCAATTTAGTTTCGTTTCCTTCTTTTTATTATTTTCAGACATACATAGTGCAGTATACAAACTTGACAGAACAAAGTGAGGAATATTAAACTGTTTTTTTGGGACATAAGATTATGCTTGTATTACATTAAATTTGCTGTGATGAAACTTCTCAGGGAGTCACACCTAGTGATTACGTGGCTGACTTTAATGTTTTTAAAAAAACATGTGTATGTTAAGGGAATTTTCATTCACAAAGCAGGCTTATCACATTCACACAGTTCAATACTGTTCTATCCTGATTAAATTGAGCTTAATTTAAATTCCATAAGGCAGTGAAGCCATTTCGAAGTCTCGGTGCGACGAAAATTGTCAGACGATCTCCTGAAAACATCTGTAATAATTATTAACTTTCGGTGATCACATGGGGAAGACCGGAGATTTGCTGGTAAGACTGTGTTAGCCTATTTATTTGAAGTAACTGGATATCTTGAGCATACAAAACGGCAGGTTCGTCCAGTGTAAATCAGACGTTCCCCACTGATCCCATGCAACACAGCGTAGTAAGCAGACACTGTCAATAATAATCAGTTAAATAATACGCGAACACACTTACTTTAGTTTAGTTCATGTATTAAATTCCTTCTCATACAGAATCTCATCAAGATGGCGACTAGCTCAACAATACATACATATACATCCTCCTCCTTTCACGACTAATCGGCAAGAAGTCCCTTCATTCTTTTCGTAAGAGAAAACATAGATAGCAGAGAAGCTATTCCATGGAGTAAATGGACGCTCCAAGGAATAATTGGGCTTGAAACTACTTTGCATTGATAATCGGTAAGATAAGAAGAGATATTTCGAGATATGTACTGAGTTATATAATTTATAAAATTTCTGAAAATATCACGGAGAGACCGCTGCAAGAGACATTACATGGCAACCACAGGGCCCTGAGCTGAGTCTTGGCATTGCTTCCACTTACTTATGCCAGGCTCCTCACTTTTATCTTTCCTATCTGGCCACCCTCGGCCAGCTCTTGTTCTTTTCCGACCCTGACGCTATTAGGTTTCGAGGGCTAGAAGTCTTTCATTTTCCTACCTATACTTCTCATGCAGCGTCTGACCAGGAGCGGGCGGCTGCAAAAGGCGTCTGTATCCAATGTTAGGGGCGGCCTCCAGAACTGCGGAAGGCAATGGAATACCACTGCAGATTATCTTCCATGCATAATGCAGTCTCCATTTTATGCACAAAAATGGCTTCCTCTCATGTTAAATCAGTGTCCGGAGGTAAAATAGTCCTCCATTCGGATCTCCAGGGGAGGGGAGGGTGGGGGGGGGGGGGGGGGCAAAACTTGAAGGGAGGCAAAAAATCAAAACGAGAATTGGTACCTCGAATGTTAGAACTCTGCTACAAGTAGGAAAATTAGAAAACTTTAAAAGAGAGATGGAAAAGAATCATATGGACCACGTAGGAGTTGCTGAGATAAGATGGAATGGACATGAAGAGTTGCAGTCAGATGAATATGTGTTGTACTACTCAGAAAGAGAAGTAAAAAGAACGAATGGAGTAGGAATGATTATGACAAAGGAATTGGCTAAATGTGTGGAATACGTAGACTATGCAAATGATCGAGTCATTGGTGTAAGGCTGAAAGGAGCACTAAAAGATTTACTGATTGTCCAGGTGTGTATGTCAACTTCAGAACATGATGACCAAATTGTACAGGAAACATACAATGTAATAGAGAGAATAATGGATGAAAATAAAAAATGCTGCAAAACAGTAATGGGAGACTGGAACGCCATTGTGGGAAAATGGAAAGAGGGAAACATAGTAGGCAGTCATGGTCTTGGAAAGAGAAATGATAGAGGTGAATGGCTAATTGACTTCTGCAGGGAAAGGCAGCTGATAGCGGCAAACACATGGTTCAAGAACCACAAGAGGGGGCTCTACACTTGGAAATCACCAGGGGATAAATACAGAAACCAAATCGATTTTATACTGGTAGAAGAAAGATACAGGAATGGAATCAAGAAGGTGCACAGATTACCAGGTGCAGATATTAATAGTGACCACAACTTACTTATGGCAGAAATAGAAATAAGAATGAAAAAACTGAAGAAGACGACCATGGTGAAGAAGTGGGATCTAGAGAAGATAAGATCCAACAAAGAACAAATTACAGAAATACTGTCTTGGGAGTTTCTAAACACATTACGAGACAAAGAACCACCTGATAATGCCAATGAGTACGGGATTATGCTGAAAGAAGGAATCATTACAGCAGGACAGCAAAATATAGGATATGTAAAAGGGAAAAGGTCAAGAAGACTATGGGTCACGCAAGAAATGATTTCCAAGATGGAAGAGAGAAGAAAATTGAAAAACAAGATCACTGAAGATGCAAGAAAGATATACCGAAGGTTAAAGAATGAACTACGAAGAGAAACAGAGCGTGCTAGGAAAAAATGGCTAAAAGAGGAATGTGATGAAATTGAAGAACTGGGTGGGACAGGAAGATACAACTTACTATACAACAGAGTAAAGACTATGACAAGGGAACAAAACAGAGCAGGAAGTGCTACTACGGAAATTTTGAGTAAAGACGAAGAGGTAGTGTACAAATATCGTGAAGATGTCCTCCAGAGATGGGAAGAATATCTAAAAGAGCTATATGACACAAATAGCAAACCCGAAACTCTGGAACCTGAATCACACAACAGTGTAAGTGATGACGAGAAAGGACCAACCATCATAATGGAAGAAGTAAACTCTGCCATAGCTGCAATGAAAAATGGCAAAGCGGTAGGTACAGATACGATACTGGGAGAAATATTAAAATGCTTGAACCAAGATAGGATAAGAGAAATATTGAGATTATGTAATAAAATATATGACAGTGGTGAATAGCCTGCAGACTTTCTGACAACAGTAATGATTCCATTACCGAAAAAACAAGGAACCAAGAAATGCAGCGAGCACAGGACAATCAGCCTCATTTCACATGCAGCCAAAGTGATGTTAAGAATAATTAATAAAAGATTTGAAAAAGTAATGGAGGAGAATCTTGGCGAGGAGCAGGTTGGCTTTAGGCAGAATACAGGCACCAGAGATGCAATAGGGCTCCTACGAATCTTGGGAGAAAGGTTTATTGAAAAAGGAAGAGACCTATATATGTGCTTCATCGATCTAGAAAAGGCATTTGACAGTGTGGTTTGGGACCATCTGGTGACTATAATGAGGGAAAAGGGAGTGGGCTGGAAAACCAGAAGACTTGTAAACTCATTATATCTTAATCAAAAAGTTTCAATTAAAGTGAGAGGAGAAAGTACAAACTGGATCGGACTAGGAAAAGGAGTAAGACAAGGATGCTGTCTATCACCTACTCTTTTCAACCTCTACTTGGAAAACGTGGTGGACTAATGCTCATTGGATGACAAAGGCGTAGAAATGGGAGGAAGAAGAATAGGGTGTTTGAGGTCTGCTGATGACATGGTCCTTCTAGCCACAGGGGAAAAATAATTACAGGATTTGGTGGACACCATTGAAACTAACGGGAAAAAATAGCCACAGGGGAAAAAGAATTACAGGATTTGGTGGACACCATTGACACTAATGGGAAAAAATATGGAATGAAAATTAACACAAATAAAACAAAAGTATTGGCACTAGGAGGAAATAAGGAAATAAAAATTATGCTGAATGAAGAAATACTAGAACAGGTGGAAAATTTTAAGTATCTTGGGAGCAGGATAGACACTGACTGGAAGTGCACCACAGAAATTAAAACATGGGTAGCAATGGCAAATGAGGTGTTTTATAAGAAAAGGAGAATTTTCTGCAGAGATCTGGATACAGAACTCAGGAAGAGACTCATAAAATGCCTTGTATGGAGTGTTCTTCTATATGGTGCAGAAACATGGACTATGAGGAAGAAAGAAAGATAAAGGCTGGAGACTTTTGAGATCTGGACATGGCGGAGGATGGAAAGAATAAGTTGGATGGACAGCGTAAAAAATGAAGAGGTACTGAGAAGAGTGGGAGAGAAAAGACAGTTACTAGATGTAATAAAGAGAAGAAAAAGAAACTGGATTGGGCATATATTAAGAAAGAATGATGGACTGATAAAAACAGTTTTAGAAGGTTATGTAGAAGGGAAAAAGGAGTGAGGAAGGAAGAGATTCCAGATACTGGATGACATGATGGACAGTACAACATACAGCAGCCTTAAGAAGGAAGCAATGGATCGCAGAAAATGGAGAGGCAAAGGACTTGCTAATATAGGAGATAACTGATGATGATGATTTTTATTTATTTATTTATTTATTGTTCCTTGGGACCAAATTAAGGAGAAGTCTCCATGGTAATGGAATGAGTCAATACATGAAATTATAACACGATATTAGAAACAGATAAAATGAAATATAAAAAAAAACATATTCAGGTGACAAGTCGTAAGTTTAAATGAAGACAATCAACAATGTAACACTGGAATTTGCTTAATTTTTTAGCTCTTCCAGGAGCTCCTCGACAGAATAGAAGGAGTGAGCCATGAGGAAACTCTTCAGTTTAGACTTACCAGAGTTTGGGCTACTGCTAAGATTTTTGAGTTCTTGTGGTAGCTTATTGAAAATGGATGCAGCAGAATACTGCACTCCTTCCTGCACAAGAGTCAAGGAAGTGCATTCTACATGCAGATTTGATTTCTGCCTAGTATTAACTGAGTGAAAGCTGCTAACTCTTGGGAATAGGCTAATATTGCTAACAACAATCGACATTAAAGAAAATATATACTGTGAGGGCAATGTCAGAATTCCCAGATTTTTGAATAGGGGTCGACAAGAGGTTCTCGAACTTACACCACATACAGCTCGAACAGCCCGTTTTTGAGCCAAAAATACCCTTTTTGAATCAGAAGAATTACCCCAAAAAATAATACCATACGACATAAGCGTATGAAAATAAGCGAAGTAGACTACTTTTCGTGTTGAAGTGTCACTTATTTCAGATACTGTTCTAATGGTAAATAAAGCAGCATTTAGCTTCTGAACAAGATCCTGGACATGGGCTTTCCACAACAGCTTACTATCTATCCGAACGCCTAGAAATTTGAACTGTTCCGTCTCGCTTATAATATGCCCATTCTGTCTGATCAAAATATCGGTTCTTGTTGAATTGTGAGTTAGAAACTGTAAAAACTGAGTCTTACTGTGATTTAGCATCAAATTATTTTCCACAAGCCACGAACTTATTTCATGAACTACATTATTTGTTACTGTTTCAATATTACACACAAGATCCTTCACTATCAAGCTGGTGTCATCAGCAAACAGAAATATTTTTGAATCACCTATAATACTAGAAGGAATATCATTTATATAAATAAGAAACAGCAGTGGCCCCAGCACCGACCCTTGGGGAACGCCCCACTTAACAGTGCCCCATTGGGACTGAACATCACTACCACTCTCAATATTGCGGAGAATTACCCTCTGCTTTCTGTTCTTAAAGTAAGAGGCGAACCAATTGTAAGCTACTCCCCTTACTCCATAATGGTCCAACTTCTCCAGTAATATTTTGTGGTCAACACAGTCAAAAGCCTTCGTTAAATCAAAGAAAACACCTAGCGTTCGCAACCTTTTATTTAATCCGTCCAAAACCTCACAGAGAAAAGAGAATATAGCATTTTCAGTTGTTAAACCATTTTTAAAACCAAACTGAACATTTGACAGCAAATTATGTGAATTTAAATGCTCCAGTAACCTTGTATATACAACCTTCTCGATAACTTTAGCAAACACCAATGGCATAGAAATAGGTCTAAAATTGTCAACATTATCAATGTCTCCCTTTTTATAAAGTGGCTTCACTACCGAGTACTTTAATTGGTGAGGAAACCGACCACTCCTAAAGGAAAAGTTACAGATATGGCTGAGAACTGGGCTAACATACATAGAACAATACTTCAGTATTCTGCTAGATACCCCGTCATATCCATGAGAGTTCTTGGTCTTTAGTGATTTAATTATTAACTCAATCTCCCTCTTGTCAGTATCATGGAGGAGCATTTCAGGTAACAGTCTCGGAACACTTTTTTCTAAGAGTGCTATATGATTCCCTGTTGGGACTAGGTTTCTATTTAGTTCACCTGCTATATTCAGAAAGTGATTATTAAATACTGTACATATATGCGACTTATCAGTAACACGGACATTCCCACTACGCACTGATTCTATATCCTCGACCTGTCTCTGCAGACCAGCAACTTCCTTTACGACTGACCATATGGTTTTAATTTTATCCTGAGACTTAGCTATTCTATCTGCATACCACATACTTTTTGCCTTCCTAATAACATTTTTAAGCACCTTACAATACTGTCTGTAATGGGCTGTTGCATTTAGATTTTGACTGTTTCTAACGGTTTGATATAATTGCCACTTTGTTCTACAAGATATTCTTATCCCTCTAGTCAGCCACCCAGGCTGCCTGTTTGTGCTAGTACCCTGTTTTAAACGTTCTAATGGAAAGCAACTTTCAAAGAGCATGAGAAAAGTCTTGAGAAAAGCATTATATTTATCGTCTACTGTATCAGCGCTATAAACATCTTGCCACTCTTGTTCCTTTATAAGATTTACAAAGGTCTCCACAGCAACCGGATCAGCTTTCCTGAACAGCTGATGACTATATTTAACACGTGTTGCAGCATAAAAATCTTTTAAAGTTAAAATTTGCACATCATGATCTGAAAGGCCATTCACCTTTTTGCTAACAGAATGCCCTTCTAGTAATGAGGAATGAACAAAAATGTTGTCTATGGTTGTTCTACCGTTCCCTTGCACTCTCGTTGGAAAGAATACGGTTTGCATAAGATTATATGAATTAAAGACGTCTACCAGCATCCTCTTCCCTGCACAATCACTTATACGATTAATATTGAAGTCACCACATATAACTAACTTTTTGTATTTCCTATAAAGTGAACCAAGAACCTCCTCTAGCTTTAGTAAAAATGTTGTGAAATCGGAGTCTGGGGATCTATAAATAACAACAGTTACAAGTTTAGCTCCATTAAATTTAACCACACCTGCACAACATTCAAACACCTTTTCAGTGCAGTACTTTGAAACATCAATTGACTCAAATGCGATGCCGTTTTTCACATACATGGCTACTCCCCCACACTGCAAAGAGCTCCTCGAAAAGCAGCCAGCCAACTTGTATCCTGGTAAAGGAAGCCTCTGAATTATCTCCTTATTTAAGAAGTGTTCAGATATACCAATAATTTCAGAGTCAACATCTATAAGTAGTTCACTAACTTTATCTCTAATAACTTGTATATTTTGATGAAATATACTAATTCCCTCATTACTCGGATACCTAAGCTTTGTCAAATGTGATTCCCTTGTTAGAGAGGCTTCCCTTAAGCAGGAATACCTTTCAGCTGACTTCAGTTTAAAAAAGGTGCAGCTCTAACACCCACTACTGCAGGAATTTTCCCATGAGTGATCCCACCAACCCCACCTATGCTGTCACCTATAAGCTTTGCCAACCTCCCCTTCCCATACCTGTTGGGGTGCAGGCCGTGTCTAGTGAAACCCGTCCTGCTGATAGACTCCACCGACACCACTGAAATGTGACCCATGCTTTCTGTCATCAGCGCACCCCCAAGTCTCATGTTATTACGCCTGACGGCTGTATTAAGATGAGGTTGATCGTGACGCTGAAACAGTTCCACGAAATGCACATTCGTGTTGCCAGTCTGAGTGGCTATCTTTTCCAGGTCACCATCTATGTTATACTCCCCATCCCTATCAATACTATTATCAGCCCCACCCACAATCGCTACCTGATCCTCTTTAGTAAAATCCCTACATAACCCCCCTATGTTAACAGTCACCTGAGCCAACCCTGCATTAGGCTTCACAATGCTGGTGACCTGGTACTCACTCCCGAGCACTTCCTGCAACTGCTGGCCTACACCTCTGCCATGAGAACTACCTAACAGCAGAACCTTCTTCTTCCTCTTCGACTTTGCAACTGTTCTAGCCACCGTAACTACTGAGGTCTGCTGCATACTTCCTACATCTAGACTAGAGATTCCTCTCCACTAGACTCTGACAGTTGGTCATATCTATTGTAAACACCAATAGTAAAACTATCTGAAAATCTTCTTCTCCTAGCAGATCTCTTGCCAACAGCCAGCTCCCATTCCCCAACCCCCTTCTCCCTCCTCATCCTATCTAGCTGCTCCTGTGCGTTTTTCAACTGCACCTTAAGGGCACATATCTTACGCTCCTGCTCCTCTATCAATTTACTCTTGCTACATAACCTGCAGTTCCAGGAGAGGATCTCACCAGAATCCCCACTAGCTTCCCCACTGCATTCCCCCCAGTGAAAATACTTCGAACAAGTCTCACACCACAATCCACTACTCACGAACCTACGGCAAAGCCCACACTTCTCACTCATGGTAAAATTTTACTTTTTCTAAATTCCGCAACTACAATAAGAAGATGTTAAAAACCTGACTACAATAATCACAAACTTACTCTACAAGGGAAGTAACTGCTATTATTAACAGTATTAATAAACAACAAATGTGAATACAACAAAAGACTAATACAGAAAGAGAATCAAACGTCTAATGACACAGTAACGAAGCTGTAAACAGTTCCCAAAAGGTTCTTCTGAAATTATTTCACCAGAAAACACCAAGAACACCGGTTGAAGACTACTAAAGTTCCTTGAAACTTTATATTACATAATTGGAAACAAAAACAACAAATATAACTTTACCTGCGAGAAACTGTGGCTTTTTGTGCTGGTATATGGTTGTGCTGATGGACCAAATCGATTATGTTCACGAGCTGAGGCTCTCGGTGAATAACTTAGTTCATTCTCCTGACCTTGCTCATGCACGTCCCTCTCAGACTTCTTTGGTAATCTTGGATGACTGAACCGTGGTTCTTCATCTTCATGTGGAGGAGATAGCTGGACCAGAGCATTTAATTTTGCAGCATTCTGTTTATCAGCTTCCACTTCCTGGAAGTAGTGACAAACAGCACAGTTAAATTACAAACCTTTTTTAACATATTCCAGTCATAAATATTAGGTCATAAAAAAATTACTAATTGTTTTAGGTTTCATATCTTGTCAACAACAGGTTCAGTGTCAACAACAGGCACAATGAGATACTGACAAACTTCTAATACCCACGTACACAGAAGAATGAAAGGGATAATGGGATGTCACCAGAAGTTGTGCTCACCAACTTATCACATGGAAATCACTGAAATGATGGATAAAAGCTAATATGATACTACTGTACAATCAATAAGAGGAAAGAGAGAGTGACTACATATACAAAAAAGTGGAGTTAAGGCTCAGGCCTTACTTATTAACAGATATCGAGTCTTTGAATGCAGTACCACCATAGCGGAGAATCGCTGTTTATATATGACACCGGGAGTTGTTGAAGTCCAGTTTTGCATTCCACACAAAGATTGAAGAAAATAGTGTTAAAGCAATTTACAGTTTGTGTTCCATAGATTCCATCGAGAAGGATAATCTTCAGTGACAAACAAATTGAAGTATAAGTTAACAAAAGACAAGCAAGTCATAGAAATTTAATCTGTGCACAATATAAAAAATAAGGTGGGTAAGTCAAACCTATCGATACCGAACATGAACTTTGACCTGTGAAGTACTTATGTTGTGGCGTGTGGTGTCCTGTGCACACAGAGATAGAAAAGAATATTCATAATATTTATTTGGCTTCTATATTATGTTTTGGAAGATGGCTTGTGGTGACAGACCTGTTGTGTGTAACGTGCGTTTGATTGTCAGTTGGGAAAGCCAACAAATATGAATCAGTAATAAAATTTGTGATGAATTGTTGATCTATAAGGTAGTCTACTGTCTAGGTTAGTTTGAAAGGTGGAACTCTGGTTGTGAGTTGGTCAGTGAATGTGATGACTTGAGAATAACCACAATTCTTGTTAATGTATGTATTATAATGCACATTGGATTTCAATGAGATATTTATGTCTGTCATTTTTATGACATCATGGATGGGATCGGCTGGTTCAATATTTCCATAAATTATCACTGTAGTGTGTTTACACCAGCTAAATGTAACCTAGTAAATTAGAAGGAAAGTCACTACTTTAAAAAAGCTGCTGCTGTGTCAGTTATATTTAATAACTGTTGTTTATCTTCTGATGGCAGCCTTCATCTGTAAGCACAGAACCTGTCTACAGTACAGGCCTACAATTTTTTGACATGCAGCTGCATAATGAACACTGCTACTTGCAATGTAGCTAACAGTAAATTTCAATGTGTTAATCTAGACAGTCGGATAATCTGCAGAAGTGGATAAAGTGAAATGTTTTTAATTTGCTTATTGGATTGGTAGGCGTTCCCAGTTTCTTGTTTTCTGTTAGATAGGAGCTTGCTGAATACTCTCACAGTAGGATGACAACTCCAGTGCAAATCCTAGACAATGAGGAAACTTCAACATAAAAATTAATTTTGTGTTTTGTACAGCGATTGTACAAACGTCAGTTCAGTTGAAACCATCTTTATTATACCCAACAAAATAATTAAAGAATAAGTGTACTGGGAAATGTAAGAACACAATTACCTTAGTTGATTTAGATGAAAAAGCAATAGTTGATGATTAATTTGACCAGTATGGTTAAATATTTACAATGAAATATACTGATTAGTCACATCCAAATTATAGAAGAAAACTATTATATCATAAAACATAAAAAATACTAGATCACAAAGTTCGAAGTTAAATTACAGGAAGAAAAGTGGTGAAAGATTTATACATCAGAAAATGCAGAGTGAAAATACAGCTTTATATATATTCCCACAGCATTTAGAATCTGGTGTTCCCCTAAAACAAAATGGAGCAGAGCTAAACATAGTCAAGAACAAGGCATGGATAATACCTGGGATTTAAGTATATTCTGCCAGGAACAGATAGCTCCACCTAAGTCAGAGGACATGTCGTAATAAAAAGATAGAAACTCCATTAACATCAGTATTTTGATAGGTTCCAGTCTGTTACTGGTATTTAAAAAAAGGTGAAACATTTGTACTATGCTCAAAAGAATAAATTAATAACAATTTGGAACAATATTAAACAAAAACAGTGACAGGAATTAAATTTCACATACAACTAAACTACCACACACAGAAGCATTAGTTTTAATTCAGCAGAAACTGTTTATGTAAACGACAACATTACTTTCAAAAGTGCAGTCTATAAGGAGATCGTAATAATGGTAATGCTACTGACTGTGATTTTGTTTCTGGCACAGTATTAAAATCTTGCGCTCACTAGACAGCACTATTCTATCTTTGTAATCAATCAATGACTCAGGACATATCTTCTGACAGGCTCAAGAATTTTACAGCAGCACCCATCTATGAGACTGGAGATAAGCAAACCAAATATAATTACAGACCTACTCCACTTCCTCCAGTCTATTCAGGGGTTTTTGTGAAAGTGGCCTATGACATAATGCTGGTTCATATTTTCTGAGCAGAACAACAACTGACTCTCATTCTGGCTTTAATAAAAGACTGCCCACAAAGAAATCCATGAAAGACCCCACAAATGAAGTCACGACTGCGAACCAGACAAATATAATGAAAAGTACAGTTGCTACTCACCAATAAAAAAAATGGAGATACTAATTGCAGAAAGTTAGCTTTTGGACAACACAGCCTTTGTCAAAGGCTCCAGCTGCCAGAGACTGTGGTCATGTGTGTGTGAGTTGCATTTGTGTGAGTGTATATGTTGTCTATTTTTTACAAAGGCCTTGTTGGCCTAAAGCTAACTTTCTGACAGTCTCTTTGTTGTGCCTTTCTGCAACTCAGAATCTCCACTTTATGGTGAGTAGCAACTATCCTTTTCATTATATTGTTAGATTCCATCCTGAATTCTCCATTGTTTTAAAAATTATCCTAAAGCATTTGACTGTATGGACCATAAACCTCTACTTGATGAGCTAAAATGTTATATCGTTACTGCCAGTCATCCTACCTGTGTAAACAAAGCTGATGGTCACACTGACAGACTATGTCACTGCAATGAAACTAACATAATATGTGGAGACCAATAAGGATCAGTTCCATGTTCACTCTTCTTAACCAACACAAACTGTCTTACCATGGCTTCGAAGGACTAGGCCAATTCAAAGTTTGTGTTGTTTTTGGATAACACAAACATGTATCTATGTATATGTACTGCACAAGCCACTGTACAGTGCATGGCAGAAGCTATTTTGTGATAATATCAGTTTCTCTGTCCAATATCATTCATATTTAGTGAGGGGGAAAATGAGATGTGTGATGATGGCAGCATAATGATTTCACATTCTTCTAAAAACACGTGCTCTTTGGATCTGTTCAATATCTATAATCATGCCCACTTGAGGAGGATTCCCAACACCGGTAACAATACTGTAGAATTAGCTGCACTAGTATCTTCTATGTAATTTCCTCTACAGCTCTACAGATGTATTGCACTTTCCTAAAACTCTTCCAAAAAGTTTACGTCCCTCAGTCATCTTCAAAATTCCTGATTTTACATATCTGTCCCATTTCATACTGATTCATAGAATTATCCCCTGAACACTTATACTGTGTGACATGGTCATGATATTCACCACTAATCTTGTAATTGGATACTTCTGGGTTCTTTCTCTTTGTCCTAGGCATCATCTTTCATTTATCCACATATGAATAAAGCTGTCATTTATTACACATTATGGAAATTTTGTCCAAGTTTTTCAGCATTTCCTTACAATCGCCCAACAATGTTTTCCTGCAGCCAACAACATCAACAGCAAACAAACTTATAGTGCTGCTGATTTATATGATAATTAATTAGTCTACATATATTGAACACATAGGAAGTGCTACTAAGGTTCCTTGGAACACAGCCAGAGGTGTATATTTGTTCCTGAACATTTGCCACCCAATATAACATGATGAGTCCTTTTAGTCAAATATTCATTGTGCCAGTCACGTATCTGCAAAAATATCCCATATAACTGTATCTTGGTTAACAGCCAAAGATATGATATATTGCAGAACACCTTTTTGACATCTGGGAAGACAGACTCTCGCTGTTCACTTGCTCTTATTTTTTTAAAAATATCATACATGAATAAAGCAAGTTGTAATCATACAAGAGGTTTTTGCTAAATCCATGATGATTCTTTGAGAAAAGATTGCTTTCTTTGAGAAACATCATAGCATTTGAGCTCAGAATATGCTCTAAGTTCCTATAACAGAAGGAAATCAGCAAGAATATGCTCTATGTTCCTAAAACAGAAGGAAATCAACAAATTTATTATGTAATTCTGTGGACCTGATGTTTTACCCTTTTTGGAAACAAGAGTCACCTGCATTATTTTCCAACCATGGAGGATGAGTCACTGCACAACGTATGTTCAACAAATGTGAGTTAGAACTACAGCTAATTCAACAGTGCATTAAATGTAAAATCTAACTGTAAATCCATCATGGCTTAGCGCCTTGTTTACTTTAAGTAATCTTAATTATTTTTCTCTGTCATTGTTAGTAACAACAACCATTGTGAATCAGCCGTTGGTATGGGAGTGTCCTTTTCGGATGAATCCCTTTTTTGAAAGCTGTATTTAATATTTCTGCTTTATGTCTGTTGACTTCATTTTCACCAGACAGATTCTCAAGAGATCAAATGGAAAGTTTTGACAAGTGCATTGACTGTACTTGTGACCAGACATTCCTAGGATTTTATGACAAACATTTCACCAGGTTATGAGAGTGAAAATTTTTATAGTCTTCATGTGTGGTCCTTTTTACAGATGCACGAGTTGCTAGTAAGTTTTATCTATCAATTTCCTGGCAATCCCATCTATAACACAAAAGTAATAGTATTCGTTTTTGTAACATTCTCCAAATGGTGGCAAAAAAGTTGTGTTTGTTGTCTTTTATTACTTTACTTTACTTATTCATTACGATTGACAGTTATAGCTTCATTCACATTTAACCAAAATTGTTCTGTGTAAGTTTATGGAGACTGTCCAACTGTTTGACCGAACATCAACACTCTCCTTATTTTCTTGGTGTCCTTTTCGTCTTTGGTGACATCAGACCTGTGACACTATCATTTCGATCAGGTCTGTCTGAAGCCAGAATATGTAATATACTATTATACTTATACATACTAGTTAATTGAGGCAACTATTAATCTAAGTCCACCGAGCCCGATTCCTCTCATGCATATTAGATTGCATACATTACATGAATTTGCAATTGTAAATAAAGGCAACCATCAGCTGTAGAAAGGAATGGTGACAATGAAAATTTGTGTCAGACTGGGACCAGATTTCCCACTTATCATGAGTGGCTGCCTTACCATTTGGCTATCTGTGCATGACTCATGGCCAGACCTAAATTTCCATTGGCCATCAACCATGCACCTATGACATGCATGCATGCATGTTCAAAGTAAGCTTGCATCCTAGTCAAAATAACACAGACACTGCAATTTCATATTTGTTTGCCAATACCGGGCAACCAACTTTCAAGTGCAATGTCTGACCTGTACAGATATATACACAATGGATGTACGAGTGAAGGTCGCAGACGCATGATTGACAACATACGAAAGTTTGGATCTGGCCATGAGTTGTGCAGGAATAGCCAAATGGTAAGGCAACTGCCTGCGATAATCGGGAAGTCCGGGTTCGAGTCCTGGCCCAGCACTAATTTTCATTGTCATTTCATTCTGCAGTTGATGGTTGTCCTTAATCGCAATTGGGAATTCATTTAATCTATTTCATAATGGTTGTAGTTGCCGCAGTTCCTGTTCCTTTGGACATGCACGCATGTCCAAGGGAACTTGGCTTCATAATCAGAATAACATAGGCACTGCAATATCATATCAGATTGCAGTCAGATTCATTTTGTACCTTGTTAAACCCAATGTTTCTGCTTCTTACTATAAATACTCCTCCTCAGAAGTCTAATCTCTCTTTCTGACACACATTCCAAATTTAATGTTTCCATGAGATGAGAGCCAACAACCATTAAGTTGTTAGAAAATGCATTTTAACCATCAGCTGTTTTATTTAATGTGTATGTCATGTACCGGTTTTGGTCATAGACAATCATCACTGGATGTAAGGCAAAACACATCAGTTAAAAACACTGTGACAACCTTGATGCTGTATCAGCTTAAAAGGAAAAGGGGAAATGTTTTTAATTGGTCTGTTTTACCTTACACCCGGTGCTGATTGTCTATGACCAAAACTGGTAGATGACATATAAGCGTTACATAAAACAGTTGTTGGTTAAAATACATGTTTTAAAGCACAGTCCACATGTTGTCAAAAGTGTCCCTACTCTCCATTTCAGATTTCAACCATGTCTCAGTTCCTATTACGGTGTGATGATGAATGCTTTCAGTGAGACGCATGAGCTTTGGAATTACTCAGGCAACAAATATTTTTGAGATTCTCACTCCAGGGATTTGCCAACCATTCTGTTGAAACGATTGGTTTAGCTGGAAGATTTTTATACTGGGAGGAGAGGGGCAAGGGGGTGGGGGGGGGGGGGTTCCAGTGATTTCAACTAATCTAAAAAGAAATTTCATTCTTCACATACTCTGTCACCTGAGTATCTATCTCCTGTGTATCAAGAGTGCAAACTAAACAATGTCAAATACAGTGTAGCTAACAGCCCTAAAACTATTTCACAGGTAATACTTTATGTTGACATTATCGGTCATACCCCTAATCAAACAGTGGGTGTAAATTATCTCGGTGTCCAAATGGATAATAAGTGAAAATAGACGCACATGGAAAAACTCATCAGAAAGCTTATTTCAGCTTTTTTTGCACTTAATAATATTTCACCGTATTTACCTAAAGACACGGGTGGTGACATATTTTCATTCCCAGTTTTTTGGAATTATCTTATGGAGCAATACACCTAAAGCAAATAAAGTATTTCATTAGTGAAAGCAATCAATAACAATAGTGGCTGAAGTAGGCAACTGCAGATCCTGCAGATAGAGCTTCTTAAGGGTCTTGACATTTTTACACTCACTTCTCAGTACATTTATAGGAATTTGTTGCTGATAATAAAAAGTGGTTACAGCAGAACTGTAATTTTCATGAACATGTTACAAGGCCCAAAATAATTTTTTTGTAGACTTTGCATTCTTCTCTGTGGATTAGTATGAAGCTATTTACTCTGGTGCAAATGTCTTCAACCAAGTTTCCACATAACATATAGCTAGAAATTGGAAATCCCTATGAATTAAGTAAATACCTCATCAGCCACTCCTAAAAAATATCCAATAACCTAATTTCAAAAGACTAAAAATTTCTTTAAACTGTATGGCAAATAGTAAATGTTGAAAACCTACATAAAAACTAATAACGTGTTGCAAACAGGTCTTTGTTGATACAAATGTTATTTTGCACATAGGCCCCTATATGTAAACGATGCAAGTAAATTATAAGAGCAGCTGTTAAATGTAACTGAGGAATTTACAGTCAAAAGTTGATACTAACCTTACACTTTACTGAATGGCATTTAGAAGTTCACACTGAGCTTCATAAACACAAATAATATTAGTCGATAAAGTGATAGTTTACTGGTCAATACAGGGGGAAAATTTGTTTCTAAGAGAAGTTTTGCTTTAATGTATCCCCTGACCCACTCAATATCTCTGTGGGTTTTCTTCTTGATGATTTTGCATTCAGGTGGGATGTAGATCACATTACATAAAACGCAATGGATAAATAGGAGTTACATGCTAAGGTTCCTTTAGAAATGTTCACCATTCGCTAGATTTTCTTTCAAAGTGATATAACTGTGCTCCATAAGAAGTAAGATTAACCTTATCGCTTTACTGAGAATTCAAAAACGAACAAATCTGTGTTAACAGCATGTTATGCTGCTCTCTGTCACCATTCAACAACAAGGTAGAGTAGTTTCTTTTCAAGAAGACAGGGGTATTATAGTATGAATTCACGGTTAATGAAAACATGAAATAAATATGCAAGATGTACCCGTGTTTACAATATTTAAAACGCATAAGTTTAAGAAAACATAAGAAGCTAAGGATACTAAGGGCTAATGATACACTAGGTTCCAAATGTATGTTACTCATCTCTACCGGACCCAATCAATTTCGGAAATAAAAGGTACAACACATTAGAAGGCAGCAAATTCGATAGTTGTAATACGATGCGTCATTATTACTTAATATTTTTCGTAGTTAATTCAAAATTACTGTGCTATTGCCCTTCCCGGTGACTTCAGCTAGACCACTTTTATTATAAGGTAATAATGTGTCATGCTTTCCTTCTCGATATTAGGGTCTGCGACGTTACTAACTATTGTAGTTTCCTTTATTTTACAGACGTCGCAAAATAAGTATATAAAATGGTGTATGGTGATGCATCTGAGAACAGAACAGAGAGACTACTGTATTCAGTCATCACATGGTGTTATTTCTCTCGCGCCTCAACAAAAAGCGGTACCACAAATGGCCTACATCGGTCTCGTCGATCGTATGCTAGTTTACTGAAGTATCTGATGTCAAATTTGGTTAAATTTCTTAGAATATACATGCAGCTTCAGTGTAAGTACAATTGTAACTCCAACATGCTTTATTGCGGGCAGTAGCAATAAATATCCAATACTCATCTAAAGATTTCCGTGTTTTTCATTATGCACACGAACTTAAGATATTACGCAAAAGTCCGTTTTTATTGGCAAAGAGGTAATGTAATCATGCAAATAATTTTTAATTTTCTAACCAAATATCTTCGTTGAATTCTTTCGTTGTTTTTCCTTATTTTTTCGATTCTTTCTTCCAAAAGAGAATCGTCACTTCTTGTCGTCTGTGACATGATTCCCTATGACTAACTTAACCTCACATATTACACCGTAGCGGAGGCACACACCGCTGTGCTACTTGGCGTTAAATTATGTCTTTGCAACAACGCGCGTTTCAGAGATAACATGTGCCTGGCTTCCACAGGTATATAAAACTTGCACATACATGCATCGCATTCCACCCCCACCCCCTCTTACCGTCAGCACTGGCCGTAGAACTGGCTTCGAGAAAGGCTGCACTCCTACGACCTACTTTACACAACCCAAGCCATAATATGTACAACGCTGTTAAGGCCACATACTAACTATGTAGTACTGCGTTCATGGAAATACGAGTAATGAACGTTTTGACTTTGATTGTTGTGAAATGTGCAACATCTGGTAAACTGCTTCCCTAGATATCCAAAGGCCACTGATGCGACTGTAAAGGTACGTTCCCTGACTGATTTGTTATTATAGAAAAGATATTTAAGGCTAGTGTGAGAGTGTAAAGCCATATAATGAACTGCATGGATGTAACATGTTAGTACAAGGTGGCGCATTATCCATGGTAAACCTGTATTATTATCAGTTAAATGATATTATTCAGATGCCACATAACTACTATGTCTCAGGATGTGCAAGCAGTAAACGGACACATACAGAGAAATTCCGAGGAAAAGTTGGATGCTTTCCAAGAGACCCTTAGTCAGCACTAAGCATCGGAAGAAGAGGACATGACAACATTTGATGCTTGTACAGTTCTGCGAGGAAGCGTTGAAGGGTTTACTCCTCCAAAACTATGTGAAGGTTCGATTCCTAGATTTTTCCCCAATCTATCACATTATTTAATTAATGAACTAAATCTCCTTCTGGGAAGGATCCAAATGAAAGAAGGTGTATTGGAAAGCTAGTTATTGATACGAGAAATGAAGACTGATTTGCAAAAAGTGCGATTAAAAGTTTTACAGATGTGTGTGAAAATGTGGATATTACCCCTGTAAGGACAAGTGCTACAATACTGTAATATATGAGTAATTATACTTGTACAGATTATCAGTGGAAGGAATTACAAAACATAAAACCATTGTAAAGATTAACAGCTATAAACATATTGCTTCCCTCCACAGTTCAGCTGAAAATAAGTCTAATACGACCTATTTCGATGTGAGATCATATTTCGTTCTAATGTAGCTGATTCTAGCTTTTGTCTGTTTTTTTTATGAGAAACTGCAATGATAAAAAAGCATGAAGTAGAAGCATGTAACAGTTTCAAACATTACCACGCAAAATTTCATCCTGCCATAAAATTCTTAAGATACACTGCTGGCCACCGTAAATGCAACACCCTGAAGGAAGCATCCGAATCAAGTGAAATTTACACCATGAGTTTGCAGCGATGAGATATGCAACTGATTAGAATTTCAGAGCAGACGCACATCACGCGCGCCTGTGGCGCCACCTCATAGCGCCATTTAAGGCTTGGCGATTTCGACGAGTGTACGTTCGGCACGTGTGTTTACCTTGTGGTTGTTTCACAAGACGATCAGTTATGCCTCGTAGACAACAGCGAACATCTTTTGATCAAGTATCCGAGTTCGACAGAGGAAGGATAGTGGCTTACCGAGATTGTGGATTATCATACAGAGAAATCGCTAGTCGTGTTGGACGAAACCAAACAACTGTAATGCGGATATGTGACCGTTGGATGCAGGAAGGTACGACGGACCGACGTGGTCGATCGCATTCACCTCGGTGCACCACTGCACGTACTGATAGGCAAATTGTGCGCATGGCAGTGACGGATCGCTCAGTGACATCCCAAACCATAGCACAGCGCATTGCGTCTGTAACGCATCATCCAGTGTCTGCGCGTACCATTCGACGCCGTTTACAGCAGAGTGGTCTGTCCGCAAGACGTCCGTTGCTTCGTCTACCATTGACGCAAACCACAGACGTCTCCGTCGCCAATGGTGTGATGACAGACGGATGTGGACGGCAGAATGGAATGACGTTGTCTTTACTGACGAGGCACGCTTGTGTCTGCAGCACCACGAAGGTCGGATTCGAGTGTGGAGACACCGTGGAGAGAGGATGCTGGACAGCTGCAGTATGCACCGCCACACTGGTCTTGCGCCGGGTATTATGGTATGGGGCGGTATTGGATATTACTCTCGCACGCCTCTAGTACGCATTGCCGGTACTTGAAATAGCCGGCGCTACATATCCGAGGTGCTGGAGCCAGTTGTCCTTCCTTACCTTCAGGGCTCGGCCACAGCCACATTTCAACAGGATAATGCGCGACCACACGTGACACGCATTGTCCAAAGGTTCTTCGTCAATAACCAGATTGAATTGCTTCCCTGGCCGGCTCGCTCTCCGGATCTTTCGCCGATAGAAAACATGTGGTCCATGGTTGCTCAACGAGTGACCCAGATTACATCCCCAGCTGCCACACCAGATGATCTTTAGCAACGTGTGGAAGCTGCTTGGGCTGCTGTACCCCAGGAACACATCCAACGTCTCTTTGACTCAATGCCGAGACGTGTGGCAGCGGTGATCTCCAACAATGGCGGCTACTCTGGCTACTGATTCTGGCAGGAACCACATGTCACAGACGTCTGTAAACGTAATCATTCGATACTTGGTCAACATGTTATCTACAAAATAAATTTTGTTGTGCCACCTCTTGCCTTTCTTGGTGTTGCATTTACAGTGGCCAGCAGTGTAGTTACTTAAAAGGAAGTAATGCGTATTTTGTGCATTTTCTCTGCATTACCTATTTTTTTAGATTCTTATGAGTGAAATTGCTGCTCGATATAGAGACACCAAGCAAGAATCTATCGAAGCAGCTCCTCAGAAGTATGTTGTTTGTCAAATTAGACACTGCAAAAACAGGTAGTGAAATTCTACTGAATTAAGCCAGACTTACACAGTATTTCTGCAACTTCACTACTGCAGTGCTCCCAATCAGGTAGCTTCTATACACACAATGAAAAACGATTGTGTGTTGCGTATATAGAGTGCACAAGCACATTCAAATAAAGCTGTATTACAGACCTTATTGTGACAGTATGAACTGTACTAGAAATCAGAATTATAATCAGCATATAATTGAAGAGATAGTCATCTACAGTGCACTGATAGTTTGAAACGTTTTTTGGTGCAACATGCATCCAGAATGTTTTTTTCTCGTAGAGCAATCTTTTATTTTCACATCTCAGGAGCTGGATATGGCGTATTGCGATGAGATGGAATGACATTGTGAAGGAGGATATTAAATTTGTGCTCTCCATTTTGAGACAGCCAGTTTATGAATCAGATAAGGACAAAATCGTATGGAATATAATGACATCAGGGTTTGATACTCCCAAGAACCCACATCTGTTTCATTCAAATGAAAACTACCCAACGGATCCCCTGTACCTGTATTGAAGAATGGGAAGCAAAAATTGCAATGCTCTGTGGACACCATGGATAGAGGAGTATCGAATGCAGCAGTAAGTGCCTGGCATACAGATTCAATTATAGAGTTTACACTAATTCATTTAGATGTGGCACTCATTTCATTTGAGGCAAAAATAATTAAATAAAATGAAACATACCCGAAAGTACATTCCAGACATGTGGATGTACTTATTAGCATTTCCTTTTGAGCCTAAAGCGTTGGGTTACAATTCATTTTACTTCTTAAAGGATTTTTGATGGTACAAATATGACTTGGTAAATATGAACTGTTTTTGTACATTGCGCCCTGATTCTGTTATTACATGTTAACATTAGCAGGAAGACAGGATATTAGTTTTGTTTTGGAAAATAACAGGGAAATTACACCATTAAAAATAGTAATTTTTCAGTTGATATCATACAACTCCTCTGTTACTACAGAGTAGATGCTTTGAGTACCAGCACTGCAGCAGCTGTCAAAAGATTGCCATTTTCTTGTCCTATAGACTTTCGTGACTGCTGGTCATAGATTGTGGTCCCACTGTAATGCCAGCTTATATTACAGTCAGAAAAGTTAAAAACCGTTTAACTTAATGGTGACGTGAACATCCTCCCATCACTGTCCACGAGCTTCTGCAGTTGCTACCAGATGAATTCATTAAACAACACATGTCCCCAGTCGTTCATTTATGCATGTGAGTAGTTCGCACCATGGCAAAAAATGGGCTTTATGTCCAACTAAGTGAAGAAATAACTTTTTAAAGTCGCAATATGTTCTTAAACTTCCTGATACGAATCTCGTTGTCACTTCCAGCAAACCTGTAGAATCACTTACATGTATCAAAGCAACACAGCGACATTTCCAGCAAAGCAAGGTATTCAAAAGTGGAAGGTTATTCATGTGTATCTCCACGATTTTAGAAGACAACTACATGAAAAGTTAAAGACAAACAGAAAGAGAAAGAGAAACATATCAGTGAACAGAGCTTGTCTCTAAGTTTTGATTCATAATACACGCCTCAGCATAGTTACAGAGCGCACCAACAAGGGCCAGGCGTATCGAAACCTAGCGTTTTGTGTCCTTGAATCCGCTAAATGTGCATCAGTTGCGATGTTTCAGCGACGATTTAATACAAAAAAGCTCAAACAGGCAAAACAGTCAATGGGAGGTACAAAATATTTTGTGAGACTGGCAACTTATGTGGTGTGAAGGAAACAGGCTGTACATGATCAGCAGCAGGTAGAGTGGAGTGTGTGCTGGAATCATTCGTCAGGGGCCTGAACAAATCGACAAAACGTGCGAACAGAGAACTACAGATACCACAGTCAACTGTTTGGCATATTCTATTCAAACATCTGGATGTAAAACCATATTACCTGCAATACTTACATGTGGTGACTACTCGGGACAGTAAGCAATGTTCTGACTTTTCAAATGACTTGCAGCAGCTACTAGAGGAAGACAGTTTTCACAGAAGTAGATTTTTAGTGATGCCACATTGAATTGGTGTGGAAAGGTGAATCATTGTAACGTGCACGTTTGGGGCACAGAACACCGACACAAGACTGTGGACCACGTCGCTAATTCATCTAAAGTCAAGGTATTTTCTTCCATGTCCCCTTTAAAAGTTTGTGAACTACTTTTCTTTGTGGAGAAAACTGTAACTGGTTCCGTGTACCTGGACATACTGTAGCAAAGACTTATCGCACAATTACAGCAAGACAGTGGAGACTTTATTTTAAATAAGACCACACTTTCTGTCAGATGTTCGTGATTACCTCAATACCGAACTGCCTCAGCACTGTATTGTATGTGCCGTCCTCTTCTTGAGTGGCCCCTGCAGTCACACAACTTAGTTGCATGTGATTTCCTTTTCTAGAGTTATGTTAAATATCGTGTGTTCCTGCCTCCACTGGAAGAATTGCAAGGGAGTATAATTAATACAGGCCCTGGTATTAACCATGACTCGTTGGGGCATGTATGGCAAGAGTTTTGACTGTCATAATAACGTTTGCCCTGTAACATGGGTTAAAAGCTTGGAGATATGCTCTATCCACTGGTGTGTGTCTCTGTCCTGCATGTCATGTAGCGTTCATGCAGTCATCTTCTGAAACCACAGAAAAATTTAAGAATAGCACCATATTGTAATTGAGAGGATGAGTTTGCAGAGTTATTCATTAATGCAGAAATGTCAATATTATAAAGGTATTTATACTTTAGCGGAATGATAATAAGTTTTTAGTTTGATTATTTAGTGCAAATATTACAATTAAATAGAAATAGGAAATGTATTTCTGCGTCAGAGATTTAAAGCTATTCTTGACGTAAATAAAATCCCTTGTAAATGCAACAGTGTTATTATTGACTCAATCATTGAATGATGGCTGATCAAATGGTTCAAAATGGCTCTGAGCACTATGGGACTCAACTGCTGAGGTCATTAGTCCCCTAGAACTTAGAACTAGTTAAACCTAACTAACCTAACGACATCACAAACATCCATGCCCGAGGCAGGATTCGAACCTGCGACCGTAGCGGTCTTGCGGTTCCAGACTGCAGCGCCTTTAACCGCACGGCCACTTCGGCCGGCGATGGCTGATCGTGCACCATTCTACAAAGTCTGAGTACGAAATTAAGTATAGGAAAAGTTATATTTACAGCAACTGTTGCCTCGAAGTACCGTGACTAAGGCTCAAAAACAATTTAAACTGTTGAGCGAAGGGCTTTCTTTTCCTATGTACATTCAGAGCATTATAAGTAGCAGATGCAGTAAACATATTACACTGGGAATAAAGAGGTCACCAGCTGTCCGGTATCACAGTGTTACTTGTAAATTAATGTAAGCTGCGAAGTGTTACATGTCGTTTAGGCAAACGACATTTCACACTCCTTGTGTAGTACAAGGGTAGCGAGTAAGTTGCGAAACATTTACTGAGCAAGAGGTGGCTTGACCATCAAAGAGCAACCACACTCTCCAAGAATGTAAACAAAAGATGAGAACGTTTTGTGACAAATGAAATATAGTGTAATCTGGATTGTCGTGCTGAGCCTTCGACGTGCTTGTATTATGAAACGTTGTGTTCTACTCAAATTCACGAGTCTCGCTAATGATCTGTACACCCATTCAAGGAAATATGTGTATGTAAAAGGAAAGTAGTGGACATGATTTCTCGTGATATGAGTAGCAATTATCTTTTTTTGCTCCAGTAACAGCTGCAGAACATGTAGTAGTTAAGCATTTCTTCAGCTGTACATGGGGTTTTAGAAGCACTGATTAACAGAACCTCTACTTCAAGAGAATCAACCACGGCGACCAGATTAAAAGAAGAAGGTAAAAACATCAGATATTACGGTGGGTGACAGATCTAATGAAATTTTCTGACTCAGCTTCAGCATCAAGGAGCGAGCCAGCAACTACATAAAACACTAAACCAAAAAGAAAAACACTTCGTTTCGCGACCATGGCAGTATGCAGAGCGTTGGAGCAAAGGGAAGAATATGGAACACTATAAATTTGTAAACGCTTGAAATTGAATGAGTGAAAAATTTCGGCGTTGCTAATAAGAACAACGATTAAACAAAATGAGAAACTACAAGTGAATGGATGTAAAACTGAGTAACGTTCTGTTAAGAAGAAATCGAAAAGAAATATCGGTACACTTCACGAAATCTGAAGACAAGTCATACAATTATGGTACAAGTATTATGGCAACTTCAGTTAAATCTATGTGCCAAGTAAACCACATCGACACATGCATATAAGGATGTTTTTATTATGATGAAGTAATTTTTCGGTGGGTTTGTAGGAAAAGTTTGCAGTGGGATCAGAGAAGAAGATTTCGAATCTTGACATCGGTGGGGATGCAGCAGTACCTAGACAACGCTGCAGGGATGCTGCTGTATGACACAGTGAAGACCACCTATCGCTGTAATTGAGACACTGGCTGCGCCAGGTGATGCAACTCATCATGGTACATCGCCACATACATGCGGTTGCATTGGCCACAGGATAAGAGTGCAGTTCATTGGAAAGGGTAAGGTGTTCAGAAAATACAGAAATCCGTTTTGAAAACTTGTTTTTGTCTAGACAGTGGCACAGTGTTTCACTGTTGTTGTGCTTAATAAAACTGTGCAGTAATAGAGAGTACATAATAGAGAATATTTGCATTGTATGGCAGTCATTAGTAGATGAATGACTGCATAGGCTCCAGAATAGGCTAAAGAATTTTGCAACAAATATCTGACAAAATGAACTCCAAATTTAAGGAATTATCTGACAAAGTAAATTCTAATGTTAAGAAACGATCCTACAAACTCGATCCTAATATTAAGGAACAATCTGACAAAGTAGAGTCTAAAAGTAATGAACTGTCTGCCAAGGTAGAAAACACGAAAGAAGAACTAAAATTAGAGATAACAAAACATATCAAACAGGAAATAGAAGCTAAATTAATTAACAATGCAAGTTCTTTGACCCAGTTGCTTCAGGAGTTGGAAGATAAGATCAATAACCAATGCAATTTAGTTAATGAGAAAGTTAAAGAGCGAATCTCAGAGGCGAATGAATGTGTAACTGTTTTAGAACGACTGCAAAGAATTTAGAGAACTAGCTAACACACCTGAAACGTTATCGAATTTGGAGGAACGATTACATGAATTGGTAAATTCTACCATACAAGAGAAAGTAGAATCGCTTAATACTAAAACTCTTTCTAAGGAAAGTGGTGCTGAAGAACATGAATGTTGGTCAAAGTATGTTAAACTTTATCCTATTAAACAAGCATGTACCAATACAGTAATGCATTGCTTGCAAGCGTATTTTCAAGTTGTGGTTAAACCACATTGTCTATTAACTGGTAATGGTCCACAATTTATTAGCCAAAATTTTAAGAAATTCTTGGCTTTGGAAGGGGTAAGACATGTAACTATATTCGCGTATCTCCATGGACCTTATTCAACCTCTTGTGGATGTTTCCCACTGTCTCATTTTCACAGCACAGGAATTCTATGACAGCACGTTGCTTCTGACGAACGTCAAGTGTAGCCATCTTGAAGACATGCTGTGACGGCGCCACTCACAGGAACAGGTTGAACTAAGTTTTAAAACAAGCGGGAAGGATGTATCTACGCACTGTAAAACTTTCACACATGCAGAATGAAAACTGTATTTTTACAAAAATTGTGTGCATTTCTTTTGGAGTGACCCTCGTACATTTACTGAGGATGAATAAAGTACTAAACTGTAACGTTTCTTTACCATACCTTTGTTGGAGTATGTCGTATCGATTTCCATATAGTCTGCAGGTAACTGAACTACCATTAAACGCAGTTATTCCGTAAATTTCAAACCAGGCAAACGGTGTGTTGAAAGCAGTGTATATTGTGCTGAAATCAGAGAATTTCTGTCAAAAGTAGTCTCTGTAGCGCTGATACCAGATTAAGAGAAAAATTTGTGAGGAGGTGCAGTGTAACACTGCATTAGCCGCTGGTCGCCAATAAGCATGGTGTGCCGACATCTGTGTTAAGGCAACAGGCTTGTGAAATTATTACAAGATGGGCTACCCTCACTCAGCGTAACTTAGCAGTACAGCATTAATGCATGGCGCAGGCAAGGCGATCTTACCAGCATTGGGGTTTCAGTGGTGTTGCCCAATATGTGACCAGGACTGGCGCATTGGCACAACAATTGCGCTGCTATCAGATATAAATAACTCTTGATTTTATAGCAGAGTCATTCACAGTCCAGCAGTACCACCAGCATGCTGGGCCTACATCAGCTGCTGCTTTGAGACCCTGCCAAAGTAACTGCTTCCTGCACTAAGTGCGGCCACTGGACTTGGAGCCACAGTGAAGTAGATCTGTCGGTCAACTCCAGCAACATCCGGACTCCTGCTAGGAGACAGTAGGACATAGCACCCACCTCCTAACAACTCAGTGGGCTTGCCCCTTGTCGCCCACCTTGGCCGCCAGGCTGCTGTAATTCATCAAAGCAAGATTCCAGCACATGCTGCTGACATTGGTGTTGTGGCTCACACAGTAAAGGCGTGGGCACAAAGCCCGGTACCGAATTGGCAAAGCAGGGCGCCAGTACATACTGCAGCCATCTGGACGGACACTAGTTGCCAGATGACTGACTACTGGCCCACTCCTGTGGGGCAGGAATGTGATTGCTTCCCCACCATGCCGCAGAACCAATGTATAAGTTGGAAATAAAGTGTTAACTTAGACAGTCACTTCTTTTTGGGCCACATCATCATGCCATCCAGTATCACCCCTTGGCCACCCAGCCCCCTGACAACTTGGTCACTCCACGCCACTCCTGAGGTTGGCTACAAAGTGGGGTCAGGAGTTCTGACATTGCCTTCAGTGGGCATCACAGTGTGCATCATCCACACAGTGCGAGGTCTGAATCGTGATCTGCAGTATCAGTGTGGCGGGGTGAGTCGAGAAACTTTATTTTCTATGTGTGTGGCAGGCATGAGATCTAAGAGAAAGTGTTATGTTAACTTGAATGTTACTTTGTTTAGACCATAAGAACCAGCTGATCTGCCTGAATTATGTGGGAACAGTAAATGTTGAGACTCTACGTGTTTGACAATAAGGTGCAAGGTGTAACTGTTTTCTTTCTGTGAGTTGGTAATTACTACGTATTTTTATTGTGTATCAATGAAGGATAAAGGTGTTGGAATGGCAGAGTCAAAGATACAGAGTATCACTGGGCCAAAGGCACTTCAGGCATTAGTTAATGAGGCATCGCAATGGGGAACAGAAAATCGGTCTTGCTTAGTATGATAACAGCTGGGTATGAGGATTTAGTGTTGCTCAAGCCACCCAATCTTGTAATAGACCAGCTGCCACTAACCTTGAAGTGTTGGCAGAAGAGCCAACACTGTGTTGCTAGAGGAGGCCGAAATGCACGCGTTTAATTACACGCTGACTGGCGTGAGGTCTGGAACAGTTAAGGGAATTAATAGTAGCAAATAAAGTACGTAGTTGATATAATACTTAACTTTAATCCACAACTGGTGTACATCCCTCTTGACGGTACATGTTATAATCTCAATATCAAATGCTATGGCGCCTTGCTAAGTCGTAGCAAATGACGTAGCTGAAGGCTATGCTAACTATCGTCTCGGCAAATGAGAGCGTATTTGTCGATGTAGCTTCGCTAGCAAGTCAGCTGTGCAACTGGGGCGAGTGCTAGTACGTCTCACTAGACCTGCCGTGTGGCGGCGCTCGGTCTGCCATCACTGACAGTGGCGACACGCGGGTCCGTCGTATACTAGCGGACCGTGGCCGATTTAAAAGCTACCACCCAGCAAGTGTGGTGTCTGGCGGTGACACCACATTCCTCCCCCGCAAATCGGCGAACGGTTGTGTTATAAGGCTTCCGTCCGCCGTGGGGAGGACCCCATGTTGACGTATGCGACGAGGTGGGGAGCCTAACAACAGGCGAGGCTGTGCCACCCGCACCCGGCCATTCGGTCCGAGGGGAGCTAGGAAACGCCTGGAAACCTAGTCCAGGGTGCACGCCAACATGCGGTGTATGCGCCCATAGATAGTCAGGAGGGGCCGAAGGGTCGACCTCCATCGAGTCGGAGCACCCGACTGGCGAAGACGACAGATGGTCCGGAGCGGGCAAGAGTTCCATGGCGGAGGACAACTGGTCACGGGAAGCGATCGGCGGCGCGTGACCCAGGGAGGCGCCTGGCGATTGCAGCGACTCGTCCACTGCGGGCGTCGCCGGCGACAGAACAGGCGGCGGCGGCGGCGGCGCGTCGCCATGAGGCAAAATGGAGGGCAGCGTCGGTAACACCTGGGGATGAGGCGAGCCAGTAGATGGGTCCCCAGGGCGCTGACCGGATGGCACCGTCGCTGAAAGCAGACGGGGAGCGGCAGATCCCGTACGACGCCAGAGGCGCAGCTGATTGAGATGCCGACGCACCTCACCAGAGGCCCCCAAAACCAGATACATCGCGCGACCGAGGCAGCGAAGAATGCGCCCTGCGAGCCAACGCCGTGAACCTCGATAGTTGCGAAAGTAGACAACGTCGCCCGGGGCAAAAGCAGGTGTCTGCCGCTGCACAGGAACCTGATGCGGCGGATGTAGCAAAGACATCAAGGTTCGATGAGGACGACCATGGAGCAACTCAGCCGGCGAGCGACCATCTCGGGGCTGAGAGCGATACGTGGACAAGAAGAGCAATAACGCGTCCTCCCGAGAATGCGACTCTTTCAACTTCAACATCTGGGACTTGAAAGTCCGGACCAAACGTTCAGCGGCACCGTTTGACTGAGGCGAAAACGGCGGGGATGTCAGATGTTGAATACCATTGGCCTTGCAGAATGACTGAAATTCTGCGGACACGAATTGTGGGCCATTGTCGGAAACAATAGTCTGTGGAAGACCTTCAATGCAAAAGATAGCGGATAACGCTTGGATGGTGGCAGAAGACGTCGTGGAAGACATCCTGACAACAAAAGGAAAATTACTGAAGGAATCGACCACAACCAATCATCGAGCATTCCAGAATGACCAGCAAAATCGATGTGTAAGCGTTGCCAAGGGGAAGTGGCTTTCGGCCATGCAAAGAATTTCCGTGGTGGTGCGGATTGTTGTTCGGCACACGCCATGCAAGAAGAGCACATATTCGTAATCGCATCATCGATTCCGAACCAAGTACAGTGCCGACAAGCAAGTTGTTTCGTTCGCACTATACCCCAGTGTCCTTGGTGGAGAAGCCGTAAGACAGAGGACTGTAACGAACGTGGGACCACGACCCTGGACTGATCATTATCAGAACGCAACAACAAAACACCACGTCGAACAAAAAGTCTCTCCTTGTGAGCAAAAAATCGGCGAAACAACGGATCCTCGATCCGTGACTGTGACAAGGGCCATTGCATAGCAACAAAACGCAAAACGGTAGCAAGGACAGGGTCAGCAGCTGTGGCTGTAGCTACACGACGAAAATCAATCGGAAACGATTCGACCACGTCATCGGATTCCGCATCAATGAACATGCAAGCAAGTTCGGAAGAATCGAATGCTCTATCCTCAGCAACAGGCAAACAGGACAATGCATCGGCGTTTCCGTGCTTAGCAGTGGACCGATACAAGATATCGTAGCGGTACTAGGAGAGGAAAATAGACCAGCGAATGAATTTCTGCGCCGTACGTGGAGGTACAGGCTTGGTCAGATGAAAAAGCGATGTCAAAGGTTTGTGGTCTGTGATGATGGTAAAGTGCTGACCATACAAGAAGTCATGAAACTTTGTAACACCAAATACGAGAGCCAATGCTTCTTTCTCGACCTGTGAATAATTTCTTTGTGCAGACGAGAGCAATTTGGACGCAAAGGCAATAGGGCGATCATGTGAGCCATCTTTGTGCGCAAGCACAGCACCGATCCCGAAATCCGATGCATTTACCATCAACAAAAGGGGTTTCTGGGGATCGAATGGCGTAAGGCAAGTATTAGAAAGCAACGCCGATTTCAACTGGCTAAAGGCGCGTTCGCATTCCGTCGTCCAGACGAACGGAACACCCTTACGGCGTAAGCGATGAAGCGGAGCTGGAATGGAAGAGGCATGGGGAACATAGCGATGGAAATAATTAATTTTTCCCAGCACAGTGAAGGCAAGTCGTGTATGGCGCGGAGGTGCTCTGGACTGGGATGTATGCCTTGGGCATTGAGTACATGTCCCAGAAATGGCAATTCACGAGCAAAAAACATACATTTGTCCTTCCGCAAGCGAAGACCATTTTGTCGCAAGACTTGAAATAATGTCCGGAGGTTGGCTAAATGTTCTTCTTCCATCTTTCCGGGGATCACAATATCGTCCAGATAGTTTGCTGCAGTAGGGACCGATGCACAAACAGTTTGTAAATATTGCTGAAACAATGCAGGGGCAGATGCACACCCGAATGGCAGTCTTTTGAATCGGTACAATCCAAGATGCATGTTAACCACCAATACGTGCTGGGATTCTTCGTCCACCGGTATTTGCAAGTACACATCTGCTAGGTCCAACTTCGAAAAATATTTACCCGGGCACAGTTTGTCAAACAGATCTTCCGGGTGGGGTAAAGGAAAAGTTGCAGTCACTAGTTGTGGATTCACTGTTGCCTTTAAGTCCACGCAAAGTCTCAACTTTCCGGAAGGTTTTTGCAAAATGACTAAGGGGGAAGCCCAGAGAGAAGCCTGCACACGTTCAATGACACCTTGTGATCCTAAATCGTTTAATGTTCTTGCGACCTCATCACGCAATGCGTGGGGAACATTGCGCGCTCTGAAAAATTTCGGTTGCGCGTTTACTTTCAGTTCCAAATGTGCTGCATAGTTCTTAGCGCAACTGAGGCCCGGTGCAAAAATGTCTGCAAATTCTTCACATAGACGAGAAACACTGGCTGAAGGCACAGTCTGGTTCACTGATAGGACCCGATTGACTATAGACAAGTTAAACAACTGAAATAAATCGAAACCAAACAAGTTCACTGCAGAAGAAGAACGAAGAACGTAAAAAGACACAAGTTTTGTTTGTCCCTTGTATGTTGCAAGAAGGCTGCACTGTCCTAACACAGGGATCTGCTGTCCTGAATATGTAGTTAGCTTAACATTTGCGGCATGCAACGGATGTTTGCCCAGCTGTTTGTACGTGTTGTGATTGATCAATGAAACTGCAGCTCCGGTATCGAGCTGGAATGGGATCACGTTGCCATGTATGACCAAATCTACAAAAAGTTTATTGTCCTGCTGACGACAAGAGCGACTGTCTCGTGCAACGTGAACAGACACTGGTACAGAATCACGTGCGACTTGACGTGATTTCTGTCGATGTCGACGCACACTTTTTGTGGAACGAACACAGTCACTGTTAGAGAGAGTGGCACTGGGTGGAGTGGAAGTAACTACATGAATGTCCATGGGTGAAGGTTCACGAGCCCGAGTATTCTTGGTTCGATTCCGGCGCGAAGCAAAGGGTCTGGAATGGTTGTGAGTGTCCGATCGGAGCTTTTTCTGGCAAACACTTTGAACATGTCCTTTTTTATTACATAAAAAGCAAATAGCTTGGCATGACGAGCAATTCTCACGCGAATGTCTAGTAGCACACCGCGGGCATGATTTCACTGCATTTGCTGGCTTACGCGGCACATGTGGCTGCGCGGAAGGGCGTGAGGGCTGTTTACTGTCCCGTGCAGCTCGCCCGGCGGGCTGGTTAATGTGACACACGGCTGGCGAAGTTGCAAATGATTCCTGAGCAAAGTCAAATGTGTCCTGCCGATCCAATATGTCTATCACTTGTTGAAGGGAGGGATTGACTAGTTTCAAAATCTGTTCCCGTATACAAACATCAGAAACGTTCTGTGCATTTGCATCACGTACCATTGTATCTGAATAAGGGAGTCCACATTGACACTCAAAAGCACAATCCCTAGTAAGGCCTTGCAAAGTTGCAACCCACTCCTGATTAGTTTGACCGGCCGTACGTTTTGTACGAAAGAATGTATACCGTTGGGCAACTACATTAACTGATTCTTTGAAATAGGCATCCAACGCAGACAAAATTTCTTCGTAGGACAGAGTTGCTACGTCGCGTCGGGGAAACAATTTCACTATCACACGGTAGGTGGACAAACCTACACAAGAAAGGAGATGAGGCTGCCACTCGTTACCTTGAATTCTGTAGGCGGGGAGATGGAATCCAAATTGGCGTGACCACTCCGTCCAGCTTTCCAACGCCGCATTAAATTGACGAAAAGGTGGTGCAACAGCGTGTTGTGGCTGCTGTAGCGGTGGAGCGGCGGCGGCCGCATCGTGTTGCATTGCACGTTGACCCTGGACGAGCTGTCCAAGGGCATCCAATAAGGCCCGCGTCTGCTGATTCTGCAAGCGATAAAATTCGGACAGTACATCTGGAGATTGTGGCGAAGCCATGACACAAGTAAATTAGAGCAAACGCAAGACCCTTTTTATACTCGTCGCCATATGAAGTGTTGGCAGAAGAGCCAACACTGTGTTGCTAGAGGAGGCCGAAATGCACGCGTTTAATTACACGCTGACTGGCGTGAGGTCTGGAACAGTTAAGGGAATTAATAGTAGCAAATAAAGTACGTAGTTGATATAATACTTAACTTTAATCCACAATTGGTGTACATCGCTCTTGACGGTACATGTTATAATCTCAATATCAAATGCTATGGCGCCTTGCTAGGTCGTAGCAAATGACGTAGCTGAAGGCTATGCTAACTATCGTCTCGGCCAATGAGAGCGTATTTGTCGATGTAGCTTCGCCAGCAAGTCGGCTGTACAACTGGGGCGAGTGCTAGTACGTCTCACTAGACCTGCCGTGTGGCGGCGCTCGGTCTGCCATCACTGACAGTGGCAACACGCGGGTCCGTCGTATACTAGCGGACCGCGGCCGATTTAAAAGCTACCACCTAGCAAGTGTGGTGTCTGGCGGTGACACCACAAACCTAATCAGTCCACTTTAATGGAATGTCGTCTGAGGATGTGATGTTGTTCGTGGAGGACCTGACTATTATTGGGGGTTAATTAGAGAACCAGTTGTTGCATGGAGCGAAGTTACATTTAATGGGGGGAGATAAAGACTTTTGTGTGACGCATGGATGTGTTGAGCAGTTGATGTGTCTGAGCAGCTGAAACAGGGGCTTCTGCGGAGATATAAGATGCAGAATAGAGCAAGCTTCTTTTGCGAGCAATTGAACACTATTAAAATGAGGCAACGGGAAACTGGAAGATTTTGCCGACAGAATAAGAAAAGTGAATATACGAACATATGAACTGACTTAGAGTGATGAAGCGAATAAATTGTTGCTGCAGGAGACCAAACAGAGGGCGTTCGATGTTTTCCTATGGGGTCTGCCACAGGATATGACGATGATGTTTGGTTCGTGGGGTGCTCAGCTGCATGGTCATCAGCGTCCATACAAAGTCGTAATATTTACAAAGTCCAATTTTTTTCACAGTCCAATCTAGCCACTGTCATGAATGATGATGACGATGAAATGATGAGGACAACACAAACACCCTGTCCCCGAGTAAAGAATATCCCCACTCCGGCTGGGAATCGAATCCAGGGCCCTGTGATCCAGAGGCTGCAATGCTAGGCAGTAGACCACCAGCTGCGGACACCACAGGATATGTCTAGGAGGTGCATATAGGGTCGCCTAAGGAACTCTATTCAGCTGTAAGATCAGCAACGGACTTGATGAAATTAATGTGCTGACGAGTGTGAGATAGGCATTATGTATTGTCTGCAAATGTGAAGTGTTACAATTGTGGGCATACAGGATATGTACAGAAATAGTGTTTCCACCCTCAGTGGAATAGGAGTGGTATGTGTCATCAGCAGCACTATGGCAACACTAGTAGTTTGGACCAGGAGGGCACAAGCAGCGATTAAATGCAAGAGGGAACCTGAAGTCTACTGAAAGGCAAAGCCATTGAAGTCAGACGCAACAAAATATGTATGCAATAACGAAATGTGCAATAGCGAGTGCCTTGAAGGGCAGGAAATATAAGTTTTTATTAGATGCAGGGGCACATGCGTCAGTAGCTAGTAGGGACCTAGTGGGTTCGAGATGATGGGACCCGCCATATTATATGTTAAGTGGATGGAGGATAATGATATAAGACCATGGAGGTCGGTGGACACAGATTTTTGGTTGGAGACAGTATATGGAAGTAGTACCTCATGTAAGCAAGGGCTACAGCATGATCCTGGGGTTAGAAGCTTTGCTTCAAAATGATTCCATAATTGACCTGCAGCGACGTGTAATGCAATTTTATGGGAAAACATCCCACCATGGGGGTGCAATCACCAATGTATATTTGCTGCAAGGTGTGTACACCATTTTGGGCTATACGATTACACACTGTACAAATAAATAAAGTCTTGACTTGCATAACTGTGTGCCAAGTGGCACCAGGAAGTTGAGTTGGGTAAGTGTGGAGCAAGACTTACTAACCAATTTTTTATGTGTAATAGAACTGCTGGAAGGGAATGAAGTTTTAGATTCAGCGTGTTGATGGTTAAAAGGTGTGCCATACAATTGTGGGAGTAATATGGTGGGAAGGTAGTACTGGTACCTGCCAAAATCGACAGCTTTGGCGCCGAAAAAGTAGAGATGACAAGGGGGATATTGATAACATGATTTGACATTTCAGAGGATGAGGATTGCTGCACAGAAGATGTGAATCATATAAAGCCTCAGGGCTGTATTACAGAAGAAGATGGAGCATCTAAAGGGAGTGCAGAGAACACAGGTGGAGTGCAGAGAACACAGGTGGAGGAGCTGTTGATGGAATATCAGTGTCCATTCTTTCCTCGTGTTCAGATGTCTGTTGTCTGTTTGTCCCACTGCAAAACACAGAATTCCAACAGCAAATGAAGCACTGGTGTGCCAAAATCCATACAGAATACCCTGGTGTTTGCAACTGATTCTGTGAAGTATACTAACCAGCAATTGGCTGTTGGGATAATGGAAGATAGTAATAGCCCGTGGGAAGCAAGAGTTGTGAGTGTCCAAAAAGTCCTAGGACAGTTCAAAGAAACACAGATTTTGCTGCGATTACCACCAGTTTAAAAGTAAAACTATAACAGATGCATACCCCACATCCAACATTGCAGAGACAATTGATAACTTGGGGCAGTACTGGTATTTCTCTACCATGGATTAAAAAAGGGATTCCACAGCTGAAGATTACTCTGGAGGATCAGCCAATGACAGATATTTCGTTACCATCAGGCTATTACCAGTATTGCAGGATGCTATTTGGGCTGAAGAATGCTGGTGCGAAATTTCAGCATTTGTTGAACGGAGTGTTTAATGGACTGAAAGTTTACCAGAGTCTAGTTTGTCTGGGCAATATAACTGTGTTCTCAAAAGGTACAGGAGGACATGGAAAACGTTTAACAGAAATATTGCGAGATGCACATCTGACGTTGAGTAAGGAGAAGTGTCGTTTTGTGTTGGAAGAAGTAAGCTATTTAGTGGACATCATTAGCAAAGATGGGATGAGAAAGGATCCAGGACTGGTATATGCAGCATGAGATTTTTCAGTGCTAAGGAAGAGTAAAGTGTTAACAGTCATTCTGGGGTATCTCAGAATACTATAGGATGTTTTTAAGGGGGTGCACTGACATAGTGCAACCATTCACGCAATTACTGAAAAAGGCTTTGAAATTTGTGTGGCCAGAGGACTGACAGGGAGCATTCGAAGTACTGAAGAGAGTTTTGTAATCATGTCCAGTGTTGATGTTAATGGATTACCAGAGGGAGCTACATCGTTTGGTGAAGCATATAATTATGCTCTTGGGTGTGTTCTAATTCAGGAGATCAAAGGTAAAAAAACACGATATTGCTTTTGCATTGTGAGAATTTAACAGGACTGAGAAAAACTATTCGACCTCAGATGAGAAACAGTTAGCCTCATATATGGAGTGACACATTTTTAATTTTACTTTTATTGGAAGAAGATTTAAATGGTGTCCTATCATGCTATTTCGAAATGATTTTAGGGTTGGAGGATCCACCCACCAGATTAACGAGATGTGCATTATGACTCAGTGACTTTGGCTATGAAATAGTTCACAAGCCAGGAATGCAAATGCATTAAGCAGGAATGTAGTGGTACTATCAGAATGTATTAGTGCAGCTCTGGAAAAAAATAGTTCCAATTTGGGCCGCCACATGCGAATCTGGCGCTGTACAACATCTTATTGATGTCACCGGTGCTCATACTCTGTGCCGGACCGAGACTCGAACTCGGGACCTTTGCCTTTCGTGGGCTAGTGCTCTAACATCTGAGCTACCCAAGTACGACTCACGCCCCGTCCTCACAGCTTTACTTCTACCAGTACCTCGTCTCCTACCTTCCAAACTTTACAGAAGCTCTTCTGTGAACCTTGCAGAACTAGCACTCCTGAAAGAAAGGATATTGCGGAGCCATGGCTTAGTCACAGCCTAGGAGATGTTTCCAGAATGAGATTTACACTCTGCAGTGGAGTGTGCGATGATATGAAACTTCCTGGCAGATTAAAACTATGTGCTGGACCAGACTCGAACTCGGGACCTTCGCCTTTCACGGGCAAGTGCTCTATCATCTGAGCTACCCACCCACGACTCACGCCCCGCCTTCACAACTTTACTTCTGCCATTACCTCGTCTCTTACCTTCCAAACTTTACAAAAGCTCTCCTGCGAACATTGCAGAACTAGCACTCCTGAGAGAAAGGATTTTGTGGAGACATGGCTTAGCCACAGCCTAGGGGATGTTTCCTGAATGAGATTCATACTCTGCAGCGGAGTGAGCGCTGATGTGAAACTTCGTGGCAGATTAAAACTGTGTGCCAGACCGAGAATCGAACTTGGCACCTTTACCTTTCGCGGACAAGTGCTCTACCATTTGAGCTACCCAAGCACGATTCACGCTCCGTCTTCTAAAGCTTACAATACTCTGTTTCTGCCAAAATTTTTTTTGTCAGGCGTAGCTCATGAGGGTGAGGCGTAATTTAGGCTTGGCACAGTGAATCCACCACTGTAGAACGCTAGCGTAATGACTTCGGTGCCACTGGAGCTGTTGCCATGTTATGTTCACCTGCTCTTCAAGTTGGGCATCATGCAGAAGGCTGACATTCAATTTCCAGTAGCCTTTCCCACAGTAAATTTGCTGGCGTTGTAGGTTAAGGTAACACTTATATGCACAATTGTTGGAGATGTTGACAGGAGCTATGTCACAATTCACAGTGTGTCACTGGAGGGCATCGGACACATAGATCCTATCCAGCCGACTGGCAGAATGACTGGTTACAAAGGTGTACACTACCCGTTCATCGTGTAGTTGTTCCCATGTATTGTGAAGACGCATGACATGAATTAAATGTTCAAGTTCGATACATCTGTTCGTGTTAGGAGTTTGGTCTCTGTTGTTAAGCACACGATTGAAGTCACCACCATGGATGAGATGTGCACGATAAGCGCTAAGAAGAATGGGAACCTCGTTTTTACAAAAGTTCGAACGATCTCTCTTATGAGTGCTACCAGATGGGGCGTAAACGTTAACAATCTGCACACCATTCACTCGAAGAGAAATGTCACGACCACTAGACAGCCGCTGCACGTACATAATGGGTACACCATCGCGCAGAAGTATGGCAGTGCCTACAGCATCCTGGATATTGATGTTATCAATAAGAACGTAACTGGGCACTTCTAAGACTGTGACAACCTCCTGCAGGAGGGCAATGTCAACGCTGGTACCATACAAGAAATCAGTTCGCGAACAGAGTTTCGCCGCACTTTGAATCCTATTCATGTTAAGTGTGGTAATATTGTAGGTTTGGCTGTCGCACATGATGGCTCGGAGGACAATGAGCTCTGAGTGTTGGGATCATCCTTCTCGACGGCTCTGAAACAAGCTCGTTGGTAACATCTGGAGTATGAGGCGAAATGTCAAAGCCATAACGGGTCAGGGAGTGGAAAGTTCGCAGCACGATGGTCATGCGCGAGAGCAGCTACTGCTGCATCTCCTCGTCCTGCAGCCACCATGGCTCATTGCTGTCGGGGTGCTGTGTGGTGTGCACGACGCCCTGCCCTTAACCGCCAGCTGAGTCTGTCAACGTGGACTCATCTGCCTAGCCACCATGCGGGGCTGCGACTGACGTCAGCGAGTTCCTTCGGGAGCGCTGCTGCAGCTGCTCGCTGCTCTGCTCGCTCTTCCTCTTAGCCGTTAAGCCGTCGGCACACGTACCGTGCAACTGAACGTTGAGTGTTGAGCGTGCCGAGTTACTGATGCCATAGCGTGGAATAACACGCTCGGGAGTCTTTCCGAACGTGCAGAGCAATATCTGGCATGTCAGATATCCTGAGTGTGTGTCTGAGCTTTGACCAATGAGATGGCACAACGCCATCTACGTCACAAGCACGCCGTCTCCTGTCAGTACAGAGTTCTAAGGCGCCATATTGGCATTCATTTCAAGCCTATATGTGTATATGCCGTTTCTGAGCAAATTGAGAATCACTGGAAAACCCATTGTTAACTGTGTGATTCGTTCCAATAAAATAATGATTCATTCCAACAAAATAATGAGAAACATCTTATTCATGGCAAAAGAATTTTTGTAACTTGCGTATTATGAGAGTAGGCTATTTGAAGGCAGCAACACACTGAAGATCCACTCAAAACTCATTGTTCTTGGTACAATTTGTTATAATTTAATTTCAATTTGGAACATATCTACAATTAAGGTTTTCAGCAAGGGGTAACATAATATGGTTACTTGTCAGCAGAGTGATATTGGTTTAGCATAATAAGTAGCGTCACTGACCTATATCGTTATGTGTTGGAGTGGTGGTTCGCGTCTTCACACTAACAAATTTTTTTTCCTATCATTCGCATTTTTATTAGGTTCTGATACTCTATTGTTAGTTTAATGTAAGTATATACTATAATATTAGATGTTATGTAAATATAAGTTCACCTTTTTTCGTGGGGTGACTTTGTTCGATTGGCTTAATCTACAGGACAGCTTGTGCTACTTGTATAAATATATTTTGCTCCTTTTTCTCTTGAGTGTCGGAATTCACGTGTTGCAAATATTCTGCTACTGGGTAAGAACAGTGATCAAGTAAGACTGACCTTGGGTTTTTACTAAAATGTGGGAATGATGAAATAAAGTTTATCTTATGTGGGGAAGTATTCCAAATTTTTAACACACTGTTTGTAATTGAACTTTTATAAGCCTGTGTCCTTATTGATTGGACATGGTACTTTCCTTTTCGTGGACGATGGAGGAAATGTGCGTTTTAATAGAGCTAACATGCGAATTTTACGTGCGCCGTTGAGTAAACAGTGTGATTTACGAACTAGAAACATCCCTCAACTGCCGCTGGAGTGCATTGTGATCGCATGTACCACGTTGGGACCCACGTACCGTATGCACAAGTCGCATCGTTCCTCACTGTTCAGCAGCGCGTTGAACTTGGCACACTCAACGTTAACGTTTGACAGCATAGTCCGTGTGCCGATGGCCTTACGATACTCTGTTCCCTCTCAGCACTCAGTAGTGCCTTCAGGTGTTTGGTTTGTTCACAAATGCGTTCTTGCCTCGCGGTGTTTTCTCAGCGCACTGAGCAAGAAGATTGAGGTTCAGTCTCGGTGCCACTTTCTGACATGTGTATGGGTCTCAAATCATTCGAATTTTGCTCTTTGTTACTATTCCTTTTGCTTCTCCTTCGGCAGCCTTTCTTCGTTTCTGCTGCAGTCTCTGCCGATAGGGGTGGTTCAGGCAAACCAATCGGCACCCGCTCGTGCGTCTCACACGCTTAGTTTCAGAGGTGGCTGGCGCATCGGTGGTATCCGGCGGTAACTGTCCCGCCGAGAATGACGTGGCCGAATCGACGTCCGTCCTACAGTGAATGTCTTTGGCATTGCATTCCACCTGAACTGGCATCTCCGCCTCGTTAACATGTTCCGGCTGCCGGGGTTGTGGTATAGTCCCCGCGACTACCTCACTCAATAGCGGAACAAGCCTTTAACTACCGTCTGCAGGACGTTCCCATGGAAGCTGAAATGGATGTTGACATGTGCAGTACATCCGCAGATGTTCTGTTGAATGGCAGATCAAACAGGTAGGGGTTTGTCCAATGTAAATTACCTGTGCGCAACAGCCGCCAATGACAACATACGAAGGTATATGCTTCTTTAAGTCTATACGTACACTTCGCATGCCACTGTTGTCATGGTAGCGATATGCGCTCGACCATTTTTCATTGGTAACTGACAAAACAGTGCCATATAGTGACAGAGAACGTGCAGTCAGATCATTAGGGCACTCAGGTGGCACATTAATTACCCTGACGGTTCTCACTCCGTATCCCGAAGGCAGGATTTGGACATTACTAACACTGCCATCATTATGACAAAATGGTCTCACGGCAGCATGTTCCTCAACTATTTCTCATAAGTGTCACTTGAAATAAACTTGACAAATAACGTGTACTGCACAAACTTCAAATGGAACGTGTTGACTATATCTTCAGGCAATTTCAAATCCTCAAAAATCTGCTCATGAATTTCAAACGCCGTCGGTCGCAGTGCAACGCGATTGAAAACACACTGAACGCTGTTCGCTCTGTTAACTGTCGACCTCGTACTTACAACAGTTATACAGAAAGAAACGTTAACAGCGCTCGCACTCGCTGCTCAGCTCTCCACCTCAGCACTGCTCGCGACGTAAACTGGCCCGCGCTACCGCCCGTCACCGCGCGATGTGCACTGACATTGTGAGCTACCCAAGCACGACTCACGCCCCATCCTCACAGCTTTACTTCTGCCAGTACCTCGTCTCCTACCTTCCAAACGTCACAGAAGCTCTCCTGCGAACCTTGCAGAAGTAGCACTCCTGAAAGAAACGATATTGCAGAGACATGGCTTAGCCACAGCCTAAGGGATGTTTCCAGAATGAGATTTACACTTTTCAGTGGAGTATATACTGACATGTAACTTACTGGCAGTTTAAAACTGTGTGCCAGACCGAGAGTCAAAATCGGGATCTTTTCATTTCGCGGGCAAGTGCTCTACCATCTGAGCTACCCAAGCACAACTCATACCCTGTCATCATTGTTTTTCTTTACCTGTACCTCGTCTCCTACCTTTCAAACTTTAGAGAAGGTCTCCTGAAAACTTTTCAGAACTAGAACTCCTGAAAAAAAGGATATTGCAGAGACATGGCATAGCCACAGTCGAGGGGATGTTTCCAGAATGAGAATTACACTCTTCAGCGGAGTGTGCGCTGATATGAAACTTCCTGGCATATTAAAATTGTGTTCTGTACCGAGATTCGAACTTGGGACCTTTGTCTTTCGCGGGCAAGTGCTCTACCATCTGAACTACGCAAGCACTACTCGTACCCCATCATCACAATTTTGTTTCTACCAGTACCTCGTCTCATACCTTCCAAACTTTACAGAAGCTCTCTTGCGAACCTTGCAAAACTAGCGCTCGTAAAAGGAATTTGCGGAACATGGCTTACCACAGCCTAGGGGATGTTTCCAGAATGAGATTTACACTCTGCAGCGGAGTGTGTGCTTATTTGAAACTTACTGACAGATTAAAACTTTGTTCTGGACCCAGAGTTGAACGCAGGACGTTCGTTTTTCGCAGGCAAATGCTCTACCATCTGACCTACCCAAGCACGACTCACGATCCGTCCTCACAGCTTTACTTCTGCCAGTACCTCGTCTCCTACCTTCCAAACTTTACAGAAGCTCTCCTGCAAACCTTGCAGAACTACCAGTCCTGAAAGAAAGGATATTGCGGAGACATGGCTTAGTCACAGCCTAGGGGATATATCCAGAATGAGATTTACACTCTGCAGCGTAGTGTGTGCATGATATGAAACTGCCTGGCAGATTAAATCTTTGTGCTGGAGCCAGAGTCGAACATGGGACCTTCGCCTTTCTCGGGCAAGTGCTCTATCATCTGACCTAACCAAGCACGACTCAACGCCCCGTCCTCACTGCATTACTTCTGCTAGTATCTCGTCTTCTACCTTCCAAACTTTACAGAAGCTCTCCTGCGAATATTTCAGAGCTGGGACTCCTGAAAGAAATGATATTGCGGAGACATGACTTAGAAACAGCCTAGGGGATGTTTCCAGAATGAGATTTACACTCTGCAGTGGAGCGTGCACTGAAATGAAACTTCCTGGCAGATAAAAACTATGTGTGCTGCTCGAAGACTCGAACTCTGGATCTTTGCTTTGCGCAAGCAAGTGCTCTACCATCTGAGCTATGCAAGCACGAATGACGCCGCGTTCTCACAGCTTTACTTCTACCATTACCTCGTCTCCTACCTTCCAAACTTTACAGAAGCTCTCATGTGAACTATGCAGAACTAGCACTCCTGAAAGAAAGGATATTGTGGAGAAATGTCTTACCCACAGCCTAGGGGATATTTCCAGAATGAGATTTACACTCTGTAGCGAAGTGTGTGTTGATATGAAACTTACAGGCCGACTAAAACTTTGTGCTGGACCCAGAGTTGAACGCGGGACCTTCGCCATTTGCGGGTAAGTGCTCTACCATTTGACCTGCCCAAGCACGACTCACGCCCCGTCCTGAAGCTTTACTTCTGCCAGTACCTCGTCTCCTACCTTCCTAACTTTACAGAAGCTCTCCTGCGAATCTTGCAGAACTAGCACTCCTGAAAGAAAGCATATTGCGGAGACATGGCTTAGCCACAGCCTAGGGGATGTTTCCAAAACGAGATTTACACTCTGCAACCGAGTGTGCGCTGATATGAAACTTCCTGGCGGATTAAAACTGTGTGCCGGACCAGACTCGAACTCGGGACCTTCGCCTTTCACGGGCAAGTGCTCTATCATCTGAGCTACCCACCCACGACTCACGCCCCGTCCTCACAACTTAACTTCTACCATTACCTCATCTCTTACCTTCCAAACTTTACAAAAGCTCACCTGCGAACATTGCAGAACTAGCATTCCTGAAAGAAAAGATTTTTTGGAGACATTGCTTTTAGCCACAGCCTAGGGGATGCTTCCTGAATGAGATTTACACTCTGCAGCGGAGTGAGCGCTGATATGAAACTTCGTGGTAGATAAAAACTGTGTGCCAGACCGAGTATCGAACTTGGCACCTTTACCTTACGCGGGCAAGTGCTCTACCATCTGAGCTACCCAAGCACGATTCACACTCCGTCTTCTACAGCTTACAATACTCTGTTTCTGCCGAAAGCATTTTTGTCGGGCATAGCTCATGAGGGTGAGGCGTAATTTAGGCTTGGCACAGTGAATCCACCACTGTAGAACGCTAGCGTAATGACTTCGGTGCCGCTGGAGCTGTTGCCATGTTATGTTCACCTGTTCTTCAAGTTGGGCATCTTGCAGAAGGCTGACATTCAATTTCCAGTAGCCTTTCCCACGGTAAATTTGCTGGCGTTGTAAGTTAAGGTAACACTGATATGCGCAATGGTTGGATATGTTGACAGGAGCTATGTCACAGGTCACAGTGTGTCGCTGGAGGGCATCGGACACATAGATCCTATCCAGCCGACTGGCAGAATGACTGGTTACAAAGGTGTACACTACCCGTTCACCGTGCAGTTGTGCCCAAGTATCGTGAAGACGCACGCCATGAATTAAATGTTCAAGTTCGATACATCTGTTCGTGTTAGGAGTTTGGTCTCTGTCGTTAAGCACACGATTGAAGTCACAACCAAGGAATTTCAAACGCCGTCGGTTGAAATGCGGCGCGATCGAAAACACATTGAACGCCGTTTGCTCTGTTAATTGTCGACATCGTGCTTACAACAGTTATACAGAAGCAAATGTTAACAGTGCTCGCACACGTTTCTCAGCTCTCCACCTCAACACAGCTCGTGACGTAAACACTGGCCCTCGCTACCACCCGTAATCGCGCGATGTGCACTGACATTGTGAGCTACCCAAGCACGACTCACGCCCCATCCTCACAGCCTTACTTCAACCAGTACCTCGTCTCCTACCTTCCAAACATTACCGAAGGTGTCCTGCGAAATTAGCAGAACTAACACTCCTGAAAGTAACGATATTGCGGTGACATGGCTTAGCCACAGCCTAGGGGATGTTTCCAGAATGTGATTTACACTCTTCAGCGGAGTGTGTGGTTATATGAAACATCCTGGCAGATTAATACTGTGTGTCGGGCCGAGACTCGAACTTGGGGCCCTTGCCTTACGCGGGAAAGTACTCTACCGTCTGATCTACCCGAGCACGACTCACACCCTGTCCTTACTGCTTTACTTCTACCAGTAACTCGTCTCCTACCTTCGAAAGTTTACAGTATCTCTCCTGCGAAACTTTCAGAACTAGCACTCCTGAAAGAAACAATATTGCGGACACATGGCTTAGCCACAGCCTAGGGGATGTTTCCAGAAAGAGATTTACACTCTTCAGCGGAGTGTGCGCTGATATGAAACTTCCTGGCAGATTAAAACTGTGTGCCAGACCGAGACTCGGACTCGGGACCTTTGCCTTTCGTGGGCAATGCTCTACCATCTGAACTCACTAAGCACGACTCACGCCCCCTCATCACAGCTTTATGTCTACCAGTAACTCGTTTCCTACCTTCCAAACTTTACAGAAGCTCTACTGCGAACCTTGCAGAACTAGCACTCCTGAAAGAAATAATATTGTGGAGACATGTCTTAGCCACAGCCTAGGGGATGTTTCCAGAATGAGATTTACACTTTGCAGCGGTGTGTGCACTGATATGAAACTTCCTGGCAGATTGATCCCGTGTAATGGACCGAGACTCGAACTCGAGACGTTTGCTTTTCGCGGGCAAGTGCTCTACTAACTGAACAACTCAAACACAGCCCACGCCCTGTCCTCAGAGCTTTACTTCTACCACTACATCGTCTCCTAGTGTTTAGACTTTACAGAAGGTCTCCTGCAGACCTTGCAGAACAAACACTTCTGAAAGAAAGGATATTGCGGAGACATGTCTTAGCCACAGCCTAGGAGATGTTTCCAGAATGTGATTTACACTCTTCAGCGGAGTGTGTGGTTATATGAAACATCCTGGCAGATTAATACTGTGTGTCGGGCCGAGACTCGAACTTGGGGCCCTTGCCTTACGCGGGAAAGTACTCTACCGTCTGATCTACCCGAGCACGACTCACACCCTGTCCTCACTGCTTTACTTCTACCAGTAACGCGTCTCCTACCTTCGAAAGTTTACAGTATCTCTCCTGCGAAACTTTCAGAACTAGTACTCCTGAAAGAAACAATATTGCGGACACATGGCTTAGCCACAGCCTAGGGGATGTTTCCAGAAAGAGATTTACACTCTTCAGCGGAGTGTGCGCTGATATGAAACTTCCTGGCAGATTAAAACTGTGTGCCAGACCGAGACTCGGACTCGGGACCTTTGCCTTTCGTGGGCAATGCTCTACCATCTGAACTCACCAAGCACGACTCACGCCCCCTCATCACAGCTTTACGTCTACCAGTAACTCGTTTCCTACCTTCCAAACTTTACAGAAGCTCTACTGCGAACCTTGCAGAACTAGCACTCCTGAAAGAAATGATATTGTGGAGACATGTCTTAGCCACAGCCTAGGGGATGTTTCCAGAATGAGATTTACACTTTGCAGCGGTGTGTGCACTGATATGAAACTTCCTGGCAGATTGATCCCGTGTAATGGACCGAGACTCGAACTCGAGACGTTTGCTTTTCGCGGGCAAGTGCTCTACTAACTGAACAACTCAAACACAGCCCACGCCCTGTCCTCAGAGCTTTACTTCTACCACTACATCGTCTCCTAGTGTTTAGACTTTACAGAAGGTCTCCTGCAGACCTTGCAGAACAAACACTTCTGAAAGAAAGGATATTGCGGAGACATGGCTTAGCCACAGCCTAAGGGATGTTTCCAGAATGAGATTTACACTTTTCAGTGGAGTATATACTGACATGTAACTTACTGGCAGTTTAAAACTGTGTGCCAGACCGAGAGTCAAAATCGGGATCTTTTCATTTCGCGGGCAAGTGCTCTACCATCTGAGCTACCCAAGCACAACTCATACCCTGTCATCATTGTTTTTCTTTACCTGTACCTCGTCTCCTACCTTTCAAACTTTAGAGAAGGTCTCCTGAAAACTTTTCAGAACTAGAACTCCTGAAAAAAAGGATATTGCAGAGACATGGCATAGCCACAGTCGAGGGGATGTTTCCAGAATGAGAATTACACTCTTCAGCGGAGTGTGCGCTGATATGAAACTTCCTGGCATATTAAAATTGTGTTCTGTACCGAGATTCGAACTTGGGACCTTTGTCTTTCGCGGGCAAGTGCTCTACCATCTGAACTACGCAAGCACTACTCGTACCCCATCATCACAATTTTGTTTCTACCAGTACCTCGTCTCATACCTTCCAAACTTTACAGAAGCTCTCTTGCGAACCTTGCAAAACTAGCGCTCGTAAAAGGAATTTGCGGAACATGGCTTACCACAGCCTAGGGGATGTTTCCAGAATGAGATTTACACTCTGCAGCGGAGTGTGTGCTTATTTGAAACTTACTGACAGATTAAAACTTTGTTCTGGACCCAGAGTTGAACGCAGGACGTTCGTTTTTCGCAGGCAAATGCTCTACCATCTGACCTACCCAAGCACGACTCACGATCCGTCCTCACAGCTTTACTTCTGCCAGTACCTCGTCTCCTACCTTCCAAACTTTACAGAAGCTCTCCTGCAAACCTTGCAGAACTACCAGTCCTGAAAGAAAGGATATTGCGGAGACATGGCTTAGTCACAGCCTAGGGGATATATCCAGAATGAGATTTACACTCTGCAGCGTAGTGTGTGCATGATATGAAACTGCCTGGCAGATTAAATCTTTGTGCTGGAGCCAGAGTCGAACATGGGACCTTCGCCTTTCTCGGGCAAGTGCTCTATCATCTGACCTAACCAAGCACGACTCAACGCCCCGTCCTCACTGCATTACTTCTGCTAGTATCTCGTCTTCTACCTTCCAAACTTTACAGAAGCTCTCCTGCGAATATTTCAGAGCTGGGACTCCTGAAAGAAATGATATTGCGGAGACATGACTTAGAAACAGCCTAGGGGATGTTTCCAGAATGAGATTTACACTCTGCAGTGGAGCGTGCACTGAAATGAAACTTCCTGGCAGATAAAAACTATGTGTGCTGCTCGAAGACTCGAACTCTGGATCTTTGCTTTGCGCAAGCAAGTGCTCTACCATCTGAGCTATGCAAGCACGAATGACGCCGCGTTCTCACAGCTTTACTTCTACCATTACCTCGTCTCCTACCTTCCAAACTTTACAGAAGCTCTCATGTGAACTATGCAGAACTAGCACTCCTGAAAGAAAGGATATTGTGGAGAAATGTCTTACCCACAGCCTAGGGGATATTTCCAGAATGAGATTTACACTCTGTAGCGAAGTGTGTGTTGATATGAAACTTACAGGCCGACTAAAACTTTGTGCTGGACCCAGAGTTGAACGCGGGACCTTCGCCATTTGCGGGTAAGTGCTCTACCATTTGACCTGCCCAAGCACGACTCACGCCCCGTCCTGAAGCTTTACTTCTGCCAGTACCTCGTCTCCTACCTTCCTAACTTTACAGAAGCTCTCCTGCGAATCTTGCAGAACTAGCACTCCTGAAAGAAAGCATATTGCGGAGACATGGCTTAGCCACAGCCTAGGGGATGTTTCCAAAACGAGATTTACACTCTGCAACCGAGTGTGCGCTGATATGAAACTTCCTGGCGGATTAAAACTGTGTGCCGGACCAGACTCGAACTCGGGACCTTCGCCTTTCACGGGCAAGTGCTCTATCATCTGAGCTACCCACCCACGACTCACGCCCCGTCCTCACAACTTAACTTCTACCATTACCTCATCTCTTACCTTCCAAACTTTACAAAAGCTCACCTGCGAACATTGCAGAACTAGCATTCCTGAAAGAAAAGATTTTTTGGAGACATTGCTTTTAGCCACAGCCTAGGGGATGCTTCCTGAATGAGATTTACACTCTGCAGCGGAGTGAGCGCTGATATGAAACTTCGTGGTAGATAAAAACTGTGTGCCAGACCGAGTATCGAACTTGGCACCTTTACCTTACGCGGGCAAGTGCTCTACCATCTGAGCTACCCAAGCACGATTCACACTCCGTCTTCTACAGCTTACAATACTCTGTTTCTGCCGAAAGCATTTTTGTCGGGCATAGCTCATGAGGGTGAGGCGTAATTTAGGCTTGGCACAGTGAATCCACCACTGTAGAACGCTAGCGTAATGACTTCGGTGCCGCTGGAGCTGTTGCCATGTTATGTTCACCTGTTCTTCAAGTTGGGCATCTTGCAGAAGGCTGACATTCAATTTCCAGTAGCCTTTCCCACGGTAAATTTGCTGGCGTTGTAAGTTAAGGTAACACTGATATGCGCAATGGTTGGATATGTTGACAGGAGCTATGTCACAGGTCACAGTGTGTCGCTGGAGGGCATCGGACACATAGATCCTATCCAGCCGACTGGCAGAATGACTGGTTACAAAGGTGTACACTACCCGTTCACCGTGCAGTTGTGCCCAAGTATCGTGAAGACGCACGCCATGAATTAAATGTTCAAGTTCGATACATCTGTTCGTGTTAGGAGTTTGGTCTCTGTCGTTAAGCACACGATTGAAGTCACAACCAAGGAATTTCAAACGCCGTCGGTTGAAATGCGGCGCGATCGAAAACACATTGAACGCCGTTTGCTCTGTTAATTGTCGACATCGTGCTTACAACAGTTATACAGAAGCAAATGTTAACAGTGCTCGCACACGTTTCTCAGCTCTCCACCTCAACACAGCTCGTGACGTAAACACTGGCCCTCGCTACCACCCGTAATCGCGCGATGTGCACTGACATTGTGAGCTACCCAAGCACGACTCACGCCCCATCCTCACAGCCTTACTTCAACCAGTACCTCGTCTCCTACCTTCCAAACATTACCGAAGGTGTCCTGCGAAATTAGCAGAACTAACACTCCTGAAAGTAACGATATTGCGGTGACATGGCTTAGCCACAGCCTAGGGGATGTTTCCAGAATGTGATTTACACTCTTCAGCGGAGTGTGTGGTTATATGAAACATCCTGGCAGATTAATACTGTGTGTCGGGCCGAGACTCGAACTTGGGGCCCTTGCCTTACGCGGGAAAGTACTCTACCGTCTGATCTACCCGAGCACGACTCACACCCTGTCCTTACTGCTTTACTTCTACCAGTAACTCGTCTCCTACCTTCGAAAGTTTACAGTATCTCTCCTGCGAAACTTTCAGAACTAGCACTCCTGAAAGAAACAATATTGCGGACACATGGCTTAGCCACAGCCTAGGGGATGTTTCCAGAAAGAGATTTACACTCTTCAGCGGAGTGTGCGCTGATATGAAACTTCCTGGCAGATTAAAACTGTGTGCCAGACCGAGACTCGGACTCGGGACCTTTGCCTTTCGTGGGCAATGCTCTACCATCTGAACTCACTAAGCACGACTCACGCCCCCTCATCACAGCTTTATGTCTACCAGTAACTCGTTTCCTACCTTCCAAACTTTACAGAAGCTCTACTGCGAACCTTGCAGAACTAGCACTCCTGAAAGAAATAATATTGTGGAGACATGTCTTAGCCACAGCCTAGGGGATGTTTCCAGAATGAGATTTACACTTTGCAGCGGTGTGTGCACTGATATGAAACTTCCTGGCAGATTGATCCCGTGTAATGGACCGAGACTCGAACTCGAGACGTTTGCTTTTCGCGGGCAAGTGCTCTACTAACTGAACAACTCAAACACATCCCACGCCCTGTCCTCAGAGCTTTACTTCTACCACTACATCGTCTCCTAGTGTTTAGACTTTACAGAAGGTCTCCTGCAGACCTTGCAGAACAAACACTTCTGAAAGAAAGGATATTGCGGAGACATGTCTTAGCCACAGCCTAGGAGATGTTTCCAGAATGTGATTTACACTCTTCAGCGGAGTGTGTGGTTATATGAAACATCCTGGCAGATTAATACTGTGTGTCGGGCCGAGACTCGAACTTGGGGCCCTTGCCTTACGCGGGAAAGTACTCTACCGTCTGATCTACCCGAGCACGACTCACACCCTGTCCTCACTGCTTTACTTCTACCAGTAACGCGTCTCCTACCTTCGAAAGTTTACAGTATCTCTCCTGCGAAACTTTCAGAACTAGTACTCCTGAAAGAAACAATATTGCGGACACATGGCTTAGCCACAGCCTAGGGGATGTTTCCAGAAAGAGATTTACACTCTTCAGCGGAGTGTGCGCTGATATGAAACTTCCTGGCAGATTAAAACTGTGTGCCAGACCGAGACTCGGACTCGGGACCTTTGCCTTTCGTGGGCAATGCTCTACCATCTGAACTCACCAAGCACGACTCACGCCCCCTCATCACAGCTTTACGTCTACCAGTAACTCGTTTCCTACCTTCCAAACTTTACAGAAGCTCTACTGCGAACCTTGCAGAACTAGCACTCCTGAAAGAAATGATATTGTGGAGACATGTCTTAGCCACAGCCTAGGGGATGTTTCCAGAATGAGATTTACACTTTGCAGCGGTGTGTGCACTGATATGAAACTTCCTGGCAGATTGATCCCGTGTAATGGACCGAGACTCGAACTCGAGACGTTTGCTTTTCGCGGGCAAGTGCTCTACTAACTGAACAACTCAAACACAGCCCACGCCCTGTCCTCAGAGCTTTACTTCTACCACTACATCGTCTCCTAGTGTTTAGACTTTACAGAAGGTCTCCTGCAGACCTTGCAGAACAAACACTTCTGAAAGAAAGGATATTGCGGAGACATGTCTTAGCCACAGCCTAGGAGATGTTTCCAGAATGTGATTTACACTCTTCAGCGGAGTGTGTGGTTATATGAAACATCCTGGCAGATTAATACTGTGTGTCGGGCCGAGACTCGAACTTGGGGCCCTTGCCTTACGCGGGAAAGTACTCTACCGTCTGATCTACCCGAGCACGACTCACACCCTGTCCTCACTGCTTTACTTCTACCAGTAACGCGTCTCCTACCTTCGAAAGTTTACAGTATCTCTCCTGCGAAACTTTCAGAACTAGTACTCCTGAAAGAAACAATATTGCGGACACATGGCTTAGCCACAGCCTAGGGGATGTTTCCAGAAAGAGATTTACACTCTTCAGCGGAGTGTGCGCTGATATGAAACTTCCTGGCAGATTAAAACTGTGTGCCAGACCGAGACTCGGACTCGGGACCTTTGCCTTTCGTGGGCAATGCTCTACCATCTGAACTCACCAAGCACGACTCACGCCCCCTCATCACAGCTTTACGTCTACCAGTAACTCGTTTCCTACCTTCCAAACTTTACAGAAGCTCTACTGCGAACCTTGCAGAACTAGCACTCCTGAAAGAAATGATATTGTGGAGACATGTCTTAGCCACAGCCTAGGGGATGTTTCCAGAATGAGATTTACACTTTGCAGCGGTGTGTGCACTGATATGAAACTTCCTGGCAGATTGATCCCGTGTAATGGACCGAGACTCGAACTCGAGACGTTTGCTTTTCGCGGGCAAGTGCTCTACTAACTGAACAACTCAAACACAGCCCACGCCCTGTCCTCAGAGCTTTACTTCTACCACTACATCGTCTCCTAGTGTTTAGACTTTACAGAAGGTCTCCTGCAGACCTTGCAGAACAAACACTTCTGAAAGAAAGGATATTGCGGAGACATGTCTTAGCCACAGCCTAGGAGATGTTTCCAGAATAAGATTTACACTCTGCAGTAGTGTGTGCGCTGATATGAAACCTCCTGGAAGATTAAAACTGTGTGCCTGAGCGAGACTCGAACTCGTGACCTTTGCCTTTCTTGGGCAAGTGCTCTACCATCTGAGCTACCCAAGCACGACTCACACCCTGTCCTCACAGCTTTACTTCTACCAGTACCTCATCTCCTACCTTCCAAACTTTACAGGGCCTCTCCTGCGAACCTTGCAGAACTAGCACTCCTGAAAGAAAGGAAATTGCGGAGACATGTCTTAGCCACAGCCTAGGGGATGTTTCCAGAATGAGATTTACACTCTGCAGTGGAGTGTGTGCTGATATGAAACCTCCTGGCAGATTAAAACTGTATGCTGGACCAAGACTGGAACTCTGGACCTTTGCTTTTCGTGGGCAAGTGCTCTTCCATCTGAGCTACCCAAGGACGATTCACGCCACGTAGTCACAGCTTTACTTCTACCAGTACCTTGTCTCCTACCTTCCAAACTTTACAGAAGCTCTCCTGCAAACCTTGCAGAATGAGCACTCCTGAATGAAAGGATATTGTGGAGACATGGCTTAGCCACAGCCTAGGGGATGTTTCCACAATGAGATTTACACTCTGCAGCAGAGTGTGTGCTGATATTAAACTTCCTGGCAGATTCTGGACTTTGCAGATGGCATAAGTGATTTTTGAGATGTAGTTCCTTGGCATTTGAGAAAATATTGTGCTGTGATTGTGTTAGGACACTGTTTGAAAATGTGGAAGTGAGACTCAATTCCAGAAGTAAAATATATAAATGTAAAGTACATATAATGTCATAAAAATGTTCGCAATCTTTCATCCACATCAAATGCCCAAGAGTACTCAGCCAAAAGATCATGGAAATTCAACTACTTGTTCTGGCTGGAAGTCCTACACAATATTATTTGAATTTATTTTTCTCTTACCTAAGCTTCCAAAGAAATGAATGACTCGAATGAAGACAAAGGTATATTAAATTCACAGAAAAACATATCAATAACCACGTTCAAACTCTCTTTAATGAGATTCTTACATCTATAGTCTGCAAGCTACTTTGCGTGTGGCTGAGGATAGTGCCATCCACCCTCCCCCCTCCACCTTCCTGTTACTGTCACATATGGTTCACTGGAGGAACAATTGCTGGTAAATCTCAATATGGGCTCCAATCTCTCTAATTTTATCTTTGTGGTATTTTTACAAGATATATGTAGGAGTGAGCAGTATACTAGTCGACTTTTTTATGAATATACTTACCAAGGACTTGTAACAGTAGACAACACCATCATGCAGAATGACATTCTTGCAGTGCATGCCACTGGAATTGGCTGAGCATCTTAGTGATGCTTTATCACCTGCTAAATGAACCTGTAATGGAATGTGCTGCTCTTTTATGAGTTTTCTCTGTTTCCTCTTTCAGTCTTATCTGGCTCCAATCCCAGACTGATAAGCAGCATTCAAGTGTCTCATAAGCTACCTCCTTTGCTGATAGACGACATCTCCAATGTTTCCAATAGGATTCTCCCAATGAACCTCAGTCTGGAATCTGCCTTACCTATGATTAATTTTATGTGGTTGTTCCACTTCTAATCGCCCCATACACATATTTCTGCTCATTTTATGAAGGTTAACTGTTTCCAGCAATTTTTTTGCAGTCATGTAATCATACAGTACAGGGTCTTTCTGTCTGTGTTTTAATAATACACCACATTTGTTTATGTTGAAAGTCAATTGCCACAATGTGTGCCAAGCGTTGATCCTCTGCAGGTCCTCCTGCATTTTGCTACAATTTTCCAGTGTTAGAATTTCTCTGTATACAACAGCATCATCCATAAAAGGCCTTATGGTGTCCCCAACATTATCTACAAGTCATTTATATTTATTGTGAAAAATAATGGTCCAACATTCCCTTGCAGAACAGCTGAAAATATTCTTCCTTTGGAGGACTTCTCTCTGTTAAGAATGATGTGTATTCTGATTGCTAGAAACTCTTCAATCCAATCACACATTGACCTGATGTTCTATATTCTCATATTTTGTTAATTAAGCAGCAGTATGAACTGTATCAAATGCTTTCCAGAAGTCAAGGAACATGGCATCTACCTGGGTGCTGGTATCTACTGCTTCCTGGGTCTCATAGACGAACAGAACAAACTAGGTTTCACATGATAGTTGTTTTTGGAACCCATGTTGATTCCTATATAGAAGAGTTTCAGTCTCTAGAAATATCATAATACGTGAGTATAATATGTTCAAAAATTCTCCAATGAATCAGCATCAGAAAAATAGGCCTTTTTTTTCCGCAATCAGCAGGAATGCTTCACTCCTAGAGGCACTGCTACGAGGGCTATCCACAAAGTACATTACGTTTTGGAATTAAAAATAAATAAAGTATTGGATTTTTTTTATTATATACATATGAAAGCCACACTTAAATACTACTTTTCTACATAGTTGCCATTTAAATTAAGGCACTTATCGTAGTGATGGACGAGCTTGGAAATTCCTTTGTCATAAAATTTGGCCACCTGCGCCTTCAACCACGTGGTTACCTCTTCTTGAAGCTGTGCTTCGTCATGAAAACGCTGCATAGCCAACCACTTCTTCATTGCTGGGAATAAGTGGAAGTCACTTGGTGCCAGGTCAGGACTGTATGGCGGATGAGGAAACAACTCCCACTTAAAAGATTTGAGAACTTCACGAGTGGCATTTGCCGTGTGGGCCCGGGCGTTGTCGTGAATCTGCAAGATCTTTGAGCCCAACTTTCCCCTGCGCTTGTTTTGTATTGCTCTTCTGAGGTTGTGCAGAGTTTGGCAATACCTTTGAGAGTTTATTGTAGTGCCTCTTTTCAGGAAATTCCCAAAAATCACACCTTTTCTGTCCCAAAAGACAGTCGCCATCACCTTCCTTGCCGACATTGTCTCCATGCATTTCTTGGGTTTTTGGGGGGAATTTGTGTGCCCCCACTGCATTGACTGCAATTTTGTCTCGCAGTTCACATGCTTAACCCATGTTTTGTCACCAGTAACGATGTGATCGAGTAATGAGTCGCCATCTTCTCGTAAGCGTCCAAAAACGTTAACGCTGCAGCCATTCGCTGTTTTTTTATGAATCTCTGTCAAGATTTTTGGTATCCATCTTGCACAAAACTTGTGGTAACCAAGCTTTTCGGTAATGATTTTGGGCAACAAACTTCGTGAAATTTGTGGAAAATTCATAGAGAGTTCCGTTATTGAGAAATTACGGTTTTCACGGACCGCGGCATTGACTTTTCCGACAAGTTCGGCAGTCACTATGCTGGATCTTCCACTTCGCTCTTCGTCGTGAACGCTAGTTCGGCCATTTTTAAATTTTATGACCCATTGACGCACTCCACCTTCAGTGATTATGTTCTCCCCATACACTTCACAAAGCTGCCGATAGATTTCTATCGGTGTACAGTTTTTTGCAGTCAGAAACCTTATTACAGCACGCACTTCACACTTCGCGGCATTTTCAATTAACGCTGACATTTCAAACTGTCATAGTAACTCAATGGAGTACAGCACGAACCTCTGACTAGCACGGCAGGATGCCGACTGAGCGGCGGAATGCCATGACACCAAGATGGCTGCGCTAGCCCTGCCCCTAATGGACACAAACAAAAATGTAATGTACTTTGTGGATAGCCCTCGTATTAGAAGAGGGCAAGTCCTTTCTCATACTCTGTGCAGAATAGAACTGATATCCCATCAGGTCCAGTAGACTTTCCTCTGTTGAGCAATTTTAGTTGCTTTTCTATCCCTTAGTCACTTACTTTAATAACTGAAATATTGTCATTTGCGTGACAATATAAAGGAGGAAATCCAGTGTGATCTTCCTTTGTGAAACAGCTTTTTAATTATTTAACTATTTATTTTGGATAAACTGAGTTTTTATGTACAAATGTAAGTTCTTAATTTAAAATAAATGCACAAAATGACAATGGATTTTTCTAACCATACTGATTCCATAATAGTAAATGGGCCACAACAACTTACAGTTCAAATCTGTCAATCAGCTTCTTTTAAACATTTCACTGACAAATTGTATTTATTTGCATTGAAAAGTTGAGTAAGGTAGGGAAAACCCCTTGCAACCATTTTCCTTTACAGTACTTCTTGCGAATCTTTGTATTTAGTGCATGTTTCTGTTATGTGATTCAAATCTGACACTTCAGACTGATACCCATCACAGATGTCCAGAATCTAGAATTTTTAACTGGTGTAAATGTGCTTGGTAACATCAGTGTCCCAGACTCATTCAGATGATGTAAGTTACATGAAATCTGCTCAGCTTTACACAGTCAAACAACAGGCGGTCATATGGCTGCTAGGTGTCTGCCCTTATATTGCCGAGATACATGGTATTCACAGTTCCAGTCATAGTAAGCAGCTCTCGTGATTGTAGGTTTGAGATATGTCTGAGGGATTAGTGTTAGATGGAATTCTCCGTCAGTAATGCTCCTCTTTGATAGTTGGTCAACTATTTCGTAATGTAAAATTCCATGATGCTCTTTTATTCATAGTCAGTAAATGTCAATGTCATTCTTCCTTGCTTCTTTTATGGCCTCCAATACATCCAAAACATATATATTAGTGTGCTTGTCAAATTTTGGATTATGTAATTTCTGCATAACACTTTCCAAGACCTTGAGTATCAGTATCAGATTAAATGTCTGCATGTCATAATAAAATAGTCTCCATTAAATGGAACTGTTTTATAAAAAGACATTTAGTACTCATACTTTGGCCTTTCTGTGTCATCCTCCATTTCAGTGCCATTATGATCACAAAGTGTCTGACCAGATGGCTTCGATCCATCTATTGATTTAACGTAAGACAAAAACTTTTTAGAATTTTCTGTCAAGTTGGTAGATAGAATTTTGCTTTCATATCATTGAACACTTCATACAAAATCCTCCTTCTGTAATTTTGTCTTTGTTTGGTTTTTGCTTCTCTGTGTGGGGCTTTGGCTACATTTAAATTTGCAATGAAGCCCTTTTTGCTTTTGTAGCAGCTTTCTAACATGGTTGTCAAATTTTGCTCAGCATATACTTGTCTAAAGCATACTGTAAGATTCTCTTTACTTTGTACATTGATGCTCAACAATGTCAGTGCTGGAGATGAAATTTTCATGTTGATCTGTCAAATAATCTGAAATGTGTCTCCTGTCTCTCTTGCTAAACAGTAAGATCCTCCTAACTTTCTTTGTATTCCTATTTACAGCCTTATGATCATATACATTCGTGACATTGTCTGTCCGGGGGTGATCTGCAATGTATGATAACTGAAGAAAACTTCACAAGCCAGTTTACTAAAAAAGCATTTTATTGGATGACTGTGATGATGAAAGCATAGCTTTGTCAAAACCAATTATCCAATAAAATGCTTTTTTAGTGATCTTGGCTTTTGAAGGTTTCTACAGTTATCTGGCTTACGATCACTGATTCCCTTTTCTATACTAAATGGGTTGAAAAGTTTGGGTCTGGTTGCCACCAGCATGTCTATGATGTCTTCATGAGTTCTCTGATTAACTGCTCCAGGTAATACTTGATAAGGCACTGAGAATAATTTCACATGATCCTTTGTTACTACTGCTCATCATAATCACTTGAGTCTTGCAGACTATAGGTGGTAAGTTAAATCTTCACTTAAAACCATAACATAACCAGTAAATTTACACAAATAATCTACAACATTATCCTCAGATGTTCTGCCACTACCACTACTGACGCAGACATCTCTAAAAGCATCTGATGGCTATCTTTGAGCCATTTTGCACATTTATCTCCATCCAAATTATTTTTCATTCTGGATCTGTACTAATCTCTCTAGATATTATCATATTTTGTTATTGCTATAAACACACCTCCATCACAAATGTTCAGTCTATTTTTGCAATATACATCCCAGTCAGAGTTTAGGATTTTATTTTTATTTCTATTCACATCTATTTCTATTCATATTGCTACTGTTTATTAGCAAACTATTTCTGGAGACCTTTCCACAGAAGCTCCTGCAGATAACTAATACTATATTAATATTTCCACTCTCCAATCTGGTACGCTACCCTATTTGGATATATACTAAGATGGTATTTGTTCTTTCAGACATGTCTGAAAGAACAGGTACCACCGGTGATCATGCAGCTCATTAGAATGAAATTACAATGAAATGAACACCCTTAGCTGCTTACAGGCATTGACATACATCAACGGGGACAGATGAAAATGTGTGCCCCGACCGGGACTCGAACCGTGGATCTCCTGCTTACATGGCAGACGCTCTATCCATCTGAGCCACCGAGGACACAGAGGATAGCGTGACTGCAGGGATTTATCTCTGGCATGCCTCCCGCGAAACCCACATTCTCAACGTATTGTCCCACACTACATGCGTAGTGCCCCCGCCCATTATACTCATTACTTGCGGCGCGTTGCCAATTCCCGTAAGAGTTCAGGCACTGTTTGTGCATTCACACAGAAGAAGAGGATGGTCAAATGACCGGTGAGCCTTAACTAAATATATACTAAAATGGTATCTGTTCTTTCGGACATGTCCGAAAGAACAGATACCATCGGTGACCATGCAGCTCGTTAGAATGAAATTACAATGGAATGAACACCCTTAGCTGCTTACAGGCGGCTCAGATGGATAGAGCGTCTGCCATGTAAGCAGGAGATCCTGGGTTCGAGTCCCGGACAGGGCACACATTTTTATCTGTCCCCGTTGACGTATGTCAACGCCTGTACTGCTCATACCATCTTAGTATATATATAGTTAAGGCTCACCGGCCACTTGACCATCTTCTTCTTTGGTGCAAATGCACAAACAGTGCCTGAACTCTTACGGAAATCAGCAATGCGCCACGAGTAATGAGTATAATGGGCGGGGGCACTACGCATGTAGTGTGGGACAATACGTTGAGAATGTGGGTTTCGCGGGAGGCGTGCCAGAGATAAATCCCTGCAGTCGCACTATCCTCTGTGTCCTCGGTGGCTCAGATGGATAGAGCGTCTGCCATGTAAGCAGGAGATCCCGGGTTTGAGTCCCAGTTGGGGCACACATTTTCATCTGTCCCCGTTGACATATGTCAACGCCTGTAAGCAGCTAAGGGTGTTCATTTCATTGTAATTTCACCCTATTTGGAATCGGAATGTATCTTATTGGGGCTGTAGCACATTTTTCTACCCTAAAGAACCCACAAGTGTACTCCACTACTCCTACCTGTAGTAAATGCCTCACCTATTAAGGGGGTCCTACATTTCTCCAGCCGATAATGGAAGTTGAGAAATTGGCATCCAATAATGTTACTGAATCATCTGAGATCTGGTTTATACTTTCCACTCTGTTCCAAATCAGAGGACCAAAATCAGTTCTGGGAACAATTCTGCAAAGTGTTAGCTGTGTTAACAGGCAAGGCTAGCTGGCTTCATCAAATCTACCAGCTGCTTGTACGAAACAAGAACGGCCTGTGAACTCAGGTGGCAGGCGTCATTTGTACTGGTATAAGCCATGGTTTGCAGCCAGATGCACATGATGCACCCAATTACTGCTGGCACAGCCCCCACCACATTTCAGAAGAGACCCTGGCAAGCAAACATAGTTGACATTGGCCTTCTTTCCTGACCTACCTGCTATTTGCTGCCTAATAATACTGGAGAAGTAATCCCGTTCCCTCCACTTTTCTGGATCTCTCAGGAAAATCAGCCAGAGCCCAACAGGTCAGGCATCCTGTGCTGGCTCAGATGTGCTTTCAGCAGTGGGCAACTGTTTTTGAGGTTAAGAGGATGGCCATGTGGCCAGTACCAACTCCGACTCCTCCCCCTCCACCCCTCCCCCATTCCCCTCCCCCCCCCCCCTCCCCCCAGGTTTGCAACTCTGCCACTGTCAATCATCAATCACTGTCATGCAAACGTCAAACAGAAGGGATGTCTGAATCAGGAGGCATAATGGCATCATGGATCCCAAACAGTTCAATAGCCTCCACAGGTGCCAAAGCATTTGTCTCAGATGCCTCAATGCTACCGCATTTAAGGGCAGCAGCCTGAAGCCTGTCGACCATGGCCAACATAACTTCCACCTGTACACAGAGAGTGGCCATTTCCTCCTGCATATGTACACAACAGGTGCAGTCCCTATCCCTTTTTAATCAATATCTTTTTTCCTTAGAACACACACAATGTGAAACTCACCTGAGAAGGTGCTGAGTGCAGTCCAAGCTCTGCTGTTTAGCTGCTTCTAGTCTATACAAACCGAGAAATTTGTCTCGCACAAGGATAATGCACTACAATTTATACAAAAAATTTATAGTAAGTTAGTTAACACCAGTCCACCCACTACAATGCACATGCACAATACACTTTTTCACAGAGGTACATTTGAAAAACAGAAACTAAACTAAATTACTGAGTACTGTTCAAAGTGATAAACTAAATTACTGTGTACTGCTCAAATTATGACAACTACTGGCACACCATCTTGGCTCTGCTCCAGTCACTACCATTTTAGAGACAAGCCGTCATGAAAGAAAATGAGTTAACTTCAGTGATATGGAGGATGAAAATACTGTATAGCAGCATGTTCTTTGCCATAAGAACAATGAAGGAAAATAAGTGTTGCAGTTTTAAACAATGTGATGTTGGATTATGTGTTGTACCTTGTTTCGAGTTATATTTTCGTCACCCTGCCAGGTGTGAAAAAGAAAGACAGTGCTACAATGATATGGATAGTAATGTTCCTGTCTGCTGAGTACACCTGTGGCAAGAAAGCTGATGTTGTTGCAGACCAGTCACATGAACTTCCCTAGTGGGCAAATATAAAGCTGCTTGGTGTGTGACTGACTCTTAGTTGGTGTTACCCGCTTTGCATCTACAGGTGACCTCCCCACTGTTGTTTGCCTGGACTGACTTAGCCAGTTCTTCAGCTGACAGTGTGTGGTCTCTAACACTGAATGACTTAAGAGATATCATGCTTAATTTATAACTTCCATATGCACACATAAGAAAGTAGTAGTGCTTTGCTCTTATATTAATTTCAATCAGCATTACTTCTGTCAACACCTATTATTGTTGGTTTCATGGACTAAAAGCTAATTTTAATCTGTTGTTAAACCTCCACTGCTCATGTGGATGACACTTGTCGTCCACATGACTTTCCAGCTCAATTTTGTCTGACAGTGCTGGATTGAGTTCATGCCATTTTCAGTACCTTTCTGTTAGCTGTCTGACTGTTAGCTCCAGTCATAGTTGGCTTTCAGTTACAAAAGATACATTGTTTATGAAACATTATCATAGTCTGGAGGACACTGGTCATCCGCACGAGCTCTCTTGCCACAATCTGATACAAAGTAAATCTATAGTACTTTATTGCTTTCCTACATTCAATCGATCTTTCATGTGCATAAATTTAAGCATATTGAAACCAATTGCAGTTACCTATTATCTAGTATTCTCTTTATTTTTAGATTGAGGAAGAAATGGGCAAAAAAACCCTCAGACAGAGTTTAGTAGAGATCCTAATGTATGGCTGGAATAGTTCAATGAGTTGAGTGATGAAGATGCTCACAGTGATACCACTGACTCAGAGACTGAGGATTGTGTTCATGAAAGTGGCCATGATTCAGGAACAGAACAAGATATGTCAAAAAATGATAAATATGAGTCACAGGTAGACGTAACTCAAGAGGATACATTTTTTATGGACAGATGGAATAACTAAATGAAGGAAAAATAAATATCTTGCCAATGTTAAAAGCAGGTCTTGTAATATTATTACACATTTGCCTGGACCAAAAAATCAATCTTGTATAAAAAAGACAGAAATAGAAATTCTGAATTTATTGTTGGATGAAAACATAATAAGCATTATCGCAAAATATATACATCAATGAAGTTCATGATAACTTTCCTTGGGAAAAGGATGCTAAGAAAACATATGCAATTGAGATCAAAGCTTTCATTGGTTTGTTATATCTGTGTGAATCTTTCAGATGTTCTAGGAAGAGTATATTGAAATTGTGGGATAACTCAGAGGGAAACAGACTTGAATCATGTTATTTATGCATGAGTGAAAACTGATTCAGGTTTCTGTTGAGATGTCTGTGGCTTGATAATATCCATGATAAAGTTGTTCTCAGAGAGACTGACAAGTTGGCTGCTATTAGAGAGGTGCTTGAACTATTCATGAACAACTGCCAAAAATATTTTTCACCTAGTGAATATCTTACTGTTGACGAATGGCTTTTGGCATTTAGAGGAAACTGCCCATTCAGGCAATATATTCCTAGCAAATCTGCAAAGTATGGGTTAAAAGTGTTAGCTTTGGTTGATGTAAAAACAACTTACACTTTGAATTTAGAATTGTACATCAGTAAGCAACCAGAGGGACCATGTAATGCCAGTAATTCAGCTGAAGATATTGTTCTTTGAATGGTCAAACCAGTACAAGGTACAAGCAGAAATATTACTGGTGACAACTGGTTTACCAGTTTGTCTTTAGTCAAGAAACTTCAGGCAAAGAAACTGACATATGTCGGAACAGTACGAAAAAACAAGAGAGAAGTGCCAAAAGAATTTCTACCAAAAAGAGAAAGGGAGCCAAAGTCATCTACCTTTGGATTTCAACAGGATTGTACATTGGTCTCATACTGTTCAAAGAAAAATAGAACAGTTTTGGTGTTGTCAAGTGTGCATTTCAATGACGCTATAGATGATTCAACAGTGGAACAAATTAAACCTGAAATGATCACTTTCTATAACACATCAAGAGTGGGGGCAGATATTTTAGATTAGCTTAGTCAGAAGAATAATGTGTCACGTAATACAAGATGGTGGCCTATGGTACTGTTTTGCAATATTTTGAACATTGCAGCCATAAATGCTTTATGAATATATTAATACCACTGCATGGCTTCAAATCAGGTTGTAAAAAGGGTTGATTTTTTTTATGGCCAGGAACTAATAAAGCCTCAAATAGAGTGACATTCCCTTATTGAAAACCTTCCATGTGAATTCGGAGGAGGGCTAAATTACTCTTAGGCACTCAAGAAATTCTGGAACAGCCAGAAAAATCATCTGGATCATGTGGAAGAACATGAAATAAAACAACTCCTAGATGGTGTACTACATACAACAACTGGACATGTTTGGATCACCTGAAAGACATATTTGTGAAGTGTGTTGTCTAATAACGTGTTCTTTATTTCAATTTTGTTTGCACTTTGTCACTAAATTTCTGTTTGTATATGCTTATTAGTTAGGTCATTGTTTTGAAATACGCATTTTCATGTTCTTTTGATAAGTAGTTGCTTTGTTACACACACCACAATGCTTGCATGGAAAACAGATGTAAATTTGTTATTTTGAAATGTAACCTTATTAAATTACTGCACAAACTGTTTCAAACATTGGAATATATTATACTGTGTACAAATATTAAATGTATTATATTTAGATTTAATTAAAAAAATCATAAAATCAGTCATAAAGAATGTTCAAAGTATACAAATAGACAGCTTGCTTTGTGGATGACACCTTTCATCCACATGAGCAACCATGTCATGAATTTTCGCATGAGTAACGGAAGGTTAAGGAAGTTTATTTATATTCAATAAATGTTGTTCATCTTAAAGTGAGGATTAAAATCTACAATGAGGGGAAAAAATCACACCATCAAGGAGTTGTGCAACATAAATGAAAGTTGGTAGGCATGTTTCTACATCTGAAAGAATATGTCTACTCAACTTTCACACCAGTCACATAAGAGTGGCACTACTAGCACCACTAACAGGATACAAATCACATTTGCTTTAAATACACACTGTAATGATCATGAGCATTAGTTAGCTTTGAGATTGGACGTGGTGGGTTGATGTTAGTCAAGAATGCCCTCAAGGTGACAAAGGTGCCATTATCAGCACCTCACTGAGTTTGAATAATGTTGTGAATAAGGCTGTGAGAAGCTGGATATTCATTCTGCGAATTGCAGAAAGACTTGGCAGGAATACAGCCACTGTAAATGACTGCCAGCAGCTGTTTAACGGGAATGTACAGTCACAAGAAGACCAGGCTATGGACAGCCATGTGGCACAACAGAGAAGGAAGACCATTGTGTTCCGTGTATGGCTCTGGCCCATCGCATTGCATCTACGGCAGCATTTCGAGTAGCAGTTGGCAATACAGTGACACAATGAACTGTTACAAATTGGTTATGTTTGGGACAGCTCTGAGCCAGATGCCCTGTCGTGTGCCTTCCACTGACCCCAAACAAACACCATTTGTGACTTGAGTGGTGTCAAGTGAGAGCTTATTGGAGGACATCGAAAAAGTACAAAGAAGGGCCGCTCATTTTGTATTATCGCGATATAGGGGAGATAGTGTCACAGACATGATACATGAATTGGAGTGGCAATCATTAAAACAAAGATGATTTTTGTTGTGACAGGATCTTCTCCCGAAATTTCAATCACCAGTTTCCTCCTCCGATGGTGAAAACATTCTGTTGGCACCCACTTACAATAATCATCATGATAAAATAAGAGAAATCAGGGCTTGCACAGAAAAATTTAAGTGCTCGTTTTGCCCGCATGCCGTTCAAGAGTGGAACGGTAGAGAGACAGCATGAAGGTGGTTCACTGAACCCTCTGCCAGGCACTTTATTGTGAATAGCAGAGTAATCATGTAGGTGTAGATGTAGGTCTGTTGTGTTTTTTTTTTTTTTTTCTGATGGCAGCTGCTCCTGCCTCGGTGCCAGTGACGGTTGTGTGTTGGTTAGGAGGAGGGCAGTTGGGGGCCTGCAGCCAACATGCCTGTGTGATAGACACACTAGACCTGCACCTGGAATTATGGTGCCACGTGCGATTTTGTATGACAGCAGGAACACTCTCTTGGTTATTCCACACTCTCTAACTGCAAATCTGTACGTTAATCTGGTGATTCAAACTGTTGTGCTGCCATTCATGAATAGTATTCCAGGGAGCATTTTCCAACTGGATAATACTTGCCCTGCATACTGCTGTTGCAACCAAATAGCTCAGCAGAATTTCAACATGTTGTCTTAGCATGCTCGATAACTAGATCTGTCTCCAACTGAGCACATATTGGACATCACTGGACAATAAGTCCATCGTCATCCACAACCAGCATTAACCATCCCTCTATTGACTGACCAAGAGCAACAGACATGGAACTCCATCCCACAAACTGGCTTCTGGCACCTGTACAACACAGTACATGCATGTTTGTATTCAACATTCTGACAGTTACATAGGTTATTAATGTAGCAGCATTTCACATTTGCAATAGCTAATCTCATACTTACATTAACTAGTGATCTCGCAATGTTAATCACTTAAATATGTTATGTAGACAATTTATTCCCAAAATTTAATTACCCTACATTAATTATTTTTTGGTGCTGCGATCTTTTTTTCCATCAGTGTATATTACAGTGTACATTTCTTGAAACTTATCTGGATGTAAATAAATGGATAGAACATCAATGTAAATAAATGGATAGAACATCAATGAACACTTAGTATGGAATGCATCAGTGTGGAGAGCAACATATACAAGGCAACATATAAAGAAACATGCTGTTGCTGCAAACTCAACATTGAAAGTATTAAAAAAATTTAGTTTTACACATGATTCCAGTTAATCTTTGATGTGTTATTTGAAGGCGAAAACAAACTATTGCTCATGATATACAGGGCATTTCAAAATGAATGTACGAGTTCTAAGGCTCTGTAGCATTTATTACATTCAGCTTACAATTATAAATAATACATCAAATGAAAGAGGAACTCAAAATAGTTCTTTTTGTGTACCTGTACACAAAGGGAAGAGAATTTAGAGCATAAAGATAAGAAACACCAGTAATAGCTGCTTCACTGAAAAACAAAGGCTCCTCAAAAACTTTCTGCCATGATATGGCACAGAAACATTCAGTTTAGTCTCTTTCCAACTATACCATCTTGTGGGGATTTGTTGACCTCCAGATGTGCACATTACTTGCGTTCACATTTCCACTTAAGTGAAATGTCGATTCATCACCGAAGACGGCACGATCCAGAAAATCTTCATCGCCATGCAGCAACGATTCGGCTGCAAAGTTGGCACATGAACTGTACTCTGTAGGCTTTGGAACTTGTAACAACTGCAAATGATAAGGAAGTAGTTGTCGGCATCTCCTTAAGTCTCCACACAGGTGTCACTGGAACTGCTAATTCACGACTAGCCTTCTGAACTGATTTCTTGAGGCTATGCGTGAAAGGCTCTAACTCATTCAACATGTTGTTCAGTCACTCTTGGCTCATTCCATTCTCTTCCCTTTGCATACAGGTACACAAACAAAACTGTTTGAGTTGCTCTTTCATTTGATGTATTATTTATAGTTGTAAGGTGAATGTAATAAATGCTACAAAGCCTTAAAACCCGTATATTCATTTTGAAACACCCTGTATTTCCAAGGTCTGCTGTGCATGTATAGGCAATGATATAGTGGTACTTCAGGTTGGTGTCTGATACCAAGTGTGAATAAGTTTGTCATAGTAGCTGGCAAGCTTTGGATCTTTAATATTTGAGAGTATCTTCTGTATGGTCTGACTCATATTTTGTGGCCATGTAAGTGGAGTTAACCTCTAACAATGATTATCATGCATAGGTCTACTTTTGAAATACCAGGAACTGTCAGCAAGCATGAAATATATCTCCTAAACTATCATCTTACTTGAATTCGAAAAAACTTTTCACTGTTGCAACTGCAGAGAGCTGTTTTTTATCAAATAACAGTCCCGTGTAAATGTTCCTCGCAAATTTAAAACTGTATGCTGGACTGAGGACTGACTCTGGACTTTTTATTTTTCATTGGTGATACTCTATTGCCACATCAATGGAATACATGCAATGGATCAGCTCACATCTTACATCTACCAGCAGCTGACTCATGTAGTTGAATCTTGTCCATGAGAGACCAACTTCCACGTTCAGCTTCTTGTTCACCATTCAGTTTTAGTCAGTCAAGAATGTGACAAAGTAATAATTAATTTGTGGATTATCATGTGCGTTTACAGAAACTCAATCATATACCAAAGCATATTATGCTTCTTACACTTATTTGCCCAACAGTAATTAGTTTGTAATATTAGCTAGCTGTGTAGAGAAAATGGTTAACTGTTGCCTGATACTAAATCAAGAAAACAGGAAGTGAATTGAGGCTCTTTCATACTAACTGCTTTACAACCAAAAGAAAGAGTTCTGTCCCACAGATTTTTAGAGTTCTTAGCTAGCTACATTCTTAAAGGTGACTCATTTTTGCTCTTACCTTTGGCAGTACAGTATAATGACAGTGACAAGCAAGGCACTTATATACTCCTTAATTATGAAGATCTTTACTATATATTTTCCCTTCTTTTAATTGCCTAATGACAATCTGTCAATTAGAAATGACAGTTATATTGCAGGACTGGTCAGAAATTTTAGGATTTAGTTTCTTTATGTAACCCAGCAGAAACAAATCCCTGACAATTAAATTGTCCCAATTTGCTACTAACATACGATCGCACTTACTCCGTAGCACAATATTCTTCAAAAAATTTGTTCTGTGCCTGTCTGTCATTTGTTATCCTTTCTATCCTAATGTTAATAAGATAAACATATGTCTGGACTTTGTTAATAATTACATTCTGGTATTTATTCTTAAAAAGATGTTAGTTCATCCTTAATTTTATAATGCCTACTGCAGGCAACTGAGCAGCATAAGAATCAAATTTTCCTTTAGTAGTGGTACTTTTACTATGATAGTTAAATTACACTTTAAATGTGTCAATGAACTGCATTTTCCAACGGAACATTTTCCTCAAACTGGGACCAAATCAGATATCACAAATCCTTGAGGCTTGTGTTCCTGATACCAGACACAGATCAAAGGGTTGAAGAACTAGCCTAGAATTAATGGACCTGCTGCAATAATTCTTCTTGAAGAATTTTAGCACTATACACCTAATTGTGAAGAATTTATTTGGAGATTTAGGTAAGCATGCAGAGAGTTTGTATTTATGCCTAATGGTATCAGGTGTGTGCATGCATATTATGATTGGAGGCAGAGAATGTATAAAAATTGTGGTATCAGTATTGGAACCTCAATAAATTAAAAATCTCAAAGTGTTTTCAGTATTCTGAATTTTAAGGACTTTGTAGGGTTCGTGGAACTCATATTTGGTAATAAGTAGTCCCCATTATTACAAATAAGGGATCTGAAAGCAGGATTCCCTGAAGTATTACAATTTTTTAATCTTGTAAGTGCTTTGGCTGTTGGCCATTTAAAACAGCCAGGACACATCTGCTCAGTTTCTTCCAGTCCTTTTGTGAACTTGAGTTGATTACAAATGCATGTTAAACACTTAACACAATTAATACATATCATAAAATCAGATGAGTAACTTTTATATTATTTCCTGATTTGTTAATATCAAAGCGGAAATTTCTTGAAACAGTTACTCAAGTTAAATCACAAGAAGTCATCATACCTGGACAGTCAAACCCAACAGTCCTTGCATGTAGCTTTGGTGTATTATCCAATGTGAAATGCTACATTACCTATCCTTGTAATCACAGAACATCTGAGGAGTAAGTTAATGTCATACAGTAATGTTAAGTTCACAACACCAACAACTGAACTTAAAATTATCTATTGTACAATGAACAGGAAGCTCAGGACTTGGACAGGAAGTGAAGTCAAATGATTGGGTGAGATTACAGTTTAATGAGGTGGATGCAAAAATCATGAATAGTTACAGAAATGTGTCTGAGTAATCTTTCATTTTTAGCAATCAACAATATAATACAGTAAAAGGAACTGACAACATGCACTGAGTCACATTGCATAAATAATGGGATAGAATTCAAATAATTCATGAGTTTTTTTAATACTGAGGTAGACAATATAAATGTGAGATTTATATTTATTGCTTACTGTCTACATTAACACAGATATATAAGTATATAAGGAAATCCTCATAACATTGTACTTTTAACTCAATAAAAACAACTTGTGATGTATAAAAATTAACAGCTAAGATCACATACATCTCTCATAAATATCTTTCTTATACTGCGTAAAAAGCAGGAATGTTCCTTCTCAATAGAAGGTTACAATTATAATTTTTCACACTTAACAGAACTAAATAACAAAATTCTCTTAGTGAGTTATCTCATTTAACACACTTACATAGCTGTCTTCTGAAACTGAATTAATAATGAACAGTTATTGCAATACTCAACAATGAACTCATATGTGCCTGTTCCTTTGTCTTTAAACAACAAAAATCTGCATTATTGTCATAAATTTACTACATGATGTCTCCTAAGACAGAAAATCAAACAGATGGCATACTTTATAATTATTGGGCATGGATAATTATGGCATGAGATTTGAAAATATTCATCATTTTAAGTAATAGACATATCAGGAAAATAATGGTATGTTCAGAACCTGTTGCTCTGCTCTTTTCTTCAAGAGCTCAATGACTATCAATAACAGTTGGATAGAGAAGGAGAAATAACTTAACAACTTAGAGACAACACGAAATGGACCAGAGAAAAGAATATTCTAACAATAAATTCTTAATGAAAATTAAGCAGTTATGCATACACCAGAGAACACATCAAGGGTAAATAAGCTAGGATATTAGAAAGAAACTGGAGCATGAATAAGAGGGCTACAGCAGCAAATAACTCTACAAATCAAAATAATTCTTCTACACATCTATGAATAACTGGAAATGACTGTTTGGCTTTTAGAAGCAACATGTGATTTTAACAGTATAGTCATCTACACCTCCACTATCCAAAGGTCCAAACTTAGATGAGAAAAGAGTGGGAATTATACCAATATTATTACTGAAATTCTAGTTATGAATGGGCTTACTGGTGCATGCACGCACACACGCGTGCGCGCACACACGCGTGCGCGCACACACACACACACACACACACACACACACACACACACACACACACACACATTCCAAAACTGAGATATAATGACCAACTTATTTTTAAAATTTATTTATCAGTTATTCAGTGTCTTTCCTGGACGATGATGATGGTTTTTACTTAATTACTCTGTTTTCATGATAACACTGCTGAATGTGATGTGAGAGCACATTTGCTAACTATTAGCAATAAGAAGGGTCTGAAAACAATTGTGTTTATAAGACACAATGAATGCATGAGAAATTAGAGCCTACATGTCAGGGATAATTAAACAATAAATGGGAAGTAGATTATAGGAATTTTGTTAAACAGCTAACTAGGAGTTAATACTCTTTATGAAGAACTGTGTGAACAGGGCAGATACTCATACAACCTAATTAATAATAGCAGCATGAATAACATTTTACGAACCATGTTAGTATTACAAGTCTTTAACCAAATAACAGGAATAAGTGACAGATGTTACAAAAAACTAAAATAAAAATAAATAAATGAAGCACTTGCATTATCACAGCAGAGATTGCAACCTGGAATCAGAGGGTTAAAAAACTGAGCAGAATCTACATTTTCAACAAACCAATAGAAACAGTTCAGGTAACCAACTAGCTTATTGTATATAAAACTTTTTTATGATTAGCAAACAAAATTAGCACCAAAGAAGGTGAGAAAATTCATTCCAGATAATGAAAAAACAATAAGAGGATATAGAATTCTGATATCTCACAGGTACCTAAAATTTTATTTGAAGCTAAGTAACATATAAATAGTAAATAAAAATGAAAATATTCCTGATCTATAGACAATAGAAACCAAACATAAATGGTGCAAAGAGGTTTGAACCACACTCAAACAAGGAAAAAAAAATATTACCATCACTCCAACTGGAGAGAAGAAAAAGTGTTTACACCTTTTGGGGGGTAGGGGGGGGTAAAATTAAAAAAATACAGAGTTTCAAAGATAAATTACGAATGAGAATGAATATGTTAGGTCTTGAAGTAATGGAATACTTTCACACAACTGAAATACCAAAAAGCTCAAAATAAAAGATCCAAGTATAGCATCATGTGAAAGGAGAAGTTTGGTGGAAGGAAACACTACAGAAATCAATGAACAGGCTATGTGAAGGCATTTTGCAAAAAATATGGACATAAATCAGGAAACAAAATGTGATTTGGCATATAGAACTATAAGGAATGAAGTAGCCATGTGCAGCATCTAATTGCAAACGAGAAAATCTATTTACCAAATGAAAATGTGAAATGATGATTAAAAAAGTTTAGCATGATGCTGTGTATTATAAAAGCTGCTCCAGTGCAAGTTTGTTTACTGAAGCTATGGTGAGACCTACATGTCAGCTGCGGTAAGATGTACGTGTTTCCTCAAAAAACAGAATCTTAGAAATAAACAACAACAAAAAGAGAAAAAGAGAGACAAATGTAACCAAAACCACACACAAGCAAATGCTGTCAAATGAAGGGTAGATGTACCACATCTTAAAGAGCAAAATGAAGTGATTCAGAAACAATGCCATGAAACCCAAAATGGAATCCGACATATATGGCCGATATTATATGGCCAAAAACCAAGAGACAAAATGACATGTCAAGTTAATACAGAAAGTTTTGTTGTAAAGAGTGCTCTTGGGTATGAAACACCCTCTGTTTTTTATTGCAGAACACATAGGAGCATTCACTGTAAGTAACATGAAAGATGTAGAAAGTTGGCTTAAAATACACTGGTAAGTTGAATTTTGAAAAAGGAAGAAATGAGTCGTAATTTAAACTACAAGGGAATGAATAAAACTATCTCTAGATTAAGTATAGGAAGCAACATAAGTTTCAGTCATAGGAATGACAATAAAATTAAGATTCATATTGAAATAAGAGTATTTATGAGCTACTGTAGTTGTCTTCTTTAGGAATTGCAAATAAACATGAAAGCTGAACTAGTTATAGACATGTTGTGCAGTATTAACAATTTAATTTATTTGCAGTCTCATGAAAAATTATTTCATGCAGCCTCTCTGAAAAAGTTGATTATTACATACTTCTGTGTTAGATGGTAACTCAGTTCATTTCAGGAAGTGAAGAAATTAAAGAAACATATTTATGAAAAGGTCACTTGTACTATTAAAGAGACAGATAAATGATACGGAATTTTTGTTTCTAGCACTTGTTTCTAGAACTTGGCTGCAGTTCAGTAATGGGTCTGAGCAATGACTTAGAAATTATAGACAGATCATACATCAAACTAAGAAAAGCACCAAATGTCCACACAGAAGATAACCATTCCTCATATATGATGTCAGGCTCCTGTTTGCTTCATTCACTTGTAGGACTTCTTTACTTTGGCCATTCACAAAATTTTACTTGGTGCTAGTCCTATGAAATAGGCAGAACAACTGAAACATACATCAAATCTGAAGCTCAGACACATGCACTCTCATATTTTATTAAGTCCTACAAAAATTTGAATTCAAAGTCACCTAAGTTGGATACTTGGAAATTGTAAACAATTCCACCACTATTTTGGCTGCATGTAAGTAGAGGGCTCAAACAGATAGCTGCAAGAAGCTGCCCTGGAAGTATAAATGGATAACAATAACATTCTAAAATGAAGAATGACACAAGAAATTATAAAGAACGACTGTATCAATTGCTCAGAAAACAGCATACAATGTACTTTTCCATTCAGTTTAATGACACTGCTACACAAAATCATCTAATTTGAGCAAAGGCAGTAAATGTAATGAAAGCTCCATTATCTTCACAAAATAAATGGCATTTTAATCACACTACCCCTTCAGAGTGCATTTCTCTCACACGGATTCTTATCATAAATAAATGACAGCTTTTTCCTCTGGTTTTCTTTTATTTTATGTTAAAGAAAGAGCTTTTTGGTGCAAATATCTTTTTCCTGTATAAGTAGTTGCTGTCACTGAAATATCCCACTTCATTTTCTCATAAATAGCAGGACCAAAAATGATGTTATGTCTTTGACATTTCTGCAGGTTCAGAAAAGTTTTTGATGCATTCAATTGTGAGAGTCTTGATAAGCAACAGAAACTGAATTAATTACATACCAAGTTCATTGCAAAAATTGTATGTACCAATTTTTCAAAAGGCTGCTTCTGTAAATAAAATCTGAGCAAGAAATCTAAGAGACGTGCAGTATTAAAAGTGAAGGCACATGTGAACCAATATGCAGAAGCACTGTGATTATACTAGAGATATTTTTACATCACTCATAGACAGTAGGCCATACAAAAACCCTCAAGCATTCTTTGACTTAATATCAAAACACTGAAGCACAGCCAGGAAAGAACTTTATAGAAATAGTACTATATTTATACAAAGTGCAGACAAATTAATTGCACAAGTCACACAGTTCCAGTGCAATATTTAGAAATCCTGAATCTGCAGTATTTCAGCATATACACTGTAGTATACTTGAAGAATAATGACCACTTCTGAAATTCTGAGCAGTTATAGTTTCACTAGTATATCTACAGCCAAAACTGTTGTGCAAAAATGAGAAAGTATACCAGCGATGTATTTCTAGGGGTTTAGTTTATCACAGTTGCTGTGGGTACAAAAACATTTGGAAATAAGTGGGCTATGTTCTTGATGCAAATGAAACTAACAAGTTACACAGCCCATAAAAAATATAAATAATTGGATAATTAAAAACAAAATAATCTAGATGGTACGGCAGAGGACTGGGTGATAGATGTACTTGTCCTCCATAGAACTACTTTAACAAACAGAAAAATGTTTACAGGAGTTTCAAAAACATGTTTATTTTGGACGAATGAAAGTCTAAAATGATACTCCTTCTTGCTCAGAGTTTTATACGTTCACTACTTGACAGCTATTTTGCAGTCACATGACATTAAGGTATATGTTTACAAAATAATATTTTAAAATATGGCTACAATAGTTTAAGGGAGGTATGAAGAAATAGGCCGATGTTATTAAAGACACACACCATTCTCTGAGAAAAAAACCTGTCTCAGACAAATTTAGTGAGAAGTCAAAACAATCTTTCAGGTCTGGATTGAGACAGATACTAAAATATATATGTATATACATTTTTCTAACACACAGGTAACAGTAACATCAACAACAATTAACAATGAGCCAAAATATGTACTGATACCTATTTTCAGTACACTGAGCTCATGTCTGCATTTCTATGACAATGAGGCAGGTCTAATAACTATAGCATAGCAGATATACATAAGTTGTATTACTGTTAAGATGCTCTAGATTGGTCAATTAAATGAATAAATTATTATTCACAACTATTTTTGATCATTTCTGATATCAGTAATTTTAATGTATTCTCAGAACTATTCAAACCTGTCCTTTACTAATTGAATGTCAAATTATGAGATTGGAAAATATTTTACAATGTATATCTGCTATGAAAAATGACTACAGACAAACACATATACAATTTATTCAATACACGTGATTTTTCTATAGTCTAATACTTATGACACATTCACTTTACACAACTTCTACTAAATTTCAAATATGAATTCATACCTAGTTCAGAATCCTTTATTTTTTTCTATTTCATAAAATAAATTTTTATATACCAGAGACCAGAAAAATGCAAATTACAATATATCAACAATGGCTCTCCAGAGTGGAGGAAGAGGACACTATTTTTGCTTCAAATTTTGCTCTGCGCGACTTTAAAGGCTTATTATGATGGAGTATATGCAACTGTGAAATAGAAATATCAAAAAATAAATTAATAAGGAATTTATACAGATTGTTTGCTTTGAGATATCTACAACTGTGAACAAAGCATAACAAAATCATTAATGTACTATTTGTAATAAAATCTGGCCAGTGTCATACACTGGCTACTGATGATTGTTTATGAGTTATGAATATATTGCTAAAATACAAGCAATCATGCTTTAAATGGCAACACCAATCCTGTGCATATCTGCTATACAACAATGTTCCTTGAGTATCACATTACTTGTTGTTAAGTGGTCAGCAGTGATCACTCGCAATCCATAAAATGTATTACTTTTAAATGTTATTTCTCTTTAAGAACACACATTAATAACTGCAATAATACAGATACCTTAAAATTCTACAAAAAATGCAGTATCTGATTGTGAGAAATATTATGATGCTTTAAATTGACTTTCGGTAATGAGAGGACCATGCAGCTTTTTTGATAACTAAAAAAATTTTTTTTCAGGACAAAAAATGGAACTCTTAATTAATCTTACACATTGGATTACACATCATTTTTTATTTGGAATGGAAAAAAAACTAGTGAAATAGAATATGAAGTTATGTGCACCTTTCTCCACCATGGCAAGAAAAAATAATATAGCTTGTGAAAACCATGTGAAGATGTGAATCCAAAAAAAAATTCTTTGTCCATGACAAAATAAGCATTAAAAATTATTTTATTCTTGTGTCATTTCAGAAAAATGCTACGGTTATACATCCAGAACATTGTTAGCTCCAAATGAAATTTCATCTATAGCAGCCTACAGGAAAGTGTGTCATTACTATTTCAACAGACAAATGTTTGATAACGCTTGGATGTTTCCTTGACAATGCTTTAGTTTATCAACTTATCTACATTAAAAGATACTAAAAGAAGAACCTAGAAATGCTGATGTACATAGACACTCCGAAAGATGTCATATAGCGAGCACCACATTTTAGCAACTGATGCAGTTATATCTTACATGTGACTACTCCTGAAAATTTTTCTAGTAGGAAAATGCAAAGTAAAGGAAAAAATAGCTATGATAGTATTTCTACGAAAACAAGCAATATGGATCAACTTAAATGGTCACTAAACAACATTCCTGATTAGAAATTTTATTGAATGTTGTACAAAGTAACTATATCGTGGAGTAATACAGAGATAGCTTCTTGGTTGAAACAATGTGGTACAAACAAGCAAGCAAATAAATTTGTATATTCACAAAGCTTCTAAAAATTAAAAAAAAAACCGGCCTTATAATGGTGAACTTGTGTACCACGCTAACATTATGTTTGGCTAGAAGCAATTGCACAGAAAAATTAACAGAGGAATGAAAGAAACATAAGGTGTTTTACTATGTCCCATGCTGCATTAATTGTTAAGAGATATTAGTAATTATGAAGAATCTAATTTGATGTTGCATATGTGGTTCCTTTAAGATGCACACATTATTAAACATTTTTAAGACAACCTGGTCGCTACAAATTTGTACAGAAATAGAGGAAGCTGTTACAGACATCAGTTTGTAAATAAGATGATGAAAACAAGTTTAACATCAATATCATGAAATACTGGACTGCTGACATATAAAATGTAGCATCTTCAGCTCCTACGATCAATTATGAATTCAGATCAGTCTGAAAATATTAGAGCTAACAGCTCTGGAATTTACTGTTGAATTAAAAACAACAAAGACTGTAAGAAAAACAGGTTCAGTACTGGATGTTGTAGATAAAAGTTTATACATTACACTGTCAGTTAAAACTAACATATAGGGTAAGCTTAGTTGTTTACCAATCTCTTGGATATGATACAGAGTGATCACATTAAAACAGCAAGTGATTCATCTATAGCTAGCATTAATTCTCTCTTCAGTGCTGGTGACATACGGGTTTAAGATGATTGTGTTTGAGCATCAAATAAGCAAATGAGAATGACAGTAAAGTATGAAACTGTAATACAAGTCAACCAAGCCAGTACTAATTGATCACATATTCACATGAAGTACAAACAACTCACTTGTCTTAGAGATGTAGCTGATATATTTAAAAATCCTTGGGAACTCCATAACTACTGCTTTTACTGAACTAAAGTGAATTCATATTCTTCAAAAACTACCTGTGCTCAAACCAAGCACAAAAATAAAGCTTTTATCCCACTGTCATGAGAGTTATAAACTGGAACACCAGAAAGGAGTATCTATCAGCAATTCATAATTCCTTTCTTTGTGCTCTATAGACATTAATGAAAAGAGAAAAATTATCCAACATAATTGGAGGCAAAGAACTTTTTTTGAAAATGAAGGTGACCAGCATGTCATTTGACAATTCAACATGGAATGTATACATTAAACTGAGTGTTAAAATCACTTTCAAGCACAGGGACATGCACTACTGATTTTATTGAAGCAGTGGTATTACAGATTTAAAAAAAAAATTAACTGAGAAACATTTTTTGGAACATGTTCTGCAGTTATGTTAACACACAGATTTAATTGTTCCAAGAGAATGTGGTTTTGATTTTTGTTTATAAGTGAAGATATATTAAATTTCTGTATTTAACAGTGCAAGAGACACATTGCTGACATGCGAAACATATAACAATATCAATGTAAGGACATTTGATGGACAACTGTACAAATACTGAAAATTGTAATGTAGAAATACTTGTGATTCTCATTTCCAGGACCCTATAAAAGAACATACTACACACTTTGTTAGCAGTTCCTTCCCAACATTACTCATAACCACAGCTTAATCATACAATGAAATGTGCAAATGTATGAGAAGAAAAATCTGTAAACCACAACCATTCACCTCTGTCTGTTTCATAAAAACAAATTTCTTCTATCAAACAAGTAAAGTGCCACATCAATGACTGAACATTTACTACAGTTTCAAATTTGCAAACAAAGTATTATACAATTAAACAAAATTTTTGTGTCAAATTTTCAATATTCCAGTATCATCCTGCTGGCCACCTTAAAGAACATCATTGCCTTCAGACATCTGCATTACAAAGATTACAAATAACAAATGAGTAGATTGAATTGTTTCAGACAAATACAAGATTATGAAGTTGCACAGAGCACTCTTATGAAAATAAAGGTATTGCACTCATTCACACAAAGACACACAGATTTCTCCAACTAATTTTAGGCACAGCCACATTCTACATAATTGATTGTCTTCTTTATTTGTTTTATAAAAAGTACATTTGAAATTAAAATATTTCATGACTTACATGAATACTACAAATTCTACAGGATACCCATCCCATATTTAATATCAGAACAATGAACTTGCAACATATGTGAAAAACAAGCTCAAAATAATCATTGATCATCACTGAAAGGCAGTTTTTTTTAAGTACAAGCAATGCTTTGTAATCACAGTTCCCAAAACAGATAGAATAGTCATTTGTCAAACAAAATATATAGCACATCATCTATCTGTCAGAGCTAAGTAGAACGGTATACTGAAGTTTTTTCAGTTAAGTATATGCACCACTTACATGAATTCCCTGCCATCTTATATTCAGCTGTGTAACTGATCAACATTATCTTTGGATTCTCCTACATATTCCTACACAGCTGAAATGGACACTACTAGTCACCATACATCCTACAGTATACAGGTTCAAGAAGAGTACTACCAAGACAAAAATATATATAAAAGGAATAAGACATGAGCCACTGTAGCTAGTCACGTGCTTCAATAAGTGCAGACAGAGATCATTCAAGCAAAATTTCTTAGGCCATTAATGACAAGTCCACTATTAATTTTTTACTATAATAAGTATTACATCATATTCTTTACACATGAAAAATACTCCTTAAAATTAATGCAGTATATTTTTATCTTTCTTCTAATTATGCATGCATATCTGTCTTTTGTAAGTATTGGTTCAGTAGTCTTTGGTTTACAAACTTTGATATTTAACTGACGCATTTTATCACATACATCTTATGTTTTGTGCTTTTTTTCATGATGAAATGTTATAAACTAACAAAATTAAATATGTCACCGGGAAGAAGGATTTACTCTCCAGGTACTAATTCAGTATCTTGGAATTAATAGCATTACAGATAGTTAAATTACAAAGTAAATAATTCACTCTAGTTGCATTCAATGGATATCTAGAGCATACAAATATTTCTTTTAAAACAGCATTCAGTGTATATATTCTACAAAATTATTTCTGCCCCAGGTCATTTTTTTTCAGTACTACATAAGCAAAACTATAGTGTATCTGCTTTTTCAATTGAGTGGAAATTTCATAATCAGTGATGAACAATAAAACACATACAGGAATAACAGCAGCAATACGAGAAACTCCATATCTTTATAAGAGCTTGTAGAGATTCAATTAAATATGGCAGCATGTCTGTTACATGGTCCTAAGTTGTTTTATATAAATGTACAGAAAATATTATTCCAACCATAAGAAATAACAACAAGCCTGTAAATACTTTAGGATTAATTTAGTTCTCTCACCAAAAAGCAGAAGTGTTGAGTTGTTGATAGGCATAAACAAAAGAAAGAAAACTTGCTAGCTTTTGGATTTATCCTTTGATGAGTTAGTGTGAGCTAGACACACGCACACACTCTCACTCCTATGGTCCTACATGGTGCCACCTAGACTGACAGTGCCAATGCTATTTTGCAGTAGGTGGACTGGTTGTGATGGGGTTAGAATCGGGTGGGATGCATAGATGGAGGTGTCCGAAATTTACTGGCTAGGAACATAGGAGAGAGGGGTTGCAGGTATATGGGATGGCACGATTGTAGTGACTGGTGGGAAACAGCACACGCTGAAAGCGACACGGACATGTGAATTGGCATGGGATGACAGGGTCAAGGAAGGAGGAACTGTTGAGTGGAGAGTGCAGGGGCACTAAGTTACCTGGGATTGAGGCCATGTGGTTACAGGAGAGGAGAATGTGTTGTACAGATAACTCCCACGTGCATATGTCAGAGAAGCTGGTGTGGAGAGAAGGATCCAGAAGACTGAGATGAAGCAGCCTCTGAAATCGAGCATGTTGTGCTCAGCTGGCCATTCATCCTGGTGGAGAGCTGCATGGTAGTCATACCAACATGTGGTCCAGCCTCTGTGGTGTAGGATAAGCCTGTGACAGGACTGGAGTAGGAGGTGCTGGGTAGGTGGATTGGGCAGGTGTTCCACCCTGTCACCACAGGTTGGGAGTGGGAATGGTATAGGGACAGTCAAGGATGTTCTGTAGGTTGGGTAGGCAACATTAAAGAATTTTAGGAGGCCTGGGAAGGATCTTGGGTAGTATATCACTAATTTCAGGGCAGAATAAGAGATAATCAATGAACCATATCCTTTTCCAGGGCTCTGATTATCTCTCATCCTGCTCTGAAATGAGGGACATCCTAATCAAGATCCTTCCCACTCCTCCTAAAGTGGTGTTTCATCGCCTACACAACCTAGACAATATCCTAGTCCATCCCTATGCCACTCCCACACCAAACCCCTTACCACAAGGATCATATCCCTATGGCATACCAAGATGCAACACCTGCCCAGGCAACCCAACCAGCACCACCTACTCTTGTCCCGTCACTGGCTTATCCTACGTTATCAGAGGCTGGGCAACTTGCAAAAGCAGCCATGTCATACACCAACTCTGCTGCAAACTCTGCACAGCCTTTTACATTGGCATGACAACCAACCAGCTGTTACCAGGATGAATGGCCACTGCCAAACTGTTGTCAAGCACAAATTTGACCACCTGGTAGCACAACATGCTCAATTTCAATTGGTGTTTCACAACCTGAGCCATCTGGGCCCTTCCCTTCACCACCAGCTTCTCAGAACTACGCAGATGGGAATTATCGTTGTAAGATTTCCTCCACTCCCGTAATCATCCTGGCCTCAAAATAAGGTAACTCATTGTCCCCACACTCTCCATCCAACAGTTTCCCCTTTCTCATCCTCTCATCCCCTCCTCATTCATCTCCCCATCTCATCTTCAGCATCTGTTACTCTCCACTGGCCACTGTAATCTTGGCAACCCATATAACTGCCACCAATTCCTCCAGCATTCCTAACCAGCAAATCGATCACCTCTCTCCGAGCCACAAACAATCTGTGCCCCAGTCCCTTTTTCCCTCCTTGCCTACCTCCCTCTCCCTCTATGCAACCCCTCCCGCCCCCCCGGCCCTTGCACTGCCCACAGCGGAACCAATCCACCTGCCACAAAATAGAATTGGCACTGTCAGTCTAGTTGGCACCATGTTGGAGGGTGGGAGTGTTTTACTGTATTTCACTCTATCTCACAAAGGGATAAATCATTAAGTTAGCAAGTTTTCTTTCTTCTGTGCTTGCCTATCAACAGCTCAACATTTTCGCTTGTCAGTGAGTGATCTTCCTTTAACCCTTATGTATATACATTCTAAAAGAACTTTCCTACAGACACAACTGTGTAAGTAAGTTTTATGCATTATCTACAACAGAAATCAAATCAAGGAGCAATAAAAGATCTTATTTAATGAAATAGAGGGAAGAAGAAGTAACAAAAGAGGGCATGTGACAAATGTACCTGGCATTTAAACAATATGAAGCAAATAACATTATGTATAAAAATTACTCTGCAATGCTTGTGTATCAATTCAGAATGCAACAACATTAACAATTCATGAAGGATGGTGCAGAGTACAATGGTAATGAGTTGACCAGATATACAGGATTTTAGATGTGCAGTAATTTCTGAAAATAATAAAAAGCTATTTCCTCCTCCTCACCTCTCTGCTTCATCAATGGATCCTTCTGCATTTTACACCATAAACAACATGCCAACAGCAGTTATCTCGTGTCTTCCCATGAAAGGAAGCTTTAGGAGTTGTGTAAGCCTACATTAACAAAATTAAGGCCAATCAGAAACAAAAGCATTATCCATAAACGATGAACTGATTTTTCTATACAGGATAGCTGTTGGAATAGTAAGAGATCTTCCACATTTATGTGAAAGTATTTTTTCATTACATTAGCCTTCTCTCTCTGAGACTTCAAGCTCAGCCGAGTCTCTGAATAACACCATAAGGATGACCTAATGATAATATGGCAAAACCAGAGTCAATGACATGTTAGAAACATATGACTAAAAGTCCTTCCAGAATACATTGTTAGTAAATCTTCAGATAAAGGCTTGAAGTAATTAGAAATGGAATACGTACACAACAACAGACATGCATCTAATTTAATGTAATTATATGTTCAAGTACTGTTTTGTTTTTTATGCTGCTGTACAAAAAAACAAGGTTTAAATCTAAAGAAGCTTATCATGAGATGTGTTGTGTTTGTGTCACTTAATGCCTGCAATATAAATACATACATGGCACATTGCATTGACACATGAAAGAAACCTCAGGTGTAATGTGAAGGACATCTTAAATATTATAAAATGTACTAGAAATAGGAATAATTATATTTGTATCTGCTTGGCTTCTAAAATTGTATTAAAGACATTTTATATCTATTCAGAGGTTGTCTCCATAAACACAAAAGAAATGTTAGTTAAAATCCCAGAACGATATATTCCTTTTTCAACAATAGGTAGTGCTGTGAATGACTATCAAAAGGCTTAAAATCTAAATATCAAACAGAGGCTCCCATGGAAAACTCAGTTACAGATAAAATGAAATGGTATAATATTGACTGTTATAGCACTAGTGATGTAATAAAAATGTACAAATGTCAAGCTTAAAATAACAAAAAGAGAGTGGAGGGCTCTATTAATATACTGTATAGGGAAACAATGTTTTAGTATGAAACATTTCAGCAGTACCATACTTTGTATGAAATTAATAAGATGGTGGATACAACAAATCACACAACACACCGAAAGAACAAAATGCCAGTTCTTTCTATTAGAGCACTGTAGAGCAAAAAGAAGTTAAAGCAATGATAGTGTACAAGTTGGCACATATCTAAGTAGATAACAAACAGAAGCAGATCAAGCACAATGGATTGCACATTACAGGCATTCTATCAAACTCAAGCAAAAGCTCTAAAGAGAAGACTTTGCATGAACTCTATGAGATCAAAAGCAAAATAATAAGATATTATATTGCACAGTTCTTAAAACCTCTTTCACAAGGAAAAGAACTGACTACGGACATTTAAATACAGTAAGGGACGGAGGAGGAGGAGGAGGAGGAGGAGCATTAAAATTTAAATCTATGTTTTTTAAATTGCTGACTATAAATTCAAAATCTCACAAAGTGTTCAATTATGCCAGTAATCTAAAAAGAAGTACATAATTATTTATTAGCAGCATTCAACTAAATGTGGCATACCACAAGAAACAATCAAGTCATTGTGTTAAATAATAAGTGACAAGGGAACCCTGTGTCATTGTAATACTAGACACACACAGTTATGAGTGGCTAAGCGGTGCACCAGGCTCATGTACTCTTCATTTTCCTTATAATAGCATGATCTTTCAACTTTATAAGAAAACAACTACAATCAACACTAGAAAGTAGAGTGTAATTACTGTAACACATTGTGTTAATATGTTGCAACAGACTTAATTTAAGACCCATTTGCTTTCTGGTCATTTAATATAAATACAATATGAATGGGATCTATTTTTTTGAGACGACATGCTTATTTTTTTGAAACAGTTTTGCATGCTTCTAGCAGTCTAGTTGCTATCGTCTTTATGTACTGTAAAAACCATCACAATGAGTATTTTATCATCTTATAGCTAAATGATGCTTTGGTATAATATGTACAATGATGTTTAACGTCACTAATCTTAGCTAATGACAATACATATTAAGTCGTAGCAATAAACAATGCTTACAGAGTATTTAATGACTGGTCATCTGTGCTGCTTAGCAGCAGCTAGAAATTTTAAAGTGTGAGCCACTAATACAAGTTATTTCTTTACTTTTACAATAGGAATGGGTATCCTTTGTAGCAGCTACTGATTGTCCTAACTTTTACCGCAGATTCTTAAACTTTAAGTATACAATGATAGTTAAGATCTTGCCTCCGCAACCCTTCAAAAGGGATGTTACATCACCGAGATTCATGGCTCCATCTCCATTTGTCAATGTTTTTTCAATAGTGCTGATGTGACCTGCATTTTCAATATAATACTGAGCTGCTGCTATTGCTGTTACTGCTATTGCCAGGAGTGGGTTCTCATCTACACTCCCCAGCATGCAGTATGGCAAGACACCACATCAAATCTGAAAAAAAAGTCTAAATGAGAATAATGTGCATGGTAAATAACTCAGTAAATATTGAAACAAGCATCTGTCTGTGCATTTCACCTCCATCCCCCAACACACATGGCATATCACAAATACTTAACAGCCCTTGAGGGCAGATTTAACACCAGTGCAAGGAAAGAATGGTTCAAATGGCTCTGAGCACTATGGGACTCAACATCTTAGGTCATAAGTCCCCTAGAACTTAGAACTACTTAAACCTAACTAACCTAAGGACATCACACACACCCATACCCGAGGCAGGATTCGAACCTGCGACCGTAGCAGTCCTGCGGTTCCGGACTGCAGCACCAGAACCGCTAGACCACCGCGGCCGGCGCAAGGAAAGAAGTTCATATACATAGACATGTGTAGTATAATTAGACATGTGTAAAGTTATTAATTACAGACCAATTTGTGAAGCTCCTGGGTTAAAGAAAAAAAAACTCATAACAAATATGCAATATGTACTCCATTTGCTTCTAGGCATAAATGCACTTCAATATTCGCTATTGCATGAAAATCTTCCTGGATCAAGTCATGCTACACACCAAAATCTGTTATGGATTAATTAATGTATGGGCTTATGCCCACTCCCCTCCCCACCAAAGCATATTTTGCAGATGCTGTCTACAAATACTCAACCTAGAACACTTTTCCTTCTGTGATGCGCCCCTGCAAATAAGAGGAAGCCCCATTATATTATAGTCACATTGCTCAAAGGTAGGATCAGTTTCATGATGTGTATATTACTGCATTACCATCTGACGGGCCACATAAAACATATTTTTCTATGGAAAGACATCCATAATGCAAAGATACTTCATCAACATGTCATGGAAGTCAGTGAATGGAGCAACAGTTAATGATCCAATAGGTACATATGAGTAAAGAAGCAAGCAAAGGGTATTTTGAACATCCATTATGTGCTTCTGATTAAAAAAAAATGTGAAATGTTCTTTCTTTAACAATTAAAAATCAAAGGATTTTGAGACATGCACTTATTATAACCCCTCTCTCACCAAACACACACACACACACACACACACACACACACACACACCATTCTTTGAAAAGTTTGCAAAAGTATTTGTCATACGCTCTATGTACTTAACACTACTGCTAATATGTAACACTCAAGGCAGACCATCTTCATATGTGCACAGATCTCAAGCGCTATCATGTCTTCACAGCAATAAATCATCAGTGAAGATACAGTAGAGCATCAGCAGATTAAATTATATTTAGACTGTCACTCAAAGTCACAACCTTGTCCTTCATGGGAAATGTTATCACCACTAGAGCAGGCCATATGTAGTTGGCAATTCATCCTTACAGCTCAATTATGCCAGCCTCACTCTCCTACTTTCCAAACTTTGCACAAGCTCTCTTGCATAGCTTGCTGAACTAACACTCTGTAAATAAGGTATTTTGCAGAAAAATAGCAATTGTAGGTTTACTTTCTACTTTCAGAAATAATTCTCTACTCAACAGCAGAGCGTGTGCTGTTTTGAAATTCCTTGGAGATAATAATAAAGATGCTGGCTGTCTCAACAATCTGCTGCACGTCCAATTGGATGCCACTTTGGTGACTTGCATGTTCTCAATCTACTGTAGTAATCCTACTGGAGAAAGGGGTCCTATAGTTTAATATTAAATCAGAACCATGTGAGATTCTTAGTGAATCTTCACATCACTGTGAGGTGAAGACAGGGTGAAATAATGTGTGGTCTGATGAAGGTTCAATCCCATTATCTTTTGCTTTACTACTAGACCACAGAGCCTGACACCTGGCAGATTAAAATAGTATGCCACAGGGACAAGTTACGACACACCCTCGCAGCTTAAGTTCTACAAGTTTCTCTCTTCCACTTCCCAGGGGCAATGTTCTGGTTTCAAGTCCCACTGTGGTACACAGTTTTCGAATGAAGCTGTAACATAACCCAGGGGATGAACCAGTAGAGGACCCTGGTGTCCAGCAAGAGGCTTTTGGTGGTGAGTATACTTCTTGTATTGACATATCACATTTGACTAACATAAAGTTTCACTAGATTTAAAACTTATTTACATGCAAGATTTGTATTTAATCTGACTTTGTTTCTTGTTTTATTAAATAATCACTACATTTACATTGCTGTAGATGTAATACAAAGGATAAGAAAAATTTCCCAAGATTATGTGTTATGCAACGTACAGACAGCCCAGTACTCGTAAATGCACCTTACATGCCACTGTTAGTATATTGTGGTAGAATCAAGCGTTATACACCTCATGAACTCTCCAATGCCAATAGGTATCAATATTTTTCTTTGTAAGATAGGAAGCTCACATACAACCATGTATATCAAAATTACATATGTGATGCATTGCTGTTAATATTTTCTGTGATCAGATAATTTTGAAATTTTAACATGAAAATATGTAAATTGATCTTACATGAAGTTTTATTTAATGAGTATCAGTTAATCTAAATAGTGTCTTTGCCAGCAATATAAATGATTTAAAATCTTTGTCCTAAAAAATTTAATCTTTTTGCTTTCTCTTGGACTTGATGGTATGAGCTGTAAGAAGCAGTCATGGTTGAATTTTAGAGAACAGCAGTCATGCTTTAGTTGTTGTAGAAAGGAGTTGAGTTTTAGTTATTGTAAAGAGTAAGTATACTTAGTTGGAGTCTGTAGCTCAAGGGAGTGAATGTATGTTACTTTTTACAAACAAAGCAAGTGAAATGTTTCAAAATATGAAAGTTTAAAAGCAAATTTTTATAAGCCAAACAAGTGAAATGTTTCAAAATACAAAAGTTTAAAAGTGTGAACATTCTTCATTTCATAGTTAGTGATCCAATGAACATTTGAAATCCTGAAAAATTATAGATTTCTTCGTACAAGAATACCTCTAGTCCATCACACCACAGAGAAGAACCTAAATAATCAGCTAAGTAACAAAACTTTACAGGATGAAATTTTCACTCTGCTGTGGAGTGTCCACTAATATGAAATTTCCTGGGATATAAAAACTGTGCGCAAGACCAGGATCAAGCCTGGGACCTTTCCCTTTCTTGGGCAAGTGCTCTACCAACTGAGCTACTCTAGCATGATTCACAACCTGCCCTCACAGCTTTACTTCTGCCAGTACCTCATCTTCTACCTTCCATCTCCTGGGTTTGAATCTCAGTCCAACACACAGTTTGAATCTGCCAGGAAGTTTTATCAAAACTTCAATTCATCACATTTGGCATATCTTTCAGTTTGATTAAAAAACGACATATATACCTGCAGTGAATACATTATGAGACAGATATTTATTACTGAAATGGCATGTTACAATGTGCACTCCACTGTCTTCTAACTTCTTGCTGTTTCACTTCATTATCAGGGACGTACAAAAGAAAACATATGAAAAAATGCTGTGGGTATAACTGAAGTCTTTACTCAAAAGTAATTACCAGAGGCCTAAGCATAACTACCCCACTGTTTCACAAGCTGTACAATCTCTGTTCCTAGAATTTCTGTGGCTGTGACAGGAGCCAATCTGAGTTGAAAACTTCCCTCTGAGATGTTATTTTCGTGGACCAAACACAGAAGTCACAGGCCCAGGCTGTAGTTCCCACTTGAGATTGGCCATTACATTTGTATGTGACCTTGGAGACATGTGGACGCATGTTATTGTGAGGCAGAATCATCCCCTCCATGAGCATCCCAGGCTATATGCTCTTGGTGAACTTGCATAGGCTGCAGAGTGTCTCACAGTACATGTCACTATTAACAGTTTTTCCATGCTTGGGGAATTTGAGTATCAGACATTGGATGTCAAAAAAGGGCAGTGAGGATCATCTTGTCTGCTGAGCGCATAGCTTTGAATTTTTAGCGGGAGGTCAAGGTACTACATTTTTGACACTAGATGTTCTATCCCAAAGCAACACATGCAAATTTCCACTGGTTTGGTTGTTACAACATTTTGCATCTTTTCATTTGAACACACTTTATGCTTCTCTGTATTGTTTTTTTTCCTTCCATGCAGTTAGTTTTGGTTACTGGGGCAGCACAAATTTCAATATTTATTTGAAGTATGATAGAACATAACATAAGTTACTGTGATCCACCAATATTTACACTTCAGTGAGCACATGCAGTTCCGTCTGCTGTCTCAGCCACTTTGTTGTTGCTTCCTGAACCTGATTATCATCTGTAAATATCATTTGATTTAGAGATAGAATGCTATTAAGTCTATGTGGCATCTTGACTGTATGTTTTGACATATTCACAAGTGCCTGATGAGTGATCCAGGTTTTACTGCCCACAACACCAATGAGAATATTGCCTTCTTGTTCAGTTTTCAGAAAAGCAATCAGCTCAGCACAACACCAGTGCATATTAACAACAGTAAGGTCATGAGATTGGATTTCTTGGATGTGGGGATGCTGTACGTTATTTCAGATGGAGAGTCAGTGACAGATTTAGAAGTTACTTCATGCATGCCTCATGGAAATGTGCTGGGATCTTTGCTGCTAATGTTGCATATTAATGAACTAGCAGACAATGCTGCTAGTAACTTCATACTTTTTTTGGAGATGATGAAGTTATCTATAATGATATACTACAAGGAAAAAGTTAAACAAATATCCAATCGGACCTTGTTAAGATTTCAAACGGATGTACAGATTGGCAACTTGCTGTTAATGCTCAAAAATTTAAAATTATAGTTAAAGCAGGTTGCAGACTTTAGTTCACTGGTAGGATACAGTGAAAATGCAAACAGCCATTAAAGACAATTTCCATTTTTAATGGCTGCACTGCTGATGGCACATTAAAACTCTTATCTTCCTTCCTTCCTTTCCAAAGGAGAGTGCTAGCAAAGCATTCATGTGACCCATCTTAAAATATTGCTCACACACCTGAGACCTTTATCAAATTCTATTAATTGCACATACTTAATGAATGTCAAGAAGGGCAGCAAATGTAGCGGGTCTTTGAATTTCACCGCGCTACACTCGTTCCCTCAGATAAAAAATATCCCGTCGCAGCGGTATGAGCGCTCGACGGCAGAGAAACTACTAAAATTGTAACTCTTTTTTTGTTTTTGATTCGTTTCTTGATTATCTCTTGATAGCCAGAGCTTAAGGCAGACGTGATCTGATGAATACGTTAAAAAAACTTATTAGCTAGTCTTGATCTGATTTTAATGTGTAGACATGTTGTGAAAGTTGTTAAGAAATTCGTAGGATGGAAGTAGCAAAGTAAATTAAATTGCATACAGTATCAAGATGATTTTAATTGGTATAAATTAGTGATTCCTGGACTATTAAGATTTCGGAGCAGACTTTTCATGCAGAAATGAAGGAGATTTTTGAAGACCTGGACGCCGCCCGAAAGAAGACAAGTTAACCTGGTAAAGGATGATCTCTCATCTATGCCACTTCCCCCTGTCAGTTACATTTTGTTATTCTCTGTTTCTTTTCAGTAAGTTTTGTAGTGGAAATTGGTTTAACTTTTGCTCAAAAACGCCACAAGGACCACCCCAACTATAGCTTTTCTGTAATACGAAGTCCGATTTGCATTTCATTCTTTCCTTTTTTTCACGGTCATTTACGATTTTAAAACCCCCTTTTTATTCACCATTTCTTCCCACATTTTCAACCTTTTTTCTTTTTCTTTTATTCTCTCTTTTCTTTTTTTTTTTATTAACCACGACACAAAAATAGTCACAGGTTTGTCTGACTCTCAGAAGAGTGTTATGAATTCCAGAAAAAAACATGTACTGGCAATCGCTTAAAGACAGAAGTCAAAAGTCCTCCTCCGGCATACTGCTCACAAAGAGATGATTAGGCTAATTACAGTGTGCATAGAGGCATTTAAGCAGTCATTCTTCCTGCACTCCATATGAGAATGGAACAGGGCGAAACCGTATTATGTGGTACAACTGAAAGTACCCTTTTCCATGCACTTCACAGTGGTTTCCAGATTATGGATGTAGATGTAGAAATCATAGCACTTATTTTACATCACGACTAGTTTATAATCAGCATTTTATAATTTGTTCTTCCAGTTGCATTACATTTGTGTCTTTACTTTCCAGACACTCTCATAAAGGTCTTACGATGATATCAGACATCTTTGTATCCATTTTTCATGTTTTCTGGAACCATCCTTTCTTCCTGTGTGAGTGAAATGTGGGATACTCTCTATAGAAATTAATGCCCACACAGATATAAAAATCCTTGGGCAAACCGCATTTCAGTATGACAGGAAAGGAAATATAAATGCTAATCTTCAATGTTCGATTGCTACTTATCATAAAGAAGACACATTTTGTTGCAGACAATCACAATTAATAGATGCTTACATGAAGCTTTCACCCACAGCCTTCATCAGCAAAAGATAAACAGAGAAACATACACCATTCATACACACAAGCAAGCACACCTCGCACACACATGACCACCATCTCTGGCAGCTCAAGCCAGTTTGATAAAGGCTGTGGCCAAAACCTTTGTGTGAATGTCTTTTAATTGTGCCTGTCTGCAACTTAACATGTCTTCTTTATGGTAAGTAGCAATCTATCTTTTTCTACATTGCTGATATTCCTACATGGAGTTTCCATTGTTTAATTTTCAATCTTTAGCATTATGAAAATGATAGAGTGCTACTCACTTTAAGGATGATACACTGACTTGCAGACAGGCACAATAAAGAGACTGTTATATGTTGAGCTTTCAGCCACAGCTTTCTTCAGAAAAGAAAACACAAACACCTTCACACAAGCAGGCACACCTCACTCACAGATGACCTCTAACTGTAATGTTGAACAAAATCAGCAACCCCAAGATAGCAGTACACAGGCTGGGGGAGAGAAGTTTGATGTCTGGTGGATTGTGCAGGGACTAGATGGCAGCAGGACAGGGCTGCCAGGGGCAGAGTCAGGAGGCTGCGATGGAGGGAGGGCAGAAAGGAGGGTGTGGGGAGAGGACAGGGGGCAGAGGAGAAGGAAAAGGAGATGAACAGAGATGGGAAAGACCAGTGGGTGCACTGGCAAAGAGCAATGAACAGTGAGGGTGAAGGAAATTGAATTGGGAGGAGCTAATAGGACAGAGGGTGCAGAAACTGTTGGGTGGGGAGTTTGACATGGAAAGGATGGCAACTCTCAAAATGTAAGTACTGTTGTTTGTTAGTGGACAGAAGTGTGTAGCTGGCCTTCGATCAGGATGAGATCAACATCACCGAAAGTGGCATGGGATTCGGAGTAGGACCATGTGAAGTTTAATTGGAAGAAGGTATTCAGAGACTCCAGGAAGTTTAACTGGTCAGCCTCCGCATGAGCACATATGGCATAGATGTTGTCAGTGTATCTAAACACAACCAGGGGCTGAAGGCTTATAGACCCTAGGAAAGCCCCCTCCAAGTGACCCATGAAAAGGTTGGCATAGGAAGGAGCCATCCTGTTTTCCATGGCAATAGTCCTGATCTGTTTTTATGTCTTCCCATCAAAGGCCAAGTAACTGTTGGTAAGTATAAAGTTGATCTAGGTGAGCAAGAAGGATGTCACAGGCTTGCAATCAATTAGGCGTTGACTGAGGAAAAGTTCAGCAGCAGACAGATCAAGCACATGGGGGATGTTGGTAAAGAGGGAGATGGCAATAGTCCTGATCTGTTTGTATGTCTTCCCATCAAAGGCCAAGTAACTATTGGTAAGTATAAAGTTGATTTCGGTGAGCAAGAAGGATGTCACAGGCTTGTAATCACTTGGGCGTTGACTGAGGAAACGTTCAGCAGTAGACAGATCAAGCACATGGGGGATGTTGGTAATAGAGGGAGATGGCATCAATGGTGACAAGCAAGTTTTGTTGTGGGAGTGGGACTGGCACCAATTTCAGATGATCTAGGAAATGGTTGGTATCTTTAATATAGGGGGGAAGCCTTTGCACTATGGGTTGCAGGTGTTGATCAACTAAGGCAGATATATGTTCAGTGGGTGCTTTTAAGCCAGCAACTACAGGATGACCATGATGATTGGACTTCTGGATCTTAGGAAGAAGGTAAAAGATGGGGGTGCTTGGTTTGGGTGGAGTGATAAGTTCTATGGATTGAGGTGTAAGTCCTTGTGAGGGGGCCTGAGGTTTTTAGGAGGGACTGCAGGTTGGTTTGAATCACAGAGATAGATTCTTGATGGCTTGGCATGAGATAAAGGATATGCGAACATCAACAGCAACCTCTCTGATGGTGATTCAGCTATTTTCCAGAACTATTTTCTTTACTTCTTCGACACTGTCATCAGTAATTGATGTGTTGGGGTATCCAGGGATGTTGTCATCTTCTTTGTGTTCTTATCCCTCTTTGAAACATTTATATCACTGGTAAACTTTTGTCTTACTCATAGTAGACTTGCCAAAGTCATGGGCAATGTTTTGAATGCGTGTTGCACTTTATTCCATTTTTCAAGCAAAATTTAATACAGATTCTTTGATCCAAATTCTTGAAAGCAAAAGTTTGCTGAACACTCAAAGACATGTATAACCTTTCTGACTGTCAACAATAAACTAAATATTCGAAACATCTGAAACTGCAAAGATACATCAGGAACATGTGTGCTGACAAGATAAAAAAAAATGAAAATCTGATGTAAAAAGACCAAGAAATTAAAAAATTCCTCTGATCACACCTCGTAAACTCAGAGCTTTGATTTTCTATATAGTAATAAGAATCTTATTCCTTGGATTTCCTAGGTCCACAAGTGTTCCTGGGCCCTAGAAGAGATTTCAAAGTGCACTTCAAGATAACAGCTAAATAAGAGATATACACCATTTTATATCAATCTGCTTTCCACCTTTTCAGTACAAAAAAATTAATTTGCTAACAAGTGTTTAACACATAAGTGATTGCAGGTGAAAAGTAATGGCATGATACAGTGGTCTTGTTATTGTTAAAGATAACATTTTTGAACATTAATACACTTACAATTGTGGTTCTATAAGGGATGATCAAATGGTTTCCATTTGAGGGCATTGCTGCAGTATATAAGCACTAACATATACCAAGGGATTAGTGTAGCATTTGTATCTTTCTTATGTGAGTGCAGTAAAGGTGGAAACATAAAATGTGGTGACATTATTACCAAATGCATCCAAAAACGACACATGCGTCACAAATGTTGTAATGCAGAAGTTACGCCAACTCAAGTGAGAGACACTGGAGCACCTGCCCTATAGTCCCGATTTTTTCCCAAGTGATTATCACACCTTCAGATCCTTAAAAAAGGCCTTGAAGGATTGATGATTCCTGTCAGATGAGGATGTGCAGCAGGTAGCTACAGTCTTCTTCATGCAGCAGGGCAATGTATTTTGCCAAAAGGGTATCCTCAACCTGGTGCATTGGTGGAATCATGGCTTAAATGTTCACAGCAATTTAGACTGATTTGCATACTGATTCTGGACTGTACGACCTTCAAAGGCAAGCTTTTTGATTGTCCATTATACTACACTTCATGGCTTGTGTAGACACTCTAAACTGGGATCTTTTTTGCATTACACATCATGAGAGCTTGCACATTTTTCACAGGACTAGAACACTGTCACTTCAAGATAGAGAAAAGACATTACCTTACTTCTGTTGTCTACTTCATCAGGAATGCTCTCACTGACAGCAAAGCATGAACTTGGTACAGCATCATGGTGAAGCAACCATGCTTTGGCAACGTTTGAGTGCACACAGACACACACACACCCATTTTCTTCAGTTTTTTAAATAATTTTAATTAAAAAACAAGATCTCAATACTGAGACAAAATTTCGCCAATGTAATTACACTACCATTTTAAAACTCAAATGTGTATCCAAAGAAGGCAGTCAAAATACCAAGTAAAATAATATTAAATGAAATTTCACCTGTCCTACAATGACCTGATTAAATGCTACTGATTTTAGAAGATTATTCTGCCATCTGCAGGCATTTTAACAGGGATGATTACAAACACATGATAAAAAATAAGCTATCAGCCTCAAATTTTACTTGGACTGTGGCACTATGAAGCTTAGTATCAAGAGTCCAAACACTGATTGTGCAGTGCAACATGGAGATAAGAAAAATGACACAAGTGCTTGGATGATGTTAACAGAAAGAAGTAACCAGTTAATTATTAAACTAAGAGATAAACACCATTTAGTGATTCTTGATGAACTAACCTTTGGTTTTCAGCACACACAAACTTGTTAGACAATTCATTGGGCAACATCAAAGTTAGCCTTTGCAGCCTTTAGTTCTTCTTCAATTTTAGCAAAACGTCCCTCGTATTCTTTCTTTAGTGCTGTTTGTGCCTAAAATAAGAAGAATAACAATCAAACAAGCTTTGTTTTTGAAAAGCATCTGCAAAGGTAACTATTTATTTTACAACTCAGTTAATTTTCAATAAGAAGTCCCACTGCCTGTGTATTAGTCAGAGAGAGAGAGAGAGAGAGAGAGAGAGAGAGAGAGAGAGAGAGAGAGCCAGAGCCAGAAAAAATATTTTAGTAATTCAATCCATTAAACGTACTGTGGATGTACATTTGTTCTAGCCTTGTGAGACACCCACACAAAGCCATCAGAGAGTTAGTTCATTAAGTTCATTACATATTCTATGGATAAATGTTCATGGTGTATTATAATGATGTAGAATGACTCAGTTTGAAGATTATTAATTTAATTGGCATTTAAATAACAGAAAACAATACTCATTTTAAAAAGCAAAACAAGTAAATAGTCTAAATAATTACAAATTTCTAAATAAAAATTCTTCTGTGGAGTAGGAATTGTCTGAAAAGAACTTTCTCAACTGATTTTTAAATTTAGCTTTGCTGTTTGCCAGGCAATTAATATCACTGAATAAACTATCAAAGCTTTTGGTTGCAGAATTATTTACCTGCTTGTAAGCTAAAGAAATTTTTAACTAAAAAAAGGCTTGATGAAGATCTTTTCTTTTTTTTTTCCTTCTAGTACTGGACATCTTTATTCTTTCTGAACTCAGATGGATTATTAACAACAAGTCTCAAATGTGGAAAGGACAGACTGCTGCTCACCATACACAGGCATCACTGAGCCGCAAATAGGCACAATGAGAAAGAAAGTTAAAACTATTTCAGCTTTCGAACAAAAATCCTTCTTCAGAAGTAGAAAAAACTTGATCGCATTCAAACAAGCACAGCCCACACACACACACACACACACACACACACACAGCCAGTGACGTCTTTGTATTCTAAGGCCCTACTACATCAACCATGACCAACAGTTTAGCTGGGGTGGGTAGTGGTGACAAGGAAGAGATGTGGGGTGGGGAGGGGAAGGGACACAAAGGTAGGGATGGGATGGCGGAATATGCTAGTGCTACTTGGGAGAGCATGTAGGGACTTTGTTGGGTCAGGATAGGGCTGCTAGGTGCAACGTCAGGAGACTGGTAGTACTGGAGTGGGAGCAGGGAAGAGTTTAGGTAAGCGGGCGACAGGGACTAATGAAGGTTTGGGCCAGGGGGATTATGTGCATGAAGGATATGTTGTAGGGAGAGTTACTGGCTGTGTAGGGTTATCATATTACCCATTTTTACCAAATGCCATCCATTTTTGAGATCCTTCCCTGACCTCTCACTCAGTTTTGGAATTTTTTGCAAAACCACCTGTTTTTTAGTAAATAACTAACTATACCCGGCGAACTTCATTCCACTTCTGAAAATCTTTATATGTTATAGCTGACCTGGCATACGTTGTTTTGCCATATAAATTATCTCTAGTCTATAAGAATAATGTATACGTACAACACAATAGCCATTGTGACAGAAACAATAATAATGGCCGAAAACTGTGTAGGGAATGAGAAAAGGCTTAGGGGGAAGTCTGGCAGTATCAGCCACTATTAGTTCCAGCATTTTTATGGTAGATCACGCGGGTTTAACAATTGCAGCCGATACACGGCTTGTCCATGAGCACAGAAACATAGCAGCAATTTCACGTAGAAATGTGTTCACCAGCATTATGAATAACACCAAGTGCACATGCATCGATTTTTATTGTATGTAAAAATATTATACAAATTCTTTTAGAGGAAGAAAGGAGCACACAGGAACTTCTTTGTTCCACTAAAAGAATTTGATTGTACGATATTTCCGTTTGATAAAAATTGTGTGTGCACTAGGACTAAATGTCGGTTTGGCAAATGATGCATGCTACCTAGTTAAACTTCTCGGTCTAGTTAGGCCGATTCAAAGAGGGATATTCAGATCGTTGCTTTTGGTACATTTTCTTCAATTACCTAACTATCGAATAGTGAAAGACTATCACAGGTAGACACCTGGCAGGGATAACTGATCAAGTGATAACTGATCAAGTAATAATTGATCAGTTATTGACCAGGATTGAAAACTATTAAATTACTAAAATCGCTATTAAAAAACAGGGGTTGTGATAGAAGGGTGAAAATTTAGAGTTGCGTGTATTTTATAATGCCATATCATAAAAAAATAAAAATAAAAAATTCTGTCCAAAAAATAAGAAAAAGATTTTTGGGGTGGACCACCCTTATAACTTAGGGGTATGAAAAATAGATTATGACCGATTCTCAGATGTACCGAATATACATGTAAAATTTCATCAGAATCGATCAAGCCATTGAGCAAGTAATAATTGATCAGTTATCAACTGGGGTTGAAAATTATTAAATTGCTAAAATTGCTATTAAAAATAGGTGTTGTGGTAGAAGGGTGAAAATTGAGGGTTTTGTGTATTTTTTAATGCCACATCATAAAAAATAAAAAGTTCTGCCCAAAAAATAAGAAAAAAGATTTTGGGGTGGACCACCCTTATCACTTAGGGGTATGAAAAATAGATTACAACCGATTCTCAGACCTACCGAGTATACATGTAAAATTTCATCAGAACTGATCGAGCCGTTTTGGAGGAGTATGGCAATTAACACTGTGGCACGAAATTTTTATATGTAAGGATAAAATATAATTCATTCATCACGTCAATATATTTTGAATCCTAGCTCTGGTAACACTCATCCAGGAAATTTATTGCACTTTTAACACTTGTTTTGTAAATGTATTTTGCTATGATTTTTTTGCTTAGCTTATCTTTGCTGAACTCTGCTTACAGTTTACAACACTGGATCTCTTTACTCTTTGTTTTCTCTTTGCTTCTGTGAAGACATCGTAAACAAGATCAGATTCATTGTGACATTGTCAGAGGACCTTCACACTGAGGACTCTGGACTGACTAGTGCATTACAAGATGTACAGTATATAACTATAGGAATCAGGATGCCAAAAGAGTGTGAGTTTAAAGATTATTACAAAACAGAATTTCCTTTGCTGCACCTTCGTAGAATAAACATAGAAGCAGAAGGCATATCATACAAGTGAGTAATTTATCTTTATAGTCATATTGTCACTTACTTGTCTATTCGAATCTACACTTTACATTGTTAATATAATAATATAACACATGTAGATGTTAATACGAAAATAATGTATTACTATTATTAGTTATTAATGTATTATCACTTTGATAGACATAAATTCAATCCTTATAAACTTATACTGTTGCCATTGTTAAGAGTTGTGTGTGTTTAAATTATTATAAACAAAGAACAAAATCTGTCTAGGAGCTAAATAATTTTATAATAATATTATAATGATTTTACAGTATATTCTTTCTTCTGCTGCTATTTTTCCATCTTGCATGGAGGCCGTTCTGATATACAAAACACAATGTGCTTAACAAACACAAGAAAAATAAAGCTCCACAGGATGCAACTGTGTTGTAGAAGTCTACTCTATTTTACAGAGAACTGCCTCTAGTTTGTATGAAAAGGCAGAAAACCACTTTGTCTCTTTCAAAATAAAGTAAATTATTACTAAATGTGATGATAGAAACTTAATTATGGTCTTTGAAAGTTAAATGTACACTTTTTGCACTGTTAGTTACAATTATAGTAATAAGTAGATGAACCAATACAGAGACATGTCCGCATTTTGGTGGTTAACTCTGGAAAAAGAGCCACGTGGCAAGCAGCGAAAAAATTGTGTTATTTTTAAGAGGTTTTAATATTGTTATTAATGAATCTGTCCTATTTGCTGAAATAACTGCTTCAAGAACATTCTAAATGATGAACTCTGCAGCTTTGATAGGGAAAAGTGAGCTGAGAAATTGTACCAGTACAAGAGTAGTAGTGTTGATTGCAATGAATTGTTGAAAGTGGCACAGTATTGTATTGCCATATCTGACCATTATGCAGCTTTACAGATAATGCTTCCTTTGCTAAATGTTCAATGGATATGTGAGTGGAATAGCTCTCTGCTGAAAGTATAGAACTGGTACTGACATATTGTACAACATGAAAAAATGTAACATGTTCCATACAATCACAGAATTATCGGTAAAAAAGATTTCCTAAGAAAGATCCAACAGAATGAAAAATAAGTGTAATAAATCATGTTGTCTAGATTTCCGAGTTTATGAACATCAAAATACGGTAACCTTACATCTGCAGAATTCAGAAAAGATCATGTCGTTAGGAAGTATCCAGATGACACAGGCTGTGAAAAAGTCATTAAAGTGAAGCACATTATGTTGGGTGGCATGTGCAGCAACTGCATGTTCCAGATGTCTCTTGACCAAAGTTTGGCAGTGGCCATTAATGTGGACAGATAGCTTGTTAATGGCATGGCCACATAGAAAGCGGCATAATGGCTGCAACTGAGTTAGTAGATCAAATGGCTGCTTTCACAGGTGGCCCTGCCTCTGATGGGGCGGGAGATGCCTGTGACAGGACCGGAGTAGGCAGTAGTAGAATGTGTGGGACAGGTCTTGCATCAAGAACTATTACTGCAATATGAGCCATGAAGCAAAGGGTTGGTAACAGAAACTGCATAGAACCAGTGGGCAGCAAAATTCCATTATGGAAGGGGTAGGGAGGATATTCCTTATTTCAAGGAACGATTACAGACAGTTGAAACCCTGGTGGAGAATGTAATCCATCTGCTCAAGATGTAGGTGGTACTGAGTCATGAGAGGAGCGACCCTTTGGGGCCGGGCAGTGGGCATGTGGGGGATGGTAGATAACTGGAGAGACAAGGAATGGGAGATTTGTTTCTGGACAAGGCTGGAAGGGTAATTTCAGTCTGAAAAGGCTTCTGTGAGACCCTTGGCATTTCTGTAGAGGGAGTGCTCATCACTAGAGATGTGATGATGATGGGTGGCTAGTCCGTATGGAAGGGACTTCTTGATATGGAATGAGTGGAGGCTGTCAAAGTGTGCATTGTTGGTGGTTGGTAGGTTTGATGTATATCAGGTAAAGTGAATGGGAGAGGTGTTCAGATTTTGGAGGAATGAGTGTAGATGGTCTTTACCCTTGTTTCAGATCACAAAGATGTCCACAATGTATCTGAAGAAGGTGAGGGGCTTGAGATTCTGGGTGGTTAGTAAGGATTCCTCTAGATGGCCTAAGATTAGGTTGGCAAAAGATGGTGCTGTACAGGTGCTCATTGCTGTAATGTGGATTTATTTGTAGATGATGACTTCAATGGAGAAGTAATTGTTGGTGAGGATATAGGTGTCATGGTGACCAGGAAGAATGTTGTAGGTTTGGAGGTAGTTGGGAATTAGGAAAGGTAGTGTTCAACAGCAGCAAGGCCATCGGGATTTGGGATGTTACTGTAGAGGGAGGTGGCATCAATAGTGACTAGCAGGGCACCATGTGGTGAAAGAAAGGGTACTGTGGAGAGTCACTAGAGGGAATCGTATATGTCCTTTACATATAAGGGTAATCCCAAAAGTACGGTCTCCTATTTTTTTTATAACTATAGAAGTCTCTTTGTGTGGCATTTGGTCACTCTGTTGTGAAGAGTGCTTCACGTGCTGTGTGTAAACATGTGCACGCTGCACTGAGGTGCTCAGTCTTGGCTTGGCAGCCGTTGAGAATGGAGCTCCAGTTGGATGTTACCGTCAAGTGCGAATTGCGCGCAGTTAAACAGTTTTTGAATGCAAAGGGCACTGCGCTGATTGAAATCCATTGCCAATTGATGGAAGTGTATGGTGAGTCATGCATGGATGTCAAAAATTTTTGTAAGTGGTGTAGAGAGTTTGCAGCTGGCCGGACCGAAATTCACAATGCAAAGGAGAGGGAGACTGTCAATTTCTGAGGAGACAGTGTTGAAGGTTGAACAAAGCATGCATGAAGATCGGCAGATCACCCTGGATGATCTCTGCATGTTTGTTCCTGAGGTTTCCTGAAGCACCGCTCACAGAATTTTAATGGAAACACTGAACTACCAGAAGGTGTGTGTAAGATGGGTGCCACGCATGCTGGCTCAGGACCACATGCAGCAATGAGCTGATGCTTCCTGCGCATCTCTTCACTGCCTTTAGCCGAACAGGACAATTTTCTGGACTCAATTGTCATGGGTGACGAAATCTGGGCATACCACTTTAGACTTGAGATCAAACAACAATCATGCCAGTTCATAACTTTCTGAATAACATGGCAGCAAGCTGGTATGACATGGGCAGACAAAAACTGCCATAGCGTCTACAAAAATGTATTGACAGAATTGGTGATTATGTCGAAAAATAGCTAAATGTTCAAGCTGTAAACTGATGTAAACCATTGTAGAAATAAACAGGTCTATGTACTTATAAAAAGTAGAGACCTTCCTGTTAGAGGTAATAGGCTGAAGGTTTTGGTCCACAGGAGCAGAGGTTCTCTCTGTGGTGGCATAGTATCCACCCACAATGCGGCCTCTTGTGAGGTTAGGTTTATGAACTTTAGGAAGCAAGTAGAAAGTAGGAGTACAGGTAGTGGTGGGGTAAGGACTGATGTAGACTCAGGGTAGAGGTGATGGGATGGACCTAAGGACTCAAGGAATTGAGGAGTGACTGGAGATCCTGCTGGATTTCTGGAATGGGGTCATTGTGACAAGTGTGTAGATGGTTTCTGTAGATGTCAGGCTGTTTTCCATGTTGAAGTATTTGGAGAATGATGGTAAGGCAAGGTTCAAGGTTAGAAAATTCTGAAAAGTTGATAGGGGGTGATCTGGGGGGCAGTAGGGATGGGTCCTAGTTGGACAGAGGAGTAAACTGAGTTAGGCGTGGTCATTGTTGGTTTTGGATTGAGTCTGACTGGTAGGGTTGGTGTCAGAAAAGTGTTTCCACTGTAGGGATCAGTAGAAGGAGAGGATGTTTTCAACAAGTTCAGAATGATTGAATTTCGGAGTGGGTCAAAAGGTAAGGCCTTTGAAAAGGACTCATACTTCAGTGTGTCTGATACTTTTAGAGGTAAAGTTCATGACTATGTTGTGGGTCTATTTAGGTTATGGATTCTGTGTGGTAGTGGAAGGGAGTTTCTGAGTGTGTGGTAAATGTAATAAATCTGAAAAGAAGAGTTTGGTGGCTATCAGAGGATGTTTGATGGAGGCTAGAGTGCAGGTGGTGGATAGTGGTAGTCCAAGGCACGAGAAGGAGATGAACAGGTTGAAGAATCTTTTGAGATGACTTTGTGTGTGCCCTAGTTCCTGGAGGGCATAGATCTCAGTCTGCAAGATGGGACACAGGAATTTGGGATAAAAGAGCAGGAGAATTTTGCAGATGGAGAGGAGGTATTGCAAAGAGCTTTGGGCTTGATGTATATGGTTTTGCAGGACTAGGTTGGTGACAGCTATGAACAGATGGAATTTGAGCAGCAAAAGGTCATTGTGGAAGGAGGGGTTGCAGCCAGAGATGGGTAATTTGATGGTAAAGCTATTTGGGGGGGATTACATGAGTTATGCAACAAAACAGGAACAGTATGTGCTGTTTTCTATGAGAGATGACAACTAAGAAGCGGCTGTCTATTCGCTTGAGTAGCCACTGCCAAACTGTGGCCATGAGAGAGCTGGAACACCCAGTAGCTGAACATGCTGACTAACAATATGTGCTTCTCTTTAATGATTGTCTCACTGCCTGTGACATCTGAATTCTTCCAGTCAACATCATCTTCTCTGAATTGCACAAGTGGGAACTCTACTTACACTGTATCCTTCACACCCATAACCTGCTGGCCTAAACCTGTAATAGTCAGTTTTCCACCTACCTATCCTCTTCCCTGCTCCCACTCCAGTACCACACACATCTTCTATACCACTTCCCTTTCCCTTTCCCTACGTCTTCCCACCCCTACCCCCTACCCCCACCCCCACTTGCTCCAGCACAGCCTCCTTATGCTGCACCTAACAGCCACATCCTTGCATGCTCTGCCAGACTAGCATCGTCCCCAACCTGTAGCCTACTATGCCACCCTATCACCACCTCATGCCTCCTCCTTATCACCACCACACATACCAGCAGATTGCTGCTCCACCAAACACTGCCACAGTCGGGCTCTAGCAACCTGAGACAATGGCCATGTTCTATACTCGATGTTAACAAATTTCTCTTCTTCAGAAACGCTTTCCTTGCCATTGCTAGTGTACATTTTATATCCTCTCTACTTCAACCATCATCAGTTAATTTGCTCCCCAAATATCAAAACTCCTTTACTACTTTAAGTGACTCATTTCCTAATCTAATTCCCTCAGCATCACGCGATTTAACTTGACTACATTCCATTATCCTCGTTTTGCTTTTGTTGATGTTCATCTTATACCCTCCTTTCAAGACACTGTCCATTCCGTTCAGCTGCTCTTCCAAGTTCTTTGCTGTGTCTGACAGAATTACAATGTCATTGGCGAACTTCGAAGTTTTTATTTCTTCTCCATGGATTTTAATATCTACTCCGAAATTTTCTTTTGTTTCCTTTACTGCCTGCTCAATATACAGATTGAAAAACATTGGGGAGAGGCTACAACCCTGTCTCACTCCCTTCCCAACCACTGCTTCCCTTTCATGTCCCTCGACTCTTATAACTGCCATCTGGTTTCTGTACAAATTGTAAATAGCCTTTTGCTCCCTGTATTTTACCCCTGCCACCTTCAGAATTTGAAAGAGAGTATTCCAGTCAACATCCAAACTGATCTTCCCTGAGGTTGGCTTCTACCAGTTTTTCCATTCGTCTTAAAGAATTCGTGTTAGTATTTTGCAGCCGTGACCTATTAAACTGATAGTTTGGTAATTTTCACAACTGTCAACAGCTGCTTTCTTTGGGATTGGAATTATTATATTCCTCTTGGCGTCTGAGGGTATTTCGCCTGTCTCATACATTTTGCTTACCAGATGGTAGAGTTTTGTCAGGACTGGCTCTCCCAAGGCTGTCAGTAGTTCTGATGGAATGTTGTCTACTCCCGGGGCCTTGTTTCGACTCAGGTCTTTCAGTGCTCTGTCAAACACTTAACACAGTATCAGATCTCCCATATCATCTTCATCTACATCCTCTTTCATTTCCATAATATTGCCCTGAAGTACATCACCCTTTTATAGACACTCTATATACTTCTCCCACCTTTCTGATTTCCCTTCTTTGCTTAGAACTGGGTTTCCATCTGAGCTCTTGATATTCATGCAAGTAGTTCTCTTTTCTCCAAAGGTCTCCTTAATTTTCCTGTAGGTAGTATCTATCTCACCCCTAGTGAGATAAGCCACTACATCCTTACATTTGTCCTCTAGCCATCCCTGCTTAGCCATTTTGCACTTCCTGTCGATCTCATTTTTGAGACGTTTGTATTCCTTTTTGCCTGCTTCATTTACTGCATTATTATATTTTTTCTTTCATCAATTAAATTCAATATTTCTTCTGTCACCCCTCATCTTTTTACCTACTTGATCCTCAAAGCTACCCATTCTTCTTCTACTGTATTTCTTTCCCCCATTCTTGCCAGTTGTTCCCTTATGCTCTCTCTGAAACTCTGTACAACCTCTGGTTTAGTCAGTTTATCCAGGTTCCAGCTTCTTCAATTCCTGTCTTTTTGCAGTTTCTTCAGTTTTAATCTACAGGTCATAACCAATAGATTGTGGTCAGAGTCCACATCTGCCCCTGGAAATGTCTTACAATTAGAACCTGGTTCCTAAATCTCTGTCTTACCATTATATAATCTATCTGAAACCTGTCAGTATATACAGGCTTCTTCCATGTATACAATCTTCTTTTATGATTCTTGAACCAAGTGCTAGGTATGATTAAGTTATGATCTGGGCAAAATTCTACCAGGTGGCTTCCTCTTTCATTTCTTCCCCCCAATCCATATTCACCTACTATGTTTCCTTCTTGTAGTAGCTTACCCACACTCCTATTTTTTATTCATTGTTAAACCTACTCCTGCATTACCCATATTTGATTTTGTATTTATAACCCTATATTCACCTAACCAGAAGTCTTGTTCCTGCTGCCACCAAACTTCACTAATTCCCACTATATCCAACTTTAACCTACCCATTTCCCTTTTTAAATTTTATAACCTACCTGCCCGATTAAGGGATCTGACATTCCACACTCCGATTCGTAGAACGCCAGTTTTCTTTCTCCTGATAACGTCGTCCTCTTGAGTAGTCCCCGCCTGGAGATCCAAATGGGGAACTATTTTACCTCAGGAATATTTTACCCAAGAGGACGCCATCATCATTTAACCATACAATAAAGCTGCATGCCCTCGGGAAAAATTGTGGCTGAAAGATTCCCCTTGCTTTCAGCCGTTCGCAGTACCAGCACAGCAAAGCCATTTTGGTTAGTGTTACAAGGCCAGATCAGTCAATCATCCAGACTGTTGCCCGTGCAACTACTGAAAAGGCTGCTACCCTCTTCAGGAACCACACGTTTGTCTGGCCTCTCAACAGATACCCATCCATTGTGGTTTGCACCAATGGTACGGCTATCTGCATCGCTGAGGCACACAAGCCTCCCCACTAACGGAAAGGTCTATGGTTCATGGGGGGGACACTGACCTTATCTAATCTAATTACACCTGCTGCCCCTCTCTTCACACATATTTGCCTAATAACTTCCATCCCACTATTATCTTATTTTTACTATGTCTCTCTTTGAGTTTTCTGTTTTTCCACATCGATTTGAGTTCATTTTTATTTTTCCCTATAGGCCCTATTGACTCAGGTTTCACATTTTTTCATATTTCATTTGTTTTGTTCTGTCTATGCTTTTCCCAAATTTTTTGTACTTTTCTTATCCTCCAGCATAGAAAGTTGCTCCTTCCACCTGTGCAAGTACAGAAAAGTTTCCCTATCCCTATTTAGAATCCAGTTTCAAATAATGTTCCTGCATTGTTGTCCAGCTCATGGAATCCCCATAAATGGATTACCTTCAAATTACCCATCTCCATCTGCAGCCTCTGCTTCCATAATAACCTCTGCTTGTTCATATTTCATCACACCACAGTCCTCACCAACCTACTTCTGCAAAACCATATGACTCAGTCCCAAACTTCCTTACAAATACCTCCTCTCCATGCATAAAATTCTCCTGCTCTGGAATCCCAAATGCCTGTATCTCATCTCACAGACTGACACCCTAGCCTTTCAAGAAAAATAGCAGCTTGCACTATGCCACCTCAAAAAACTCTTCAACCTGTCCACCTCCACAAATACACAAAGTTTTTCAGTCTTGATTGCACTTTATTATTTCTGATTTAGATTATGCATGTTGGCTAACTACCATTATCAGATATGTTGTGAGACAAAAATGATAAACATGGAGTATACAATTCTTCGCAAATATTACAACATTATTTTTCATAAGAAAATAAAAGAACCATAAGAGCATGTTATATCAATAGATCACAAAATGAGAAGTGCTCACAATCATTAGAGTACAAATACAGTCATGTACATGAGTAAAACATACCAAGTCTAGATTATGTTTCTTGGAATTTAAATGGTTACCCAAAGCACTCTTGTATGACTTGTATGTATGCTCCATATATCTTGTCACAAAATTCTTACCACTCTAGCCTACATAAAATCTGTAGCAATCCCTGCTGGTATGGAGTGAATAAGCTCATACTGCCAGAGTCTGTGATCATGTGTGTGGGAGTTGCATTTGTGTGAGTGTGTGTGTATGTTGTCTATTTTTGACAAAGTCCTTTTTGGCTGAAAGCTCACTTTCCATCAGTTTTTTTGTTGTATCTAAGTGGTTATTATACTGGTCAGACCAGTAGAAATTTTGAAACAAGTATGGGGAGCATACATATGAATCCAATTAAGAATGCTTTGAGGAATCATTTAAATTCTGAGAAACATAATCTATATCCTATTACAGAAAGCCTTAAATCTTACACAAAGCAACCAAGGGCCATGTACTCAAAAATTTGGAAGAAGTTGAGCTATATTGACAAACTGCCTATTGGCTTCCGTCTCGGGTTCTTCGGCCGACGTTCATCTAGTGATTTTTCTGACGTTTCGCCAGCACGAGTGGCTGGCATTGTCAAAGCTTCACCCTCCATTGCCGGTGGTGAACTGGAGGCGAGCTCGCGGCCGCAGACTATATGTACCTGGCGCGCCAACGTCCGAGGGCTTCTCCACGGTCATTTCCGGTGCGGTTCTCCTCTTGCTACCTGCGACGGTCGTTCGCTGCAGTACGGGAAGCCAGGATCCGTTTACCTTAAGGCTTTCCTCCTTCTTGTTGAAACTGTTCGCGTGTTTTTGGATTTCTACAGCTTCTCTGAACAAGCGCGTGTGATAGTGCTTCTCTACAGCCAGAACTTCCGTGTCGGCGAATTTTATTGCGTGGTCGGTCTCATTCAGTGCGTGCTCTGCCACGGCCGATTTCTCCACCTGCCCCAACCTGCAATGTCGCTTATGCTCTTTGATCCTGGTGTTAATGGACGATCCATTAACACCAGGATCAAAGAGCATAAGCGACATTGCAGGTTGGGGCAGGTGGAGAAATCGGCCGTGGCAGAGCACGCACTGAATGAGACCGACCACGCAATAAAATTCGCCGACACGGAAGTTCTGGCTGTAGAGAAGCACTATCACACGCGCTTGTTCAGAGAAGCTGTAGAAATCCAAAAACACGCGAACAGTTTCAACAAGAAGGAGGAAAGCCTTAAGGTAAACGGATCCTGGCTTCCCGTACTGCAGCGAACGACCGTCGCAGGTAGCAAGAGGAGAACCGCACCGGAAATGACCGTGGAGAAGCCCTCGGACGTTGGCGCGCCAGGTACATATAGTCTGCGGCCGCGAGCTCGCCTCCAGTTCACCACCGGCAATGGAGGGTGAAGCTTTGACAATGCCAGCCACTCGTGCTGGCGAAACGTCAGAAAAATCACTAGATGAACGTCGGCCGAAGAACCCGAGACGGAAGCCAATAGGCAGTTTGTCAACAAGTGGCCACGAAAGCCTCAACAATTTTGAGCTATATTCTCACAGAAAAAGGCAGTCACAATGGGTGATAAAGGAGAAGATGGATTTTAGTAATTTTTTTTTTTTTGACATCATCTATGAACCACTGCGACATCTGAGTGCTTTAAAAAACCAACCCACCACAACCACTTCATTTTTTATTGGCTACACATGGATTATGCATTGGTTGCCTTGGAATCATTTTACCTTTGATTCTGTCATTGCCTTTTATTTTATTTTTGCAAACGACTCTTGATTTTTAGCTGTTTTTGAGATCCATGATTTCTCTCTTTTTGGTCTGCAGCCTTGCATTTTGTGATGCAATATTTTACTGTAATCTGTCTTACATTGTTACATCAAGCTAGTTAAAAATCTTACAAGAGCTACACAGATGAACTTGTATGATCCATATGGATTGGTCATTTAAATGTTTACATAGCACATTAATAAAAAAAAGAAAGTACATTTTTAATCTAATTTACATTCTTATTCATGTTTGTGCTTATCTGTTCTAAAGTGGGCTGTTATGTTTTAACCACCTGATGGCAGCTGAACAATTTACCTTCTTACTGGTGACTGTGTCACTCCCAATATGCATGTACACTTTGTATGAGTATGTTCTACTTGTCATTACACAATGCACTGATGTTTTAAAGGATTTATTATGTGTTACTCAAGTGTGTTATTGTATTTGTACCCTATTGATTGTGAGTACTTATCATTCTGTGGTCTACTGAAATAATGTGAATCACATTATCTTTTATTTTTTTATGATCTGTGATCTACTGAAATAACGGGAATCACATTATCTTTTTTTTTTTTTTTTAATGAAAACCTTTTTTGTAATATGTGCAAGGAACTGTACATATTCCATGTTTATACTGTTTGTTACATGACAGATATGATGATGGTAGTTAGCTGAAATACATAACCAAAATCAGAAATAATCATGTGCGACCAAGACTGAAAAATATTGTGTGTATGTACATGGTTATGGTCATTGAGCTGTACAACAACATCATGCCAGCCATTTCGTACGTCTCCTAATCTCACTTTGGGCTACCACTATCCACCACCTCTATGAGAGCCTCCATCTCATAGTCACCAAACCTTACCTTGCAGACCTACTAACATTTATCACACCCCGAGGAACTCCCTCCCATCACCATACAGAATCCACAACCTAAACTGACCTGCAAGATGGTCATGAGCCTGTCCTCCAAAATCCTTAATCCCATAGAAGTGCCAGTCCTTTTCAAAGGCCATAACTTTTACCCCACTCCCAAATTCAATCAATCTCAACCTTAAGACCTTCTCTCTTTCTCCTGATCCCTGAAAAAGAAAAATTTTTCTGCTACCAACCCTATCATTCAGACTCAATCCAAAACCAACACTGATTCCTGTTTGACTTGGTTCATGCCACCACACAACTGTGATACACCACCACTGACCCCAAACCACCCTCTGTTAACTTCACAGAGTTCTTTAACCTTGAATCTTGCCTCACCATCATTCCCCAAATGGAAACCAACCTTACATCCGAGAAAGGACTGCAGTTCACCACTTCAAACTGACCCCTCTCTTATAATCCTATCTGCTGATAATGGGTCCACACTGTGGTTATCAACCACACCGGGTAGAGGGATATTGCCAGCTGTCAGATACATCCACCTATAAACCCTGCCACAGTGACACAATACCAGAAACCCAGCAGGATCTCCAATCCCTCCTTAAATCCTTAGGTTCATTCCAGCATGTCTTGCCTGAGTTTCTCTCTCTCTCGCACTCCTACCTTCAACATGTCCACAGAGAGGATCGCTGCTCTCATGGACTAACACTATAAGCCTATCACCTGTAACATATCCTTCTGTATATATGACATCTACTACTTTCTCCACTGACTTTCCACAGTTGGTATGAGGTTCAATTTAAAATGAACATGTTTCATAACAAGAAGCTTTAACAAAGAAATATCTTTGTGATCTTGGCTTTAGAAAGTTTTTAGCAAGTAAAATAGCTTGCTCCTTCTGTCTCCTCAAAATGAGAAAATTCAATTTACACAGCTCCTGTTCCTTTACACCTGGCACCCTGCTCATAACTACCAGTGCCAACTCCCTCTGCACTAATATCCCCAATGCCCAAGGCCTTGGCACTATTGAAAAATACCTTTCTAAATGCCCAACTGACTCCCAGCCTACTACTTCCTTCCTGGTCATCATGTCCAACTGTATCACCACCCACAATTATTTCTCCTTTGAAGACATCAATTACAAACAAATTCTTGGTACAGCAATGGGAACCAACAAGGCACCATTCAATGCCAACCTATTCATGAGCCATCTACAGGGATCTTTCCTAACCACTCAGAATTCTAAACCTTCACCTGGTTCAAAATCACTGATGACATCTTCATGATCTGGACCAAAGGTGAGGACACCCTACTAATATTACTCCAGAACCTCAACACCTCCTCCCCCATTCACTTCACGTGGTTCTCCTCAACCCAACAAGCAACCTTTTGTGATGTTGACCTCCACTTCAAGGACAGCTACATCAGTACCTCCGTCGACATCAAACCTAACAGCCACCAACAATGTCTCTACTTTGACAACTTCCACCCCTTCCATACCAAGGAGTCCCATCCATACAGCCTAGTCGCCTGTGGTCACTGCATCTGCAGTGATGATACCTGTTATCATATTCTGAAATGAGGAATATTCTCCTCATACCTTCCATAATTCTATTCCACCACTCACTGAACCTATGCAACATCTGCCCTTACTCCACTCCTGCTCCCAAGCCATTGCCTCATGGCTCAGATGCCAGTATCAGATCTTGATGAAAGACCCATTCCACACATTCTGTTACCACTTACTCCAGTCCTGTCACAGGCATCTCCTAACTCATCAAAGGCAGGGCCACCTGTGAAAGCAGCCACATGATGTACCAACTCAGCTGCAACCACTGGTCTGCTTTCTGTGCAGCCAAGACAACTTATAAGCTGTCTGTCCTCATAAATGGCTATTGGCAAACTGAGTTCGAGTAGCTGAACATGCCATCCAACATTATGTACTTTACTTTAATTACTGCTTCACAGCTTGTGTTATCTGGATTCTTCCTACCGACATCAGATTTTCTGAACTGCACAGAGGGGAACTTTCCCTACAACATATCCTTCATGCTCATGATCCCCTGGCCAAAACCTTCATTAGTCCTTGACACCCGTCTACCGGTACCCTTCCCAGTTCCAACTCCTATACTACACACGTCTTTTATCCCACTAATGTGCCTACAAGTCCTTTCCCCTTCTCTACTTCTCTCCTCTCCCCACCCCTCTAGACTATCAATACTGCACCTAACAGCTCTATCTTGTCTCCATTAAGTCTCAGCACAGTCCATCAGGCAGCACTCAAATCTTTCCCCTCCCAAACCCTATCCATCGCCTCCCTACTTCATGCTTCTTCATTACCCTCACCGCCCATCCTAGCAGATAGCTGCTCCATCAGACGCAGTCAGGCTCTAGTGCCCTGAGACAGTGGGCATGTTTGTCTGAGTTACCCTTGTGCGTATATGTGTGCGTGTTCTCTATTGCACAAGAAGAACTTTGTCTGAAAGCTTTAGTATTTTAGTAGTCTTTTACATCGTGTTTGTTTGCAACTCAGTGCCTCCTCTGTATAATGAGTAGCAACCTATCTTTCTATATTGTTGTGTTCATCCTTTGGTGGACTGCATACAAGTGATCCTAGATGCAAGAACTTCCAGGCTTTTTAACTGTAAGAAAGGGATTATCATCACCCCATTTTCAACCAAATAATCAAATTTAAGTATCTGCTGTGTAACTTTCTGCTACAATCTTTTTGAAATATGTAACATTCTTTTAAAATCAACAGAAGTAAAATACAAATTTACTGAATTTTAATTTCAATGATAGTACCTTTTGCAGCAGAATGCATGAGAATAACAAACTCTCACTCTGTTATGGACAAGAATGCACAAGAACCAATTCCTCCCCAGCCACAATATAATCCTGAACATTCTATATTCCACTGAAACATTGTCAACCAGCCTGGAGAATTTCCGTGAGTCAGTTAGTCAGTGATTTAAATTCCTATGCTGCATGGAAATTGGAGTAGCCATCTTCAGCTCAGTAAAGCTTCTTGCAAGTCAAACACCCAAGTGTCAAACATTCAGGTTTCAAGCTACCTTGTGCCACCTGGTGCAAACTCAACTGCATCAGCAATAGCAGCTCCTACTCTTCACAGCTAAGGACAGTGGGGCTCTTCAAGTTACTACTACAGTGAGGTATTGCAGGCGGTGCCAAATGTCACACTGGATTGCACCTTGTGTACTTTCATCAAAATCCTGGATGAATTGCACTGGGCTAGTTCTGTATCTATAAAGATGGTTCCTAACACCTGGACATTCAACTATAATTTTTCTTTTTGTTTATTTCATTGGTTGTTCATTCTTTTCCTTGGTGATTGTATAATGTTTGTAACAGTCCAATAGCATCAGGAGCCAATGGAGACACCACAACTTCTCAGGGTGTCACAGCAGTATACACACTGCAATCACTAATCTTATTGTGTACTAATTAAACTAAACTAAACTCCATCCGAACAGGCCTTGGAAGGCCCAACAGTACCAACTGGCTGCCATGTCATCTTCAGTCCACAGGAGTCACTGGATGCAGATATGGAGGGGCATGTGGTCAGCACACCGCTCTCCTGGCCATATGTCAGTTTACACGACTGGAGCCGCTACTTCTCAATCAAGCAGCTCCTCAGTTTGCCTCACAAGGACTGAGTGCACCCCACTTGTCAACAGTGCTCACCAGACCACATGGTCACCCATCCAAGTGCTAGCCCAGCCTCACAGTATTTCACTTTAGTGATCTGACTGGAACCAGTGTTACCACTGCGGCAAGGCCGTTGGCAATCTTATTGTGTACAAGTACCGCATTACATTAGCTTTGTGCTAATGTTTGGACTTTGTGGTCTTTCACAGGCAAGAATTTCATTCTAGAAATTTGTACCAGGATTGGATGTTGTTATTAAAACAGAGTATCCTAGAGTGCATTTTGACAATGGGGAATTGTGCGCTTGAAGTACATGGCAGAGCGTACAGCCCACTGAACCAGTTATTTGAGCTTTTCCCATTCCATTCACGTATGGAGCATGGGAAAAATGATGGTATAGATGCCTCTGTGTGTGTGCTGTAATTAATCTAATCTTATCCTCACGGCCCCTATGGGAGCAATACGTAGGGGGTTGCAGTATACAGGGTGTTACAAAAAGGTACGGCCAAACTTTCAGGAAACATTCCTCACACACAAATAAAGAAAAGATGTTATGTGGACATGTGTCCATTTCCATGTTAGAGCTCATTTTAGTTTCGTCAGTATGTACTGTACTTCCACGATTCACCGCAAGTTGGCCCAATTGAAGGAAGGTAATGTTGACTTCAGTGCTTGTGTTGACATGTGACTCATTGCTCTACAGTACTAGCATCAAGCACATCAATACGTAGCATCAACAGGTTACTGTTCACCACAAACGTGGTTTTGCAGTCAGTGCAATGTTTACAAATGCGGAGTTGGCAGATGCCCATTTTATGTTTGGATTAGCACGGGGCAATTGCCGTGGCGCGGTACGTTTGTATCAAGATAGATTTCCAGAACGAAGGTGTCCCGACAGGAAGAAGTTCGAAGCAACTGATCGGCGTCTTAGGGAGCATGGAACATTCCAGCCTATGACTCGTGATTGGAGAAGACCTAGAACGACGAGGACACCTGCAATGGACGAGGCAATTCTTCGTGCAGTTGACGATAACCCTAATGTCAGCGTCAGAGAAGTTGCTGCTGTACAAGGTAACGTTGACCACGTCACTGTATGGAGAGTGCTACGGGAGAACCAGTTGTTTCCATACCATGTACGGCATGTGCAGGTGCTATCAGCAGCTGATTGGCCTCCACGGGTACATTTCTGTGAATGGTCATCCAACAATGTGTCAATTCTCATTTCAGGGCAAATGTTCTCTTTACGGATGAGGCTTCATTCCAACGTGATAAAATTGTAAATTTTCGCAATCAACATGTGTGGGCTGATGAGAATCCACACGCAATTGTGCAATCACATCATCAACACAGATTTTCTGTGAACGTTTGGACAGGCATTGTTGGTGATGTCTTGATTGGGCCCCATGTTCTTCCACCTACGCTCAATGGAGCACGTTATCATGATTTCATACAGGATACTCTACCTGTGCTGCTAGAACATGTGCCTTTACAAGTACGACACAACATGTGGTTCATGCACGATGGAGCTCCTGCACATTTCAGTCGAAGTGTTCGTACGCTTCTCAACAACAGATTCGGTGACCGATGGATTGGTAGAGGCGGACCAATTCCATGGCCTCTACGCTCTCCTAACCTCAACCCTCTTGACTTTCATTTATGGGGGCATTTGAAAGCTCTTGTCTACGCAACCCCGGTACCAAATGTAGAGACTCTTCGTGCTCATATTGTGGATGGCTGTGATACAATACGCCATTCTCCAGGGCTGCATCAGCGCATCAAGGATTCCATTCGACGGAGGGTGGATGCATGTATCCTCGCTAACGGAGGACATTTTGAACATTTCCTGTAACAAAGTGTTTGAAGTCACACTGGTACGTTCTGTTGCTGTGTGTTTCCATTCGATAATTAATGTGATTTGAAGAGAAGTAATAAAATGAGCTCTAACCTGGAAAGTAAGCATTTCCGGACACATGTCCACATAACATATTTTCTTTCTTTGTGTGTGAGGAATGTTTCCTGAAACTTTGGCTGTACCTTTTTGTAACACCCTGTATTTCTAGTGTCATCATTTAAAGACCACTCTTGAAATTTCATCAGTAGACTTTCTTGCGATAGTTTCCATCTATTTTCAAGAGTCTGCCAGCTAAGTTCTTTCAACATCTCAGTGACACTCTCTGAAAAATCAGTCCCATGCTGGTACAGCAACTGTCTGAAGTTTAATGTTGAAATTTTTTGCAAATTTGAGATGTGCAACAAGCAGTTAGCAACCACTATTAGGGCAGTGCATGCTAAATTAACTGACATGACTGTGTTAACAATTCAATCTGCAGTCTAAGCTAACTATTAAATCACTGAAATGTAGGCTTATTGACATACAGATTCAAACGAATTCAGTGACAAAGAGACTGAATGCAGTATAAACTTCACAACTATAAACCAGTACAAGACAAACTTTAAAATTTGTGGTATTGGACAGCATGCTCCTCTGTCTTTTATCACTAAACATTGACTATTGCCTCGTTTAAAGAGAATAGTGTACGAACTGCTGCTGGATTTTGGCGGTGTCCCCACTTTCTTCTTTCTACTTATCGGACAGTGATACAATTGTATCAGATAATTGTCAATATTGTAACCTCATTTCCACAATTTTTAATTGGGTTCTACTGTATTCATGGTTCTTGTGCTTGATTTCAAAATTTAATAAATGCACTGGAGATGATCAACATGGCGAAAACCCTGGAAAGCTATTTTGCAACGCAGCACCACAGCGATCCATTTCACAGGTCAGGTCATAGTGTGCTACTTCGGCAACCCTCCTAATCACAATCATGGTACAAAGGCTGCCATGCCATGACTTTAATTCACTTTTCTTACAGCAGTAATCTCACTACTACTCGTGGACTTCTGGGTAGATGTTCCCACAGTAACCTTAGCTACACCTAAACATTGGTTAAGGAATATACTCAGTATCACATCACACTAAACTCAGTGTTCTAACTTACCTTTCAGTAGATATAATCATGTACTACTGTACTTACAATTATTGCATCCAATAAATATCTGCCTCCCATAGGTAGACCAAGCAAATGTCGCTTTTTTGCTACAAAGTGTCAGTATTAAGTTTTTTCCTTTGGTATTTTGAATTATGTGTGCTATGGTTGTATTTCCAAACTACATTTTTCTTTTGTAAATTGACATACCTTTTCCTTTTCAGCTTGAAATTTCTGCCGGACCTGCTCATGGGCAGTCTCCAGTCGGCAGCGTCTGCGCTCATATAACTGTGTCAAACGCATACGCTCTGCCACACCCCTGTCTACTGTTGCTGCATCAACCTCACGTTTCACACGTACCATTTCATCACGGTCACGGTGAACTTTAGCAAGAGCTTTCACCTCATCACGTCGTGCACTTTGTAAACGCCTCATAACTTCTGCTGTCTCACGATCTAGCAAGGCCCTTAGCAGTTTCATTTGTGATGCCTGAGATGCTGCCATCAACTTCTCCACTGCTGAGAAAACCTGTGTGCAAAATGTCATTATTACATTGGTTCCATCGATTACAAATACACATTAAAATAATCTGAAATTGAAATTGACAGTGACTTTATGTTTTGTCCTCAAATCGGTTAGTATCTGTGGTATTTGTCTGACTGCAATTCTGTTGTGATGAATGAACTGTTTGCTGCAGTCCATAAAATGCAAGTCAAAATTTATTATTTTTATTTTCTGTCATGCCAAACATATAACAAAATATTAATAATTCTCAATGCACTCACTATTGTTTGGTATTAAGTGATGTGTTAAATGCTTGGCAGAACATGAAGACAATATTAAATAGGAAACTCTTCCTAATGTTCTGCAAAATTATGTTTATTTAGTCACAAACTGGTTTGAGATTACTTAGGCCATAGTCAGGTGGCAACCGAATGTTGTAAACACAGATAAAATGACACGAGACTTACACAGACATTATTTATACAGAAAATCAAAAGACACAACAGTGATGACACATAGAGTGTTTATGTGTATGTTTGTGAAGGAAAGTTTTACATTTTTATGTCACTATTATGAAAAGGATAGATTGCTACTCATCATACAGTGGAAATGTTGAGCCACAAAAAGGCTTAACAAAAAGACTGCTAAACAGTAAACTTTCAGCCAAGAGGTCCTCTTCTGAATTAAACAACATACCTGCGCATATTCATACAAATGCTACTCAGACACACATGATCACTGTCTTTGGCTGCTGATGCCAGATTGCGAGCAATTGGAAATCATGGGAGAAGCAATCTGCAAGGTGAAGGTAAGGAGGAGGGGATTGGGGTTGGGAGGGGGAGGGATAGCAGGGGAGGGGTGGGGGATGGTAAAATGCTGCTTGTGGAAGCATATAGGAATAAGGTGGAGAGAGGGTAGGACAGTTAGGTGTAGTCAGAAGTTAAGACAGAGAGTGGGGGCGGAGTGGAGGAGGGGTGGGAAGGGGGGGGGGGGTGGAGAAGGAAAGATGTAAAGGGATCGTGGGTGTGTTGGTGGAATAGAAAGCTATGTAGTGATGGAGTGAGAACAGGGAAGGGAATAGGTGAGTGATGGACAATGACTAATGAAGTCTGAGGCAAGGATGGTAACAGGAACATAGGATATATTTGCAGGGAGAGTTCCCACCTGCACAATTCAGAAAAGCTGGTGCTGGTAGGAAGAACCTAGATGGCACAAGCTATGAAGTAGTCATTGAAACGAAGTACACTGTGTTGAGCAGCATGCTCAGTAACTGTGTGTTCCAGCTGTTTCTTGGTCACATTTTGTTGGTCACTATTCGTGTGGACAGACAGTTTGTTGGTGGTCAAGCCCATGCAGAATGCAACACAGTGGTTACAGCTTAGCTTGTAGATCACATGACTGGTTTCACACGTAGCCCTGCCTCTGATGGAATAGTTGATGTTTGTGGCTGGACTGGAGTAGGTGGTGGTGGGAGGATGTACGAGACAGGTCTATTACAAGGATATTAGCCATTGGGCAAGGGGCTGGGAGCAGGGTTGTGTAGGGATGGATGAGGATATTGTGGAGGTTCAATGGGTGGTGGAATACCACTGCAGGAAAGGAGGGAAGGATGTGTGTAGGACATCCCCCAATTCAGAGTACAGTGTGAGGTAGTCGAAACCCTGGCAGAGAATGTGATTCAGTTGCTCCAGTCCTGAGTGGTATTGAGTCATGTGGAGAATGCTCCTCTTTGGTCAGATGGTGGGACTTTGGGAGGTGGTGAGTGGCTAGAGAGATAAAGCATGGGAGATCTGTTTTTTGTACAAGGTTGGGAGGGCAATTATGGTCTGTAAAGGCCTCAATGAGGGACTTGGTATATTTTGAGAGGCCAGCTTGTCATTACAGATGCAACAGCCATGGGTGGCTAGGATGAGTGGAAGGGACTTCTTGGTATGGAATGGGTGGTAGCGGTCGAACTGGAGGTATTGTGGTGGTTGGAAGGTTTGATATGGACAGAGGTATTGCTGTAACCATCTTTTTGAGATGGTGGTAAACACTGAGGAAGATGGCTTTTTGGGTCGTGGAGGACCAGGTGAAATGATTGGGGTGGAGGCGTTGAGGTTCTGGACGAATGTGGACAGGGTGTCCGCTCTCTTGATCCAGATCACGAAGATGTCACCAATGAATCTCAATCAGGTGAGGGGTTTGGGATTCTGGGCAGTTAAGAAGGATTCCTCTAGGTGGCCCATGAATTGGTTAGCATAGGATTGTGCCATGGAGGTGCCAGTTGCCGTATGCTAGGTTTGTTTGTAATTGTAAGTGAGGATATAGTTGGTCATGGTGACGAGGAAGGACATTGTATGTTTGGAATCTGCCAGGTGTTGGGAAAGGTAGTGTTTAATAGCAGCAAGGCCAGGGGCAAGTTCATTTGCATCCTTCCTACCAACACCATCTTTTCCGACTACACCTAGTTGCCCTACCCTCTCACCACCACACCTGTGTATGCTCCCATAAGCAGCACTTTATTGTCCCCCACCCCCAAAAGCAGCACTTTATTGTCTCCCACCCCTATCTTGCTATCCCTCCCTCTCCCTGCCCCAGCCTCCTCCTTCCCCCACCATCCAGATTGCTTCTCCCATTATTTGCAGATGCTTGCAGTCTGGCCACCAGAGACAGTGGTCATGTGTGTGTGAGTTGTGTTAGCATGAATGTGCATGTGAATGCTGTATGATTCAGAAGGCCTTTTGGTTGAAAGTTTAATTGTTTAACAGTCTTTCTGTTGTGCCTGTCTGCAACTCAGAATCTCCACTATATGGTGTGTAGCATCCTATCCTTTTCATAATATTGTCATTATTCCATTCTGGATTTTATATTATTACATTTTATGTCGTATAGAAATTGTTAAATTTAACTGAAAAAGGTAAAATAAAGTTTTTTATCTGGAGATACATTTAACAACATCAAAGTATAATTGAATTAGCAATTTTAATCTAGTATTTGGATAACAAAAATTTAGTTTAAGAGAGGAGAAAAAGGAAATTGTGTTTGATCATATTATACTAAGATGGCATTCTATGTCATGTTTGTTTTTTGTTGGTATTTCTAGTAGGTTCATCTTCTGGCTTTCCTTAAGAGAATGTAAAACTTCACAGTCTCAAACAGTAGAAAGTCCTGAAATAAATAACAGCAATAGAAAGAATAGATTTTTTACTCACCACAAAGAGTAAGCATGAGTTGCAGTTAGGCACTATGAAAATTATATTTCTAGGATTCTTTTTCATTCTGCTTGTCTGTGACTCAGTGTCTCCTCTGTCTGGTAAGCTTCACTATCTACATCATATGAGTGGTTTTTGTTACAAGGCGTTTGGTAAAGGTTGAATATTCTTTTCTTAATCTGCAGCTTATCCCACATGTAGATAACCTTACTCCCACAGTTCTGCCTGACTGACAGACACATACTTTTCTGCAATGTTTGCATGTGATTTTATACACACCACTCTGTCCCAATAGTTGTACTTTATCTTTAATATTGAATAAAAATTTTGATATGCTGTTGGTTTTATAACATCCAGGTCTATAGTTGTGAGGCTTTGACTTTTTTTTGTAAAGTTATCTAACATTTTGCCAAGATATGGTATGAGGCACTAATTTTTGTAACTACTCATATCTGCTCTATTAACTGAATCTGCCTTTCAAACATAACTAAAAATTACACCACTTCTGTATGCTGGCCAACAGGAACCATTCAGTAGTTACAAAAATTGGTTCATCATCCACACATTGGCAAAATTCAGATAAACTCACAAAAAAGTTAAAATCTTGCAACTACATATAATACTGTGAATTGTGGATCATGGTTTATTAGATAAGAAAGCTAAGGCCGCAAGAATATTTGTGATCTTACAAAAGCATTTGACTCTGTAAACCATGCCCTGATGCTTTTCAAACTCAACAGGTATGGAATATGGGATATTGCCTTGAAATGGTTTGAATCATATGTCTTGGAGAGGAAACAAAGGGTAATAATCACATAAAAAGGACCAGATCACTTCTCTGAGTGGAAAACTGTGTCACAAGTTTCTCCTCAAGGCTCATTTTATTCCTGTTCTGTGTAAATTACTTGCCTCTCAATATAAATACTCATTTAACTTTGTTTACGGATGATAGTTCTGCCCTAATTGAAAATGAAAATTCTGACAATATACCACAGAGTGTCATGAATACATTAAGTTACCTGTCAACATGGTTCAGTCAAAATGGCTTAAGGCTAAACATTTCAAAAACCCACATGATGAGTTTCAAAACCAAACATTCAAAAACTAAAGAAATCTGTGTCACTCTCAACAATAAAAAAAATGGAAGAACTTGACTCAGTCAGGTTCCTGGGAATAAACTTAAACAGATCTTTGAGTTGGAATTCTCATGTAGAATACCTAGCAAATAAATTAAAGAGCCTTGCATTTGTAATGGAAATTTGAGCCTGTGCCACTGATATGACTACCAGGAAAATATCATATTATAGCTGCTTTGAATTGGTTATTCGATATGGCATAATTTTTTGGGGACACTCAGAAAATGAATTTTAAAGTTGCAAAAAAGAATCATTTGCAACATGTGCCTTTATTTAAAGACCTAAAAATATTAACTGTCCCCTCTTTATACATCTTTTAGATGTCATGTAACACAAGACATAAAGAGAACTTTATGCTCACCTCTCATTGCTTAAAACTGCATGCTCAGACTCCTCAGTATATAGCCATGAAAATTTACAACACAATAAAAGGGTGTGACATAATGAATATGAAGATAAATATTTTAAAAAGCAAGTTACATGATTTTCTAATTGAATGATTCTATTACTCTGTGGAAGATTTCTTGAAGGACGAAATGATACTCTGAGGTGGATCCCTAAAATGGAGTAAAAATGAATGGTAGTTACAGTAGATGTAAATACTCTAAGTTTGACAAATTTCAAGTAAGTAAACTCTCCACAAAGTATTATTGTAAGTGTGACAAAATTTTAAATAAGCAAATTGTAACCTTGACATGTCTCCTGTACTTCAGACATATGTTCTGAAATTGTGTACATTATGAGATGAATAAAACACATTTCACATTTCTCATATTCTATATAATCTAAATCACTTGTTTCAGATAAAGGAGACACATCCAACACCCGGTCCTCACAGCTTTACTTCTGCCAGTACCTCGTCTCCTGCCTTCCAAACTTTACAGAAGCTCTCCTGCGAAGGTTCGCAGGAGAGCTTCTGTAAAGTTTGGAAGGTAGGAGACGAGGTACTGGCAGAAGTAAAGCTGTGAGGACCGGGCGTGAGTCGTGCTTCGGTAGCTCAGACAGTAGAGCACTTGCCCGCGAAAGGCAAAGGTCCTGAGTTCGAGTCTCGGCTAGGCACACAGTTTTAATCCGCCAGGAAGTTTCATATCAGCGCACACTCCGCTGCAGAGTGAAAATCTCATTCTGGAGACACATCCATATTGTGGTAAAATTGCACCATAAACATAGAACAGCTGATGTTAACAAACAACATTACAATAAAACAATTTTGTTACAGTATTCAAACAAACAATAAAAAATCTGACACTTAATTAGCACTTGCTCAAATGATCATTTCCATCCTTTATGATTTCTTCTACTAAGTACTAGTTCCCACAAAATCTGCTGTAGCCTTGCTTTTAGAATCTTTGGCTTCATATTAAATATGTTCTTGCCTGTTAACTTGATATATATATATATATAGTTATAATAGAAGGAAACATTCCACGAAGGAAAAATATACCTAAAAACAAAGATGATGTGACTTACCGAATGAAAGTGCTGGCAGGTCGACAGACACACAAACGAACACAAACATACACACAAAATTCAAGCTTTCGCAACAAACTGTTGCCTCATCAGGAAAGAGGGAAGGAGAGGGAAAGACGAAAGGATGTGGGTTTTAAGGGAGAGGGTAAGGAGTCATTCCAGTCCCGGGAGCGGAAAGACTTACCTTAGGGGGAAAAAAGGGCGGGTATACACTCGCACACACACACATATCCATCCACACATATACAGACACAAGCAGACATCAGAAAGCAATTGGAGATCTGGTATGAAAAAAGACGAAAAAGTGTTGGTTAAGTTGATCCTGTGGTGAACTTGGGTTGGTAGACAGCGATGTGCAAAAAGGTTAGGTGGTTGTGTTGCCGCTAAATCACGTTAAAGGACGGAGAAATTCGGGAAAATTTCGAGAAAATTTCGAAAAAACGTATTAAAGGAGTGGTGTTGTGGTGAAAGATTACGAAAATGGGGCTAACAATTGTAGAAATAATGACGTTAAAACCTGTGGGGAGCGGCTAAAATGATCAGTGAAGTGCGAAAAACGGAAGTGGAAATAAAGTTAGAGTTATTAGAACTAGTCGAAATGGTTGTTAAATACGTGAAGGCAGCTGTTATTGAACTAGAAACGGTGGATTTTATAGCAGCGGTAGTGTTGAAGGCGGAAAATAAAATTTTTTGGTTATGGTTGGGAAGTGGGTTACGTATTGTTGAGCATATATAGGCGGGATAAAATTGTATAGTAGATTACGGTAAAAGGGGAAGGTGAATACAAAGTGAAACTACTGGTAAAAACAGAAAGAGAAAATAAAGAGAAAAAAGAGAAATAAGACGACAGGAAAGATTTCGAAATGCAAAGGCGACAATAACAAACGTAATTGTTGGGTACAAATTAATGATATGGTTATAATAGAAGGAAACATTCCACGAAGGAAAAATATACCTAAAAACAAAGATGATGTGACTTACCGAATGAAAGTGCTGGCAGGTCGACAGACACACAAACGAACACAAACATACACACAAAATTCAAGCTTTCGCAACAAACTGTTGCCTCATCAGGAAAGAGGGAAGGAGAGGGAAAGACGATAGGATGTGGGTTTTAAGGGAGAGGGTAAGGAGTCATTCCAGTCCCGGGAGCGGAAAGACTTACCTTAGGGGGAAAAAAGGACGGGTATACACTCGCACACACACACATATCCATCCACACATATACAGACACAAGCATGTCTGCTTGTGTCTGTATATGTGTGGATGGATATGTGTGTGTGTGCGAGTGTATACCCATCCTTTTTTCCCCCTAAGGTAAGTCTTTCCGCTCCCGGGACTGGAATGACTCCTTACCCTCTCCCTTAAAACCCACATCCTTTCGTCTTTCCCTCTCCTTCCCTCTTTCCTGATGAGGCAACAGTTTGTTGCGAAAGCTTGAATTTTGTGTGTATGTTTGTGTTCGTTTGTGTGTCTGTCGACCTGCCAGCACTTTCATTCGGTAAGTCACATCATCTTTGTTTTTAGGTATATATATATATATATATATTGTCATCCCCACATACTGTGGAGTCCATGGGTATAATTTCTATTGGTGCATGGGTAGCATATTTTTTTTTTATTCCTCATGTTATATGTGTGGCTCAAATGATTCTCCTCAAATAATTTTTAACTGCTGTGTAGGATATTATAATTTCATAAATGCATGTGGAGGGAACAGTTAGGATTTGTATTTCCAGAATAATGGGTGACAAGATTCTGTTTGCTATTCATACACATATCTGATAACTTCCTTCTGTAGTTTCAGTATTAGAGACACACTATTTGAACTTCTCCAGGAAATTATACCATAGCTAACGACAGACTCAAAGTAACCAAGATGTGCTATTTTTCTTGTACTCAAGTCAGTAGAATTGCTAGTTATTGCATTGAAAATGCAAAACTGCTTACTTTTCTGACATTCATTTAGTTGTGCCTCTATGCGACTAAGCATCTTCCCTACATGATGCATAGCAACTATCCTTTTCATAATATTGTTACATTCCGTCCCAGATTTTCCATGAAAAATGCTTAGTTTATCTGATAGGAATCAAAATATCCATTCCAACTTAAGTTCTTGTCCACATTTAGGCCTAGGAATTTGATCATGTCATCTTCTTCCAAAGTTATGTTGTATTTTAATTTCCAAATATTTTGAATATTTGGTTCTGAAATGAACCATATGGGTTTTTGCACAGTTCAGTTTCAACCCATTTAACTGGAATCAGTTTTCTAGAGTATCCAGTGTGCTTACGATGGAGCTCATAATTTATTCAGCATCATAATCTTCAATTAAAACAGAAGCATTGTCTGCAAATAGAACTGGTGGGGTATTTATATTTATGGGCAAGTCATTTATGTAGCATAAGAACAGGATTGGTCCCAAAAACGAGCCTTGAGGTACACCTTATGATACTGTACTCTAACACCACCAGCATACCAAAAATTTTATTAATAGACAAACTGCAACTCTTTCTCACAGGGTGTGTATAAAATCACATGCAAATACAGAGGAAAAATATATGCTGATCAGTCAGGCAGGGCTGTGACAATTAGATTAGCCGCGCAGGATTAGCCGAGCGGTGTAAGGCGCTGCAGTCATGGACTATGTGGCTGGTCCTGACGGACGTTCAAGTCCTCCCTCGGGCATGGGTGTGTGCGTTTGTCCATAGGATAATTTAGGTTAAGTACTGCGTAAGCTTAGGGACTGATGACCTTAGCAGTTAAGTCCCATAAGATTTCACACACATTTGAACATTTGAACAATAAGGTTATCTGAACATGAGAGACGGTGGAGATTAAGAATGAAAGATTCAACCTTTGCCAAACTCCTTTTAGTAGAAAACTACTCATATGATGAAGACTGTTAAATTTTGGATTCGCTTAAGGAAGGAGAAAGACAGTCCAACTGGAAATCAATAAATGTAAGACACAGAATGTCAACTTATTAAATGATCAGTCTCAAGTTTCCTTTTTTTCTCCCTCAGTTAAATTATATTTTGGTTTTACGAATGTTAAATTAAAATTATAAATTATATTCAGTTTTCATCTCTTGCGGTTAAATGTAATAATTTCTGCATGTTAAGAATATGTAAAAATTCCCTATCTAAACACTCTACATGTCATCATTTTTCTATCTTCTGAATCAATAATGTCTATGTAAGTCGCATGTCTTTTTTTTATGTTTATGGCATTCAGTTTTCACCTGAATACGGTCTAAGAAGATGAAAGCTGGTTTGTGACCAAATAAATATAATTTTGCAGAACCTTTGGAAGGTTTTTCTATTCAATACTATTATGAGATTGTTTGTAAACTCACGTGGTTATGACAAATAGCTTGATTTAGTAGCAATACAATTTTTCCTGCATTTAGGCAGATAAAGTTAGCACATGTGCCTTCTATGTAGGATGAAAATGGTTTGGAATGAAAATTTTGTAATAGATTTCTTTTCTGATAAGACACGCAAAGAAACTTGTTCCTTCAAAGTAAACTTTTTACATATTATACATCATGAAAGCTACAGGTTTGCTACTACATTCTGGCATACATTTTTTAACTGATAAACTATTCAATTAATATTCATCCAAGTAGTGCAAACCTCAACAACAGATGTAAGTGAGACCAATTTCATAGTAAAACAAACAGTATTTACCATCAGTGTAAGATACAGCAAGGGAGAGTGCAGTGAGGAACTATTTAATTTTGGGGCTGCCTTGATTAGAGTGCTGTTCTACATGGTCTTTTTCCCTATTTATTCAGATTACCTAGTCAGCAGATCCTTACAAACTCAGCAACGTTGTTCTAAAACCCTACTTCCTCCTAACCATCCAATGGCTCATAATTCAGCGACAACCACTATTGTAAAACTTGTTACACACTTTCACACCAGCATCTAGTCCATACCAATCATGCATCTACATCTCTGCGATTCACACTTAAGTGCTTGGCAGGGGGTTCATTGACCCACTTTCCGATATTTCTCTACCATTACACTCCTGAAAAGTACACATGAAATATGAGCTCCTAAATCTTTTTGTGTGAACTCTGATATCTCTTATTTTTTTATGATTGCCATTTCTCCCTAAATAGGGGAGCCAACAAAATATTTTCGAATTCAGAAAAGAATGTTAGTGAGTGAAACTTCGTGAAAAGTCTCACCACAACATAAAACACTCTTATTCTAATAATTGCCACCCCAACTCATGTACCATATCTATGATACTCTCTCCCCTATTTTGTGACAGTACAAACTGAGCTGCCTTTCCTAGAGTTTTTTTGGTGCCTCCATCAATCTTGTCTGGTAAGGACCCCACGGCATGTAGTGATACTCCAGAAGGGTAAGGACAAGTGTTGCGTAGGCAGTTGTTGCATCTCCTAAGATGCCTGCCAGTGAAACACAATCTATGGTTTTCTATGGTGGCATCACACATAGACCATGTAATTAGCATAATCCAATGGTATCCAACACCCAACAGCTTACTGCACAGACATTTTACAGAGGCTGTGATTGGAAGGTTGACTCTTATGTCTGCTCATGATTATGGTCATCATGGAGACTGGCACAGAGAGCAGTCACTAGCAACTATAATGACAAAATTTTGTAGTGGGAGATTTGTGGTTTTTGTTTAACTATCATGTTCGGATGAAAATTGTTGCTGGTCTGAGACTGGCTGATCACTAGCGCAACGGAGCAGAAGCTCTGGCTGAGCGGTGATGAAGAAAACACAAGGATAGCTGTCTTGATCATCACAGGAGTTGAACATTACTTACTCTTCTGCACTTTGTAGGAGAATAGGCAAATAGTGTTTCATGGTCGAGTTTGGAGCCCTCTACCTGGGATGCCATCAACGACATTGCAGTGCATCTGGCCGTGAATTGCAACAGTCATCTACATGCCAAACTCTGCTGTTTGTGGTAATACACTGCTCCAGCTAACAGGGAATCCATCAATAGATTTGACGCTCCAACATGGTAGCCTTGTCTTCACAGTGGATGCACTTAGCACCACTTTCCTTTCAGTAGCAATAGGGTGTGGTAATGTGTCTGATCATCAACATGTTACCTGCGATTACAATTAATTTGCATCTCATTGCGGCCCCAGTCACATATAAGTGCCTCACAGCAATTTGGTCAGACAGGTCTCCAATCGGATTTTGCAAGTGCCTCCGTCTATTTCTGTCCATAAATTTGTCAATAGCTCATGGCGCTTATGATTCTCATACAGATCATACTTGAATTTCATGCTTGTCTTTGAGTCAACAAATCTCACTGTAGTACTCTAGGTCAGAATTTTCTGTGCTGAACTACACAGTTTCCCTGCTTTCCTACCCATCATTATTTTGGAGGGGAAATAATAATCAGTCTCTTAATTAAATTTATGAGAAGTTTAGCTGGCTCAAGATAGGTTGAACTGAGGCTACGTTATTTCAGCATCTTTCCTCATATATAAGTGATGGGCACCCTCATGAGTGAGATATGCATCAGAGATTCACTCTGGTCCTAATTTGCATGTTAGTTAGGGACACCCCACGCAAACACAGGCTAACTTCAAAACATATCCATAAAGTGTTGTCTGCGTAAGAAAATCTATAGCATTACCACTGCCCGGAGAACAAGGCCAGCCAGAAATTCTGCACACGTGCGGAGCTGCTGTATATGTGCAGCTTTCTAGTCACATTGTGCAAACTTACCAGGCATGTAAACAGAGAAGTGGAACCGTCACCGCTCATTTAGTATATGTCATAGATAATGCTGCGTTGCTTTACCCACTAGCTGGGATACATTATACATGGGGTACTCTCATGCTCTTTTCACAGTATCCAACACAATCAGGGGAACTTACATAGCTATTCCATCACCCTATCAATAACACTCATGGTTCTAAAATAAAACATAAAAAAATGGTGCATAAATATGCCAGATTGGTTTTAGTCTCATGTTAGGTAGCTAAATACCCTTCATGGCAAGGGTATCAAACATGTCTCACACATATTAAACGATAATTTTTAAGCATGTAAGTATACTTTGAAGAACCAGTTTAATACATAATTTTTCATATAACAATGTCCACCTAGGAAACATGGAGCAGGATGAGGCGCAGTTACTCAGTAACAATTTTAAGTTAGAAAAAGAAAGAAATCTGAAATGTTTATCATTGGTAATGAGAAACGATAAAGTTAATGTCAGGCACAAAAGCAAGGCACATTGATATACACAAGCAGTTGTGAAGATTTTCGTCACTAACACACAATCAAAACCTTGCTTTACTTATTTCCATTATGGAGAAAGGTTTTTTACACATATAAGTAGATCCGAGCATGGACATAACTCTCGCAGCTTCGTGATGCAAGTGTGGATATTCTTCCTGCGGAAAGTTTTCATAGAATGCTTTTGTACTTTGTACTGCAAAGAACTTGTCCTTAAGCCATGTATTGCACTGCAGGTCAATCAGTTCCATCTGAAGATGATTCAGAGCATCTTCAACTGATGCTGAAAATGGCTGTGCAAAGCAACTAATAATAGGAGGCACACTTGTAACATCTACAAATTGTACTTGAAATTCCTCATTAATTTTTACAATTATTGATACACATTCTTGAATTCTAGCACTTTCATAGACCAAACCAAGGGTAGGGAAATGTGCAGTGTTTTCAGACAGTAGTTGGCTCTCTCAAAGAGCAAGCTTCTTCCTTTCAAAGGCATTTACTTTTTCCAAAATGTCAGAAATTAAATTATTTTAACTTGCAAACTGACATTCAGGCTGTTTATGTGACACATAATGTCCACAAGAAATGCAAAATCTGTTATCCAGCAAGATTCTTCTAATTTCAGTTCACTCTTTCCTTTCTCATGTAAGAAATGTGCAATGGCCAAACATAAATTAAAAAAAAAAAAAAAAATCTTTTCAGCATTTTACCTCGACTGAGCCATTGTATTTCTGTATAGTGAGGTATGTTACTGTACTCCTCTCCTAATTCCTGCAAGAACTGCTGAAACTGGCAATGTGTAAGCCCATGTGTTTTCAGATAGTTTACAGTACACACACCATGTGTATGACATTTTCCAACATTACTCTTGATGTAGAATGCAGTGAATTCCATACAGCATCTCATCTGTGTATCCTAGCTTTCTGTGCATCAGTGCTACGAATCCTCTATGATGGCCTCGTATTTCTGGTGCTCCAACCGTGGTCACTGAGATTAACTGATTCCAATCCATACCAATACCATCAACCACTTGGTTGACGGCTTAGAGTAAATCTACACCTGTCGTAGTCCTTTCAAAGACACTAAGTCCAAAACTTCCTCTGTTACACGCAATAACATATCGACACCCCATATTTATATCAATACCTGAGCTCTATCTGTAAGATCTGTTGCTTCATCCAACACAATAGAGAAAGCAACAAAGTCCTTAGCCTTATTTATTAATTGCTATGCACACCGCCAGCCATAACACTTATACATTGTGTCACTATTTGTTTGGAAAGGAAAATTTGTTGGAACCTGCCAACGTTTATGAAACAAGTGTTCTGCAGCATCAATGAAACAGCTTTTTACAAACTACCATTCAGAAAATAGTTTCCCAGACCTTCTTATTCTTAATGCAGTTTTGAAACATGCTTGCATTGCAGATGTTCTGTGACTGTCATTCTGGATTCTGGAAAATTGAAAACAGAATGTTGTTCAGTACAATATATATGAGTGTAATACAAGAAATGAAGAGGCAAGAGGTATCAATCATTATGTTAAAAACCTATTGATATGTCTTATCAATTTTCTTAAGTGTACTTAATTTGGATGGCTGTTCTTCACTGTTCAGTGTACTACACTTGTCTTTATGAAACCAGTTGTAGTGTTTTTCAGTGGTGAATTTGCACTCACCACATATTATTCAGTGAAACAGCAAATACTGTGAGTTTTCAACTACTATTGTAAAGACGAAAAGAAGAATTGCAGTTCCCAGTCATGTTTAAATGACTGAGAACACAACTATGTCAATTTTATTTGTCTCGCCATTTCTCAGTATGTCTCACATAAATCTACAGTGCCCAGATGGAAGGAAGACTGGGTGTGTTTCAGTCCTCATGGTACCATGTAAACAAGGAAGAACTGCTATCACTGCTCATTTGGTACATGTGTCTAGTCACAGAGGTCGCTGTTCCACTTTGTCCACTGGCTGAGATGAGTGCACCTGTGCCGCACTTACGCACTTTTGTATAGTGTACAGCATTTGGCCAGCCCTGCTGTAGAATAATGATGCTGAGGGCTGAATGACCTGCTCCAATGCTTTTTCCACGTAGCTGGTGAATAATTACTGTGCCCTCTAAAATCCTGATCTTATCTGAGGACGAGAACAAAGTTGAGATGGTTTTCAGTGAATTACATTAAGGATGGGAAAGATCCACTGTGCTTTGTTGTTGTTGTGGTCTTCAGTCCAGAGACTGGTTTGATGCAGCTCTCCATGCTACTCTATCCTGTGCAAGCTCCTTCATCTCCCTGTACCTACTGCAACCTACATCCTTCTGATCTGGTTAGTGTATTCATCTCTTGGTCTCCCTCTATGATTTTTACCCTCCATGGGGCTCTCCAATACTAAATTGGTGATCCCTTGATGCCTCAGAATATGCCCTACCAATCGATCCCTTCTTCTAGTCAAGTTGTGCCACAAATTTCTCTTCTCTCCAATTCTATTCAATACCTCCGCATTAGTTATGTGATCTACCCATCTAATCTTCAGCATTCTTCTGTAGCACCACATTTCGAATGCTTCTATTCTCCTCTTGTCTAAACTATTTATCATCCATGTTACACTTCCATACATGGTAACACTCTATACAAATACTTTCAGAAACGACTTCCTGACACTTAAATCTATACTCGATGTCAACAAATTTCTCTTCTTCAGAAATTCTTTCTTTGCCATTGCCAGTCTACATTTTATATCCTCTGTACTCTGACCATCATCAGTTATTTTGCTCCCCATGAGGAAGACTCATTTACTACTTTAAGTGTCTCATTTCCTAATCTAATTCCCTCAGCATCACCCGATTTAATTCGGCTCCATTCCATTATTCTCATTTTGCTTTTGTTGATGTTCATCTTATATCCTCCTTTCAAGACACTGTCCATTCCATTCAGTTTTCTTCCAAGTCCTTTGCTGTCTCTGCCAGATTTACAATGTCATCGGCAAACCTCAAAGTTTTTATTTCTTCTCCGTGGATTTTAATTCCTACTCCGAATTTTTCTTTTGTTTTCTTTACTGCTCAATTTACGGACTGAATGACACTGTGAAGAGGCTACAACCCTGTCTCACTCCCTTCCCAACCACTGCTTCCCTTTCATGCCCCTCGACTATTATAACTGCCATCTGCTTTCTGTACAAATTGTAAATAGCCTTTTGCTCCCTGTATTTTACCCCTGCCACCTTCAGAATTTGAAAGAGAGTATTACAGTCAACATTGTCAAAAGCTTTCTCTAAGTCTACAAATGCAATAAACGTAGGTTTGCCTTTCCTTAATCTATTTTCTAAGATAAGTTATAGGGTCCGTATTGCCTCACGTGTTCCAACATTTCTATGGAATCCAAACTGATCTTCCCCAAGGTCGGCTCCTACCAGTTTTTCCACTTGTCTGTAAAGAATTTGTGTTAGTATTTTGCAGCCGTGGCTTATTAAACTGATAGTTCGGTAATTTTCACATCTGTCAACACCTGCTTTCATTGGGATTGGAATTATTATATTCTTCTTGAAGTCTGAGGATATTTCACCTATCTCATACATCTGGCTCACCAGATGGCAGAGTTTTATCAGTACAGGCTCTCCCAAGGCTGTCAGTAGTTCTAATGGAATGTTGTCTACTCCCGGGGCCTTGTTTCAACTCAGGTCTTTCAGTGCTCTGTCAAACTCTTCACGCAGTATCTCATCTTCATCTACCTCCTCTTCCATTTCCATAATATTGTCCTCAAGATCATTGCGCTTCTATAGACCCTCTATATACCCCTTCCACCTATCTGCTTTCCATTATTTGTTTAGAACTGGGTTTCCATCTGAGCTCTTGATATTCTTGCAAGTGGTTCTCTTTTCTCCAAAGGTCTCTTTAATTTTCCTGTAGGCAGTATCTATCTTACCCCTAGTGAGATAAGCCTCTACATCCTTACATTTGTCCTCTAGCCATCCCTGCTTAGCCATTTTGCACTTCCTGTCTATCTCATTTTTGAGATGTCTGTATTCCTTTTTGCCTGCTTCATGCACTGCATTCTTATATTTTCTCCTTTCATCAATTAAATTCAATATCTCTTCTGTTACCCAAGGATTTCTACTAGCCCTTGTCTTTTTACCTACTTGATCCTCTGCTACCTTCACTATTTTGTCTCTCAAAGCTACCCATTCTTCTCCACCTGTAATTCTTTCCCCCATTCTTGTCAATTGTTCCCTAATGCTCTCCCTGAAACTCTCTACAACCTCTGGTTCTTTCAGTTTATCCAGGTCTCATCTCCTCAAATCCCCACCTTTTTTCAGGTCCTTAGCTTTAATCTACAGTTCATAACCAATAGATTGTGGACATCTGCCCCTTAATGTGAACAAAATTGTGTAGCTGGCCTTTGGTGAGGATCAGGTCAACATCAAGGAAAGTGGCCACTTTCAACAAGGCTCTGACTTCCTAAAATTATACCCTGAGGTTCATACCATCTGATATTTTGTCCACCACACCCAGAGTAGCTTTTCATCACTCTCCTAATTGTTGCAAAATCCTTGTCAGACCTTATGCTTCTTCTGCAACCATTTCCCTACCTATGGCTCCTATGCACTTTCTGATTCTGCTGTAAGGCTTGCCCAGTGCACCCTCCTACTATGACTTATACTAGCCCCGTAACTGGCAAAACATGTACTATAAAAGGGAGAGCCACCTGTGAAATGACACATATCATATACCAGCTGTTACAAAGTCACTGTTTGGCCTTTCACATCAGCAGGAATACCAACAAGTTATCAGTTAGAATGGATGGGCATAGGCAGAGGGTGTATACTGGCAACATACAATATTCTGTTGCAGAGCATGCTGTACAACATGACAGTTGTGAACTTGGTGCCTGTTTCATCACATGTACCATTGGGATTCTTCCCCCAGACACCAGTTTCTCAAACAACACAGATGGGAACTGGCATCACAACATGTCCTTGATTCTCGCCACCCACCTGGTATTATTTTATGTTAATTTATTCAGTCTCGCAATTCCTTCACAATACCTATTCCTTTCTTGACTCCCTTCTAGTTTTCTACATCTTTCATTTTCTGACCCCTCTATTTTCCCTGCCTCCCCCCTCTACACATGCAATGCACTTTGGTTTCCACAATTATTAATAGATGCATAATACACTCCTGGAAATTGAAATAAGAACACCGTGAATTCATTGTCCCAGGAAGGGGAAACTTTATTGACACATTCCTGGGGTCAGATACATCACATGATCACACTGACAGAACCACAGGCACATAGACACAGGCAACAGAGCATGCACAATGTCGGCACTAGTACAGTGTATATCCACCTTTCGCAGCAATGCAGGCTGCTATTCTCCCATGGAGACGATCGTAGAGATGCTGGATGTAGTCCTGTGGAACGGCTTGCCATGCCATTTCCACCTGGCGCCTCAGTTGAACCAGCGTTCGTGCTGGACGTGCAGACCGCGTGAGACGACGCTTCATCCAGTCCCAAACATGCTCAATGGGGGACAGATCCGGAGATCTTGCTGGCCAGGGTAGTTGACTTACACCTTCTAGAGCACGTTGGGTGGCACGGGATACATGCGGACGTGCATTGTCCTGTTGGAACAGCAAGTTCCCTTGCCGGTCTAGGAATGGTAGAACGATGGGTTCGATGACGGTTTGGATGTACCGCGCACTATTCAATGTCCCCTCGACGATCACCAGTGGTGTACGGCCACACCATGATGCCGGATGTTGGCCCTGTGTGCCTCAGTCATATGCAGTCCTGATTGTGGCGCTCACCTGCACGGCGCCAAACACGCATACGACCATCATTGGCACCAAGGCAGAAGCGACACTCATCGCTGAAGACGACACGTCTCCATTCGTCCCTCCTTTCACGCCCGCCGCGACACCACTGGAGGCGGGCTGCACGATGTTGGGGCGTGAGCGGAAGACGGCCTAACAGTGTGCGGGACCGTAGCCCAGCGTCATGGAGACGGTTGCGAATGGTCCTCGCCGATACCCCAGGAGCAACAGTGTCCCTAATTTGCTGGGAAGTGGCGGTGCGGTCCCCTACGGCACTGCGTAGGATCCTACGGTCTTGGCGTGCATCCGTGCGTCGCTGCGGTCCGGTCCCAGGTCGACGGGCACGTGCACCTTCCGCCGACCACTGGCGACAACATCGATGTACTGAGGAGACCTCACGCCCCACGTGTTGAGCAATTCGGCGGTACGTCCACCCGGCCTCCCGCATGCCCTCTATACGCCCTCGCTCAAAGTCCGTCAACTGCACATACGGTTCACGTCCACGCTGTCGCGGCATGCTACCAGTGTTAAAGACTGCGATGGAGCTCCGTATGCCACGGCAAACTGTCTGACACTGACGGCGGCGGTGCACAAATGCTGCGCAGCTAGCACCATTCGACGGCCAACACCGCGGTTCCTGGTGTGTCCGCTGTGCCTTGCGTGTGATCATTGCTTGTACAGCCCTCTCGCAGTGTCCGGAGCAAGTATGGCGGGTCTGACACACCGGTGTCAATGTGTTCTTTTTTCCATTTCCAGGAGTGTATTTTGCCAGTAATCTCAGCCTTATGTTTTAACTTGTCTTCCATCTTTAACCTCTCAGGTTTTCAATCTCGTCTGGTGCTGTCCTCCACAATCAATCTTTCCTTCTCATTCTGTCTGGTAAGTCTCCACTGACTCAGGGTTCTGTGTGACTTTTCTGATCTCTCCTCATTACCTAAACCTCACCAGTCCTTTTCCTTCTACATCTACATCTACATCTACATCCATACTCCGTAAGCCACCTGACGGTGTGTGGCGGAGGGTACCTTCAGTACCTCTATCGGTTCTCCCTTCTATTCCAGTCTCGTATTGTTCGTGGAAAGAAAGATTGTCGGTATGCCTCTGTGTGGGCTCTAATCTCTCTGATTTTATCCTCATGGTCTCTTCGCGAGATATACGTAGGAGGGAGCAATATACTGCTTGACTCTTCGGTGAAGGTATGTTCTCGAAACTTTGACAAAAGCCCGTACCGAGCTACTGAGCGTCTCTCCTGCAGAGTCTTCCACTGGAGTTTATCTATCATCTCCGTAACGCTTTCGCGATTACTAAATGATCCTGTAACGAAGCGCGCTGCTCTCCGTTGGATCTTCTCTATGTCTTGTATCAACCCTATCTGGTACGGATCCCACACTGCTGAGCAGTATTCAAGCAGTGGGCGAACAAGCGTACTGTAACCTACTTCCTTTGTTTTCGGATTGCATTTCCTTAGGATTCTTCCAATGAATCTCAGTCTGGCATCTGCTTTACCGACAATCAACATTATATGATCATTCCATTTTAAATCACTCCTAATGCGTACTCCCAGATAATTTATGGTATTAACTGCTTCCAGTTGCTGACCTGCTATTTTGTAGCTAAATGATAAAGGATCTATCTTTCTGTGTATTCGCAGCACATTACACTTGTCTACATTGAGATTCAGTTGCCATTCCCTGCACCATGCGTCAATTCGCTGCAGATCCTCCTGCATTTCAGTACAATTTTCCATTGTTACAACCTCTCGATACACCACAGCATCATCTGCAAAAAGCCTCAGTGAACTTCCGATGTCATCCACCAGGTCATTTATGTATATTGTGAATAGCAACGGTCCTATGACACTCCCCTGCGGCACACCTGAAATTACTCTTACTTCGGAAGACTTCTCTCCATTGAGAATAACATGCTGCGTCCTGTTATCTAGGAACTCCTCAATCCAATCACACAATTGGTCTGATAGTCCATATGCTCTTACTTTGTTCAATAAACGACTGTGGGGAACTGTATCGAACGCCTTGCGGAAGTCAAGAAACACGGCATCTACCTGTGAACCCGTGTCTATGGCCCTCTGAGTCTCGTGGACGAATAGCGCGAGCTGGGTTTCACATGACCGTCTTTTTCGAAACCCATGCTGATTCCTACAGAGTAGATTTCTAGTCTCCAGAAAAGTCATTATACTCGAACACAATACGTGTTCCAAAATTCTACAACTGATCGACGTTAGAGAAATAGGTCTATAGTTCTGCACATCTGTTCGACGTGCCTTCTTGAAAACGGGGATGACCTGTGCCCTTTTCCAATCCTTTGGAACGCTACGCTCTTCTAGAGACCTACGGTACACCGCTGCAAGAAGGGGGGCAAGTTCCTTCGCGTACTCTGTGTAAAATTGAACTGGTATCCCATCAGGTCCAGAGGCCTTTCCTCTTTTGAGCGATTTTAATTGTTTCTCTATCCCTCTGTCGTCTATTTCGATATCTACCATTTTGTCATCTGTGCGACAATCTAGAGAAGGAACTACAGTGCAATCTTCCTCTGTGAAACAACTTTGGAAAAAGACATTTAGTATTTCGGCCTTTAGTCTGTCATCCTCTGTTTCAGTACCATATTGGTCACAGAGTGTCTGGACATTTTGTTTTGATCCACCTACCGCTTTGACATAAGACCAAAATTTCTTAGGATTTTCTGCCAACCCTCTTCATTCCTTTTCAACCCTTTTGACAAAAGAAGGAGCAACTGCTCATCTATTCAATTATATTTTCATAAAATGTTTATTTTTGTATAAACAAACAAATAGCTTGAACTATTACATTGGGATGTTCTTCCCTTTTATAATTAAATATGTGCATTTTATTAGTGACTTGCCTACAATGATATGGTCTCATTACGTGTTTTATGAAAGGAAAAGCTTCATCTGCAATGAAATAATAAGGAGATTTGTAGTCTTCATCTCGTAAAGGTGTAGGTTCTGGAAGCTGGAGTACATCTCCAAACAATTTTCTACCAATCAAAATAATTGATCTGTGCCTGAAACAGCTACTAAATGCATGGATTGGAATTATAAAATGCTGACCCAGATTTAGCAGGAACATTAACTCTGGTGTGCTTTCTGTTGAAGCTACAAATACAAGTCCATAGATTCCATAGTTCCTAGTAATGATCAGCTGTTTTCTTCCAGATTTATTGAGTTGGTGTTGGTAAATATTCAGGCTGCAGATGGTCTGATACTTCTTTGATATTTCAGCTACAATTCCTTGAAAGGGATGGTGTCCTCAGGGGCGCGAGTGAGGAGGGGGGGAGGGAAGAAAGTGAGATACATCCATATATAATGACCTTGTTATTGATGGGACATTAAACACTAATGTCCTCCTCATCCTCCTTGAAAGTGAGATACGTATTCATCTCTTTAAAAATGTTAGTAGCATCAGGTTTGTTCAACAATGTTTTTAAATTGTGTGCCGGGCCGAGACTCGAACTCTTGCCTTTACAAATGTCTGCTTGTGTCTGTGTATATGTGGATGGATATGTATGTGTGTGCGAGTGTATACCTGTCCTTTTTTCCCCCTAAGGTAAGTCTTTCCGTTCCCAGGATTGGAATGACTCCTTACCCTCTCCCTTAACCCACATCCTTTTGTCTTTCCCTCTCCTTCCCTTTTTCCTGACGAAGCAACCGTTTGTTGCGAAAGCTTGAATTTTGTGTGTATGTTTGTGTTTGTTTGTGTGTCTATCGACCTGCCAGCACTTTTGTTTGGTAAGTCTCGTCATCTTTCTTTTTAGAGATATATCAAATGAAAGTGCTGGAAGGTCGACAGACACACAAACAAACTCCGGAGTTCTGACAGGTTGGTGTTAGTGGGAAGTATCCAGATAACCCGGACGGTGTAACACTGTGCCAAAATGTGCTGGCCGTGCACCAAGGAATGTTTAGCCACAGGGTGATCCTCATTACCAACAAACACTGTCTGCCTGTGTCCATTCATGCGAATGGACAGTTTGTTGCTGGTCATTCCCACATAGAACGCTTCACAGTGTAGGCAGGTCAGTTGGTAAATCACGTGGGTGCTTTCACACGTGGCTCTGCCTTTGATCGTGTACACCTTCCGGGTTACAGGACTGGAATAGGTGGTGGTGGGAGGGTGCATGGGACAGGTTTCACACCGGGGGAGGTTGCAAGGGTAGGAGCCAGAGGGTAGGGAAGGTTGTTTGGGGATTTCAAAGGGATGAACCAAGAGGTTACGAAGGTTAGGTGGATGGCGGAAAGACACTCTTGGTGGAGTGGGGAGGATTTCATGAAGGATGGATCTCATTTCAAGGCAGGATTTGAGAAAGTTGTATCCCTGCTGGAGAGCCACATTCAGAATCTGATCCAGTCCCGGAAAGTATCCTGTCACAAGTGGGGCACTATTGGGGTTCTTCTGTGGAAGGTTCCGGGTTTGAGGAGATGAGGAAGTGGCTCTGGTTATTTGCTGCTGTACCAAATCGGGAGGATAGTTACGGGATGCAAAAGCTGTTTTCAGGTTGTTGGTGTAATGGTTCAAGGATTCCAGACTGGAGCAGATTCGTTTGCCACGAAGACCTAGGCTGTAGGGAAGGGACCGTTTGATGTGGAATGGGTGGCAGCTGTCATAATGGAGGTACTGTTGCTTGTTGGTGGGTTTGATGTGGACGGATGTGTGAAGCTGGCCATTGGACAGGTGGAGGTCAACGCCAAGGAAAGTGGCATGGGATTTAGAGTAGGACCATGTGAATCTGATGGAACCAAAGGAGTTGAGGTTGGAGAGGAAATTCTGGAGTTCTTCTTCACTGTGAGTCCAGATCATGAAAATGTCATCAATAAATCTATACCAAACTTTGGGTTGGCAGGCCTGGGTAACCAAGAAGGCTTCCTCTAAGCGACCCATGAATAGGTTGGCGTACGAGGGGGCCATCCTGGTCCCCATGGCTGTTCCCTTTAATTGTTGGTATGTCTGGCCCTCAAAAGTGAAGAAGTTGTGGGTCAGGATGAAGCTGGCTAAGGTAATGAGGAAAGAGGTTTTAGGTAGGGTGGCAGGTGATCGTTGAGAAAGGAAGTGCTCCATCGCAGCGAGGCCCTGGACATGCAGAATATTTGTGTATACCTCGATTATGTACCTCGATTATGACAGCTGCCACCCATTCCACATCAAACGGTCCCTTCCCTACAGCCTAGGTCTTCGTGGCAAACGAATCTGCTCCAGTCTGGAATCCTTGAACCATTACACCAACAACCTGAAAACAGCTTTTGCATCCCGTAACTACCCTCCCGACCTGGTACAGAAGCAAATAACCAGAGCCACTTCCTCATCTCCTCAAACCCGGAACCTTCCACAGAAGAACCCCAAAAGTGCCCCACTTGTGACAGGATACTTTCCGGGACTGGATCAGATTCTGAATGTGGCTCTCCAGCAGGGATACGACTTTCTCAAATCCTGCCCTGAAATGAGATCCATCCTTCATGAAATCCTCCCCACTCCACCTAGAGTGTCTTTCCGCCGTCCACCTAACATTCGTAACCTCTTAGTTCATCCCTATGAAATCCCCAAACCACCTTCCCTACCATCTGGCTCCTACCCTTGTAACCTCCCCCAGTGTAAAACCTGTCCCATGCACCCTCCCTCCACCACCTATTCCAGTCCTGTAACCCGGAAGGTGTACACGATCAAAGGCAGAGCCATGTGTGAAAGCACCCACGTGATTTACCAACTGACCTGCCTACACTGTGAAGCGTTCTATGTGGGAATGACCAGCAACAAACTGTCCATTCGCATGAATGGACACAGGCAGACAGTGTTTGTTGGTAATGAGGATCACCCTGTGGCTAAACATACCTTGGTGCACAGCCTGCCCATCTTGGCACAGTGTTACACCATCCGGGTTATCTGGATACTTCCCACTAACACCAACCTGTCAGAACTCCGGAGATGGGAACTTGCCCTTCAGCATATCCTTTCTTCTCGCTATCCGCCAGGCCTCAATCTCCGCTAATTTCTAATTTCAATTTGCCGCCGCTCATACCTCACCTGTCTTTCAACAACATCTTTGCCTCTGTACTTCCGCCTCGACTGACATCTCTGCCCAAACTCTTTGCCTTTACAAATGTCTGCTTGTGTCTGTGTATATGCGGATGGATATGTGTGTGTGTGCGAGTGTATACCTGTCCTTTTTTCCCCCTAAGGTAAGTCTTTCCGCTCCCGGGATATGAATGACACCTTAATCTCTCCCTTAGAACCCAAATCCTTTCGTCTTTCCCTCTCCTTCCCTCTTTCCTGATGAGGCAACTGTTGGTTGCGAAAGCTTGAATTTTGTGTGTATTTTTGTGTTTGTTTGTGTGTCTATCGACCTGCCAGCACTTTTATTTGGTAAGTCTCATCATCTTTGTTTTTAGATATATTTTTCCCACGTGGAATGTTTCTCTCTCTCTCTCTCTCTCTCTCTCTCTCTCTCTCTCTCTCTCTCTCTCTATATATATATATATATATATATATATATATATATATATATATATATATATATATATATATATATATAATAGGGGGAAACATTCCACGTGGGAAAAATATATTTAAAAAGAAAGATGATGAGACTTACCCAACAAAAGCGCTGGCAGGTCGATAGACACACAAATAAACACAAACATACACACAAAACTCTAGCTTTCGCAACCAACGGTTGCCTCGTCAGGAAAGAGGGAAGGAGAAGGAAAGACAAAAGGATTGGGTTTTAAGGGAGAGGGTAAGGAGTCATTCCAATCCTGGGAGCGGAAAGACTTACCTTAGGGGGAAAAAAGGACAGGTTTACACTCGCACACACACACATATCCATCCACACATACACAGACACAAGCAGACATTTGTAAAGGCAAAGAGTTTGGGCAGAGATGTCAGTCGGGACGGAAATACAGAGGTAAAGATGATGTTGAAAGACAGGTGAGGTATGAGCGGCGGCAGATTGAAATTAGCGGAGATTGAGGCCTGGCGGATAGCGAGAAGAGAGGATATGCTGAAGGGCAAGTTCCCATCTCCGGAGTTCTGACAGGTTGGTGTTAGTGGGAAGTATCCAGATAACCCGGACGGTGTAACACTGTGCCAAGATGTGCTGGCCGTGCACCAAGGCATGTTTAGCCACAGGGTGATCCTCATTACCAACAAACACTGTCTGCCTGTGTCCATTCATGCGAATGGACAGTTTGTCGCTGGTCATTCCCACATAGAACGCTTCACAGTGTAGGCAGGTCAGTTGGTAAATCACGTGGGTGCTTTCACACGTGGCTCTGCCTTTGATCGTGTACACCTTCCGGGTTACAGGACTGGAATAGGTGGTGGTGGGAGGGTGCATGGGACAGGTTTTACACCGGGGGCGGTTACAGGGGTAGGAGCCAGAGGGTAGGGAAGGAGGTTTGGGGATTTCATAGGGATGAACTAAGAGGTTACGAAGGTTAGGTGGACGGCGGAAAGACACTCTTGGTGGAGTGGGGAGGATTTCATGAAGGATGGATCTCATTTCAGGGCAGGATTTGAGGAAGTCGTATCCCTGCTGGAGAGCCACATTCAGAATCTGATCCAGTCCCGGAAAGTATCCTGTCACAAGTGGGGCACTTTTGGGGTTCTTCTGTGGAAGGTTCCGGGTTTGAGGAGATGAGGAAGTGGCTCTGGTTATTTGCTTCTGTACCAGGTCGGGAGGGTAGTTACGGGATGCAAAAGCTGTTTTCAGGTTGTTGGTGTAATGGTTCAAGGATTCCGGACTGGAGCAGATTCGTTTGCCACGAAGACCTAGGCTGTAGGGAAGGGACCGTTTGATGTGGAATGGGTGGCAGCTGTCATAATGGAGGTACTGTTGCTTGTTGGTGGGTTTGATGTGGATGGACGTGTGAAGCTGGCCATTGGACAGGTGGAGGTCAACGTCAAGGAAAGTGGCATGGGATTTAGAGTAGGACCAGGTGAATCTGATGGAACCAAAGGAGTTGAGGTTGGAGAGGAAATTCTGGAGTTCTTCTTCACTGTGAGTCCAGATCATAAAAATGTCATCAATAAATCTGTACCAAACTTTGGGTTGGCAGGCCTGGGTAACCAAGAAGGCTTCCTCTAAGCGACCCATGAATAGGTTGGCGTACGAGGGGGCCATCCTGGTACCCATGGCTGTTCCCTTTAATTGTTGGTATGTCTGGCCTTCAAAAGTGAAGAAGTTGTGGGTCAGGATGAAGCTGGCTAAGGTAATGAGGAAAGAGGTTTTAGGTAGGGCGGCAGGTGATCGGCGTGAAAGGAAGTGCTCCATCGTAGCGAGGCCCTGGACATGCGGAATATTTGTGTATAAGGAAGTGGCATCAATGGTTACAAGGATGGTTTCCGGGGGTAACAGACTGGGTAGGGATTCCAGGCGTTCGAGAAAGTGGTTGGTGTCTTTGATGAAGGATGGGAGACTGCATGTAATGGGTTGAAGGTGTTGATCTACGTAGGCAGAGATGCGTTCTGTGGGGGCTTGGTAACCAGCTACAATGGGACGGCCGGGATGATTGGGTTTGTGAATTTTGGGAAGAAGGTAGAAGGTGGGGGTGCGGGGTGTTGGTGGGGTCAGGAGGTTGATGGAGTCAGGTGAAAGGTTTTGTAGGGGGCCTAAGGTTCTGAGGATTCCTTGAAGCTCCGCCATCCTTTTGTCTTTCCTTCTCCTTCCCTCTTTCCTGACGAGGCAACCGTTGGTTGCGAAAGCTAGAGTTTTGTGTGTATGTTTGTGTTTATTTGTGTGTCTATCGACCTGCCAGCGCTTTTGTTGGGTAAGTCTCATCATCTTTCTTTTTAAATATATTTTTCCCACGTGGAATGTTTCCCTCTATTATATTCATATCATTAATTTGAATCCAACAATCACGTTTGTTATTGTTATTGTTATTGTCACTGTTACATTTCGTAGTCTTTTCTGTCATCTTATTTCCTCCTTCTGTTTTTGCCAGCAGTTTTACTTTCTATTCACCTTCTCCTTTTTTACCGTAATCCAGTATACAATTTTATCCCGCCGATATATACTCAATAGTACGTAATAATACGTAACCCACTTCCAAACCATAACCAAAAATTTTTTTTCCGCTTTCAACACTACCGCTGCTATAAAATCCACCGTTTCCAGTTCACAAACAGTTCCTTTCAGCTATTAAACAACCTTTTCGGCTAGTTTTAATATCTTTTGCTTTATTTCCATTTCCGTTTTTCTCACATCATCGATCATTTTTAGCCGCTTCCCACAGGTTTTAACGTCATTATTTCTTCATCAGACAATTGTTAGCTTCATTTCCATAATCTGCCACCACCAAACCACCCTTTTAATACATCCTCACGTAGTTTTTTCGAAATTTTCCCGTATTTCTCCACCCTTTAACGTGTTTTGGCGGCAACACAACCACCTAACCTTTGTGCACATCATTATCTACCTACACAAGTTCACCACAGGATCAACATAGCCCAGCTCTAACCAACCCTTTTTCGCCTTTTTTCACACCAGATCTCCATTTGCTTTCTAGTTTTACCTTTATCTCTCCCCATATATTTTTATATTTATTTTCATTTTCATTTCAGCCTCGTGTTCCACTTTCCACCTTCCAGTACCATGTCACCCTCACAACACCTCCACAACGACCCCATTAAGTTTTATTTACATTCCCTCCGCAAACATGCCTTCGCCCTAGCCAGATTACACTCCCATATTTTATTTTCTCAGGCTTGTCTGACATTTGGCATCACCCCCAAAGGCCTCACACTTAAAGTTCCCATCTCTGGCTGCAACCCTTCTTTCCATCAGTCCCTATACCAGTTCCAAACCGAACAATCCATTGCCCTCACCCACCTAATCCTTCACCTACACATCCACTCAGCCAATCAACACACCCATCAACTCCTGTCCCTAATAAAAGTCCTCAATCTTTCCTCTCCCACATCCACACCAGTTCAGAGCATCCTCCTACAGGCCAACCGCAAATTAGAACAGCATGCCACCCTCCACCTTAAAAAAACTATCCAATCTCCTGGTTTCCCACCTCCGGAAAGGCAACTCACTCACCCTTCACAACCTTTCCAGCAAACCTCAACCTCCTCTCATTGCACACAAACCCAGTCTCTCCCATCTACTCAATCTCCCACTTCCAGCTCCACTCCCTCCAAAACCTCAAAACTCCAATCAACACAATCTGGAACCACAACACCCCAATTCAGTAGTTAACCTCTCCTCCAAACCTCTCTCCCAATCCGAAACCTCTGTCCTATCCAAAGGCCTCACCTTCAGCCCCACTCCCAGATTTAACCAAACAGCCCTTGTCAAAGATTTACTGTCCTACAGCCGTACTCTCTGCTGGAAATATCACTTTGCCACGAAGAAAAATGATCCTAATCCTACTCCCAATGATCCAACTCCCCAAGATACTATCCAAATTGAACCATGCCTGGAACAGTTCCGTCCTCCGTCACAGCGGGACCCACCTCCTCTTCCTCAAAATCACCCTCTCCTAACCTTCCAGGAATTTCTGACTTCCAGCCTTGCCTCTCAATCCTTCTTAAAAAACCTTAATCCTACTCCCAACATCACCACTGCTGAAGCCCAGGCTATCCGTGATCTGAAGGCTGACCAATCCATCGTCATTCTTCCAGCGGACAAGGGTTCCACGACTGTGGTACTTGATCGTCGGGAGTATGTGGCTGAGGGACTGCGTCAGCTTTCAGACAACACTACTTACAAAGTTTGCCATGGTAATCCCATTCCTGATGTCCAGGCAGAGCTTCAAGGAATCCTCAGAACCTTAGGCCCCCTACAAAACCTTTCACCTGACTCCATCAACCTCCTGACCCCACCAACACCCCGCACCCCCACCTTCTACCTTCTTCCCAAAATTCACAAACCCAATCATCCCGGCCGTCCCATTGTAGCTGGTTACCAAGCCCCCACAGAACGCATCTCTGCCTACGTAGATCAACACCTTCAACCCATTACATGCAGTCTCCCATCCTTCATCAAAGACACCAACCACTTTCTCGAACGCCTGGAATCCCTACCCAGTCTGTTACCCCCGGAAACCATCCTTGTAACCATTGATGCCACTTCCTTATACACAAATATTCCGCATGTCCAGGGCCTCGCTGCGATGGAGCACTTCCTTTCACGCCGATCACCTGCCGCCCTACCTAAAACCTCTTTCCTCATTACCTTAGCCAGCTTCATCCTGACCCACAACTTCTTCACTTTTGAAGGCCAGACAAACCAACAATTAAAGGGAACAGCCATGGGTACCAGGATGGCCCCCTCGTACGCCAACCTATTCATGGGTCGCTTAGAGGAAGCCTTCTTGGTTACCCAGGCCTGCCAACCCAAAGTTTGGTACAGATTTATTGATGACATTTTCATGATCTGGACTCACAGTGAAGAAGAACTCCAGAATTTCCTCTCCAACCTCAACTCCTTTGGTTCCATCAGATTCACCTGGTCCTACTCTAAATCCCATGCCACTTTCCTTGACGTTGACCTCCACCTGTCCAATGGCCAGCTTCACACGTCCGTCCACATCAAACCCACCAACAAGCAACAGTACCTCCATTATGACAGCTGCCACCCATTCCACATCAAACGGTCCCTTCCCTACAGCCTAGGTCTTCGTGGCAAACGAATCTGCTCCAGTCCGGAATCCTTGAACCATTACACCAACAACCTGAAAACAGCTTTTGCATCCCGTAACTACCCTCCCGACCTGGTACAGAAGCAAATAACCAGAGCCACTTCCTCATCTCCTCAAACCCGGAACCTTCCACAGAAGAACCCCAAAAGTGCCCCACTTGTGACAGGATACTTTCCGGGACTGGATCAGATTCTGAATGTGGCTCTCCAGCAGGGATACGACTTCCTCAAATCCTGCCCTGAAATGAGATCCATCCTTCATGAAATCCTCCCCACTCCACCAAGAGTGTCTTTCCGCCGTCCACCTAACCTTCGTAACCTCTTAGTTCATCCCTATGAAATCCCCAAACCACCTTCCCTACCCTCTGGCTCCTACCCCTGTAACCGCCCCCGGTGTAAAACCTGTCCCATGCACCCTCCCACCACCACCTATTCCAGTCCTGTAACCCGGAAGGTGTACACGATCAAAGGCAGAGCCACGTGTGAAAGCACCCACGTGATTTACCAACTGACCTGCCTACACTGTGAAGCGTTCTATGTGGGAATGACCAGCAACAAACTGTCCATTCGCATGAATGGACACAGGCAGACAGTGTTTGTTGGTAATGAGGATCACCCTGTGGCTAAACATGCCTTGGTGCACGGCCAGCACATCTTGGCACAGTGTTACACCGTCCGGGTTATCTGGATACTTCCCACTAACACCAACCTGTCAGAACTCCGGAGATGGGAACTTGCCCTTCAGCATATCCTCTCTTCTCGCTATCCGCCAGGCCTCAATCTCCGCTAATTTCAATCTGCCGCCGCTCATACCTCACCTGTCTTTCAACATCATCTTTACCTCTGTATTTCCGTCCCGACTGACATCTCTGCCCAAACTCTTTGCCTTTACAAATGTCTGCTTGTGTCTGTGTATGTGTGGATGGATATGTGTGTGTGTGCGAGTGTAGACCTGTCCTTTTTTCCCCCTAAGGTAAGTCTTTCCGCTCCCGGGATTGGAATGACTCCTTACCCTCTCCCTTAAAACCCAATCCTTTTGTCTTTCCTTCTCCTTCCCTCTTTCCTGACGAGGCAACCGTTGGTTGCGAAAGCTAGAGTTTTGTGTGTATGTTTGTGTTTATTTGTGTGTCTATCGACCTGCCAGCGCTTTTGTTGGGTAAGTCTCATCATCTTTCTTTTTAAATATATATATATATATATATATATATATACACACAAATTGTGTGTCTATCGACCTGCCAGCGCTTTTGTTGGGTAAGTCTCATCATCTTTCTTTTTAAATATATTTTTCCCACGTGGAATGTTTCCCTCTATTATATTCATATATATATATATAAAAAGAAAGATGATGAGACTTACCAAACAAAAGCGCTGGCAGGTCGATAGACACACAAACAAACACAAACATACACACAAAATTCTAGCTTTCGCAACCAACGGTTGCCTCATCAGGAAAGAGGGAAGGAGAAGGAAAGACAAAAGGATATGGGTTTTAAGGGAGAGGGTAAGGAGTCATTCCAATCCCAGGAGCGGAAAGACTTACCTTAGGGGGAAAAAAGGACAGGTATACACTCGCACACACACACATATCCATCCGCATATACACAGACACACTGTATGTGGATGTGAGTTTTAAGGGCGAGGGTAAGGAGTCAATGTCTGCTTGTGTCTGTATATGTGTGGATGGATATGTGTGTGTGTGCGAGTGTATACCCGTCCTTTTTTCCCCATAAGGTAAGTCTTTCCGCTCCCGGGACTGGAATGACTCCTTACCCTCTCCCTTAAAACCCACATCCTTTCGTCTTTCCCTCTCCTTCCCTCTTTCCTGATGAGGCAACAGTTTGTTGCAAAAGCTTGAATTTTGTGTGTATGTTTGTGTTCGTTTGTGTGTCTGTCGACCTGCCAGCACTTTTATTTGGTAAGTCTCATCATCTTTGTTTTTAGGTATATTTTTCCTTCATGGAATGTTTCCTTCTATTATAACTATATATATATATATATATATATATATATATATATATATATATATATATAAATATAATAGAGGGAAACATTCCACGTGGGAAAAATATATTTAAAAAGAAATATGATGAGACTTACCAAACAAAAGCGCTGGCAGGTCGATAGACACACAAACAAACACAAACATACACACAAAATTCTAGCTTTCGCAACCAACGGTTGCCTCATCAGGAAAGAGGGAAGGAGAAGGAAAGACAAAAGGATATGGGTTTTAAGGGAGAGGGTAAGGAGTCATTCCAATCCCAGGAGCGGAAAGACTTACCTTAGGGGGAAAAAAGGACAGGTATACACTCGCACACACACACATATCCATCCGCATATACACAGACACAAGCAGACATTTGTAAAGGCCAATATATATTTAAAAAGAAAGATGATGAGACTTACCAAACAAAAGCGCTGGCAGGTCGATAGACACACAAACAAACACAAACATACACACAAAATTCTAGCTTTCGCAACCAACGGTTGCCTCGTCAGGAAAGAGGGAAGGAGAAGGAAAGACAAAAGGATATGGGTTTTAAGGGAGAGGGTAAGGAGTCATTCCAATCCCGGGAGCGGAAAGACTTACCTTAGGGGGAAAAGAGGACAGGTATACACTTGCACACACACACATATCCATCCACACATACAGTGTTGTAAATCACGTGGGTGTCTGTGTATGTGTGGATGGATATGTGTGTGTGTGCAAGTGTATACCTGTCCTTTTTTCCCCCTAAGGTAAGTCTTTCCGCTACCGGGATTGGAATGACTCCTTACCCTCTCCCTTAAAACCCATATCCTTTTGTCTTTCCTTCTCCTTCCCTCTTTCCTGACGAGGCAACCGTTGGTTGCGAAAGCTAGAATTTTGTGTGTATGTTTGTGTTTGTTTGTGTGTCTATCGACCTGCCAGCGCTTTTGTTTGGTAAGTCTCATCATCTTTCTTTTTAAATATATTTTTCCCACGTGGAATGTTTCCCTCTATTATATTCATATATATATATTATCAGGTTCATACTGGTTTTATATTCTTCAAACTCCATCCTCTCCTACCCCATTTCATCCCAGAAAGAAACTCTGCCATTGTCTCTAACTAATCAAAACAATAATGAATAAATGTGTGTGTATGTGTATGTATGTACACGCACACATTCATGTATGTATAGAAATAGAATCCACAACTTACCAGTTCATGGTACCTTTCATGTAGCTCACGCTCCTGATGTATGTGATCCCGAAACATAGCGAGAAGTCTCTCTGAGTGACTTCGAGGTAGCCCCGTACTACCTGCATGACGTGTTGTTTCCCCTTCACTCTCTGACAGTTCTGATGATTCATGGTGATGTTGGTGTTGCATATCAGTTCTGCAGACAATTATATGAATAGGTAATTATATTGTTGTAATTACTGAACTTCAGTGTAAAATATTTAGCTGGAGTATAAGAGATGTAAATATTACAATAATGGAAATTCCTGGATGGAATAACATGTAAAATAAGGGAAAGTTAAATGCTCAGGTACTCACCATATCGGACTCATGAGTGAAGCATATAGAAACATATACAGGAAATACTATTCACACTAGCTTTTGAGCTCCTGCTCTTTTTCTAACAAAATTATACCCACTCATGCACACAATCACACAGACACCCAAACACACTCTACTGCAACCACAGTGAGACTGAGTCTTGAGATAGGCATGGGAGTGTGTGTTTAATGGGTGTACTTTAATTAGAAAAAGTGCAGGAGCATTGAAACCTAGTGTGAACAGTGTTTCCATCCACGTGTTTCTATGCACCACACATCAGTCCGCCGTAGGTGAGTGGCTAAGTTTCCTTTAGATGTAAATATTACAAACATCATTAAGTGCCATTACCTTACTTGGACTGCACGGTAATATACATCAATACTGGCAAAACATACTTGGACTGCATAGTAATATACATCAATACTGGCAAAACAGAGTAATACTAACATTAATTGTATCAAAAGTAAAATTCAATTGAGAATACTTTCATTATGACCAAAATACAGGAGGCAAATCTAAATTTACATATATCCACAAGCCACCAAATGGCATTCTGCAGAGGGTACTTCTGATACCATTAACTGACCTCCTACCCTACCCTATTCAACTTGCAAATGCCACCGACAAGAATGATTGTCAGCAAGCCTTTGTATTGGCTCTAATAACTCAAATTTTCCCATCCTGATCATTACGCAAAATGCATGTGGAAGGAAGTAATATGTTCACCAATTCTTCCCAGAAAGTGCTCTCTGGAATTTCAGGCACAATTCCTAACACTGCCAACAGAAATACTTACATTAGAAAATACTAATTTTTACACCATACAGTTCTTACTCATAGGGGATATAGGGATCTTTTGGAAAAGGTTGGGAAGGGGTGAGTGTAGGTCAAGCAGATGAGATGAGACAAAGGTGAAGGGAAGCGCATCAAAGAGACTAGAAGATTATTGGAGGTAATAGAAGGGTAGACAGAAAATCTGTGACACTCTGCTTGGTGCAGATTTACTGGTGATGTCTTGGAGGTATACACCCACATGAAGAACTCTTCCACATCCTGAAACACTTTAACACCTTTTCCAAACTTGAACTCAATTGCTCCTTCTCCAGGCCCAGAGTCATTTTATTGGTTTTGACCTCATACTCACTGGGGCTTTTAGCCAAGTGTCTGTCAACCTCTTCTCAGCATATATGCAACAATACCTCCACTCTGATAGCTGCAAACCTTTCTATGTCAAGCAATCCCTTCTATACAATAGCCTGGTTAACCACAGTAAATGTATGTGCCTCAAAACCTATACCAGTAATCTCTCCTATGCTTTCCTCTACTGCAACTATCTCACTGAACAGATACAGAAAGTAAGCTCTCACGCAGTCACCTACTCTGACATGACCATCATAGCTTTTTCACTCAATATAGCCAGAAGTAATCCTTGCCCCCTGCCCCCTCCCTCCTTACCCCATAATACAGAGGTCTTAAATACAGCAATAGATTACTAAAGCAGAGCTATGCTTGTCTCAACTTAAGCCATGAAATGATATTGTATGTCCCCAATACACTACCAACGCAATTCATTGTCATCTTTCACCATCATATCTGCATCAGTCTTATCAAATTGCTACTTCAGTGTACCACCTCCGAAATTTGTTCTCATAGTTAAAAATGCCCCACATGCTCCCATTCATTACAATTTACTCCAGTCCCAACAAAAGTAAATCCTACAACATTAAAGGCAAAAAAACCTGTGTTATTTACCAACTGACAACTGTTCCCTGTGTAGAAATTTATGCAAGAAGGACCATCACAAAACTGTTGAACACATGAGTGGAATCAAGAGAAATGTGTGTCAATGGGACACCTAGTTTCAAGCTTCTGAGCATGCTCTACAGTATTACTTAACAAATCCAAGCACCAACTAAACCAAATGTGCTGTTTGGATCCTCAGATGCAGCACTAGTTTTCCTGAACTTCAGAGGTGAAAACTTGATCTCCAGCGCACATTGTAATACCTGCATCCTCCTGGATTTAATCTTTCCTCTCTTCTCATATTGCAAAATTTTCTTAATTAGTTATTTATTTATTTCAATTATGTTCATTTTTATTTTTCCTCTCTATCTACAACTCTCTGTTTTGCTTTTCTAGGCCATCTTTCTCTTTGACCCTTTCCTTTTACTTTTTAATTATATTATTTCTTTCTCTTTTCACTGTGTCTACTCTATCCTCTCTTAACAGAAAATGAGTATTTACCAACTGCTTCCTACTCTCTCTGATGTATTTTCATTGTGTGGGACTGTGCACAAATGGATTAATTCATATTTAACTGGAAGAGTACAGAGGGTTGAAATAATCACTTCACATAATGTGCTGTTTATGAAGGCACAAAAGTGTCTTGCATTTTTTTAAAATCAGTGATCACCAAATCTACTGTAAATCAGCAAGTTTAAGAAACTAATATAAGTGGTAAAAACAACTGTCCTATGTTACAAAGAATTTGAAGCAATTACATAGATCCTAATATTCACTAGTAGATATGATGAATATATGTGCATAGTTAAAGCCAGTAAATGCAAAAATGTAACTGTCATATGGCTTCGCTGGCTTGGATATTCCATGGGATGTGTTCAGTTGCCTGTCATGAAGGGTGTTCTTCTTCTGTGCACAATATCCCCTTTTCTTGCAGGTATGTGAGAAATGTATCATACATGTATTTGTAGAGTGTAGATGAATGTAATGAGGTGTATATAGCATTTTACATGTCCTCACTTCATGAGACACTGTAGAGAGACTTGAAATTTAATCCAGGACATTGGTGCAAAGACTGGTGATCAGGAACTTTATGCCACCACCTCTTCTCTCCATGCTGGACAAATACTGGCAGTAAAATTTTCATCCACTGCCAGAATTTGAACCAGCTCACCTATGATTTGAGAGCCACTGCACAGACATGCATTAGCAGCCCCAACTAAGAAGGCAAGTGACCCAGTACATCAGAGTGCTTTACTACTTCCCCTTACAGAGCACAGCCACTACACATACTTCATGTTACAATCCATACAATTACATGAGAGTCTCTCCATGATCACATGAGTGTGCCTTTGGATGTCTGTGTGTAGTATGTTTGGTTGTGTGTACTGTTGCTAGAAAAAGAATTAGTGTTCAAAAGCTAATGTGAATGTTGTTCTGCACTAACTGTTTCTGTATTCTCACCATTTGATCTGCTGTAGGTCAGTGTTTGCCTTTCCCTTATTTCCCATATTGCTCTACGCAGGAATTTCCATTATAATTGCATGAGTTTCGTTTTTTATTGTAGAATCATTAGACTTTTTCCTTACGTACTTAATTTTAAAAATCAATGGTTACAAAACTGTGTGTTATAGTTGGATTTAGTCTTGTAATTTTCTTTTCCAATGTGTTTCTTAAACTTTCACACTCATCTCCAGCTGTATTTTTCTTTTCTTGTATTAAAATTTTTGTTACAAAATTTTGTTTTGTATAATGAATCTTCTCATTTTAATATCTGGGCAATATGTCAGGTCAAAAGGCAAATGCCAAGGGAATAAAAACACACTAATAAGCATTTCAGATTCACTGAGTTCTCCATCAGGAATAGACATTGTAATTAATCTATTTATTTATTTATTGCTGAAGTAAGATTCTATGGCTGAGCAGTCAGCATGCTTGGCTGCCACACAGAGAAATCAAGCTGAAATCAGAGATACTGTTAAGGATTTTCACTAATGAGAGATCTGAAACAGGGTACATTCAGACTTTGAGGAACCACTTGGAGGAGAAGTCATGGCTCCATGAAGGCAGATCAGTTTTTCTGACCATATGCCACTCTAATACTTTAATGTCTACTGCAGAAAATCAAGGAACAGCTGGTCAGCACACCAAGGTCTTACAGTGACTGTGGTGGCAAAAAGTTTAGTTAAAAGGATAAAAATATGCTACGCCTTAAATATACCCTGTAGTGACAATTACAATGTAAAACTGCCCTATAGCTTAACAGGTAGCATTCTAGCTTGTGAGCCAGACCAGGATCAAACTTGCATAGTAGATTAATGACCATCGGTATGGTACATGAACCAGCTTGAATATGGTCTTTATCTACCCTTGTCATCACTGGGGGTGGGTCCCTCTCATACTGTGTTCTGAATGACCTGCACTTCCTTTGAAATTTCCACAAACTTTCCCTCTATCCTCCAAATGGAAGGAATTACTAGTTCTGAAAGCGAGCGAAATGCAATTGGCATCCCTGCACACACCTGTGTTTAATGTGTAACTGCTGGAAGATTCATTGTCGTACATCTGTTAGTTATTGTTCAGTGCTGCATTGAGTAGAATGATGTGTCACACAATTTGTGAATTTCAATATGGCAGAGTTAGAAGAGCAATGCATCTGAAATAAATTTTGCATGAAACTCAAACAAACCTACATAGAGACATACCAAAAAATGCAGAAAGCCTACAGTCATGAGCAGTTCAGCCATACTCAATGTTACAAATGATTCACATGGTTTAAAAATGGCCAGATGGAAGTTAAGGGTGACATTCATTCAGGATGCCCTTTGATGTCTAACGACAATGCTCTGGACAGGAATGTCAACATAATTGTGCATGTCAATCAAATACTGACTGTCCAAGAGATTGCATAAGAAAGTAACATTTCAGCTGGATAATGTCATGACATCATGACACAGTATCTTGGAAAGCATCGTGTTGCCATTAAGTTTGGGTTATAATGTTGAGACCGAGGTCCAACATTCCCATGGGTCAGAAAAGATTCTCCAAGACCATAAAAAGCTTGACAGACCAGGTCAAATATCAAAGCCATGCTGATAGTTTTCTTTGACTTTGAATGATTATTTCATCATGAATTCATTCCACAGTGACAAACTATTAATCGATGATACTATCAGGACGTGTTGCAATGCCTGTGAGAAAATGTGAGAAGGAAATAGCCTGAAATGTGGCAAGACAGTTCATGGCTCCTGCATCACAATAATGTAGCCACACATTCATTCCCATTGGAGTGTGGCTATTGCACAAAAAACAAAATCGCTGTGCTGCCTCATCCTCCTTACCCTCCAGGCCTGGCCCCTGTGAACTCTTTTTAATCCCATAGTTGAAAAACCTTTTGAATGGATGAAAATTTGTAACAACAGATGAGATAAAAGAAAATTCGCAGAAAACGCTTTGCACGATCAGCAACAGACATACCAAGACTGCTTCCAGAAGTGGGTATGGTGTTACGAGCAGTGTATCAATTGTGGAGAAGAGTATTTCAAATGAGTAAAAGATAAGCATCAAAAAATAATGTGGGCCAAGTTCCGGAATTTTTTTAACAAACCTCATATATCACTTTCACTTTAGTATGTATCTTATCACCTTCTGATAACAGGTACTGGCCAACAATTTTATCTGATACAAACAGTTTTCTGTTGAAATCAACTGCAGCTGAGGTAAACCATATTTCAGAAATAAACTGCTTTCAACTCTTCATAAACTTTTTTGTTTACAGGAGCATGGCCACTTTCATGATATCAAACTTCAGATGTACACCTATAAGACAGGAAACACATAATTGACATTATGATACAAACTAGTTACCTATCCTGATAATCTATGACATACAATGAAAAGAACAAAATAAGAAAACAAAACAAGGTAAAAAGGCGCATTTAATAACACTGTAAGCCCATGTTTAAGAAAACTCACTCTTAGCAAAAAGCATCCTTACCTCATCATGCAGGGCCACTCTGCCAACCAATGTGCTCACGTCATCATGGAGGGCACTAGTGCCAGAATATACATAGCAGAGAAAATTACAAACATTTTCGCACATATCCAAATATCATGGGGATGACTGAGGCCCTTGTTACACAGTGCAACCATATAAACCATAAAATATTTCAACATAAAAATCATTAAAACCAAATAGATCAGACAAGAGCATATAAACAAGCCCAGGATACCATACTTTGGCATGATTTCACACTAAGTGGGCAATAAGCTAAGGATAAAAAGATAAAGCTCACATTCTTTATCTGACAGACTCTTGGCAGAAGACTTATACACTCCTGGAAATGGAAAAAAGAACACATTGACACCGGTGTGTCAGACCCACCATACTTGCTCCGGACACTGCGAGAGGGCTGAACAAGCAATGATCACACGCACGGCACAGCGGACACACCAGGAACCGCGGTGTTGGCCGTCGAATGGCGCTAGCTGCGCAGCATTTGTGCACCGCCGCCGTCAGTGTCAGCCAGTTTGCCGTGGCATATGGAGCTCCATCGCAGTCTTTAACACTGGTAGCATGCCGCGACAGCGTGGACGTGAACCGTATGTGCAGTTGACGGACTTTGAGTGAGGGCATATAGTGGGCATGCGGGAGGCCGGGTGGACGTACCGCCGAATTGCTCAACACGTGGGGCGTGAGGTCTCCACAGTACATCGATGTTGTCGCCAGTGGTCGGCGGAAGGTGCACGTGCCCGTCGACCTGGGACCGGACCGCAGCGACGCACGGATGCACGCCAAGACCGTAGGATCCTACGCAGTGCCGTAGGGGACCGCACCGCCACTTCCCAGCAAATTAGGGACACTGTTGCTCCTGGGGTATCGGCGAGGACCATTCGCAACCGTCTCCATGAAGCTGGGCTACGGTCCCGCACACCGTTAGGCCGTCTTCCGCTCACGCCCCAACATCGTGCAGCCCGCCTCCAGTGGTGTCGCGACAGGCGTGAATGGAGGGACGAATGGAGACGTGTCGTCTTCAGCGATGAGAGTCGCTTCTGCCTTGGTGCCAATGATGGTCGTATGCGTGTCTGGTGCCGTGCAGGTGAGCGCCACAATCAGGACTGCATACGACCGAGGCACACAGGGCCAACACCCGGCATCATGGTGTGGGGAGCGATCTCCTACACTGGCTGTACACCACTGGTGATCGTCGAGGGGACACTGAATAGTGCACGGTACATCCAAACCGTCATCGAACCCATCGTTCTACCATTCCTAGACCGGCAAGGGAACTTGCTGTTCCAACAGGACAATGCACGTCCGCATGTATCCCGTGCCACCCAACGTGCTCTAGAAGGTGTAAGTCAACTACCCTGGCCAGCAAGATCTCCGGATCTGTCCCCCATTGAGCATATTTGGGACTGGATGAAGCGTCGTCTCACGCAGTCTGCACGTCCAGCACGAACGCTGGTCCAACTGAGGCGCCAGGTGGAAATGGCATGGCAAGCCGTTCCACAGGACTACATCCAGCATCTCTACGATCGTCTCCATGGGAGAATAGCAGCCTGCATTGCTGCGAAAGGTGGATATACACTGTACTAGTGCCGACATTGTGCATGCTCTGTTGCCTGTGTCTATGTGCCTGTGGTTCTGTCAGTGTGATCATGTGATGTATCTGACCCCAGGAATGTGTCAATAAAGTTTCCCCTTCCTGGGACAATGAATTCACGGTGTTCTTATTTCAATTTCCAGGAGTGTACATAGAGAGAAGGTAGCTCGAGAAAAGCAAAACACTACTGGTGTATACTGCATCAGTTGTGGCTATTGTCCTGTCAGATAAGTAGCACAGACTAGCAGAGAGTTTAGTATTATGTTCTGAGAACTTCAAAGTCTGAGGAATTTGAAGCCTACTTTTAAGTAGCTACTTACGTGATTCTGGTCACTCCATAACACGTGTAGCTAATAATTTAAAAGTTTTACACAAAGAAGTAAAGGGGCTGACCTTAAACATTTTGGAAGAGGCCTTAAATCAGGTGGAGTCTAAAGCTGTATTCCCCAACACATCCTTAATAATCAGGTGGAGTTAAAACATTACAATATAATGTCAAACTGTTATTGCCTTTCAAGAACATAAGGTCATACTTTTTTGACTGATTGGTTAGTGACCCTGGGCTTGCTGTTGTATGCTCTTGCATCTGTTTATGCTGAAGTATTTTATAGGTTATATTATCGTGGTGTAATGGGGGCCTCATATCATTCCCATGATTTTTGACAAGTGCAAAAATGTTTGTTACTCCCCCCCCCCCCATGTGCATGGTGGCGCTAGTGCCCTCCGTAACACACATGAGCACATTGACTAGCAGTGTGGTCCTGCACCACAGGGAGGTTGCTCGAGGGCTGCTGTCTACCATTTCCTGGCATGAAGCAAGTTTTCTAACCATGGGCTTTCAATGTTACTAGCTGTTGCTTTTTACCTTCTTTTGTTTTCTTATTTTGTTCTTTTCATTATAGGTAAAAGCACCTCTAATATGTCAGTTTTTCAGCTGTTTAATCTGATTTATGATGCCTTGCTTGTTGCACATAACAGTATGTTATTTTGAGAACGTGATGTCCCCCTCCTTCTTTTATTAGGGTATTATGTTTTACTGACATATGAGTATTTCATATTGGTTGTCATAGAGCATAGATTATTAGTATATTAGTATTAGTATCTAGTTTTTATTGTACTGTTGATTGCATGTTTCCTATCTTGTAGATGTATACTTGTGGATGTGATTTGAATCATATACCTAGTTATGCTCCTGTAAACAAAAAAGTTCATATCCAGCTCAAAGTGTTTTATTTCTGAAACAATATTATCTGAGTATTTCATTTATCGTCCTTTCTGTTGTTGTATCTTTATTAGCCTTGATTTGAGGCTTGCTTTATCTGCAAAGAACACTATTTCTGCTTTTTCAGTGTAAGTTATTTATAAACAGCACAAATAAGACAGGTCCCAATATTGAACCCTGTGAAATAACAGTAATAAAGGTCCTCTCTCAGTAAAAGAAGCACCATAAGAGCTGCCTAAGCTATCTACTATGACTATTTGTTTCCTATTAGTTAAATAAGAAGTAAACCACTTGCTAATTGTATCTTGGATGCCAATGACTTTCAAAATTCTCCAAAAGAATGTTATTTGCTCAGCCGAATGCCTTAGACAGATCATTAAAAATCCCAGTAGGTGGAAGTTTGTCATACAGTTATCCTTAATTCATGTTGAAGGAAATGATCCATGGCATCTTCACTGGAAGGTCCCTCCTGGTCCAGAATTTCTTATTGGCAGGCATAAATACCAATTCCTACGTACATTGACTTTTTTTTCCAAATTACTTGAGAAAGGAGTTAACAATGAAAGGGTCAATAGTTATCAATACCTGTCCTAATATCTTTTTTAATTATGCATCCAACCATGACACGTTTTAATCAGTCTGGAAAGATTCTTTGTGAAAAGGATGTATTACACATATTACTAACATGGGAACTATCACAATGTAAGCAGCAAAAACCGAATAAAAATGATTTAAAGTATGGAGATGTGTCTGTTCTACCATCTGTCAAAATCATCTATCTGTGCTTGTGTACAAATGATGCTTGAAGGTTTAAAAAAGTCCAGAGTCTACAGAAGCCAAATCACTGAAAAACAATACTGTGTAACAGACAACTATGACCAACAGTTTCACAACGTCATAAATGAGGCATTGTTTGGAAAAACATGAAACATTAATTTGACAGAATATATATCAGCACATGCATTAGCTACAGGGTCATATTTTATGAGTAAAAGTGCCTGTTTTGTTAAATGTTCTTCTACTATTTGTAACTGAAATGCAAATGTGTATTTTCAATGCAGTGATTAACATAAAGCAGGATGGAACAGCATGCAGGAAAGATGTGGACAATGTGGTTTTTGATATTTGTCTACTGCAGTGTGGATATGCCAAAAATTATGCAGCCTGTGCACCTGTTGCCCTTTGTTAAGTGTGCATACTATTCTATTCTGCCATATTTTGATCACTTTACTGAAACTCCACATCTGCACTCAGATGATGAATAAGGAAAAATTGTACAATAACACAGTTAACTTCAAATTTCTGGAGGAATACCAGCAATTACCTTAAATGGTTTATGAAACTAATAAAACCATAATTTAGGTTTTTGATGCACTACAGTACAGACAAAAAACATCTCGGTTCATTATACATTCACTAATTGTGTTTCACAATCCTTTTGAGGTTCAATCTTTCAATACTTCATCTACACTTCACAAAGTCTAGTTTTAATGCCAATATTATACACCATATTTATACACAGTGGCAATGGGTAATTACATGCTTTCCAACGGGCAATAAACTAAACAGAAAAAAACTAAGAAACACTATGTTAATTATTATTACATATTTTTGCTTGACAGCCTCTTGACTAGCTTGTGACTCATGGAGAACTTGGATTTTGACTTCTCTGAATCTTGGGAACTTTTATGTATTTGAATACGGGCTCTCTCTTTCTCATGCTTTTTTCGTAGTGATTCCAGTTTCTTTTCCAATTCTAGCTTTTTCTCCTTTACAGCTTTGTTCTCCATTAATTTCTCCAATGACTCTGCTACAAGCTCTTCTTCTCCTACAAAAAGAAGCAATATATTTGTCATTATAAAAATATGAACTTCGCAAAAGTGTGCCACCTAAATTTTTCATGCATATTACAAACAAAAATACTGCCTGGAAAAAAATTTGCATACTTGGAAAGACTACATTAATTTTGATCTGATGATAGCATATGTCACCTGGGGGATGGTAGACATACTGATAATTGTTTCAACATCGTCCACTAACAGACAGCGTAGTGGCATAGCTACGTAGCAGCGTAGTGGCATTCCTACAGCTAACTGAGTGAGTTTGAAAGGGATTAAACTGTGGCTTTCCAAGTGGTAGGACTGTTCTTTCAGAGAATTGCCAGACAAGTTGGACATGCTGCTGGTATCAGTGGTCATGTGAATATTCTTACACCCACAGATGAGGTTCTGGACATCCACGCAGCACAGATGCAGCACAGGTGTCTACAATCATCGCCTTATTGTAAGGGTATCAGTGGTAGATAGTACAGCTACCACAGCACAGATAAGAGGGCTTGTGAGCCCAGATGTGTCAAAGATCAACTGTTGCAAACCAGTTAGTAGCAGTGGGCCTACGGGCTTGCACAGCTCTCACCCATCTTACCCTCACACCACAGCATCTGCAACTCTACCGGTTGGATGACAGAATGGCACACCGTCATCTTCATCAATGAAAGCAGATTCTGTCTGCATGCAAGCGATGGCTGTTTGTGCATATGACATGGACCTGGTAAGTGCATTCGACCAAGACGCTCTGGGGTGCGATAAGCTACAGCTCTTGTTCACCTTTGGTGGTTCTGAAGGGGATGCTAACCAGCACTCAGTATGGGCAGAATGTTGTTAGACCAGTTCTTTTGTTGTTCTTGCAGCAGGAAGGTTATCTGTTCTTCCAACATGATAATGCTTGCCCACACATTGCTTGTGAAACTCAACGTTCTCTGCAACAAGTGCAGCAACTTCCCTAGCCAGCATGATCTCCGGACATGTCTCCAACCCAGATTATGTGACAAGAAGTGACTCATTAACCAACAATTCTTAAAGAAATACATGGACAGGTTGAGCAGGCATGGCGTAACATATCCCAGCGCAGTATTTGGCATTTGTATGATTGACTGGATACCTGAGTAAGCACCTGCATTGCTGCTGGTGGATGCTACACCACTGACTAATGTATGTGTGTGTGTGTGTGTGTGTGTGTGTGTGTGTGTGTGTGTGTGTCAGCATGGGTCGATACCTGGTACCTCAGAACCACTTATGCTACTGATAAGTAAATGTAATCATTTAATGTATTCCATATGCACTGTTGCGATTATAAATGTTGAGTCAATTGGAAAACTCTAAAAGGGTGTACTAATTTTTTTTCTGGCAGTATATTTCAATACAAATATTCAAATAAGTTTGTTGCTTTTCTGGAAATGCATTATGATGGCAAACACAAAGTAAGGTGCAGGGATTTGCTATGTTGTTAATCTGAATTACTACCTGTTTACATTATAATCTGTCAATGCCACTTGCCGTCAGCAAATTCAGACAAAACTAAAATCACTATTTGGCATTTCATATGAGAGGTAATATAATTCATGTCCTGAATCAATTAACTAAATAATGCATGCTCACTGAACAAACTGCTAGAGAGTTATTCAAGGATAAACTGAGTCATTGTACTTGGTATAACCATAGATATTGATAAGAAACAAATTATTTGAACATTGAGCAAAACCACATGTTTTCCTGTAGCCATACGAGGGAAAAAAAATGAAAAAAGCATAATGTAAAATTTGTTAGGGTTTAAAAGTCGATCAACAGGAAAACTACTACTCACTCAACAACAAGTATTTTGAAAAAAAAAAAAAAATTCTGGGTAGTCACAAACACTAATAATTACAAAAATATGAAAAATGTTGCACAATGATAGGCTGAGTCTGAAACTTGATCTTGAATATGACTGCAGCATTCTGTACCAAGCTGTTTGGCATGGAAGAAAGATAATGGCAGTAAGTCGCATATGTAGAGAAAGAAAAAGTTAATTTGTTCAGAGTCCTCAAACACAAGAGAGTAACTTATGTCATAATTAAGAATTGAGACTTCCATTAATTTGTCATTTAGTACAGAGAACAAATTTACAAAGAAGATAACAGAAACATCTGATGTATTCATAACACCATAACACAAATAAAATTATAAAAACAAGAAACTTTAAAACAATTACTGTTAACTATTTGTACATATTAACAAATAACAAACAAAAACATCAGCTTTATTGTAAAATTAAAAATACAAAAAAGATGACATTTTTTTTTTAAAAAAAAAAAAAGCTATTGTCTGCAGTGTTTAGTAAAAACATACTGGTAAAACTAAATCTATTCAGAACAAAAGAAAACAAAATACAAATAATAATAATAATAAGAATAATAATAATAATAATAATAGCAACAATATCCCTTAAATGCTACAAATGTGATTCAACTCAGTTACCGCAACTAATGAAATTCAAGCAATGGTGTGAGTCAAGGAACAGCATCTGTCCTTAAACAAACTCACCACTATCAGACGGGCAGTTGTTGACTGGTGGTGGACCACTTTTGGTAGTGTTCTCCGTTCTTTCCTGAGTCTTTTGTGGTACAGTACCATCAACAGGTGCACCGTCAGCTGCTCCATCCACAGGGACCCCAGAGAAAGAACCTGACGAGTCAGTTGAAACAAACGCATGTGCCAGCGATGGCCGTGGGCTTCGATCAGGACCCATAAGAGTCAGTTCAGCACTCACCATCTTTACTGCCATTGCTGGCACACAAGTTGAAGGGCTGCGCTGCTGTCGTGCAGTAGGTGCCGTTTCCTCTTGATCCTGAAAGTGCACACACACGTCATTTGTGAGGTGCAGTCATGTAATATGAGCACATAAACAGCTATTGAAAACTGATACAGGTTCATGTAAGGGAAGACAACATAGTTACTTAATTATCTTGGTCCTGAAAATGTGAAGCCATGTGGCCACCAGAGGTACGATGAGCAACATAATCCTGTAACTGCAGCTGACACAGATAGTGGCAGTATACATTGCTGGTATATATGGTCAGCGACCGAAAGTAAGGTGGGATGAGCCCTTAATCACAACCAAAAATATTGTTTTATTCTGTACCATCCTTTATCTAAAACTTGTATACGCAATACAGTTACAATCAATACTAAATTTGTGGACATCACCATGTGGTTTAATCCAAATTACACATATGTAATCATGACTTAATTTACACAAACAATGATAATGAATACACATAAGACATTAATGTTGTCTAAAGCTACATGGACTTGTGGAGAAGCATGCACATCTGTTTCTGTGGATACACCATTATGTATTCATCTGTGACTCAACACCTCCTCTATTTGGTGAGTAGCAATCTAACCTTTCCATATTGTTGAAGTACCATCATACATGTAAAATAAGTAGATATGTGTGTAACCACAAGGTGAAGCTCATAGATTTAGTATTATTAGAGATTATACTGTATATACAATTTTTTGGGTTATAAATGTAGTATTATGGGTGATTATCCTATATAAACAAGTTTTTGATAAAAGATACTGCATAACAAAGAAGTTTTAACAATTTTGGTCATGATTAAGGACCCGTGCTGCTACACTCCTGGTAACTGACATTTTCGATAGCAACTTAGAGAAGTATTTCTACTCCACACAGAAAACTAGACACCCATGTAGCTCAAGTTTACATCACACACTGCCTTGTGTGTTTACAATATTATAGAACAGTTTGTAGAGTTTTAGGATTACAGCCCTGTTTCACTTGCTAAATCAATCCCTGAGTGACTGCACATGAATTGAAAATAAGTGTAATTAACAGTTTATGATGCCTGCTAATTATTCTTCAGTAGCTATTTAAAAATGATAAGGTTAGACTGTGTTGCCTTGTTTTTGTATATTTCCATGTCAACTGAAATCTGTTTAAAACTATTACCATCACTGCTGTGACGTCAAACCATCACATTATAGACAAAAAGTTATTGACTGCATCAAGTGTAGGCCTTAATAATCAAATGAGTAATAAATTGTGTGTTGGCTTCAGTCTTTGGTTCTTTGGCTGACATTTGTTCAAAGACTTTTGAGAAAGCCAGCCACTCATGCTGGCAAAAGTCAGAAAAATCTTCAAATGTATGTCAGCTGAAGAACCAAACAGTTTGTTAACAAGTGGCCAGGAAAGCCTTAAAAATTTTGTATTTGTACAGTACCTCTGCATAATTCTTCATACTTTAGAGATGTGATACTTACAGTGTCATGTAAAATTTGTATATTGAATCTGACAATATATTACACAAAAGAAAGAAAGATATGAAGGACAACAAAGTATGTAGTATTATATATTTATTAAAAATGTACATGATTTATCCAGGTGGACATTCAAAATACTACACTAGAAAAGATGACAGATTATTGCAGCAAAACCTCAGTCACATAACTGTGTAAGCTATATTTGCAATCTCCTTCAGGGAGAGGGTTTTGAGAGGAACACATGATATTGCTAATATTGAGCCAGCATTAAGCTTTGAAAAGTCTAATGTAGTCTATGAATTCACACCAATAAAATAAGATAGATTTCTATTCTGCCAATAGAAGGGGTACTGAGCAGCAGACAGGCACATTTAGAATATTCAGGAAACCTAAGTTATCTGCGTAGTAGCAAGTTGTGTGACAGTCGCCATGTGTGTGGGAGTTGTGTATGTTTGATTTGTGTGTGTGTGTGTGTGTGTGTGTGTGTGTGTGTGTGTGTGTGTTTGCCTGTCTGCCACTCAGTGCCTCCTCAGTGTTGTGAGTAGCAGTCTATCCTATTTCACCATTGTTATTCCATCCTAGATTTTCCATGGTTTATGGTCTAAAAACTGGATACATATAAAGGAGATTGCTTGCATATGTCTGAGGCTACAGTTTGCTGAATTTTAGATTTTATAGCTCCACAATCACAAAAGACAAATTGAACTAATACTTTTTCAGTGGCTGCGAGAAAACCAATTACTGTGAATTCATCATGAATTTTTGCAGTGTCCTTTTTGAATTTAATGTACTTAATACTTGAAAAGCAGCTAAAGGCAGCCCACAACAGTGGCAAACACAAACACAATAGCAGTTTCCTCTTTAAATAGATGAACAGTCCAGATTCAAAACATGTCTTCCATTGATAACAGCAATGGAGGCAGCAATTATAGTGGTTAGTTAACATAGCTCTGTCAACACTGGCCAGTTCAGATCAGAGGAATATCAAAATTGACAAGTCACATGTTAATCTCTGGCTCCATACCAATGTCTGGTGGAGATAAAATGCAATGACATACCAGTAGCTGAGATACATATAAAATGCCTTGTCCATTAAGCAATGGTTAGTAAGAAATTTAAGTTATTAGTGTAGTAGCAAGTTGCAATATTAGGCTGAGACTAATTAAACATGTTATTGTATACATTGTTTGCCTGTGGTTGTGGGAAAATGACTACAGGCATTTCCCCCTGGTTCAAGACATTTAGTGAGCAACTGATCAATAATATCAAAGGTTTAATTGCGACACTAGAGAATACTAAAACTGAATTAAAAATGAAATAAAAACAAAAAACATCATACTAAATCAGCATATATCTGGGTCACTTAGGAACTATAGAATATCGTCTTTCAGTTACAAATGAAACTATTCACCTTGCTAGATGAAATGAATCTGGAAATATCGAAACACTGTAACTTACTTCGAAAGTGAGTAAATGTGCAATTTAAAATGGTGAACAAGGGCTTTAAACAACTACAAGATTTTAATGAGCAGGAATTTAAAACAATAGACAAACAAATCTCAGATGTTCAAGTACAAAGTTTGAGAGTGTTGGAATAAACCAAAATTTGGATGTATCTGCAATTTCAGGCACTGCCACTTGCAACTTTGGAGGAGCATGTAGCTGACCTAGTCAATACTAAAGTATAAGAAAGGAGTGAATCTTCTGTAGATACACCTCATTCTGACGTAGAAACAGATAAAACAGAGAGTGAACTACAGGAAATTTGGGATGAATTAACTAAAACTAAGGAAGAACATTTTAAGCAAACATTTATGTGTTCATGGAAGTATTATAAGGTACACCATGCTTGGATGCCTAGCTCTGAATGTACTTAAACTGTAATGAGTATACTTATGAGGATTTAAGCCTTGAGCACACTATGTGTCAAGCGTAATTGGATATCAGTGGATGTACCAAAGCTTGTAGTGGTTTTTGTTATCGTTGTGAGAAGTACTTGAACAGCAATATCTATTTGAATGGAGCAATATTCTATGAAAATATTTTATGTAGACTATTGCACAATTTATTATATGTAGAAGCAGTAAGGTTTATTAGTAGTGTACCCTACATAATTTTAGGCATGCTACTTTATGTAGATGTTTGGTACTTAGTAGCCTGAAGTGTACTGCTCAGTGAAAGAGTCAGAAGCCTATATTTAAGACTTGCCTATTGGCCAAATCCCAGAGGTGTTTTGGTTATTTTATACTGAGGACACAATAGTGCATGTCTGATGGGGTGTGCCTCTTGAAAACTAATATCTGAACTGGAAGCATTTTCAGTTTGTTATGTTGGTTAGATTTTAACTATTTTATTCACTTACTCTTATTTATTTACCTCAGCCATGAAAGTATCTATATAGTTATTTGTTTATTGTTGAAGGAAAAGAATAGTGTTAAGATTAATTTGGGTCACTGCATATTGCTAGCTAATACCTATGGGTACAAGACTGGAATTCAATATTTAATGATACTTCATTAAAGAAAAGGAATTTTTTTCTGGTGTGTAGGCCACCTTATGTTAAGTGTGCTTACATAATTATTGGTTATATAAAGGAAAGTACACATTACTTTGACCTCATTTTAAACTCAATGACATGGAGCTAGTGAAAGTCTTTCATCACAGTTCACAGTTAAAAAAAATATACTAGCAAGTTTTTCCACAACTATGAAAGTCCATAAAAAATTATAGAGCTTCCACATCTGAAGGCTATTTTCTTAGTGCACCCACTTGGTGGAAAGAAAAAGGTCTCATAAGATAGACAGGATTAAAATATAAGTTTCTTAAGAAACATCTTTTACAACTAACATAGATTTACATTAGAATGTGGTGAAAACAGGTATTAACAAACTTTAGCCAGCAAATAGACTGCAGAACCTAGAGTTCTTAACTTTTGACAAGGTGGTGGGGGTAGCAGTAAAAGGGGGGGGGGGAGGGGGGAATCCTCTGTGAAGCATAAAAATGATGAACTGATATTCATATATGAGTTTCCTCCAATAGAATATGAGGGTGTTCATTGAAACATATGAGGATATTAAGAGTTACAGTAGTGAGGGAGTAGAAGAAAAATACTGCAGAAGACAGAGTAAAAACCAGGTATGAATATGGGCTACAGCAGGAGTAAGTTACCTTGATATATATCTACAAAAGGAGGAGATAGAGGTTTATGCTATTAGCAGGATATTATACCCAAATCTGTATAAAATGGAGGATACATAAATAGGGACAATAGCACTGTGGATACTTAGATGATTGTGCAGAGATTCTCTTTCTGTGGAAAGAGATGCATCATGATGGTTACTAAATAGGCTGATACTGTTAGTTTTGAGGTACCTCAAAAGCAGCAAACTATAGGAATTTACCTGAGTTGGTCAATCTGTTTCATATGCTAATTTAAAGATGACATAATAAAGACACAAGTGTCTGAGTTTTGTACGCTATTCTCTAGGTTTGGAAAGATAGAAAATGGATTACATAATGTCTGACAACATAACTCCTCGGGTTCGGTGGCAGCTTATAAAGGGTGAAACTGTTTGATGATGAAACTGGCCTCATATCAATGAAGGTGGTGTTCCCTGTAACAACTACAAAGGCAACATATAATTATAGCTCTGAGAGTTTTGTACAGTCCTGTAAACTATTTCTAGAGGAATACCTACTTTCATTTTTATCTTTATCGGGATAATTATTAATATGACTGGGTTTATAAGAATTTTTAATGTGAGGTTTTGGTGATATAGTCCATGGAATTGGTTTAATCTGAATATGGAATTTACACATCCAGTTATTAACGAAAGCCTTAGGAGCATTGCTAGAAAAGCTTGAATTCTGAAATAGATATACTCATTTAGATGAAAGATGAATGATTTGATTAAATGGCAATTGGACATTGTGTCCTTATAATGACCATGAGAGAAAACAAAGAAATATTGTAAAACTGTCTTATGAATGGAAAATAAATATTTGTTTCTTGAGGTCCCATGTCCACAGTAACAGTGATTATCTGTTATAAATATTAATTAACTTATCAAAGTGAAATATGTACCTATGGCTGTTCCCTCTATTGTGGAGCATTCCACTGTTAATAAATATGAATAAATATATTAACTGAAAATGAGATACAATTACAACCGTGGTGGTACTTATAGAGACAAATGATATTAATTCCCCTAGTGAGAATGTCAGAACGAGTTTGAACTTAACTAATTGTTGGTTGGTTAGCATACGCTGAGCAAGATTGAATAGCAAGAAATCTTAGCTACTCATATCGTACCACCTGATACCGTGGTAAAGAACCAGTAGAACATCACAATACTTTCTTTTGTGAGAAAACCAATAATAATGAGTTGAACAACAAGGAAATGTTTGTCCTGTTCACAAATGAAAAGAGACAAGCTGTTACAGGACGATGCAGGCGCTTGGGCCTTCCGTATATCTCCATAGATTCCACACCACTACACTATCAGATCCCCAAACCCATTTGGGAGTTCTAATTCATATTTGAATGACCTTTGAAATTCATATTTAGATTTTCTACTAACTCAACATTACACGTATTCTGTATGATCAAAGATTAATTTAGAATAGTATCACGGAAGTGGATTTGTTTCACCACTGGGTGATGGTACAGATTAATTCTTTTAATTATCTGCGATTGGTTTAGAGCAATGCTAGAATCTTAATTAAAACAGTTGCTTTGTAACTATGGTAATGTAGAGTCAGTTTGCCTGAAATGAATTTGAGGTTTTCAAGTAATATATGTACTTGAGTATATGACAAAGTTTTATTAAGCATTCATTTAGACTATTTCTTTTACATAATTTCTCTGCCCAATAAACATATTCAGAGGGAAATGTGGTCACTAAAGACTTCACTGAACTATGTTCATAAGGGCAGAAGAGTTAGATGGGAGATAAATGACAGAGGCCAGCTGTTTAGCTGTGTTGAAATATGTCACTTACCTTGACTGGATGATGTCTAGAAACTTTGATTGTATGAGGCCCTCAGTTAGTTTCTCAGTGGTGCACATATATTGGAGTTCAATAGCATATTTTGGGCATTAGAATATACCAAGAGAGAGAAGAGTCTCAGACTTTGTAACACATTCACTGAGTTCATACAGCACTGATGGAGTACATTTTACGAAGAGTGTAGCGTATTACCATAAGCGATTCAAAAGTGTAACCATATATGCATATATGTAGGGACAGGCCTACCTTATCAGATGAACTGCAATTTTTAACATTGCTGTTCAGTCTATTTCAATTACAAAGCAGTAAGAATGTTTACTGCACAAGTTTTTATTGCTCCATTTCTTTCCTGTCAGGATGGTGTAGGGAAACACTACATTTACACACATCCCACCCTCAACCATGTATAATATTATCTAGAAGAATGGATGTGAATTAACAAACAGGTTGTTAATTTTGCTCATTAGAACTTGTCCCTTGTGAAAAAACTAGGATCACAGGGGAAAGGCTACTGCCCTGAGATGGTACAATTTTATAATTTGAATTGTATTCTCTTTAACATGAGGTGCACATTCTACCTATATTTACATTTACATTTATACTCTGTAAATTACCTTACAGTGTGTGGCAGAGGGTACTTCGTGTACCAGTGTACTATGCAAGTCATTTTAGGTGTGTGGTGGAGGCCTTTGTGTACCTGTGTACTAGTGGTCACTATGTTGAAGAGAAAGAGACTAATGAAGCATCCCATTCTCTGAATTGGCCATTGATTTTTACATTAAACAGTCAAGGACTGGGGCATGAAACCTCTGGATTAAATAAAGTAATCTGAAGATTATTTTAGTTAACTGTTTGTGATTTTTGTAAAATATATTTTAAATTAGTTTTAAGTAAATTATAATGTTATGATGTAACAGTAATTGGTTCAAATCATTTATCTCTGACAGGCAGCAAAGGCTGCCAAAGGGTAAGAGATGTATGTTATAGTATCAGGCATCATCCAAAAGGGAACTAATTACATCTGTTGACACATAAGGTTCCAACTTAGGGCCTTCCTTTTTCTTATTTATATCACTGCCCTTTTATCAGTAATGTTACCAGATGACAAGTATGTTCTGTTTGCAGATGATTCAAACACTTTAATAAATAGTAAATCTAGTGCAATTGGATGTTGTTGTTGTTGTGGTCTTCAGTCCAGAGACTGGTTTGATGCAGCTCTCCATGCTACTTTAACATGTGCGAGCTCCTTCATCTCCCAGTACTTACTGCAACCTACATCCTTCTGAATCTGCTTAGTGTATTCATCTCTTGGTCTCCCTCTACAATTTTTACCCTCCACACTGCCCTCCAATACTAAATTGGTGACCCCTTGATGCCTCAGAATATGCCCTACCAACCGATCCCTTCTTCTAGTCAAGATGCGCCACAAATTTCTATTCTCTCCAGTTCTATTCAATACCTCCTCATCAGTTATGTGATCTATCCATATAATCCTCAGCATTTTTCTGTAGCACCACATTTTGAAAGCTTCTATTCTCTTCTTGACCAAACTATTTATCAACCACATTTCACTTCCATACATGGCTACAGTCCATACAAATACTTTCAGAAACGACTTCCTGACACTTAAATCTATACTCGATGTTAACAAATTTCTCTTCTTCAGAAACACTTTCCTTGCCATTACCAGCCTACATTTTATATCATTTCTACTTCGACCATCATCAGTTATTTTGCTCCCCAAATAGCAAAACTCATTTACTACTTTAAGTGTCTCATTTCCTTATCTATTTCCCTCAGCATCACCCGATTTAATTTGACTACAGTCCATTATCCTCATTTTGCTTTTGTTGATGTTCATCTTATATCCTCCTATTAAGACACTGTTCATTCCGTTCAACTGCTCTTCCAGGTCCTTTTCTGTCTCTGACAGAATTAGAATGTCATCAGCGAACCTCAAAGTTTTTATTTCTTCTCCATGGATTGTAATTCCTACTCCAAATTTTTCTTTTGTTTCCTTTACTGCTTGCTCAGTATACAGATTGAATAACATAGGGGATAGGCTACAACCCTGTCTCACTCCCTTCCCAACCACTGCTTCCCTTTCATGCCCCTCGACTCTTATAACTGCCATCTGGTTTCTGTACAAATTGTAAATAGCCTTTCGCTCCCTGTATTTTACCCCTGCCACCTTCAGAATTTGAAAGAGAGTATTCCAGTCAACATTGTCAACATTGTCAAAAGCTTTCTCTAAGTCTACAAATGCAAGAAACATAGGTTTGCCTTTCCTTAATCTATTTTCTATGATAAGTCGTAGGGTCAGTATTGCCTCACATATTTCAACATTTCTACGGAATTCAAACTGATCTTCCCCAAAGTTGGCTTCTGTCACTTATTCCATTCGCCTGTAAACAATTCGTGTTGGTATTTTGCATCTGTGGCTTATTAAACTGATAGTTCGATAATTTTCACTATTGTCCACACCTGCTTTCTTTGGGATTGGAATTATTACATTCTTCATGAAGTCTGAGGGTATTTTGCCTGTCTCATACATCTTGCTCACCAGATGGTAGAGTTTTGTTAAGCCTGGCTCTCCCAAGGCTGTCAGTAGTTCTATGGAATGCTGTCTACTCCCGGGGCCTTGTTTCGACTTATGTCTTTCAGTGCCCTGTCAAACTCTTCATGGAGTATCATATCTCTTATTTTATCTTCATCTACATACTCTTCCATTTCTATAATTATGTCCTCAAGAATATTGCCCTTGTATAGACCCTCTATATACTCCTTCCACCTTCCTGCTTTCCCTTCTTTGCTTAGAACTGGGTTTCCATCTGAGCTCTTGATGTTCGTGCAAGTGGTTCTCTTTCCTACATAGGTCTCTTTAAGTTTCCTGTAGGCAGTATATATCTTACCCCTAGTGATATACGCCTCTACATCCTTACATTTGTCCTCTAGCCATCCCTGCTTAGCCATTTTGCACTTCCTGTCGATCTCATTTTTGAGATGTTTGTATTCCTTTTTGCCTGCTTCATTTAATGCATTTTTATATTTTCTCCTTTCATCAATTAAATTCAATATTTCTTCTGTTACCCAAGGATTTTTATTAGCCCTCGTCTTTTTACCTACTTGATGTAGTGCTGGCTTCACTACTTCATCCAATAGAGCTACCCATTCTTCTTCCACTGTATTTCCTTCCACCATTCCTGTCAATTGTTCCCTTATGCTCTCCCTGAAACTCTGTACAACCTCTGGTTTAGTTGTTTTATCCAGGTCCCATCTCCTTAAATTCCCACCTTTTTGCAGTTCTTCAGTTTTAATCTGCACGGCCTTGCCGCAGTGGTAACACCAGTTCCCGTGAGATCACCAAAGTTAAGCGCTGTCGGGCGTGGTCGGCACTTGGATGTGTGACCATCTAGGCCGCCATGCGCTGTTGCCATTTTTCGGGGTGCACTTAGCCTCATGATGCCAATTGAGGAGCTACTCGACCGAACAGTAGCGGCTTCGGTCAAGAATACCATCTTACGACCGGGAGAGCGGTGTGCTGACCCCACGCCCCTCCTATCCGCATCCTCCACCAACGATGACAAGGCGGTCAGATGGTCCCAGTAGGTCACTCGTGGCCTGAAGATGGAGTGCTTTTTTTTACCTGCTTGATCCTCTGCTACCATCATTATTTCATCTCTCAAAGCTACTCATTCTTCTTCTACTATATTTCTTTCCCCCATTCTTGTCAAATCATTCCCTAATGCTCTCCCTGAAGCTCTCTACAACCTCTGGTTCTTTCAGTTTATTCAGGTCCCATATCCTCAAATTCCTACCTTTTTGCAGTTTCTTCAGTTTTAATCTACAGTTCATAGCCAATAGATTGTGGTCAGAGTCCACATCTGCCCCTGGAAATGTCTTACAATTTAAAACCTGGTTCCTGAATCTCTGTCTTACAACTATATAATCTGTCTGAGACTTTCCAGTATCTCCAGGCTTCTTCCATGTATACAACCTCCTTTTATGATTCTTGAACCAAGTGTTAACTATGATTAAGTTATGCTCTGTGCAAAATTCTACCAGGCGGCTTCCTCTTTCGTTCCTTATCCCCATTCCATATTCACTTACTACTTTTCCTTCTCTCCCTTTTCCTACTATCGAATTCCAGTTCCCCATGACTATTAAATTTTCATCTCCCTTCACTATTTGAATAATTTCTATTATCTCATCATACATTTCTTCAATCTCTTCATCATCTGTGGAGCTAGTTGGTATATAAACTTGTACTACTGTGGCAGGAGTGGGATTCGTGTCTATCTTGGCTACAATAATGCGTTCACTATGCTTTTCATAGTAGCTGACCCATGCTCCTATTTTTTCATTCATTATTAAGCCTACTCCCTCAATACACCTATTTGATTTCGTATTTATAACCCTGTATTCACCTGACCAGAAGTCTTGTTCTTCCTGCCACCGAACTTCACCAATTCCCACTATATCTAACTTTAACCCATCCATTTCCCTTTTTAAATTTTCTAACCTACCTACCCGATTAAGGGATCTGACATTCCACACTCTGATTCGTAGATCGCCAGTTTTCTTTCTCCTGATAACGACATCCTCCTGAGTAGTCCCCACCTGGAGACCCAAATGGGGGACTGTTTTACCTCCAGAATATTTTACCCCGGAGGACATCATCATCTTTTAAGCATACAGTAAAGCTGCATACCCTCGGGAAAAGTTACCACAGTAGTTACCCCTCGTTTTCAGCCATTCATAGTACCAGCACAGCAAGACTGCTTTGGTTAATGTTACAAGGCCAGGTCAGTCAATCATCCAGACTGTTGCCCCTGCAACTACTGAAAAGGCTGCTGCCCCTCTTCAGGAACCACATGTTTGTCTGGCCTCTCAACAGATACCCCCTCCATTGTGGTTGCACCAACGGTATGGCTATCTGTAGCACTGAGACATGCAAGCCTCCCTACCATGTACATAAGAAGAACATGGAGATTTTGAGAATATTTTTCAGTATGTCACTGCAAGCACTATTGTAAACCAGTATGGAGAAGAATTAAATCATATATTTATGATGGATATGGGAATGTTTCTGAAAGCAAATGTACAGATTAAACAAATGAGTAAAATAATTATCATATCTTCCATTTTTACTAATCAGTTATTTCGTTTCAGTCAAATAATCTGGGAATGAGAGCGAACCATTAATTATGTAGTAATCATTAATTTCTTCCAGCACTATGATGTTTCATAGCTCCCTACATTTGCTGTTCTTGAATTATGTAACTTGTTTGCTCATATTGTCAATTTTTGACACACAATTTTCTGCTTACACTGCACATTTAGCAATGTACACATGCAGTTTTGATTGTGAACACATTTCCAATTTCAAATAAGTGTATTATCTTATCTATCCTTTCAACATGTGCTGTTTCTTGATGCATACTGGAACTTTTACACCCTGGGTTTGATTTCATGCTAATGATACTATGTGATTCATAGAAGACAAGAGACCTCTGCATGTTGAGTTTAAGCAAGAATTCAAATGAAGGAAATGAAGTAGGATGAGTAGTTCCAAGAAGCAAGAAACAAGAGACAAGAAACAAGAGAGGAGAAATGAGAAATAAGACAAAGACATTAAATTTGTTTGCTTGTTTTAATGTGACACAAACATCCTAATCACCCAATGAAGTATGTTTGAAAAAACCATGCAAACAGTTACTCTTTACAGGTATGCCTGTTAAAAAGAAAGACCCATGCTGACCCGTTTCAGCCAGTAGCTACACACTTCTGACATGTATTTTTTTAAATTTTTTTTTTAACATGCATATCTTGGCAGAATCTCTTACATAAATTTTATGCATGAAATTCTGGGCTGGTGTGTAATGTAACAGACAGAGAGTCACCAATAATAATACACAACATGTCTTTTTAGTACACTTCTATATACGTTGGAAATTTCACTAAGTAGAAATAATATATATGATTGTGTTCTAATTTTCATCCAACATCAGTAATTGCATAATGTTTTAAAGAGTTATAATCAGATTTCAAGGAATGTAATTCAATACAAATTTATTAAATAATGAAATCATTTGTTCATAAGTTAAAGAAGTTTTAATAAGTAGTCTTCAATGTGGGTTGAAAACAGTGTATTTTGTATAAAATTATGAAAGTTTAGAATTGGAGTTACCACTATTGTAAGCCAATAAAATATTAATTTATTTTTAATGAAAGATTACATATTGCAATGTCAACTGTTAAAAATACTCATCCTACAAAATTCAGCATTGAAAAATACTGTATTTCATGAAAAATATGTCTATGTTTCCTACCAAGCTTACTGCCACACATAAATAATTTTGTACACGTATTTCTCCATTCTAAATTACATGATATACAGGGTTATTACAAATGATTGAAGCGATTTCACAGCTCTACAATAACTTTATTATTTGAGATATTTTCACAATGCTTTGCACACATACAAAAACTCAAAAAGTTTTTTTAGGCATTCACAAATGTTCGATATGTGCCCCTTTAGTGATTCAGCAGACATCAAGCCAACAATCAAGTTCCTCCCACACTGGGTGCAGCATGTCCCCATCAATGAATTCGAAAGCATCGTTGATGCGAGCTCGCAGTTCTGGCATGTTTCTTGGTTGAGGAGGTTTAAACACTGAATCTTTCACATAACCCCACAGAAAGAAATCGCATGCGGTTAAGTCGGGAGAGCATGGAGGCCATGACATGAATTGCTGATCATGATCTCCACCACGACCGATCCATCGGTTTTCCAACCTCCTGTTTAAGAAATGCCGAACATCATGATGGAAGTGCGGTGGAGCACAATCCTGTTGAAAGATGAAGTCGGTGCTGTCGGTCTCCAGTTGTGGCATGAGCCAATTTTCCAGCATGTCCAGATACACGTGTCCTGTAACGTTTTTTTCGCAGAAGAAAAAGGGGCCGTAAACTTTAAACCGTGAGATTGCACAAAACACGTTAACTTTTGGTGAATTGTGAATTTGCTGCACGAATGTGTGAGGATTCTCTACCGCCCAGATTCGCACATTGTGTCTGTTCACTTCACCATTAAGAAAAAATGTTGCTTCATCACTGAAAACAAGTTTCGCACTGAACGCATCCTCTTCCATGAGCTGTTGCAACCGCGCCGAAAATTCAAAGCATTTGACTTTGTCATCGTGTCAGGGCTTGTAGCAATTGTAAACGGTAAGGCTTCTGCTTTAGCCTTTTCCGTAAGATTTTCCAAACCGTCGGCTGTGGTACGTTTAGCTCCCTGCTTGCTTTATTCGTCGACTTCCACGGGCTACGCGTGAAACTTGCCCGCATGCGTTCAACTGTTTCTTCGCTCACTGCAGGCCGAACCGTTGATTTCCCCTTACAGAGGCATCCAGAAGCTTTAAACTGCGCATACCATCGCCGAATGGAGTTAGCAGTTGGTGGATCTTTGTTGAACTTCATCCTGAAGTGTCGTTGCACTGTTATGACTGACTGATGTGAGTGCATTTCAAGCACGACATACGCTTTCTCGGCTCCTGTCACCATTTTGTCTCACTGCGCTCTCGAGCGCTCTGGCGGCAGAAACCTGAAGTGCGGCTTCAGCCGAACAAAACTTTATGAGTTTTTCTATGTATCTGTAGTGTGTCGTGACCATATGTCAATGAATGGAGCTACAGTGAATTTATGAAATTGCTTCAATCGTTTGTAATAGCCCTGTATTTATTATAACAATACTGTAAGTACGAATTGTTACTTTTCAATATAAGGGCTGTGGAGTTGGGCCAAATCAGTTAGTTGTTATAGAGAATTGTTATTGAATTGTTAATGTGAATCACTAAGCAGTGTGAGTCAGTTGTAATTAATTGGAATGAATAAATGGTGAAAATAATCAGTATATCTCTGTTGGAATTTTTATTTAAATAACTTAACATACAAGAATTGCATAATAAGTCAGTATAATTAAAAAAGCAATGAAACAATGTTCAGAGAACAAACATGAACAACAATGAACAACACTCTTGGATTGTTCAAGGCAAGTATTCACGATAAAAGGAGCATTTCTGCTCTAAAATGTCTATGATTTGCAAAACTCCTCTTTTAGTTGTTGAGAAAAATATAGTCTATAATTAGAACTTTGAGCTAAATTTTTATGCCTTAAATGAGAGCAGGAACATTACAATCCTGATGGCTGGAAGTAAAAGGATTGAATATTGAATTCAGCATGGAGGAAATAACATTGCTAATTCAAGGAGACATTCGTCAATCATTGACACCTATCTCTATATGGTGGACCAAAATGGAAGAATGAAGTTGGAGCAACAAGCCAGTATGTTTCCATTGTGGATACTGTGAGCATGTCTTGTGCAACTCTAAAGAGAGTAAAAGAGTGTTGACAACTATTATGTCACAAGACACCAAAGAACAGAACACCTCTGCACATGTCAAGCTACTGCAGGTAACTACAGTTGACCTGTGGGATGAAGCCTATCATCATACTTCTGGTTGAGATCCCTCTCCAATGTGACAGTCATTCTCCATCAGCACACAAGAGATTCCAGATACTCATCCAGCTGCTGACATTAGCAGTACTAAATGAGAGGACCATCTATGAAGGTGAGATTACCATAGATGATAATATTTCATGGATGATGGATGCCAGGGTGTCAGGAAATCAAATTGACATCATGATCAACAACTAAACTGTTCAGGAACTACTCAATTTTGGGACAACATTTTCTGTAATCTGACTCTTATCAACAAGTGAAGAAGGTTACATTTCAAGATCACTGGCACTTGCGCTGAAAGTTGCACATGTAAAATATGTTCAGTTAACAGCACCTAGGTCAGAATCATTCCCATCTAAATTTACAGATGTTTTGTACACATGCACTGTGGCTACAAGAGGTCTGCACTAAACAAACAGCACAGTCACACCCCAGTCCGAAGTATCAATCAAAATACCCTACCCATCCAGATGTCATTTTAATGATATGTTCACTCCAATTTCAATAGGCCACAGCATCATGACTGTTTTATATTATATGTTTGATCAACATGTCCATTATGGCAATCACTTTGAAAATCTTACAACATATGAGGTCACATTTTCCTCTGCCTAAAGACCCCCCTGGAAATGAATATTGCTTCAGTTTTGGGTCAGTATGTTCCAGGCACCATGTAACCTGCCTGTTTCTTTCAACATAGTAAATAAAGCAATTAATTTTCATGCAGATACAGGAGCAGCCACTGTTTGAATGAGTGAGCATATACTATCAGTTACAAGCCCCGCCACTGGCTCCTACAACTTTTGGTTTAGTTTCATTCAAACCAAAATATTACCATTACCAGGCAATTTTACAAGTACATGCGATACGAAAAGGTATCATGTGCAATAAATATTATAGTTATTACCTTAACAAATGCTGCTAATATTTTGTGTGAACACCTTTACATCTCTCAGCTTCAAACTACAGGATGAAATTAATCCAATTTCATCTTTTATTCCCTTTAAGGAAATAAGACAATGTTATGAATGTATCACTTTTATTTGCACAAGGGCTAGAGTGTGCATCATAGTTCTAAGCCCATATTACATTTAAACCAATCATGACCCATAAATTTTTCTTGACCCAACCCATGCCATTCACAGTTAGAAGCAGCCTTAAGAAAGAATTAGATAGATTATTGTAAGTAAGAATAATCAAACTAGTGGTGGCCATCAGCTAAGCAACACCCATTCTTGAGGTCATGAAACCAAACAATTCTTAATGTACTTGTGGAGATTCTAAAAGCATAATTGACACACAAGCTGCAATAGAGATTGACTCCATTCTTTACATCAATGACCTACTTTCTAAATTACTTGGTGGAAAGTGTTAATCAAAAATTGATCTTGCAGAATCATATCCCCAATTCCTCCTAGATGAGTTTTCTAAGAAAATTGCCATTTTGAACACACTCATTTGCTTATATAAATATAACAGATTGCCTATTGGGATACCAAGTGTACCAACCATATAACAAACTTGTAAACATTTTTCAGTAGATTAAACAAGGCAGGCCTAAAATGTAATCTCAATACATGTAGTTCTTCCAAGAACAAACAGAATAGACCATGGTATATTCTTAGTTATAAAAGAACATTGGCAAAACTAGCAGCATTTAAAAGCCTTAAACACATTACCAACAGCCACTGATGGAAGTGTAGGCTTTCCTGGGCAACAAACTATTATGTCAAATAAATTCTGAATGCATCTTAGATAATGCACCTGCTTAATAGGCTTAGACACTACATACGTACGGTCTTCAAAGATCAATTCTGTATTCCTTAAACTGAAAAAAAGTTGAGACTGGCCACACATTTAGCAACTTATAAGCAGTAAACATTCAGTTCTTTGGCATATGCATCAGAGTACAGAACAGGTACCATCGTAGCAATAAAAATTCAGATGGAAGTGAGCAATCAGTTGCGTATGCATCCAACACATCGAATCAGGCTCAATTAAATATGTCATAAATCAAAGACGAGGCAGATATCCAATATCTGTGGAGTGAAATTCCATACAATTACTGGTTAAACATTGTTAGTGGCAAATTCTGGGTCTCACAACAGTGGGTCAAAGCAAGCAGCACAGCACCCACAGTGCTGAGAACTTTTACTCGGCGCACGTAACAATCAGAGTTATTACAAGTCAATTTAAAAAATATTAATGCAAATGAACTCTCCTGGTTATCAACAAGTCCTGAACATCACTTAACCAACAGGATATAGTCTGCATACAACTAGACAAGTATCATATATAGTTTCCCAAAAATGACACAAACCATTGCAAGACTCACAGAGCATGATACTCTAACCAGATGAGTCATAATAAAAATAAAAAAGGTTAAATAAGAAACAGAATCATAATTTCATTGTCTCATAACATACAAGTAAAATCACTGCTTTAGCCTACAGGAAATTCATCAGTTTATAACTATAATAAATTATACACGGAATATAACATTCATTATGATATAACTCCAAAATCTGAATTAAATTTTCTATTGCCACTCAAATAATCATATCATCATTAAAAAATTATCCAACAGAGTGATATATAATTTTCTTTTTATCACTTCAGTATCAACTTTTCAAAAAATTATGTCTTTTACCCTATTGCATATTTTCATTCCCATGTATTGTGGTATCTGCATGAAAAGATGAAATCTATGTATAAGAAACATAAAACTTTCTTTGTTCCTAGCTACATATCTGTGCCAGAAGTTATTAAAAAGAAAAGAGAATTATTTCATGTATGTAAAATGTGGGAACACCTTGTACATTTAGGTCTCTGGAAAAAGAGTCCTAATGACATAGCATTATTAGCTTTACTTTCACATAGATATGCTTGATAAATAGTAAATGGGATCCTGGTGATAAAATCTCAAGCAGAACATCACATGTTGGCCATTCCCCAGTCCCCCCTTTAAATGTTCTGTTACACTTGTATGAAAGGCACTAGCTCATTATCATGTTTAGAGGCCAGCCTTATCTAATGACAGAAAAAGTAATACACATTTGTCCAGCATGTACAGAAACACATGAACACCAAATTCAGTGTTTACCACATAAAATATGTCTTTGAACTTGGCAATGAATCAATATTGGCTATGCAGGATGCTTTCTAACATCAGTGAACTAAGTTGTCAATGTGTAATCAAACTACCCCTATGTAATGGACATCAATTCAAATACATCTACAGAAGACTGTCAGAAAAGTCTTTTTCTTCTAGTAGGATTACTAAGTAACATTTGCAAGATAATGGTCCTCAATTTATTTCATGTAACTTCTGCAAACAAAATGCAATAGCTCATCTTACAATGGCCCCATTATAAATATTATCTCCAGAGTACTCTCTCGCTCATTTTCTGTGCACAAACAGGAGCACAACATCCAGTGGAAACAGTCCATCCTCAGACATGCCCACCACCAGTGCTTACTAAGCACAGTCTTCCATTTTAGTAGCAGTGTAAAGTACTGCCACTTGAAATGCTGCTCATAGCAACCCTCACGTTGCATAGGCTTTTATTCATTTGTTTCAGTTAGAACAGTTCAGAATAGGCTGGACTACCAGGGAGACAGCTCCTTCCATTCCTGCAACAGGTACACCATGCGTTTGTGAATTTGTTTTATGAGTTTCACAAAAGAATGACTTATTTTCAGTTATCTGTGTGGTTACTGTCTGTAAAGCATATCTCCACTGTCTTTAGTATGGATAGGAACTGTGACTGGTGTGTTCTGATGTGAACGGAGTTGGTGACCCTTCGTTCACAGCTCCATGAGGTGTTGGTTTTGGTCATGCAGCTTCAGGCTGCTGACAATGAGCATCACTGTGGGGGGCTGGACATGGGGATTCAAAGAGTGTCCAAGCACTTTCCTCACATCCCCTGATCAGTCTTCTACTGTGGCTGCCCTGGGTACTGCCTTGCACTGAGGTTGAGCCCACAGTCATGGTTGAGTTGGAGGTTGCTGCTAGGTGTGGCAGGCCATTAAAGCCTCTCCAGGGGGCCAATCTGAGGGCCTCCCCAGTTCAGGGGATGAACAGATTTCAGGTGCTATCTGTGGCTGATGTAGACCCTGAGCCAGATGCAGCGACTCCCTGTGTTCCAGAGCGAGTCTCTAGTCTCATTGGCTCTCAAGGTCTGGAAGGTATTACTGATAATCAGGAGCTTCAATATTAGGTGCATAATGGGACTCCTTAGGGATCTGGCTGCCAAGAACGGGAAGGAATCCAGTCTGCACTGTGGGTGCATACTGGGAGGAGACATTCCAGATATGGAACAAGTGCTTCCCAATGCCATGAAGAGCACAGGGTACAGCGGAATGCAGCTGGTGGCTCATGTCAGCACTAATAATGAGTATCACTTTGGATCAGAAGAGAATCTCTCCCCTTTGAGGTGTCGAGCTGAAATGGTAAGGACTGTCAGTCATACTTGTGAGATAAAGATGGGGCTCACCATCTGTAGCATCATCAATAGAACTGACTGTGGTCCTTTGGTGCAGAGCCTAAGGGGATCAGACGGTAGTGGGGACTGTGTGTAGGGGACTCTATGTTCCCCCCTCCCCATTAGAGGGTCTCGGGAAACTACAGAAAGGGCACATCAGTCTAAAAGGATGCAAGATGAAAAATCGTACTGTAGCTGTAAATTATCATAGCAGATCTCCAAGCGCTAATAGAAAGCACTGAAGCTCAAATCGTTATACATACAGAAAGCTGGTTAAAGCCGGAAACAAGATCAACTGAAATTTCTACAAATGACCTAACAGTGTTAGAAAGGACAGATTAAATACAGTTGATGGAGGAGTGTTTATTGCTGTCAGCAGCACAAGGTGTACAACTTTGTTTCCGCCATTTGCCAATAGGTGGTGACAACGGTAAGTAGCAGTCGAAAGAAACAGATCGCAGACATCAGGCAGTTAGCTTGGAGCTCAGTCAACATAAACTCATTCAAACATTAATCAATTTATGTCTGCATCATAAAGTTATTCTTGACTGAAAATGTCAGTTTACGAGCCTAATTCTCATCCTTTGTGGGAGGTTTTACTGTTTTGTTTCAATATGAAGAAAACAGCGGCTAAGTCTCATGAAATGCTCTCAAGTACATATGGTTAGGATGCTGTTAGTGAAAGAACATGTCATGAGTGGTTTCAACGCTTCAAGAATGGTGATTTTAATGTCGTAGATTGGAATAGTGGTGGAAGAGAGAATGTTTTTGAAGATGCAGAATTGGAGACATTGCTGAGTGACGGCTCACATCAAACTCAAGAAGAATTGGCACAATTAGTGGGAGTGACATAGTAAGCCATTTCAAAATGTCTCAAGACAATGGGCACAATTCAGAAAGAAGGAACTTGTGTCCCGTGGGAGCAGAAACCGAGAGATATTGAACGGTGTTTGTGTGTTTGTGAACAGTTGTTCCAGAGGCAAAAACGGAAAGGATTTCTGCATCGCATTGTGACCGGGGACGAAAAATGGGTTCATTATGATAACCCTAAACACAAAAAGTCATGAGGATATCCCGGCCATGCTTCCACATCGGCTCCAAGATCATGCCCTACATTTGGTGGGACCAGTTCGGTGTTGTGTACTGTGAGGTGTTAAAACCAAGTGAAACAATCACAGGTACTCGTTATTGAACACAATTAATGTGTTTCAGGAGAGCATTAAAAGACAAACGGCCACAATGCAGCAAGAGGCACAATAAAGTGATTTTGCAGTAAGACTACACTCGACCCCATGGTGCAAAAGAGGTCAAAATGTACTTGGAAACATTAAAATGGGAAGTCCTACTTCACCTGCCGTATTCTCCAGACATTACTCCCTCTGACTATCTCACCTGCTTAGATCAAAGGCACATGGCCTGGCTAATCAGCACTTCCGATCTCATGAACAAGTCACAAATTGGATTGATTTGTGGATCGCTTTGAAAGATGAACAATTTTTTCGACGCGGGATTTGCAAAATGCCTGAAAGATGGAAGAAAGTAGTGGCCAGTAATGGAAAATACTTTGAATGATGCATGTGTAACCAATTTATTTCATTAAAGCCCCAAATGTTGGGGAAAAACAGCTGAAGCAAAGTTGTACACCTTGTAGCTTAAGAAGTATTAAAATTGAAGTAGATCGTTTCTGTGAGGTAAGTACAGGTAGAGGTTATACTAGACAACCGGAATAAAACTCAGATGATTTCAAATAGGTACCCCACTCTCATACAATTATAGCTGGTGTGATTTCAATCTACCCTTGATATGTTTGTGAAAATACGTGTTTTAAGACAGTGCTAAGCATAGAACATTGTCCAAAATTGTTCTGAATGCGTTCACAGAAAATTATTTTGAACAATTAGTTCCAGAGCCCATTTAAAGTGTAAATGGTTGCAACAACATATCTGACCTCTTAGCAACAAATAATGCTGAGCAAATAGGGAGCGTCAAGATAGATACAGGAATCTGTTGCGAGACTGAATATTGTAACATCTGAATCCACCAAACATAAACACAAAGTATGTCTTTTTAAAAAAGCAGATAAAAATTCACTTGGTGCCTTCCTAAGAGACAATCTTGACCCCTTCCAATTTGACTATCTAAGTGTAGCCCAGATTAAATTCAAAGAAATGGTACTGAGGGCAACTCAGTGATGTATACCAAATAAATTAATAAGAGATGGTACTGATCCCCCATGGTACACAAAACAGGTCAGAAGCAACAAAGAAAGAACGCCAAATTTACAAGAATGCGGAACCCAAAAGTTTGGCAAAGTTTTACAGAAACTTGAAATTTAGTGCAAACTTCGATTTGAGATGTTTTTCAGAGTTTTCACACTAAAACAATTCTGGTTGCAAGTAAAGTACATTAGTGGAAAGACACAATCAATATATACACTGTGCAATAACAATGGTGATGTTACTGATGACAGAGCCATTAAAGCAGAGTAACTAATCACGATTTTCTGAAATTCCTTCACCACAGGAAAAGGAAAGCAAATATTCCAGAAACTGAATTAAGAAGAATGGCCAACATGAGTAAGTCAGAAGTAGATGTCCCCAGTGTAGCAAAGCAGCTGAAACCACATAATAAAGGCAAGACCTCCCATCCAGGTTGAATAGTGGTTACATTCCTTTCAGATACAATAGCGCCATACTTAGCAATTGTATACAACCACTCGTTCATTGAAAGATATGTACTTGAAGACTGGGAAGTTGCACAAGTCACACCAAAGCCTAAGAGATGAAATAGTAGTAATATACTGAATTGTAGATCCATTTCACTCATGTTGACTTGCACTGGGATTTTGGGGCATATACTGTGTTCAAATTGTATGAATTACCTTGATGAAAATGATTCATTAACAAATAGCCAACATGGGTTCAGAAAATGTTGTTCTTGTGAACACAACTAGCTCTTTATCCTCACAAAGTAATGACAGCTTTCAACGGAGGATATCACATTGATTTCACATTTTTAGATTTCCAGAAGGCTTTTGACACCATTCCTCACAAGCAACTTCTAATTAAAATATGTACCTATGGAGTATAATCTCTGTTATTCACTGGGCTCATCATTTCCTGTCAGAAAGAACACACAGTTCATAGTAATTGATGCACAGTCATCGAGTAAAACTAAATTAACATCTGGTGTTCCCCAAGGAAGTGTGACAGACACTCTGCTCTTCATAATCTATTTAAACAATTTAGGAGACAATCTGAGCAACATTCTTAGATTGTTTTCAGATGATGTCATTTACCATCTTGTAAAGTCATCATATGATCAAAACCAATTGCAAAATGATTCAGACAAGATATCTATATGGTGCAAACTGTGGTAATTGACTGCAAATAATGAAAAAAGTGAAGCCATCCACATGAGTGGTACAAGCTAAACTTCAGTTGCACAATAAAATCATACAAATCTATAACTAGTGATATGAATATAATAGAGGGGAAACATTCCACGTGGGAAAAATATATCTAAAAACAAAGATTCTGTAACTTACCAAACGAAAGCGTTGGTACGTTGATAGAGACAATAACAAACACAAACACACACACAAATTTCAAGCTTTCGCAACCCACGGTTGCTTCATCAGGAAAGAGGGAAGGAGAGGGAAAGACGAAAGGATGTGGGTTTTAAGGGAGAGGGTAAGGAGTTATTCCAATCCCAGGAGCAGAAAGACTTACCTTGGGGGGAATAAGGGACAGGTATACACTCGAACACACACACATATCCATCCGCACATATACAGACACAAGCAGACATCAATCTATAACCAGGGATTACAATCATGAATAACTTAAATTAGAATGACCACCAAATAATGTTATGAGGAAAGCAAACCAAATTCTGTGATTTATTGGCAGAACACTTAGAAAATGCAACATGTCTACTACAACAACTGCTTACACTATGCTTGCCCAGCCTCTTCAAGAGTGTTTCTGTGCTGTGTGTGACCTGCATCAGACAGGATTGATGGAGGACACTGAAAAAGTTCAAATTTTGTATTATGATGAAATAGGGGAGAGTGTGCCATATATATGATAGGTGAATTGGGTTGACAATCATTAAAACAAAGGTGTTTTTTGTTGCAGCAGAATTTTATCATGAAATTACAATCACCAGCTTTCTCCTCAGAGTGTGAAAATATGTTGTGGATGCTGTCCTACATAGGGAGAAATGATCATCATAATAAAATAAGAGAAATATGAGTTTGCATGGAAAGATTTAAGCATTTGTTTTTCTGATGCGCTGTTCGAGATTTGAATGGCAGAGAAATAACTTGACGGTGATTCGATGAACCCTCTGCCAGGTACTTAATTGCAACCTACAGAGTAATGATGTAGAATTAGGTGTGGATTGCTGGCACTCTGTCATCTGTACTACAATCCCCAGTTCTGTATTGGCACAGCAATGTGGGCCAGGACTACAGTGGAGATCCCAAATTGACTGCAGCTATAGCCCAGGCACCTCACTGTGACCAAATGTGACACCAGAGAAGGCAGTGTACAGTGCCATTATAAACCAGTTGTGTCCCTCCAGCCAAAATTAAAAAAAACTGTAAGATACCCAAGTCTCCATCCTGCTGACACCACAGCAATCAAGCTCATCAGTTAGACTGCCTACATGAACTGAAGATGACAACAAAGAGAAGCTACTGGATGCTGAACATAACCAGGACACTTCAGGCCTTGTGTGTGCTGTATTGCTGGATAGAAAAATCATTGAGAACAGACAAAAATGAAAATCATTTAGTTGACGGCACTTCCAGCCCATCAATGTCCAACAAATGGTGCCCCTCGCTTTATATTGCTCATAAAAGACAGAGAGCAGATGGGACTCAATCACTTGGTGGTATTAGTTTCATGCTATACTCACTGGATTATCAGTTGGTCTAGTTACAATTGACGACACTTCACCAGGAGTCTGTTTGTACCCTCAAGAATCTAACTGATTTTGCTGTTGCTGACTGTTCACAAAACTATACGATTGCTAATTGGTGTTGCTCACTTTATTCGTGACTATAACTCAAAGCATTACTATCAAAGCTTCTCTCTCTCTCTCTCTCGCTCTCTCTCTCTCTCTCTCTCTCTCTCTCTCTCTTTCTCTCTCTCTCCCTCTCTCCATCTGAACAGTCCTTGGAAGGCCCAATGGTACTGACTGGCCGCTGTGTCATCCTCAGCCCCACAGGCATCACTGGATGCAGATATCGAGGGACATGTGATCAGCACACCGCTCTCCCGGCCGTATGTCAGTTTCTGAGACTGGAGCTGCTACTTCTCAATCAAGCAGGGCCTCTGTTTGCCTCACAAGGGCTGATTGCACCCCACTTGCCAACAATGCTCGGCAGACTTGATGGTAACCCATCCAAGTGTTAGCCTAGCCCAACAGCACTTAACTTCGGTGATCTGATGGGAACCGGTGTTACCACTGTGGCAAGGCCGTTGGCATCAGAGCTTCTGGCAGTCAATAATTAATGTATTTGTGTCTTGTAAAAATTTTTCAATCATGATCAATAAATTACAGTTAATCTTTTCATGAAGAATCAAACAATAATAAGAAGATATAATTTCCGCTGTTGAACATAAATTATTCCAGGATGGAATGTAACAATATGACAAGGATAGTTGCTACTCGCCATATAGTGGAGATGCTGGGACACAGAAAGGCACAACAAAAAGAATGTCAGAAAGCTTCCTTTGTTGAAACCAGACAACACACACACACACACACACACACACACACACACACACACACACTCATACAATGTATGAGACTGTGGCCGTGTGTGTGTGTGTGTGTGTGTGTGTGTGTGTGTGTTGTCTGTTTTTGACAAAGGCCTTGTTAGCCAACTATCCAACAGGTCTTTTTTTTCTCTTTTCACATTTCTGCGACTCAGCATCTCCGCTATATGATAAATTATTTCATGGCATTCAGAGTCTCTACAACTGCTTCTTGACTGGCCCATCAGGGTCTGTGCTCTCTTCCTTATGTAAGCTGAAGTATGTTTCTAGCATTTTTGCTAATGAGAACCTTCGTGAGCTTCAATCATTTGCTAATTTTGGCTTTCTGCTAAGGCCCAGAGGCTCCTATCTATGTGATCAATGTAATATGATTATTTTATTTTTACTGTTTTATTTTGTTGGCTTCTAAGTACATCAACATAGTCACTTCAAAACTTACAGAGCTGCCTTTCCACAAATTGCTAAATAACTTAAAACTCAAATTTCATTAACATTACGAATGTCTTAAATAAGTCAGACAACAATACATCTGAGATGCTGAAAACACCACTGTTGAGTTATTGTGCATCCTCTTAGAGAAGATAGGAGAGAGGAGAAACTGCCAACAGATTGGAAACAAGGTATTATCGTGAAAATACCCAAAAAAGGAGATGTTACTAACTGCAACAACTGGCGGGACATTATCCTATTGTCAGTATCGAGTAAGGTACTTTCGAGGACCATTTTAAACCGCATTAAGAATTCTGTGGAAGCACAATGAGGAGAGAGCAGACAGGTTTTAGACACCACTGAAGCTGTGTGGACCTTATCAATACTCTCAGAATTATTCTGGAACAAAGTGTGGAGTGGCAACACACCCTCTATCTTACCTTCATTGACTTTGAAAAGGGTTTCAACTGTCAATCGAAGTGTCATGTGGGTTACACTTGCAAAATGTGGCAGTCCAATGAAGATTATTAACATCATCAAGGAAATGTATAAAGACTATGAATGCCTAGTACAACATACTGGAGAACTAACAGAGCCTTTCCAAGTTAATTTGGGAGCACGACAAGGGTGTATTCTTTCGCCAAAACTATTGCTTTTGGTGTTGGACCATGTCATGAAGAGAGTGATGGGGAGATGGAAGAATGGTGTGCAATGGGGGAGCGGGATAGGCTAGAAAATCTAGTTTTCGCAAACGACAGCTGCTTTATGGCACAACGATATCGAGACATCAAAGAGAAACTGGCCAGGTTACAGAGAGAGGCAGAAGTTGCATGGCTGAAGATAAATGTTTGCAAAACCAAAGAAATGTGGATACATTTGACCATCATAACTAGGCTGGCCATTGATGGAGAGGATGTGTAGAACAGGTCCAATCTTTCCTCTATCTTGGAAGTATAGTCACGACTACAGGAGGTGCTGAGGAGGACATCCGTAGTCGCTTGTGCAAAGCAAACGGTGTGTTTGTACAACTGTACCCTGTTTGGAGAAATAGGAACATCTCAAAGAAGACCAAACTCCAGCTTTTCAGTAGCAATGTGAAGGCTGTTCTGTTGTATGGTTGCGAAACTTGGAAGGTGACTAACCACATCAAAAACCAGCTCCAAGTTTTTATTAACTGCTGTCTCCGGCATATTTTAAATGTGAGATGGCCAGATATAATGACAAATGAAGATCTTTTGAGGGAGACAAATCAGCAACCAATCAATATACAAATCAAGGAAAGAAAATGTAACTGGATAGGGCATACATTGAGGAAACCAGATGGAGCTGTTGAAAGGGTGGCATTGGACTGGGACCTTCAAGGAGTTAGAAAATGTGGTCATCCCAAACAGACCTGGGAAAGGACGATTGAGAGAGAAGCTGCAGAGGATGGGAAAACCTGGAGTGAAGCGAAGAGACTTGCTAGAAATCATACCAAATGGAGGAATTTCATCACGGCTCTATGTTCCAGAGGGAACGACAGGAACTAAGTCAAGTAAGTCTTAAATAAGTCAGTATCCAACAATTCTCTTCATCTTAGGTTAACAAACTTGTTTCAAAATAATGAAAATAAAAGAAACACACACACACACGCACACACACACACACACACACACACACACACACACACCAATCCAAACTGTTCAATTATATTCTAATGCCAAGAATTTCTTGAGCAGTTTATAAACAGTTATATTCACTTCTGTCAAGAGTATCAAGACATTCAATGAAAGTTTCATTTCATTTTAAGCATGTTTGTAGTAGATTTGTCTGCAAAATCTCCCACTCCGTGTTCCATTTGGTTCTGACTATGGCTCCAACTAAAGCAATTAGATCCCAGCTGATCATCAATTTCCCACTCGTTGTTCCACTCGGTCCTAACCATGTCTCTGACAATAACAATTAGATCCTCCAGCTGAAATCTTTGCTAGTTGGCCAGCTTTCTTATTCCTCGCAATCCTAGCATGTTCCTTGGTCCATCAAATGAAGCTTCTGTACCATTTCTTCTTAGTTATGATACAGTAGCAGATATACGGAATGCATAATAGCTGCTTCGTTCATTCTTGTGATTGACATAATGTAAATTTAACCTTGAGCCTCTGTTTCTTTCTTCCTCTTCCCTTTATTCATATTTTATTTCCATGCTGTGTTGATACATTTCAAAAATATGTTAAGTACCATATCCTCAATACATGGTCACAGAAACACACTTCTTTAAATAAATAAACAATCTATATCTCACCTCAACAATATCGGTGTCATCAGTGAGGATGGCCAACTGCTGTTCTCGCTTTTCCAACTCAGACTGATATTTGATTGGATTTGCTAAAGCCTCTGCAAAGTCCGACATTGTGTCAGGAACATAATCTTTGACAACCACATGTACAAAGAGTGTAGCCAATGGAAGTGGCTGGCCTGACTCATTGCGCAGGGCAATGTGACGGTACCCTGGGCACAGGCCAACAACAGGCAGCACACGGTGTCCTATTAGTCTGCCTGATTCTTCATATGCAGCTATACGTAGACTCGCCAATTCTGGGAGAACAACCTGTACAAAAGGAACATCTAATGTTAATGTTCCCACACTGTCTGAAAAGTAAAATTATCATAGCTATACAATATTTACTGTGAGTTCTACTTCTGGTCCATCATGGATATTTTATTTGGCAATATCTTAGTTTCCTGTACTTTTACATTAGGTGGCTGCCCCAATAACATTTACCTTTACAAAAAACAGAGACTTATTATGAAGTCATGCACAGTTTTTGTTTCTGAGTAACATACACTGGGCAAAATGCATTGCTGGAAACTTCCTACATGCCATTCAATCTCAATATTTTGTACAATGCAGAATTTCATTATTTAGAGAGCACACTATCTGCTGGTAGATTACCAAAGTATGCTAACTCATGTCAGTTACAGTATCATTAAGATTCTTAGTGGAGTTTTCTACGAGCACAAAACATGTCTGGTGGGGGACTCCATTTAAGAATCAGTCATTGCTATGAGTAGTAGCAATAGTAGCTTTCCTCATCCGTAGATATCTTTTTACGGGCATATAGGACATGTCAAAGTATTTACAAGTTTAGACTAATTTAAGATAAGCTAATTCATATATGCATACATTTATAGACTTCAATCATTAGATTTACTCCTGGTATACAATACTCTTTTTTTTACAAATAACTTATTAAATAGTGTAATGCCACACTGTTAACTTATATCTCACTATCAGTCACTGCATACACTATACACGCATTGTTTCATAGCACTTCACTCCCCCCACACACACTGGTGATCTCTGGCCATTTTCTTTATCGCAGCTTCCCATTTGCTATCCTGAAAAACTAAGTCAACATCCCTCTATAATGAGTGAGATGTTGAGCTTAGAAAAAAGAAGAGGTGTTGCACAGCTTGGGGGAAAGTTTTTCTAGAGAAGGAAAAAAGAAGGAAAAAAGAAGGAAAAAACATTTTGTGAAGGTGTTACGTGGAATGTTTTATAATCATTATTATTATTTATTTGTATAACATTTTTTTTACCAAACCCCTACTCTGTTTTATCTAAGTAATCCTTCAATGTATAAAATGTATTGCATAACAGGTACCTTTTAGCTGCATTTTTAAATAAGTGCATTTTTGCAATTTCTTAAATCTCTTTTGGTAATTTATTGTACAGTTTTATTCCTTGGTAGAAAATGCTGTTTTGAGTTTTATGTTTATTTTTTCTTGGTAAATGTAAGATAGTGCAGGCTGCCAAAGATGGGAGTGATCATTTCCTGGTCAGAGGCCTTTTAAATGTACAGTGTAAAGGAAGAACAGGGCCTATATGAAAAAGAGTTGTAAGGTACTCTGTGGAGAAAGTAAAAGATCAAGCAACAAAGATTGAATACCAGGTGCAACTTAGTAACCACTTTGAAGCACTCAGTGAAATGGACATGAATCAGGACATTTAACTAATGTGGGGAAACATCCAAAGCTCAGTTAGGGATACGGCAAAGGAAACACTTATGGGAAACACAGTGGGACAGAGGATCTAGTTGGGAAAGGAATGTGCAGATGCCCTGGACAGGAGTAAGGAAGTCAGGAACAAGTGGCTGAAGGGGACAAATCTGGCACAGGGTACAGCACAATTGGAGGAGGTCTGAAAACTACACAAGCAACTCTGAGAAGAGCAAAGAGGAAATGTATAAGGGATATCATCATTGAAGCAGAAACAGACTTCAGAGGACAAAGGACTAGGGAAATGTTTCTGAAGGTGAAGTACCTCCTCAAAAGTCACCAGGCCAAGCAGAAATTTGTCAAAGATTCCCATGATAAGATCTTAATGAATGAGAGCGATATATCTCAGTTAGCACACTTTCAACAGCTGCTAAATTGTGATGAAGCTTAACTGCAGTTGGTTTTTATCTCCTCCAAGGTAGGTGGGGGATAATCAGTATCCGCTGCAGTTCGGTAACTAAAGCTGATACTGATTATCCCCCACCTACCTTGGAGGAGATAAAAACCAGAATCAGATACCTTAAACAGAATAAAAGTCCAGATGAAGATGGAATACAGACTGAAATGATACTGGCAGGAGGAGAGAAACTTGTAGAAAGAATACACCAACTGATACAGGCAATATGGACCAAAGAAGAACTACCATCAAAATGGAAAACAGCTCTGATTTGTCCAATACATAAGAAGGGCAACAAACTGAAACGTGGCAACTATCGAGGAATCGTCCTACTTAACGTCTGCTATAAGATCCTGTCCAATTGCCTCATACATAGAATTCAGCCGGTGGCAGAATCAGTGATTGGAGAGTATTAGGGAGGTTTCTAGCCAGGGCAGTCACCAGTAGATCATATCATCAACCTCCAGAAGCTCACTGAGAAACTGGGTGAATATGGTAAAGATATGCATATTTTATTCATAGATTTCAAGAAGGCCTATGATTGTATACATCGCAAGAGCCCGCTCAGCTGTTTAAGGGAGTTTGGCATGGCAGAGAAACTCATCAATCTGATTAAGATCTGTCTGAGTGAAACAAGTGCAAAGGTGAAGATGGGAAATCGCATAACTGAGGAATTTGAAATTGAGACAGGACTCAACTTTGCCCTCGAGAAGATCATACGCAAGACCTTCCAAGAGAACAAAGGGATTGAAATTGAAGGAAACTGACTGGCATACTTAGCCTATGCAGACGACATCTGTTTACTCTCTGGGTCTCAAGAGAGTTAGAGCAAATGACCAGAACACTAAAGGAGGCTGCCAGCAAATTTGAGCTAAACATAAATGAAGCCAAGACAGAGTACCTTGTTATAATGTGTGGTCAAAGTCGAACTGCTGGTCATTTACAATCACTGCAGGTGGGAGACCAGTCCTATAAGAGAGTGCATGAATTTAAATACTTAGGGGCACTTTTCACTGAGTACTTGTCATGTGAAACAGAGATTAATACCAGAATGCAAGCAGGAAACCAATCTTACCACGACCTAACACAACTGCTTCAGTCCATATATCTCTCCAGACAATTCAAGATTCAACTATACAAAACCCTGATCTAGCCTGTTGTTCTATATGGCTGTGAGACATAGAGTATCTGGAAACAGGACTTCTATAAACTCCTCATTTTTTAGAGGAAAGTACTTCGGGGTATCTTCGGTCCAGTTCTGGATGCAGACACTGGGGAATGGAGGATCAGACACAACCAAGAGCTTGAGGTGCTATACCAGCAGTGCAACATAGCAGGAACTGTCAAAGCCAAATAAATGCAGTTGGCTGCCCAAGTGGCCCGGATGGAAGATCACAGATGGCCTCGGAAGCTCCTGGAGTTCACACCTACAGGAATGAGACCCCCAGGGAGACCCAAGAAGCATTGGAGGGATGGCCTCCATGAAGAATTAAATCAAGCAACGATAGATGTGGATGGATGACGGATAGCAGCAATGGACAGAATACAATGGAGGAGGAAACTATGCAGGTCACTGGGCCTGATCACGTAGAAGAAAAAATGTATGTTGAGCCCTTGCTCTAGTTCCATGGTCATGAACAGAGCTGTTTGTGCAGTAATTACCAATGTTATTTTTGATGTGCACAACTGACTGGTAAATGTATTCACACAGAGCAGTTAAAATCGCCAGTGTTTTGAACAGATCTTCACAATTAGCTTGAATACTATTTTTGGTTGATCACATAACTAATGAGGAGGTATTGAATAGAATTGGGGAGAAGAGGAGCATGTGGCACAACTTGACTAGAAGAAGGGATCGGTTGGTAGGACATGTTCTGAGACATCGAGGGATCACCAATTTAGTATTGGAGGGCAGAGTGGAGGGTAAAAATCATAGAGGGAGACCAAGAGATGAATACACTAAGCAGATTCAGAAGGATGTAGGCTGCAGTAGGTACTGGGAGATGAAGAAGCTTGCACAGGATAGAGTAGCATGGAGAGCTGCATCAAACCAGTCTCAGGACTGAAGACCACAACAACAACAACAACAACAACAACAACTATTTTTGGTTATTATTCTTATGGCTCTGTTCTAGAGTTTGAAAATTGTGTTAATATTTTGTGCATTTGTTCCCCCAAAAAGAATGCCATAGCTAAGAACATGTGAACAGAATGTAACTAAAAGACACTGCATGTTACATACCGATAATAGGTTCTAAGGGCATAATATCCTGATGACATTCTGTTTGCAAGTTCCTTCGTTTGTTCACACCACTTCAACTGAGAATCAATATTCATTCCTAGAAATTTTGCATTTGTTACACAATCTATAGAGGTGCCATATACATTTAATTTAACAATGTCATTTTTCCTCTTCACACTGAAATTCATGACATTAGTTTTCTTTATGTTCAATGACACTTTATTGCTTACTGACCAGTCATAAACTTCCTTGAAAGTGTCATTTGCTTTCTTTGCAAGGAGTTCTCTTGTCGTCTCAGTGACTATAATGTTGCTGCCATCAGTGAAAAGAATTTTTCACCATCTACATCTACATCTACATTTATACTTCGCAAGCCACCCAACGGTGTGTGGCAGAGGGCAATTTACGTGCCACTGCATTATCTCCCTTTCCCATTCCAGTCACGTATGGTTCGCGGGAAGAACGACTGCCGGAAAGCCTCCGTGCGCTCAAATCCCTCTAATTGTACATTTGTGATCTCCTCAGGAGGTATATGTAGGGGGAAGCAATATATTCGATACCGCATCCAGAAACGCACCCTCTCAAAACCTGTCCAGCATGCTACACTGTGACGCAGAAAGCCTCTCTTGCAGAGTCTGCCAATTGAGTTTGCTAAACATCTCCGTAACACTATCATGCTTACCAAATAACCCTGTGATGAAAAGTGCCACTCTTCTTTGGATCTTCTCTATCTCCTTTGTCAACCTGACCTGGAACGGATCACACACTGATGAGGAATACTCACGTACAGCCACCACCTAAGGACTCTCCCAATGAATCTCAACCTGGCACCTGCCTTATCAACAATTAATTTTATATGATCACTCCACTTCAAATTGTTCCGTATGCATACTCCCAGATATTTTACAGAAGTAACAGCTACCAGTCTTTGTTCCGCTATCATATAGTCATACAATAAATTCTTTCTATGTATTCGCAATACATTACATTTGTCTATGTTAAGGGTCAGCTACTCCCTGCACCAAGTGCCTATCCACTGCAGATCTTCCTGCATTTTGCTGCAATTTTCTAATGCTGCAACTTCTCTGTATACTACAGCATCATCCGCAAAAAGCCACATGGAACTTCCGACACTATCTACTAGGTCATTTATATATATTGTGAAAAGCAAAGATCCCATAACACTCCCCTGTGGCATGCCATAGGTTACTTTAATGTCTGTAGACGTCTCTCCATTGAGAACAATATGCTGTGTTCTGTTTGCTAAAAACTCTTCAATCCAGCCACACAGCTGGTATGACATTCCGTAGGCTCTTACTCTGTTTATCAGGCAACAGTGTGGAACTGTATCGAACGCCCTCCAGAAGTCAAGGAAAATGGCATCTACCTGGGAGCCTGTATGTAACATTATCTGGGTCTCATGAACAAATAAAGCGAGTTGGGTCTCACACGATCACTGTTTCCGGAATCCATGTTGATCCCTACAGAGTAGATTCTGGGTTTCCAGAAATGACATGATATTGAGCAAAAAACATGTTCTAAAATTCTACAACAGATTGATGTCAGAGATATAGGCCTATAGTTTTGCCATACCATAAGTAACACTACTGGGAAAGTCATTGATGTATATCAGGAATAGTATTGGTCCTAATATGCTACTTTGCGGAACCCCTATATTAATGTATTTTAGGTCTGATAAGTGTTTTACTAAATGTTTCGATCAACTTGAAGTATGTGTTATTTCTACTCTTTGTACCCTATCTGCTAGGTATGATCAAACCAGTCCTTACCTACCCCTCACATTCCTAATGCTTCTAATTTATTTAATATAACCATGTGGTCGACTGTATCAAAGCCTTAGACAGATCCAAAAATATGCCTGTGACACACTCATCTTTGTCAAGAGCATCAAGTTCAACTTTTGAGAATTCTACTATGGCTGACTCCATATTTGTGCCACTTTGGAAACCAAACTGTGATTCACTTAAAATATTGTATTTATTCAGCTAATTCATGAAACTGTCTTTCATAATTGCTTCTATTATTTTAGAGAATGGTGATAGCAGGGAAATGGGCTGATAATTTTCTATGTCTTCAGCATCACATTTCTCCTTCTGCAAAGGTACAACTCTTGCCTGTTTTAACTGATCTGGAAATGTACCTGATGTGAAGGATTCATTTATTATATTTGTTAGGGGGCCTTGTATAGTCTCTATGCATTGTTTCAGTACACACATTGGTACTTCATCTAAGCCTACTGACTTTTTATTTTTTAGTTTTTGAACAGTTTTACTGACTTCATTCTCTGTGGTTGGAAGTTGTTGTTGTTGTTGTTGTTGTTGTTGTTGTTGTTGTGGTCTTCAGTCCTACGACTGGTTTGATGTAGCTCTCCATGCAACTCTATTCTATGCAAGCTTTTTTATCTCCCAGTACTTACTGCAACCTACCTCCTTCTGTATCTGCTTAGTGTATTCATCTCATGGTCTCCCTCTACAATTTTTACCCTCCACACTGCCCTCCAACCCTAAATTTGTGATCCCTTGATGCCTCAGAACATGTCCTACCAACCGGTCCCTTCTTCTTGTCAAGTTGTGCCACAAACTCCTCTTCTCCCTAATTCTATTCAATACCTCCTCATTAGTTATGTGATCTACCCATCCAATCTTCAGCATTCTTCTGTAGCACCACATTTCGAAAGCTTCTATTTTCATCTTGTCTAAACTATTTATCATCCATGTTTCACTTCCATACATGGCTACACTCCATACAAATACTTTCAGAAACGACTTCCTGACATTTAAATCTATACTCGATGTTAACAAATTTCTCTTCTTCATAAACACTTTCCTTGCCATTGCCAGTCTACATTTTATATCATTTCTACTTCAACCATCATCAGTTATTTTGGCTCCCCAAATAGCAAAACTCATTTACTACTTTAAGTGTCTCATTTCCTAATCTAATTCCCTCAGCATCACCCGACTTAATTCGGCTACATTCCATTATTCTCGTTTTGCTTTTGTTGATGTTCATCTTATATCCTCCTTTCAAGACATTATCCATTCCGTTCAACTGCTCTTCCATGACCTTTGCTGTCTCTGACCGAATTACAATGTCATCGGCGAACCTCAAAGTTTTTATTTCTTCTCCCTGGATTTAAATAGCTACTCCAAACTTTTCTTTTGTTTCCTTTACTGCTTGCTCAATATACAGATTGAATAACATCGGGGAGAGGCTACAACCCTGTCTCACTCCCTTCCCAACCACTGCTTCCCTTTCATGCCCCTCGACTCTTATAATTGCCATCTGGTTTCTGTACAAATTGTAAATAGCCTTTCGCTCCCTGTATTTTACCCATGACACATTTAGAATTTGAAAGAGAGTATTCCAGTCAACATTTCAGTTGGAAGTTGCATCATTGGATTTGGTGCAACATTATTTACAGGTGTTATATTTGTTTTGGTGAATTTTTACTGTAACGTCTCTGCAATACTTGAAAATGCTCATTTACATAGTTTGCTAAGTGTTGTGGATCATTTATTACCTTATCCCCCTCCGATAGCAGTATGTTATTCTGCATTTCTTTGCCTCTCCCTGCTTCCTTTTTTATAAGATCCCAGACTGCTTTGCTTTTATTCTCTGCATTGTATATTATTTTTTCATTAAGTGACTTTTTTGAATCAATCAGCACCTTCCTATAGATCTTTTTGTGTCTATGATAGAAATTTAAGAATTCTGGATCATGATGATTCTTTTTCATGAAACTGAGGTATTTAAGTGTTTGGGAGGACTTCTTAATACCTGCTGTTATCCATCTGTTTTTGTGAGATTTTGATACAGACATGCATACTTTTGGAAATACCTTTTCAAAGTTCAATTTAAATAATGTGGAGAAGTTCATATTCGCATTGGTTCACTTCATCCCAGTTTTGTTTTGCTAGTTCTTTTGAAAAATCTTTTATTTTGATTTCTGGTGGATATTGTTTGTAGGCTTGTAGTTTAGGGAATGATCCGATGCCTCATTTTACTTTTGTATTTGAAAGAGATGGTCTGATAGTCCAAGATCTTTTACAGCTACATCACTTTTTTCCTGTCCACATTTGTGGCCACACGGCTAATTACTGATGCAGTGATTGCAGTAACCCTTGTTGCATTACTGACCAAAAGGGACATACCAAAACTCTGAAGGATATTTATAAGGGTGCTGCTGGTTTCATTAACGACATTAGTGTTGATATTAATGTCCCCACACACAAATGTTCAAATGTGTGTGAATTCCTAAGGGACCAAACTGCTGAGGTCATTGGTCCCTAGACTTACACACTACTTAAACTACTTCCAACTAACTTATGCTAAGAACAACACACACACCCATGCCCGAAGGAGGACTCGAACCTCCAGCGGCAGGGCCGCACAATCCGTGACATGGGGCCTCAAACCGCGCTGCCACTCCACGTGGCTGTCCCCACACAGAACTATGTTGACCTTTGTACTTGAGACTTTATATAGAACTTCTGTTATTTATTGAAAAAAATGTCCACACCAACACTGGGAGATCTATATACACACAAAATGATTAATTTCTTGGTGATATCAAGCCCTGTTATTTCAATAGCTGATATTTCAAAGTTTTTGTCTTCACTTACTGTACTGAGCTCATGTCTTGATTTGAACTGTGTTCCTTTTCTGATATAAATGCATGATCCTCCACCCCTTGAAGCAGTTCTGCAGTAAGAATTTGCCCTTTCATAGAATGAAAATACTACATGCTGGATTTCTGTGTATCTACACCTGTGCTCAGTAACACAAACTACTGTACTGTGCAGTTGAAAGATTGGAGCTCAACATCTAATAGTTGTATTTTATTTTTTATTGATAGCATGTTTTGATGGAGGACTGTTATGTCTGTGATATGCCCCATGTTACTCTTTCCGATGGTTTGTTTTTCTTTGTGACATATGGTATGTGTAATATATGGAGTGTTAAAATCTGTCTTGTGAGTGATAGTTTCAGTATTTTTAAACTGCTGAAGATACCCTTTAGGCAGGGGAATCTGTTGTCTGGATTTATCCTTTTCCTACCCATTACAATAGGTATTTGACCACATGTGGTTCGAGATCCACCCCCTATACTTTCATTAATCAGCTGTACCAATCATCCCTTCCCAGTCCTGTTTAGGTGTAGGCCATACCTAGTGAAACCCCATCTCTTGATAGTCCCGATGGGCACCAGAGAAACATGAGCAAAGTTGAGTGCCCTCAGAGCCATCCCTAACCCCACACTGATTCGCCTCACAGCTCCATCAAGGTGTGGTTGATCATGACACTGGAACAGCTCAACAAAGTGTACATTAGTGCCATGTGTCAGGGAAGCTACCTTGTCCAGGTCACCATCTAGGTCATATACCCCATCAATGTCCAAAATGTTTCCCGCCCCACCCACTATCACTACACGGCCCTCTTCTGTAAAGTCATTACATAAAGATCCTAAGTCCTCTATCACATGACTTAGCCCTGCATTTGGCTTGAAGATACTGGTGGCCTGGTATGCTGCCCCTAAACTATCCTGTAATAGAGGGCCTACACCTCGCCCATGGCTACTACCTAGCAGCAGCACTTTCTTCTTCCTAACACTTGGTACATTCCTAGGTTTCTTGACCTCAGTTGAGGTGTGCTGCACATTTTCTACTTCTCATTCTATCTGAGGCTCTGAAAGTTACAATAAATGCCTACTGCACTTGTCAATGAGTAGTGATGTATACTCTGACAGAGAGCATCTGTTTGGAAATCTCACAAAAACGTACCTTTGGCAATTTGCAATGTGTCCCATTGTCCATTGGTGGATGTAGCTCCCAATAGATACATCTGTCTACTGGCCCTTTGCTTCACTGTTTCTCTAATATACATGCAAATGGCATTTCTTACTGAAAACCCTTGCCTTTGATCACATTTGGGCACAATATGGAAATATTATTTCCCATGAACCATGGACCTTGCCGTTGGTGTGGAGGCTTGTGTGCCTCAGCGATACAGATGGCCATACCGTAGGTGCAACCATGGCGGAGGGGTATCTGTTGAGAGGCCAGACAAACATGTGGTTCCTGAAGAGGGGCAACAGCCTTTTCAGTAGTTGCAGGGGCAAAAGTCTGGATGATTGACTGATCTGGCCTTGTAACACTAACCAAAACGGCCTTGCTGTGGTGGTACTGCGAATGGCTGAAAGCAAGGGGAAACTAGAACTGTAATTTTTCCCAAGTACATGCAGCTTTACTGTATGGTTAAATGATTTATGGCGTCCTCTTGGGTAAAATATTCTGGAGGTAAAATAGTTCCCCATTTGGATCTCCGGGCAGGGACTACTTAAGAGGACGCCGTTATCAGGAGAAAGAAAACTGGTGTTCTACGGATCAGAGCATGTAATGTCAGATCCCTTAATCGGGCAGGTAGGTTAGAAAATTTAAAGGGAAATGGATAGGTTAAAGTTAGATATAGTGGGAATTAGTGAAGATTGGTGGCAGGAGGAACAAGACTTTTGGTCAGGTGAATACAGGGTTACAAATACAAAATCAAATAGGGGTAATGCAGGAGTAGGTTTAATAATGAATAGAAAAATAGGAGTGCGGATAAGCTACTACAAACAGCATAGTGAACACATTATTGTGGCCAAGATAGACATGAAGTCCATGCCTACTACAGTACTACAAGTTTACATGACAACTAGCTCTGCAGATGATGAAGAAATTGATGAAATGTATGAGGAGATAAAAGAAATTATTCAGGTAGTGAGGGGAGATGAAAATTTAATAGTCATGGGTGATTCGAATTTGAGAGTAGGAAAAGGGAGAGAAGGAAACGTAGTAGGTGAATATGGATTGATGGTAAGAAATGAATGAGGAAGCTGTCTGGTAGAACTTTGCACAGAGGATAACTTAATCACAGTTAACACTTGGTTCAAGAATCATAAAAGGAGGTTGTATACATGGAAGAATCCTGGAGATACTAGAACGTATCAGATATATTATATAATGGTAAGACAGAGATTTAGGAACCAGGTTTTCAATTGTTAGACATTTCCAGGGACAGATGTGGACTCTGACCACAATCTATTGGTTATGAACTGCAGATTAGAACTGATGAAACTGCAAAAAGGTGAGAAATTAAGGAGATGTGACCTGGATAAAATACCTAAACCAGAGGTTGTAGAGAGTTTCAGGGAGAGCATAAGGGAACAATTGACAGGAATGTGGGAAGGAAATACAGTAGAAGAAGAAGGGGTAGCACTGAGGGATGAAGTAGTGAAGGCAGCAAACATCAAGTAGGTAAAAAGATGAGGGCTAGTAGAAATCCTTGGGTAACAGAAGAAATATTGAATTTAATTGATGAAAGGAGAAAATATAAAAATGCAGTAAATGTAGCAGGCAAAAAGGAATACAAACATCTCAAAAATGAGATAGACAGGAAGTGCAAAATGGCTAAGCAGGGATGGCTAGAGGACAAATGTAAGGATGTAGAGGCTTATCGCTAGGGGTAAGATAGATACTGCCTACAGGCAAATTAAAGAGACCTTTGGAGAAAAGAGAACCACTTGTATGAATATCAACAGCTCAGATGGAAACCCGGTTCTAAGCAAAGAAGAGAAAGCAGAAAGGTGGAAGGAGTATATAGAGGGTCTATACAAGGGCAATGTACTTGAGGATGTAGATGAAGATGAAATGGGAGATACGATATGGCGTGAAGAGTTTGACAGAGCACGATAAGACCTGAGTCGAAACAAGGCCCCGGGAGTAGACAACATTCTATTAGAACTGCTGACAGCCATGGGAGAGCCAGTCCTGACAAAACTCTACCATCTGGTGAGCAAGATGTATGAGACAGGTAAAATACCTTCAGACTCCAAGAAGAATATAATAATTCCAATCCCAAAGAGAGCAGGTGTTGACAGATGTGAAATTACCGAACTATCAGTTTAATAAGTCACAGCTGCAAAATACTAACATGAATTCTTTACAGACGAATGGAAAAGCTGGTAGAAGCTGACCTCGGGGAAGATCAGTTTGGATTCCGTAGAAATATTGGAACACGTGAGGCGATACCGACCTTACGACTTATCTTAGAAGAAAGATTAAGGAAAGGTAAACCTATGTTTCTAGCATTTGTAGACTTAGAGAAAGCTTTTGACAATGTTGACTGGAATACTCTGTTTCAAATTCTAAATGTGTGATGGGTAAAATACAGGGAGCGAAAGGCTATTTACAATTTGTATAGAAACCAGATGGCAGTTATAAGAGCCAAGGGGCATGAAAGGGAAGCAGTGGTTGGGAAGGGAGTGAGACAGGGTTGTAGCCTCTCCCCGATGTTATTCAATCTGTTTAGTGGGCAAGCAGTAAAGGAAACAAAAGAAAAGTTCGGGGTAGGTATTAGAATCCATGGAGAAGAAATAAAAACTTTGAGGTTCGCCGATGACATTGTAATTCTGTCAGAGACAGCAAAGGACTTGGAAGAGCAGTTGAACGGGATGGACAGTGTCTTGAAAGGAGGGTATAAGATGAACATCAACAAAAGCAAAACGACGATAATGGAATGTAGTAGAATTAAGTTGGGTGATGCTGAAGCAATTAGATTAGGAAATGAGACACTTAAAGTAGTAAAGGAGTTTTGCTATTTGGGGAGCAAAATAACTGATGATGGTCGAAGTAGAGAGGATATAAAATGTAGACTGGCAATGGCAAGGAAAGTGTTTCTGAAGAAGAGAAATTTGTTAACATCGAGTATAGATTTAAATGTCAGGAAGTCGTTTCTGAAAGTATTTGTATGGAGTGTAGCCATTGTATGGAAGTGAAAGATGGATGATAAACAGTTTGGACAAGAAGAGAACAGAAGCTTTCAAAATGTGGTGCTACAGAAGAATGCAGAAAATTAGATGGGTAGATCACATAACTAATGAGGAGGTTTTGAATAGAATTGGGGAGAAGAGGAGTTTGTGGCACAACTTGACAAGAAGAAGGGACCGGTTGGTAGGACATGTTCTGAGGCATCAAGGGATCACAAATTTAGGATTGGAGGGCAGCGTGGAGGGTAAAAATTGTAGAGAGAGACCAAGAGATGAATACACTAAGCAGATTCAGAAGGATGTAGGTTGCAGTAAGTACTGGGAGATGAAGAAACTTGCACAGAATACAGTTGCAAGGAGAGCTGCATCAAGCCAGTCTCAGGACTAAAGACCACAACAACAACAACAGCAACATTTCCTAAGACGGGACAGCAACAGATTACAAATTAACCCTGGAGAAGATGCATATCAAGCATTAGATGTCATACCATCTCAGAATATTTATGAAATTTACATCAGCTATGCAAATGTTTGTTTAAAATGTCCCTTCATGATTAAATTAATATTCTTGATTTTACACAAGTTCTGTGATTTGTCCAGTAATACCTACTACTGCCTTTTTTGTGCCCTTTAACTGAGACAGTTTTGTGAAATTCTACTGGTTATTCTTCCACACATTTTCATCAGTGATGAAAAAAGGCTCCAAGAAATTCTACACATTATATTACTTGAACATTTATTATTTCTTTTATTATTCCTTACCCATTTTGTGAAAAGTGTCTACGCATTATTGTCCAATTACGCCACGCTTTACAGTTGAACTGCCCTCAGATATTGAAGACAATTACGGTTATTTTGAACACATTCTTTCCGCTGACAAAGCAACCTTTTATGTCAATGGTGAGTAATTTGATGTAATGTATAAATTTTGGGGACCAGCGTGCCCTCTTGAGATGATACAGAGCACCAAAGACAATCCAAAAGTGAACATTCAGTCTCACTTTAACAATGTAACAAATTAAAAAATCATATGTCAATGGGTATTAAACAAAACAACTAAAGCCCTTTGATATGTACGAAGGACTGAAACTCTGAAACAAAAGATAACCTAAATCATTGCTTCAATTCTCATATGATATGATATGATATTGCACTGCCTGTGTTGTTAAGAAGAATGATGCAGTGTTCCTTTAGGCATGCATGCATGTCTAAAGGAACAGGCACTGTAGTGACTACAGCCATAAAGAAATACATGAAATGTATTCACAGTTGCAAATATGAACAACCATCGGCTGTATAAAGGAATGATGACAATGACAATTTGTGCCAGACTAGGCTCCAACCTGAACTTCCCACTTTACATGAGAGGTCACCTTAACCGCTTTGGCTATCCATGCAATGTTCATTCAGAAGTTTGGGTCTGGTCATAGGTCATGTATGGATAGCCAAAGTTGTTAAGGTGACCAATTGCGCTAAAGCAGGAAACCTGGGTTTGAGTCCCGATCTGGCACAAATATTCATTGTTGTCATCCCTTTATACAGCCAATGGTTGTTTGTACTCACAGCTGTGAATACATTTCGTGTACAGATATGATGTTTCCCTACTACATGAAGGGAACTTACACATCACGTGAATTGGCTGTGTGCTGTCCATGGTGATTCTTACCGATTTATTTTCCTATTGCATATAAAAAATGGTTAGTTCAAAAACATTACGACAACAGTTTTGTATATTTATCACACTTTCAGCACACATGTAAACAGCAAGACTTTTTGGTAGATCCTGTACAGCTGGAAACTCATTAGACTAGTTCATGAGCTATGAAGAAATGGATTTGAGGAGAAGTAATTAAATTGTATCAAAAAATAAATAAAGCTTAGCAGAGAATTTTCATTGTGATAATATTTAGAAAGGACGTTAACCATGCAGGAACTATAAAAGAGGCCTCAAACAACCAACAACTAGATTCCATTCCCGACATTTTTTCATCTATCACTGGTCTGCATTTATTTGGAAGTCAATATTCTTGGACTAGTGACTGATTCAAAGCACAGACAAGTCACAGGAATTACACGGCACATCCCAATAGCATAAAATTTCCTTCTCCCTCTCTATCTGCATCTTTTGCCTTCTTCCCTTACTTTCATTTTATCAGTGTTTGTATTTATGTTACTGTTTTTACCTTTCAGGTTTCTTTTTATGTCTCTGTTATTTCCTGTGTCTTTATTCTCCAACCACATTATCAACCACCAGTTCCACTGTAAGAGACACAGAATCCATACTCAGCCACATGGAAGTACCATGATCATGCAATAGTATCTTTAAATTACAGAGTACAAACAGGGATATCTATGGAACTGTTGTTGTTGGTAAGACAGACAGTCTTATGAAATAGTCCTGAACGCATTTTCTGAAAACTGTCTTGAGCAGTTAGTTTGACCACCCAAACCAGTGGAAAATATTTTAGACCTCATAACTACAAACAGGCCTCACCTTACTGACAGTGTCACTATACAGACAGGGATTAGTGTTCATGATGTCCTCATAGTGACAATGATTACTGAAGTTAAAAAATTCATCAAGAAGGCTAGAAGCACGCTGGAAAAAGAAGATAAGCAGTTGTCAGCTTCCCATTTGGACAATGAATGGACATCATTTAGTTTCAATGTGTTGAGTGTAGAGCAATTATGGTCAAAGTTTAAACTGTTTGGAAATTGTGCATTGGAGGATTGTGTGCAGAGTAAGCAGATTAAGGATGGAAAAGATCCACTAAGGTTTAATAAGAAAAAAGGGTTCAGAAAATTCTATGGAAATAGAGATTGTTGCACTCTTGTTTCAAAAAGGAATATGGCAGTGTCAACAGAGAGATTAATGCATCTATAAAAAAAAAATCAGTGCATGAAACAAACAACAACCTCCACCATCATATCTCAGCAAAATATCTTAGCAAAAAGTTGAGACTATTCTGGTCCTATGTAAATCACTAAGCAGGTCAAAGGCTTCTATTCAGTCACTCATCGACCAGTCTTGTGTGGCAATAGAAGACAGAAGAAGATATTCCAAGTTTGAATATAATAAATTTCCTTGAGACAGAAAAGCTTTTGTCCACGAACCAGCACAGATTTAGAAGGCAATAGTTGTGCGAAATTCAGCTTGCCATTTTCTCACACAATATCCTATGAACCGTGGCTCAGGGGCAACAGGAAGATTCCATATTCCCAGATCTCTGGAAAGTATTTGACACTGTGCCCCACTGCAGACTGTTAATCAACATCTGAGCATATGGATACATGAGTGGCTCAGAGAATTCTTAAGCAACAAAATCCAGTATGCTGTCCTGGATGGTGACTGATCATCAAAGAGAAGGGTATCATCAGGAGTGTGCGATGAACATGTAATAGGACTGCTCTTGTTCCCTATATAGATAAACGATCAGACAGACTGGGTGAGCAGCAGTCCCTGACTGATTGCTGATGACATTGTAGTATACAAGAAAGTATTGTCATTGAATGGCTGTGGAAGGATACTGGATGACTTAGAATTTCTATTTGGTGTGAAGACTAGCAGCTAGTTCTAAACATAGAAAAATGTAAGTTAATGCAAATGAGTAGGGAAAACAAACCTGTAATGTTAAAACAGAGTATTACTGGTGCACTGTTTAACAACTTCATGTCCATTTGATACCCAGGTGCAACTTTGCAAAGTGGTGTGAAATGGAACAAGGTGGTACACAAAACCAAACTTCCAGCTTCAGTTTATTGGGAAAATTATAACAAAATGTAGCTCAACTTTAAAGGAGAGCATATACAGAACACCTGTGTGACCCATTCATGAGTTTTGCTTGAGTGTGTGGAATCCTCTTCAGGTTGGATTAAAAGAAGACTTGAAGCGATCAGAAGTGTGCTGCTCGATTTGTTATCTGTAGGTTCAATTGACATAAATTAATTATGGAGATGCCTCATGAACTCAAATCGGAAGCCCTGGAGAGAAGACAAAGAACTTTTTGTGCAACACTATAGAGAAAATTTAGAGAACTGGCATTTGCAACTAACTAGACAACAATTCTGCTACCAGCAACATTGATTTTGCATAAAGACCACGAAGACAAGATAAGAGAAATAAGGGCTTGTACGGTTGTGTATAGCCAGTTCTTTTGCTCTCACACCCTTTGTAAGTGCAGCAGGAAAGATAGTGACTAGCAGTGGTACAAAATACCTTCTGCCATGCATCATATGGTGACTTGCACGGTATGTAAGTAGATGTAGGTCTAGATTCTCCCACACTCAAATGCAATGGGTTTCTCTGATGGATGTAGTCTGTGTCATTTTACAATCATTATGAAACAGAATGGCTGGCCATTACTTATCTACAGAAATGAGATGTGAAGTACTGATGATGTACACACTTTCAGGATTAATAGATCTTTGTTTACCCTTGTCCTTACTACAGATGGGTCCCTCTCATCATAAGGTCCGAGCGACCTGGCCTTCCTTTTTAACCTTCCCCAAACCATCCCTCTTACCTACCCAAGGAAGGATGTTTTGGTTCTGAAAGCTAGAAAGTGTGTCAGTTTTACTTTTATATGTATCTTTTCAGCAGTAGTACAAATCTCATCTCCTCTAAGTACATACTGACAGCAATACAGTCTCAATTTATTAGTTTTATTAATTGAATTTTCCTTTGAAACAATTTTCACTACCTTTGTGCAGCGTACATTAGTTTCATCACACATTCTTCACCAGTATCATGTTTACCTCTCACACGCTTTCATTCTTCATTTCCCAAATAAACAAAATTCACGTGCAGGATCAATCATTGTCACCACTCTGTGTCTGTTAATATTTTAAAGGATGTTGTAATTAATCTGTGGTTTCCAAAGTTCAGAGTACAGACCATATGTACAAATGGCATCCCATATCAGCAAGCCACCAACAGGAAAGGAAGCTGTAAGAGCTGAACATTTCTTCTTCTACTTCTGCTACTGCTGCGACTACTACTACTACTATTACTACTACTTTTGTTGTTGTTGTAGTTATTACTATTATTCCTATTACTTTTCCTGTTGTTAACACATATGGTGCATCAAAGAGGTTTCCTTGTGCCATTACTAGTCAGTATCTTTGCTGTTTCATCACAAATAAGAGTGAGGGGAAAAGAACTGTCTATTCACATCCATACAAACTCTTATTTCTCTTATCTTGTTTTCATGATTCTTATGCAAAATGAACATTGCTCATAGTAAAACCATTGTGTAGTCAGTTGCAATTGTGTCAATAGCTAACATTACTACTACTACTACTACTACTACTACTACTACTACTATTCCTAGCAGTAGTAGTACTAGCACTGCTGCTTAATGAACTTAATAATAACTGTAGTATCAGCTTCAGAATGTGTAAGTGTAGATCCCACAAAATAGCAGAACACAAAAAGTTGTAAGCTTGGAAAAAAGATGGTATTGATATCAATGAAATTTTGTTTTTGTTATGTTAGCACATGCTGTACAATAAAGCAAGTTAAGTGTCAACTTTATTCTCAGAATAGTTTCATATATACAGCTTTCTAAAATAGTCATGTTGTACATGTTTCATTCAGTGAATATATTAAAATATCAAGTAATCATAAAATTCTTATTTTTGGATGATTTATCACACACAGAAATTTATCCAAAGTTGGTAACAGTTTATATGCAATCCACTGGTTCATTTTCAATGATTAAGAAATGAGTGGGTCTACTCAACATGGTAACTTTTCTCCTCACGACGATTCACCTGAAGCATGTTTAAAAACTACAGCCACAGGGAGGAAACACACATGCACTGTTCAACATGACATTGAGCAACTGTCTTAAAAGATGTATGAAACAGCTGACACCACAGCCATATCAGAATAAAGAGTACATTCTACATCTTGATTGAACTATCAAGAAACACTGTGCAAGAGGATGCCATACTTGTTGACTGTCACCAAAAGTAAATGCAAAGCAAAATTTGCAGCAATGAGTGGAACATTCAAAAAACTTGTAGGAAAACAGAGGAGTAATGTCCTCAACATAACTGATTTTTCATCAGGTGAACATCCTGTCATTTCCAAGGCACTAAAGCAGTCATAGATTGCCGTGCATGACAGTTAAAACCCTATGTGGGTATAAAATGATAAATTTGTACCAAAGCCGGAATTCAAGTGCGGCTCTCATGCTCACTAGGCATATGTGCTAATCACTGTGTCACCTTGGCACAGTTGCTTTGCACAACTCCACAGATTATCACTACCCATACAGTTGCGCAAAGCCTCTGTGGCGTAGTGGTTAGTCCATCCACCTAGTGAGCACAACCTTGGTAAAAATTTCCATTTGTCATTTCAGTCTGCATATATACACTATGAGGGTATGTCTGCGCTGCTGTGGAACCCAAAGGCACGTGCAGAAAGACAGCACACATGGTAAACAACTAATGCAATTACACAGTCAAGGCTATTTGCATTGTGTGGATTCATTGTGATATAACATCTGAATGAGCCCCACATTTTACATTCAATTCTGTCAGTAATACAATACATGACATTTTATAACAATTTATAAAACCATTTAGTATGAGAACTTTTGTAGCTGCCACATGTTATTGTATGTACATTCACGACTGTGTAGCATTTGAATTTATTTTCTAGTTGATAATAAATATGTGTCTGTTTCTTTACCACTGTTAATAAAGTGTGATAGTCCTCATTTTCCCCTTTACCTTAAGCTTAACACCTAAGAGTATACTTGTCTATGCTATCAAAGGCTTTGAATAAAGACACCTGCATACATCTTAAATGTAGGTCTTGGAAATTATGTAAATTCTTTGAAGCTGATTCTCATTATTTTTTTAACCAGTATGGTGTTCACTTTCGGCATGCACAGTAAGCATAAATCTAGTTTCAAGAGTCTTAACCACACCCATTACACATCAGTGAAATTAGTTAAGAAGGTTGTATTTATCTACTAGTTTTATGATTTGTTCTCATAATGAAGTGGTGTCTTTTATACTATACGGAAAATTGTGTGTGTGGTAAATGCTGACATGAGCCCTAGAGGCTCACATTCTTATTATTCATTTTATTAATGTTGACAAATGTTGTGTTTTTAGCACATGAGTAATTTTTAGTTACTTTGTAACACAGAATTTTTATGGATTTTATTGTGAAACATTAATGGTGTTTTGTCACTGGCATATATAGCTTTGACATTTATATTGATCATAGCAATAACCACTTGATAATTACCTAAGTTCATAATATTGTAATATATAGTACAGTCAGTGGTGAATATGAAATCACTTAAAAAAAAAGAAAAAAGAAAAACCTTGTGTTTCCTGAGGTCACAGATAATTATTTTATAGATCACATTACATCGAATAAAATAATAACTAGCAAATATTACATAAGTCTGCAGAAAGGTAGCAGAAAAGAAATCTTTCAGCAGAAGAATGTATCTGTCTAGAGAGGTATTTGGGAAAATGTGGAACTGAAGAATGAGTTTGACTTGAGCTGTACTTGGAATTCTGAGTAAATGTGTGTTGCCATTTAAGATGATTCTTGCTTAATTCATTGACACTGCTATGAGCTCATATTACATTTGGTCCCACAGTTAGGTCCCTTAAGCATTTTCAGTCAAGGCTTCATGTTGATCTTGGTTTCCACATGAATTTGTGTCAGGCTATGACACAAGAAAACCAATAATTCTAAGCATTACATTATGTGGAATTGAAATCAAATGCCCAACATTTAAAAATGGCCTTTCAGCACCTTCAGCAAATCTAATAGAAGCAATTACTTAAAAACATCTTTTAGGTAAAAATGGAAACAGAAGTGGTCACATAATTTCAGCTGGGAAAACTTAATTCAAGCCAGTCACCAGTAATCCATCAAATCGTAGTCACCAGTAATCCATCAAATCATTCAAAAATACAGAGAAGAAAAATAGAATGGGTTTGTAAATTTAAGTATCTTGGAGAATTCATAAAATGGAATGAATAAGAAAGATCTGTAATAGACTCAGGCAGGAAAGAGCTTACAGTTTAGCTAAAACCGTGCAGGATGAAATTTTAAATATAAGACTAAAAAACAGTACTAGAGTGGGAAGGCCTAAATGTTTATATGCATGCCAGTGGTTAACATTATTTCACAAGATGGACTAGAGATATTTGAAAGATGGATCATTAGAAAATAATGGTTTCAGAAACAACCAAAGAGAGTTGGAAAATGTGAAACAATGAAAAAAAGTGCTAAACATTTTTGGATTAAAGGAGAACACTCACTGGAAAGCAGAAGTGTTAAGCCATTGAAAGACTCATAGAGAAAGAAATGGCACTCTTAGATTCTGGAGAAATGCTTTTTTGATTTAGAGTAAAATACACACATGCACAGATATAAATTCCTATGCTCCAGATTGGGCGAACAATGCCATTGCTGCATTTCAGCATGTAGACTAGGCTGTGGTACAGGTTATGTCAGGTGGGGTGAGTAGAGGGAAGAGAAGTGGGTTACAGGGAGAGGGATTGGGGTTGGGTGGCTATTGATTTGGAGAGAGGCAACAAGTTTGCCAACTAGGAATGTGGGGAGGAGGGGTGTCAGGTACATAGCTGGGCACATGACGCACAGTTGTCAAAACTGGTAGGGAGAGGTGCATGCTGACGGTGACCTGCGGTCATGAAATGGGATGGGGTGCCACACCTTTGCCACCCCTTCTTCCCGAATTCATAGCAGGCTAACTGGCTGCCTCCCTCTGGGCCACTAAACATCTGCTTTGAATTTCTTCTTCCTGCCACCTGGCCCTCTCTTCCCCACCAACCGTACCCAACACAATCCCCACCACAACCTCAACCTAGTCCACCTGTCGAAATGCAGCAATGGCACTGTTGGTCCAGCTGGCACCATGCAGGGCCATAGGCATGTGTGTGTATGTATGTGTGTGTGTGTGTGTGTGTGTTTTTCTAGCTCGAAAAAGGGTTACGCCAAAAGCAAAGCTAGCAAGTTTTCTTTCTTTTTGTCTGTGCCTCTTGGTGACTCAATGCTTCTGCTTTTTGGAGAAAAGAAATTTCTTATAACATTTACACAAAATAACTACTAAGCTAAATATAGAATATTGGATGTAGCATTAAAGCAATGATTTCTCCTTTGCTGAATCATTACTAGGAGAAAGAAGGCAGGCAATATTACTACAGTTCTGGAAAAAAGAAGTCATGATAGCACGGATCAGATAAATCAGAAAAGAACTGGGGAAAAAACAACATCAAAGAACAACTTGGAGAACAACTAAGAGAAATTTCTTTCAAACTATGATCCTTAATGCAGAAAGATAACAGAGCATAAAAAACAATGGCATAGGATAAAACAAACAGAAGAGAGAGCACAGTGACATGGGGAGAATGAAAAATATAACACCAGAAAAAGGAAACAACCAAGAAAGTAGAGCAAATGAAGTTATTACTGATCGACAATGGTCACTATAAAGATTAAACATATAAATAAATGAAATTAGACATGATGCCCTACTTGAATGTAGAAAGACTTCAAGGAATTTCAAAGAGAAACGTAAATTTGCAAATTGTTATTTCAATCATACACTTATTATCACTTTTTTAGGCACAATCATAGAATATATTTTCAATTGTGATCAGCTTCAATCATACATTGGCCATCTTCAGAATCCATATCTCATAGGAGGCATCTGGAAAATAAAGCAATCATGACATTTCCTTTTTCTAGCTGTAGAAAACACACACACACACACACACACACACACACACACACACACACTCAATCACTCACATGCACACGGCTGTCTCCCTGCTTGTGCTCGATTGACTGCCAGCTCTTTACTGTCCCATGGTGAGAGTACTGGTGTGAGGTGGGGGTGTAGAGTGGAGTGGAGTGGGATGAGGGATGGAGAGAGGGAGGAGGCAGGGAGGTGGTTGGGGGGAGTGTCTAGTGGCTAATGGAAAAGTAGGGAACTGTCTGTGGGCTAGCTAGGGGTGCAGGTAGAGGTGAAGGGGGCATACGGCTGGACATGTGATTTCATGGATTAGGGCGAGTGAGTTAACAGCACACAACTAGCGGATGTGGTCACACACACACACACACACACACACACACACACACACACACACAAGTAGGTGGGGGCAAGGAGGGACTGTAAGTTACCTTAGGTTTAGGCAAGGAAGGTTACGGGAGTGAAGGATGTGCTGTAATGATAGCTCCCATCTGTGCAGCTCAGAAGAGCTGGTGGTGGTGGGGAGGATCAAGATGGCAGTTTGGTAGTGGCCATTCACTCTAGTTGACAGCTAGTCAGTTGTCATACCAACATAAAATGCTGTGCAGTGGTTGCAGCAGAGCTGGTAAATAACATGACTGTTTTCGCAGGTGGCCCAGCCTCTGTTTGGGTAGAATACGCCTGTGACGAGACTGGAGTAGATAGTGCTAAGTGGGTGGATTAGGCAGCTGTTACATCTGCGTCTTCTGCTGGGGTACGATCCTTGTGGCAGGGGACTGGGGGTGGGAGTCCCTTAGGGATGGACTAGAATGCTGTGAAAGCTGGGAGGGCGGCAGATCACCACTTTAGGAAGAGTTGGAAGTATCTTGGGTAGGATGTTCCTTATTTCAGGGCATGATGATAGAAACCAAAACCCTGACAAAGGACGTGGTTCAGTCATTCCAACCTTCATTCCAGTAACCTTCCTCACCTAAGCCACCCCCACCCAATACTGAGTGTGTGTGTGTGTGTGTGTGTGTGTGTGTGTGTGTGTGTGTTTGTCTACATCATCCACTGCCCCTGTACCTTCACCCAATTTATGTCCCAATATTAGCTAGTTGTGTGCTGTTATCTCACACCCTAGTGTACAAAATAGTGTGCCCAGCCGTCTGCCACATACCTGCCCTACCTGCAGCCCTATCTAGCCCACAGACAGATTCCCACTCTCCCACAAGCCATTAGACAACCCCCCCCCCCCCCCCCCAATGCCCTCCCTGCCTTCTCTGCCTCTCTTCATCCCTCAACCCACTTCACCTCAGTACACTTACTGCGGGCCAGTAAAGAGCTGGCAGTCAACTGACCACAATGTAGGTAGACAGATGAGTGCATGCGAGTGAATATGTGTGTGTTTGTGTGCATGTTTTTCCTACAGCATTAAAAGGGAAGTGTATTCTGAAAGCAAGCACAGCTCTGTGTCCTTCATTTGTGTGCCTATCAACGATGCAGTGCTTCTACCTTTTCTCCGTTATTCCTAATAATTCATAATTTTCAACTGGAAGTTTCTGTACATTACAATCATGACATGCATTGTTATATGTATGAATTCTCAAGTTGACCCATGTATGACTGAAATTGGTCATGATCAAAAACATTTTCTGTGACTGTATCTAAATGAAATAAAAAGATCTGTACAATTTAAATAAATCACTCTTCCCCATAATCAGTATTTCATTTATGTGTTGCAAATGCAATAGACAGCAAAGAGCATATCTCAGCCATATTTCTAGACTTCTCTAAAGCATTTGATGTCATCAATCACTACATCTTGCTGAAGAAACTTGAATCTGTAGGTATTAGAGGGGCCAGCCTATGAATGGATCAAATCATATCTCCAAAATAGAGAGCAAGTAGTTGAGCTTGCTATTCAAGAAGGAACAAGATAAAAGTCCTACTGCTCAGAAAAGCAGAGCATTAAGTACAGTGTACCACAAGGCTCCATTCTAGAACCAATTCTGTTCCTACTCTTTGTCAATGACTTGGAACTGCCCAGTCCATGCCATAATTACATAAAATTTGCAGATGACACAAATGTGATAATAAAAGGAAGGACCAGAGAAGAATTACTGCATGAGATTAAAAAGTGTACCACCCACATTACAGACCAGTTTTCTGGAAACAATTTAGTAATAAACAGTTACAATGCACTTACACACAGAGCTAAATAAATGCCCACTAACACCAGACATAGAGTTGTTTATCAAAACCCTTGAAAATGTAAGCTCTACAAAATTTCTTGGAACATGGATCCAAGAAGATCTAAGATAGATCCAACATAAAAATACATTAGAAATAAACTGAATACAATTTGTTATTCTATCAAAATTCTTTCCAGTTGCACATTGAAAGAGACACTAAAAAATGTGTACTTCACTCAGGCAGAATCTTTACTGCGATATGGCATAATCTTTTTGGGAAATGCATCTGCCAACAAAAGTTTTACATGCCAATAGAGAATTGTAAGAGCCATAGGAAATGTTGCCGCAAGAAGCTCATGCAAGCCCTTATTTAAGAAACTTCACATCCTTCCACTACCATGTCTATATATATCTTACAAGTAGCAATATTTGTTAGGAAACTATTACAAAACTGCATGTCTTGTATTGACTAACCAGAGCATCCATCTGTATAAAACAAGGAGAAAGCAGGATATACATGTTCAACATGCATACTTAATACTAAAACAGAATGGACCACTGCAAACAGCAACCAGACTGTACAATAAGCTACCTAAAAACATTAAAACAAAAAAAAGCACTTCAAAATTTAAAATTGCTGTCCATAAGTACTTAATGCAAAAGTGTTGTGATAGTATAGATGAATATTTTGAAACATAAAAATTTGTTCTGTCCCTGTTCTGTAGTTTTTATGTAAACTCGAACACCTTAATAATGAAGTGTGTGACCTTTACACTAAAGTAATGGATTTTTAAATGTATAAGGCACTTTTTTGAATTTCCATGTTATTTGCTTATATGTTTTTTTTCCCTTAATAATGTGAAATTATTTAGAAATAGTGTGCAATTCTCAATTTTCACAAGATATCCACCTATACACTTTTCTGTTTCCTGGCATTACACATGTATTATATGCGCATTTGTATCATTATAAGATCATTGTCATAATCATTTTAACTATGTATCATCTAATTTCCATTTTTGACTTGTCCTATATCATCATATGCTTCTCTGCACACAATGTATGATCTACAGGATATATAAAAGTACAATTACAATTACAAATTAATGCAACACTGGCTTTTATACCAGTTGATTACATAATTTCAGTTTCTCCTGTTGTTTACATGCAACGAACAAGAGCAGTATGATTTATAATGCCCTCTATATAATACAGTGTGTAATAAGATGGTAAGGCCAAACATTCAAGCCACAATCCTTGTATACAGAAGAAGACACTAATTATGCTATGTAAACATGGATATGGACAGAAGTTATTTCCATGCTAGAACTTATTTTCTGTAACTCTTCATAATATATTAATCAAGAGCAACACACAGGAAGAGACTGCAAAATCACACAACATGAAACTCTTTCTTACATGAAATGTTCTAAGTGCTCTCCATTATTAACAGTGATGCATGCATCAACTCACTGGCACAATGGATTTCACAGGCACTGATTTATCCCTGGAACATTATGTATGGTTTTGCAGGCTTCCACATGTGTATGAAGACATTGAGTGTCTTGTGTTAGAGTTTGAACTTACAAGATTTCAAATGCCAACACAGACAAAAGTCTAGTGGACTTAGGGCCAGAGAATGTAGAAGCCAAGGGTTCATCCATATCTTTCTACCGATTCATCACAAAATCTGTTATTTAGAAGCCAATGGCAATTAGCAATGAAACAGATAGGAGCTCCATCATGTATGAAGTACACACTTCATCGGACAGGGAAAAGCACAGCTTCTAACAGATCAAGAAGAAAGGAGAGTATTCACTCAGAGAGAAATGTAACTTTGTGCACTGAGCCTGGGTGGAGGCTCTAAAAATCAGTAATCAATAATGTTGGATCAAGCATTGACTGAAAATCTTTGTTGATGACAGTCTTCAATGGTTGCGTAATGATTCATGTTGTCTCATTGTTGTTGATTGCAGAAATTTATAAATTACATTGAAATGAGAGCTTCATTCACAAACAGATGATTTACAATAAAATAAAGGTCGACACATTGCTGAATAAGCCATCTAGGGAAGTGCAGCCAAGCAGAAAATCAGTTACTGGTAGTTTTCGCACACATTTTAAATAGCAGGAAAACAGGTCATTACGTAACACTGGCTAGCCAGTAAAGTGCTCAACTTAGCGTCTAACAGCTATGCTGACACATCACTAATACATATCAAGTGGGCACCAGTCAAGTGCACTGTGCTGGAAGTGAAGTCCATGATGAACATCAGAAAGAAGTTATGTGATCACCAAAGTCCATAATCATCACTTAAACAATTGATGCTATGTTTAAGTGAGGCAATGGAGAGAGGTACATGTGCACACAAGAAGTGACATGAGTTGCACACTAAAACAAGCAGTTATGTGAATTATATGTCAACATTCCCTTAAATGAAATGGAACACAAAACACTAGCAGTGAAACTAAGAATCACAATGAATTCAAGAGGGCATTTTGAAAATTTCATGTTCCTGTGAGACTCCCATGATTAATACCTCATGAAGACCCACAGCAAATGAATTCTAATGCAGATATAAAGTGCTTCTAAACAGCTGTCAGATAAAATATTTTCTTCTTCTATGTGTGAGGGCTGCTTCCTGAATGTTTGTTCATACTACTCTGTTAGACATTGTTTTATGAGTCATTTGCATCAATTATAAATGCAATACTAAACTGAACAGAAATCTTGAAGATATTATATTCAACGACCTTAAGGTGTATGTGTCATGAACACTGATAACCACATGCTGATGAAACTGATGTTTCATGAACAGTGGCATAGCTCTCAAGTATTGACTCTTAATTTGTGTGCCTTGGCTACTGATGTAACCAAGCAAGATTCATGCAATGAAGCAAGACAACATAACAAAAAATAACAAACCTTTTTAAAGACGAAAGCTTCCTCATCAAATATGGGATTAATACCATTGTTAGGCACAATTTTTGTTCGAAATTTTTTTCGCACAGTATCTGCAGGCAAGCCAAACATATCCACTTCAACATAGACACCAACCCGACGGTCAGTGAGGAACTGTGCTGAGATTACATGTACTGAGACTGTACCAGCTATAATGCCATCTACTGTTGACTCTGCAAAAGGATCCAGTCTCCGGTCTTGCCTTCGCATAAATTCTGGCTTTAGCACATAGCCACAACGGTGATTGTACTCGAAAATTCCCAAGTTAAGTTGCATTGCAAGGTCTGGAACAGGGGAAATTAGAGCCAAACAATGTTGTAACACATCATTATGCAGTCTTTCAAGTATGTAGCATATACTTCTTTTTCTATATGCAGAATGTTAGTGTCAACTACTCTTTATTGTTGACTGATAATGCATTGTATTTACTGTTTTTGAATATATTACCAGAAATTCTTTAAAGGGCGTCCTTTTAAGATCAAAATTATAGAGATGATACAAGATATGAGTATTTTGTAATAAGGAAATAACTGTTGAAAATCTGCAATATAATGCATAGCAACTACTTAAGCTCACATCTATTGTTCAAAGTGATGGGTACAAGTTTCGGTGTACACATTACAATGGCATCTAAAAATTTGCCTGTTGTCTGTTACAGAATGAAAGAGGTAGCCATGACGGTACCAACAACTTCATTGTCAGTTCCTAAAGGCATTTCATGAACCAATGACTTCATGTAACTCCACAGGAAAAATCCATATGAGTGACATCTGGTGATGACAGTGGGTAGAGGACAAGACTCCCTCTATCTTTTCCAGTCTGATGATAGGAGTATCTGTTATTAAGGTGCTCATAAACTATTGAAGTGGATTAGTGCACAATCTTGTTGAAATCACAATATCATGCAGGAAGCAAGATGTTCAGTCTCCAACAACAACAGTAGTACATCTCAAAAGATTGATAAGTTATGTGCACCATTTATTTATTTATTTATGGGGAGGCACAAAATAAGATTCTATTTGTTTATTTTGTACAGTTCCATCTCACAAGCCGATGCACAATTATTGCTGGTGATTTGAGAACAATGCATGGCTTTTTATCATTTCAGATAGGGCTATTGCAGCAGTTGGAAAACAGTCACAGTTGAAAGTGGCATCATTTGTGAAGAACACAGTCTAGAGAAACCAGTCGTGGGCTGCAAACAATGGTACATTACATATGACTGTATATTATTTTTCAAAGTAACACCACCAATAATGATGCAGCAGGCAATCGCTTGTAACAAAAGACCAGCAGTTTTCAAACACATGACTCACATATGTTGCATCACTGATTTACTAGCTCAAAATACAGAATTTCGGATACTATGCCATCTGTATAATTTTGATCTTAAAGGTTTGGGACATCCTGCATAAACTGATATGCATGTGTTACTTTTAGGTTTAAAGTTAGATATCAATACTTCATTGTTGTACAAAACAAAGAGGAGGAAACATACAACCCCCACAGATGCGCAAATAAACTCAACTGTGGTGACACTGACTGCTTATGAATGGAATTAGTGGATGTTCAGGTTGATAGGAACAGGATTGGGGGGGGGGGGGGGGATAAGGAGAACGAAAGAAGAGTGATAATGAGCATGATGGGATTGGAGAGGTAATGCAGAGACAAGATGAGATGGCAGATGGCTGTCAGTGACTGAAGAAAAATTAGGACTGAGAAATGTGGAGAGTGTACAGGGTGATGGGCAAGTGGGGGGGGGGGGGGGGGGGGGTAGGGCAGCATAAATAATACAATGTTAGGGGAGTGGTGAAGAGTTGTAGAAAACAATGGACAATGAAACGTTAAGGTTAAAGATAAAAGACTGGGAAGAAGATGAAGGGGACAATTGGAGGTTTATGACAAAGGTGTTATGAAAATATAAGATATGCTGGAGGAACAGATTTTTCCTGTCTAGCTTAGAGGAGCTAGAGCTGGGGCATAGATCCAGATAACGTGGGCACAAAAAGACTGTTGATGTCATTAGTGTTATGGTAGCATGTTCAGCAACAGGATACATGAGTCTGTGGTTAGCCACATTTGGCACTGATTATACATGCAGGTAAACAGCTAGTTAGTTGTCATCCCAGTACAGTACACTACAAGAGTAATTGCAGCATTGTAAGGATATAATGTGACTGCTTTCACAATGGCTCCACTTTGTACAGGACAGAAAATTCTGTGACTGAATTGCAACAGAGGTGGTAAGTAGGGGTATGGGATAAGTCCTGCTTGACTCGGGGTCAGCCACAGGGGAATGATCTACCAGCTACAGAATTGTAATATGCATAAACTAGGATACTGCATAAGTTGAGAGGGGCAAGGAATTCTGTTTTGTGTGATGAAGATAGGATTTGATACAGGTACCGAGAACACCAGTCTCTCTCTCTCTCTCTCTCTCCTCTTATTAAATTACATCACTATCACATTTCAAACAGTTACATGTACATAAATGCATTTAAGTCTATCAACTGAGACTGCAATAGCAATACAAAATGTATGTATCTCATATAAATCAATAATAATAGTATCAATACAACAACAATGGTCAGGCAGTAAGACAAAAGATAAAATGCAGTACATTACCTAGAGTTTGATAATTAAGGGCAACTAGTTGACATCCTGCATTCCAGAACACTTGTGGCATGAAGTTGGAAGAATCAAAACGTGTACCAGAAGGATAGACACGACTCAACTGATGCTTATTGTAGTTAACAAATTCTACTGGACTCTCCTTCAAAAGTGTTGTAGCCTGCTTCTCATCAAAAGATGACATTTCATAGGGTCTATTCTTTTCTGAAAGATAAATTAGTAAACAAAAACTTCACATATGAGACACATTATAGTATATTACAACTTTTATCATATGTTCAGCAATACATAATATAAACAATACAGAATTTGTTGCAAGTAATCCAGAACTACTTTATAACTTATTTGACAAATTAAGAGCTTTTTATAAATATAAAATAAAAGGGTTACATGTTTCCATTACTTGAAATATCTTCTTTCCACTAACATAAAGCATTGTGTACTCAGCACATCACTACATCCAACTTGTTGGATTCTTTGTCTTCTCTTTGCCAAGTAAAATAAATCTGTATGGCATGTATTACTTAGTTGTGCAATCACAACAGTTCCTACCTTAAATACACCAGCAATTTTCTTTTCAAGTGTGGCTGTTCTGTGTGCAATAGTTAAGTGTTCATGACAGCAATTTGTGTATGCAAAGCTTAGTCTGCGATTTAGAATGACGTGACACCCATCGCATTTCATTTTGATGTGTCTTATACAGAGAGATATTTACTATGTAGAAGAGAATAGTCAAGATAATGACACAAGTGCCTCTCTCCTACAACACTGAAAATCTATTTCTGGAGCTCAGTATCCTGCCACTGCCTTGTATTTATACTCATGAAACAATCTGTTTTATTCACAAAAATTTACAAACATCAACCACCATCAGACATGTCATTCCAATATACGTCTATAATTAGTCAATGGTTATGGAAGAACAGAGCAGTGTAAGGCACATAGGAATTCTTCTGTACAACAAGCTACATCAAAGTTTAAAGTCAAACAGAGAAGGATTCAAAGCAAAGGTATGAATGTTACACCAGAAGAACTGCTTCTATTCAATAGAATAATTTATAAATCATCATCATCATCATTTAAGACAGATTATGCCTTTCAGCGTTCAGTCTGGAGCATAGTCCCCCTTATAAAATTCCTCCATGATCCCCTATTCAGTGCTAACATTGGTGCCTCTTCTGATGTTAAGCCTATTACTTCAAAATCATTCTTAACCGAATCCAGGTACCTTCTGCTTGGTCTGCCCCGACACCTCCTACCCTCTACTGCTGAACCCATGAGTCTCTTGGGTAACCTTGCTTCTCCCATACGTGTAACATGACCCCACCATCTAAGCCTGTTCGCCCTGACTGCTACATCTATAGAGTTCATCCCTAGGTTTTCTTTGATTTCCTCATTGTGGACACCCTCCTGCCATTGTTCCCATCTACTAGTACCTGCAATCATCCTAGCTACTTTCATATCCGTAACCTCAACCGTATTGATAAGATAACCTGAATCCACCCGGCTTTCGCTCCCATACAACGAAGTTGGTCGAAAGATTGACCGGTGCACAAGTAACTTAGTCTTGGTACTGACTTCCTTCTTGCAGAAGAGAGTAGATTGTAGCTAAGCACTCAATGCATTAGCTTTGCTACACTTCGCTTCCAGTTCTTTCACTATGTTGCCATCCTGTGAGAATATGCATCCTAAGTACTTGAAACCGCCCACCTGTTCTAACTTTGTTCCTCCTATTTGGCACTCAATCCGTTTATATCTCTTTCCCACTGACATTACTTTCGTTTTGGAGATGCTAATCTTCATACCATAGTCCTTACATTTCTGATCTAGCTCTGAAATATTAATTTGCAAACTTTCAATCAAATCTGCCATCACAACTAAGTCATCCGCATATGCAAGACTGCTTATTTTGTGTTCACACATCTTAATCTCATCCAGCCAGTCTATTGTTTTCAACATATGATCCATAAATAATATGAACAACAGTGGAGACAGGTTGCAGCCTTGTCTTACCCCTGAAACTACTCTGAACCATGAACTCAATTTACCGTCAACTCTAACTGCTGCCTGACTATCCATGTAAAGACCTTTAATTGCTTGCAAAAGTTTGCCTCCTATTTCATAATTCAATTCAATTCAATTCAATTCAATATTGTAGAACAGACAATAACTTCCTTCTAGGAACCCAGTCATATGCCTTTTCTAGATCTATAAAGCATAGATACAATTCCCTGTTCCACTCAAACCCTTCTCCATTATTTGCCGTAAGCTAAAGATCTGGTCCTGACCACGTCTAAGAGGCCTAAACCCACACTGATTTTCATCCAATTGGTCCTCAACTAATACTCGCACTTTCCTTTCAACAATACCTGAGAAGATTTTACCCACAATGCTGATTAAAGAGATACCTCTGTAGTTGTTACAATCTTTCCTGTTGCCATGTTTAAAGATTGGTGTGATTACTGCTTTTGTCCAGTCTGATGGAACCTGTCCCGACTCCCAGGCCATTTCAGTTATCCTGTGTAGCCATTTAAGACCTGACATTCCACTGTATTTGATGAGTTCTGACTTAATTTCATCCACCCCAGCTGCTTTATTGCACTGCAATCTATTGATCATTTTCACCACTTCCTCAAATGTGATCCTATTCCCATCATCATTCCTATCGCATTGTACATCGAAATCTGAAACATTACTGATCGTATTTTCACCTACATTGAGAAACTCTTCAAAATATTCCCTCCATCTGCCCAAGGAATCCACAGGATTCACCAGCAGTTTTCCTGACCTGTCCAAAATACTTGTCATTTCCTTCTTACCTCCCTTTCGAAGACTGCTAATTACACTCCAGAATGGCTTTCCAACAGCTTGACCCAAAGTCTCCAACCTGTTTCCAAAGTCTTCCCAAGATTTCTTCTTGGATGCAGCAATTATCTGTTTGGCTTTGTTTCTTTCTTCAACATAACTTTCTCTGTCTACCTGAGTTCTAGTATGTAGCCATTTTTGATACGCCTTCTTTTTCCTTTTACAGGCTGCCTTGACTGTGTCATTCCACCAAGCTGTTTACTTCATCCTACCTTTACACACTACTGTTCCAAGACTTTCTTTAGCCACTTCTAGTACTGTGTCCCTGTACCTTGTCCATTCCTTTTCCAATGACTGTAATTGGCTACATTCAACTAACCGGTACCTTTCTGAGATCATTGTTATGTACTTGTGCCTGATTTCCTTATCCTGAAGTAATTTATAAATGTCAGTCTAAAATAACAATGTAATTGCACGGGTGTGTTCAGTCTAGAATAACAATGTAGTTGCACAGGTGTGTGTGTGTGTGTGTGTGTGTGTGTGTGTGTGTGTGTGTGTGTTAGCTTATTAAATGGTTTTTAAAAGTTAGCTTGTAAAAGTTAGCAGGTTTTCATTCTTCTTTTTCGTATGTCTGTTGATGACTCAATATGTACACTACTCACGGAATGGTCATTCCTAAATTATTTGCATTGTACCATAACTATCCTTACAAAGTTAAATATCTTCTTATGTACCATTAATTTACAGCATATTTAGTACATTTTATGCATAAAATGGAAGCAACAAACTAGCAGAACACTCAGAAGCACACTATTAATCACCCATGCCAGGAAACCTGAAGGATCACATGCATATTTTCTTATTATAAGTTTGTTTTTATAATAGTAGAAACAAATAATTGTTGACAAAATAATGTAATTGGATAGGTAAAAAATCCACTCGCCAAGCAGTGGCAGCACACAATAAAAGAAAGTTATAATCAGGCATGTCTTTGGAGCCAGTGGCTCCCTCTTCAGGCAGAAGGGTTGAAGGGGAAAGAAGAGTGGTGAAGGAAAAGGACTGGAGAGGTCTAAGAAAGGGGGCAGATTTTGGGAAAGTCATCCTGAATTGTGGGTCAGGGGAGACTTGCCAGACGGGATGAGAAGGCACCTCTCCAATCCTTTTCTCTCACCCCTGCTTCCTCCCCCTCAGACCTGCACATGAAGAAGGAGCCACTGGCTCCAAAAGATCGCGCAACTATAACCTTCCTCTAAGTGTGTGTTCTGCTGCCACCTGGTGAGTAGATCTTTCATCTATTCAATCAAATTATAAATTAGTTTTTAGCTGATATGTTTCATTCTACACGTGTTGCTTGCTTTTTTAAAATTAGGAGTTAAACAAATTGTATTTGTGGCTTGTCCCACATCCATGTGTAAATACACAAAATAAGATTTCTAGGATCAGTAAAATCAAATCAAAGAATGAGAGCACACAGCCTGCATTTACAAAATACAATGAAGTGGCCATCATCGAGTTGACTAATCAGATATTTCTTGCTGTCACTCCAAAGGAAAGAGTCAAAAGCTTCCAGATTTTATGCAGGACATTGGTGCATGATCTAGTAATCAAAAACTTTATGCTATCACCTCTGCTCTTTTTGTTAGCCTGTGCTATGTGACATCATACAACTATGCATCAGCAACTTTAGCTTTGGTGTCAGCTTGGTAAGAGTATATAAAAAGTGGAACTCTCTTCAACCTGAAGGCTGGTTTGAACATCTTGTGAGATGGTACGTCCTTGTCTGAATAGCTAGCCAGTCCATAAACCATGGTGCACTATTGCATTTTTCATATCTGTAAATAATTAATTATCAGTAGTAAAAGAAATGATAAGCGATATAAAAAGCATTGGATTGAATGAGCACTGGACTCCAGACATTTGCTTTCACTGGTGGTTTCTTCAGTCTTCAATAAATGAGTTCTCCATTCCTCTCATTCTAGTTGTAGGTCTCTATACAGGAAATACCAAGTCTAGAGTAATGTGAAATACTTAGTATATTTGTGCAAAATATACAGAGGTAATTACAAATTATCAAAATGATAATTTACCTGACAAAACTGTAAAATTACAGGGAGACAGAAGTACTAAACAGAAGTTAGCTTCAGGGGGGTGAAATTCCAAAACTACCAAGAGACACAAAAAAAATAGAAAGAATCATACTGTGTTTTCAGAAGTGTTGGTTCCTTTGACAGAGGGGAACAGTGATAATTTGGGGAATGTGGGGAGGAAGTGGCAGAACATTTAGACATTAGGTAGAGAGGGACTCATCTGTTACGTGGGTCATTTCACAGGTCGTATGTGTGAGGAAGTAATATGGTGGCTGAGTTTTTGTGAAACACACACTCTCAGAATCTCATCAGCTAACTTCTTTATGGTGACCAATGTCTTCTCGTAGAGTCGGCAACAACAGATGTTGAGTACCTCCAAAACGCTTTTGTGCTTCTTTAATGAAACAGTCCTCTCTTTGTTGGATCTTGTCTATCTCTTCTATTAGTCCAAATCGGTTAGAGTCCATGACTGATGAGAAATACTCAAGAATCTGTTAAACAAGTGTTTTGTAAGCTTTTTCTTCCATGGCTGAAAACTTTTCCTTAAAATTCTTCTGGTGAATCTTAGTCTGGAATCTGTTTTTTCAGCAAGTTACAACTAGTTTTTTGTGGCCATTCCATTTAAGGTTGCTCTAGGTGGTTACTCTGTTCTATTTTATGGCTGCGACTGCTTCCAGCTATTGCCAATAGTGTGGTTTAGGAATGTTACAGGCCTGAGACAAGGAAGTGTGGTATTACCATAGCTCATAGAGGAAGGGAGATGATATTGTGGTGTGGGGAGCCAACAGTAAGGATGTACAACAACAAAGAGACACCTTAAATGGAAAAAATCGAGAAATATGGAATGAAATGAACTGTTCAGAAAAACACGACTATGGTGGCAACTAGAGGAGACAGAGAAAGCAAGGGACAAATTAATATAAAAGGACAGGATATTGAAATTGTGGATAGCTTTAAATATCTAGGAAATGTGATAATGGAGAATGTAAGAATGGAAGTAGAAGTTAGCAAAAGGGTACAACAGAGCAATGCATTTTACCAGTATGTGAGTAGTAGTCTTGGAGGTTCCAATGAAGTGTAAGGAAATACTGTACAAGAGTATTTTACACCCATGCTGATATATGCATTGGAGAACTGGACAATGACAAGAAGAGAAGCAAGTAGAATCTAAGCCAGTGAAACAAAATTTCCAAGATGTATGTTAAGGAAAATGAGGAGGGACAGAGTGAGAAATAAAGATGTTAAGAACAAAGTTGGACTAGAGAATATGAATGAGAAAACTGAGAATAGGTTAAAATGGTCTGGGCTTGGACAAAACAATTACAGTAGAAGAATGGTGGAAAGACAGATGAAAATGGAGAAATACCATTAAAGTCTCAACCCGACCTGATGCTGGATAAAGGGGAAACAACTGTGATCAAACAGAATTTAGTCTCTTCATCTATTTCTACACACTATGCTACACTTGTTTATGTTAAGGGTCTGCTGTACCAGTTTTTGAATCTCTACAAGTCTTCCTGCATTTCATTAGTCTTCTATTCTTCTATTGTTGCAACCTTCCTATAGACAACAGTATCGTCCACCAACAGCCTCATGGAGCCTCTTACATTATTGAGCAGATAATGCATACAGGATGAGGTGTCTAAGTTTTTCATCTCAAATTACTTTTGACCCATTAAAGATATTTGTAATCTCTTTTCACCTAGACAAAGAGTGAGCACGGCTCATGAAAGAAACAGTAGTGGGTTCTCACAACTATTAATAACTGTGGTACAGGCATAAACGTTTTTTTTTTTTAAGAAATGTAACTGTGCTATTTTTGCCACAAGAATAGTAGATTTCAATGAGACAAATTCAGTGATATAATGCTACAATTCACTTATAGTGTATCACTTGTGAAACATCAACACAGTTGAATCTTTAGCAACACAGCTTTAGTAATGCATAAACGATTTTCAAGAGTATAATATCATTTATCAATGAAGTATTGGTTGACTTGCTCTTAATTTATATTGAAAAGAAATGTATTCAGAATGGTTCCCTAGTAGGTGCTATCCAATTTGTCCCACCTATGTTAATATCAATCATAGACTTCAGAAAGAAGTGTCATGGTGATCTCTCCTTTAGCAAAGGATTCCAGAATAGCCCACCATTCGAATCTCTGCCAAGGGGGATGTTAACATGAGAAAAAGATTGAATAATCAATGAAATAATAACATTCTACGAATTGGGGCATGGAATGTCAGAATCTTGAATGTGGTAGGGAAACTAGAAAAACTGAAAAGGGAAATGCAAAGGCTCAATCTTGATATAGTAGGGGTCAGTGAAGTGAAGTGAAGTGGAAAGAAGACAAGGATTTCTGATCAGATAAGTATAGGGTAATATCAACAGTGGCAGAAAATGGTATAAAAGGAGTAGGATTCGTTATGAATAGGAAAGTAGGACAGAGAGTGTTTTACTGTGAACAGTTCAGTGATTTGGTTATTCATATCAGAATTGACAGAAAACCAACACCAACGATAGTTTAGGTATACATGCCGACATCGCAAGCTGAAGACGAAGAGATAGAGAAAGTGTATGAGGATATTGAAAGGCTAATACAGTATGTAAAGGGAGATGAAAATCTAATAATCATGGGAGAATGGAATGCAGTTGTGGGGGAAGGAGTAGAAGAAAAGGTTACACAAGAATATGGGCTTGGGTCGAGGAATGAAAGAGAAGAAAGATTAATTGAGTTTTGTAATAAACTTCAGCTAGTAACAGCAAACACTCTGTTCAGGAATCACAAGAGGGGGAGGTATAGTTGGAAAAGGCCAGGTGATACGGGAAAATTTCAGTTAGATTACATCATGGTCAGACAGAGATTCCAAAATCAGATACTCAATTGTAAGGTGTACCCAGGAACAGATATAGACTCAGATCACAACATAGTAGTGACGAAGAGTAGACTGAAGTTTAAGACATTAGTCAGGACGAATCAATACGCAAAGAAGAGGGATACGGACATACTATGGAATGACGAGATATGCTTCAAGTTATCTGAAGCTATAGATACAGCAATAAGGAATAGCTCAGTACGCAGTACAGTTGAAGAGAAATGGGCATCCCTAAAAAGGGCAATAACAGAAGCTGGGAAGGAAAACATAGGTACAAAGAAGGTAACTGCGAAGAAACTGTGGGTAACAGAAGAAATACTTCAATTGACCGATGAAAGGAGGAAGTACAAAATTGTTCTGGAAGATTCAGGAATACAGAAATACAAGTTGCTTAGGAATGAAATAAATAGGGAGTACGGAGAAGCTAAGATGTAATAGCTGCATGAAAAATGTGAAGAAATCGAAAAAGAAATGATTGTCAGTAGGACTGACTCAGCATACAGGAAAGTCAAAACAACCATCAGTGACATTAAAAGCAAGGGTGATAACATTAAGAGTGCTGTGGGAATTCCACTGTTAAAAGCAGATGAGAGAGCGGATAGGTGGAAAGAATACATTGAAAGCCTCTATGAGGGGGAAGATTTGTCGGGTGTGATAGAAGAAGAAACAGGAGTCGATTTAGGCGAGATAGGGGACCTGGTATTAGAATCAGAATTTAAAAGAGCTTCGGAGGACTTAAGGTCAAATGAGGCAGAAGGGATTGATAACACTCCATCAGAATTTCTAAAATCATTGGGGGAAGTGGCAAAACAAACAACTATTCATGCTGGTGTGTAGAATAAATGAGTCTGGTGAAATACCATCTGACTTTCGGAAAAACATCATCCACACAATACTGAGGACAGCAAGAGCTGACAAGTGTGAGAATTATCACACAATCAGCATAACAGCTCATGCATCCATGTTGCTAACAAGAATAATATACAGACGAATGGGAAAGAAAATTGAGCATGTGCTAGATGACGATCAGTTTGGTATTAGGAAAGGTAAAGGCACAAGAGAAGCAATTCTGACGTTGTGGTTAATAACTGATGCAAGACTAAAGAAAAATCAAGACACGTTCATAGGATTTGTCTACCTGGAAAAAGCGTTCGACAATGTAAAATGGTGCAAGATGTTCAAAATTCTGAGAAAAATAGGGGTAAGCTATAGGGAGAGACAGGTCATATACAATATGTACAACAGCCAAGAGGGTATAATAAGAGCGGATGACCAAGAATGAAGTGCTCGTATTAAAAAGGGTGTAAGACAAGGACATAGTCTTTTGCCCCTACTGTTCAATCTGCGCATTGTGGAAGCAATGATGGAAATAAAAGAAAGGTTCAGGAGTGGGATTAAAATTCGAGGTGAAAGGATATCAATGATATGACTCACTGATGACATTGCTATCCTGAGTGAAAGTGAAGAAGGATTACATGATCTGCTGAATGGAATGAACAGTCTAATGAGTGCAGAGTATGGATTGAGAGTAAGTTGAAGAAAGACGAAGGTAATAAGAAGTAGCAGAAATGAGAACAGAAAGAAACTTAATATCAGGATCGATGGTGATGAAGTTAAGGTCATGAAGTTAAGGAATTCTGCTACCTAGGCAGTAAAATAACGAGTGATGGATGGAGCAAAGAGGGCACGAAAAGCAGACTAGCATTGGAAAAAAGGGCTTTCCTGGCCCAGAGAAGTCTACTAATATCAAATATTGGCCTTAATTTTAGAAAGAAATTTCTGAGTATGTACGTCTGGAGTACAGCATTGTATGGTAGTGAAAAATGGACTATGGGAAAACTGGAACAGAAGAGAATCAAAGCATTTGAGATGTGATGCACAGACGAATGTTGAAAATTAGGTGGACCAATTAGATAAAGAATGAGGAGGTTCTGTGCAGAATCGGAGAGGAAAGGAATATGTGGAAATCATTGATAAGGAGAAGGGATAGGATGATAGGACACCTGTTAAGACATGAGGGAATGACTTCCATGGTACTAGAGGGAGCTGTAGAAGGCAAAAACTGTAGAGGAAGACAGAGACTGGAATACATCCAGCAAATAATAGAGGATGTAGGTTGCAAGTGCTACTCTAAGATGAAAGGTTAGCACAGAACCTGGAAGTTTTGGCCCAAGAAAACAAAGCTGTAGAAGTAGCTGTTCTTGCACATGCTGCAATAAACACATGTGCTAGTTCTTGTAAAGAGAGTTTGATGTTGGCGAAAGAAGCATTCTGCATATTCTTTGCAGACATATATATTATAAGTTCCAAATTTCTCTGCATCATGAGCTACACTCCTGGAAATTGAAATAAAAACACCGTGAATTCATTGTCCCAGGAAGGGGAAACTTTATTGACACATTCCTGGGGTCAGATACATCACATGACCACACTGACAGAACCACAGGCACATAGACACAGGCAACAGAGCATGCACAATGTCGGCACTAGTACAGTGTACATCCACCTTTCGCAGCAATGCAGGCTGCTATTCTCCCATGGAGACGATCGTAGAGATGCTGGATGTAGTCCTGTGGAACGGCTTGCCATGCCATTTCCACCTGGCGCCTCAGTTGGACCAGCGTTCGTGCTGGACATGCAGACCGCGTGAGACGACGCTTCATCCAGTCCCAAACATGCTCAATGGGGGACAGATCCAGAGATCTTGCTGGCCAGGGTAGTTGACTTACACCTTCTAGAGCATGTTGGGTGGCACGGGATACATGCGGACGTGCATTGTCCTGTTGGAACAGCATGTCCCCTTGCCGGTCTAGGAATGGTAGAACGATGGGTTCGATGATGGTTTGGATGTACCGTGCACTATTCAGTGTCCCCTCGACGATCACCAGTGGTGTACGGCCAGTGTAGGAGATCGCTCCCCACACCATGATGCTGGGTGTTGGCCCTGTGTGCCTCGGTCGTATGCAGTCCTGATTGTGGCGCTCACCTGCACGGCGCCAAACACGCATACGACCATCATTGGCACCAAGGCAGAAGCCACTCTCATCGCTGAAGACGGCACGTCTCCATTCGTCCCTCCATTCACGCCTGTTGCGACACCACTGGAGGCGGGCTGCACGATGTTGGGGCGTGAGCGGAAGACGGCCTAACGGTGTGCGGGACCGTAGCCCAGCTTCATGGAGACGGTTGCGAATGGTCCTCGCCAATACCCCAGGAGCAACAGTGTCCCTAATTTGCTGGGAAGTGGCGGTGCGGTCCCCTACGGCACTGCGTAGGATCCTACGGTCTTGGCGTGCATCCGTGCGTCGCTGCGGTCCGGTCCCAGGTCGACGGGCACGTGCACCTTCCGCCGACCACTGGCGACAACATCGATGTACTGTGGAGACCTCACGCCCCACATGTTGAGCAATTCGGCGGTACGTCCACCCGGCCTCCCGCATGCCCACTATACGCCCTCGCTCAAAGTCCGTCAACTGCACATACGGTTCACGTCCACGCTGTCGCGGCATGCTACCAGTGTTAAAGACTGCGATGGAGCTCCGTATGCCACGGCAAACTGGCTGACACTGACGGCGGCGGTGCACAAATGCTGTGCAGCTAGCGCCATTCGACGACCAACACCGCGGTTCCTGGTGTGTCCGCTGTGCCGTGCGTGTGATCATTGCTTGTACAGCCCTCTCGCAGTGTCCGGAGCAAGTATGGTGGGTCTGACACACCGGTGTCAATGTGTTCTTTTTTCCATTTCCAGGAGTGTATATGGTAGTGATTTTCAACATAATTTGGAATACTATCAGTGGGTTCTCCAGCAAGACAATAACTTTTAGTTCAGTGATGAGGCCACCTTCACAAATTGCTGGAATGTAAATTTGAGAAACATATACTACTAATAATAATCATATCGTGTGACGAGGGCCTCCTGTCGGGTAGACCGTTCGCCTGGTGCAAGTCTTTCGATTTGATGCCACTTCAGTGACTTGTGCATTGATGGGGATGAAATGATGATGATTAGAACAACATAACACCCAGTCCCTGAGCGGAGAAAATCTCCGACCCAGCCAGTAATCGAACCCGGGCCCTTTGGATTGACATTCTGTCGCGCTGACCACTCAGCTACCGGGAGCAGACACATATACTACTGGTCAACAGGAAATCCACATTGGCTTTGTCAGCTGCTCAACCAACGACTGTGGAGTGTAACTGTGTGGTGCGGCATAATTGAAAAGCAAGCGATCAGCCCCAATTTCATTGATGATAAGTTGAGTGGGGAAAAGTACACATATTTTTTGATAAATACTTTACCCTTGTAATTATGAAATGTGCCCTTCAGGACTTATCAAATGATGTAATTCCACTATGACAGTTGTCCCTCCCATAACAGCAGTAGCAGGAGACATATTAATATGCTTATTTCCAAGGCTATGGGTGGAAAGAGGCAGTCTTATTCAGAAGTATCCAACGTGACTGCTTGACCTGATGTGGTCCAACTTGTTCCTCTGGGGTCATGCAAGGTATGTGGTGTACAAGGTGATTCCAACAACTATAGAGGACATGAGAGAGCAAGTTACTGTTGCATTTAAAGCTATTACTCCAGATTTGTTGACAGCAGTAAGTTCATCAGTGGTGCAGCGTGTATGTGAATGTTTTGATGCAAGTGGTTCTCACTTTGAACACATTCTTTACAAAAAATCATCAAAAGAAACATGCCACCACATTCTAATCTCTTTATTGGATTTTGTTCACAGTCTTTGGTTTCATGTATTATATATGAAGTGCAAATAACACAGTAGAAAATGGAGAAGATAATTTGATTTTCATTTCAAATAACAAATATTATCCTGGAAATTCCAATAAATCACTAACAAGAAATATTTCTTTGCAAGCATCAGAGGTTCTCATGGATACCTGAGCATCTGTCAAACACTGAAGGCTATTAAAAAAAAGCTAATTATCTCCTGTTAATGCTGGAACAAGTATAATATTGTGTCTTAACCTGGCAGTACAGGTTTTCTTGGAGAGTGGTATAAACTCCTGGGTGGTGGGCCACGCAATGCCTGCAATAACAGCAAAAAAAAAATTTATTTTTACTCTGTGATTTCCCGTTACATCCACAACAGTGTTATATCACTGAATTTGTCTTATTGTCATTTGTTATTCTGGTGGCAAAAAATAGCACAGTTTAATTTAAAAAACTGGATGAGTGCAAATAGGAGTCATACTCTGAGGGTTCATACAAACTTGGTTGTCTGCATAGATAATAATTTCATGTGGCTAATGGCCTGGTGCAGATCTTTCAATCAGATCCCACTATGACTACTTGCATGTCACTAACTAACCCCAGTTATCCAACTGGAAAAAGGGGACCAACAGTTTTTTTATCATCAACTCATCACATCGTTGAGAGGTGAAGGCTAGGTTACAACAAAAGGTGAAAAATCTATGGTCCAAATGAGATTTGATCATGTGACCTCTTGATTTTCAGGAACACTTTTACCACAAGATAACCAGGACTGACACGTATATAGATAGTTCCTCTATAGATTCTGATGAATGAGTTTGAAGTATCAAAATATGTGACACATATGGCCATATATTTTTACTGCATTGGCTTAAAATCTTAAATTTCTCACACAGACAGGGGACAATAAACCAGTAGCTTTCTGTTCCTAATTCTAAGCAGGCATTATTTCCATTGATACAAAAGACTAATTCTGAACCTTATGATAGCTACTCCCACTGTTTAAAAATACAACATTAAGATTTTCTCACCTGAAAGTACAAGCATTCTCACCATGATTAATGTAGCACCTCTTTCTCTGATTACAGCAGGTAATTCACCACTGACCTTATGGAAGGATTCCTCTATGATAAAAATACCATGTGTTTGCCACATATTCTCTACTACCTGAGTAGCCACTTCCATTATGTAATGTATGCCTGACCCTTTGAGGGAGTCCCCACAATTGCTCACCCGATAGTGGAGGTGACAAATCTGTGTCCACATTGAGATTATTACAGGTTCATCAAAAGCCTGGTTGAGGCCTTCCACTTGTCCCCAAATCAGAAGACTGCAATCACTTCTAGGTTTGAAGCTGCAAACTGCATGTGATCTGTGTTTCCACTGTATTGACCCTTCACCGCACATCGGTCTTTGCAGTTCCGAATGTTCCTAGCTTGCTACAGCTGTCTGCTAAACTAGCAAGTTTCTTCCTTCATGCATTTACTTCTGCCCCAAGCTGTCGATTCTGCTGTGTGGCTGGATACCACAGAACTATGGTCGCTGGCTACCACTACAGGACAATAGCTCATTTCCTAGTGAGGCTTCCACCGCCCTAGCCTTGCTCTCAGGCCTGGTCTTCTACATGCAGTGTCAACATCAACTTTCATCAACTTTGGCACTGTGCCTGAATCATGATGGACACACCACATGATGATGTACTTTGTAAAAAGATGCTTATTGTGGCGTTTTAATATTCACATGCACCATATCTACACCTGCTACACAACACAAAATGTAAATCAGTGTTTCGTGCTGCAAGACTCTCTGATCAGTGAGTGATAGAGCTCATATGTGTACTGTCTGAGTTATGAGCTCTGTCCATCGCTGCTGGCATGCTTAACCCTGTGTCTTTAATTCAGTCCTTGCCCAAACCATTTCTTCTGTGAGAGACAATTAATTCTGTGCCTTGCTTCAATAACAATCAGTGTCATGGTGGTAAATACTCTAGGATGAAGTAGTGACTTTGTTCGGTGTATGTTATTCTTACTGCATGTCACTCTTATGTAGTGCAATCACATCAGCAAGTGACTGTTTTCAATATCTGTTAATTTTGAGACCATTTCACATTTTCCTTTCCTCTCCTATAGTAGTTCAGTCTTTTAATAAATGTGTTGTTTTTTAACCACATTTGAACGTTGACCTTTGTGCAATACCTATCATACCTTATTTCACAATTCTGTCATTAATTTAGCAAGTCAGGCTGGGGAACATTCCTACATTGATGACCCACAGATAGAATCAGGTGACTCAATTTTCAAATTAGGCATGTTTTGCCAGATCATCACATTAGGTGTGCATTTGGAGTACCATGCAGGTGCACACCCCATCAGCAACTTATGTTTCCATGCTATGGACAATACTGTGCTTCGCATGATGAGCTACTGATATTTCCCTTGCATCTGTTTCACTTGTTCACCCCTTGGGACCCTAAGCACTGTGGCCTCAGCCACTGGCCCAACCAATACCTCAGCGTATGCAGATCCTGTTCCAGCCCTTCATGGCATTATCGCCAACTTGGCCACACATCTTGCTGAAGTAGAATGCTGCAAAGCTGACATGCACACACAACTTGCAGTGATGTGACCATCAGTGGCCCAGGCCCCGGTGCCATGCGCGCCATGCCCGCACCAGCTCCTACATCTGCTGCCATCGCCACTCCTCCCAGCTTCAACACACTAATGCTCGATCCCCCTCCTGTTGTTACCCCTCTGTCAGGCCCAGGAGCTACACATAATTTCCCACAGGTTCCTGTACAACATCTGGCTGACTTGCTTTATAGCCCTCTCACTGACACTGCCAGCCTCACTGACAGGGTGCACAGGATCCTGGTGCATGAGACACTGACCTCCCTACCTATGACCTCCATGCATGAACCACACCCCCATCGCAAGCCGTCAGCTGGCTGCCACACTGCCAGCCAACTCACAACTTGATGTGACACTAATGACGTTACCAGCCGCTCCCTTCCCTATTTGCCCACAGGATAGTGCCCACCAGCATGGAGTATCTTCACCTGCATCAGCAATGATATGACAATACTGCAGGTGACCGTGGCCCAGCTTGATTCCAAACACCACAGCACATGCATACTTGGCTGCCAGTGCAATGATGGCTACCACCGCTGCAGTTCCAACTGCCCTGCTGACACCATTCACAACACAGCCAGTCTCTGCTGAGAGCTTCAGCCTGGACACTGCAAACTGCAGGGAGCCCTGCTCTTGCTACCCAAATCCCAATGGCTACTGCTGTAAGGTGCACCCGGCTGCTGCTCAGTCTTCTAACATCTGTTCAGTAGCGACACTCACTGTATCGTGCCATTCCTGATCAACACTGATCTCCCCATGGCAGCTTGTATGGGGTCCTGTTGCTGTCTCAGCCACTCCATGACAGCAGTAAAAAACTCCCCATCATCACCCATGGCACACATCATCATGTCCTCAAACTCAGCCTGCAATGGAACCTCCTCTGGACTTTCACCATCACTGAAGTCACTGACCCCATTATCGGAGAGGAGTTTATTGGGCACTACAGCCTGCTCCCTGACATTGCCATTTGGCATCTCATAGACAGCGATACTAGGAGAGAAAAGAAGGGTAACATGTTTTGCTGCTTTCTTCAATGTGAAGCAGGTGGCATTTTCTAACACATATGCTGAATTCTTGGTGCTATCTCCTGTTCACACACACTCAACCAGCACACTTCAGGAGGTCTGCCACTTAACTGTCCACTATATCGAGACCACCCCCTGCACACCTGTCTTCAGTTGGCCATGGCCCCTATCGCTGGACAAATTATTCAAGATCACCAAGGCCTAGTTTGATGACTGCTAGTTGCCAGCATGCTGTGTCCTTTGAAGACTGCGTGGGCATCCGTCCTTCACCTTGCCATGAAGAAGGGTGACTCCTGACGCCTGTGTGATGACTGATGGAAGCTAAATGCCTGCATCATCCCTGGCTGTACTTGGTGTCATTCCTATGCAAGTACACAACATGCTGGCTGGGGCTACAATCTTCAGCATAATCAACTGCACCAAGGACTTTACCCAGACACCAACCGTACCGGAGGACATCTGGAAAGCTGCCATCATCATGCCATTTGGGCTCTACAAAAGTGCCTTTATGGCCCTTGGTCCTGGTAATGCCACCCAAATATGACAGTGTACTGGATAGAATCTTGCAAGACTTGCCCCGGTGTTTCACCTACATGGACAACATACTTGTTTTCTCTGCAATGAGTGATGAACACCACAAGCACATCTGCATAATTTTTTAATGCCTCCAGGATGCCAGCATCATAATCAACACAGCAAAGTGTGTTTTCAGTGCCAGCAAGGTGGTATTCCTGAGCCATACCATCTCCGCTACCAGCTCATGCCCTTGCCTGGCAAGGTATACGCTATACTCAATTTCCTGCAGCCAGAGATATTTGAGGGCCTCTGCTACTTCCTTTGCATGTTAAATTTCTTCCATTGTCTCCTGAGGAATGCAACTGCTATACAGGAGCTGCTCACTGCCACACTCCACAACCCCAAAACAAAGGGGAACAAACTAGTGTCATGAACGCCACAAGTGAAAGACAATTTTCTGTCACCAACCGTGACTTGGCAGACACTACCACTCTCGCACACCCCCACCCCACCAGCCTGCCTGCCCTCATGGTCAACACCAACCAGACGGACAATGGCATGTCAGTGACTCCTGACAGCAGCTTGCTTTCTTCTTCAATAAGCTCTCTGCTGCTCAATGACTCTGAAATGTTTGTGACAGAGAGCTTCTTGTCGTCTAAAAGGCAATCAAATACTTTTAGCCAGTGGTGGAAACCCATCACTTCATGCACATCACAAGCCTATAATGTTTGCCCACTCTAAAGACATCTACCAGTGCTCCTCACATCAGTTCTGGCAGCAATCCTTCATCTCCAAATTTACTACTGATGTATGTCACATTGCCAGAGTTGACAACATTGATGCTGACTGCCTCACCCATACCTTTGCCATCATCACTTTGTTCCTGGACTACGAGGCACTTACCATCACCCCGGAACACAACCCAGAGCTCACCTGCCTCTGGCAGGACGGTGCTTCCAGACTCCACCTTCAATGTACATTGGTCCCCAGCTCAGGCAGCAGCATCTGGTGCAATGCAATCAGTGGTTCACCATGCCTGTTCTTGTCCACTGCCTTCTGCTAGGCCACGTTTTATCAGTAGCTAAAGATGTAGTGTTTTGTGTGGCCAAGCATTCAGAGGGACTGCAGGACCTGGGCCTACGGCTGGCTCAGTGAGGCAGTGTCAGCACTTGACATCACTGCCGCCATGATAGCTGCTGCCTTCGTCTCCATGCAGACTGCCCATTTCAGCTGCCCGTATCAAGTCACAATGGACTGCAATTTTTATGTGCCCTTTTTCATGTACTGAAGGACCTCTGTGTGATTGACCTGCACCTGACATCTCACTAACAGCCAACCACCAACAGCATGGTGAAATATTCCACCATACCTTGAAGGCCACTCTCACTTGCCAGAACAACAGGTCAACTGCCACCCTGTCACTGGTACTGGTACTCGTTGGTCTCTGTGTCACTCACAAGGCTGACCTTGGGATGTCAGCTGCTGACCTTGTTGTGGCAGCCACTTGTGCTGTGCAACTTCCTAGACCTTGGTGACCTGCCCAAGCATGAAGTCATGCTTGAGGTCAGCAAGCTTGCAGGACTGTATGGCTTGCCTGTTGCCCACCACTAACCGGCACCATGCAAGTGCAGGGCATTCATTCATGGTGACCTTGCCTCATGCACCCATGTTATGCTGTGCATTGGCCCTCACCAGCCACCACTTTCTCCATATTTCTCCAACCCTTATCAGGTCCTAAGTGTAACTCCAAGACGTTTACTCTGCATATTCATGGCCCACCAACCAGCATTTCAATCAATATATGCTACCTGATCTCAAACGGCTGAGCCCTGCCACTAATTTCATCAAAATCTTGCACACACACATTGGTGCCAATGGCAGTGCCTTTGGTGGTACTGGTGGCACCACCACATTGCCACTGCTGACACTGCACCAACCATCCCTGCCATGGAAACCCCCAAGAGACCATCCCATCACACTACAGCCAACAATACCACAGCAAACCCAACGTGCACCACCTGCACTGTCCCAAACCCATTGGCCATCGACAACACAAGTGCCAGCATCCGTAACTCCCAGGATGCTCAGGTCTCTGTACCTCTACCTCTCATTCAACCTATGCCCAACACAGCAATTTCATCTCTGCCACCATCAACAACCAATTACGCCCCCAACACCACCCACAGCCCCTGTCACTTCCACAGCAGCATTATTTCATGTATTCCCAGAGTCATTCCTGGACCTGCTGCCACCTGTCATTACACTGCAGGCATTGGAAATTCATGCGCACAGTATCCAGCATGTGCATTTTCAACTTTCAAATGCAGACACCGTGCTGTCAGCCTCTACTCACAGCCACCTTCCCATGTCGCTGTGCTCTTGCCTCCGCAGCTGCGTAATGACAAACATGTCCAGTACCTGCCCACCCCTGCGTGCACAGCACGCCAAACTGGCTCAACACCCCCCACCTCGTGCACTGCCAGATTACTCATCACTCATGCTTACTGCTGGTACTGTGTTGTCACTTGCTGTCACACAGCAGACACGCACTACTAACAACAGATAACCGGGTGTCATGCATACCTTACATCCAGTGTTCTGATGTTCTTTGCCCAACTCCATCACACAAGCAGCACCTGAAGCATCAAAGCATCAACACCAGGATCCATGGTTTCACTGCTGGTACAACACCCACCTCACCCCCCCCCCCCCCTCACCCCCCCCCCCTCTCATCCCACCACCCACTTGGACCAGCTTTCATTGTCACCACCTCACTTATCATCTGAATTCTGCTCTCACAGGGAGAACTGTGTGGTAGCCACCAACTGCACATTGGGCTTCTGTATGTTTCTAGCTTGCTGTGGCTAACTGCTAAGGCAGCAAGTTTCTTCCTTCATGTGTTCACTTCTGCCCCAAGCAGTTGATTCTGCCATGCAACACGTTACCCACCTATGGTCTCTGGCTACTGGTACAATATAATAGCTCAGTTCCTAGCATGGCTTCCACTACCCCAGCCTTATTCTGTGTTGGTCTTCTCCTTGCAGCACCAAAATCAACTCTGGGCTGCAACAGACATGGCAAAGTGCTTTGTACTGAGATAGTTATTGTGAAATTTTAAGACTATGCCTGCTACACAGCCCAGTGTGTAAATAGGTGTCTCATACCACAAGACATTCTGATAGATTCCCACATCAGTACTGTCCAATTTCTGCCTGTCACCGCCAGCATGCTCATGTGTTAACTGCATGTCTTGGTCTTATCTTGCCCAGACAATTTCTTCTACAAGATATGATTAATTTTGCGCCTTGCATCAATAATAATCTGTCTCATGCTGCTGGTTACTCTGGGACAAGGTAGTGACTTTGTTCAGTGTCTAATGTTCACACTGCATCACATTTTGATCTAGTGCTGTCACATTGGCAAGCGACTTTCTCTGATATCTATTAATTTTGAGACACTTTCAAGTTTACTTTATGTAGTAGTTCAGTCATTAAATAAACATGTTGTTTCTTCATCATGCATGGACACTGATCCCTGTGCTGTACCTATCAAGCACCAATTTGGAATTTTGTAATTAATATGGCAAGTTAGGTAGGGAACAATTCCTACACCACCTTGATGTGAGGCTGTCTGTCTCCATCAATCCAGCCAATCATCCCACAGGATGGCCTCACAATCTAGTGGCAAGCATCATCTGTGATGAAATGAGCCACAATTCGCACCCTGTTCCAATCACCCCAACCCATGATGCAGTGCAATGCACAATGCCACCATTGAGCGGCGTGTGTGGAGGGAAGAGGGCAGGAGCATGCCCCCGTGCATCATGCCATTGCAGCAACTACACTTTATACAATGCGTACACCATGCAATAAATTTAATAATTTCTTTAATGTGGCTAAAGCAGGGACCAAGCCATCTCCATACCACACTGCCTTGAAACTGGCTCAGCAGTTCAGTCAAGAGAACATAACAAATTTACTTTCACATTTAATAATATTTGGATGGAAATATGGATTAAACAGACTGAGGATTGTATAAGCTTTGTATTCATTGTGTTGAATCATACAACATAGAACATATCAAGCAATAAAAGCATTTACACAAATATGATAAATTTTAAAAGCCAAAAAGTAAATATTCTTTTCAAAGAGTAAATATTTTTTCCTTAATTTGCTTAATATTTTCCAAACCAATAAGTACGTTGTATTACACACATTCTAAAGCAGCCCAAGTTCTTCATCAGTGTTCTAGCTATCTCCAAACAAAATTTCACTGAATTTGGTTCAGCAGTTTTGTGAAAATGTAGCAGTCAGAGAGCCTTTTGCATTTGTAATATTGCAGCATGACACAAATATGAAGGGACAGAAAAATCCAGAGTTCATCTTAAAAAAAATTGTGTCAAGTGAAACCACAGAATTTGATATGTATCCATGTACAGTTGTACAGTAATATGTAATACACAACAGTATCAATCAATTTACATTACGGTAGACTTATAACACTATAAAGTGACTGCAAAAGTACAAATACACACAAATTATACTATTTTCTTGGAATAAATTCAAGCATGGTACACTGATGTTCACAGAAACCAAAATATCTTGTAATTTCTCAACCAGCTGTAATTGTAGCATCCATAAACCCAACAGTGATGTTAGATGTAGAAGCAAATCGTTCTAAATTGTCCAAGGCTTTAAACATCCCCTGATTGGTAGGTGGAATGGTGTCTGTATTCTCCTCCTCCTCACTTTCTTGCATCTCAGTCACAGCTTTTGGCACATCAGATTCCACAGAGGCACTTACAGCAACACTGTTGCTTGCACAAATGAATTCTTCTAAACTAATCCAAGGATTCACAATGTCTTGAGGAACTGTCCATTCATCAGGTGAATTGGCACTGTCTAACTCACAGACATCTCCAGTGTTACTATGTCTCCAGGCTCTGTTAAAGCAGTTCTGTACATGATGTGGCGACACAGAGTTCCAGGCTGTTGTGGTGGCTTTTACTGCGGCAAGCAGATTCCAATTTGGGGTCACAGTACTGTTTACAGCAGCACGAATTGCAGCTCTTAAAAGTCGCTTGCAATAAGCTCTCTCCATGAGAGAAATTATTCCTTGGTCCATGGGCTGAAGAATTCTTGTCGCATTTGGTAGAAAAGAACTGAACCTTTATGTTGGTTAAGTTCAGATCCTGTATGTTATGGGCAGCACATCTGTCTGATGTAAGGAGAATATGTCTGTTTTGGACAGCCATTCAACTGTTGAGACAAAGAAGCCACATGCAAAATGATGAGCCAGTGACTCAAGCTTTCTTATGGTGAGAGTAGATCCCAGGTAAAGTCTCCATATTTATGTATTTAAAACTTAAAGTAACTCTATTACATTCTCCGACTAAATTGCTGACCTGATGTTGATGAAATTTGGCATGGAGACAACCCAACCCCTGAGGAAGAGCATAGGCCACTCTCAACCTGTCATGAAAATTATCAAATCTGCAGCATAATGTACACATTGTGCAAAGCACAGCCACCACAACAGCATGAAGCACAGACGCACACTGCCGCCCCACTCCCCCCGCCCACACCGCTCAGCAGCAACACTGCGTGCTGTGCCACTCGATGGGTTGTGGTGACCAGAACAGGGTGCAAACCACAGTTTATTTCATCACAAACTATGCCCGCCATCTGGGCTGTGAGGCCGTCCCACAGGACGACTAGCCGAACCAGTAACAACAGACTGCCTCACATGTGAAGAATTGTTCCCCACCCACCCCACCAAATCAAATACAAAATTGCAAATCAAGGCATTATAGGTACAGCACAAAGACCATGTCCAGATGTGGTTAAGAAACAAATGTTTTTAAAACAACACAGCTTCTCGGACTTACTGATAACCCAGGAACAAAATTTCTCACTGCCGTCCACATTACATACAACGGCAACAATTATACGTCGTTTGCTACTAGCTCCATTGTGATACTTTTGCCTTTTACATTTCAGGAGTAATTTGTAAAAATTTGTACATTAGTCCAGCTTTGTTCATAGTGAACACATCACACGAGGCATACTTTTCCCTCGCTCCATCGAAATCATGCAACCAGCTGTTCACACTTTCTTCATCTTTATTTGCTTCAATGCAAATGATACACAGAAGATACTGAATGTCTCTTCTGAAACTGACACAGCCAACCAGCAGAACAACTAAACTCATTGACGCATATATTTTTGGCAATAACATTTGCTTTTGATTGAATCATAGGACCACTTAAACGCATGTTAGATGCACAAATGTGATTGAACCATTCTAGCGATAACATCTTGATGTTTTCATACTTTGCACTACAAAATCATTTGGATTTTTTCCTGGAACTTGATGCAGCAGCATTAATGATTTTTTCTTGATTCTTAATTATCATGGATAAAGTAGATTTGGGAATTCCAAACAGCTCTAAAATGGGTGTTTTCTTTGTAATATTGTCCACTTCATCTAGAATTTGTTATATTGTCCACTTCATCTAGAATTTTAAGCTTTACCTGTTCATTTAGAGTTGTCTGTTTTCTCTTTGCTATGTTTTACATGCTACCATGTGTAGATTTTTATTCAGTATTCGAGCTTGATTTGGCTACAACTGAAAGAACAGTATCCTACACGAACAGGAACATTCTACAAGACAAAACTGAAAAACTACAAAATTAAGTGAAAAACTTCTACAGAAAAGTCAAATGGAATAAAATTATGCTGCCGACATACTACACATGGTATTGTAGTACTCCACAAAAGATTATGAAGAAGCATGCACCTAGATATATCTCCTACAAAATACAGCTAACAATAACTTGAGTAAGACTAAGGTCATTAACCATCATAAATAAAATGGAAAAATACAAGTTTGTTTTTTGGAAAGAAGAAAGCAACAAGCATGCACTGTTTTCAACAAAATGGCAAAAAGGAATAAAAGAATTTAAATATTACAGTAACAGTCTTTTTGCATTCAGAGTTTTACTCCTTAGATCCTTTCTCACACTTATGTCCTCTATGTACAGCCACTAAAACCTTCCTATATACAATATGTCAGCATCCTTACTTGCAACTACAAGAGCTCTTGAAACCCATATTCTTATCCTGCTCTCGACTATTCATCCCTGTACCTATTTCTCTCCAACCTCATTTGCACTTAAGCCACTCTCCCAAATACAACTACTCATTCCAGTTAGATTGCATTAATTTGTGTGTGTGTGTGTGTGTGTGTGTGTGTGTGTGTGTGTGTGTGTGGTGTGTGTGTGTGTGTGTGTGTGTGTGTGTGTGTGTCCTTTGATCAATTCGGGTTCAAAAGCTGGACTTCAATTACTAGCACCTCATTTATAAGCCCATCCACTTCTCAGTATTTTCTCTGTATGCTGATTGGATGCCTTTTCTGATATCACTATTTGTACTCAGGATTTTTCCATTCTTATTCTTTTTTTCCCCTAGCATTTATCATATCTAGTATGGGGTCCTCATTCCCAGGATTTGGCAAATTTTATATTGTTATTTAACTATGAGAGTGGATGTTCTTCCTGATGCCACAGATGTCAAAGTAACATAAGTGTGGAAAGGGTGTGTCATCTGTCCGTGAATCACGTAAACTTTGTTGTGTATGTTATCATATTTCAACTGCTTGCTTATCAGATTCTCTGATGCAGAAGTTGGGCACCAGCCCAGCATTTGTCTAAACAAGTGTGGGAAACAACATTGAGGCTGGCCTGGGTAGCAGCCAATGGACGTTACCTCAGTGTACAGATTCAGTTCTGGTCTACTCCAACCCCCTGTCTCACTAAATATTGGACTGCACTTTATAGTATATGTGGAGGTTAGTCTTGATTTTCCATTATTATAATACATTCTTTCAAGAATGAGAAATTACTATCTCTTTGAGAAAAAATATCTATATGAGTGACGCTCCTCAAAAGTTTTATTTAAGTCCTCCCCCAAAAATATGATTGTTATCTTTGTTCTATCATAGTCATCACAACCATTCACAATCAAAAACTTAGGAAAGAGTATACTAATGCTGTGAATGTAGATGTGTACATATGGTAGTTTTTATGGGAGGACTAAGGCTGTGCCAACACTGTTAAGTTGTTCACTGCATAGAAATTGAGCATCTTTATACATTCTCCACACCCTTACATTCACTTGCTCATTACCATACCTTTGGTTGATCTATTTCCATTAAAACCTGGTGAACTATTCACGTGGGAATGATTTACTGGCTACTGAGGCCCTGAGAAGCAGATAAGTAACAGAAAAAGGACAATTACTAGCTGAAATTTTGGATAATTGCCCGAGCATAATCTAACTCATACAGATCTTTATATTCAATTCTGTTTTTCCATCACAATATTACCCATTAATATGTTATTAGTAATCTTCATTGAACCATATGTATCCAAAGTGTCCTTAAAACATACTACTGCATTAGCTTGTATGGTACAATGTTGATGGATTGGTGCGATACATTCTTTATCATGGTGAGCAACTTCATCAAGTTCCAGATAACTTCTGTTTTGTTTTGTTTATATTGATATGTACAACTAAATATGGTACACATCTTTCAAATTTTCTGAGACTTTCATCTTTCCAACCATCACCTGAGTATCAATTAAAATGCTCTTAATTTTATTTACACACTTTATTTACACATTGTTCAGCTGTCAATCAAGTCCTAATACTGAATATTTTGTAACTTGATGGTACATCTCTTTGCCTTTGGCCATCACAGCTGTCACAACAAAAAGAAGCAAAATCAGCACCAGCTAGTTATAGACTATTAGCAGTGATGTACATTCATCTAACAAAATGAAAATGAGAAGGAAGGATTATCTGAAATATCCGTATAACACTTCCTATGGAATTTGATAAATGTTGACTTATGTTGAATATATGATTGTTATAAAAAAAGAGTCAGTATTATTTTTGATCTTACAAGAATGGGAAGGCATTACTTACATCCATCTCTTTTTGTCCTGAATTACACTCATACTTCTAGGGTATTTTTTACATACATATGTTATGAATGTTTTACAACAACTATTTCAGTTTATATGATCTAATCTTTTACTACGTGTTCATTCCAGCTTCATTTCTTCAGTCTGATTTCCTATTTTCAGCTACAAGATAGTGGTCTCTGCCTAGTAACTCACTTTGATTCCTTCTTTCAAGCAAAAGTTGTTCCACAGAGCTTTATCTTCCAAAGAGTAGTTGATCATATGTTCAGTAGATGATCTGGTCATTCTCCCAACATCTAGTCATTTTCTGACTTGGGTTTTATAAATATCATTTCAAAGCTTTCTACCCATTATATGCATCCACAATGAGATATAGTATATTTCAGAATGTGCAATATGCATTTCTTTGCATCATGCCATAGTTGCTTTTGGAATACTTTTTTTTCATTTCATTTGTCTTAAAATATAGGATTACTCTATTTAACATGTTTATTATTCTTGAAAGCAAAAAGAAGTTTGTATTGTAGAGTCCTCCAATCTTTTCATAGGTGTGTTCCAACAAATGTTATTTGGACAATCCTCATTGTACTTAAGTCTCTCTCTGGAGACAATTGATGCAGCTCTGGCTGCTCAAGACAGCAGTCTAATTGAGAATCCTGGTCTGAAACAAATTTACAATTGTCAGACAGCTTCAGCACCTCACAACATTACAAAAGGAAGATTTGCCTCACACACAACAAGACTGAATCCGTTCTGGTTCCAGTACCTTCCTCATACTTTCAGTCACATCTTACATTATCTTTTCCTTATGAAAAGAAAGAAAAAAAAGCAAGTTCAGATATAAAGTTTATCTCTGTAGTTCAGTGGAATTATTTATCTTTCAAATGTAACAATACTGATTACTGATGTAGCTTTCTAAATGGGCAATACTATGTGACATTGTGCCATATGAGAGTAGCAGCTACTACCAGATCAGTACTACTAACCCAGGTTCAATGAAAAAGTTTAAAAACAACCTAAACTTGACCACCACCTGCAAACTAGTTTTTTGGGATGAAGATGGGGAGCTTTCATTCCAAAGAACATTTTTATTTCGATTGGTTTTACATTTGTTGCACCCCAAATCATTCACAGTTCTCATTCCTCTTCTATTTATTTTGCTACCCCATCCAAATTACTCTATTTCTTTCATTTCACTGGCCATTCAACATGACATTATCTTACATGTTGTCTTTTTCTTCCTACTGTACACATCTTCCAATCACTATAACAGTCTTTCAATTGCTTTTATTATTTTCCTGTTATTACTTTTATATCCAATTGTGTTTCTCTCCTATTGAATCTTGGCTGTGTAATTGTTGGAATTTTCTTCATTTCTGTTCTTCTTTCCATGATTCAACACCACTTCATGTCACTGATGCATCACTCACCAGTTCTGGAAAAATGTACTTAGGTCACTATTCAAGAGTGGACCTGGTTAATCTGAAAATTTAAGGAACTTCTCAGCCTATTTCTATGTTTTGTTAAGGTTTGTCTTCAAACGGAACTTTGAGGCTATTGCTTATGAACTGAGTATGCTAATTCCTGGGCTAAGATTGATATTTACTCTCCCTTTCCTCTTTTTTGATGGTTCAGAAACAAGCTGGCTGTATTTTATGCATTAAGTATCTGGAAGAGCTAGAATAAATTTTTAAAAGGGTATTTGTAATATCTGCTAAATTATTCTGTAACATTTCAATATTTTTAGCTCTGCACTAAGAAAACTACCACTGTGTTATAAACAACAATAAAAGTTTTCATATTTGGTCAAATATACATAGATATTAAAAAGATGCTTACTTTCAGAATTTTCAAAGGACGAGAAGTGTACTGGTTGAACGTAATTGACCAATGCTGATATTTCAGCACCAGCCTCAGTCTCTTGAGCAGCTGCTTTCTCAGCAGGAATCTTATCATGTAAACCCTTTGTTTCTTCTGAAACATCATCTTCTATTTCATCAGCACTGCTGCTCTCATCGTCGTCGTCATCTGAAATATTATTAAAGGTTTAGATTATTCTCAGCACACTAAGTTGAGAAAACCCCAGGCACAAGGAAAAAAAATCATATAAATAAAACAAGCTGCAGTAAGTTCCTTGCATTGTAGTTAAATTCAAATCATGAAATTTTAAAAATCAATATTGTGAAACAAATACTAACAAAGAGATAGAGGGGCTGGCCAGTACTTACCTCAGCTCAGTACAGCCGATAGATACACAAAACAGAACAGAAAATTTATGTTCCTAGTTTTCGGCTATGTGCCATTTGGCTTCTCCCACCCAACACCAGTCCCTCGAAACTGCGGAGATGGGAACTTGCACTCCAACACATCCTTTCATGCTGCCACCCCCCTGGACTGAACCTACGTTAAAACAACCTCACTCCCATTGACTCTTCAGTCTTCTTCTCTTTCCCTTTCCTCTTTAGCCATTCGCGCATCTTTTCATCCTACATAGTTGTGTTTATCTTTATACTATATACCTCTTTACTTCTGTATGCATCCTCTTTGGTTTGAAGCTGGCACAGTACTTACAGTAGAATATCTTTGGCTTCCCTCTGACAACCATGCCTCCATCCTTGCTACCCTCCCTGTTTCCCTTTCCCTGTTGCTTCATAACCTGGGTTGTGAGTAACTGAATCCACTTTCCCTTCTTCTCTTTCTTTCCCCTCTCTCCTACCTGATCGAGGAACAAAGTTCCGAAAGCTAGGAACGTAAATTTTCTGTTCTGTTTTGTGTATCTATCGACTGTATGGAGCTGAGATAAGTACTGGCCAGCCCCTCTATCTCTTTGTTAGTATTTGTTTCACATCTTTATATGAGATTTTCCATTACTCATAAAAATCAATATTGATTTCGTATGACATCAAAAGGGTCATATTCACAACCTAGTTCCTCTCCTTCATTCACATGCCACGTGGGTAGATCCTATCATAATGGAAAGTCTTCAGGAATCAGGAACAAGACAAGTTATTCATTAGCACACAGAAGCTGCCTCTGTAACCTACTTATATGAACTAAACAAATATTATGACTACTGGCTTCTGTAGATCCCAATAAGAAAGAGAGCATATTCCAATATGTGGAATGCATCAAAGTATACATTAACAAAAAAGAATCAAGTAATCGAAACTTAACCTGCACACTGTACTAGTTGTAAAGCATCACTATGTTGCTTAACGCTGTTTGTGCTTATGGCAGCTAAATTTAACCAATTAAATCAGACAGAAAGCTACTACTGTGAAAAAGCTGGTGCCGTCTAAGTTACATTAAACAGCTACAGTTTATCTCCTATTTTTCAAAGAAAATAGCTACTCATATGAGTAAATACAAAGTCCTGTTTACAATATATTCTACTTGCAATGAACACCGCTACTTGCAGTGTAGCTAACAGAGCTTTACAATACTTGAACCTAGCTATTCAGCAATTTGTAGGACGAATGGCTAATTAAGTACATTTCTAATTTTCTTTTTAATTGATTGGGATTTCCAATTTCATGCTGTATGTTGCCAAATGAGAGCCTGTGTAATATATTTGTATGAAAAGTCTGTTGGCAGTGCATGTAGTGGTCTGTACAAGTAATCTACAGCATCACTATTTGGCTGTGTATTTTTAGTGAGTGCAACACTTGCTACCACAATGAAGAAGTACTCAGTGCATTTGATGGTGGCCAATGATTTGAATGTGTAATCACCACTTCCAGCACGGCTGTTTTTGGGGGGTTCAGTTTCATTTGGATTGGTGTTTAAAAAATAAAATTTAAAAAATCATTACACTGGTCAACCAAGACACACAACATCAATTTTCAGCTCATCTTCTTTCTTTGTTGTTTCCTATCTTTATAGTACTACTACATCCCTTCATCATGCTGTCTTCTCCCTTCTTCTGTCCATGATTTTCCTGGTTTCTTATTTATTATACCTTGAGAATCTTCTAAATTTAGTATTCTTTTCTTTAAAAAAGTTTCTTTCAGTTATTTCTTATTCTTTGGTGTCATTTCTTTTCAGTTCTTTTCTTTTTTACTGTAATTCACACTACTGTTGACTTCCTATTCCAGAAATAAAGGAATATTTGTTTTGACAGTATGTTCTCATTCATTTAGTAGATTTGACCAAAAAATTTTAACCATCATTTTGGCATGACTTATGATACTTTCTGTATATTTTGGTACATCTCCTCATTTCTTCTCATTCTCCAACTATCTATTGTTTGTACTGCACCCATATTTTTCTAAAAATCTGTCCTGCAAGTACTATATATTTATTCTGTCCATCTTCTACTCCATCATTAAGCACTGAAATGCATATAAGAATCTTACTATTGTGGTATAGTGATTAGTTTTGTACAAAGTGTGTTCAAAAAGTTTTGCACAGTCATCTCTATTTTTTTTATTTTTTTGCAGGAGGAGAATGAAATTTTTTGTGATCATACTAGGAACATTTAGCTATAAGTTGGTATAAAAAGTATTTTCTTTGATTTACAGGTGAACCATAATGGAGCGTGAAGTAGCTGTCTGGTTGCGATAACGGTCGGTGATGGAGTTCCTCTTCAAGACCGGCAATGACTGCCACATCGATTCACAGGAAGTTGCTCCCTGTTTATGAGGAGGACACAGTGGATCGAAGCAGTATCCAGCAGTGGTTGCAGAAGTTTAAAGAAGGTGATTTCTCTCTACTGGACAATCCAAAATGTGGTAGACCATTGACAGCAGTGAGTGATGTGAATAAGGAGACCACTGATCAAAGCATACAAAATGACAGATGTGTGATGACACGACAGCTTGCTGAAATGACTCGTTTGTCATTGGGTAGTGTTGTATCAGTGGTACAGTCACTAGGGTACAGAAAAATCTGTGCACATTGGGTGCCTAGATTATTGACACGAGAAATGAAAATGATGAGGAAGAACATGTGTGAGGGTCTCACGAAGACCTTTACAGAAGAGTGGAAACAGTGTTTTGATAGCATCATTACCCAGGATGAAACATGGTTGTTTTGGTCCGAACCTGAGAGCAAAACCCAATCCACGGAGTGGTGTCATCCGGGTTCCCCTCAGAAGAAGAAACCATGACTTTCACAAACAGCAGGCTGAAAGGTGATGGCCTCCTCCTTTTGGGATCAGTGTGGTGTCATTTTCAGTGACCTTTTGGAGCCTGGCTCCCCAATTAACCTCGACCATTACTGTTTGTGATTGGACAAGTTGTGACATGCCATCAAGATCCACAGACCACAGCTTCAGGGTCAGATCATCAGACAACACCATGACAATGCCAAACCCCATACAGCCCTTATGACGCAGGAGAAAATCCCTACAGTCCGGACTTGGCTCCATTTGATTTTTACCTCTTTGGTCGTCTGAAGGCCCACCTGGGTGGTAAAACATTTGATTGGGAGAAAGACCTTATTTCTTGTGTCAAGCGATGGTGTAAAAGTCAATCCCCAGAATTTTACCAAAGTGCATTTACATCATGGAAAGAACATTGGGCCAGATACGTCACAGCTGATGGAGGCTACACTAAATAAGTTCATGTATAGCTAAATGTTCCAGGTATGTCCACAAAGAATTTCATTCTGCTCCTGCAAAAATTAAAAAAGTTAGAGATGACTGAGCAAAACTTTTTGAATGCCGTTTGTATTTCTAAAGATGTATTTCTTGTTGGAGGTATTTTAATTGAACTATAGGCCCTCTTCATTTTACTAATGCTTACAACCTCAACAAATTTTTCTAGCCCATTCTGCTGTATAATTTTTTGAAAAAACAAGTTAAAAAGTATAGGTGATAAGCCTTCTTCTTGTCTAACACATTTCAAATGGCTTAGCTATTTCTCCCATGAATTTAAATTTAGATATCATATTTGTTAGAATATTTGACTTGTGTTTGATGATTTTCCTTTAACACCAAATTCTCTAATGACTTTATCTACTGTTCCTCTGTCTACAGGATCAAACATTTTATTGTAATCACTAAACAATACTATTATAAATTTTCTGGTTCCTGAGGTGAATTACTGACTCAAAGTTAATAACCAGTTCTGCACAGGGTCTTCCATTTCAAAAACCAGCTGATCTGTAATTGTTGACTTTTCTATTTGTTTCCCTTTGCATGTAATGGGTGGATTAATGCTATTTCCCATGCTTCTGAAGTGTTTAATGTTTTCCAAATGTTTTCAAAAAGCTGGTTTAGATCTCTTATGGTATTTAGTTCTGATCATTTCAATAATTCTGGTGTAATTAAGTCTCCTCCACTTGCTTTATTGTTTTTAAGAGTTTTGATAGCTTCGTGAATTTCAAGTTCGTCTCCTCCTTTTGATTCACTAATTGAGTTGGCTCGTTAATAAAGGACTTCCATCTTCACCTGTCTCTCCACCACTTCTCCCCTTCTTTAAGAACATCTTCTAGTATTCCTCCCTCCAAAATAGTTAATTCAATTAATGATTTAATAATTGCAAATTTCAGGGAAAGCTTGCAACAGTTAAGACTGGGATGAGGTGTACACGGAACCTGATGCCAGTTTAAAATTTAACCTATTTCATGATACTTTCATAAGTATATTTGAAAACAGTTTCCCTGAGAAAATAGTGAAACATGATTGCAAGAAGCCACCTAAAAAGCCATGACTTACTTAAGGGATAAAACTATCTTGTAAACAGAAAAGGGAAACATAAGTTATAGCTAGAAGGAGTAATGATCCAGAAACAGTCAATCATTATAAAAACTACTGCACTGCATTAAGAAAAGTCATAAAAAGTCCAGAAGTATGTGCATTATGTCAGAGATTAGCACCACTGATAATAAAATTAAAACAATTCAGAATATTGTTAAAAGGAAAACAGTGGAACCAAGAGAACAGAAAGACTGTATTTCTACCAAACCCAATGAAAAGTTAGTCAACAAAAAGTCAGAAGTAGAAAATATTTTTAATAATCGTAGATGAAATAGGATCCAACTACTCATTAGACAATGCAAGGCTGTGTATGGAAGAGGCAACACCTAAGCAATTTGATGAAACTGAAATTCAACCCATCTCTCCTACTGAAATTAGGAAAATAATAAATTCACTCAAAAGTAAAAGCTTGCATGGAATTAATGGCATTTCCCAGAGTACTAAAAGCTCATTCCCAACAGAAAAATGGGATTCTCAGCCACATATGTAGCAGCTCTTTGAAACAGTGCATTTTTCCCGACAGACTAAAACATGCTACTGTTAAACCATTGGATAAAAAAGGGGATAGGTCTGATGCTAACAACTACCACCCAATCTCACTTCTAACAGCTTTATCCAAAATTCATGAAAAAGTACTGTATTCATTAGTAGCTTCACATATTTGTAAAAATGAAGTACTAACAAAATGTCAATTTGGTGTCCAGAAAGACTTTTCAACAGAAAATGCTATATATATAAGCTTTCACTGATCAAATAGTAAATTCTATGAATAACTGAACATCACCCATTGGGATATTTTGTGATCTCTCAAGGGCTTTTGTGAATCATGAAATTCTTCTATGAGATTGATTCAAATGAAATCTGGTCAGAGTGCCTATCTTTGCCTTACATGTAAGGTGGCACCATGTAACTGTGGGTATGGTGGCACCATCTATTGGTGGAGACACTGGCTCATGCACATCATTTGATGTTGCATAGCGGCAGTGTGGTTTCACGCCGAAGAGAAGATGGTCACACAAGTTATCGTTCACTACCAAACATGCAGGCGAATAAGCAGAAACAATGAGGAGTGATTTGATTTTTTGCAGTGGAGGGAGTTGTAGGCCATGAAATGTTCCGATGGATGAAGGCTGTGTACAGTGAGTACAGTCTGAGTCATTCAAGTGTTGTGGAATTGCACAAATGATTTTGTGAGTGGCATGAGTCACTGGAAGAAGATGTTCATCATTGGATAACAACGTTGGAGCAATTTCGGTGGGAAATGCTGGAACATCCACCGTACAGTCCTGACATTTCACCATGTGGCTTTGGACCACTAAAACAAGCTATTCGTGGACATCGATTTACAACGATTCACAATCAACAACATAGTGTGTGACTGGGTCCAGGTCTGGATCCGACAGTAGCCTACTAGCTTCTTCAAGGATGGAATCGACCGGCTAGCGTCACAATGGGATAAATGTGCCAACATTTTTGGAGACTATTTTTGAGTATGTGTTCTGTGTATAACCACATTTTTGAGTTAGTAAAATCATTACCATTACTTTACACTAGTGACTGGGTTTCACTTGAATGCCCCTTATAGATAAGCTTAAGTATTGTGATATGAGTGGGACAGTGTAAAAATAGTTTAATTCATATTTAACTGGAAGAATGCAAAGGTTGAAATTAACAGAACAGGTAGTCTGCAAAAATCAGCAGAGTCCTCTAACTGGGAAGGTATCAAGAATGATGTCCCACAGGGTTCAGTCTTGGATCCCTTATTGTTCTTAATATGTATTAATGACTTGCCACTCTATATTCATGAAGATGCAAAGCCAGTTCTTTTTGTTGATGATACAAGTATAGTAACCAATCATAACAAACAAGAATTAGCTGAGGAAATGGTAATTAACATCTTTCAGAAAATCATTAAATAGTTCCCTGCAAAAGGACTCTCGCTAAATTTTGAGAGAACACAGTACATACAGTCCTGTGCAGTAATGGCATAACATCATTGGTAAATATAGACTCTGAACAGAAGTCTGTAGCTAAGGCAGAATTTCTAAATTTCTGGGTGTGTGCACTGATGAGAAATTGAATTGGAAGCAACACACTGATGATCTGCAGAAACGATTAGGTTCAGCTACTTATGCTATTAAGATTATTGCAAATTTTTGGTGATAAACAAATCAGTAAATTAGCCTACTATGGCTATTTTCATTCACTGATTTCATATGGCATCATATTGCAGGGTAATTCATCATTAAGAGAAAAAGTATTCATTGCACAAAAGCACGTGATCAGAATAATAACTGGAGCCCCCCAAGATCACCTTACAGACAGTTATTTAAGGAACTTGGGATGTTCACAGTACCTTTGCAATACATATGTTAACTTATGACATTTATTATTAATGCTCATCCTGATTCAAATACAATAATGAAGAGCATAGCTACAGCAGTAGAAGAAAGGATGATCTTCACTATTGTGGGTTAAATCTAACTTTCGCACAGAAAGGGGTGAATCCGCACAGGGCAGGAGCTTGTACAGGAACTCTGGTTCAAGTTTAAAAGAATAGTGTACCATGTGCTAGATATATAAGTACCCAGTAGAACAGTTCATAATGGAAGGGAATGTCCATGGTATACAGTCACTGTAAAGAAAATTCTATAACTTATGAAGAAACAGAAATTACTGCATAATAGGTGTAAAACAAAGTGTAGGGCTATAGATAGAGAGATGCTGGATTAAATGCATTTCACTGTCAAGAGAGCAAGTCGAACTTGGATTTTACATTCTCCGATTTTACGTCTCTCATGATTCTACACCATAAACTCATAGCCACTGTGAAAAACGCATAAGGTCAATGCTAAAAATTTCCCAGTTTTACATTTCTTCCTAGTAATGTTTACCTTGGTTCTAAGTTCTTACTCAATGTCTCGTTTGATTTTGACCCGTTTTCTTCCTATTGACATTTGATGTGACTGAACGAGTTATAAGCGACACAAAAGACAGATGGTTTGCACTACGGGTGGTGGCAGAGTTAAGGGAATATTTTAGGTTGCTGTGGAGAGGGGAGACGTGAGAGAGGAAATGCTGATGTAATCCATGATCAGTGTTGCCAACACACCTTGCAACATTTAGCTTCACTGTGCAATTATGATACAACTACTGCTAGGTTGTAGCGGTAATGGAAAAACAAGACAGCCGATGTGAAGTGTTCCAGATCAAGCTGATACATGATGAAGGGTCCCAGCCACCACCTATCCTTGTGCCTTTTATAACTCAGTCTCAACTTTTTGCATGAATCTCCAATGTACTGTATTAGGCAACAATATCTGTCATCAACCTCCTAAATTCAAACACTGAATCTCAAAGAATATAGAGGAAACATTGTCCATCTCTGGCTAGTGAACTCTTATTGACTGACAACTTGTTAAATCACCCAATAGCCAGGGCAGTCACCACACCACGTGTAAAATGAGCTTGCCTAGTGGATATGGGGTGAGTGCAGTGACCCTTCAGCAATGGGAGTGAAGGTAGTGATGAAAGCAATTTGTGAAATGCTGAAAATTTTTTTTCATGCAGATGATGTGCTACGACACAGATGTCACATGAAAATAGAACATGGGGCTTGCAATAGCACATTTGAAAGACTTTCGCGTTCGAATCTGGCACGATGAAGTTGCAACAACTACATACACTATTCAAGTATATACTTTGCACTGCACACACCACACACTGTAGATCATACAGATTGGCAGGAGTGATAGAGGACATAAAGTGAAACAGTAGTACCTGAGCTTTCTTTCAAATTTACATTTTACATTGTGTACAGAAATTCACTGAGCTGACTTCTAATAAACCTGTAATGCCAACTGGGGAAGTAAACTTATTTTTTTTCACGTGAATTTGTGCTTTTATAAGGGTGAGCACAAAGGTTGATCTCTCAAAAATGCTTGTTTCGAAAGTATAATTTGTGGTCTTAGCATGTCAGAAAACAGCTCGATTACCTTGTATCCAGATGCCAATTCCAGTTTTTCGATGAGTTTTTACTTGCTGTTACACATCTGTGATTCTTTAAGAAATGATGAAATTTGTTACAAAAACTTATTGTATAAACATTTGTACACTTAATTTCCTTCACTTAGATAGATTTTCCACAAAGTACTAGAGAGGATTGCGATTTTTAATCATATATGCCAATTACATGTGTTTTTGCTCATTGTTTGGTGTGTTTTACTTTTTCTCCGATTCTAGATTTTCTTCAAGTTTGCGTTTTTTAAAGTCTGGACATAACTAAAATGTAAAATAGTGGTTTCACTGTACTGTCAAGTGATCTCTCACACAACCCAAAAAAATTCTGGTCATATGTAAAGGCTGTTACTGGCATCAAAGTTAGTGTCCAGTCCCTAGTGAATGAGACAGGAACTGAAATCAAGGGTAACAAAGAAGAAACTGAAATAGCTTAACTCTGTTTTCAAATGTTCCTTTACAAAGGAAAACCCAGGAGAATAGCCCCAATTAAATCCTCATCCCAATGAAAAGACGAATGAAATAAGTATTAGTGTCAGTGGTACTATGACACACCTGAAATCGTTAAAACTGAACAAAGCTCCATGACCCAATGGAATCCCTGTCAGATTCTATATTCAATAAAGTATCATAGATCCTTTGATCAAAAAACCATGCCCAGTTCTTGGTAAAAGGCACAGGTCACACAAGTCTACAAGAAGGGTAGTAGAACTGATCCACAACATTACTGTCCAATATCCTTGACATTGATTTGTTGCAGAATCTTAGGACATATTCTGAGCTCTAACATAATGAGGTATTCTTAACAGAATGTTATCCTTAATGCCAACCAGCATGTATTTCGATAACATCAATCATGTGAAACCAACTCGTACTTTTCTCACATGACTTACTGAAAGCTTTTGATCAAGGCAGTCAGGTAGATGCAGTATTTCTTGATTTCCGAAAAGCATTCGACTCAGTACTAGACCTACACTTATTGTAAACAGTATGATCATATGAGGTATTGAGTGAAATTTCTGACTGGTTTGAGACCTTTTTGGTAGGGGCAATGCAGCATTTTATCTTGTATGGGGAGTCATTGTCAGATGTAGAAGTAACTTTGTGTGTGCCCCAGAGAAGTGTGTTGGGACCTTTGCTGTTCATGCTGTATATTAATGACCTTGCAGAAAATATTAAAAGTAAGCTCGGACTTTTTGCAGATGATGTAGTTGTCTGTGATGAAGTGCTGTCTGAAAGGAGCTGCATAAATATTCAGCCAGAACTTGATAAGATTTCAGAGTGGTGGAGAGATTGGCAACTTGCTTTAAATGTTCATAAATGTCAAACTATGCACTTCACACAATGAAGAAAGTAGTATCCTATAACTAAAATATCAATGAGTCACTGTTGGAATTTGCCGACCCAACTCATATGACGGTAAATGGACGGTAAATAGTTTGGACAAGAAGAGAATAGAAGCTTTTGAAATGTGGTGCTACAGAAGAATGCTGAAGATTAGATGGGTAGATCACATAAATAATGAGGAAGTATTGAATAGGATTGGGGAGAAGAGAAGTTTGTGGCACAACTTGACCAGGAGAAGGGATCGGTTGGTAGGACATGTTCTGAGGCATCAAGGGATCACCAATTTAGTATTGGAGGGCAGCGTGGAGGGTAAAAATTGTACGGGGAGACCAAGAGATGAATACACTAAGCAGATTCAGAAGGATGTAGGTTGCAGTAGGTACTGGGAGATGAAGAAGCTTGCACAGGATAGAGTAGCATGGAGAGCTGCATGAAACCAGTCTCAGGACTGAAGACCACAACAACAACAAACTCATATGAATGCCTGGGTGTTACACTTTGTAGGGATATGAAATGGAATGATCACATAAGAATAGAAGACCCAGGATGGAGTGTAACAATATTACGAAAAGGATTGTTGCTATGCACCATATAGTGGAGATGCTGAGTCACAGATAGGCACAGGAAAAAAAAACACTGTCTTTTTGTTGTGCCTACCTGCGATCCAGCATCTCCGCCATATGGTGAGTAGCAACCACCCTTTTCATAATATTGTCACAAAGATCACATAAGTTCAGTTGTGGGTAAAGAAGGTGATAGACTTCAGTTTATCGGTAGAACACTGGAGAAGTTAAATCACTCTAAAAAGGAGGTTGCTCACAAATCACTCATGTGACCAGTTCTAGAATACTGCTCATGTTTGGCACCCGTACCAGGCACTACTAACAGGGGATATTAAATGCATACAGAGAATGGCAGCATGAATGATCACAGGTTTGTTTAATCCATGGGAGAGTGTCACACAGGTACTGAAAAAACTGAACTGGAAAACTCTTGAAGACAGATGTAAATTATTCCAAGAAAGTATGTTAAGTTTCAAGAATTGGCTTTAGGTGATTTCTTTAGGAATATACTAAAACTCCTCACATAAAGCTCACATAGGGATCCTCAGGATAAGATTAGAATAATTACTGCACTCAAACAATCACACTTCCCACACTCCATAAGTGAACGGAACAGGAAGAAATCCTAATAACTGCTACAATGGGATGTACCCTCTCCCAAGCATCTCACAGTGGTTTGCAGAGTATAGATGTAGATGTAGATAATGAATCTGCTTTCAATGGTGACATTTCACTCTCTGTGTTTCCAGCTGCTGTTAGGAAAAATTAATTGAATTTACTGGCCAATGACCTGAATTTAATATCATCTGCCACACTGCTACTGCTACCAGGAAATCTAATATAATCATTAACAAGTTTAGTTGTTTTGTGCCTAATAATGCTCCAAACTGCCTTCACCTCACATTTGGGTGTTTATTTTTCTTACTCTCTTTCTCCCATAACACAGTGAAGAATCTGCTGATATTACTTCCAGTGTCCTGTCAACTCTCGATTAGTTCATGAAGAACTTCTCCACTTCCTGCCCTTATCAATGTACCTTTGAACTCTTACTCTCTCTGATGCCTGCCCTCTCATCTTTATTTTCCCTCATCTGTATAACAGGTGGATCCCTCTCATATTGCAGTCTAAGTGACTTGCTGTTCCTTTATAACTTTCACCAACCTATCTCTATTTCCTCCTTGAGGAAGGAACTAATACACTCCTGGAAATGGAAAAAAAAAAACACATTGACACCGGTGTGTCAGACCCACCATACTTGCTCCGGACACTGCGACAGGGCTGTACAAGCAATGATCACACGCACGGCACAGCGGACACACCAGGAACCGCGGTGTTGGTCGTCGAATGGCGCTAGCTGCGCAGCATTTGTGCACCACCGCTGTCAGTGTCAGCCAGTTTGCCGTGGCATACGGAGCTCCATCGCAGTCTTTAACACTGGTAGCATGCCGCGACAGCATGGACGTGAACCGTATGTGCAGTTGACGGACTTTGAGCGAGGGCGTATAGTGGGCATGCGGGAGGCCGGGTGGACGTACCGCCGAATTGCTCAACACGTGGGGCGTGAGGTCTCCACAGTACATCGATGTTGTCGCCAGTGGTCGGCGGAAGGTGCACGTGCCCGTCGACCTGGGACCGGACCGCAGCGACGCACGGATGCACGCCAAGACCGTAGGATCCTACGCAGTGCCGTAGGGGACCGCACCGCCACTTCCCAGCAAATTAGGGACACTGTTGCTCCTGGGGTATCGGCGAGGACCATTCGCAACCGTCTCCATGAAGCTGGGCTACGGTCCCGCACACTGTTAGGCCATCTTCCGCTCACGCCCCAACATCGTGCAGCCCGCCTCCAGTGGTGTCGCGACAGGCGTGAATGGAGGGGCGAATGGAGACGTGTCGTCTTCAGCGATGAGAGTCGCTTCTGCCTTGGTGCCAATGATGGTCATATGCGTGTTTGGCGCCGTGCAGGTGAGCGCCACAATCAGGACTGCATACGACCGAGGCACACAGGGCCAACACCCGGCAACATGGTGTGGGGAGCGATCTCCTACACTGGCCGTACACCACTGGTGATCATCGAGGGGACACTGAATAGTGCACGGTACATCCAAACCGTCATCGAACCCATCGTTCTACCATTCCTAGACCGGCAAGGGAACTTGCTGTTCCAACAGGACAATGCACGTCCGCATGTATCCCGTGCCACCCAACATGCTCTAGAAGGTGTAAGTCAACTACCCTGGCCAGCAAGATCTCCGGATCTGTCCCCCATTGAGCATGTTTGGGACTGGATGAAGCGTCGTCTCACGCGGTCTGCACGTCCAGCACGAACGCTGGTCCAACTGAGGCGCCAGGTGGAAATGGCATGGCAAGCCGTTCCACAGGACTACATCCAGCATCTCTACGATCGTCTCCATGGGAGAATAGCAGCCTGCATTGCTGCGAAAGGTGGATATACACTGTACTAGTGCCGACATTGTGCATGCTCTGTTGCCTGTGTCTATGTGCCTGTGGTTCTGTCAGTGTGATCATGTGATGTATCTGACCCCAGGAATGTGTCAATAAAGTTTCCCCTTCCTGGGACAATGAATTCACGGTGTTCTTATTTCAACTTCCAGGAGTATAGTTCTGAAAGCTAAGTGTAGTTTTTCTCACTTTTAAGTGTGTCTGTCAGCAGTACTTGAATTGTGCTGCCCTGTAATTTTAGATATACAGTAATAAAGAAGTAATTTCCATAATTATAAATGTGAGGAAATTAGTTGCTCTCAGCCTGCTTTAGTTGCATGTAAAGGCTGTTTCTGGCTGTTAATCTGTAACTTGATATATTCCATAGCCTTGATAGCTGTCCTTTGTGTTGTAAAATACAGAATAAGATCTGAGCGTGAATGACTGAATGATAGGTCTGGAAAGTTACTTCATATTTCACACTGTGAATATTTCTCTCTAAAAATTTCATAATATTCTAGGTATTTAAACTTAACAATGAACTTGTTCTTATGATCTATAACTATTCTACTAGATTTATCTTTCTTCTCTTGAAAAATATAATCACAAAACATAAACCTCCAAAAAAAGTTCTCAGCCATCTGCTGAGATGTGAATGTGTATGAGCTTAGGTTCAAGGTGAGGGTGAATGAAACAATAAAACCTCTGAAACTAAAATACACTTTACTGTAAAATATAATGAGATTCATAATCAAAAAGCAGGTAGCCTGTGCACACCTGTGAAATCAAATTCTGCAACTGGATAGCTTACAACATAGTGTTGTTCCACCCAGAGCATTGTAACATGTTCCCCATAGCACATACCCTGAAATTACATTTGATACCACTAGGTGGGATATGACATCCATAGAACAGATGAGCCAAAACCATGATTAACATACCTTCTTGCTGAACCCATGGAATGTTTACGCAAAATGTGCATTGGTACCTAGCCATCTCCACACACTTCCACAGCAATAATCAGGTGTCAGACAAATACTGCATACATTGGTGAAGGAAACCTAGTGCCATTCATTCAGGTTCCATTCCTGGAAGTCCGCTGCCTGTATGCTTTGTGCTCCACAGTGCTGGAGATGGGGAGGAGACAGGATTGTATTGTTCATAATAGGTGCCTAGAGGTCAAATTGATTGTGTGGAGACAGTTTCATACTGTTGGGGTTGACATAACTCTTCCAGTTGCCTCCACAAAGGAGGCAGCACTACAGTTCTGTTGCATTCTCCTCAGGTGTCTAAGACCATAACCTGTAGGTAGTACTCATCGGCTGCTGTTGTTGATCATGGGTGACCACTGCAAGGCTGATATTAAATTCTTCTTGTCTCACAATACTGGTTCAATGTTTGAATAATGTCATTGTATGTGAGACACCACTTTGGTCTACTGATCTCAGTGGGTATTTTCTCACATTGCTACCCAACAGAACACACAAACATCAGAATGTCAATTTCAACTTCGAAAAAGTTTAGGTCCCATCCCCATATTTTTTGTTCCAATCAATATAAAAAGTGATATGTGGACAATTTTAGCTCAACTGGAAAACTGCTAGTTTTGAATTTTTCTATATGAATTTTGCTATACAGTTTTTCATTATTATTATTATTAATCAAAGTTTTATTACTAAAGATACTTACTTTTAATAATCTATTTTAAGATTTTCATTCAAACATTTTAATATACAATAAATATCATACTTTTATTAATAAAAAAACATGAATAATATAAGTATAAACAGCTATAGTAGCCAGGTGGGGTAAAAGTGGCCTCTTCCTTTTATTGCTTGGGAGAATGGTACAGCTAAGCACCAAAACATTTCAAATCAAGCAGAGAGACTACTGTGGTATTATTAGTGAGTTTAGTGGTGGTAACTGCTCCCAGTACTCAAAGCTGTTGAAAAGGTAGATAGACTTGTGGTATTATTAAGCTTTCGAGGCAAGGAACAATTGCTGGAAGTTCCTTATAGCCCAACATCTTCTGCAGGTGATCAAGCCGTGGCTATGTACCAGGCAGTAGAGAAGTGAGGTACAGCTAACAAAATTCAGAAACTCTGCTATGATATGACAGCATGCAATACAGGTTGAGTAAATGGAAGCTTCACAAATCTACAAAAATTGTTTGGTAATGACCTGTTATATCTCCCTTCCATCATGACATTTTTGAATTTGTATCGAGGACCTGTTCTGACTCATTGATGGGGGCAACTTCTCTCCCGGACATACAATTTCAAGAAATTTAGAGTAACTTGGTTGAAACTCGACAAGAACGCTTACATAACTGATAGCAGTGAAATACCTAATAACTCATGGTCTATTATTCTTGGATTTATTTAAAAACAACTTTCTACGCGAAAACAACCATGAGAAGAGTACCAAGAACTGCTGGAGATGATGATCATTTTTATTGGTGGCATAGCAGAGAATGGGATATCATTTTGCACCACAGGAATTGTTACTTTTTCCAGGTGGATAGTAAACACCTTATATGCATTCAAGTTATACATGTTTCGAAATCAGTCTCACTTATCTAATATGGAGAATAATTTATTAACGAGAATATGTATTTTTCTTATACACATTTATATCTGAGCCTGGTTTCTGTCAATGGAAGCAATTAACCTTACCATGATTTCCTATTCATGACTCACTTGATAAATGATCAGGATATTGATCCAGTAATCAGTAAGAGTGCTGCAAAAAAATTTCAAATCACTCTGCTACTTAACTCCATAAACAGTAGCTTCAGCTTTGTTTGATGACAATGTTCCAACAAAGATCAAGGCAAATATAGCTCAACTTATCTTGGAGCTAGAAGAAGGTGAAGAAGAGGAAGAAGAAAAAAATCAAGTGAAAAGGAACATTGTACACAAAAATTATCTTTGTCATCTTTCTCCTTTTATGAATTCTGACTTTTGATCTTTTATAACACCTCTAACAAAGAGGAGAGAGTTGAATGCAAGGTAATTGTCTGTCTGTAGCTGTGTAAGATTTGCTCCGATTTTTGTTTTGTTCATTTTGAGTAGAAACTGTAGGTTGGAGGTGTACATACATCTATCTTCTGGCGGGCTGATAGCTATTATGTATGGGCAATAATAATACTATCTTCAGCTGTATGTAAGAGATTTTATTTAATAAATGAATAAAAATTATACACACAGGTGAATAAGATATCATTGTTGCACATAGGTTGGAGATGGTTAGAGAATTAATGGAATTATATGATTTTTCTATGATTCAAAATCATGACAACCAGTATAATAATTAGTTGAATAAAATGAATCAGTGGTCCAGCAACATGTATTTATATTTGTGGATTGAAGAAATCATGATTCTTACAACCAATGCAATTTTAATATTGATATGCTTCTAATTTTGCAAACATCTAAATTATAAAGATGTTAAGCAGAGTCATTAAATATGGAAAATCAGATGCAAAAGAAGTTTTAGGAAAGAAGATTGAAGTTGGTAAATTTTTTTACATTGAAATAATACAAATATTCCATTTATGCAATTGGCTGCAGTGTGATATCTCTGAAGCAAAGGTAATGTTCAGGCAGATAGCCACACATTAAAAATTATCACCATTCAAACATGTTTCTTGAATTTAAAATTTTAATACTATCATCTCACTAGGTGTATTCAGCACTGGTGAGGGTTGTAGTGTTTTTGACTAGTACGAGAATGCACTGCATTTGGAGTACCTTGTCAAAGAAGAAAAAAATCTAAACGATTTATCATAGAATCATCGAATAATTATCACTCAATGGTTGTCAGGAAACTATCTTTTTAACTGAATATGATTGTAATAGCCCCACAGGGCATATCAGTACCACCTTTTTCATTCTATACAGGACCAAGAAGTATGAAAAGCTACTGTGACATTTTCACATTTATCTTGCCACTGTCACATTATGTAGGCTGCATAATATATGAAAACTATGATATCTGATCCACGCTGAATGCCAATTAGGCTGGCAAGTTCCTATGCTGACAATCCTCTGCCCATGAAATGACAATGTTTGCACAGTGAAGGCATGAAATGACAGACTGAACAGTGTACAGACGCATCATTGTGGCTGCAAAGGTGAGTCATGAGTTTTAGCCAGATTGCTCAGTTGATACCAGCACTGCCTTAGAAAGCCTAGGTCCAGCATATACTTTTAATCAGTCAGAAAGTTACTGATTATAAGTAGAGTTTTTCTGTTTCAGTTTATAATAAATGAAAAAGATATGATAGTGTTAATCATTTGTACAATACACAACATTTTTGTTTACAATAAATGAACTAGACATGATAATGTTAAATATGTTGTACTATCCACAATATTTTTATCCTTACCTTAACATTCCCAAAACAAAGCATAGAATAATTTTAAAGGCAATGATTTTCAGTCAAAATGGTGTTTCCCAACCCATTACAAAATTTATCAACAAAATTTCAATAATACTCAATTGTTGAAAAGTAACACTAACAAATTTGAATTAACTAGACACTGAGCAGTACATAATCCACTCACCATCATCTTGTGTGCTGTCTTTGCTTCCTTGGCGTGACTGAAGAGGAGGGGCATGCACATGTGGAACATCACCATTTCCCTGGGCTGCTGCAACTGCACTGCTACCATCAGATGTATTTGATGAGTTTTGATTTTTTTTATGGTGATGGTGGTGGTGTTTCTTCTTGTTCTTGATTATTATCTTGCGTCTCAGTAGAGAAGGGGGTGGCAGCTCTGAGCCAGGCTCCAGCTGTCATCAAGAGACAATCTGTCAGGTCTCAAACGATTTCTTGGAAAATAAAAGAATGACTTCCCTCAACAGCTGAATAATAAGAGCTCTTACAAAAGCAACTGGTTATGCTGAATTTTTGTTGTGACTCTGGCCAAACTACACACACATTTCCAACTACATGTTATAGAGTTTCCATGAACAAAATTATAAAAAAATATATTTAGGAAGTCCATTATTCACAAAGGGAAAGAAACAATGGGCAGGGCTACAAAGTTTCTAAAACCATAAATTCACCACAGTATGCCTGAATGAATTTGCAGCGCAGAACCGAGCAGTCAAATACAACTACTCTTACAAAAAAATGGTTCAAATGGCTCTGAGCACTATAGGACTTAACTGCTGAGGTCATCAGTCCCCTAGAACTTAGAACTACTTAAACCTAACTAACCTTAGGACATCACACACATCCATGCCCGAGGCAGGATTCGAACCTGCGACCGTAGCGGTCGCGCGGTTCCAGACTGTAGCACCTACAACCACTCGGCCACTCCGGCCAGTTACTCTTACCCATTTCTTTCTATATTGCAAATATATGACACTTAAAGCAAAAAAATACTGTATAACAAAAAAATTTTCTTGGTTTTCAAGCCGCATCCATCCGAATAAAATTCTCGAGCTTTCAATGGCTATCTCCACCATCGTCATCAAGAGTGAAACTACTGACTGCTGGGACTGGCACAGTTTCTGCTTGTACACCCATGATTACAGCCGCTGGCACCAATCAGAAAGTGGCGAAATGACAGTTGCGCGGAAGGTAAGTTGGGCAGCTCATAGCAGCTCTGGCCTGCTGCGGGACCAAGTAACATCAGGTGGTGCGAGGGGCTGGTGCCATATTTAAAACTGAAGTTTCCGCATCCCTACAAGCATCATGCATTTTTTGTTGCTTCCTATTGACATCCAAAGCCTGTCCCTACACTACTCAGTGTATACGCCTGCTCTCTGTTAAAATTATTGCCATTCACTCTAATCTCAGCTGCCTCTTTTATAAAGGAATCGCAATATGTTGATGCATAAGCCAAGACTTTCATGTTCTCAAACTGTATTTTGTGTCCATTTTCCAGGCAACACTCAGCTAAGGCTGACTTGTCAATCTTCCTTTGTTTAATATGTCTCTTATGCTCGGTACAATTCACTGCAACTGTGTGAATCGTCTGGCCTATATAGATGCTGCCGCACCTGCACGAACATCATACACACAGGACATACAAAGAACTATGTCATCTTTAACAGGGTGCAACACATCCATATCTTGGCAGTGAGCCAGAACACTGGTCTCAATTTATGTCTCTGCAGTACATGTCCTAGCTTGCTGCCCATTACCCCGCAGTAGGGCAGGCAGGCTGCTGGCTTGGTTTCTTCTGCCAATTCACAAGGTGTACCTATCGGTGACACCTGAAAGCATCTGCAATGTCTCTTTTGCTATAAACATTCTCTCTGAACATACTTCTCAAGTTCTGCAATTCAGACAGTAGATGGTCGTCATCAGAAATAACTCTGGCTCTGTGTATTAGTGTATTCATGACTGCTTCCTTGTGTACAGGGTGGTGAAAACTATTGATATTCAAATACTGATCAATGACAGTTGGTCTCATGTACACTGAATGACCAAGCCTGCCTCCTGCCTTCTGCACAACTGAAATGGTAACTTGCTATTCTTCTCCATGTCAATGGCAAATTTAGTATTGGAATGGACACTGTTCATGTGATCATGAACTGCTGCAGTGTATTTTCACTGTGAGGCCATATCAGGAAGGTTTCCTCAACGTACCTTAAGAAGCAATATGGATGCAACACCACAGAATTCAGGACCTGCTTCTCAACGTGCTCTAAGAAGAAATTTGTGACTGCACGAGACAATGGTGAGCTGATTGCTGTAACACCTGCCATTTCAAAATATTCACTGCAGCACACGAAGGAAGCAATGGTGAATACTTGATGCTTGTAACGAGGCAGGAGCGGCAATTTCAAACATGATGCCAGCCCCTGATGCTGCCTGATGTCAACCAGTCCCACAGGGTACCGGAGCTGCTATGAGAGATAGCAATTGAAAGCTCAAGAATTTTATTCAAATTGTTGTGGCTTGAAAACCAAGAAGGTGTTATTCAGGCATGCCACTGCAAAAGGCTGCAAGGACACATACTCTATAGCAAGATTTTCATAGATCATTTCAACAGTAGTGGTGGCACATTCCAGCTCTACTCCTGTGTGTATATGTAAATGAAATATAGATGCACTTCATACACCCAAAAAGATAGAAACAGTAAGTGTTCTTATCTTTGGACACTTCGGCATTAACACTTCAATAATTGAAGTTTATTACTTCATGTTATAAACAAAAAAACTGCAAGCTTTTGCAGACTGAAAATGACAAATAACAATTTCAATAAGCTTAACATTCAATCATTCACTTATTTATATATTATGTTTGTGTTTATGTACCAGTGAGCTCATAATATGATGACGGGGCCACTAGACCTCTAAAAAAATACAAAGAAACTGATAAATGAGAGAAAATCCCATGCAAGATGAAAATGTGTCATTTAAATGCGTGAGCTGTACAAAAACTAGAAAATGATTGAATGGAAGACTTCACATGTCATCACAAGTAACAGGGATCATATGTTAGTAGAATGCAGCAAGAAGAAGTGCATGTTTATACTTAATACATTCTTCTTAAAGAAGCCAAATAAAAAACTGATTTGGCAATGGTGAAATGGAATAACAAATGAAATTCGATATATCTGGTGACACAGTAAAGAAATTGTATATGTGTAATGAACCTAATCACACTGGAATTGCATGTTGCTATGGATTCATACAAAACAAGCCAAACATTGCTATAAAGCTCAGAAGAGAGAAATTCATCAGGCAGGAAATAAAACATGCAGATTATGAGAACATTTTGTAGAACAGGGAGATGATAAATGGTATAAGCAGTTGCAAGTATAAAGGAAGCACAACTACAAATAAGAGAAGATGAGAGTTTCAAGAAGAAAGGAAGATTGATATTGAGATCATCAAAAACAGAACACCAGCTCAGAATGTTTCAAGGATGGTGAAGGAAATTAGCCCTTTCAAATGAACCATCCCAGCATTTGCCCAAAGTGATGTAGGGAAATCACAGAAAGCCTAAATCTGGATGGAAGGACAAAGAATTGAACCATCATCCTCCTGAATGTGAGTTCAGTGTTATAACCAGTACACAATCACACTTGGTTCAAGAGTTTCGAGGAAATGGTAATATTAAAATGGTAGACTATGCTAAACCAAATAATAATACAGGGTGATATTGATAAAAGTAGCCCATGTAAGTATAAAGGAAATACAGTGAAATTACAGAAACGAAGAGCTGGAATGGACTTACCATTTATCTACAATGAAAAATTCACTGAAAAATACATTTGTAGAAGATGTTGAAAGCAGTTGGTGTGATGAATGGAAACTAGCTCTAAATGTAAATAAAAAAAATAAAAAAAAAGCATTAGTAGTGTCATGCTTGACACAGTCACATCATTTAAATATCTGGGTGTAATGTTGCAAAGCGATATGAGACAGAACAAGCATGTGAGAAGTGTGGTAGGAAAGGCGAGTGCTCGACTTCGGTTCATTGGGAGAATTCTACGAAAGTATGGTTCATCTGTAAAGGAGACCATATATAGGACACTAATGCAACCTAACCTTGAATACTGCTCAAGTGTTTAGGTTCTGTACCAGATCAGATTAAAGCAAAACATCAAAGCAATTCAGAGGCAGGCTGTTTGCCAGTTATTAGTATGTTTGAACAACATGCAAGCATTATGGAGATGCTTCAGGTAATCATATGGTAATCGCTGGAAGGAAGGCAACATTCTTTTTGAGGAATTCTATTGAGAAAATTAATAGAACCGGCATTTGAAGCTCACTGCATAATAAAACTGGGCCTCAAACATAAATAGCGCATAAGCAACACAAAGATAAGATACGAGAAATTAGGACTCATATGGGAGTATATAGATATTTGGTTTTCGCTCATTCTACTTGTTAGTGGAAGAGAAAAGGAAATGACTAGTAGTTGTACAGGCACCATAAGGTGGATTGAGGAGTAATGATGTAGATGTAGATATTGATATACACCTAGCATCAAGTTCTGATAATGATGGCGGCAACTTCATGGCTGATGTCATCTTTCAGTTCCTGTATTTTGTGTGGATTTGGTTTATAGACTATGCTCTTCAAGCCTCCCCACACATAAAAATCACAAACTATTAGATCCAGCAAACATGGTGGCCATAAATGTTTGCTGACAGTTTGTTTCTCAGTGAGGATATCATGAACTCGTTCCAGGGATACCTTAGACTTGTGGCATGTTGCCCCATCTTGCTGGAAGAAGCAGTATTGTCTTTTGCATTAAGTAAGTTGAGCACACAAGTATAGAAAATTTCCATATATGCAACTGTGTTCAGGGTGGCATCAATGTATGTTCCTGTTACACAGCACCAAATGCCAATTGCCAATTCTTTCATTGTGGAGTGGTTGCTGACACAACATATTGCCCAATACCTCATGTTCTGTGAATTCACATGACCAGAAAAATGAAACCATCCTTCATCAATCATGCTGTCATGGAAAGGGTCTAACAAAACATCGTTGATGTTACTCAAAAGCCACGTCCAGTAACCTACACATTTCTGACTGTCATCCTCCAGCAACTGCTGCACAACCGTCACACGATATGGCTTCAAATTAAGAATTTTCAATATCTGCTCGCAACTCCTTCTACTTACATATGCCTGTTGGACCAATTTACATGTAGACTTCTTTATGCTCTGACTAATTCTTCGGCTAACATCTTTTAACTTCTGGTGTGCGTACTGAAGGTATTCTTTATTGTTTTACATTTTGCACAGATCTGCAGGAGCACCAATTTTTAAACAGTTGGTAATCCTCTATCTGGTTACTTGACCCTGAAAATTTTGCGAGTTTCCTAAATAAATTCTGTTTTGACATATTCTTTCACAATTTCAATTCTTTCTTCTACCGAGAAAGTCATTTTTCATACTGCAAAGAGAAATGTTTCACGTCACTGATGAAATAAGCTGAAATGCTGACAGAAGAATGCTGAGAATCAGTTATTGCACACTGTCAATTGTTGCAACTGTTTACTCTATTTCAGAAGTCAAAATGTTGCTTTTGAATTCGAAGGGGAGGCGGGCTATTTTTAACCATGCCATCCAGTACTTTAAAACGTTTTCAAGAAGACCACAGAAGACACAATGAAATTTCAATAAGAGGAATAATTGAAAACTGTAAAAAAACATAAACTTATGTTTGGAAGACACCATGTATCATCCATTTAGATGGCAGGTGCCACAGTAACTATATTTACTTTGAAGTTTTCCAAGTGGCCTGAATAAAACTGAAATAAGGTCTATTTCTCAACAGGCAGTGTGGCTCTGTAATAGGATGCTTGCCTGTCAAATGGAGGAAGGGGGGGAGGGAGGGCGGGGAGCATTGATTCCTGGCTAATGCAAATTTTTAAACAACGGTGTATATTCTATGAGCATTTCCATGTAGCACAAAGAACATAAAGGTGGAAAAAATTCAGTAGCACTTGGGGCTGGTAATCACTAGTTTAAGTTTCATTTTGATCTTCTTCTTCTTCTTCGTTCATCTTCTTATTTCTAATTACACACTGCACACCAGAATCCAGTTTTCATTGTAAATGTTAATTCTTAAGCACCAAACAATGGAAAATCCAGGATGGAATGTAGTTATATTATGAGAAGGAAAGTTGCTACTCACCATATAGCAGAGATGCTGAGTCGCAGATAGTTTTCTTTTCCACTACTTTACCCCCCTCCCCACCTCTCCCCGCCCTCAGTCCAGCCTGCAGCACTTCGCTATCTGCCACCCCACCATACTATCCCTCCCCCTCCCCACTCCAGCCTCCTCCTTATCCCCCACCCAGTTGCCACTCCCATCATGCACTGGTGCTGCTGCTCGCAGTGTGGTTTCAGTTCCCTGAGACTGCAGTCGTGTGTGTGTGTGTGTGTGTGTGTGTGTGTGTGTCTACTGTTGACAAAGTCCTTAATGGCCGAAAGCTATAATTGTGAGTGTCTTTTTGTTGTGCCTAACTCCAACTCAGCATCTCCACTATATGGTGAGTAGCAACTTTCCTCCTCTTAATATTGTTAAATTCTTAATTACTGGTCTTTTATAGAAGATAATTAATAAAGACTGTTTAAATTAAAAAAGCATTACAAAATTAATTTTTTTCATCTGAATATAATTTATGCTTCATGGACAGACTAATGGACATGTGTCTTTGTTTAAAAATTTCAATTGACTGGGAATCAAACCTGGGCAGGCAAGCAAGCATTCTACAACACAGATACACAGCTCATGGAAATAATGATCTAGTTTACGGTATTAAAGAGTTTTCCAAAAATTTCAAAGTTGATTGTTTTTAGAATTTTTGACAGTTGAATCAGACAAATCTGAGTGGTTGATTTTTGATATCTGAACTCCACATACCATAAATACAAGAAAATACAAAAATCCAAATGCCGTGTGGTCTCACTCTAAGATGTCTTTATATTGCAAGGAAAGTTCTGGCAGAATGTGAATAATTTAGGAATAAAGGTGACTACTCACTAAGTAGCAGAAGTGTTGAGTCAACAACAGGTACACATAAAAGAGAGAGAAAACTTGCTAGCTTTCAGAATAAATTTTTAGATGAGCTAGAGTAGAAACACACACACACACACACACACACACACACACACACACACATATGCACAAAATGAAATAAAAAACACGCACCAGTGTCCCTTCACTGTGCTAGCTCATCATTCCTAAAGCTGGAGAGTTTTCTTTCTCTTATGTAAATGTCCTCAAATTTTTATATATTTGAAGATTTGAAGAGATAAATAAAAACCCACACAGTAAATAATGGAAATAGTTGCAGTCCACAAGCAATTGACTTGTAGGAAGGTTCCTTACTTTACTGAACTTAGTAACATGCGGAGTTACAAAAACATAGAGGACAAGTTTGTACGTGGCTGGAGTAACACAAATGGCCTCAGGTTCAAAATATAAATCAGTCACCCACCTGATGTAAGAATACACTATACAGGCGTGGCACAGTATAAATGGCAGAGAAGAAATCATTGCCTCATCCCAGTGTTCACCACACAATATCAGCACTTGGAAACACAAGGAGAAATTTATATACTATGTGACCAAAAGTATCCAGACAACTGGCTGAAAATGAATTACAAGTTTGTGGTGCCCTCCATTGGTAATGCTGGAATTCAATATAGTGTTGGTGCACCCTTATCCTTGATGACAGCTTCCACTCTTGCAGGCATAGGTTCAATCAGGTGCTGGATGGTTTCTTGGGGAATGGCAGCACATTCTTCACGGAGTGCTGCACTGAGGAGAGGTATCGATGTCGGGTGGTGAGGCCTGGCACAAAGTCAGCATTCCACAACATCCCAAAGGCATTCAATAGGATTCAGGTCAGGACTGTGCAGGCCAGTCCATTATAGGGATGTTATTGTCATTTAACCACTCCGCCACAAGCTATGCATTATGAACAGGTGCTCGATCATGTTGAAAGATGGCATCGCCATCCCCGAATTGCTACTCAACAGAAGCAAGAAAGTGCTTAAAACATCAATGTAGGCCTGTGCTGTCATAGTGCCATGCAAAACAATTAGGGGTGCAAGCCCCCTCCATGAAAAACACAACCACACCATAACACCATTGGAATTTTACTGTTGGCACTACACACACTGGCAGATGATGTTCCTCGGGCATTCGTCATATCCACCCTGCCGTTGGATCGCCACATTGTGTACCGTGATTTGGAATTTTACTGTTGGCACTACACACACTGGCAGATGATGTTCATCGAGCATTCGTCATATCCACCCTGCCGTTGGATTGCCACATCGTGTACCGTGATTTGTCACTCCACACAATGTTTTTCCATTGTTCAATCGTCCAATGTTTCTGCTCCTTACACCAAGCTAGGCATAGTTTGACATTTACGGGCATGATGTGTGGCTTATGAGCAGGTACTTGACAATGAAATCCGTTTTCTCACCTCCCACCCAACTGTCATAGTACTTGCGATGGATCCTGATGCACTTTGGAATTACTGTGTAATGGTTTGGATAGATGTCTGCCTATTCACATTATGACCCTCTTCAACCGTCGGCAGTCTCTGTCAGTCAACAGATGAGGTCAGCCTGTACACTTTTGTGCTGTACGTGTCCCTTCATGTTTCCACTTCACTATCACATTGGAAACAGTGGACCTAGGGATGTTTAGGAGTGTGGAAATCTTGCATACAGATGTATGATACAAGTGACACCCAATCACCTGACCACGTTCAAAGTCCATGAGTTCTGTGGAGTGCCCCATTCTGCTCTCTCAAGATGTCTAATGACTACTGAGGTCACTGATATGGAGTACCTGGCAGTAGGTGGCAGCACAACACACCTTATACAAAAAATGAATGTTTTTGGGGGTGTCTGGATACTTTTGATCACATAGTGTAATTTGCACAGGAGCGCGATGCGAAAACACAATATCCTCAGCAATTACATGGCAGGTGTAAAGATAGCATGTCATGGGCATCTTGCAGCATCGCAAAAGCACCAGCATCAGATGTGTCGCCACGTGGCCAGTTCCTCATGGTGCAGGCATGGAGCAGCAACTAACATGGACACTACAAGGGGCAGACAAAGACTGGTGAAATTCAGTCGGCAGATGACTTCCTAGGAGCAGCTATTGTTCTGCACTGGTAGACAGTGACCATAGCAGTGAAGTGTCCTGTCATATGGCAAGATCGACAGCTTTGAATGGAAGTACTGTATGAGGAGTAAGCTCGCTGCCTTAGCAAATGGCCGTAGCAAGTTGTGAGTGTATGGAACTGCTAAGACAGTTGTACAGCCCCTCCCCCTCCCCCCTCCACCTGTGAGAGTGGAACTGTTGTGCTGGATGAAGTGGCAATAGTGAAGACTGATATCGATGGAGGGTTGTGTTGTGGCAGTGGTGAGGCTGCATGACAGCATGCAGTGGCCCGCATGGTGGAGGTGCCACACCAGGATGGCCTCAGCCTGTACTCAGTACTGCTGTGCCGGTGTCGGCAGGTGCAGGGCATGGTTGCCAGTGCAGGAGTGTGGAGGCAAGAGTGCAGTGGCGTTGCTGGGTGGCTGTAAGGTTGTGTTGACAGGGTGGCTGTGTTTTATAGTTGAAAGTGCTTGTGCCGGGCACTGAGAGAGTGAGCTGCTGGCGCATCTACTGTCAGGATGGGTGGTGACAGATCAGTGACTCAGCACTAAGAGTGCATGAAATAACACCGTTGTGGAAGCATCGGGGGCTTCAATGCGGAATCACGGGCATACCCAGTAGATGGCAGCATTGTAGGGTGAATTGCTGAGTGTTTTCAGGTATAGTGTTGAGGGCAGGCATCTTGTGAGCTTTCATGGTGGGGGTTGTTGGTGCGGTGTCTTGGGTGTCATCTGTGAACTTGGCATCATTGGCAGCAGTGTGCATCTGCAGATTGTTGATGGAGATGGCAGTCAAGTTGAGTGGCATGTGGTTGGACAGCGTATACGAGGGCTTCAGCCTATCAACTGGAAAGCTGGTCGGCATGCCACATAAATGTGAGGTGAACATCTTGGGAGTCCTGTTTCAGAACCTGGTGGTGGCCTGAGTAATGTGGTCAGAGGGGGATCTGGTAAGCAACAAGTTGCAGCATAACATGGGTGCATGACGCAAGGTCATTGTGAATGGAAGTTCTGCCATGGTGCTGGGGAGGTCTTGGTTGCAGGTGGACCATGAAGTCATGCAAGCTGGCGACGAACTTGGGAATGACATCATCCTTGGGCAGGTCGGTGGGCTCCAGGAAGGCACCCAGGACAGTGAGTGGCTGGCTGTAAACATTAGCGGCTGACATGTCAGCAGAAGCAGAGACTGAGAGGTACAAGTGGCACATAGCAGTGGTTCATCTGTTGCTGTGGCAGGTGAGGGTGGCCTTCAGGGTGTGATGGAGCCATTCCACCATGCCGGTGGCAGTTGGGTGGTAGCTGAATATCAGGTGAAGGTCAGCTCTGTACAGATCTGTCACTGTATGAAAAAGGGCCAATGTAAATAAGTGCATGCAGTCCATAGTAATGTGGCATGGGCAGTCTAAATGGGCAATCCATGTGGAGATGAAGGTGGCTACTACTGTGGTGGCAGTAACATTGGGTATTGGCGTTGTCTCAGGCCAGCAGTGAATGTGTCCACTACGGTAAGAAGGTAGCCACAGCCATCAAATGAAGGTAGGGGACCAACATCAACCAAATGAATGTGGGCAAAGTGATGCCTGACATCTGGGAAAGCTGTGAAAGGGATGTGTATTTGGTGGCCAACCTTGGTGCACTGACAGGTGAGGCAGGTGAAGGCCATGTCCTACAGTTCCTCTGAATGCCTGGCCTTACGAAGTGCTGCATTACCAGAGCAGCAGATCTGCGCACACCAGGGTGCACCAGGTTGTGTAATTGGCTGAATGTGACCTTTTGGAAGGCAGTGAGTAGGAAGGGGCACTGTGAGCTGGTGGGTACATCGCACCAGATACTGCTGTAGGAGCCAGGAGCCAGCATGCGTTTAAGGCAGAGGTCAGGGGCAACATCCTGGCAGAGGTGGGCAAGTTCTGACTAATGCTCCTGGGTGGTGCTAAATGTCTCATAATCTAGTGATGAGGCAATGGTGCAGATGCAGATGAGATAGTCGGCAACGACATTGTCAATTCTGGTGACATAACGTATATCAGTTGTAAATTCTGAGATGAAAAACAGTTGCCAGAATTGACATGGGGAGTACTGGTCAATGTATTTCATAAAGGCAAACATTACAGGCTTGTACTCAGTGAAGACTGTTAAGTGACAATCCTCCATCTACATCTAAAAATATTTAATAACCTCATAGAATGTCAACAGCCCTCTGTCATAAGTGCTCTGGCACCACTGTGGGGGAGACAGCTTGATGGATAAGAAAGTGAGCAGCTGCCAAGTGTCGCCCATGTGTTGCTACATGACAGCACCGATGCCCTCTGGCTGGCATCAACTACAATGGCAAGCAGGGTGGTAGGGTGGGCGTGGGTGAGCTGGGTGGCATCTGTTAGTCACGCTTGGTGACCAAGAAGCTGTCTTCCATTTATGGCGTCCACGGCACTGGCTTGTTGCCCTATGTTTTCAAGCCGTGAACGGCGGCAATGAGAAGCTCCTGCATTGCAGCAGCACTCCTTACGTGCCAATGGAAAATGTTAACATATCAAGGAAAAGGCAGAAGTCCTTGAATGTCTTTTGACATGTAAAACCAATATGGCTTGCACCATGTTGGGAAAGGCATGTGAGCTGGCTGAAGAGATGGTGTGTCCCATGAATTCCACTTCACTAGTGCCTAGCACGATTTTTTGCTGTGTTGACAATGATGCGAGCATCCTGGAAACATTCAAAAATACTGAGGAGGTGCACATGGTGTTTTTCTGGCATCACAGTAAAGTGAGTACATTGTCCTTGTATGCAAAACAGCAGGGCAAGCCTTGCAGGCACTGTCCAAGAACCTCTGCCATGTTCTGGCAGCATTGCAGAGGTCAAAGGTCATAAAGATGCACTTGTAGAGACTAAATGGTGTGATGATGGCTTTCTTCGGGATTTCCTCAGGAGTGACCAAAACCTGGGTGAAAGGCTTGGTGCATTGAATCGTTCTGAAGATTGTAGCGCCAACCAGCGTGCTGTTGTAGCTGTGTAGGAATGTCACCAGGTACTGGTCGGGGATATTGTGGACATTTAGCTTCCCATAATCCCCACACAGGCACCAGTAACAATCCTTCTTATTGGTGAGATGAAGTGCAGACACTTATGGGCTCTTTAAAGGATACAGTATGCTGGCAGTGAGCGGCTCATCAAATTCAGCCTTGGCAATCTTCAGTTGATGCATTGCTAGGGGGCATGGCCAGCAGAAGACGGGTGGTCCAGGGTTGGTATCGATGTAGTATACAGTTGTATGGTAGACCTCCTGAGGTGTGTTGGACAGATGTCTGAGAGAAGGGAATTGCGCCACAAGGTCAGCTTAAGGGTTAGAATCCACCACCTGCTTCACATCAAAGAGAATTGTGAAACAAGTGGTGCACTTTGTTGATCTTCCGGTGTCACTGTCAATGAGGCACCAGCCGGAAATGTCAGGGAGCAGGCAGAAGTGTCCGAGAAAGTCCACTGTGATAAGGTGTCAGTGATATCATCAACAGTGAAGGTCAAGAGCAGGTCACACTGCAGACTGAGATCAAGGATGCAATGATGAATATTGTATGCCGCGATGGTGGAATTATTCTTTGCTATCCGGAGGATGGCTGAGGCAGTGCCAGTGTTACATACGAGCTGCTGCAGGAAGATAGACATCTCGGAGCCAACTCGGAGGAATGGCATGGCACAATGAGCATTAAGAATGAACAGTTGTTGGGAGACAGAGCAGCAGCCAGATGTGCCTATTCCTGTCGGTCATTCGTGTTTGGGTGCTGAGGGGAGGGTTCTCTGAAGTTCGTGGCATCCAGGTCGAAGCGCTCTTGATACCAACAGAGGCTGGCCCTGTTGCGAGGAGCTTTAACAGGGCACCTGGAGCTGTTGTGGCAGTAGTGGTCGTTGCACTGGCAGCTAGGGCTGCACACACTGTGGCGGTCAGAGTCAAGTTGGACCACAGTTGCGTGCAGTGTTGCTATGTTGGTGCTGAGGTGGGCAAGCATGTCACATAGTTCTGGCTGCTGTGCACTGTGCTGGGACCAGTGGGGAGGGGTGGGACTAGTGACATCATTAATGGTGTGTCGAGTGGTGAGGGTGAGTACATGGTGCAGTGGCTGGCAATGAAATGCCAGCTGGCTGTACCGGGTGTGGGTGAGGATGACGCATGGTGGCAGTGGTCACAGGCAGGGAGGCGCAAGACTGGTGGTGTCAATGGGGGACAGGTCAGCTTGCAACACCACTGCAGTCTGTATTGAGGCCAGGAGGTGAGCCAGTCAGATGTTATGAAAAAAATTGTCAGAGGCCATGTGTGGCTCCATTAGGTTATGGATGTGGTGCACCACTCGAGTCAAAAGAGGACCTGGATGCGTGGCATTTCAGAAGAGGTGAGGTGCATCATGAGGTGGCACTGAAATGTTTCATAGTGATCAGTGGCTGGGGACAACAAGATGACATCACGGAATTCCACTGTATATGTCTGTTTGAGCTGGCTGATCACCATGGCAAACTTTGTGGCATCCTGGGAGATGCTGCTGCTTACGAAGATAGTGCCCACTCAAAAACCCTAGGTGAGGGTCCCATGGGTTGAAGGGTGGCAGATGAGACACAGCATGGCTGAATGGAGTGGTGGCAGCATGCAGCAGATCGATGGTGGTACTTCGAGGTTGGGAGGAATGGCGGCGGCAGCATGGACTTTGTCATTGGGAGCTGCGCCACAGGTGGTCACAGTGATGCAAGTTACATGGGCAAGTCGGCATTGCAACATTCCAGTTCTGTGAGGCGATAATGTTGTGCAGTGCTGGTGTGGCAGTTGCATGCGGTGGCGCATTGATTGGACTGGTGGTGGTAGCCACTGGTTGCTGGGTAGCACAAGAGGTAGTGAAACACACTTAAAGGAATGAATCATGGTGCAAAGTACACTAGCATCCACAGAATGAAAACATAAGTGCACACACACGGGAGTCAGAGCATATGCTGAACGAGGCAAGATGGTCAAAAATGTGCCAAAATAGAAAATTAAGTTGACTGAGTTCATTGTCGTGTCACAAATGTAGCAAGGTTCCTTACTTTATTGAACTAAGTTACATGTGAAGTTGCAAAACTATAGGTTCAAAATGTAAATCAGTCATTAATTTGAGATGTGAATGCACTAGCTGGGTGCAGCACAGTAGAAACAGTGGAGTTGGAGAAATCGTTGCCTCATCCCAGAGTTATTGCTGTTGTTGTTGTTGTTATGGTCTTCAGTCCTGAGACTGGTTTGATGCAGCTCTCCACACTACTCTATCCTGTGCAAGCTGCTTCATCTCCCAGTACGTACTGCAGCCTACATCCTTCTGAATATGCCTAGTGTATTCATCTCTTGGTCTCTCTCTATGATTTTTACCCTCCACGCTGCCCTCCAATACTAAATTGGTGATCCACTGATGCCTCAGAACATGTCCTACCAACCGATCCCTTCTTCTAGTTAAGTTGTGTCACAAACTCCTCTTCCCCCCAATCTGTTCAGTACCTCCTCATTAGTTATGTGATCTACCCATCTAATTTTCGGCATTCTTCTGTAGCACCACATTTCGAAAGCTTCTATTCTCTTCTTGTCCAAACTATTTATCATCCATGTTTCACTTCCATACATGGCCACACTCCATACAAATACTTCCAGAAACGACTTCCTGACACTTAAATCTATACTCGATATTAACAAATTTCTCTTCTTCAGAAACACTTTCCTTCCCATTGCCAGTCTACATTTTATATCCTCTCTGCTTTGACCATCATCAGTTATTTTGCTCCCCAAATAGCAAAACTTCTTTACTACTTTAAGTGTCTCATTTCCTAATCTAATTCCCTGACTAAATTCGACTACATTCCATTATCCTCATTTTGCTCTTGTTGATGTTCATCTTATATCCTCCTTTCAAGACACTGTCCATTCTGTTCAACTGCTCTTCCAAGTCCTTTGCTGTCTCTGACAGAATTACAATGTCATCGGTGAACCTTAAAGTTTTTATTTCTTCTCCGTGGATTTTAATACCTACTCCTAATTTTTCTTTTGTTTCTTTTACTGCTTGCTCAATATACAGATTGAATAACATCGGGGAGATGCTACAACCCTGTCTCACTCCCTTTTCAACCACTGCTTCCCTTTCATGCCCCTCAACTCTTATAACTGCCATCTGGTTTCTGTACAAATTGTAAATAGCCTTTTGCTCCCTGTATTTGACCCCTGCCACCTTCAGAACTTGAAAGAGAGTATTCCAGACAACAATGTCAAAAGCTTTCTCTAAATCTACAAATGCTAGAAACGTAGGTTTGCCTTTTCTTTATCTAGCTTCTAAGATAAGTCGTAGGGTCAGTATTGCCTCACGTGTTCCAATATTTATACGGAATCCAAACTGATCTTCCCCAAGGTCAGCTTCTACCAGTTCTTCCACTCGTCTGTAAAGAATTCACATTAGTATTTTGCAGTTGTGACTTATTAAACTGATAGTTTGGTAATTGTCACATCTGTCAACACCTGCTTTCTTTGCAACTGGGATTATTATATTCTTCTTGAAGTCTGAGGGTATTTCGCCTGTTCATACATTTTGCTCACCAGATGGTAGAGTTTTGTCAGGACTGCCTCTCCCAAGGCTGTCAGTAGTTCTAATGGAATGTTGTCTACTCCCGGGGCCTTGTTTCGACTTAGATCTTTCAGTGCTCTGACAAACTCTTCATGCAGTATCATATCTCCCATTTCATCTTCATCTACATCCTCTTCCATTTCCATAATATTATCCTCAAGTACATCGCCCTTGTATAGACCCTCTATATACTCTTTTCACCTTTCTGCTTCCCCAGAGTTCACTGCACAATATCCGTACTTAGACACACGAGGAGAAATTTATAGGCTACACAGGAGGACAATGAAAACACACAATATCCTCAGTGATTGTGTACCAGTTGTAAATATGGCATGGCACGGGCATCTTGCAGCATTGCAAGGGCAACAGTGTTGTGTGGGCTGCCACGTGGTCAGTTCCTCATGAGGCACACACAGAGCAGCCACCAAAGTGGACACTATGAGGGATGGACAAAGACTGGTGAAACTCAGTTGGCAGAGGCCTTGCTAGGGGCAGCTATTGTTCCACACTGGTAGTCAGTGACAGTAGCAGTAAGTGCCCTGTCACATGAAAAGATCGACAGCTGTGAGCGGAAGTACTGCAAGAGGGGTGAAGCTCGCTGCCTTAGCAGACAGCTGTAGTGAGTTGTGAGCTGCTGTGTGACAAAAGCCGTCACAGCCTGAAAACACATGCAAAGCTATTCGGAGTATAAGAAAGAAAAGTCACAGGGCCGCCATGGATATGAATGAGTAAGAGTGGATCAAAAGTGAGACAAAATAAACTTGTAAAATTATTTACACAATTTAAGTGAGTGAGTAAAATTCTCCAAAAATAGTGAAATGAGGACTTTTCCTCAAACATATTTTATATCGTGTTGACAGCTGGATATTTTTAGTAGTTTTGGTGAGATCTTTGTAAATCAATGGCCTGATGATGAGAGCCTTCAGCTTAAAATACGTTGCTGTTGCATGAACATTGTTGTAACATATGTTGAAAGCAACTAAATTACAATTACAATAACTGCTACATCAAATCCACAGAAATCTATGATTATAATACACAATTGATAATGTATAAGGGATGACTGTGAATCACATGAAGGGCATCCTAGCCCGCTTGGTCCTATTGTGTTTGTATTTGTGGGTTTAGACTTCCCAACAGCCAAAATAATGTGAGACAAATGTGGTTAATACATTTAAAAAACTAAAACTAAAACTGCATAAAAATAAAATTACAATATCTCTACCTTATTTTCACTTCTGTTTGCGTAATTACACCCAACAATAAAAAAATGCAATATCTGCAACTTTTTCAATGATAAAATGTGTTACTAAAATCCTAACTAAACTACAGGATAGAAATTAAAAAATTCCAGGCAAGTGTGGCTGGCTGATCACTTACAAAAAAAACCATGATGAGCCACCAATCCTGATATAAGATTCAAAACTCGTCAGATATTTCTCAAAATCTTAAATCATTCACCTCATTGGCTACTAAACTTACTTCTCCCCTCATGCCTGAACATGAACTATATTGATTTAAAATGTGGCTTATTGTAATATACACATCACACCTTGGAGGATCCACTTACTGGAGTAGGAAGCCATGAGTCCTAAGACAGTACCCTACCTGTAGGGGAGTGAGATGTACTTAATGTCTCCTCATTGGCTGGAGGTTTGCCCCCAGTAGCTGAGTGGTCAGCGCAACAGACTGTCAATCCAAAGGGCCCAGGTTCGATTCCCAGCTGGGTCAGAGATTTTCTCCACTCAGGAACTGGGTGTTGTGTTGTCCTAATCATCATCATTTCATCCCCATCGATGCGCAAGTTGCCGATGTGGCATCAAATCGAAAGACTTGCACCAAGCGAACGGTCTACCTGATGGGAGGCCATCATCACACGACATTATTATTATTATTGGCTGGAGGAAGGTATGCCACAGCCATGTAGTTGGTTTTGCCAACAGAAACTTACATACTGTGTTCTCAATTATTTGTTATTTACATCGCAATCTCTGTCCTATGATACGGCTCCTCCCATTACTATGGAAGATATTCCCTGATTATTTAACACATGTTCTATTATCCTTCCTCACAGATTCTTCAAAGAAACTCATTATTTGTTATCTTATGAGACAACTTACTTTTCAGCATCTTTACGCAACACCATGTCTCATACATTTTAATTCTCTACTCTTATAGTTTTTCAACAGTCCATGATTCATTCCCATACAATGCTGTTCTCCAAATGTACATTCCCAGAAATTTCTTCCTCAAATTAAAAGCTATGTTTCTTACTAGTAGACTTCTTTTAATGAGGACTGCCTCATTTGACTACACTAGTCTGCTACTTACATCCTCCTTGCTGCTTCTGTCATGCATTGTTTTGCTTCCAAGGTAGCATAAATCCCTCATTTCATCTACTATGTTGTCTCCAATTTTGATTTTAAGTTTCTTGCTAATCTCATTTCTGTTACTCCTCATTACTTTCATCTTTCTTTGGTTTACTTACAGTACATATTGCATTCTCATTAGATTTTTCATTTTGTTCAGCAGGCTCTGTAAGTTTCACTTTCACTAAGAATAGCATTGAATCTTATTGGTATACTTTTATCTCAGCTTCAATCCCATCCTTGAAGCTCTTTTATTATTTCTGTCATTGCTTCTTTGACACAGAGGTTGAACATTAGAGGAGAAAGACTGTATCTTTGCCATATGCCACTTTCAATCCAAGCATATTTCTCCTGGTCACCCGTCCTTATTATTATCTCTTCATTCTTGCACATTGCATATTGTATTTTGCCTGTCTCTCCCTGTGGCTCATACTTTCACCTATAGCATAGGTATAAGGTATAAGCTATAAGTTCAGCATAATGTGACTAACACAGTTACCTAATAACAGTATTTTCAACTAACAAGGATGTAAGACGAGTTTGCTGCATACCCCCAGCACTTTTTTAACATGTACGTGGACAACCTCTCAAGGGAGTGGAAAAACCAATGAAAACCATTTTTCATGTTTTTTCTGACACAATCCTAAATACCATATTAAACTGAATGTAAACTGCACCTGAATGTACTCGTATATCGCACCCTTAATTTTGAGCACATTTGCAAAAACTGTTTACAATGTAGTCACTCTCAATCACATTTTTTGGTTTTGTAATATAGGATTACACAGAAACATAAATATGCCTGAGCATAGTCTTCACTGATGTCACTGGTAAGTTCACCACCAGAACTTGTTTCATCACTGTTAGTATTTTCGTTACTCTTCTCATGATGATCCATGGCAGTGACACTGTACACTTCTTGCTCACTTAACCTTGTGATATTGTGTGCTACTCGTGTTGTCAACCTGATGCAGAGGGTAAGAATTTTGCTGCCACATTTGGATTACATGCCTCTTTAAGTTGATGAGTTTCTTGGTAAAATCTTGTGTAATATTCTACAACTTTATGCTTTACTTAAGCTGTGAGGTGACCTTTAAAGGCATCCTACATTAGTACATCCTTCTTGCTTCGAATGTAAAGTACACAAGCAGCAAGACACAGTCAATACTTCGCTGCGCAGTGCCGATGGTACTGTTACCGACAACTTTGGTGCTAAGCGGAGTTATTGAACGCAGTTTTCCGAAATTCCTTCACCAGGGAAGACGAATGGAATATTCCAGAATTTGAAACACAAACAGCTGCTAGCATGAGTTTCTTAGAAGTAGATACCTTAGGGGTTGCGAAGCAACTCAAATCGCTGGATACGGGCAAGTCTTCAGGTCCAGATTGTATACCGATTAGGTATTACGCTGTACAATAGCTCCCTACTTAGCACTCATATACAGCCGATCGCTCACTACACTCGTTTGTCCTCTGTTAGAATATTGCTGCGCGGTGTGGGATCCTTACCAGGTGGGATTGACGGAGGACATCGAAAGGGTGCAAAAAAGGGCTGCTCGTTTTGTATTATCACGTAATAGGGGAGAGAGTGTGGCAGATATGATACGCGAATTGGGATGGAAGTCATTACAGCAAAGACGTTTTTCGTCGCGGCAAGATCTATTTACGAAATTTCAGTCACCAACTTTCTCTTCCGAATGTGAAAATATTTTGTTGAGCCCAACCTACATAGGTAGGAATGATCATCAAAATAAAATAAGAGAAATAACAGCTCGAACAGAAAGGTTTAGGTGTTCGTTTTTCCCGCTTGCTTTTCAGGAGTGGAATGGTAGAGAGATAGTATGATTGTGGTTCGATGAACCCTCTGCCAAGCACTTAAATGTGAATTGCAGAGTAGTCATGTAGATGTAGATGTAGAACAGTGCACTATGTCTGTAATTCCATTCAGTATTTAGTTTGCTTTTTTTTCCTGTGATAAAATCTTCTCAGTTGGTCTGCCAAGCACTGGCATCATCTTGTCACAACGTTTCATTGTGTTTCATATTCATTACTGTCAGGCAAAGTGTCCGAACGCTATGTTCTATGTAGCTGGGAACTGCTGACAATTTTTGTAGGTGGACTGTTCACACAATCAGATACCTCCAGAAGAGGGTGCCAAGCTGGTGGTAGGGGAACACAGTGCAGCCCTGGAGTGGGTGTTGCATACCAATTTCTGTCCATTCTGTGCATGGATGCCACTCCCTCCACAACAGAGCATTCCCTGTCATATTTTCACAATTGTGAAACTCCACATTGTCCTGAGTTGCAATCCACTACCCTGGTTTATTAGATTGTTGTACAGAGATATTTCTACCACCTCTTTGACAACTGACACCCAAAACCCATTGGCACTGTGTAGCTTCTTCATTTGTTCAAAATCTAAGGTGTGTCCCACATTGATACTATGCTCTGCTGCAATGAACTTGTCTATCTGCCCTAGCCTAATGTTTCAGATGTGTTCCATATGTTGCTGTGAGATGGATTGCTTTGACTGTCCGATGTACTGCATCCCACACTCACGCAAAATACTGCAAATGTCTGGTGTCTGCAGTTCTAGCTGGTCTTTGATTCAGCCAAGCATGTTCTTAATTTTCCATGTTGTGTGGAAAACAGTCTTTATTAGGTACTTCTCCAATTTTCTCATGATCTTGGCTGTTAGCATCCTCACATATGGCAGAAGTACCACATGTTTGGTTTCTTCTTCTTCTGATTTGTCCTCTCTCCTCTTATTGGTTTGTCAGGCATGTCTCATCCGCATCTCACTGTAACTGTTTCTGCAGAAAGTTTCCCAAAGATGCTGTAACTTATTTGGCAAGCTCTTCCTGTTGCAGATGGACATGACTCTATGTACTAAGGTGGCTGATAGTGAATTGCTTTTCAATGGATTGTGTCAACTTTTAGTATTAAGGTATAGGTCCCACATGTTTGGTTTCTTCTTCTTCTGATTTGTCCTCTCTCCTCTTATTGGTCTGTCAGGCATGTCTCATCCGCATCTCACTGTAATTGTTTCTGCAGAAAGTTTCCCAAAGATGCTGTAACTTACTTGGCAAGCTCTTCCTGTTGCAGATGGACATGACTCTATGTACTAAGGTGGCTGATAGTGAATTGCTTTTCAATGGATTGTGTCAACTTTTAGTATTAAGGTATAGGTCCATATGCACCTTCTTCCTGCAGACTGAGAGACCCAACGTGCCATTGTGTAGGTTTCTACCTCATTCTACCTCCATTGTGAACTTTCTACTGTTATGTATGCCACTAAGATGACAAGGGAATTCCTGTAGATTTTCTGTAACATTTGACCAAACCACAAATATGTCACCTATGTACCTGTACAATGCCATTGGTTTAAGGTGGGCAGTACTTGATGCTACGTCCTCAAAGCTCCATGTATAGATTAGCAATACCCAGAGCTAAGAGGGAACCTATGGCAACCCCATCTATTTGCTCATAGAAGTTCCCACCACTTTTGAAATAGGTGGTGGATAGTAGTCATTGTCAGACTCATCCAACATATACTAGTAGAAACAGATGAAGTTGTCATGGGTTTTTCCTTAGCTCCGAGTATAGCTAATCCACACATGGAGCACTCAGAGGATGTAGCACTGAATATCGCCCACCTAAAAACAAAGGTGTTCTACAGATATGTAGATAACATCTTTGTGGTGTGGCCACATGGCAAAGAAAATCTACAGAAATTCTTACATCTTCTCAGTGACATACACAGCAGCATCAAGTTTATCATGAAAGTAGAAGAGAATAGAAACCTATCTTTCTTGGACACTTTGATCGAGGGAAATCCAGATGGCACATTGGGATACTTGTCTACAGGAAGAAGACGCATACAGGTCTACACTTCAGTGCTCAGAGTTGCCACAATCCAGTACAATACAACTTGGTACCAATCATCTTAGTACACAGAGCCAGGTCCATTTGCACAGGAATGCCAAAAGAGTTACAGCATCTGTGGGAAATTTGCTGCAAAAACTGTTAATGCCTTACAGGCTGATAAGTGGAGGGGGGACAAACCAGAAGAACAAGAAGCCATACACATGGCATTCCTGCCTGCCAAAATCCCAAGAATAATGCAGAAGCACCAAATAATGACTGCTTTCAGGTAACGTGGAAAATTAAGTATCTGCATGGTTCAACTAAACACTGATTAGGACTGCACACACCAGACATTTACAGTACTGAGTGAGAGTGTTGGAAGTAATACATTGGACAGACACAGCTATGCATCTCACAGTGACTAGGGCAGACAGACAAGTCTGCAGTGGCAGAGCATAGCATTAATGAGGAACATACTTTTGATTTTGAACAAACAAAGAAGCTATGCAGTGCCATAGGTTCTGGGACAGAGCTGTTAAGGAGGTAGTAAAAATATGCCCGTACAACTATCTAATAAACCAGGATGCTAGATTTCAACTCAGCACCGTCTGGTATTACATGAGTGTAAAAATATGATAGGAATACTCTGTTCTGAAGGCAGTGGCATCTGTGGACAGAATGGACAGACACTGGGATGTGAGTGCTGTACCACGGACAACCATGTTCCCCCACCACTGGCTGTATCACATTCCCCGCCACCAGCATAGCACCCTCTTCCAGAGGTGCATAATTGGTCCACCTACAGAAGCAGTCAGTGGTAACATACACACACAGAACATGGCATCCTGACACTGAAGATGATGCATACAATGCCCACTGACATACTGTGACAAAATGACACCATTACTCAGCTCATTACCTGAAAGATTTTGTCACTGGAATACAACGAGAAAGCCTGTAATCACATATAGCCTTTTTCTTGGCAGCAGATCACTAACGCCATAGCAAAGTGTTCCTTAGACATAGTTTTGTGCTTTGAAAAACATAGGGGACAGCTTTAAACCTGATGCACTAACTACTAACATGACAGTTATTCTTTATATACTGTCTCCAGTTGTTCTCCATGAGAAACTTTTCACCCTTCATAGTTTACCGTCATATTTTACAGCATCTCCCAAAGATGGGTGACTTTTCTGTGTTGCTGAGTTGGTGTAGATGATAAGAGCACTGCCGCCACAGTTGGATTATATGCCTCTGGAACTTGATGAGTTTCTCAGTAAAACCTGCTGGTAGTGTCTGTGTTAGTGAAGTGTTTCATCAGCCAGGATCCCCAATATTGAGTAACATGTGCCACAGACTTACACGGAAGTAATATTCGATCTACTAAATATTATGTGGCTAACCATTTAGCCTTGTACTTGAGACCTCTTGCTGTAGACAGTCCTCACCACATACGTAATGTAGCAGCTTTTATCAGCAAGCAGAAGATTCTGAGTCTCAGAAGGTTGGATTTGCTATTTATATTTGAAGTTGACTTATTAATTACCAAAGGTAATCCTTACCCTTGATCAAAATACATTTTAACAAACATATTATAACTCTGACCCATTAATTTTGGGAGTGCAACTGCTTAAACCTTAGTTCTTCTCCTTACATTTTAGATGTGTCCATTTTGGCCATCTTCAGAGTGAGCTGACAGACTGAAGCTACAGCACTTGCTCCATCCTTTTAAACCTGTGAGCTGTGCCCTACACATAGGTCCACAGATGCACAAGCCCAGACATGTTGACTGGCAGCAAATCAGTATGCATAAATTGAAGCTGCGGCTACGTGGTCGATTCCTGCTGAGACGCACTGTAATAACATCTTTGCAAGCTTATACACAAAGGTGCATGATGTTTCCAAGCATAAACTGCTATATCTGTTAAGCAAACTCTTTGCTAAATGAATTTCAACTGATCCTTTCACCACCAAGCGCCAAAAAGATGAAGCCAACATTATAATTTTAACATTTTCATACTGCATACAGTAACCGATGCCAATGCAGTGCTCTCTCACAGCCAATTTATCAGACTGTATGAGCTGGATGTATCTACAGTGTTCTGTGCATCTTTCATGGGCTATATGAGTCATCTGTCCCATGTAAAAAAGGCCATCTTGCAGAGGGTCTTGTAACCCCCAGCCTTGTGGAGTACCGAGTCATCTCTGATGTAAACTAAATGTACTGCTGTCTTCGGTAGAGCGTAAAAAATCACTCAACTTTGTGCTTGGTGAGAATCTGACCTATTTTTGATGACAGGCTTCCCCCATATGGCTGGAAGCCATGGATTTAAATCTATGTCTTCTTCCTCAAACTTACACCTAATGTTTTATTCATAGTGCCTTATGTGTCTGTTTTGGAGGATGACCATTTGTTCCCAAACTCCAAGTGTAGAAGCTCATCCTGCAGACTGCTTTAGTCAGTAACCCTATGTGCTCTGGGAACCAAAGTTCTGAGAACATTCATCACCTGGAAAGGATGGTGGCAGCTATTTGCATGTACATATGGCTTCTGATAAAGTGCATGTCCCATGGTGCCACCAACTCTGTAACAAACCAAAACAACCAAAACTGGAAGGCAAGAAGATGATAGCACCATTGGACATGCAGCTCATTGGAAGCCAACTCGTATGGTCTTGTATGTACGAGCAAATAGCTGCCGCCATCTTTCCCAGATAATGACTCTTCACTTAACTATTTCTCCCAAAGCATATAGCACTGTAGAATGAACTTCTACACTTGGAGTTTGGAAACAAATACTTGTTTTCTGCAACAGATACATAAGATGCTATGAATAAAATCTGAGGTTAACATAAGGCATGAGGAAGAAGACACAAAAAGTTTTTTAAATCCATGACTTCCTGCCATCAAAAATACTTCAGATCCCCACCACACACAAAGTTAAAGTGAGTTTTCCCCTCCACCAAAGACAGCAACCCTTTTGGGTTTCACTGTATGTGACTTTATGCTCTGCAAGGCTGGGATTTACAAGATCCCTGTGAGTGTAGCCTTTTTTGCAGCAGGCAGATGACTTGCACAGTCCATGTTAGATGCACAGAACACCATAGGTACCGTAAGATGGAGAAATATTGGACACAGGGGTAATTTGGGACAGGAACAGTGTATTTCTGTTCTTACATTGGTATCACTGAATGCAAGCTTTTATTTCGCACACATGTTTTGCTGTTTACACCTTACATATTGTCAAGCATATACAAACACATTTTGTTGCAGGTGGAAGTTGAAACAATGGTATGTAGCGGGTTACAGTGCTGTTTACAATTGTTGCTATACTTTTGTCATTGTACAAGAAGAGAAAAAATTCGTAAGCTCAATTTGCTTATAGTTTACTTACTTAAATATTAAGAAGGAAATGTGGTTACAGTTTGTCTCCACATCTCACTTTTGCTAACGTCTAGTGAGGATAACTACAGACATTGGGGTAACATCGGACAATTCCGCATACTTACAACAGGAAGCTTGGTGCTCTTCTCAGATACAAATATGATCCTGAAAATCTTGAAAAGGTAGTTGCCACTGTAAGATCAGAAAAACTATCGTACAGAAAGGCGTCAAGCAAATTTAATGCACCACATTCAATGATAGAGAATAGTGATTCAAAGGCCTTCTGTCTTAAGTACCACTGAAGATAACACACTTGTCTGTGGTATTTTAAGGACTGCACATTGGAGTTTTCCTTTTACCTCTGATGATGTAAGGTACCTGGTGAAAGGATATCTTGATAAAAGTGGACGAAGGGAAAAATGTTTTCCTTGTCACATGACAGGGATTGAATGGTCCCTTTCATTCTTACAACGTTACTCTGCCATATTAAGCATCCGGCTATCTGAGAACATTAAAAGGCAACATGATGAAGTGAGTTATGAGACAGTGAAATCATGTTTCCAGAATGTCAAGGAAAAAATGGAAAATATCAATTCCAAAAGCATAACCAATTATAATGAGACCAATCTGTGTGATGACACTGGAAGGAAGCATATGATAGTTAGAAGGGAACAAAACTTCCTAAAAGGATCTTAGATTCTTCTAAGAGTAGTATTTCAGTACTGATGGCTGCCACTGGGGAAGGAAAACCATTACCTCCCATGTGGTCTAAAAGACAAAGCATTTACAGGACACCTGGGAAGAAGGAGGTCCCAAGGGAACCCAATATAACTGCAGTAAAAGGGATGGTTTGATCTGTGCCTCTAAACAGTACTCATATTTTACAGCCATTATATGTAGGTTTCTTCAGATCTTTAAAAGCTGGTTGGTGGGCAGTGCTTATGCAATGGAAGGAAAGCTACCATGGGCCAATATCATAAGATGCTTTCCCCCTCACCTTTGAAGGAAACACTTAAAAAAGTGTCAGCAATTGAAGAAGACAATATATGAAGTGCATCCCATGCAATGGGATTAATTTCACTTGACCCTGACAGAGACCTCAAAAAATTGCCTGATGGAGATAATTCTCAAAACATTTCTTTAGAAGCCTGGTCTTCGAGCTTTGAAGATATGCTTCACAATATTCACTATGGAATGACACAAGTGTCCAATGAAAGCGAAAATTAGATGTTGCCCCAAAATCCATTTTAGGCATTGATATAAAAAAGAGAGATAATGCTAACTCATTGTCTGAATTGCTTGTGAATAATGATGCAATACCCACTGGTGGCAAAAGCAGCAGAGCAGAGGAAGCAGTTCTGGAAGTGGAGGCTTTAATCTTGTGGATTATCCACACATGACTGGGAGGAAACAGCGAAATTGGCAGTTTGTCGGAATCACAACATAAGTGGGCACAAAAGAAGTGGAAGTCAGATTTCTGCATCCAAATCAAGGCAGCAAAACTGTGTTTATTTTTCCTGCCATTGAAGACGATAATACTGTAGACAAAGGCCACATTGTAAGAGTGTTGCTGACTGCAAGAGAAGAGAAGGGGAAGTTTTCTTTCACTGAGAACATATTGTAGATTATTATTGATTTGTTGTATGAGTAGGCTGTCTTTATTAATGAACTATTTTGTAAATATGTCTGTAAAGGTTTTCTAAATATGTGTCAAATGTTTACTGAATATGTGTAGAATATTTCATAACCATATGTAAAAAATGTTTTCTAAATATGTAAAACATGTTTCTAAGTATGTGTATTTTTTAAAAAGACAGTCTCTGTCTGAAACTACCTCATTAGAGGTTAATATGGACCTTTGCATGAAAATACAATGAATGTTCGAAATTACTCCATCAAAGGGGTAACGTTGGACAGTTTTATTTGTTAGATTCTGACTAATTAAAAATATTTTTGACTAAAGTTCTTTGATCATATTAATCTCCAATGTCATCTAAAAAATCTCACAATTTTTGTCGTGAGAATTTAATGTTCTTTACGAAGTGACCTTAAAGAATATGAAAATTCCATCCAATATTACCCCACCTTACGGTATACACAACACCTACAGCCCAATAAACTGGCTGAGGCACAGCACTGCACTGTTGTCAGACATATTACACATTATCAAGACGTAAAACTTCTAGCAGGTACTTTTTCTTTTTTGGAACTCAGTGGTGAAACAAGACGTTGAAATTCATTTTATGAAGAATTTTATAAATAGAGACAGTGGTTTCGGCTTGGGTAAATCATGGGATCCAATGCTTTCTTTAACAAGCTTGCAAAGATGTTGCTAAAGTGCACCTCATAATGAGACACTGATATTCCAGCCTGGATCCACTGCATAGCCATAGTTCCAATTTATGCATACTTCTTCATCACCTATCAACACTCCTCGTGTTAGTGTATCTGCAGCAGCACACACAGTGCTACAGTCCATGGGTTTAATAGGATGGAGTGAGTGCTGTAGCTTCAGTCTGTTGGCTCACTCTGAAGATGACCAAAAGGTGTATGGTTGATACATGAAGTCTGTTCAGAAAATTCCAGAACTTAGTTCACAAAATTTTTCTACACTTACCTTTTACTTTTTGTGCATGGTATCCTTTGAAATACTCTCCCCCACAACTGATATGCTACTCCCAACAATGTTTCCACTTCCAGAAGCAGTCTCAGTATGCTTTCTGCTGGATCACATGAAGCACTGTCTGCAAATTTTCTTTTATCTCATCTACCATTGCAAATCTTCATCTTTTCATCGGGGTTTATGACATTGGGGAAAAAAAAAAAAAAAAAAAAAAAAAAAAAAAAAAAAAACCACTGGGACCAGATATTGAGAGTACAGGGGACGAGGCAGCACAGTGATTTTGTGTTTTGTGCTGTAGTCATGCACCAGCAGGGATGAATGTGCGGGTGCGTTATCATGATACAAGAGCCACAAATTGTCTCACCACATTTCAAGCCATTTCCTTCTCAGATTTCCTCGCAATCATCACAACATGTCCTGACAGTACCATCAATTAACAGTTTGTCCCAGTGGCATGAATTCATGATGAACTTATTGAACTAATCTTTCAAAGTCAAAGAAAACTATCAGCATGGCTTTGGCATTTGACCTGACCCGACGAGATTTTTTTAGTCTTGGAGAACCTTTCCTGAGCCACTGTGAAGACTGAACCTTGGTCTCAACATCATAAACGTAGACCCATATCTCATCACTAGTTATGATTCTCTTAAGGAACATCTTGTTCTCATTTGCATGATTCCAAAGCTCTTCACAGACTGCAAGGCGAAGGTCTTTCTGGTCTTGACTCATAAGCTGTGGGATAAACTTGGTGGCAACATGATGCATTCCAGGATGCTTTATCAGGATCTCATGAGATGATCAAACTGAAATGTTACATTTTTCTGAAATCTCTCGGACAGTCAGTCTTCAATTGGTAAGCATAATGTCGTTGACATTCCTGACATGAGCATCATCGATAGACATCAAAGAGCATTGTGAATAAGGCTATTTTTAAACTGTGTGAACCATTCGTAACACTGGGTATGGCTAAAACACTCATCATCACAGGCTTCCTGCATTATTTGGGATATCTATGTCAAGGTTTTCTTGTGTTTTGTGCAAAATTTAATGCAGATGCATTGCTCCTCTAACTCTGCCATCTCGAAATTTGCAAGCTGTGCAACTCAATACAGTACTTAACAATAACTAACAGACATATGACAAAGAAACTTCTGGCAGTTACACATAAAATGTAGGCATGTGCAGGGATGCTAACTGCATTTCACTCCAACACACCATTGGCACAAAATTACGAATGTTCCAGAATTTTTTGAACAGACATTGTATAAGGAGACAAAAGAGGGTTTATGCTGTTGCACACTCTCAATTTAATGGATCATACATTAAGCTGTGAAAACACAAAGATGCTTTTTCTGACCTTGTTTCAGCATGTACTCTCCTTGACTTATTTCTTTTATTAAATAGACCTTTTATGAATAAGTTCATGGGGCTGCCATGGGAAGACCTATGTCACCCTTGGTGACAAACTTCTTCATGCAAAATTTTGAACAGAAGATAACAGAAAGTTTTCAGTTTGTCATCTTTTGGATGTATGTGGTTGGGAACATCCCATTGACCAAGGAGCTGGAAATGGACTGATGTTTCCTCTTCCAGGATTTTTTGAATCACATAAATCCAGTAGCACCCTGGGACACAGTGCCAGAGCTGATACAAACCACTCTGTACTTGTGAGCAGACAGCCATCTGCATAGATGAATGGTATTATCAACACACCTGTACACAGGGCACATATCATTGCTGATAAAGACCATCTACAGTGAGAAGTTGGAAAAAAAAGTTATGATGATAATGGTTATCCATGATGGAGGAATATGTCTTCTGAATTAGATCCATCATATTCTCTCTGAACATAAAGTCAAGGTTATTTTTCTACTGACACCAAAGATAGTCTTGCTTGTTGGCTCTGTGAAGGAACTTGGGTCTAGAGGAGACAGCCATATATTAGATTCCCGGTCAGTATGGATTGTCAAACGTCAGACGTACTCTGCGTACAGTTGAAGAATGATGGATTGAACATCAATGCTATACCTGCCTGCTACAGCCTGATAAATCTGTCATGGCTGAGTTCTGATGGCTATTAGAATGTCCAGATTTGGTTCTCAAGGAAGCTAACGCAATATGAAAAATGCAAGCATCTTACCTGAAACGATTTACTTGCCTGTACTGCAAATACAAAACATATACACAGCTAGTTTCAGTAATTGAAATTGCCACCTTCTATATATACCAACCATTGTGCCACCCAATGTAGAGCATTGCACAGCTGTCAATACAGACACAGCAAGCGATGCCATGTTAACCATTTTTCAAATTTAGAAATTGCTTTCTTGCTGACATCAGGTGAGCAAACCATTGCAGTATGATTGACAAGTGATTTACTTGATCATGAAGATTTAGTCTTTATAAACTATGGAGTCTGGCACAGACAACATTTAAGTCTCACAGAGAAAAGTACTGATCCCCTGTCAACTAGTTATTTCTTTTGCTGAGCAAAGTTATAATCGTGCTGCAGGTCTGCGATACGGGTTTGATGACAGCAACATCAGGCAATGGCGACTGCAGAGAGACAAATTATTTGAATGTTCAAGTATCAGGAAAGCATTTAGTGTGTCAAAGTGTGGTTGATATAATGCACTAGGCCATAGTGTGACTGATATCATGCCTTATAAGTGATTTTAAATGAAATTGTTAAGGAACAACGTCAGAAATTCCTGCCTGTGAATGTGGAAATTTTAAAAATTAAGGCACATGAAATTGTTACAGAGCAAAAAATCGAAAATTTTAAGGCTAGTCGCAGCTGGATTGATCTGTTTATGAAGTGCTGGGGTTTTTCACTTCGGAGCCAAACTTCAGTTGTACAGAAGTTGCCGAAAAATTATGAAGAAAAACTTGTGGAGTTTCAGCACTTCATAATTAGGTGGCGCACAGGAAAGCAGTACCTTCTTGGTCAGATAGGAAATGCCATCAAATTATATGGTTGACACCAAAGGAAAGAAAGACATAAGTGTTCTTACATGAAGGGGTGAAAAACAGCAGATGTCCGTCATGCTTGCTTGCACAGCAGATGGACATAAATTGCCCCCATTCATAGTTTTCAAGTGAAAGACTTTACCAAAATCAGAAGTGTTTCCAGAAGCTGTAATTGTACGAGCAAACGATACTGGGTGGTTTTCGGACAACATGGTGCTGTAATGGATTAGGTGTGTGTGGAATCGTCGTCCTGCCGCAATGCTTAGTTTACACAGTCTGTTGGTACTAGATGCGTATGTAGGCTGTACAACACCTGCAGTAAAACGAAAATTAGAGGAAACCAAAACGGACTTGGCAGTAATTCCAGGCGGGATGATGTCAATTCTGCACTTGACATCTGTTTGAATAAACCATTTAAGGACAAGCTTAAATGTATGTACACAGACTGGCTTTCGAAAAGCGACAGACAACTGACACCAACAGGACGTGTAAAACGCGCAAGTTTGTTGCAAGTGTGACAATGGATTTATGATGCACAGAAGTGTGTTCGAAATCAGACTGTGCAACAAGCATTTAAAAAATGTTTGATATCCATTCCACTAGATGGTACAGAGGATGATCATGTGTATGAAGAAATGAGCAACAAAGAATTGATTAATAGTGATTCAGAATCATGACTGATATTTTAAACATTTTGTATAAGATGTATTACAAACCTAATAAAATTTTGATTGAAATTTCAGTGTTTAATTTGTAAGTTATTTTCATTCTTATTTTATAAGTGTTGCTACTCTGTATTGCACAGGATAGAAAAGTGTGGAGAGCTGCATCAAACCAGTCTATGAACTGAAGATAACAACAACACACTCTGCATTTGAAGTCATCACTAAAAATCTACTACGAAAATCCAACTGGTAAGTCTGTTTGGGATGTATGTCAATGTGGCCAACTCTACTTTCTGATTTTTTTCCTACCTGAGATAAGAGGTGGTTGCTAAAAGGAACTTTCATGAATCGTGAATCACATGCAGTATTCTCTTCACCATAAGAATAATACGAATGTAAACATTATGCCATGTAGTCTTTCGTGTTTGCTGCTATCTCATTTAAATCCTGTCTGCCTAATAAACTATGAAACTAGAGTGAGATAACAGTAAACACAGAAGAATATCCATATTATGTCATGTTTATATTCATATTATTCTTATGCTGAATAGTGATAAAGTCAGAAATGAAGCAAGGCAACTGACAAGATTTTTAAATCTAAGATGACTCTAATTTCTGTGCAGAATGTAATGTACTAAAGAGGCGTCTGCAAAGATTTTCAAACAGAGAAAAATTTTCGCTAAACTCTTGTTCAGAATATCTTGTATCATACACAGTCTATTATTTAGTTCTTGCTTATCATTATCAAAGAAAGCAGCAGTGTAAGTAACAACAAATAGCAGTCTCTTGCCATTGTTTCACTAATGAGACAATTCCTCTCTTTTTTTTATTGTAAGCAGCGGGTAGCGCACACAAAAGCAAGCCATGCCATGAGTGGCGACAGGTCGTAAACACTCATTATCAGAATGCGACAAACAATGCATGACACAGTACAATAATGCATTTTCATCTTAGAATGACGTAACCACTTATAACAAAGAGAACGGCACTTATCAGATCAAAGCAAAATAAGAAATAGATTCAAGCCAGATGAAGCACGTGATAAAGGAAGGGTACCCGTATAAATACAGACAGAATGCCTGACGCATAGCAATGGCTACCTGGTAAAGCTTAACTGCTAAGCTTACGACTCGAACAGAACTACTGTAGCTATATCTTCATCCATTCGACCTAAACTGTGTCTCATGTTACAATGCACAAACTTTGTTTCGATTTGGAGGTGCGGTCTAAAACTTTTATCTCCCCTTGAATTTCGAGTCTCAAATTTCAGGTGCAGCTTAGATTTGGGAATTTTTTTTTTTCCTTGATTTCCAGTCTCAGGTGCGGCTTAGATTCGAGTGCGGCTTAGATTCAAGTAAATACGGTAGAACTCAATCACTATGCATTGGGAAATATACACCTTAAAGAATTAGAAGAGGTAAGATCTGCCTCTTACCTAGATACTTCGAAGACACTGAAAGATCTAATCCCTTAGGTGCAGGAGTCAGTTTGATGTCTGAGCAAAAAGGAGGACAAGGAACCTCAGAGAAGCTGAGAACAGATTAGAGTATACAAAATATGACTAGAATGATTAAAATCAAACACTGTAAATCAGATATTCATTTCCCTTTTTCCAGCTTACTGGTTGTCAGCTACAGATAAACAGTTACAATTTGAAGATTGGGTGAACAAAATCTAGAGCTCCTTCAGTAGATATTTTATCATATTTGTGTTTTTACGAGTCTGAATGCCCTGCTCTCTCAGATAGCAGATTTCAAAACTGTAAGTAAACAGCGTCTAAACTATTTATGAAACTGTCCATCACAAAGAACTTTGTCTCAAAGTCTTTCTTAAACTTTGCATATGACTTGATTATTTTTTATTACGGCAAAAGTAAAGGCAGCTCAAGATATCTGTATCCACCACTGAGAGAAACTACTTCTAAAAATATTTTGATGACTTACCCTTTACCATTTTACTGCACTTATTACCAACAGTTTTTTTTTACAGGTCCTATACAACAAATTATTATTTTTTTGCTCTGCAATGTCAGATACATAAATTACTTTTATTACCAAAATGCTAAGCTATGAATTGTGCTTCCTAAGGTTCTGCAGACCTTCAGAACAACAACAGAACACTGATTGGTGATTCAAATAACCAAGTACCTTGTGAGATTCCAACGGCGCATCCAAGAGATTTTCACCAAAGATTTCCCTGCAATACTGGGCAATTTTTGCTTGTTGTCTAGGATTACAATGATTCTCAAATGACAGAATCACAGGGTAATCTGAAGTCTTAAAAGCTGATTCCGCAATGGCTTCTATAACTTCCTGTGGGGAAAGAATTAATGTTTAATTACTGTACATATTATGAATTCATTTATTATATATCTTTTTTGAAAGATAAATTAAACATTTACAGATATGTGAAATTTCCTGAAGTAAAAGAGATGTAAAGGTAAGACCCACCTAAAACAGACAATTGAGTCACCTCATTTTTTTAGTTGTTAATATAGTTGTCAAAAGTCACTAACTCTTATTTTTTATATTAAAATATGTAATTAAAAATCAGTGAGCTAAAATTATTGTGCATACTGTTTAAACTTTCACATTCAAATGCACCTGCGTCACAAAGCATGGTTGGAAAGAGCAAGCAATACGCTGAGTGCAGAGAGAGAAACTTAAATGTTCTACAGTACACAACTAATTTTTCATACCCTCAAATGTGTCAACCTAAGAAGCTGAATACTTGTTTTTCTTTCTTTTTTCTTTCTTTCTTTTGTAATATACAGTGTACATCCCGAGTGGACTGTTCAATGGCACAAGCAAGCAACTGCATTTCTCAACCATGTTTCAATGGCCAGTACTTTTAATTAATTCTAGAAGTTGGAAGTACTCTTCAAGCTAGGCTAAAATATTTCTAGGCTACACTAAAAGTGGAAAATGAGGGCTAACAAACTCCATTTTATAACAGATTTGATGTATACAGTTTTGGTTTTAGAATGGTGAGTGAAAAACTGGCATGTGGTATGTCACTCTATTCTGTGCAGCTACTCATTCTAATGAGTTGCGTATTTTTATGAATGTTGTCGGAACCTAATACTTACGACATTTCATTTTCTTTTTCAAAAGCCTTCAGAAATATCCATTATAACTTTCTTGTCAGTAAACGGAATCCTGGGAAAATGCAACAGAATAAAAAATTTGTGCATATCTCCATCATTTTTGTAATACTACTTCCATTCCAGTGTTTTTACACAATGGTGTGGTAAATGGTGGCAGTTAGAACTATGAAAACGCTCTGTAAAATATTTTAAGTTTGATTCTGGTAACAAAACAAATGACATGCAATTCAAAAAAATCGTACAAACAAAAAACCAGAAACAAAATGGAACACACAAAAAATTAAAGTTAAAGTTTACACAGAAAATATATCCTATTAATGGAAAGCAACACTTATCAGGAAAGAAGAACTGCAGATAGTGGTGATATGATGAGGGAGGAGGAAGCTAGGAACAGAGGCAACATTTGACTAATTCTAGCTTTTCAACAAATAATGTTAGAACTAACAGAAAAAAGTAGGTTCAGGTACATAATAAAAAAACTCAGCTACAAATGATTCATCAAGGATACACTTCATCCATAACTTCAGCAAGGTTGTTAACAGATCTGTGAGATATGGAAAACACTGTGTGAAAATGATGTTCAAGAAGAGATATAGACCATCAATCAAATGATGATTCTGTTTTAGAGTCATGAAGATGGAGTCATTAGGAATTGTATAATTTGAGATGAACATAACTGATGTATTCTGGCAGGATTTTACACTGAAATTTACTACCAATATTTATCTTAAATGAAGGGAATTTAAAAAAAAATTATTTTGGACAGCTCTACAAGTGTACATGTCCACATTTCTACCTTCATCTTTTCCCCAGGGCACACAAGTTCTTATGAAAAAATAAAGAGTTATAAATGCAAGTAGTAAGAAAAATAAGACAAAAATGAAAGAAAACACATGTGCATGTGATTGACTGTTCACCTAATAGAAAAATTACAATAATCAGCAACTATTTCTGGTTAAAAACTCTTTCTGAGCACTTTTAAGTCTTGACCTAAAATAAAACTGTTAAAAGCATGCTGTGTTGATTTAACTGCTCATTAAAATAGGTGTGAGATCCTCCATATAATTTAGGTGTATACTCTATTAAAAATGTGGTACTCATGGCTCTGTACATCAACTAACAGACAGCCTCTTTGACAAATTATGAAATCACTTTCATGAATGACTTCTATTCAAGATTCAAGGACACTTTCTTCCATGTTTGAGGATGTCATTGGCTCCGAAAAGGTGAAGCAAACAGAGCAGCCTCATAAGGAGCCATATAAGAGACTGACTGAAATGGTAGGGAAGATGAAGCATGCAGTTCTTCAACAATTGCTCCTCAATTGTAGTCATTTGTAATTATGTGACCAGGGAACTGTGTAAGAAGTGGTCATTACTAAACATAAAACTTTATCACTTTACCTGGAACCATTAATAGTAGCATTGCTAAATGGTCTGTGACTCAATAATAAACGCAAGTCACAGAACATAATATAATTGTCCAGAAAATATAAAGGAACATTCAATGATACTTGAAACATCCTGGCAGATTAAAATCATGTGGCGAACTGAGACTCCAATCTGAGACCTTCGTCTCTCATGGAGAAGTGCTTTACTGACTGAGTTACCTGAGCAAAACTCAAGGATCGTCCTCACAGCATTACTTCTGCCAGTAACTTATCCCCTACCTTCTAAACTTCACAGAATTGCTCTTGTGAAACTTAAGGGACTAACATTCCTAGAAGAAAGTATATTGTGGAGACAAAGTTTAGCCACAGCCTGGGGGGGATTTCGGATTCTTTCCACAATGAATTTTCGCTCTGCAGCAGAGTGTGTGTGCTGATATGAAACTGATTGGCAGATTAAAATTGTGTGCTGGATCAGGACTCGAACCCAGGGCCTTTATGCTGTTAGGATGGGTCGTACATCATGCTTGGGTAGCTCAGTTGGTAGAGCACTCATGAGTTAAAATAATGAGCAACAGAAGAGACCAATGACAACTACACACAACACGTGTGATTACATCTATCATCAGTTGCAAGATTATGACTGTGATACAGTTCTTGGTTTTACAGAAAACAATGTCAATCTGAAAACCTCATCAGTCCTATTTATGACAATGACATCACAGACGAATAGATGGTGTGTTGTTGGTGCAAGCCATTTTCAGTTCATCAAAATGGCAATGTAAAGAGCATAATGAATGGACATCACACAAACAATCACTTTGTGAAGGAGGTGTGGCAGCTCATTATGGATTCTATCACATAACTCAGTGGCCATTTCACAGAAATATCTTAATTCCTATACAACAAAACTGTCATGAAACATTTTTTGTTCCATAAAATGTGTGCCAGATTGCTAAATAACATGAAACCCAGACACAAAACCACTCACACAGCAGCAGTATTGAAGTTTCTACAGCAGCAGCATCATGATGATAGCAATGAGTTCTTCAACAATGTTGTTACAGCTGATGCAATACAAGTTACTCATTTTATACTATAAACAAAAGCAAAGTTGATACACTGGCATCACAAAGAATCTTAGCCCAAGACCAAATTCAGGCAGACAGTGGTGGCACAGAAATTAATGTGTTCACAGTTCTAGAACAGTCAGTGAATTACTGTTCAGAAATGAAAAATTAAACTGAATCAATTAGGAGAACAAGGGACATATTCTGAAATTTGTCAAATTAAACTGAGATAGTCATTACTTCCCTGATGCCAGCTCTATGTAATGAACAGAAAAAGGGTGATTTTTCCAATACAACATGTCACCCCACTGGTGATGATGTGAAAATATGAGTGGAAGAACAGAGATATTCTAGGGATATGTCCATTTTTACATTCAACACAGCATTAGCCTTGACTTTTCATGCATGGTTGGGCCATTGTTGTGTTGTGTATTATTTTTGTTGCTGTGCACTACAACATTATTAGCAGGTAGTTGTGTATGTTAAGGGTTTCAAATTTTGTGCGATGTCATGTCAAAATCAGACAGCACTTGTAAAGCTAACAAACATGAACATTTATAGGAAAGGAAGATATGAAGGTGATGTATTTGTTTTTCTAAAGCTCTATTTGTCCTAGCTAAGATGACAGTTGTATACTTGAATGTAAGAAAATATTGGAGGTTGCTCCAATCAGTCCTATAAGAGATCATAAAGTTGACTTGATAATGAATTAAACTCACATACATCATATTGCCAGGAAGACAGATTATCAAACTATTAATTCCTTAATAAATATGAGAGAGATCAAACATAATAACAACCAGTACCGTAACGCCCAGCAAAGGAAAAACTTTGCTGATCTGAACATGACTTTTATTCTGACATTAATTCATGAACTCTGAAAGTCCCACAGCTTGGGAGCACCACTGATGCAGACTGCTTGGCAGTGCCCTCATTAAAAACTCAATTTGCTGCTTGTTGGTATTGATCGACTTGATGCTTAACTTTCCTGCAATAATTATCTTACAAATACAGTGATGCCTCATGGCAATGTGTTTTGTTAGAGCATGATGCACACCATTGTGACACAGTGCAAAAGCACCTCCATTATCACAGAACATACTGCTGTTGATAGAACAACTATTTTTTGCCATTTTGAATCTCATGAAATTGGTGTCTTGGCAAACTTAAAAACATGGCCAGCTGTTTGTCACTATTGATTGAGATCTGATGCATAATCAGCATCATGGAAGCCTTCAGTTTCAGTTGTTCCACTTTTTAGGAAAGTTGGTTCTATGCATCACATAAGACATTTTACTGTCCCTGCCCCTTCCCCCTCTAGCGGATTTTACAATAAATGGAATTGAATCTTCTTACAACCCTCTCAGCATACATTATATACGGACTTGTGTCTTGAGCCAAATATAGGATTCACCCAACAATTTGCTCATAAGAAATGTGATGTAACACAAGTTTTTTCTGCACATTTTTGTACCTTCAAACCAGATATCACTGGATGTTCTGTTGGATTAAAATCTTCAACATCAAATTTCTTGAGTGTGTTTCCAGCTTATTTGCTTCAACTGATTCTAATTTCCCTTGCTTTTTGTATTATTTTATTCCCATGCCACGACACCAACTGAGTTCGCCAAATCTCTCTACTTGATTTGATTGATTTCTTAAGTCTTTCTTCAGTTCTTACTTCAACCTATTATTTCTCTTCAAGAAGATTATTAAGACATTTACATAAACATCCAGAATGAATATGTTTTGCTTCTAAATTCTGTAACAAACATACTTATCATGTTCTGACTTGTTTAGGTTCATTTTACATAATGTTACATCCTAATTCTGATACCAAATGTATGTTGCCTGTTTTAGACCATAAATTGCTGCTAAAGTTAACATGGTACTAAGCAAAGAATTACAAACAACAGGTGAGAATGTTTCACCAAAGTCTTCTCATGGTAAATGGGAATAACCTTTTGCAACAAAGTGGGAGCTTTATATAACATTCAGTTTCATCATCTGATGTTTCTTTGCCTTAAATACCCATTTTTAATTAATTGCCTTTCTAAACTGGATTGAAAATCCTTAAAGAGGAACACAATCTTATTACTGTAATTATGAAATAGAATTTAAAAAGGCTATAAGATTGCGCAAAAATATTCACTGGTTTTTTAAGTATTTTACTGCTTCTTGTCATGATGTGTTTTGGGATTATTCCATCATCTAATGACCTTAGAGCACATATGTACTACAAGACTTTGACATACCAGTAGTGTATCATCGACTGAAGCTTAAGCTTCATCAATTAAAAACTGAATGCTAACATAAACCTAAGGGGCTACAGTTCTAGCCTTTTGCTTCTTTATAAGAATTCGGCACAGAAACACTAGTGAAACAAGCAAAATCATTGTTGACAAATTTAGGGTTCAGTTTTCTTTGACATGAAGATTTTCTAAATTCTGACTACATAGATCTTGTATTCCACTGGTCAGTTTCCCTATCTACAATGCCATTCACTTCTGCTCAGCGTGACTTTACACCAATTCACAAAAAACTGAATTTCTTTCAATATCAGGAGGTTGTGTTGATCCTGCTGCTTTTTCAATGATGGTATGTACTGCCTCCAGCTGAGCATTGCCCATTCCATTATCGTCAATCAGATTAATACTCACTATGCTTTATCTACAGATGCATTTCAAATTTTCGATGAACCTCACATCACAGATCTTCACAACTATCTTTGGTGAATTTGGATCAATTGGGAAGTATGCTTTAAAATTATTATCAATCAGATAAATATTCATTATGCTGTCTCCACAGCTGCAACACTGTAACCACATGTATGGTAACTACCTCTGTCAGCACACATTAGTACAGTTCATGCAGTGGACAGAGTTTTGGGTTAGCATGCTGGAGGCTGAGGGTTCGATTCTGGGTTGGGGTGCATTCTTTTTATTTGCTAATTTCATTCTGACATTTCATACTGTAATATACACCGTTTTTTAGGTCACATGTATCCTAAATTTACAACATTTTGAAATGCTGAACATAACAAATACATGGTTAGGCAAATAATAAATAGACAGTTGAAACAGATGACCTGTCATAGGACAGAATAACTACAAAAACAGTATCGATTTCAAGAGGCTAAAAATGATAGCACAGTACAATAAGAGAACACCTACTTGTCATTTATACTACATGAAATAAGACCACTCAGATGTCACACATTAGCAACCAGTGACAGTAATAATGTCCATATTAATGACCGCATGACCTTCGCAACAGAATACATTGTCCTCAGAACAAAGCGACCTCCCTGCACGTCCAAACATAGCGCAACACGCTGGATCATACAGTTCTGGACCCTTTGCAGCAAAGCTGCATCCACAGTAACAAGAGCAACATGGACATGCACTACCAATTCTTCCACATTCGTCAGCGGAGTAGAGTACGTGTGCTCCTTCAGGTGACCCCACAGGAAGAAATCCATGGGATTTAGGTCAGGTGAACACGATGACCATACAACTGGATCTCCACATTTGAGTCATTAATCCCAGAGTGTGGAGGTGCACCATTATGTTGAAACCATATCCTCTGCCAAACATGTAGTCGAACATCTTCTAGTGCATCAGGCAGATAGTTGGAGTGAAATGCATTATACCTTTGTGCAGTCAACTGGTCAAGCAACATGTAGGGGCATAAATATCTGTCACTCAATAATCCAGCCCAGACACTGATACCAATGTGAACTTGATATCCATAGGAGCAGGTGACATGTGGGTTAACCTCACACCAATGGTGGGCATTGTGCATATTAAGGACACCCTCATGTCTGAATGCTGCTTCATCCAACCATATTATGTTGGCTACCTGTTGTTGTTGGAACCATTCACAGAATTGCATCCGCTGATGGCGATCTGCAGGATGCAGGTGTTGAGTGAAAGCATAATGACAGGGGTGCAGCCCATGCTTGTGGAGCATGTTAATGAATGTGCGTTACGAGACATGCAGCTGCCTTGCTATGCTACGTGTACTTCGCTGAGGTACTTGGTGTGTGACCTTCAGAATAGCTTCCTCAGTAGCTGGAGTACGGCAAGTCTGTGGAAAACCTCTGTTATGCAGTGATGGAAGGAGAGAACCTGACTCCCAAAGGCATAGCTCCAGACAACAAAACACATTTTTATCTAGATGGCGTTGACAAGGATATCTAGGAGCATATTCACGAGCAGCAACACCAGCCCAGTTATCAGATGCACCAATCATCAGAAGCATATCTACATATTCATGGTTTGTGTATGCCATACATCTTCCACACTGGTTTAGAGGTTTACAACGAGAAAATTTGATACATGTACATTTAAGTCTGTCATGGGCATGTTACTCTGCTCACAACTAGTCTCTGTCTGGTGGACAGCGCATACAGTATAAACACACCATCAGTCCTGCACACTGTTCTGCCTAAAGCGCATTACCCCTCTGACAGATACTGTTCTGCACGATTCATCCCGACACTGCTAATTGTGAAATGTTTGGTTTTGAATTACACTGTTTCCCTAATGGTAATAGACATGACGTTTCCACAATCCCATTGATAGAATAATAATAACAATAATAACATCAACAACAATAGTGAATTGAGATACATACTAAACAGCATGTGGTTACCAAACTGAATACTGAATGGCATAATTAGTGGGACCATGGCGATAACACATGCAAATAGTAACCGAGTTTGGACATTATTTGCAAACCACGTTGCTTGTTGTACTGGTTACATACAGCCCTAACAAAATGTAGTGGACCTGATCGAGGCAAGAATAATAGTTGATACTAATCTATGGCACCATTGGAGGAGGGTACAAAGCAAACAGGTTTCACATCTAGTAGATGAAGAGGTGCGAATAAATTCATACTCGTGAAGTGCAAAGGGCTTCTTTCAAAGTTGACCAATCTTCCATTTCTAGGATTGTAGTACGTAAGTGCAAATGTTTTCTACAGGGCCAGCTGCAATCACTGTTGATGATTAAGATGCCAGATATTGTACCACCTGGACTACATTTACCAAATAAAAAACATATGCCTCAACCCAGGATCGAACCATCGACCTCCTGCATGCTAACCCAAAACTCTAACTACTGCACCAACTGAACACCACAACTAATATCTGCTGACAGAGATAGTTACAATACATGTGGTTACAGTGTTGCCAGATTGTCACTCTTTATTGTCTTTTTTCTGCCAGATGTACTCGCTGGACAAAATTTTTTTATTGCTGGCATGTGAGGAGTCACGCTGCGAAGCCCAAATGCATGAATTTCACTTCACCCTGTATTACATCTGCATGATGACAGACTTCATTTAATCGATATATGCCGCTTACTTGAGTAGGTGGAGTACACTGAGCAATCCATAAAGGAAATGAAAGAAATTTTGGGGTAGAAATCAAAGTTAAGGAAGAAGAAATATAAACATTGAGGTTTGTCAATGACACTGTAATTCTGTCAGTCACAGCAAAGGACTTGGAAGACAGTGTCTTGAAAGAAGGGTACAAGATGAACATAAAAAAAAAGAAAATCAAGGGTAACAGAATGCAGTCAAATCAAATCAGATGATCCGTAGGGAATTAGATTAGGAAACAAGAAGCTAAAAGTATTATAAGAGTTTTGCTATCTTGGCAGCAAAAGAAATGATGATGGCTGAAGTAGTGAGGATATAAAATGTAGACTGGCAATGGCAAAAAAAGCGTTTCGGAAGAAGAGAAATTTGTTATCATCAACTGTAGTAATTTGTTATCATCGAGTACATATTACGAAGTCTTTTCTGAATTTATATGGTGTGTAGCCACATACGGAAGTCAAACATGGATGATAAGCTGTTTAGACAAGAAGAGAATAGAAGCTTTTGAAATGTTGTGCTACAGAAGAAGGCTGAAGATTAGGTGGGTCAGTCACATAGCTAATGAGGAGGTAATGAATAGAATTGGGGCAACAAGAAATTTGTAGCACAACTTGACCAAAAGAAGGGATCGATTGATAGGAGACATCCTGAGACACCAAGAGATCATCAATTTAGCACTGGAGGGAAGTGTGTGGGGTAAAAATCATAGAGGGAGACCAAGAGATGAATACAGTCAGCAGATTCAGAAGGATGTACATTGCAGTAGTTACTCGGAGATGAAGAGGCTCACACAGGATAGAGTAGCATGGAGAGCTGCATCAAAGATCACAACAATAACAAGTCAAGTAGCAGTGATCACATAATTTTTCTTGTATATACCACACCGTAAATCACCAAAAAATATGAATAATCTTCATTTTGCCATTTTACTAACTCACAGCAAGTTGTATCCAAGGCTTGGAAATACAGGCAGCATCATTAATAGTTACCTGCTTATTCTTGTTATTACATGTAACTTCAAAACATACAATGGCATCTGCAGTTGCCTCCAGATTCCAGTTATCTGCAACTACAAATTTTGAAACTCAAGTCAGTTTGAAATTATTCAGTGAGTCTTTTTTATACATCATGTACTGCATAAATCCAGAACTTACAAATCAGCCATCACTATAATACAAAGTTGCAGCTACAGCCATAATTGCTTTACATTTTTCATGGTATCTGTCGAATTTAAAAATTTATTTGGCTACTTCATAGTCTGCACTCTCTCAGATTATGAACAATATTCTAATAATTATAACATTTAAACAATTAGAAATTTCATGCATTGCAACTGATATTCAACTTGCTATATCTGCGTGTAGCCAGATATTGGTACGCATGTCAGAGCTTTGGAAGAAATAGAGAAATGGAGGAAGCTGTCAGGTGGGAGAGCTGCCTGTGGAAGAGTAACCCAAAATAATGGTAGATGAGTGTAATGCAACAACAAATTGCAGACAAAACAACAGACCAGGACAAGGAGAAACAACCAGGACAATGATGAGGATCTAAGTGAAGCCTTTCCCACAACAGTGATGACAAGGCCCAGAGCAGGGGAGAGACAAACTTAAGGAGTGACCAAAGAGAGTAACTAGATAACAAGTAAGGCAGTTATTATACAGCAGTCCTAGAACAGCAAAGATAGACCCGAAAATATCAAGTGCAAGCACTGAACTGACCACCTGTCTGCAGGTTGGCCACCAATATACCAGCCGTGTGGAACACTACTGGCCATCGTATTCATGTGGCAGGACAGTAGCATTCTCATTGTACGAGCACAGCACAGTGTGGCCATTGTGCCAGCTAACGGTTATCTATGTGCATCTTCTCTGGCAGGCATTCATCTCTGCGGCACCCAATACCAGAGACGTTTACTGTTTATTGCTCTGGTTACTTTCTGCCACTGCTGAATCTGTAGTTTCTAAAGCAAAGTAACATTTCATTGATTCTTGTATTAACTGCTGACCCACTAAATTGTAAGTAATAAGGGCAATAGAACTCTCAATCACCATAATCAAGAGTTGAAAATCTGCTGGAAGTCCACGTAGCATGTTTACCGTTACCAAGTCATTGTCTATTTTCCCACCAATGCTCCAAATCTGCTGACCAATGCACTTCCGTATTTTTCTCAGAAGACAACTGTACATTCATCAAGCATTTAGCTGCTCAACATAACTAGAGAAACAATTACCTTTGAATGTAGATTGTAAATTTTGACATGCTTCTTTAGCAGTTGTTGCTTCAAGAAGTTTTTGATATACAGATAAATTTATAATTAAGCATATTTTGGATGATTCTTCCTGTATACTCTTTGGATCTTCATCAGTGCCAGCAACTGTTTGTCACAGTCCATCACGTTTTGGATGCATTTCAATCACAAATTTCCAGTCATTGGAGTTAGTGGTAGCAGTCAACTTCTAAAAATTAAATAGTGATAGTCCAGCCACCTGAAGCCATCTTAGATACGTTCAGCCAGTTCAGCAAATAAATCTTGAATTTTCCTTGCAAAAATATAATACTACCATGCTGAACACAAGCAAAATATGGTTGAATCATGGGTAGCAGTGGCAAAAATTCATGCCATGCAGATACCAGTAATCTCGATTTACTAATTTCTGAACAGATAAACTTTATCAATGTGGATCTTCACTTATCTCTTTCTGAGCCCATAGCCTGTAGGATATTGATTCCAGTCAGTCCTTTAAGAGATTATAAAGTTGACTTAGTAATGAATGACAGTCACATACACCATACTGTTGTGACTCGCCGATCATTCAAAGCGCCGCAGCGCAATTACGCGCGTCCTCTACGTGCGGCGCTGTCTGCCAGCCATGCAGCAGCTGCGCCACCTAAGCGGCCAGCCGAGCAGCGGCTGCTAGACTGGGACTCAGTGCTCATTCAAATGCTAACGTGTACACATGTCTTGCTTGTCAACTTACTCTGTGACTTATATGTGTTGTGTCGTTCTGAAATATATGTGTTAAACTTGACGTTATAACAATTGGCAACGAGGATGGGATTTTTCCTTTTCACCGTTGACCCACGGGGTTCCATGGCTACTGTCGAGCAACTATTGCAAAATCTCCTTGAACAGCAAACGCTTCTAACAGTGGTGATTCGCGATTTCGGCGCGGCGTCAAATGCGGGGCGTTTCTCGTCGTTGGCTATACCTCCTTTTCCTCCTTACAATGAGACGGCAGAAGACTGGTCTGATTATGAAAAACGTCTTTGACAGCACTTCTTGGCATTTCATGTCACGAACAAACAACCATGTGGATCTAAGTGAAGCCTTTCCCACAACAGTGATGACAAGGCCCAGAGCACCTCAAATGTATCGGTTGTTGTCGCAATTGCCTCCTTCGAAGGATCCTGCATCTTTGTCCTTTGCTGAAATGTGCTTACTTCTGTCTGTCTATTTTCAAAAGCAAACACATGCAGTAGCCTCTCGTGTTGCCTTTTATCGTTGTCAAAAACAGCCACATCAATCCTATCGCACTTGGGCTGCTGAACTTCACGGCCTCAGTCGAAAGTGTCAATTTGTTACTGACGTTCACAAAGAATCCTATACTGATTCCATGGTACGGGATGCTATTATCCGGTCGGCACCCGACAAAGAAGTTCGGCAACGTTTCCTTCAGTTGGCGAATCCGACTCTAGATGAAGTTCTCTCCATTGCGCAGTCTTTTGAAATTTCTCGTCCCACTGGGGCGCAAATAGAAGCATGGGGTGATGTCAGGGAAATACAACCTCTGTGCGCTGTTGACGACGCGTGTGGCGCGTCCCCGCCGGCCGACGTGGCCGCAGTGTGCTCCCACGCGCAGCCTCGGCCTAGCTGTAAACAACCCGCTAAGAAACTGCAGCAAAACCCCCGGCAACTTCCTTCATGTCCGCGGTGTTTTACAAAACATTCACGTGAGGATTGTCCCCAACGTTGGGCTGTGTGTCATAATTGCAAAAAGAAAGGTCGTGTGTCTTCCGTTTGCAAATCTGACCGCATACATGATGTTCATGAACATGATGCTGATTCTGATTCTGTGTTGTCTGTCAATTGCACTTCTTCCCTTTCAGGGAAGTTATTCCTCACTGTCCAAATCCTTGGCCGAGATGTTCGCATACAACCGGATACCGGTTCTGCTGCCACTATAATTAATTCTCAGACGTATCTTCAGTTGGGTTCTCCACTCCTGTCACTTGTCACTCGGCAATTACGGACGTACAATAAATAGAAGATTTCTCTCTTGGGACAGTTTAATGCTGAGGTATCTTACAAATCCATCGTTCGCACTGTTCCCATATTTGTGGTCAACCAGAGCAACGCAGAAAATCTTTTTGGTTTTGATGCCTTTCATGTTTTTGCGTTCTCCATAGATGACTCTGTCAATATTGTCTCTGATGCTATTCCTTATGCTCAACTGGATTCCTTGTCGACGACATTTTCGTCCCTTTTTTCTCCTGGGTTAGGCAGTGCAAATGACTTTGAAGCTCATATCACGCTCAAACCCACTGCTCGGCCTAAGTTTTTTCGGGCTTGGCCCATTCTTGTGGCCCTTCGTGATTGGGTAAAACGGGAGTTGGATCGTCTCACTACTTCAGGCGTCTTGCTTCCTGTCACTTCCAGTGAGTGGTCCTCTCCTGTCGTTGTCATTGCTAAGCCAAATGGTGATATTCGTCTCTGTGGCGATTCCAAAGCCACTGTAAATGCTCAATGCCTCATCGACACTTACCCTATGCCCTGTCCTGAAGAACTGTTCACTAAACTTGCTGGAGGCCAGTATTTTTCTAAAATTGACCTGTCATAAGCTTATCATCAACTTCCTCTCTACACTGCTTCCTGGCAGTTTCTGGTCCTTAACACGCCTTTCGGCCTCTATCAATACCAACGCTTGGCATTCGGGGTTGCTAGTGCCCCTGCTCTCTTTCAGCGATTCTTGGAACAATTATTGCTCCCTGTCCCTGGGTGTATCAATTAAATGGACGACATTGTTGTCACTGGCTCCACCACTGAAGAACATCTTCAAAATCTCCGCACACTTTTTCATGTCTTACAGACTGCCGGTCTTAAGTGTAATATTCAGAAATCACAATTTTTTCAGGCACCTATCACGTACTTGGGGTTCAACTCTCTCGGGATGGTATTCGTCCACTTCAGCAAACTGTCGCTGCGATCGATGCCCTTCCTCGCCCTACATCTGTTAAGGAACTGCAGGCCTTCTTGGGGAAAATAATATACTATCACAAGTTTTTACCGTCTGCGGCTTCGGTGGCTCAGCCGTTGCATCGCCTGTTGCATAAAAACGTGCCTTTTCACTGGTCCGCATCATGCGAAGCGGCTTTCCAGAAATTGAAGACTATGCTGAAACAGGCCCCGTGCCTGGCTACTTATCAACCTGGCCAACATCTTTTTCTTGCCACAGACGCCTCTCAATACGGGGTTGGTGCAGTCCTTGCGCACCGTTTTTCTGACGGTTCAGAACAATCCATTGCTTATGCCTCCAAAACACTCACGGATGCCCAACAAAAGTATTCTCAAATTGAGAAAGAAGCTTTGGCCATTATTTATGTTCTTCATAAGTTTGGTGTTTTTCTCTATGGCTCAAAATTTCATCTTGTTATGGATCACAAACCACTTGTTTCCTTGTTTCATCCATCAATGTCACTTCCCGACAAGGCTGCACACCGCCTCCAGCGTTGGGCTCTTTACTTGTCTCGTTTCAATTATGAGATTCATTTCCGGCCAACGGCTCAACATGCAAATGCTGATGCTCTGTCTCGCCTTCCCATGGGTCCTGATCAGGCATTCAATACGGACGAACTTTTGTGTTTCCACCTGGATGTTGCTGAGCAGCGGGTTGTGGACAGGTTCCCCATCACTGGGGACAGGCAGGCGGCTGCTACGGGTTCTGACCCTACCCTCTCCCGGGTTTTACGCTGTATTCAGAAGGGTTGGCCAGATCGCCTGTCCGCTAAGACTTCTGATCCGTTGTGGAACTACTACGCTTTGCACTACCGCCTCACGGCTAGGGATGGTGTTATCCTCCTCTCCACTGACAATGCTTCGCCGCGTGTTGTGGTACCTGCGTCTTTGCGTGCTTCAGTCTTGCGCCTCCTTCACCAAGGGCACTGAGGTGTGTCTCGCACAAAATCTCTGGCGTGCCGTCATGTGTACTGGCCTGGCATCGACTCTGAAATAGCACACATGGCCACTGCCTGTGGCCCTTGTGCGTGACAGGCCGCTGCCCCGAAGTCATCTTTGTCACCGTGGCCTTCGCCTGAGAAGCCCTGGGAATGCATTCATGCTCACTTTGTGGGACCCTTTTTAGGTACTTATTGGCTCCTCGTAATTGACGCCTACTCTAACTTTACTTTCATTGTCCGTTGCATGTCGCCTACCACCGCGGCAACCACCAGTGCTCTCACCCACATTTTTTCTTTGGAAGGCCTCCCCTCTACTCTTGTTACTGATAATGGTCCGCAATTTGCCTCTTCCGAATTCGCAGATTTTTGTGCTCGTCACGGCATTATGCATGTCACGGCCCTGCTGTTCCATCCACAATCCAACGGTGAGGCTGAACAACTGTTCCGCACATTTAAGGCTCAGATGCGGAAACTTCTGACTTCTTCTGCTGCTGATGATGCGCTTCTCCAGTTTCTGGCGTCTTACCGTTTCACCCCCATGGGCGACCACAGCCCTGCTGAGCTCTTACATGGCCGACAGCCCCGCACGCTACTTCATCTTCTGCGGCCTTCCACCTCACGGCCGCGGGTGCCTTCACTTGGCCGGTTCACCGCCGACGACCTTGTCTGGGTATGGGGATATGGCAGGCGGCCAAATTGGAGCCCAGGCCACATCTTAAGACACCGTGGCAGACGCCTGTATGAAATCCAGATGGACACAGGTGTTGCAGTGCGTCATTCGGACCAGCTTTGGCCTCGTGTGCCAGCAATGCCTGTTCCGAATGCCGCTACACCACCTTTTGCTCTACCTGACGCTCGGGATCTTGGCATCTCTCAATACTCACAACGCAGCCCTCTCACCGTCATCACAATGCCAGCATAAGAACGGACGCCACCAGGAGACGTGCCCATGCAGGAACCGGATGACCATCCTCTGTCAGAGCAAATCTACTCGCCTCCTCCTCCAACGGACGCCGACACATCGCCCATGTCTCCTGTCATATCAACTGGACTTGCCGCAACGGGCAGATTGGTGCATGGGGCCCCAGCAGATTCGACCCCTACGTCTCCTGTCATCTCGACCCGTTATCATCGGGGACACTTCCGTCTGTACAGAAAGCCTCCTCCTCGAGACTTTACGGTGAGTCAAACAACGCCTATGGATGTTAGCCATCTCCAGGACACCTCCGTCAAGACCGGTGCAGCAATTTCAAAGGGGGAAAAGTGTTGTGACTCGCCGATCATTCAAAGTGCCGCCGCGCAATTACGCGTGTCCTCTACGTGCAGCGCTGTCTGCCAGCCATGCAGCAGCTGTGCCACCTAAGCGGCCAGCCGAGCTGTGGCCGCTAGACTGGGACTCAGTGCTCATTTGAATGCTAACGTGTACACATGCCTTGCTTGTCAACTTACTCTGTGACTTATATGTGTTGTGTCGTTCTGAAATATATGTTTTAAACTTGACGTTATAACACATAATGCCAGGAACACAGATTATCAAAACTATTTATACCATGATAAAAAATACGAGAGATAAAAAGATGAAAACAAACAGCTACTACAAAGAGTTGGCAAAGAAAGAAACATATTTGTTCCCAACAGAGAAATATATGTGGAAGTGTTTCCAAAAGAAGAAAAACAAGGTACTGTAAGAGCCTTGTATGATGACAAGCTTAAAAACAGACAAAAAGACATATTTATTTGGGTTCATTAAAAGATCTGATGTTGCCCAGTATCAATCATTATGTGCAGATGCACAACAAAATTCATTTTCATTTCAGTGTTTTGATTAAAGAATAGTACACATAAAAAGGAGACTGCCATAAAACCTACATTATTCTCCATGCAGTTTCATATAGGGCAGTCATTAGGCTTACAAACTTTATAGTATGGGGAAAATCTCCAAATAACACAAGGGGAAAATGTCAAAATTATGGGAATGTTCTGTTAGAATCTGTCATCGTTAAGATTAAAAATTTATTCACTGATTGTGAATTCCTTGACATCAGCTTTGTTAGGTACAGATCTATTACACACTAGTGACATATGAAAATTTGTGTTGGACTGGGACTCAAACTCATATTTCCTGCTTACTTCAACTAACTGTACATGCTCCCTGGTATGACCCAAACTTTCGTAAGTCACACTGTCCTTATATCATGGTTCATTAAATGCATCAAATAATGCTTGCAACAGTACTTGGATTCTCACAACAGAAAGAATGAGACAACAAGGAATTGAGACCAATGTTGTTATTGACATTTACCTGCCTAGGCTTGTAATACTTATATTTGTGTCTGAAAGAGCAGACACTGTTGACTATGCACAGCTGTGCAAAATACTTCAAAATATAGTTGCTTGCTGTTCATTCCTTGACATTAGCTGTATTAAGTATAGATCTACTACCTAACAGTGACATATAAAAATTTGTGCTGGACCGAGACCCAAACCCAGATTTCCTGCTTATCACGAGCAGTCACATTAATCATTTCTGTTATCTGTGTACACTCCATGGACTGACCCAATGTAATATATGGACTCTGATATAAAGATGTAACAGTGTGATATATGCAAGTTTGGCCTGGTCCAGGAAATGTGCACAGGTAGTAAAGTGCTTAAGGCGATGGCTCACGATGAGGGGGAAATTCAGGTTTGGGTCTCGGTCTGGCACAAATTTTCATGTCATTACTGGGTACCAGGTTTATACCTAATACAGCTGATGTCAAGGAATTCACAACCAGCAAATAAATTTTGAACTATTTCATACAGCTGTGGATTGTCAACAGTGTCTGTTCTTTCAGATATTCATGTAAGTATCATTAAGATTCCCTATCATTCCAGAATGAGATTTCCACTCTGCAGCAGAGTGTGTGCTGATATGAAACTTCCTGGCAGATTAAAACTGTGTGCCGGACCAAGACTCGAACTCGGGACCTTTGCCTTTCACAGGCACTTGCCCGCGAAAGGCAAAGGTCCCGAGTTCGAGTCTCGGTCCGGCACACAGTTTTAATCTGCCAGGAAGTTTCATTCCCTATCATATTGACTTTATTCCCCAAACATGCAACTCACTAGGCAGAACTTTCTACCGTTTACTTAAATGGATAGCTTACAGTAAATTTAAAACATTCAGTTTAAAACTTCAAACTGAACAGACCTATGGGCTGTAATCAAATCTGACACACTGAACAACGCAGCAAAACACTCTGCAATAGCTGAGTCATAGTTCACAAAAGGCAACACCCATCCCCCCCAAAAAGTATAATTAGTTGCTAGAAGTTAAACATCTTAGCAAAAACAATATTTGATGTAGGTGACTACATGCACAATCTGTCTGCACATTTCAAAATGCTTTAGCTTGAAAAGATTGTGATACTTTGTGTTTAATATATATGATTTGGAAAATGATAAGGCAGTATCTTATGCTCACCCAGAAGATGTGGCAAATAAAGGATGTGATGAGGTATGTTTCTTTGTTTTGGATTTGATAAACAGTCACATCCCTGAGGAAATACAAGAACTTAATTTTTTTTCGCTGCTGCATGTGGGGGTCAAAACTGAAATCATGTCTTGCCACACATGGACAAATCAAATTTGTCATCAATATTACTCAATAAGGGGACACAACTTTAAGCCTTGTCATTCAAGCTTTTGATGATGTAAAATGAACTGTGAGGCGAGATGATCTCATTCACTCCCTGGACAAATACAAAACCATCATCCACATTGCCTGAAACAGTAATCCAACTTTTGAAGTTAAATATGTCAAAAATAGGAATGTAATAGATGACAAACAGTGGTGACCTAGCTACTTTGTAAAATTGCAAAAAAGTCTTGCTGTAAGCAAATGTAGATCAGTGAGTTAGTAGATATGTCAAGGTACGGAGTTTATTGACAGCTTAGTCACAGTTACGTTCAAGCTGAAAAAGTAACCTGGGTTAATGGAGTCTACAATAAAACCTTATAAAGGTTCCCATTAAGGTAAGCAAGCTCTCAGATCTATTTATGATTATCCAGCACATTCCAGAAAACTACCAGTTTTTCCAGAGAGGGATATTGACAATGTAGGAAAAGACAGATTGCTACTTACGGTAAAGGAGGCACGCCAAGTTGCAGACAGGCACAATTAAAAGACACTTACATAAAGCTTTTGGCCACAGCCTTCATCAGTAAAAGAGAGACACACACCATTCACACACACAAGCAAGCACCTCATGCACGTACGACCACCCACTCAATCATCTCGGGCCAGTATGCAACTATCACATAGGATGCAAGCAGCATTCTGTAAGAGGTGGGGGGAGGGGAAGAGATAGTAGTGTATGGGCAGGGAAGAGATGAATGCTGTTTGGTGGAGTGTGCAGGGACTACACTGCCAACAGGAGCAGCATCACGAGGTTGTGGGGCAGTGAGATGAGGAAAAGAGAAGCAAAAAAGGAGAGGAGTGGAGAAAGACGGGCAGACGCATTGGCAGAGGGCTGCAAATAAACAGGCTGGGAGATGAAAATGGGGAGGAGGTGGTGGACAGGGCAGTAGAAACTATTGGGCAGAGAGACTGTATGGACATTATGTTACCATAACTTGAGGCTGGGATAGTTACAGGAGCAGAGAATGTGTTGTAAAGATAACTTCCATCTGTGCAGTTCAGAAAAGCTGGTGGTGGAGGGGAGGATCCAGATGGCACAGGTAGTGAAGCAGTCATTGAAATCAAGTGTGTTATGTTCAGCTGCATGTTGTGCCACAGGGTGGTCAATTTTGTTCTTGTCCACAGTTTGGTAGCGTCTGTTCATCCTGGTGGAAAGCTGGTTGACAGTCATAGCAGTAGAAAAAGTTGTCCAATGACTGCAGCAGAACTGGTAAATGACATGGCTGCCTTCACAGGTGGCCTAGCCTCTGATGGGGTAGGACAAACCTGGAAGAGACTGAAACAGAAAGTGCTGAGTGAGTGGATGGGGCAGGTTTTGCAGCTGCATCTTCGATAGGGATATGATCTTTGTGGCAAGGGGATTGGGATTGGGGATGGCATATGGATGACTAGGATGTTTGGAGGTTGGTTGGGTGACAAAACACCACTTTTGCAGAAGTGGAAAGGATCTCGTGCAAGATGTCCCTCATTTCAGGGCATGATGATAGGTAATGAAAGCCATCGCGAAGAATGTGGTTCAGTTGTTCCAATCTAGGGTGTAACTTGGTGATGAAGGAGACACCCCTTAGTGCCTGGTTCTTGGGGTTGGGTGGTGGGAGATTGGGGATGTGAGGGGAAATGGCATAGGAGATTTGCTTGTGGGTTAGGTCTGGAGGACAGTGCCTGTCTGTGAAGGCTTTGGTGAGACTCTCAGCATAATGAGCAAGGGAGTTTGTCACTGCAGATACATTGTCCCCTGGTGGTCAGGCTGTATGGAAGGGATTTTTTGGTGTGAAAGGGATGTCAGCTGTCAAAATGCAGGTACTGTTAGTGGATGGTGGGCTTAATGTGGACAGAGGTGCAGATGGAGCCATCAGCAAGAAGGAGGTCAACATCTAGGAAGATGGCATGCTGGGTTGAGGAGGCCCACATGAAACGGATGGGAGAGAAGGTGTTGAGGTTGCGATGGAATGAGGGTAGGTGTCTTGGCTTCGAGTTCAGACCATTAAGATTTCATCAATGAACCTGAACCAGATTAGGGGTTTGGTGTTTTGGGAGACTAGGAAGATCTTCTCAACATGGACCATAAAAACGGTGGCATAGGAGGGTGCCATGCAGGTGCCCATGGCTGAGCCGCAGATTTATTTATATACCTTCCCTTTAAATGAGAAGTAGTTGTGGGTTAGGATAACGTTAGTAAGGTGTATGAGGAATGAGGTAGTGGGTTTGGAGTCTGAAGGACATTGAGAAAGGAAGTGTTCAATAGTGGTAAGACCATGGGGATGAGGGATGTTGGCATAGAGGGAGGTGGCATCAACAGTGACCAGTAGGAATCCAGGAAGAAAATAGTCGGGGTTGGTGGAGGGACAGTGAAGGAAGTGGTTGGTGTCTTTGACGTGGGAGGCTAGATTACGGGTAATTGGTTCGAAGTGTTGGTCAATGAGGGCTGATATTCTTTCAGTGTGGCCACAATAACCAACCACAGTGGGTCGTCCAGGATTGTTGGATTTGTGGATTTTGGGGAGCATATAGAAGGTGGGTGTGTGGGATGTCATAGGGACAAGGGGGGAATGGATGCAGGGAAGACGTTCTGGGAAGGGCCTAAAGCTTTAAGCAAGGATTGGAGTTTCTGTTGAACTTCTGGGATGGGGTCACTCTGGCAGAGTTTATAGATGGAGGAGTCAGATAATTGGTGGAGGTCTTCTGCCAGACAGAACAACAGTTTTGTTGTTTTCTGTAATTTTTTTTTCTTTCTTTCTCTCTCTCTCTCTCTCTCTCTCTCTTTTTTTTTCCAGAGGGATGATCATGATCTACTGTTGAAGCAATATTCAATAAAGACAACCAATGATTACAACAAGTATGTGACTTTGTATAAACACCTATTTAATGAGAGTGTATGGGTATATTTGACTGTCTAACATATATTAAATAATATTGGTCCAACCATGTTTGTGTTTTAATATTTTGTGTATCTACATGATCTTTTTTTCCCCCACAATTTCGGTAGAAAAAGAAACTCATTCAGCACCCTTGAAGTTTATTTGCTGGAATAATTTATGCCATACAATTTCTTTAAACTTCTGAATGAATGTATGAGGACTCATGTTACAAATACCTAAGTGGGAGGTTTTTGATTAAGTGCACCATATGGGAGGAAATAGTTTTTACTGTCTCCAAAAAAATCAGGATTTTAAATGTATTCCCTTTTCTATTCAGTGAGACTATTACATGGAACAATGTGGAAATTTTGGTGAGTCAGTCAGACCAAGAGGCCCACTATCATCACTACCAGTGTTAAGCTGGATCATAACAATGTTTACTCACACAGTGCTCAGCACACAAGACAATTCCTGAAAAAGTTGTGTCAGGAAGTTTTTCACCACTCATCTTATATTACTGATCCTGTGCCAGCTGTTTCCTACACTTTCTTACATCTGATGTAATTTAAGTAAAATAAACATTTTCACAACTCAGACGGACTTGTTCCATTGTCAAACAATAGCTCTATTTCCAAAGTGAGTGAATTCTATGACACATAAATAAAGAATGTGAGCCCATAGTATGAAAAGTGTCTCAGTTTTAATAGAAAATTTGTTACAAAGTAGTTCAATGATAGTTGTCTTTCTTAATGGCCAAACGGGAAATCATTTTTTGGATAACCCCTGCAGACACTTTCTTGGATATGCTTTCTTCTTGTTTAATATGTTATGTAAGTTAAAATTTTTTTATTACATAATGGAGCTGATCAGTGCTCCTATCTGTGCCAAGTACTGTAGAATACAATACTTGCATTAAATTCATGACACAATCGAATGGAATACAAATCATAAATCTAAAAACATAATTCATTCTCATATTTTTTCATAAACAGAACTAATACACATAATTGATGCAAGATTTATTTCAAATTTAATTTGAAGCTGTAATTATATTTTAAAATTATTATCATTATTGCTATTTGTATAATTTATTCTGAAAACATATGGAAGAAGAAGAATTTAACTATACATTGTCCAGTCACATTAATGTGATTACCTGTCCAAAGCCTGAATAACCACCTTATGCAGTATGGACTGCTGCAAGGCATGCAGGAAGAAAGTTAATGAGGTTCTGGGCGGTACCAACAGGGATGTGGAGCTATTTTGACTCCTGTGAGTGACCAAATGCGCTAGGTTTCTTGGTTGAGGATCCATGGTGCAAACAGCTGATCGAAGCGGTCCCACAGATTCTCCATTGGGCTTAAATCTCGGGAGCTGGTGGCCAGGGGGTACTGTAAACTCATACTGGTGCTCTTTGAACAACACAAATACACTGAGAGCTGTGTGACACATTGTACTGCCCTGCAAGTAGATGCCATTATGCCAAGGAAAAACAAACTCTATGCAGGGGTGGGCATGGATCTCTAGGATAGACACATAATTGTGTTGAGCCATCATGCCTTCCAGACTGATAAGATCACCTAGGGAAAGCCATAAAAACATTCTCTACAGCATAAACCTTCCAATGATTGTTGGAAGGTGACTGCTTTCAGACATTTCACGCAATACACATCAACAGTCATTTGTCTGATGGAGCATAAAACATCATCTGAAAAGGACACCTGTCATCACACAGTGGATGTCCATTGGTCGTACCAGTGTGCAAATTCCCTCCTTCATTGCCAATAAACAGCAGTCAGCATGGATGCATGAACTAGGCAGCAACATTTGCTGAATGGTCATTGAGGAGACACTGTTGGTAGCCCGTTGGCTCATCTGGACAGTCAGTCACTCAACAGTTGCATACATATTCATCAGTACACATGCCCACCTCCGCCATTCACCTGTATCATCTATGGCCCGTGGTGCACCACTGTTGCCTCAGCATCGGTTTTGGAGAGAGCCTTTCTGCCATGCACAGTATACTTTAACCATGGTGGCATTGAACAGTTTAAAAGCCATTTCAGAAATGCTTCCACCCCTGCCCGAAAGCTAATAATTATGTTGTTTTGGATGTCAGATAAATCAGTCCATTTCTGCATTATGAAAATGATTGCAATGTTTGCTGCGTCCCCCCCCCCCCCCCCCCTCCACCAATACACTTTATATTCTGTCCACTGCTAGTGCCGCACATGCCATCTGTGAGTGGTTACTGCACTGGCATCGAACAAGGCATTGGTCACATTAATGTGACAGGACTGTGTGTATTAAACTCCTTGCATCTAAAAAAACTGACTGTAACTTATTGTATCTTTGCTCTTATTGCATTTTACTTAGCACATAGTTGGGACAAGTCTGCTGAGAGAAGTAGGTTGAATGGAGACCGATTTGTGACAATGTGGAAATATGAAACAAATAAAATAAAAAGAGTGATGAAGAAACTTAATCATGCAGTGATCAAATTGTCAAACAGAGCCTAATCATATTCCTAGATGTGACAATGATTATTTTAGCAATCCAATGAAGAACTACACGAAATAGAAGAGTCCCTTATAGTTTTTAATTATTATTTTGAACTTCCTTCTTGCTTAAAATGCTTGCATACACTTAGTAGTATTGTTCCTCAAAAAGAGCACAAGAGCAGTTGATGATTTTTATTCACAACAAAGAAAGAGTTCATGATCATTACTATTCTAGTTAAAGTCTGATTTATTTTGTTTTGGTGATTGTAATCTCTGAGAATCTATCCAAACCACAGAATGCATCATGCATGATAAAACATAAAACTCCCCGATCAAAACATCTGCAAGTATCTCCACAACGTCAAAAGCCTATTTCAGGTCGTAAAAGTTACATGAAGGTTTTCAATGAAGTTTATGCTACAGTTTTCAATATACATTATTCTGAACTAAAATAATTTATACACAGTTTTTTTTCCCCGAAAGAAATCAATGGATTCTTGAAACTTCTCTGTAAACTGACTTAATACACACAACTCATATATGAAACAATGGAAGGTCCAAGTTGGAATATCAGCAATCATGGAAAGGATAGATTGCTACTCACCTTAAAGATGACAAGTCGAGCTGCAGGCAGACACAATGAAAGGACTATTACATATCAAGTTTTCAGTCGAAATCTTCATCAGAAAAGAAAAACACAAACACATTCACACAAGCAAGCACACCTCACACACACTTGACTACTATCTCTGGCTGCTCAGGTCAGACTGAAACTGAAATGCTTCAAACAGGAGCAATAACCCATAGTGGAGTGAGGAAGGGGGAGATATAGCAGGATATAGGTGGGGACCGAGGAAACAATAATGCCTGTCGGAAAATACAGGAATTAGAGGTGACAGACAAGGTTACCTGATGTGACATCTGGAGGTTGTGGAAGAGGGTGGGAAGGGAAAAAAAGGGAATGGAAAAGGAGAGGAACAGAGAAGGGGAAAAGATCAGTGGGGAGGAAGAACTGGTGTGTGCACTGGCAGAAAACAGCACACATTGAGGTTGAGGGAATATGGGTCCCGACTCATGTTCCTTCACCCTCATTCTTCACTAGTCTCTGCCAATGCACACACTGATTTTTTACCCTTCCCTGTCCATCTCCTTTCTGCTCCCTATTTTTCCTTTTCCTAATGCCCTCACAGCCTTCCAACATTGCACCAGGAGCCTTGCCTGTCACCTCTAGTCCCTGCATGTGTGACGAAGCAATCTGAGATATTTTTACTTCCCCTCTTGTTTCGCCATCTGCTTTCTTACAACTCATTTTTTCACTTTTAACAATTTACCATTAACATATGTGAACATAATCTGCATTTTAATGAAAGAGAAAGGTTGGTCATCAGTTTTAAAGAATTTAACACAAGATCTAATTTTGTGCTTAGTTTTATGTATGTAACTGATTTTCTAATTTATTCTCACTATTCCTAGTTAGTATCTTTCCCTACAGGGCATAAACAGTAATGTTTCGTGACTTAAATTCCATTGTTGACATGTAAATAACTATACATTCTGTAATAATTATAAATGTTTGGAAGATGAAATGCTAGTAATCTTAAAGTATTAATTTGGTTCTATTTGAAAACATGTTAGCAAAGCCAGTCCTTCATTAATTCCAAAGTAATTAACAGTTTTGTCAAAGTATTGTTTCTGTAGCTATATTTGTTAATTCCACGATTTAAAGAAATAATTCGGTATAACTCTTGTAGTAGAAGAAACTGTTAAAAAGAACCAATTTTTTGATGTATTCAGTTAATCGAATGAGTTAAGTTTTAATTGTAATTTCTGTAAATTTAATTTTAAACAATGTATAGTTTCAGGTCCTGTTATTGTGATGATATATAAGGGCCCAATTTTTGGTCACGAAACAATCAGTCCACAGCCAAGTTTCAGACGAGGAACCCGTGGTGGTTAGAATGACAACAATGCATTAACTTAACAGTGTAATAATTGTTACACAATTAGGCCATGTGTTAAAACAGTGACAGTGTCTGCTCCATGTGTACCTTTCTATTCTTCAAGAACTGTGAACTTTGTGGTTAGGCTTTTACTGCTCGTAGATGTTCAACAGGGAACTACTGTAGCAGTATGCGGATATTCGCCTGCAACCTATTAATGAGGCTTATCGAAGGTTAAAGAATAGTGCACTGGCCATATCACTGTGTATTATTGGGGGGTTGTTAACAGCAAAAGTAAAAGACTGTGAAATGTAACTGTGCATCTGCCGGCTACATTATTTACCGTAGTCAGTGTCCAAATTACAAACTCCATTTTTCAGCCAGTTTAGCAACGCAGTACGTTGACACCGAGGACAACAAATGAAGAAACAAAGTAGGTGAACTGCTACGCATGTTTTGCCAAGCAGATCAGTTTTCTCTTTTCCCATTTACATCCTGCTATGTCTCTCCCTTTCCCCACTTCACTATGGGTTGTTGCTCCCATTCAATGCACTTCAGTTTCAGTCTGACCTGAGCAGCCAGAGATAGGATAGTGGCCATGTGTGTGTGTATGTGTGTGTGTGTGTGTGTGTGTGTGTGTGGTATGCTTGATTGTGTGAATGTGTTTGTATTTTTATTTTCTGATGAAGGCTTGGCCAAAAGCTTAATGTGTAACAGTCTTTTCACTGTGCCTGTGTGCAACTCAACATGTCATCTTTAGGGTGAGTAGCAATCTATCCTTTCAACAATTCGTCAAATCATATACGGAATATTTCAACCTTCTGTACAAACAAGCTCAATTTTAAGGAATGAATAATCCAAGTTTTTAGAGAAACCTGCAACACATCTCTTCCTGATTGTATTATAACTGATCAACAGGGAGCTCTCAAAGTAATGTGTAGTTTGCATTCTATCTATCATTATATATGAATTATTACAGATAGAATGCAAACTGCACACCACAGAATGTAGAGGTTGGAGGCTTTCCTGCATTGTAAAATAAGACAGATGGCAATCTGTGGCAGATTTCGACCACAAAATACAGTGTTGGTGCAGGCACAAGTGTTTTGAAGCTCATCATTCAGCATATATTGTACAATAAGGGTCTCCACAGCATATGATTCCTAAGCACTCCCATTTTGACTCAATGACATCATCAGTTACATCAGTGGGCAAGGGATCTTCAAAATTGGACCATGGAACAATGGAAACATTTTTCCTGGTCAGATGAATCATGTTTACTGTTACACTAGGTCATGCACTGTGCCACTGATGCTGGCTGCTGGGGCAGTTTCATGCTATGGGGGATATCACCTGGACTTCCAAGGCACCTGTTGTGGTAATCAAAGGCACTGTGACAATTGTGGACTACACGAACATTGTTGGAGATCACCTGCATCTCTTCATGCTTAATACCTTATCTGACAGCAAAAGGATCTACCAGCAGGTTAAATGTCCACACCATACTGCAATGGTCAGAGGTGCATGCAAGTGAACTCATGTTGATGTGTTAGCAACCAAATTTGTCTGACCTCAACCAGTTGGAATACGTATGGGATGCTACTGAGCACTAGCTCCATGCCCATAAAACAGCGACCCACAATTTGCAAGAATTGTGTGACTTTTTGTGTAAACATCTGGTGCCAAATACCATAAGAAACCTACCAAGGATTTGCTGAACCCACACAATATAGAATTAGTCTTGGACCAAGATGCTATTAAGCAAATGCTGAGAACATTCTTGCTCGTCAGTATATGTATTCATCACAATTTCCCAGTATCAACTGAAGAGGTTTTGAAAACTTATCTGACTTCAAGAATTTCAGTTTGTGTTCATTACATTTTGTGGTTTCAGTGATTATCAACATACAGTTCTTGTAACAGTGGATGATAACAGACACATATGAGGGTGTACAAAAATATGGAAACTCAAAAAGATATGCACACTTGAAGATAAATGTAGGTGCTACTCAAGCCTGCAGGTTTCACTGTTGTATTTGACCATGAATGGCACCTGTGCAATATCCTCAATACATTGCAAGTGCCAGTAATGATTAGAACAATGGTCCTGTAGTTGTGAGTACATTATGTCGACCTCAGTGCTTTCAAATGTGGGCAACATGTTGGTGCTCGTATGGTGGATGCTTTCACAATCAAGGTAGCCGACGTGTGTGGTGTTTCAAGACATACTAAATCAAAGATTTATACTGCATACAGGGATAGTAATAAACCTCATCCACTAAGACCTAGCTTGGATGAAAATATGTGTTGAATGATCATGATGGACAGTCATTGAAGAGGATTGTGACAAAAATAAGAGGCACTGTCAGCACCAAAACAACAAAAAGGGAGTTCCATAAGGATGGAAATGTAGGGTGAGATGGAATTCCAAAACCATTTATCAGTGATGCCTGTAACAGGGAAGTTTGGTGCTGAAGGCATAAAACCTGGGCTATGGAGCAATGGAGGAATATAATTTAGTTGGACGAGCCTTGTTCCACACTGTTTACAACATGTGGTTGAGTTTACACCCCAAGAGTGAAACATGGTGGGGCATCAGTGATCATTTGAACAGCCATATTGTGGTATTTCATAGTCCCCATGGTTACTCTGCAAGGTCACATTACTTCCAAGGATTATGTGATCATTTTGGCTCAGCAGTCCATGCCACAGTACAAAGTTTGTTCATAAGTGGTGATGCTGTCTTCTAAGATGACAGGCACCTGTTCACACAACTTACATCATCCAGGACTGGTTTTGTGAGCATGAGAATGAATTGTTCCATCGTCCCTGGCCACCACAGCCATCAGAGGTCAATATTATTAAGCCTTTGCGGTCTGCTTTAGGGAGAAGGGTGTGTCTTAGCTAACCACCTCAGTCACTGTTACCAAAACTTAACGCTAATTGGAAGGGAAGAATGGTGTAGATTCCCATGAAAACCCTACAGGGCCCAATTTTATACACTCCAAGATAACTGGAAGCTGTTTTGAATGCCATGGTTATCCTATACCACATTAGGCACAGTAATGCGTCATGTTTTTGGTGTTCCCATATCTCTGTCCTCCTGCACATATGTTTTCAAGAGCTAATACTGCTGGTGAGCATAGAAAGGCAAATGATGTAGGCTACATGTTGAATGCTATCTGTGTGTTCCAAGAAGATCATATATCCAAGATAAATTTGTTCTCTCACGTGAAACATTTTTTATGTGAACATCCATGATCAGCACTACAGACATACATCACTGTACTGATTATTCATACTGTTCTGTGAACTACTGAAACAAGGTTCCTGCCTTCTGTTTTCTTACAGGCATGTCACAATCAACACCTGTCAGTTGTTCATGACACATGCTATGTCAACAACAGAATGTTTTGTGATACATGAAATACTTACATTAACTTAATTGAATAATTTTATTTTAGCTGTACGTAGTGTACCTCCATGTGGTACAAAGCTCAACATAGGAATAATTATATCATCAGGTATGATTAGGAAGACCATGTATGACAAATGGGCTGAATTATTCATACTGATGATGAAGAACCTGAAGATAAGTATCTAGGCACGGGTGTAAAGGATTCAGTGATGATGCAGAAGTGTCACAACAAAAAAGTCACTTTTCTCTGTGCATGTGCAAGACAAGGTGAATACAGGCATCATTACCAGGTGTAAGGTATACGCCAACGGTTGTTCTGTAAAACAAAGAGAGCTACAGACATAGCTGAATTGTGAACTTACATGTCTATCAGTTAAAAAGATAATCTGAATCTACAGGGAACTCTAGTTTGAATAAAAAGAAAATTAAGGTTTTAAAAGACTGAAAAGCTAATGCATGGAAAAATGGAACAAATCGATAAACAAGAGGCTCTGTTCTGTTATGCCCTGCTCTCAGAAATAAACAATACTTTGACTAACATCTTCTCCATTCTCTGTTCATTACACAGATTTATATTAATTCTTACATTATATATTTATTATTACTGTTTTCATGATAATCTTAGGAATTACATACTTCAATATTTTATTATTGTAATTGTTTGTTTTAAAATGGTTTGAGTATGGTGTAAATGTACAATTGAACAAAAATTAAATAAAAGTAATGAAAATGTAATCGTAATCCCGATTGTATGTGAATAATTTTCAAGAGTGTATTAACCATATAATTTAGAAAACCTTCACTCGGAACTATGTGTAATATATGGTGTATGCTGAATGCATTTTTCAGATCTTTATTTGAGCACAAATAAGACATTTTCTTCAGAAGACAAGCAAATAAAACTTAAACAATTCCTCATTCCCCAGACAGTAGATTCAGCTAACTGGCACAATGAAAAATCAGAAACAAGCTACAAGTCTCAATATTTGAACCAGCCAGTAACCTAAGGAAAACAATGAAGATATTTGGCAGACTTCAGAAATGACACATGTAACTTTTTACTCAACACTGATATCTGTTACATGCAAATGCTTGATCAATCCGGGTTGCATAAAAAAAAAAAAAAGGCTTTCCACGGAATTCCAAAGGTGCATAAAATTCCCTTGAATATTTTTAGCATGGTGCAGCAGAGTCAGCAACTGTAAAATGTAATTATATTAAATTTCAGCCTCCACTTGCATAAGCAAAGAAACTTTACCTAGGTTTAAGCTATAATAATGTAGCCTTCTTCACAAATGTCACAATATAAAATACAATTAAAACATGCCAGATATTGGCCTTGTCAAACTTAAAATGTTAGTACTACAGTACATAGTCATAAGACTGTGTCACTTCTACTAATATTTTGCTGTTAGGTCACACCAACGGGCCAGACAGGTGGGCCGCGGGTGCTGAGTCGTAACTGGGTACCGCAGGCAGCAACACAGTGAGCTCAGCTGGTGGTCGCGCGCATGCACGTACAGAGTAATACAAACTTAAAACCAGTAAATGTTAACTGAGATTATTATGGAAAATAGCTTATTACAATAGTTTGGAGTATTAATTACTTTAAAACCATAAGTCACTGAAGTTGCTGTTCCACAAAAAGCAAAAGACATATAAGAAATGTACTGTACAAAAGTATGAAACATTAATTGATAGCATTATTTGTTACATCTAGAAATGTTACTAGCAAATAAACCAGCATGAATGGACACAGGTAGACAGTGTTTGCTGGTAATGAGGATCACCCTGCGGCTAAACATGCCTTGGTGCACGGCCAGCACATCTTGGCACAGTGTTACACCGTCCGGGTTATCTGGATACTTCCCACTAACACCAACCTGTCAGAACTCCGGAGATGGGAACTTGCCCTTCAGTATATCCTCTCTTCTCGTTATCCGCCAGGCCTCAACCTCCGCTAATTTCAAGTTGCCGCCATTCATACCTCACCTGTCTTTCAACAACATCTTTGCCTCTTTACTTCCGCCTCGACTGACATCTCTGCCCAAACTCTTTGCCTTTACAAATGTCTGCTTGTGTCTGTGTATGTGCGGATGGATATGTGTGTGTGTGTGTGCGAGTGTATACCCGTCCTTTTTTCCCCATAAGGTAAGTCTTTCCGCTCCCGGGATTGGAATGACTCCTTACCCTCTCCCTTAAAACCCAAATCCTTTTGTCTTTCCCTCTCCTTCCCTCTTTCCTGACGAGGCAACCATTGGTTGCGAAAGCTAGATTTTGTGTGTATGTTTGTGTTTGTTTGTGTGTCTATCGACCTGCCACCGCTTTTGTTTGGTAAGTCTCATCATCTTTCTTTTTTCTTTTCTTATATATATATATATATATATATATATATATATATATATATATATACACACACACTCCTGGAAATGGAAAAAAGAACACATTGACACCGGTGTGTCAGACCCACCATACTTACTCCGGACACTGCGAGAGGGCTGTACAAGCAATGATCACACGCACGGCACAGCGGACACACCAGGAACCGCGGTGTTGGCCGTCGAATGGCGCTAGCTGCGCAGCATTTGTGCACCGCCGTCGTCAGTGTCAGCCAGTTTGCCGTGGCATACGGAGCACCATCGCAGTCTTTAACACTGGTAGCATGCCGCGACAGCGTGGACGTGAACCGTATGTGCAGTTGACGGACTTTGACCGAGGGCGTATAGTGGGCATGCAGGAGGCCGGGTGGACGTACCGCCGAATTGCTCAACACGTGGGGCGTGAGGTCTCCACAGTACATCGATGTTGTCGCCAGTGGTCGGCAGAAGGTGCACGTGCCCGTCGACCTGGCACCGGACCGAAGCGACGCACGGATGCACGCCAAGACCGTAGGATCCTACGCAGTGCCATAGGGGACCGCACCGCCACTTCCCAGCAAATTAGGGACACTGTTGCTCCTGGGGTATCGGCGAGGACCATTCGCAACCGTCTCCATGAAGCTGGGCTACGGTCCCGCACACCGTTAGGCCGTCTTCCGTTCACGCCCCAACATCGTGCAGCCCGCCTCCAGTGGTGTCGCGACAGGCGTGAATGGAGGGACGAATGGAGACGTGTCGTCTTCAGCGATGAGAGTCGCTTCTGCCTTGGTGCCAATGATGGTCGTATGCGTGTTTGGCGCCGTGCAGGTGAGCGCCACAATCAGGACTGCATACGACCGAGGCACACAGGGCCAACACCCGGCATCATGGTGTGGGGAGCGATCTCCTACACTGGCCGTACACCACTGGTGATCGTCGAGGGGACACTGAATAGTGCACGGTACATCCAAACCGTCATCGAACCCATCGTTCTACCATTCCTAGACCGGCAAGGGAACTTGCTGTTCCAACAGGACAATGCACGTCCGCATGTATCCCGTGCCACCCAACGTGCTCTAGAAGGTGTAAGTCAACTACCCTGGCCAGCAAGATCTCCGGATCTGTCCCCCATTGAGCATGTTTGGGACTGGATGAAGCGTCGTCTCACGCGGTCTGCACGTCCAGCACGAACACTGGTCCAACTGAGGCGCCAGGTGGAAATGGCATGGCAAGCCGTTCCACAGGACTACATCCAGCATCTCTACGATCGTCTCCATGGGAGAATAGCAGCCTGCATTGCTGCGAAAGGTGGATATACACTGTACTAGTGCCGACATTGTGCATGCTCTGTTGCCTGTGTCTATGTGCCTGTGGTTCTGTCAGTGTGATCATGTGATGTATCTGACCCCAGGAATGTGTCAATAAAGTTTCCCCTTCCTGGGGCAATGAATTCACGGTGTTCTTATTTCAATTTCCAGGAGTGTATATATATATATAAAAAAGAGGGAAACATATATATATAATAGAGGGAAAAATTCCACGTGGGAAAAATATATTTAAAAAGAAAGATGATGAGACTTACCAAACAAAAGAGCTGGCAGGTCGATAGACACACAAACAAACACAAACATACACACAAAATTCTAGCTTTCGCAGCCAACGGTTGCCTCGTCAGGAAAGAGGGAAGGAGAGGGAAAGACAAAAGGATATGGGTTTTAAGGGAGAGGGTAAGGAGTCATTCCAATCCCGGGAGCGGAAAGACTTACCTTAGGGGGAAAAAAGGACAGGTATACACTCGCACACACACACATATCCATCCGCATATACACAGACACAAGCAGACATTTGTAAAGGCCTGCATAAAGGTTAGGTGGTTGTGTTGCCGCCAAAACACGTTAAAGGGTGGAGAAATACGGGAAAATTTCGAAAATCTACGTGAGGATGTATTAAAAGGGGTGGTTTGGTGGTGGCAGATTATGGAAATGAAGCTAACAATTGTCTGATGAAGAAATAATGACGTTAAAACCTGTGGGAAGCGGCTAAAAATGATCGATGATGTGAGAAAAACGGAAATGGAAATAAAGCAAAAGATATTAAAACTAGCCGAAAAGGTTGTTTAATAGCTGAAAGGAACTGTTTGTGAACTGGAAACGGTGGATTTTATAGCAGCGGTGGTGTTGAAAGCGGAAAAAAAAAAAAAATTTTTTTTGGTTATGGTTTGGAAGTGGGTTACGTATTATTACGTATTATTGAGCATATATCGGCGGGATAAAATTGTATACTGGATTACGGTAAAAAGGGAGAAGGTGAATAGAAAGTGAAACTGCTGGCAAAAACTGAAGGAGGAAATAAGACGACAGAAAAGACTACGAAATGTAACAGTGACAATAACAATAACAATAGCAAACGTGATTGTTGGGTTCAAATTAATGATATGAATATAATAGAGGGAAACATTCCACATGGGAAAAATATATTTAAAAAGAAAGATGATGAGACTTACCAAACAAAAGCGCTGGCAGGTCGATAGACACACAAACAAACACAAACATACACACAAAATTCTAGCTTTCGCAAACAACGGTTGCCTCGTCAGGAAAGAGGGAAGGAGAGGGAAAGACAAAAGGATATGGGTTTTAAGGGAGAGGGTAAGGAGTCATTCCAATCCCGGGAGTGGAAAGACTTACCTTAGGGGGAAAAAAGGACAGGTATACACTCGCACACACACACATATCCATCCGCATATACACAGACACAAGCAGACATTTGTAAAATGACATTTACAAATGTCTGTTTGTGTCTGTGTGCCAGTGTATACCTGTCCTTTTTTCCCCCTAAGGTAAGTCTTTCTGCTCCCGGGATTGGAATGACTCCTTACCCTCTCCCTTAAAACCCATTTCCTTTTGTCTTTCCCTCTCCTTCCCTCTTTCCTGACGAGGCAACCGTTGGTTGCGAAAGCTAGAATTTTGTGTGTATGTTTGTGTTTGTTTGTGTGTCTATCGACCTGCCAGCGCTTTTGTTTGGTAAGTCTCATCATCTTTCTTTTTAAATATATATATATATATATATATATATATATATATACCTAAAAACAAAGATGATGTGACTTACCAAATGAAAGTGCTGGCAGGTCGACAGACACACAAACTAACAGAAACATACACACAAAATTCAAGCTTTCGCAACAAACTGTTGCCTCCTCAGGAAAGAGGGAAGGAGAGGGAAAGACGAAAGGATGTGGGTTTTAAGGGAGAGGGTAAGGAGTCATTCCAGACCCGGGAGCGGAAAGACTTACCTTAGGGGGAAAAAAGGACGGGTATACACTCGCACGCACACACATATCCATCCACACATATACAGACACAAGCAGACATATTTCATTACTTTTATTTAATTTTTGTTCAATTGTACATTTACACCATACTCAAACCATTTTAAAACAAACAATTACAATAATAAAATATTGAAGTATGTAATTCCTAAGATTATCATGAAAACAGTAATAATAAATATATAATGTAAGAATTAATATAAATCTGTGTAATGAACAGAGAATGGAGAAGATGTTAGTCAAAGTATTGTTTATTTCTGAGAGCAGGGCATAACAGAACAGAGCCTCTTGTTTATCGATTTGTTCCATTTTTCCATGCATTAGCTTTTCAGTCTTTTAAAACCTTAATTTTCTTTTTATTCAAACTAGAGTTCCCTGTAGATTCAGATTATCTTTTTAACTGATAGACATGTAAGTTCACAATTCAGCTATGTCTGTAGCTCTCTTTGTTTTACAGAACAACCGTTGGCGTATACCTTACACCTGGTAATGATGCCTGTATTCACCTTGTCTTGCACATGCACAGAGAAAAGTGACTTTTTTGTTGTGACACTTCTGCATCATCACTGAATCCTTTACACCCTGCTTGTGTCTGTATATGTGTGGATGGATATGTGTGTGTGTGCGAGTGTATACCCGTCCTTTTTTCCCCCTAAGGTAAGTCTTTCCGCTCCCGGGACTGGAATGACTCCTTACCCTCTCCCGTAAAACCCACATCCTTTCGTCTTTCCCTCTCCTTCCCTCTTTCCTGATGAGGCAACAGTTTGTTGCGAAAGCTTGAATTTTGTGTGTATGTTTGTGTTAGTTTGTGTGTCTGTCGACCTGCCAGCACTTTCATTTGGTAAGCCACATCATCTTTGTTTTTAGGTATATATTTTTCCTTCGTGGAATGTTTCCTTTAAATATGTCTGCTTGTGTCTGTATATGTGTGTGTGTGCGAGTGTATACCCGTCCTTTTTTCCCCCTAAGGTAAGTCTTTCCGCTCCCGGGACTGGAATGACTCCTTACCCTCTCCCTTAAAACCCACATCCTTTCGTCTTTCCCTCTCCTTCCCTCTTTCCTGATGAGGCAACAGTTTGTTGCGAAAGCTTGAATTTTGTGTGTATGTTTGTGTTCGTTCGTGTGTCTGTCGACCTGCCAGCACTTTCATTTGGTAAGTCACAACATCTTTGTTTTTAGGTATATTTTTCCTATGTGGAGTGTTTCCTTCTATTATAACTATATATTTATATATATATATATATATATAGAAGGAAACATTCCACGTGGGAAAAATATATCTAAAAAAGAAAGATGATGAAACTTACTAAACAAAAGCGCTGGCAGCTCGATAGACACACAAACAAACACAAACATACACACAAAATTCTAGCTTTCACAACCAACGGTTGCCTTGTCAGGAAAGAGGGAAGGAGAGGGAAAGACGAAAGGATGTGGGTTTTAAGGGAGAGGGTAAGGAGTCATTCCAGTCCCGGGAGCGGAAAGACTTACCTTAGGGGGAAAAAAGGACAGGTATACACTCGCACACACACACATATCCATCCACATATACCAACATATATAGATATATAAAGACTTTAAATATGTCTGCTTGTGTCTGTATATGTGTGGATGGATATGTGTGTGTGTGCGAGTGTATACCCGTCCTTTTTTCCCCCTAAGGTAAGTCTTTCCGCTCCCGGGACTGGAATGACCCCTTACCCTCTCCCGCAAAACCCACATCCTTTCGTCTTTCCCTCTCCTTCCCTCTTTCCTGATGAGGCAACAGTTTGTTGCGAAAGCTTGAATTTTGTGTGTATGTTTGTGTTAGTTTGTGTGTCTGTCGACCTGCCAGCACTTTCATTTGGTAAGTCACATCATCTTTGTTTTTAGGTATATATTTTTCCTACGTGGAATGTTTCCTTCTATTATATATATATATATATATATATATATATATATATATATATATAGTTATAATAGAAGGAAACATTCCACGAAGGAAAAATATATCTAAAAACAAAGATGATGTGACTTACCAAATGAAAGTGCTGGCAGGTCGACAGACACACAAACGAACACAAACATACACACAAAATTCAAGCTTTCGCAACAAACTGTTGCCTCATCAGGAAAGAGGGAAGGAGAGGGAAAGACGGAAGGATGTGGGTTTTAAGGGAGAGGGTAAGGAGTCATTCCAGTCCCGGGAGCGGAAAGACTTACCTTAGGGGGAAAAAAGGACGGGTACACACTCGCACACACACACATATCCATCCACACATATACAGACACAAGCAGACATATTTAAAGACAAAGAGTTTGGGCAGAGATGTCAGTCGAGGCAGAAGTGCAGAGGCAAAGATGTTGTTGAATGACAGGTGAGGTATGAGTGGCGGCAACTTGAAATTAGCGGAGATTGAGGCCTGGTGGATAACGGGAAGAGAGGATATATTGAAGAGCAAGTTCCCATCTCCGGAGTTCGGATAGGTTGGTATTAGTAGGAAGTATCCAGATAACCCGGACGGTGTAACACTGCGCCAAGATGTGCTGGTCGTGCACTAAGGCATGTTTAGCCACAGGGTGATCCTCATTACCAACAAACACTGTCTGCCTGTGTCCATTCATGCGAATGGACAGTTTGTTGCTGGTCATTCCCACATAGAATGCATCACAGTGTAGGCAGGTCAGTTGGTAGATCACGTGGGTGCTTTCACACGTGGCTCTGCCTTTGATTGTGTACACCTTCCGGGTTACAGGACTGGAGTAGGTGGTGGTGGGAGGGTGCATGGGACAGGTTTTACACCGGGGGCGGTTACAAGGGTAGGAGCCAGAGGGTAGGGAAGGTGGTTTGGGGATTTCATAGGGATGAACTAAGAGGTTATGAAGGTTAGGTGGACGGCGGAAAGACACTCTTGGTGGAGTGGGGAGGATTTCATGAAGGATGGATCTCATTTCAGGGCAGGATTTGAGGAAGTCGTATCCCTGCTGGAGAGCCACATTCAGAATCTGATCCAGTCCCGGAAAGTATCCTGTCACAAGTGGGGCACTTTTGTGGTTCTTCTGTGGGAGGTTCTGGGTTTGAGAGGATGAGGAAGTGGCTCTGGTTATTTGCTTCTGTACCAGGTCGGGAGGGTAGTTGCGGGATGCGAAAGCTGTTGTCAGGTTGTTGCTGTAATGCTTCAGGGATTCCGGACTGGAGCAGATTCGTTTGCCACGAAGACCTAGGCTGTAGGGAAGGGACCGTTTGATGTGGAATGGGTGGCAGCTGTCGTAATGGAGGTACTGTTGCTTGTTGGTGGGTTTGATGTGGACGGACGTGTGAAGCTGGCCATTGGACAGGTGAAGGTCAACATCAAGGAAAGTGGCATGGGATTTGGAGTAGGACCAGGTGAATCTGATGGAACCAAAGGAGTTGAGGTTGGAGAGGAAATTCTGGAGTTCTTCTTCACTGTGAGTCCAGATCATGAAGATGTCATCAATAAATCTGTACCAAACTTTGGGTTGGCAGGCCTGGGTAACCAAGAAGGCTTCCTCTAAGCGACCCATGAATAGGTTGGCGTACGAGGGGGCCATCCTGGTACCCATGGCTGTTCCATTTAATTGTTGGTATGTCTGGTTTTCAAAAGTGAAGAAGTTGTGGGTCAGGATGAAGCTGGCTAAGGTAATGAGGAAAGAGGTTTTAGGTAGGGTGGCAGGTGATCGGCATGAAAGGAAGTGCTCCATCGCAGCGAGGCCCTGGACGTGCGGGATATTTGTGTATAAGGAAGTGGCATCAATGGTGACAAGGATGGTTTCTGGGGGTAACGGACTGGGTAAGGATTCCAGGCGTTCGAGAAAGTGGTTGGTGTCTTTGATGAAGGATGGGAGACTGCATGTAATGGGTTGAAGGTGTTGATCCACGTAGGCAGAGATACGTTCTGTGGGGGCTTGGTAACCAGCTACAATGAGGCGGCCGGGATGATTGGGTTTATGAATTTTAGGAAGAAGGTAGAAGGTAGGGGTGCGGGGTGTCGGTGGGGTCAGGAGATTGATGGAGTCAGGTGAAAGGTTTTGTAGGGGGCCTAAGGTTCTGAGGATTCCTTGAAGCTCTGCCTGGACATCAGGAATGGGATTACCTTGGCAAACTTTGTATGTGGTGTTGTCTGAAAGCTGACGCAGTCCCTCAGCCACATACTCCCGACGATCAAGTACCACGGTCGTGGAACCCTTGTCCGCCGGAAGAATGACGATGGATTGGTCAGCCTTCAGATCACGGATAGCCTGGGCTTCAGCAGTGGTGATGTTGGGAGTAGGATTAAGGTTTTTTAAGAAGGATTGAGAGGCAAGGCTGGAAGTCAGAAATTCCTGGAAGGTTAGGAGAGGGTGATTTTGAGGAAGAGGAGGTGGGTCCCGCTGTGACGGAGGACGGAACTGTTCCAGGCATGGTTCAATTTGGATAGTATCTTGGGGAGTTGGATCATTAGGAGTAGGATTAGGATCATTTTTCATCGTGGCAAAGTGATATTTCCAGCAGAGAGTACGGGTGTAGACAGTAAATCTTTGACAAGGGCTGTTTGGTTAAATCTGGGAGTGGGGCTGAAGGTGAGGCCTTTGGATAGGACAGAGGTTTCGGATTGGGAGAGAGGTTTGGAGGAAAGGTTAACTACTGAATTAGGGTGTTGTGGTGCCAGATTGTGTTGATCGGAATTTTGAGGTTTTGGAGGGAGTGGAGCTGGAAGTGGGAGATTGAGTAGATGGGAGAGACTGGGTTTGTGTGCAATGAGAGGTGGTTGAGGTTTGCTGGAAAGGTTGTGAAAGGTGAGCGAGTTGCCTTTCCGGAGGTGGGAAACCAGGAGATTGGATAGTTTTTTGAGGTGAAGGGTGGCATGCTGTTCTAATTGGCGGTTGGCCTGTAGGAGGATGCTCTGAATAGCCGGTGTGGATGTGGGAGAGGAAAGATTGAGGACTTTTATTAAGGATAGGAGTTGACGGGTGTGTTCATTGGCTGAGTTGATGTGTAGGTGAAGGATTAGGTGGGTGAGGGCAATGGATTGTTCAGTTTGGAACTGGTATAGGGACTGATGGAAAGAAGGGATGATGAGACTTACCAAACAAAAGCGCTGGCAGGTCGATAGACACACTAACAAACACAAACATACACACAAAAATCTAGCTTTCGCAACCAACGGTTGCCTCGTCAGGAAAGAGGGAAGGAGAAGGAAAGACAAAAGGATATGGGTTTTAAGGGAGAGGGTAAGGAGTCATTCCAATCCCGGGAGCGGAAAGACTTACCTTAGGGGGAAAAAAGGACAGGTATACACTCGCACACACACACATATCCATCCGCATATACACAGACACAAGCAGACATTTGTAAAGGCAAAGAGTTTGGGCAGAGATGTCAGTCGGGACGGAAGTACAGAGGCAAAGATGATGTTGAAAGACAGGTGAGGTATGAGCGGCGGCAGATTGAAATTAGAAATTAGCGGAGATTGAGGCCTGGCGGATAGCGAGAAGAGAGGATATGCTGAAGGGCAAGTTCCCATCTCCGGAGTTCGGACAGGTTGGTGTTAGTGGGAAGTATCCAGATAACCCGGATGGTGTAACACTGTGCCAAGATGAGTGGCCATGCACCAAGGCATGTTTAGCCACAGGGTGATACTCATTACCAACAAACACTGTCTGCCTGTGTCCATTCATGCGAATGGACAGTTTGTTGCTGGTCATTCCCACATAGAACGCTTCACAGTGTAGGCAGGTCAGTTGGTAAATCACGTGGGTGCTTTCACACGTGGCTCTGCCTTTGATCGTGTACACCTTCCGGGTTACAGGACTGGAATAGGTGGTGGTGGGAGGGTGCATGGGACAGGTTTTACACCGAGGGCGGTTAGAGGGGTAGGAGCCAGAGGGTAGGGAAGGTGGTTTGGGGATTTCATGGGGATGAACTAAGAGGTTACGAAGGTTAGGTGGACGGCGGAAAGACACTCTTGGTGGAGTGGGGAGGATTTCATGAAGGATGGATCTCATTTCAGGGCAGGATTTGAGGAAGTCGTATCCCTGCTGGAGAGTCACATTCAGAATCTGATCCAGTCCCGGAAAGTATCCTGTCACAAGTGGGGCACTTTTGGGGTTCTTCTGTGGAAGGTTCCGGGTTTGAGGAGATGAGGAAGTGGCTCTGGTTATTTGCTTCTGTACCAGGTCGGGAGGGTAGTTACGGGATGCAAAAGCTGTTTTCAGGTTGTTGGTGTAATGATTCAAGGATTCCGGACTGGAGCAGATTCGTTTGCCACGAAGACCTAGGCTGTAGGGAAGGGACCGTTTGATGTGGAATGGGTGGCAGCTGTCATAATGGAGGTACTGTTGCTTGTTGGTGGGTTTGATGTGGACGGACGTGTGAAGCTGGCCATTGGACAGGTGGAGGTCAACGTCAAGGAAAGTGGCATGGGATTTAGAGTAGGACCAGGTGAATCTGATGGAACCAAAGGAGTTGAGGTTGGAGAGGAAATTCTGGAGTTCTTCTTCACTGTGAGTCCAGATCATGAAAATGTCATCAATAAATCTGTACCAAACTTTAGGTTGGCAGGCCTGGGTAACCAAGAAGGCTTCCTCTAAGCGACCCATGAATAGGTTGGCGTACGAGGGGGCCATCCTGGTACCCATGGCTGTTCCCTTTAATTGTTGGTATGTCTGGCCTTCAAAAGTGAAGAAGTTGTGGGTCAGGATGAAGCTGGCTAAGGTAATGAGGAAAGAGGTTTTAGGTAGGGCGGCAGGTGATCGGCGTGAAAGGAAGTGCTCCATCGCAGCAAGGCCCTGGACATGCGGAATATTTGTGTATAAGGAAGTGGCATCAATGGTTAGTTTCCGGGGGTAACAGACTGGGTAGGGATTCCAGGCGTTCGAGAAAGTGGTTGGTGTCTTTGATGAAGGATGGGAGACTGCATGTAATGGGTTGAAGGTGTTGATCTACGTAGGCAGAGATGCGTTCTGTGGGAGCTTGGTAACCAGCTACAATGGGACGTCCGGGATGATTGTGTTTGTGAATTTTGGGAAGAAGGTAGAAGGTAGGGGTGCGGGGTGTTGGTGGGGTCAGGAGGTTGATGGAGTCAGGTGAAAGGTTTTGTAGGGGGCCTAAGGTCCTGAGGATTCCTTGAAGCTCCGCCTGGACATCAGGAATGGGATTACCATGGCAAACTTTGTAAGTAGTGTTGTCTGAAAGCTGACGCAGTCCCTCAGCCACGTACTCCCGACGATCAAGTACCACAGTCGTGGAACCCTTGTCCGCCGGAAGAATGACGATGGATTGGTCAGCCTTCAGATCACGGATAGCCTGGGCTTCAGCAGTGGTGATGTTGGGAGTAGGATTAAGGTTTTTTAAGAAGGATTGAGAGGCAAGGCTGGAAGTCAGAAATTCCTGGAAGGTTAGGAGAGGGTGATTTTGAGGAAGAGGAGGTGGGTCCCGCTGTGACGGAGGACGGAACTGTTCCAGGCATGGTTCAATTTGGATAGTATCTTGGGGAGTTGGATCATTAGGAGTAGGATTAGGATCATTTTTCATCGTGGCAAAGTGATATTTCCAGCAGAGAGTACGGGTGTAGACAGTAAATCTTTGACAAGGGCTGTTTGGTTAAATCTGGGAGTGGGGCTGAAGGTGAGGCCTTTGGATAGGACAGAGGTTTCGGATTGGGAGAGAGGTTTGGAGGAGAGGTTAACTACTGAATTGGGGTGTTGTGGTTCCAGATTGTGTTGATTGGAATTTTGAGGTTTTGGAGGGAGTGGAGCTGGAAGTGGGAGATTGAGTAGATGGGAGAGACTAGGTTTGTGTGCAATGAGAGGAGGTTGAGGTTTGCTGGAATGGTTGTGAAGGGTGAGTGAGTTGCCTTTCCGGAGGTGGGAAACCAGGAGATTGGATAGTTTTTTAAGGTGGAGGGTGGCATGCTGTTCTAATTTGCGGTTGGCCTGTAGGAGGATGCTCTGAACAACCGGTGTGGATGTGGGAGAGGAAAGATTGAGGACTTTTATTAGGGACAGGAGTTGATGGGTGTGTTGATTGGCTGAGTGGATGTGTAGGTGAAGGATTAGGTGGGTGAGGGCAATGGATTGTTCGGTTTGGAACTGGTATAGGGACTGATGGAAAGAAGGGTTGCAGCCAGAGATGGGAACTTTAAGTGTGAGGCCTTTGGGGGTGATGCCAAATGTCAGACAAGCCTGAGAAAATAAAATATGGGAGTGTAATCTGGCTAGGGCGAAGGCATGTTTGCGGAGGGAATGTAAATAAAACTTAATGGGGTCGTTGTGGAGGTGTTGTGAGGGTGACATGGTACTAGAAGGTAGAAAGTGGAACACGAGGCTGAAATGAAAATGAAAATAAATATAAAAATATATGGGGAGAGATAAAAGTAAAACTAGAAATCAAATGGAGATCTGGTGTGAAAAAAGGTGAAAAAGGGTTGGTTAGAGCTGGGCTATGTTGATCCTATGGTGAACTTGTGTAGGTAGATAATGATGTGCATAAAGGTTAGGTGGTTGTGTTGCCGCCAAAACACGTTAAAGGGTGGAGAAATACGGGAAAATTTCGAAAAAACTACGTGAGGATGTATTAAAAGGGTGGTTTGGTGGTGGCAGATTATGGAAATCAAGCTAACAATTGTCTGATGAAGAAATAATGACGTTAAAACCTGTGGGAAGCGGCTAAAAATGATCGATGATGTGAGAAAAACGGAAATGGAAATAAAGCAAAAGATATTAAAACTGGCCGAAAAGGTTGTTTAATAGCTGAAAGGAACTGTTTGTGAACTGGAAACGGCAGATTTTATAGCAGCGGTAGTGTTGAAAGCGGAAAAAAATTTTTGGTTATGGTTTGGAAGTGGGTTACGTATTATTGAGTATATATCGGCGGGATAAAATTGTATACTGGATTACGGTAAAAAAGGAGAAGGTGAATAGAAAGTAAAACTGCTGGCAAAAACAGAAGGAGGAAATAAGATGACAGAAAAGACTACGAAATGTAACAGTGACAATAACAATAACAATAACAAACGTGATTGTTGGGTTCAAATTAATGATATGAATATAATAGAGGGAAACATTCCACGTAGGAAAAATATATTTAAAAAGAAAGATGATGAGACTTACCAAACAAAAGCGCTGGCAGGTCGATAGACACACTAACAAACACAAACATACACACAAAAATCTAGCTTTCGCAACCAACGGTTGCCTCGTCAGGAAAGAGGGAAGGAGAAGGAAAGACAAAAGGATATGGGTTTTAAGGGAGAGGGTAAGGAGTCATTCCAATCCCGGGAGCGGAAAGACTTACCTTAGGGGGAAAAAAGGACAGGTATACACTCGCACACACACACATATCCATCCGCATATACACAGACACAAGCAGACATTTGTAAAGGCAAAGAGTTTGGGCAGAGATGTCAGTCGGGACGGAAGTACAGAGGCAAAGATGATGTTGAAAGACAGGTGAGGTATGAGCGGCGGCAGATTGAAATTAGAAATTAGCGGAGATTGAGGCCTGGCGGATAGCGAGAAGAGAGGATATGCTGAAGGGCAAGTTCCCATCTCCGGAGTTCGGACAGGTTGGTGTTAGTGGGAAGTATCCAGATAACCCGGACGGTGTAACACTGTGCCAAGATGTGCTGGCCGTGCACCAAGGCATGTTTAGCCACAGGGTGATCCTCATTACCAACAAACACTGTCTGCCTGTGTCCATTCATGCGAATGGACAGTTTGTTGCTGGTCATTCCCACATAGAACGCTTCACAGTGTAGGCAGGTCAGTTTGTTGCTGGTCATTCCCACATGGAACGCTTCACAGTGTAGGCAGGTCCTTTCCCGCCAAACCATTGATGCCACTTCCTTATACACAAATATTCCGCATGTCCAGGGCCTCGCTGCGATGGAGCACTTCCTTTCACGCCGATCACCTGCCGCCCTACCTAAAACCTCTTTCCTCATTACCTTAGCCAGCTTCATCCTGACCCACAACTTCTTCACTTTTGAAGGCCAGACATACCAACAATTAAAGGGAACAGCCATGGGTACCAGGATGGCCCCCTCGTACGCCAACCTATTCATGGGTCGCTTAGAGGAAGCCTTCTTGGTTACCCAGGCCTGCCAACCCAAAGTTTGGTACAGATTTATTGATGACATTTTCATGATCTGGACTCACAGTGAAGAAGAACTCCAGAATTTCCTCTCCAACCTCAACTCCTTTGGTTCCATCAGATTCACCTGGTCCTACTCTAAATCCCATGCCACTTTCCTTGACGTTGACCTCCACCTGTCCAATGGCCAGCTTCACACGTCCGTCCACATCAAACCCACCAACAAGCAACAGTACCTCCATTATGACAGCTGCCACCCATTCCACATCAAACGGTCCCTTCCCTACAGCCTTGGTCTTCGTGGCAAACGAATCTGCTCCAGTCCGGAATCCTTGAATCATTACACCAACAACCTGAAAACAGCTTTTGCATCACGTAACTACCCTCCCGACCTGGTACAGAAGCAAATAACCAGAGCCACTTCCTCATCTCCTCAAACCCGGAACCTTCCACAGAAGAACCCCAAAAGTGCCCCACTTGTGACAGGATACTTTCCGGGACTGGATCAGATTCTGAATGTGACTCTCCAGCAGGGATACGACTTCCTCAAATCCTGCCCTGAAATGAGATCCATCCTTCATGAAATCCTCCCCACTCCACCAAGAGTGTCTTTCCGCCGTCCGCCTAACCTTCGTAACCTCTTAGTTCATCCCCATGAAATCCCCAAACCACCTTCCCTACCCTCTGGCTCCTACCCTTGTAACCGCCCTCGGTGTAAAACCTGTCCCATGCACCCTCCCACCACCACCTATTCCAGTCCTGTAACCCGGAAGGTGTACACGATCAAAGGCAGAGCCACGTGTGAAAGCACCCACGTGATTTACCAACTGACCTGCCTACACTGTGAAGCGTTCTATGTGGGAATGACCAGCAACAAACTGTCCATTCGCATGAATGGACACAGGCAGACAGTGTTTGTTGGTAATGAGGATCACCCTGTGGCTAAACATGCCTTGGTACATGGCCAGCACATCTTGGCACAGTGTTACACCGTCCGGGTTATCTGGATACTTCCCACTAACACCAACCTGTCCGAACTCCGGAGATGGGAACTTGCCCTTCAGCATATCCTCTCTTCTCGCTATCCGCCAGGCCTCAATCTCCGCTAATTTCTAATTTGGTGGAGTGGGGAGGATTTCGTGAAGGATGGATCTCATTTCAGGGCAGGATTTGAGGAAGTCGTATCCCTGCTGGAGAGCCCCATTCAGAATCTGATCCAGTCCCGGAAAGTATTCTGTCACAAGTGGGGCACTTTTGGGGTTCTTCTGTGGGAGGTTCCGGGTTTGAGGAGATGAGGAAGTGGCTCTGGTTATTTGCTTCTGTACCAGGTCGGGAGGGTAGTTACGGGATGCGAAAGCTGTTTTCAGGTTGTTGGTGTAATGATTCAAGGATTCCGGACTGGAGCAGATTCGTTTGCCACGAAGACCTAGGCTGTAGGGAAGGGACCGTTTGATGTGGAATGGGTGGCAGCTGTCATAATGGAGGTACTGTTGCTTGTTGGTGGGTTTGATGTGGACGGACGTGTGAAGCTGGCCATTGGACAGGTGGAGGTCAACTTCAAGGAAAGTGGCATGGGATTTAGAGTAGGACCAGGTGAATCTGATGGAACCAAAGGAGTTGAGGTTGGAGAGGAAATTCTGGAGTTCTTCTTCACTGTGAGTCCAGATCATGAAAATGTCATCAATAAATCTGTACCAAACTTTGGGTTGGCAGGCCTGGGTAACCAAGAAGGCTTCCTCTAAGCGACCCATGAATAGGTTGGTGTACGAGGGGGCCATCCTGGTACCCATGGCTGTTCCCTTTAGCTGTTGGTATGTCTGGGCTTCGAAAGTGAAGAAGTTGTGGGTCAGGATGAAGCTGGCTAAGGTAATGAGGAAAGAGGTTTTAGGTAGAGTGGCAGGTGATCAGCATGAAAGGAAGTGCTCCACCGCAGCGAGGCCCTGGACATGCGGAATATTTGTGTATAAGGAAGTGGCATCAATGGTTACAAGGATGGTTTCCGGGGGTAACAGACTGGGTAGGGATATATATAGAGGGAAACATTCCCAAGAAGGTACATCAAATGGAGATGCAAAGGAAATGACCAAGAGGAAGACCAAGGGATAGATCACTGAGAGGTGTGCAGGAATGTAGAAAAAAGAGGTGAGGACAGGAACAACTAAACACAGAAAGATGGTGAGGCTTATGTTCCAAACAGACCAAGCAGGGGCTGGAAACTGTTCGAGATGATGATGCTGATAAGTTCCCTATAAAATTTCGAGCTTTTGAGAACTATCTAGCTTTTGAGAACTATCATTGTCAGCATTAATAAGATTAAAAATTTTCAGCTGTTGTGGAAAATTCGGACAATTTTGTAAAGTCCAGAAGCAAATATAAGGGCCAGTCAAATGAAAACGAGGTGGGAGGTGGGGGGAAGTAAGTACACTACTTGTTATTTCAAACATAATCATCATATCTGTTAATACATTTATCCAACTGTGAGACAAGATGGTCAGTGACTTAATGGAAAAATATTTGTGGTTGCTATGGAAACATGATTGCAGCCAGGCATGTAAATTTTATTCAAAGTACATCGATAAACACAAATGTCTTTTTTCAGGGCTACAAAAATATGGAAATCACATGGGGAGAGTTCAAGACTTAATGGAGTATGCATAATGACTTCCCAGTGAAACTTTTGCAGCATAGCTGAAACAACCTTGGCTACATACGGATAGACCAATGCAGCCTCTATAGAGTCCCAATCTCTCTCCACCCAATTTCCAAATTTTTGGAGCTCTGAAGTAAGACATCTCTGGTTTCATCTGCTTTTGACGAAGAGGTGCACACCTGGGTACAATCGTGGTTCTCCATGCAACTGCAAACATTTCTCCAATACAGAAATGACCACATTGTTCCACTCACTCCGTCTTCAGGCCACGAGAGGCCTACCGGGACCATCCGGCCGCTATGTCATCCTCAGTGGAGGATGGTATTCTTGACCGAAGCCGCTACTATTCGGTCGAGTAGCTCATCAATTGGCATCACGAGGCTGAATGCGCCCCCAGAAATGGCAACAGTGCATAGCCGCCTGGATGGTCACCCAACCAAGTGCCGACCACGCCTGACAGCGCTTAAATTCGGTGATCTCACGGGAACCGGTGTATCCACTGCGGCAAGGCCATTGACACATTGTTCCACAGAGGAATAAATTACTTTTGAATTAATTGGCAATTACTTCTGAAACAATAAACAGTTTACTCACTTTTTCTCTATCTGTGTCATTTTCATTTGACTATCCCCTATATGTTGAAGCTCTAATTAAGCATCCTATTATCACACTGCCACTGACTCAGGTTTACACATAAAACACACATTACAAAGATACCTCCAACAAATTACATTAAGGGTTTTGTTAAAGAGAATACAGAGAATGTATATGATAAAACATGAAATCCAAATACTTCTAATTTCTTCATAATGGCTGAGATAACTGGCTCAAGCATGGAGGTAGAAATGGTAATACTGAATAAACTACAGAAAAAATGGAAGTGTCTTGCACTGTCTTCATTAAAATTGTAAAGACAACTTTTCTTTCAGCAGACACATAATACTCCCAATAACTCAGATACATTTTATAATTTATCTACATTTCCGCATCTGTAATGTATCACTATACCTGCTAAAATTGATATGCCTTTGAAACCAAAGTACAGAAGAGCCAGCTTAACATATTATACCATTTAAAATTTCCAAATTGTGACTATTCATAACATTCAGAATTTTTGACAGTGCTTTAATTCTCTTAAGCTATGCTCTAAAATATGGTTATCATATGGAAGATTCTTTTTCCAATTTGAGAAACTTTAACACTATTTTCTAAGCCTGGGAAATGTGCAACTGTAATACAATTCTTTTCCATCAACTCTGTTGAACAGTGTTTCATATCTGGAACAGCAGTAACTGCAAAACTCACCCTTAGTATTCTCATACTATTACCTACTCCATTTGTGTAACTGCCATGATATACTTTACCAAAGTTATAGCCATCTGAGCAAACAGTGCTTTGTGCCCTACCCAACCTTGTCTGTTATCATGATCATAAGAAAACTGTCAGGAAGCACAAATTGACACTGGCATAAAAAAATACTTTTCTTTTTTTTTTTTTAAATACAAAAACCCTCCACCACCAGAATCATCAGATAAATGTATTACCTGTTAAATACCACCATAAGTGTGCACCCAATTTTACCCTATCCATTGGATTTCTGTTCATCCCAGATCCTGAGTGACTATTTTATCTAAATCCTTCATTACACAGACTGAGCATACTGCCTTAGGAAAGCACAATTATTATTTTGTAATTTTTTTTATTGTGTGTTCCAGCTTCAATTCATGCAAATGGTATCATTACAGGTTTTGACTTATTCCAAGCCATCAACAGATGATATGAATATATTACATAACAACAGCTCATGAGCACTCACAATATACCAGTCCCAACAAATAGAGCACAGATATGTTTACACTGTGAGCACCTCACCACGCCTCTTCAGATGGCTTGTTACTGAGTAATATACTCATAACATCTGAAGATGACTTGGTGGTAAGTTGAAAGCAGCGACGACACCATGTGTGTGATTTGAGTTTGAAATGCATAACTGAAAAAAATAAATGTAATGTAACATTTTCTATGTATGATTTCCTTATTTTTCAGTGGGATTCAGAAAGCTTTTCATTTTTCTGTGTAAGTTTGTTGCTACTTTTCTAATTGATATGTAAGACATATTTTTTGTTTAACATTATTTACACTCACTATTGGAAATCACGCACACTCACTTTATAGCAATATAATAGTATAATTAGAGTACCTTTGCAGGAATCTCAGGTACAAAAGTGTAGCCATGAACAATGACAGGTTCCTCTGTTCGTCCATTCCAGAAATCAAGCTCAACACATCGACATCCAGCCAGTAAGCACTGTCTGTACATTTCCACAGCTGATTTCCCAGTCAACTGATGACCTAAAACACAAGATAACTGGAAAAAATGTAATTTTAACATGACAAAATACCTAATTTTTCTAAAGTTAGATGTTGTGACCTGTCCAAAGCCTTCGACACAGTAAATCATGACCTGCTTCTCCAAAAATTGGCACGCTATGGTTTTCAAGGCAAATCTCTTAGCTGGATGTCATCATACTTGGCAAACAGAAAACAAAGAGTACTTATTAACATCAACGGCAAGAAATTTCTCTCTGGCTGGAAAAACACTCAATTAGGTGTTCCACAAGGCTCAATATTAGGGCCACTGCTTTTTCTATATTATATTAATGATATGCCATGTCAGGTTCAGTCTGATACTATCCTCTATGCGGATGACTCAACAGCTGTAGTCTGTTGTAAAAATGAGGTAGACCTAATTCGTCATATTGAACAAACACTTGGGGAAGTGGAGGCATGGGTCAAAAACAATAACTTGACATTAAATATTACAAAAACAGAAATTGTTCATTTTACCACAAAACAATCTGCACAGTCTATAAGTGAAATAAGGTATATGGACAAAAAATTAGAGACTGCAGACTGTGTCAAATTCCTTGGCGTGTTAGTCAATAAAAACCTGTTATGGAGTTGCCATGTGGACAACATACTGGGTCGACTGAATAGCCTTGTATATATTATGAATATCTTGTATAGTATTACTGATTTAGCTGTAAGAAAAACTGTATATAATGCATATTTTGTTTCAGTCATTAGGTATAGTATAATTTTCTGGGGGTCTGAAAAAACAAATTTACTTAGAGCTTTTAGACTACAAAAAAGAATCATCCGAGCAATGGTGGGAGCAAAACCAAAGCAACACTGCAAACCTTTATTTGTAAAACTGGATCTAATGAGCATTCCAAGCATATACATCTATGAAACTCTCACTTTCACAAAAAGAAACCCACAACTTTTTGAGGGCAACTTCTTCTTGCATCAATATGATACAAGACATAGAACAAGCTACATGTTACCTACCCACCGTTTAAAATCATATGAAAAAACCCCATACTATATGGGCATGAAATTTGTAAATAAAATATGGAAAGATATGGATGACCCAAATGTAAAAGGCACCAAAAGAGACCTGGAAAAATATCTGAAAGATAAATGTTACTATAGTGTAGAAGATTTCATGAATGGTAACAATGCATTATAATTGCAATTAAAATACCTCTTTGAAGATGTTACACCATGTATATTATTAGTTTATTGTCTATTTTTAGTATTGTTATATATAGTGTAAAAACTGACAAGTCACCTATGTCACAATCTTTGATTGTATAAGGCATGTTATGTGATAATAAAAATTGAATTGAATTGAATTGAATAGGAAAAGGACACAGCCAGCCTGGGCAATGTATGCGATGGGGAAGCGGAAGGTAAGGGGAAAAATGTGGGAGACGGTGGACAGAAAAGGGTATTTAAGAGCCCCCCCCCCCCCCCCCCCCCCACACACACACACACGAGAATCTTGATGTGATCAAATATTCATATCAGATTTGTATATTTACAGTTGAGTCTTTCTTTCTCAAAAACTTATTTCATCTACACTAATTTTCTGGCAATTTTCTCATTTTCTCTGGAGGAGAGCTACTACCTCTTGAAAAAGTGGTTGTGGCATCTCATGTGTGTCTACATGATGTGTGTTCAAAAGGTAATGGGAATTTTGTAATTTCACATGTTGTATTAATATGATATGTGCTATTTTTTATTTGTTGTGATGGCTAACATGCCTGAAAAAAATATCTGTAGAGTATTAGCCACATCATGTCTGTCAAAAATGTTAGATGTGTTTTGGTCAGTATCAGAGAATATTTATTTTGCATACATGTGGATTGGAGAATAAGTAGTAAATTTTGCTATAAGAACAGAATAAAATGCAGCAAATTTTTGGAAATGTCAAATATTAATTTCAGTGAGTTTACAAGTGGTGTAACAATTTTGAAAAAGGCCACAAAGTTGTTGAACGTGACGAGCACCCTGCACATCTCAGAACATCATCAACCAATGACACCATGGGAAAAATGAAGGAAATGTTTATGAATGATTCTTCTTCTTGAATAAAAAATGGCCAATCTTTTATGTATAATAAGAAAAGAGTGGAAACAGTATTAGTTCATGTAGTAGACTCATACTGACTCTTCAGCACTCTGAAGATCTGTTTTTGTTCTGTATACTCTTAATGTCACACACTGCATTCTTTTAATTAGAGTGAAGAGAGACCCTTTTGGAAACTAAACTGAGGCTGACTAAGAATTTTATTTTGGAATAGGCATGTTATTGTTCTTGCACACATAATATTTACATGTAGCTCTGACAAGAAGAGAAACAATGAGACATCCATCAAAGCACCAAGAAGATGTGGTTGGAGACTTGCCATATGGTAAGCCTACCCTCACCCATGGTTTTGGGTGACTTTCCAAAAATCTACCCCTTTTCCTATACCTCTCCAGTCCTTTTCCTTCACCCTTCTTACTTCCTCCTCAGTTCTTTTGCCTGAAGAAGGAGCCACTGGCTCTGAAAGCTTGCCAATTAAACCATCTTTTATGTGTGTGTTCTGCCACCACTTGGTGAGTAGATTTTTTATCTGTCCAATTAAATAATATCCAGAATCGTGGAGCATTCAGAGATAACACTTGCCCAATGTTTGACTCCAAGGGAAGGGGAGTGCAGGCATACTCATCATCATATTTCAGATATCTACACTCCTGGAAATTGAAATAAGAACACCGTGAATTCATTGTCCCAGGAAGGGGAAACTTTATTGACACATTCCTGGGGTCAGATACATCACATGATCACACTGACAGAACCACAGGCACATAGACACAGGCAACAGAGCATGCACAATGTCGGCAATAGTACAGTGTATATCCACCTTTCGCAGCAATGCAGGCTGCTATTCTCCCATGGAGACGATCGTAGAGATGCTGGATGTAGTCCTGTGGAACGGCTTGCCATGCCATTTCCACCTGGCGCCTCAGTTGGACCAGCGTTCGTGCTGGACGTGCAGACCACGTGAGACGACGCTTCATCCAGTCCCAAACATGCTCAATGGGGGACAGATCCGGAGATTTTGCTGGCCAGGGTAGTTGACTTACACCTTCTAGAGCACGTTGGGTGGCACGGGATACATGCGGACGTGCATTGTCCTGTTGGAACAGCAAGTTCCCTTGCCGGTCTAGGAATGGTGGAACGATGGGTTCGATGACGGTTTGGATGTACCGTGCACTATTCAGTGTCCCCTCGACGATCACCAGTGGTGTACGGCCAGTGTAGGAGATCGCTCCCCACACCATGATGCCGGGTGTTGGCCCTGTGTGCCTCGGTCGTATGCAGTCCTGATTGTGGCGCTCACCTGCACGGCGCCAAACACGCATACGACCATCATTGGCACCAAGGCAGAAGCGACTCTCATCGCTGAAGACGACATGTCTCCATTCGTCCCTCCATTCACGCCTGTCGCGACACCACTGGAGGCGGGCTGCACGATGTTGGGGCGTGAGCGGAAGACGGCCTAACGGTGTGCGGGACCGTAGCCCAGCTTCTTGGAGACAGTTGCGAATGGTCCTCGCCGATACCCCAGGAGCAACAGTGTCCCTAATTTGCTGGGAAGTGGCGGTGCGGTCCCCTACGGCACTGCGTAGGATCCTACGGTCTTGGCGTGCATCCGTGCGTCGCTGCGGTCCGGTCCCAGGTCGACGGGCACGTGCACCTTCTGCCGACCACTGGCGACAACATCGATGTACTGTGGAGACCTCACGCCCCACGTGTTGAGCAATTCGGCGGTACGTCCACCCGGCCTCCCTCATGCCCACTATACACCCTCGCTCAAAGTCCGTCAACTGCACATACGGTTCACGTCCATGCTGTCGCGGCATGCTACCAGTGTTAAAGACTGCGATGGAGCTCCATATGCCACGGCAAACTGGCTGACACTGACGGCGGCAGTGCACAAATGCTGCGCAGCTAGCGCCATTCGACGGCCAACACCGCGGTTCCTGGTGTGTCCGCTGTGCCGTGCGTGTGATCATTGCTTGTACAGCCCTCTCGCAGTGTCCGGAGCAAGTATGGTGGGTCTGACACACTGGTGTCAATGTGTTCTTTTTTCCATTTCCAGGAGTGTATATCTGACTGCTGTAAGGGAGGATGGCCATATTGTGCACTAAGTGTGCCATAACCCTTTCATAACTGTGCCTAATCATCTGCAAACGACTATTGGAATCCCAGCAACACTGTATGTATCCCACACCAGTGTCAAGAGACAAGTAGCATCTAGACTAGGGAACTACTGTCCCATGTGTAGGCTGCTGTTAACACATCACAAATGGCTGTGTCTAAAGTGGTGCTATGACCCGGAAGCATGGACTGCCAATGAATGGTGTCACATTGTGTTCAGTGCTAAATCACAGTTCTGCACTACATTGGATGATCATTGTTGGTGACTATGGCACCAGCCTGAGAAGAGGTCCCTTTTTTCCCATGTTCTGAAGAGTCACAGCAGTGTTACTCCTGGCATATAGTGTGGGGAGCCATCAGGTAACAGCAGGTAGTGATTGAAGTAACTTTGATGGCACAATGGTATATCACAGACATCCTTCCATTCTTCATCCACAAAAAAGAATAGGCAACCTTGGCTGCAAGTACAGTTATTGTGGGACATTCTGTACTCTTGCCAGTAGTCCTTAAGTGTTTTTACCCAGTGGATGTGTCCTGTAAACTTTATTGAATGGCATACCATGTTTGGTGATTGCCGGGCTTTCTGTACACTTGCCAGTAGTCCTCAAGTGTTTTTTATGAAGTCTGATGATGCTCCTGTGACAGTGAAATGTATCACAAATTAAATAACTAAAAAACCATTTTTCAACCAAGACTGTCTATCCTTTCTTGAACATCTCAAGAAGTTGCTGTACCTTTAGCCAAAATATGGAGTGGTGTGGTTTTCATCCTTCATCCCCATGTCTCAATTCTTGTGTGACTGTTTTGTGGTGCCATTATTCAACATGACAATGATTGTCCATGAATGGTATGTCTCTATGAACTGTCTGCATGATGTTGAGGTATTATACTCTGGGGATATCAAGAAACTGACAAAAATGCACAAAAACATGTCGACTGGATGGAAACAGAAAACCTCTTACCTATCCAAAAGACAAGGAAACCTTCTTTTGTGGCCAATGAAACAAGGCTTATATATCTTACTTAAGCTTTATCACACAGTCTCCAAGCATGCCAATGAGGTGCACCACAGAATCCTAACCAGATTTCCCAATAGTCAGCATCATCCAATAATTCTCCAGACAGCATTGTTCATACCCATCTTCCTCTCCTGTCCAAAACTAAGATAGAATTTCAAAGAAGTCAAATCATCTGAATTTCGCAAACAAATGCCAATAAAAATGGATAAAACTATTTTCCAATAACTACTACAGTTCCATTGGAATACTGATAAGTGCAGCAAAATGATGCATACTAGGAGGTTGCTGCAAAGAATACATTCCTGGCTGGAATGTGGACAGTGGCGATCCTAATACTGTCACTTGACAAGAGACGAACTCTCAAAAGTAAAGAAACTGTCAGCTCCACAAACATCTGAGTTTTCGAACACATTTCAATTGAAAGAGGCCACACACATTACAAAGAACATGAAATCTAGAAAGGCAGCAGGTGTTAATGGTATCTATCCTGAGTTTCTGTAGCACTGTGATACTGTTACTGCCAAATTGCTGAACACTTTCCTTTCATACATCTTAGAGACAGGTCATCTACCACCTCTTTTTCAGAAAATTAAGATAACTCCTACACTACAGCCAAAAAAAGTTTCCTCAAAAGCACCACCCCATTGTCCTTCATAGTGTACCAGTCAAGCTCCTGGAGAAACTTGTTCATAACAGAATCTGCTCAGCTATCAACAAACACATTTCTAAACAGCAAGCTGATTTTAGTCCAGAAAGAGTATGTAAGGAAAAGGTGCTAACAATAGTAACTTATATCAAAACTTGCTTTCAGAAGCAGAAAATAATCATGGAGGTGTTCTCAGAGCTAACTGCATCCTATGATACTGTCTAGCATGACAGACTTCTGCTCAAAGTCATCAGTATTATTCCATGTCAGAAACTAACCACTCTAATTGGCAACAGATACTGCCAGATGTTTATAGAGAACTCTAGAAGTTGAGTTCATAAAATAAAAGAGGGTATCCAACAAAATTCTGTATTTATTTCACAACTTTTTAATTTGTAAACACAAGACCTTCAAAACAAAGTCTATCAAATTTATTTATGCTGACAATATTACTTTGATTGCTCCTAATCAAAGCTTTAGGGAAGCAGAAGCAACACTAACATCAGATCTGAAGATGTTGGATGAATACTTCTGTACTAATAATAAAATTCTAAAACTGCCATGTTCTCTGTTTGTACATGCTAATTTCCAAAACTAAAAGATGAATTTTCATGGGGTTTACACAGATAACTTGAGCATAGCTTGGGGAAACAAATACTCTTTATTTCATCAAATTCGGATCACGAGATAAAATATATTGTGATCTAAAGTTTCATCCAAAGCCATTATTTATGTCTGTTTGAACATGCTAATCTCCAAAAGTACCAGATGAATTTTCATGGGGTTATCACAGGTAACTTGACTGTATCTTGGGGTAACACATAGGCTTCATTTATTCAAAACTGAATCACAGAAAAAAAATCATGACTTAAATTTTCATCTAAAACATCATTTCTGTCTGTTTGAACACACTAATTTCCAAAACTAGCACATGAATTTTCATGGGGTTATCACAGGTAACTTGGGCAAACATACAAGCTTTATTTAACAAGGATTGGATCACAGAAGACAATGATAATGTTATTTAACAGAATATGCACACCAAAACACCTGGATGCTGAAATAAAACATCTGAAGCAGGCTTTTGAGAAAAATGGCTACCCAGGGGAAAAGGTACAGAGGATTTTATGACCAAGGCACAGAAGACTGAAGGACAAGGATGAACCACAATGACGGAGAAATACAGTTTCTCTCCCTTTTTTTTTTAAAAAAAAGTAACAGACCAAATCAGTAAGATTTTACAGAAAGATGACATCAGACTGGTCTTTAGATCAACAAAGAAAATAAATCAAGCACTTCAATCTGTGAAGGATAAATGCCCTCTTCTGTTGACATGCGGTGTATACAAAATTCGTGTACATGTGGTAAAGTTTATATTGGAACTACTAAGAAGAGTGTAAATACATGGCTAAAATAACACAAAAGCCTTTCCAACTAGAAAAATAGAGAAATCAGCTGTAGCAGAGCATGCTCTTCAGTCAGGAAACCACAAAGTGAAGTTTTCTGAAACAGAAATTTTATGTACAATGTCAAATTATTACCCATGACTATGTAGAGAAGCCATTGAAATTTATAAGCATCAGGATAGTTTAAATAGGAAAGAGGAGGCAGTGAAACTTAGCAACATATGGACAGTAGCTCTGCAGAATTGCTAGACAGTTTTATTCTTTGACAAGATGGCAATCAATAGTTAAGTTTTATCTCTGACAAGAATTACCTCTGCTCATCATGTGTTAGTTTGACCACAGCCCCCTTTCCTACAGAATTTATGTCACTCTCAAGACATCTGACCAGTCAGTCAGCAAGACTCAGTGGAGGAGCACCTCTGGGGATGTCCAGTGCAGACCTGGACAAAACATCAGGAACAGAAGAGTTTCTCAGACCACGACTTTACATCCAAAAAGGTTTACCAGCAGCTATGTCATCTGGTTGTGAAAGCTTCATTCTCTGAATGTTATATAAAGTTTTATCCAAAATCAAATGCTTAGCCTGGTAGTTTGGGTGTTTAATAATAACATTATTGTACACCTAAGAACCAATAGATGGTGCTGTTAGTTTTTTTAAATTCAATGACAAATCAATTTTCAGAAGCTTATATCAGTGACAGAATTAACCACTGCATTCTTATCTTTATGAATATATAAACAAACAGCAAATTTACTAGGCATGGATAATCACATTTACCAATGCCACATTGTGTATTTAAAACTTAATGACACTGCTTTGCCTCTTTCATGATGTTTTATTTATATCTGTTGCTAGCAAAAACATATTTATTAAGTTTCCTTGTAATTTGGGTGTCTACACATTACATTTTGCTTTAATTTTGTTTACAGACAAGTACTAGAAAATAGTCAAGTCTTTCTGAACAAACCAGAATGGCTAAAAGACTGAGGACTATGTGGTCTCAGGAATCCAGTAAAGACAGTGTGGCAAGATTTGCTGCGTTAACTCACTCTTTGGAAACTCTTCTTGAAAGTGAGCAGCAATGTAACTTTGATCAAGAGTGTCAAGCATTATCTCACTCATCAGAACCCTCCTCTCACAGAGTTACATCTCTCCAAAGTAACATCACAGAAGCAGTAATTCTGACAGAAAGTTCTGCAGGCGAGCATATTTCACTTTAAATTCATAGAATTCCTGGTGAGCTTATATTAGGCCATGACCTTAAACAAAGCACAAGACCAGTTGTTGTGTGTTGTGAGTGTGGACGTTAGTGTCAGTTGCTATTTGCTTACCTAGCTCTACATGGCTCTCTCATGTTACTAACACAAACAAGTTCTTCGTTCATCTCCCCCATCACACTACCTCAAACATTGTACACAAAGAAGCATTATGTGTCAAAAATTAATCCCACACATACAAAGTCTCAGGTACAGTTATAAATAAATACTGGGCAACACCACGTTTCTCAACCAGTCAAAAACAATTATCTTTGGCTTAATTACCAAAAGACTAATCATACCAACTTCCCACATATGTAATAAACAAATAAACAACAAACCTAACATGATATTTAAAGATCAGATTCACCAATGCTGCAACACTAAAAAAAAACCTAGATGTGACCATAGGCAGGTCATTAACATAGAAAACCCATCCCCAGAAAGTGGCAACTAAAATCAAAGCTTGCAACAATATCCTCCACAAGTTAACAGGAGCTGCCTGAAATGTCATTGCAGTAGTTCTCAGTTCTTTAACTCTTTCACACTCAGATGTAGAATGCTACTTTCCCACCATGCTAAACAGTACTCACACAATAATAATTGTCACACAGCTCAATCAATCAATGTACCTCATCTCATGGTGTATTCATCCTACAAACTTGTACTGGCATTGGTTCTTACTAATATTCCACCATCATCCATAAGATGATTTCATTCTTTGGTGAATGTATACACAAGAATAATAATAATAATTAAAGAAACAAAAAAAAAAAGGATTACCAATTCATTCTGATGTTTCATTATCAGAACCCCTAGCAACTGAGGTCCAGAAAACTATCTTAGCAAACAGCAATCAGTCTGTAAAACAGTCATTTCAACATGCAACAGGCCTGAAACGGTCAATGCCAGGAGCAAACTTCCTGTATGCAGCACCAGCTAATTAAAATTCCCTGAGTGCAACCAGCATGTTTTCATCTACCCCAATGAAATTGGATGTTAAACCTGGACTGTGCATATGTCTATGCACCCATTATGATCATGAGACTGTGTGCATCTGTGTATAATGTAAATAGTTGTCTAGTTCTTTCTCCTGTCTTCATATGATATATAAATAATATGCCCATAAGGTTTGTTATTAAAATGAGACAGGCTATATAACAGTATGGCACAGACATGGTTGTGCAGGTAGGTGTGTGCATAGAGATGCTCTCTATTGCGTATCAGGAATGAACAGCATGCATGTTCACTGTACCATTTGTCTGTTACACATGGTTGACATGAGATCAGTGAGTTGTTTGTGAATCTGACCTCACTCTGGAGAGCAAGAAAGAGGTACAGAGACATGTAGTGTGGTTTCTGACAGTGCAAGGAGTGTCAGGAAGTGAAATTAATGCCCGAATATCTGTGTAGGCTGAAGACAGTATATCATGTGCATTAGTGCTTGTGTGGAGTAAATGATTTTAAGAATGCAATATGTCACTGAAAGACAGCAGTCGGCCAGGACAAGCTCATTGTGTCAACAACTTTCTGGGGAGGGCAACCACAGCTTAGAGATGTGAATAACAACAAAAAACATTCAAACCTCAATAACCATTCAAATTACCATAAAAATTACATCAATTAAAAAAGTCAAGAATGATAAGGTGTTTCCAAAAGCCACATAGCTGTAAGAAGGTGCTTTATTTGCAACTTCCAGTTTCACATCAGTATAGACACATATGTGGTTTTATAATGATTATATTTTCATAATGCATATGGACAATTACAGAATACCAACATTCGGGAAGTTGCTCATGTTAAGAGTCAAACCACACTGGTGGCTTGTCATGATAAAATTGAGTTGTCTCAAAAGATGCTTGTTATAATTTTAAAATAATTTTAATGGGTATTGAATGTTGAGCATTTTTATTGTTATTAACAGTTACTTCTTTTGCCATTGCTGCAGTGGATCCTGCTGTCAGAAATGGCCAATGGCAGACAGTGGAAGACATTCAGCTAACGTTGGGCATCAATGTGGTACTGCTCATGCCATCAGAACAGAGCATCTGAAGTTCTGTAAAATCTATGTGCAGAGGGTTCCCCATAGCCTGACAGCGGAGAATGTTGACATCACTGCAGCACCTAGAATGATATCACGATGAAAAATATCATTTCCTGACCCATATTGTCAGGAGATGAAAGATGGCATCATAATTTTGAGCCAGAGAGAGTCAACAATGGAAGCACATGGATTCACTGCCACTGAGAAGACCCAAAGCAATGCATGCCAGCTCGGAGAAAGTCATGACAACCTCTTCCTATGACTATAAGAGCCCACTGCTCACTGACTTTCTAGAATACAGCATCACAGTTAACACAGAATGGTATGTGGACACTTTGCAAAAACCAAAGTGTACCATGAAGTCCAAACGGGACAGCATCATTCAGTTGCAGGATAATGCTTGCCCATATACTGTTGACGATGGTTCGATAACACTACATAAGTTCACATGAAAGCCCTTACACCATCCTCCATACAGTCCCGATCTCTTCCCATGCAATTTACATATTTTTGGAGCCATGAAGAATGACATTCATGGCCATCGATTTGCTTCAAGCAAAGAGATGCACCCCTGTGTACAATCATGGTTCCAAAGGCAACTGCAAACATTTTTCCTTGAAGGCACTCACCATTTTGTCTCAAATTGGGATAGATGTATTAAAAGATATGGTGTTACTTTGTAAATAATAAACAGTTTACTTACCCCCACCTGTCTCATTTTCATTTGACTACCCCTTAGATGTTTATGGTGGAAAGAGAGGGAACGGTCAAACTGCATGGATTTATTACTTCTGCTCTGTGTAAGTCATGATCAGATGCACATACTTTCTCTAGTGTTGTGTGTTCTGTCCAGTAACACATTTATAAGAGCTTATTGTCTAACTACAAACAACATTTTCCACTTCAACGTAAATCCATCATCACTGATGTAGCTAGAGAACACACACACACACACACACACACACACACACACACACATGTTCAGCTACAATGTGCTGGCTGAATACACAATGCCAGGACTCTGTGGGTTGGCTGCAGTGAGGGAATGTGTTGGGTAGAGTTGGAGAGGGGAGAAAGGAGGTAGTCAGCAAAAGGAAGGGTTGGGGAAGGGTTGCAAGTGCAGAGGACAGGAACACGACATCGGCACCTACACTGGGGAGTTTGTGCAACACACAATGATCAATACAAGGAGAAGTGATCTGGAGGGGTGTGACAGAACAGAGGAATGGGAGACTGTGGGTAAGAGGGTGTGCATTCAGGATGAGTGAATTTAGGGTTTTGAGGCAGACAGGTTATGAGGACAAAAGATGTGTTGCAAAGACAGTTGCCATTTACGTAGTTCAGAAAAGATGGTGTTGAGGGGAAGGATCTAGATAGCACAGGTTGTGAAGCAGCCATTGCAATTGAGTGTGCTGGGCTCAGCAGCATGTTTGCCACTGAATGGTTAACTCTGATTTTGGCCACAGTTTGGCAGCAGCCATTCATTCACGTGGACAGCTGGTTGGTGATCAGGCACACATAAAATGAAGTGCATATATTCCAGCAGAGCTGGTACATTTCATGGTTGCTTTCATAGTTGGCCGTGCCTCTAATGGGATAGTATAAGCCTATGATGAGGTTGGAGTAGTATGTGCTCGATGGGTGTATTAGATAGGTTTTAAACTGGCTCTTCCATATGGGTATGACCCATATAGCTAGGGGTTGGAAGTGGGTGTGGCATAAGGATGGAACAGGATATCGCATAGATTGGGTGGATATTGGGATACCACTTTAGAAGAGGGTTGGAAGGATTGTGGATAGGATGTTTCTCATTTCCATGCATGGTGATAAATAGTCAAAGCCACAGTGGAGGATACAGTATACCATTATGGTGCAGAATGATACTGGAGGAAGGAACAGATGCCCTTTGCAGCTGGTTCTCCTCATATGGTATGAGGATTAGGAGTGTGTGCTGATATGGTGAGGGGAATCTGTCTGTGGACAAGGTTTGGGGGGTAGGAGGGTTGTGCCTGTCTGTGAAGACATTAGTGAGATTTCAGCATACTGGGCAAGGGAATTATTGTCACTGCAGTGTGCTTTCCATGGACAGTCATACCATACCAAAACAATTTTTTGAGGTGGATGGGATGACAGCAATATAAAAACAGAATTTATAGCACATACAAAATAATTTTACATACTTGGTTGCAGTAACATGAACTCATAGCAAAGCTGCTCAAACTATTGAATATGAAGCAAGTTAAGCAAAAGCATACAATAATTAAATATATGGAACTTTCACATATTCTGTGCACACTTCAGTTGTAAAACATTTTGAAAGTCTCAAGTTTACGAGCAGTGGTGATGACAAAATGTGTGTGAAAAGATATCAGTCCATGTCCACAAATTGCTACATATGGGTGTAACAAATTTCTAAAGCAAGAGAAATTTAAAAACTTCCAAGGAAGAGGCAATAATATCTTCATTTTAACAAAGATTTCATAGAACATTAATTTGATGCTCCTCTTGGAATGTAATTTAGACACAGAATTATTTGATGGACTCACTTATCACTGGTCCTCTTTCCAGTCTATTTTAGACCAACAAAGTTTGCTAGAGCATGCAACTCTTTGTCATTAGCAGCTGTTTGAGTTCATTTTTTTAATTTTACTTATTTATTTGGCTCATATGATGTGATATCACACAGTGTGCTACAGACATCAGAAAAAGTATGTTAATATTAACATAGAGTAGATTATGGTTTACAATAAATTGCAACAGGTATATATACAGTTTGCTTCATTGAATAGTTCATGTGTTGCATTTAATCACAATCAGCACATTTACTGTTCTAGGTATTATTTTACAGAGAGCAAACAGTGATCCAGATTTACAAAGGTGAGTGTATTGTCTTCAAATAGACTTTATGCTTGTGGGGAGCTTATTAAACAGCTGGGGGCCTACATGGAATGCTTCCTTTTGACAAAAATGTATATTAATTATTTTTAACAATGAAAAATGGATTATTATTTCATTTGTGGCATGCTTCTTTATTTATGAATTCAACAGCAAACTAACAACATTTTAATTGCCACTTAACTCACCTGTCAGGTACGTATTGTGAGAGGAGTTGATAAAATAATGTGGAAGTGGTTGGTCCATATCATCTGACAAGTCTAGTTTTGAAGCTGATATAATCGGGTTGTCCTCACTCATTAGATATTGCAAAAATCCATCAAAACTCAGCTGCCCTGTTAACAAGAAAGAACCTTAAAATTTTTACGTTTACAGGTAATGAAATTCAATGTTACTGAACATAAGTAAGTAAAATGAATTAAGCAAAAAAAATTGCACCAGTTACATTTGTGATTGTAAATGTGTGGGTTTCCACAGGATGGAGGAGGCACAGTACCAAAAAAGCACAAGAAGACAAACGGCAGGATGAGAGAGGCAGAACAACAGACATGTAAATATCACATAATTTACCAATGTAAATATTAGCACTTGAGAATCAGAACAATTATTCAAAACATATCAGGTTGTGGATGTAAAAAATATAGCAGGTGCAATGTTTCATTATTTAAATTATAGATGACACAGTTGCAGGATTTTTAAAAACATCAATTATGATGAAGGAAATTAAGAAAATATCATGATAGCAAGAAAACTAAAGGGTTCACTAGAAAGAAATCAGCATCTAAATTTTTCAGAATTTGTTCTTAGTTATGCCACGGCCAGACTTGTTTTTACAGATACAATGAATTCTTAAGCAGCATTGGCAATCAATCCAAACCTATACCTACACTTCTTTCAGCAGCAGCAAGGAAAGTTGTTGTTGTTGTTGTGGTCTTCGGTCCAGAGACTGGTTTGATGCAGCTCTCCATGCTACTCTATCCTGTGCAACATTCTTCATCTCCCAGTACCTACTGCAACCTACATCCTTCTGAATCTGTTTAGTGTATTCGTCTATTGGTCTCCTTCTACGCTGCCCTCCAATTGGTGATCCCTTTTATGCCTCAGAATATGCTCTACCAACCGATTCCTTCTTTTAGTCAAGTTGTGCCACAAAATTTCGCTTCTCTCCAGTTCTATTCAATACCTCCTCATTAGTTATGTGATCTACCCATCTAATCTTCAGCATTCTTCTGTAGCACCACATTTCAAAAGCTTCTATTCTCTACTTGTCTAAACTATTTATCGTCCACATTTCACTTCCATACATGGCTACACTCCATACAAACACTTTCAGAAACGACTTCCTGACACTTAAATCTATACTCGATGTTAACAAGGTTCTCTTCTTCAGAAATGCTTTCCTTGCCATTGCCAGTCTACATTTTATATACTCTCTACTTCGACCATCATCAGTTATTTTGCTCCCCAAATAGCAAAACTCATTTACTACTTTAAGTGTCTCATTTCCTAATCTAATTCCTGCAGCATCACCTGATTTAATTTGACTACATTCCATTATTCTCATTTTGCTTTTGTTGATGTTCATATTATATCCTCCTTTCAAGACCCTGCCCATTCCGTTCAGCTGCTCTTCCAAGTCCTTTGCTGTCTCTGACAGAATTACAATGTCATCGGCGAACTTCAAATTTTTTATTTCTTCTCCATGGATTTTAATTCCTACTCCAAATTTTTCTTTTGTTTCCTTTACTGCTTGCTCAATATACAGATCAAATAACATCGGGGAGAGGCTAGCACCCTGTCTCACTCCCTTCCCAACCATTGCTTCCCTTTCATGCCCCTCCACTCTTATAACTGCCATCTGGTTTCAGTACAAATTGTAAATAGCCTTTCGCTCCCTGTATTTTACCCCTGCCACCTTTAGAATTTGAAAGAGACTATTCCAGTCAACATTGTCAAAAACTTTCTCTAAGTCTACAAATGCTAGAAACGTAGGTTTGCCTTTCCTTAATCTTTCTTCTAAGATAAGTCGTAAGGTTAGTATTGCCTCACGTGTTCCAGTACTTCTACGGAATCCAAACTGATCTTCCCTGAGGTCAGCTTCTACCAGTTTTTCCATTCGTCTGTAAAGAATTCGTGTTAGTATTTTGCAGCTGTGGCTTATTAAACTGATTGTTCGGTAATTTTCACATCTGTCAACACCTGCTTTCTTTGGGATTGGAATTATTATATTCTTCTTGAAGTCTCAGGGTATTTCGCCTGTCTCATACATCTTGCTCACCAGGTGGTAGAGTTTTGTTATGCCTGGCTCTCCCAAGGCTGTCAGTAGTTCTAATGGAATGTTATCTACTCCTGAAGCCTTGTTTTGACTTAGGTCTTTCAGTGCGCTGTCAAACTCTTCACGTAGTATCATATCTCCTATTTCATCTTCATCTACATCCTCTTCCATTTCCGTAATATTATCCTCAAGTACATCGCCCTTGTATAGACCCTCTATATACTCCTTTCACCTTTCTGCTTTCCTTCTTTGGTTGGAACTGGGTTTCCATCTGAGCTCTTGATATTCATGCAAGTAGTTCTCTTTTCTCCAAAGGTCTCTTTAATTTTCCTGTAGGCAATATCTATCTTACCCCTAGTGATATGTGCCTCTATGTCCTTACATTTGTCCTCTAGCCATCCCTGCTTAGCCATTTTGCTCTTCCTGTCGATCTCATTTTTGAGACGTTTGTATTCATTTTTGCCTGCTTCATTTACTGCATTTTTATATTTTCTCCTTTTATCAATTAAATTCAATATCTCTTCTGTTACCCAAGGATTTCTATTAGCCCTCGTCTTTTTACCTACTTGATCCTCTGCTACCTTCACTATTTCATCTCTCAAAGCTACCCTTCTTCTTCTACTGTATTTCTTTCCTCCATTCTTGTCAATCATTCCCTAATGCTCTCCCTAGCGCTCTCTACAATCTCTGGTTCTTTCAGTTTATCCAGGTCCAATCTCCTCAATTTCCCACTTTATTGCAGTTTCTTCAGTTTTAATCTACAGTTCATAACCAATTGATTGTGGTCAGACTCCACGTCTGCCCCTGGAAATGTCTTATAATTTAAAATCTGGTTCCTAAATCTCTGTCTTAGCATTATACTATCTATCTGACACCTTCCAGTACCTGCAGGCATCTTCCATGTATACAACCTTCTTTTATGATTCTTGAACCAAGTGTAGCTATGATTAAGTTATGCTTTGTGCAAAATTCTACCAGGCGGCTTCCTCTTTCATTTCTTCCCCCAAATCCATATTCACCTACTACATTTCCTTCTCTCTCTTTTCCAGTCACCCATGACTATTAAATTTTCATCTCCCTTCACTATCTGAATAATTTCTTTTATCTCATCATACATTTCATCAATCTCTTCATCATCTGCAGAGCTAGTTGGCATATAAACTTGTACCACTGTGGTAGGTGTGGGCTTCGTATCTATCTTGCCCACAATAATGTGTTCACTATGCTGTTTGTAGTAGCTTACCCGCATTCATATTTTCCTATTCATTATTAAACCTACTCCCGCATTACCCCTATTTGATTTTGTATAATAATTAAATCTTTTAACATAATATTTTTCATTCCCAATGCAGATATATGTCCACTACCATTTAACCCTTGTGCAGCATTACAGTCTTTAAATGTTGCTGCATGGAATCACACCAGCCAGCAAATGTTTGTGGGATATCTCTCTTCAAGCTATTTGCATGTGAATCCATAAAGCATCAACAATGCTTACTGTAGCATAGTCATGAACAAGCAACTAACTAACCCCATCCCAGACATATTTCATAAGTAACAATTGTCAGACAAATGTACATTTCCATGAAACAGGTGCACCCATAATTAACTGATTCACATTTTCAGGTACTGTCCTGCCGGAAAAACGCATAGTTGCACAAGGAGAGGCAATACCTAGGACTAGATCACTTCCTCAGTACAGTGCTGTACAGACCATCCTCAATATGTGGGAACCAAGATAACAATTTGCATCTGCACGCACTTGTGCACGTGCACACACACAGATATCACTGTTATAATAGCATGTCATCTACAAGCCAAAACACCAAGGAATGACAAACACATTCCTGAGAGAGAGATAATTAAGTCCCATTCACAGAGACTCACATGCTTATATTGTCCTCTTTGATGTTAGTGAGGTATTGGCATCCACTTTCACATTTTCATTTCATTTGGTAGTTCTTCATTAACAGAGTTTGGCACTTTATTAATCTTTACACTGACTTAAAAGTGCCTGGGTCGACATGCACATTGTTTCTCTGCAATCTTTATCATTTACATCTAGTATATCCTCTGAGATTCATTCAGGTCATTCTTTCCAGATGTCGCAATTTTAAAACGTCTTCAAAGAAAAAAAAAAAGTAAATGTCATTAATTCCTCATTGGTCATGTATGTAATCCTTCCAGCAAAAATACATTGGTCTCTGCATAATTAGTGCCTTTGGTGGTTTGAATAGTTCACCCACCTTCTAGGAAATTATATAAAAGACAGCTTACTCCCCATCAAGTGATATTCATTTCCATTCAGAACAGTTTCTATAAATACAGGCTAAGCATCATTTTTGAAACAGACACATCATCAACCTACACATGACTGTTCCTTCACAAATGGTGAGTTATACACCCAAAACAGCCATTCCACAGAGATGATCAGCATTTTCAAATGATGCTGAAAAGATCTTTTGGAAATGCCATGTTGGAATATCAACATTATTAGCAAAGGATAGATTGCTACTCAGTGTACAGATGACTCACTGAGTTGTAGACAGGCACAACAAAACAACACAGTTACACATTACATCTTTTGGTCGGATCCTTCTTCAGCAAAGGAAACACACAAGCAAGCGCACTTAATGCACAAATGGCCTCAGCCACTTGCAGCTCCAACTGGAATGTAGCTGTTACATGATTAGCAATCAGGAGTGGGGATGTGAATGGGGATGGATAGCAGGATATGGGTGGGAGAGAGACAAGAGAGCTGTTACGTGGGGCACCCTGTGACACACTACAACCCACCTACTACATGCTCCCCAAAATTCGCAAACCCAACAATCCTGGATGCCCAGTGTAGCTGGTTATTATGCCCATACTGAAAGGATTTTGACCTTCATTGACCAACACATCCAACTAATTGCCCATAATCTAGCCTCCCACATCAAACATATAAATCACTTCCTTTGTTGACTTTCCAACTCTTTACCTCCTGGTTCCCTACTGTCCACTATTTATGCCACATCCCTATACACCAAAATTCCTCACTCAGAGTGTATGTGTGGACATGGGAAGAAGAAGAAGAAGAAGAAGAAGAAGAAGATTTCCTGGTTAAAAATATGCTTTTTCTTGGGTGAAAATACACTTTTCGCCTAGTGAAAATACACTATACCTCTGTTGAAAGTACATTTTTTCCGTGTTAAGTGACAATATCCTTTCCCTCAGAGCTGTATAACTTATCAATCCTTTGAATGATAGAGATTTTATACATCAGCGTAGAGCTTCCCAGCTCTTTAGTACACGAAACCCAGCAAAAAATAATGCATGCTGCAAACATCTTCGATGCGTGGCAACATTTTCATGACACATTCTCATATTATAAAAGTATAAACATGAATTCCACCAAATACAGCACTGAAATTGAGATTGTGATGTGCTTTTGTAAGCCAATCATAGCCCATGTCGTGATCTTGCCAGCCAATACCAGCAGACAGAGCATAGCACATGTGAGGTAGTCAGCCAATAACAACATCACACAAATAGGTAAAGTTAATGGTTTAAACTAATATAAAAAAAGTATAGCTACAAGAAAAGCTAAGCTTTCCCACATATTACGGGCCATCAATCCCCTCTCACCCTGAGTGGGTGTGGTTAGGCAGGACCCTAAGATCACAGGTTAAATTGCAGCAGCTGAGTATTTCTGACAAGCACAATTATAAATTTCATTGCTGTGCATAAAAAATTTCATGAGCCATCTGGCTGAATACAACCATGTTGTCCAGCACTTCGTCCTACAGAAAAGTCAGCCATGTGTCAAATTGCTCAGGAACTCACTTTCCACTTTGTTTTGAAGGATAATTATACTTCTTGCCACTTTTATTGCTTAATTTGTAATCTATTAAAGAACTAAAAGAAATATAAAAAACTAATCTTGAAACTTCGCCTCTTTTTGCATGTGTCAGCAAAATTTTAGATAATGGCATGAATTGGCTGGTGTTCTGGGCCTGAAATTTTTCATAATGGGAAGTCCTCAGTTTTAAGTTTTGAATGAGAGTCTAACATTTCATGATTTAAGAAATTCATTACATATTTTCACACATAACATAATTCATTTTGCATACAAGAAAATTTACTTTGAAAGTAACACTTATCAAACCACCATTCGCACTATTTTCCTGCAACCTGTTCAAAATGTAAACAGCTGTGACATCATGCTCATTTCCTCTCTGATGGCTTCATCCACATTACACCCACCAACCACCAAAAGTACCTTCATTCTGACAGCTGTCATCCCTTCCACTATAAAACTGTGCACCTCGAAACCAAAAGGTCATAGGACCAAATCCCAATCTGAACATGCAAGTTTCCAATCCGCTTTTAATCTAGCCTTCACCTCTCAAGTGATGTGAGGAGACTCCAGGAATGACACAGGGTTCGAATTTCACTTTAAAATGTAGGTCTCCTTTTCTTGGTTGTATACCTAGGGTAATTGGAGACACACAAGTTGCCAAAGTGGCATTAGTTGAAAAGACTTCCACAAGGCCATTGAGCCACATAAAATTATTAGTTTAACATGGGTTTCAACACAGTTTTCACACATATAAATTGTCACTAAAGTCGAAAAAAAAAGTGTCATTTGCATTAGTGATCTGACAGTTACCCATTAGAGACAGTCCATGTGTAGATTAGTGTATAATCACAATTTTTAAGAAAAGTCATAAAAAGCACAGCATCTTCAATAAAGGAAAAGGGGCCTCTTGTTAATTAAATAATAGAGAACACATATAATAACAGGGAGAAAAAAACAAGATGACATGAAGTGCACTGACTGTGATGAGCCTAAAAGATGTGAAAATAGCGAAAGAAACGAAGTACTTTCACTAAATGCAGAATTAAAAACCAGTCAAGTATGAAGTCTCATAATAACAAGCAAGGAAATACTGGTACTATAATTAGCAGGGAACATGTCATGAGAATATGCCAACCTCAAGTAAGAAGAACAAAGAAGATATTTGTGTGCTCTCAGACAGGGCTTAGCTGGTATCATGTGTAACATGCAAACTATATTTAAGGTTACTGGAATACCGTATTTACTCGAATCTAAGACGCACTCGAATCTAAGCCGCACCCGAAAAATGAGACTCGAAATCGAGGAAAAAAATTTTCCCGAATCTAAGCCGCACCTGAAATTTGAGACTCGAAATTCAAGGGGAGAGAAAAGTTTCAGGCCGCACCTCCAAATCAAAACAAAGTTGGTCCATTGTAATACGAGACACAATTTAGGTCGAATGAATGACGATACAGCTACAGGAGTTTGGTTCGAGTCGTAAGCTTAACAGTTAAGTTTTACCAGGTAGCCATTGCTATACGTCAGGCGCTCCGTCCGTATTTATACGGGTACCCTTCCTTTACACGTACTTCGTCTGGTTTGAATCGATTGCTTATTTTGCTTTGATCTGATAAGTGCCGTTTTCTTTGTTATAGGTGTTAACGTCACTCTGAGCTGAAAATGCATTACTGTACTGTGTCATGCATTGTTTGTCTCATTCTGATAGTGCGTGTTTACGGCCTGTCGCCGCGCGCGGCATGGCTTGCTTTTGTGCGCGCTACCGCCGCTTACAATTAAAAAAAAAGAAAAGAGAGGAATCGTCTCACTAGCGAAACAATGGCAAGAGACTGCAATTTGTTGTTACTTACACTGCTTTCTTTGATAATGATCAACAAGAACCAAATAATAGACTGCATATGATAGAATATGTTCTGAACGAGAGTTAGGCGAAAATTTTTCTCCGTTTGAAAATCTTTGCGGCCGCTTCTCTAGTACGTCAAATTCTGCAAAGGAATTAGTCACCTTAGATTTAAAAATCTAATCAGTTGCCGTGCTTAATTTCTGACTGTATCACTATTAGGCATAAGAAAAATACGAATGTAAACATGACACGATACGTATATTCTTCCGCGTTTGCTGTTGTCTCACTCTAGTTTCGTAGTTTATTAGGCAGATAGGATTTAAATGAGATAGCAGCAAACACGAAAGAATACGTGGCATAATGTTTACATTCATATTATTCTTATGGTGAAGAGAATACTGCATGTGATTCACATTTCGTCAGGTTCCTATTAGCAACCACCTCGTCTCACAGGTAGTAAAAAATTCAACACGTAGAGTTGGCCATATTGAAAAACATCCCAAACAGTCTGGCCAGTCGGATTTTCGTAGTACATTGAAATTCTGCTACATTCGAAGATGAACAATACGGAATTTGTATTTACTTCGTTGGATAATGTACGAAAATGCAGTGGTCGAAACTCGGGGCGGAGAAAAAAGCTCGTCTTCCACTTTTTTTTTTTTTTAATTTATTTACTGACGCAGAGATTTTGGCGCCAGTATTTATCTCTGTGCCTACAAAGCATCCCCTTGTAGCGCTACATATATTCGACGGCAGAAGTTAGTTGTGGCGGCACCTACCAACATTTCTCAGAACTTCCGCTTGCTTTGCACTCGATTCTAAGCCGCAGGCAGTTTTTTGGATTACAAAAACCGGAAAAAAAGTGCGGCTTAGATTCGAGTAAATACGGTAACAAAACCAGGCGCTCCCATGAATGAAATTCTAAAAAACTGTGAAAATTTCTTGGAGCCTGGAAGAAACTGTTTAATAATCAGTGGTGCTAATGACGTTTGTAGGAATGAGGGAAAACTCGCCAAAAGAGCGCTATGAAGCACACTACAGAAAATTACAAATGTGAACTTCTATTTTGCAAGTATACCACAAAGATCTGATGGAAAAACCTTGTGTCAACAAAGAAATCGCTGTTACTAATAGAAAATTTGAAAAATGAACCATAGACCTTGCCGTTGGTGGGGAGGCTTGCGTGCCTCAGCGATACAGATAGTCGTACCGTAGGTACAACCACAACGGAGGGGTATCTGTTGAGAGGCCAGACAAACGTGTGGTTCCTGAAGAGGGGCAGCAGCCTTTTCAGTAGTCGCAAGGGCAACAGTCTGGATGATTGACTGATCTGGCCTTGTAACAATAACCAAAACGGCCTTGCTGTGCTGGTACTGCGAACGGCTGAAAGCAAGGGGAAACTACAGCCGCAATTTTTCCCAAGGACATGCAGCTTTACTGTATGATTAAATGATGATGGCGTCCTCTTGGGTAAAATATTCCGGAGGTAAAATAGTCCCCCATTCGGATCTCCGGGCGGGGACTACTCAAGAGGATGTCGTTATCAGGAGAAAGAAAACTGGCGTTCTACGGATCGGAGCGTGGAATGTCAGATCCCTTAATCGGGCAGGTAGGTTAGAAAATTTAAAAAGGGAAATGGATAGGTTAAAGTTAGATATAGTGGGAATTAGTGAAGTTCGGTGGCAGGAGGAACAAGACTTCTGGTCAGGTAACTACAGGGTTATAAACACAAAGTCAAATAGGGGTAATGCAGGAGTAGGTTTCATAATGAATAGGAAAATAGGAATGCGGGTAAGCCACTACAAACAGCATAGTGAACGCATTATTGTGGCCAAGACAGATACGAAGCCCACACCTACTACAGTAGTACAAGTTTATATGCCAACTAGCTCTGCAGATGATGAAGAAATTGAAGAAATGTATGATGAAATAAAAGAAATTATTCAGATAGTGAAGGGAGACGAAAATTTAATAGTCATGGGTGACTGGAATTCGAGTGTAGGAAAAGGGAGAGAAGGAAACGTAGTAGGTGAATATGGATTGGGGCTAAGAAATGAAAGAGGAAGCCGCCTGGTAGAATTTTGCACAGAGCACAACTTAATCATAGCTAACACTTGGTTTAAGAATCATGATAGAAGGTTGTATACATGGAAGAACCCTGGAGATACTAAAAGGTATCAGATAGATTATATAATGGTAAGACAGAGATTTAGGAACCAGGTTTTAAATTGTAAGACATTTCCAGGGGCAGATGTGGACTCTGACCACAATCTATTGGTTATGACCTGTAGATTAAAACTGAAGAAACTGCAAAAAGGTGGGAATTTAAGGAGATGGAACCTGGATAAACTGACTAAACCAGAGGTTGTACAGAGTTTCAGGCAGAGCATAAGGGAACAATTGACAGGAATGGGGGAAAGAAATACAGTAGAAGAAGAATGGGTAGCTTTGAGGGATGAAGTAGTGAAGGCAGCAGAGGATCTAGTAGGTAAAAAGACGAGGGCTAGTAGAAATCCTTGGGTAACAGAAGATACATTGAATTTAATTGATGAAAGGAGAAAATATAAAAATGTAGTAAATGAAGCAGGCAAAAAGGAATACCAACATCTCAAAAATGAGATCGACAGGAAGTGCAAAATGGCTAAGCAGGAATGGCTAGAGGACAAATGTAAGGATGTAGAGGCTTATCTCACTAGGGGTAAGATAGATACTGCCTACAGGAAAATTAAAGAGACGTTTGGAGATAAGAGAACCACTTGTATGAATATCAAGAGCTCAGATGGAAACCCAGTTCTAAGCAAAGAAGGGAAAGCAGAAAGGTGGAAGGAGTATATAGAGGGTCTATACAAGGGCGATGTACTTGAGCACAATATTATGGAAATGGAAGAGGATGTAGATGAAGATGAAATGGGAGATACGATACTGCGTGAAGAGTTTGACAGAGCACTGAAAGACCTGAGCCGAAACAAGGCCCCCGGAGTAGACAACATTCCATTGGAACTACTGACGGCCTTGGGAGAGCCAGTCCTGACAAAACTCTACCACCTGGTGAGCAAGATGTATGATACAGGTGAAATACCCTCAGACTTCAAGAAGAATATAATAATTCCAATCCCAACAAAAGCAGGTGTTGACAGATGTGAAAATTACCGAACTATCAGTTTAATAAGCCACAGCTGCAAAATACTAACATGTATTCTTTACAGACGAATGGAAAAACTAGTAGAAGCCGACCTCGGGGAAGATCAGTTTGGATTCCGTAGAAGTACTGGAACACGTGAGGCAATACTAACCTTACGACTTATCTTAGAAGAAAGATTAAGGAAAGGCAAACCTACGTTTCTAGCATTTGTAGACTTAGAGAAAGTTTTTGACAATGTTAACTGGAATACTCTCTTTCAAATTCTAAAGGTGGCAGGGGTAAAATACAGGGAGCGAAAGGCTATTTACAATTTGTACTGAAACCAGATGGCAGTTATAAGAGTCGAGGGACATGAAAGGGAAGCAGTTGTTGGGAAGGGAGTAAGACAGGGTTGTAGCCTCTCCCCAATGTTATTCAATCTGTATATTGAGCAAGCAGTAAAGGAAACAAAAGAAAAATTCGGAGTAGGTATTAAAATCCATGGAGAAGAAATAAAAACTTTGAGATTCGCCGATGACATTGTAATTCTGTCAGAGACAGCAAAGGACTTGGAAGAGCAGTTGAATGGAATGGATAGTGTCTTGAAAGGAGGATATAAGATAAACATCAACAAAAGCAAAACGAGGATAATGGAATGTAGTTGAATTAAGTCGGGTGATGCTGAGGGAATTAGATTAGGAAATGAGACACTTAAAGTAGTAAAGGAGTTTTGCTATTTGGGGAGCAAAATAACTGATGATGGTTGAAGTAGAGAGGATATAAAATGTAGACTGGCAATGGCAAGGAAAGTGTTTCTGAAGAAGAGAAATTTGTTAACATAGAGTATAGATTTAAGTGTCAGGAAGTCATTTCTGAAAGTATTTGTATGGAGTGTAGCCATGTATGGAAGTGAAGCATGGACGGTAAACAGTTTGGACAAGAAGAGAATATAAGCTTTCGAAATGTGGTGCTACAGAAGAATGCTGAAGATTAGATGGGTAGATCACATAACTAATGAGGAAGTATTGAATAGGATTGGGGAGAGGAGAAGTTTGTGGCACAACTTGACCAGAAGAAGGGATCGGCTGGTAGGACATGTTCTGCGGCATCAAGGGATCACCAATTTAGTACTGGAGGGCAGCGTGGAGGGTAAAAATCGTAGGGGGAGACCAAAAGATGAATACACTAAGCAGATTCAGAAGGATGTAGGTTGCAGTAGGTACTGGGAGATGAAGAAGCTTGCACAGGATAGAGTAGCATGGAGAGCTGCATCAAACCAGTCTCAGGACTGAAGACCACAACAACAACAACATGCGGAAGCTTCCCAAATGCCACATACGTGAATGTACCATCGTCAGGTAGAAGTCACTTTACCAGGCATGGGCTACACAGAAATAAACTTGGAAAAGCATTCATTAGCTGAGAAATACTTAACGCAGTGTTAGCAGTTGAAGACAAGAATATACCTACCATATCACTACCACCACCCATCACAGCAACTGAAATTCTCCAACATAAAAATGAAGCTGATTCACCAGCAACAGATCCAGAATCTTCACTTGCCACAAAAGTAGCTGAAGCAAATGAAGCCTCCTCAACAGCCCCAACAGTATCAGAGGCAGCTACAGACTATACATTAGCAAGAAATGTGCTTATGGCCAGCGAGTCATCAGATACAACAGGAATTCCAGCATCAAAAGTTGCAGCACATCCAGAAGAAAGAAAGACAAGATGCAGGAAGCCTATGTCCCTAAAGGATTTTTGGTACCCAGCCTCAACACGAAGAAAGTGTTGACACCAGAATTTACAAGTAAGAGTTCCTCTCAACTGAGTTGCAGCAGCTTAAAATTATTTAGCCTTAATATACAGTGTCTCAAAAATAAAATTCTAGATCTCAAGATTGTGGCCAGTGAATATTGTGTTGATTGTATTTGTATTCAAGAGCATTGGTGCAAAAATTATGAATTAGAAAACATTAATATTTCCCCATATATCTTGGTTAGCCACTTTTCTAGAAAGGAAACCAAGAATGGGGGCGTCTGCATTTATGTGAAATCAGATATTAAAGTCAAAAACAGGCCTGAAGCTGAACTCCTGAGCACAGAAAAACATTTTGAGGCAACAGCAGTGCAAATGTATGTAAAAAATAGGAAAATAACAGTCATGTCAGAGTATAGATCACCATGCGGAGATGCAGATATTTTTTTAAAATAAGATTGAAGAACTACTGAGCATCATACATGATGAGAAGTCATCAATAATTGTATGTGGGGACTTTAATGTCAATATGTTGGTAGATAGTCCATTTAAAATTAAATTCCTCAATATTCTACACATTTTCAACCTATATTCTAATATAAACAGTCCTACAAGGGTAACAGACATTTCAGAAAGTCTTATAGATAATATATTTTCAAATATAGAAAGCCCAGATACAGAAGTTTTGAATATTGACCTAGGAATATCTGATCATAATGCACTTATTATTAAAATGCTCACAGTTCCAATACATGCAAAAACAGTACATCATATGTATAAGAGAATTTTCTCTCCCGAAAACTGCAACCAATTTGGTATCACACTGACTAACCAATCTTGGGCAGAAGCATTGTCACAAACTGATACAGATGCTGCATACAATGTTTTCTCCTCTCTTTTCATGACAAATTTTGAAATGTGCTTTCCAAAAAGATTAGTTAAAATCAACTCATCTAGCAATAGACATACAAATTCTTGGATCGCATTTGGCATTAAAAACTCTTCCAAGACTATGAAAAGACTAAACTCTGAAATGAAAACCAATACTGACCTTAATTTCAAAAAACATGTTAGTAACTACAAAAAGGTATATAGAAGGGTAATTAATCTAGCAAAAGTATTAAGTAACAATAGACTAATAAGGAAGTCACACAATAAATCAAGGACCACATGGGAAATTGTTAAAAGCGAAATAGGAAAAAGCTCTAAAGACCAGGATATTGTACTCAAATCTAGTGATAACATTGAAATAAAGAAGGAAGTCTTGCCCAACTACATTAACAATTACTTTTGAAGTGTACTTGATAAATTAAGCAAGAGCTTTACCAATGAAGAGAAAACAACAGCTCCAGAAGTAGTCAATAGCATGATAATAAGTTCAACTAATAAATATGAAATACTGGAAGTAACTAACAGCATGAAATCCAAAATATCTGCAGGACTGGACAAAGTGCCAGTGACAATAATAAAAAAAGTTGCCACACAATTCTTGGAACCGCTGGTACATATTGCCAATTTACAGGGTGTCTATGACCCGGGACAACTGGGAGATCCAGGCATAACCCGGGAATTTTTTCACCTGGGAGAAAACCGGGAAAAACCCGGGAATTTTATTGAATTCCAGGAATTTTTCATTGTTTTTGTTCTCAGTTAAATTTTTGTAATTTTGACTGGTAAGAACCAATACTCTAACAATGGATATTATTGTATCCTGCTACTGCAGAATAATACTGCAGCAATAAAACATGAACAAGAGAAAAAACTAAAACAAAACTTAAATTGCAAAGGAAATGTGCCATATACAGCAACAAAACACAGTACTCATACAAGCGACTGCCAACAGCAAAATGTGTCAAAGGCTTTAGGAAGACTATGCAATGCTTCGTAACAACAAATTGCCTCTGATGAGCATGACGTCACAACTATTAACATTAGATTTGTTTTAGCAGTTATGAGTGGGATCATGTGCATGTGTAGTTGAGTAGTAACTTCTTCCACTTCTGGCTACAGAAACATGGCTGTTGGCTGTGTAAGCAGTCGCAGCAAAAGAAAAAAAAAAGGCAGCTAGGTGCTATCAGGAAAAATTTTACTGGCGCACCCAAGCTGCCAGATTGCGCAGCAGCCCTGGGTCTAGGAGTGGGAGGAGGGGGGGGGAGACAAATTCATATAAACCTTGTTTCACAAAGCATCTAGCATCCAGCGCACGTTGGTCTATCGATTATTCGTATGACTTTGAAATGTGTCCCTGTCGGTTTTTGAACATTGTTGAACACATTCTGAGTTGATTTCTGAATGAATCATAAGTTGATTTGTGAATGCGTGCATAGCGTACATGATGTCTCTGTCAGTGGAATCCTCATCACATCAAGAAATAAACTTTCCTGCAGACAAAAGGGGCTATACGAACTGAGCAGAGTATAGCCGAACGAAAGAAAGCCAACCACTGTCTGATTATGTGGTTGATTGGGTTTTCGAATGGTGAGTGTTGTTACGATTACCAGCAAAATCCATAGATTCAGACAACCAGAGTGTGAATAAACGACTAACAGGAATAACAGGTAAGAAAGATTACGTATTATCTTCTCGGTGTATCCAAGAAAATGAAATTTTGACAGAAAATTTTTGGCCAGATCGCTGTACTAGCAAGGGCCAGTTGTACAGTCGCCAGCTAGCAGCCTCTTTAAGGTCTGTTCTGGAAGTAGGGCGGAAAACACGTTGTACGAACACGTAACAATGCCTAACAGGAGAATAATCGTGGGATAACTAAACTGGTGATTCTGGCAGAGTTAGTGAAGTTAACCAGCGAATAAGCTTTGACATTGGCAGGAATAAATACAGAATTAGTGATGACAACATTGTTTGTTAGAATGAGGAAGGAGAAGAAACAGGGACATCACACAAATTATGGAAGAATAAGGCTATTCCAGATTTATATAAAAATTTCAAACTACTACTTTTCGATCTCATGCTTGAGAAACTGGAGCATATGAATGAAGTGTAAAACTATTTCCTAACGTAAAGATTTTTGCTTGTGGTAGGCCTATTAGGCATTTGATATTGGTACTTTGTGAATTATATTCCGTCATGTTATAAAAACGACTATTTCTGCCAAAACAGTCTCGTTTATTTGGCATGTGTTACAATTGCTGCAGTATTATAAAGGCCTATTTAATTTTATCTCTCAGACAGTGACAAAATATAGGTAATCAGGTCGAGAAACCACACCAGTCTTGGGCATATTTGTAATTACAGCTTTTTCAGTATAAGACAACGACATTTCGATTTTCCATGTAGCAAAACATGTGACGAACTTTGATGAGGTAACAGATCCTTTCGCAGAGGAAAGCACATCATGTAAAGCTGTAGCAAGATAAGAGAGAAAAAAAATCTAGGAGCTAAGGATTGAAGAAATGTGTACTATCTTGCTTGTCTCTTCTCTTTACTGGCTTTATGTTTCCTATACTTAATTTTATGTCACACAAAGCAGCAAGTTGTTAGCTAATAAGGAATAAAGAGTGCAAATTTTGTGAAGAGCTTTGTTTTTAAAAAAAAAAAAAAAAAAAAAAAAAAAAAAAAAAAAAAAAAAAAAAAAAAAAAAAAAGAGGGGCAGGATGTCAAACCAGCCGAATGGAAGCAGGAGAGGCACCATAGGACATTTTAATTTCTGCTGTCCTGAATATAGTTTCATGGCATCCAGTACAAAATATACACATTTCAATTCCACAGACCGAAATATAGTGACGTGCAATAGAAGAATGGTGTGTAAAGAGGTGTGGCGCTGCACTTTGGCACACTTAAGATCACATAACATGTCTTACAATTTCTCGGACACGTATGTTTTATGTATCAGAGTCTTCAGAAAGTTGTGCACTACAAAATGAATGTATTTTTGAAAATTCGATTGTTTTTAAATTTTTGACATCCTATCTCAAACGCTCGAGGGACACCACTGTCTACTATTGCCCCAGTTCGGAAATATCGTAGATACGGGTGATGCGCAGAGCAGTCTTGAGTTATAATAGGGAAGCGGGTAGTCTCCATGTGACACGTGTTTACATTTAGTGATTTTGCTGTTTCCTCTTTGTCTACTGCACTCATGTCAAATGAAAACATAATTGATTTCTTTGGCCGGGAGCTATAATGTGAATTAAAATACATTCACATAATTACGGAAGGCTAAAATACGTTATTAGTTTCAGATTTGATTTTATTTCCACCTTTCTGACAGTCAAGCATTAATTTCCATGCAGAACAATGAAGTTATTTTTATCGGTTTGCTGAAGAAATTTTCTTTTATTAATCTTTTCTGCCGAGGCAGTCAATATATTTGAAACAAAGGCTTTAATTTCAAACTATTGGCTAGTTTCAGCTCTTCTAGTGCATTTCAAGTGTACGTCTTCATCTTCTAGCACGTATGGCATTATGCCATAACAAAGAACCAGACATGAGATAACAACGTACTGGTACTCACGGAAATTTACATCCCGAAATCACATTCAAAATATCAGGTCGATGCCTACTTCACTGGGAATCTGGGACTAATTTAAAAATCAGCTCTTTGATGACGAACCACTTAGAAGAAGATCACACTTTTATGTCATTATCAAAAAATTTACTGGCACATTTGTGTGATATATCTTAAAATGTAATACGTGCACAAAAGACCAACATTATATGTGAAAGCTTAGCTTCTCTTGCAGTGTATTGGCCTTAGAGACCAATATTTTATGTGAAAGCTTTTTTTTCTTGTAGCAACATTATATATATTAATTTAAACCATTAACTTTTCCTGTTCCTGTGTTCACGCTACTTAACAGTGATGTTGCTATTGGCTGACTACACCACGTGTCCGAAGCTCTGAATATCTGCTGACATCGGCTGGCGAGATCACGTGACATGAGCTATGACTGGCTTACAAATACACATCGCAATCTCGATTTCAATGCTTTGGAAAGTAACATGCGGTGTTTGGTGGAATTCGAATTTATACTTTCATAATACGAAAATATGCAGCGTACATGTTACTGCACATCAAACATCTTTCCAAAAGGTGTTGCGTCTTCTAAAGTGCCGAGAAATTCTACGCCCATGTATAAAACCATAATCATTCAAAGGATTGATTGTTATACAGTACCGAGAGGAAATATATTGTTAATTAACGGGGGAAAACTATGTTTCCACCCGGGAGAAAGTTTATTTTTAACCGAGAAATCCGGAAATTTTTTTTCCTTGCCCACGTATACACCCTGATTTATCATTCAGTGAAGGTGTGTTGCCCCAAAGACTGAAAATTTCTAAGGTTAAACCATTATTCAAAAATGGGGATATACATAAGGTAGAAAACTATAGACCTATATCGCTCCTTCCATCTTTATCAAAAGTTTTTGAAAAACTGATGAACATTAGACTCATAAGCTACCTTGACACCTTCAATCTTCTAAATTGTAATCAACATGGTTTTCGTACAGGTTACAGCACAGAAACAGCTATACAGGCCTATACGGAAGAAATTATTATGAATTTAGACAAAAACAAATGTGTGGTAGGAATCAAGCTAGATTTTTCCAAGGCCTTCGATACAGTAGATCATCAAATTCTCCTTGACAAACTGGAGGCAGTAGGCATTACAGGAATTGGGAGGAAATGGTTTGAGTACTATCTCCAAGATAGAACACAGGTTGTGGAACTCACCTCATCTCAGAATAAGCAAAAGATAAAGTGGGTTTCTGATGCTAAGAAAGTGGAAATAGGTGTCCCTCAGGGTAGAGCTCTTGGTCCCCTATTATTCCTAATCTATATAAATGACATTGAAAGGCCCAACAGATCATCAAAAATTATGTTATTTGCAGATGATACAAGCATAATTATAAGTGATGACAGCAAATCCTTATTCACGACAGCTGAAAAGGTTCTGAAGAGTGTGCAACAGTGGTTTTACACTAATAAGTTAACACTCAATTTAAATAAAACAGATTACATACAGTATGGTAAAGTAAATGAGAAGGATGATCACCATTTATCATTGAGTGCACATGAAATAGAGAAAGTCTGGACTACAAAATTTTTGGGCATGTACATTGATCAGCACTTGAGCTGGAAGGACCACATCACATACATATCCAAAAACTCAATTCAGCATGTTTTGCACTGAGAATAATTTCTAGAGTTTGCAGTGCAGAATGTACAATATTAGTGTATATGGCTTATTTCGATTCCATTATATCCTATGGAATAACATTCTGGGTTGCAACTAAATGTCGCTTGAGAGAGGTTTTTAAATTACAGAAAAGGGCCATCAGAATTATTATACACAGCTCCCCACAAACACATTGCAAGCCCTTGTTCATGTAGCTAAACATACTTACAGTACCATCTTTGTACATATTAAAAAGCATACTGCATACAAGAACACACTTGAGTAGTTTACGTGTAAATTCAGATCTTCATTACTACAATACATGTATCTGTAAGAATCTGCATGTAGAAAGAACAAGAAAAACAAAAACTGAAAAACATGTGAGCCACTATGGAATAAAGCTTTATAATGCTCTGCCCACTCTGCATCAGGGGAACAGAAGATGAAGGAAAATCTAGGTCAGAATTTAAAAAAATTATGATAAATAAATGTTTTTATAGCATAGAGGAATACTTTGAATCCTTAAATAACTAACTGATAGTTGTATTGTTAATATCATGTTCTCACTGTCCGTTCTATGTCTCATTTATACTCTTTTTTAACTCTAAAATTATGTTTAATATGTGTTTTCCAAAATGTACTAAATATATATAAATCCATCACATACGGTACATGTTAAAGGAGCATGTAAAAGAACAACACATTAATTCAATGTTTTATTTTTCAACATATTATATAATGTTAATTTTATGTGTTTTAATTCAACGTTTTAATTTTTAACATAATGTTAATTTTGTGTGTTTGATAGAAATTTGTAATATTCTGCTGTGCACATTCTGGACAGTATTATGACAATTCCTATATCATGTACATGATGAAAAGGATGATAATAAATGAAATGAAATGCATAACATACCACGTTGGGCATTGTACTTATTGGGCTCATACTGCTGAATAAGATCCTTAGCTCTAGATGTGTTTGCATAAGGGTAGAGTATTTCATTCAGTCTCGGATCTCTCTGAGTCTTGTTGAGGAACTCCACAAACTGTGCTGCTGTCATAAATCTTCTCTTCTGTGTGCCACAGCTGAAATTAACATGGTAGGTAGATTCAGTTTTACTTCAGAATCATCCTTATTAATGTCAATCTCATATCAGATGGAATTGTACTTACAGTTCCTCAAATATTTTTTCTACTTCAGTTCTCTGTGTCAGATTTTTGTAGAAGTTGAAGAAGTCCTCAAACTGGAATTTCTGTAGACTTAAAGCATCATTCTGAAAGATTTTTTTTGCATGACATCAATTCATTCACAATGAAAAATGTATTTGAGCAAGGTAAATAAATTATATTCATTTCAGAAGGTGCATAACAAATAATGAAACTCTAAATCCTCACCTTCCCTGATGGAAACCCAGATATATCCAGAGCTTTTTCAACTCTCTTTCGATCTTCCTTGTTTTGTGTAAATATTTTTATAACACTGAAAACACAAATAAAGAGATCAAAAGACTGACAAGGTGGATTATATTGTAAAATTCTTTCCTCTCTTTCACCCATAATATCAAAATACACTAACATACTTTTTAATGGGAATTTTTCCAGTTTTGTCTGTCAATAGTGTAAGTCTAGAATGAACTTTCTTCAAAAATCTCAATGTTGAGCTATTAAGCTGAAGCATATTGTACACTATTTTCAGAATTTCTTCAGTCCATAACTGAAACACAAGAGAACACACATTAATATGAAAGATTCACAGAGCAACAACTGAGGAGGTCGATGGGCAACACTGCTACGCCACACGAATACACATATTATAATTTGCTATATGTTTGACTAAAGACAAGAACATAAATACAATAAAATAAAAGAATTTATAATGTAGACAACACTTTCTAGCATTACATATGGAATTACCTGTCACCAGCATGTGGTGTGCTTGAGAAAACAGCAGATAACATTATCAGACTAAACCCTACTCAGCACTTCTTCTGCTGATCCCTTCAATTTTAGTAAATGAAACAGTAAATACTATAATGAAAATTATTCACTAAGGTCCTTACATTTCATTTCTAATAGTTGTGATTATTGGCTACTGATTTGTATCTTAGCTTTTCTCTACCTGTAGGTGCTTCAACAATCGTAACACACAACCTTTATATTATTTACAGAAGACTCTCTTGTGAGAACATTCAGTAAAATTTAATGTTAAAGAGTGTCTTATGAAGCTGCTGGTGCTGGATGAATGGTCATGAAATTATTTGGATAGCTCAGAAGTCTGTGACATAGCGGTCACTAGAACATGGGACTCATACAGTCATTATGGATTGGTGATTGTGTTTGACAACAAATTATGTTATGGAACTTCTGGATAAGCATTAAATAAATATCAATTCTCTTCACATAAATATATTTGTGATGATCATGATACTACTGTTTCTTCCTAACTAGCTGTATACTTAAAATGATGTTAAGTTCATGGATGTCAATGAAGAACAGCCACTGAGTGCAGGAATAAAAGAACAATATATACTGCACTACGCATAAGAGTGGTCGTTACTCCTCAAGAAATAAGTAATGAACAAATAAATACTAGTTTCTGGAAGATAATATCAAAGTGAACGATATAGGTGGATGGTGAATTGTTTCATTTTTATCAGTTATAACTGTCAACTTTTATTTTTTCTTGATTGGTCTGGTTGCTTTTTGCACAATATTGTATACTCCATGGACTGTAATTCCACCTACACTCAATTAAGGCATATTGATTTTATCTTGAAATAAACAACTTGCTCAAAAATTTTGCTCCTGCTACACCAACCTTTGGTTGCCACCACCTATTTTGAAACTGTGGCTGTTTTATGTCAAAATAATACAAGAACAGAATTCAATTAGATTAGAGATTAGTACTTGTTCCATAGATCATGAATACGAGACTTTGTAATGATGTGGAACATGTCAGGTTAATAAAAGGTGTCAATACAAGATATTACATTACACAAAATATTACATGACACTTAATTTTTTTTGGTGGGGGGTGAGGAAATTACCCACTTGCTACATCCAAAAATTCATCTAATGAGTAGAAGGAGTTGCCATTCAGAAATTCTTTTAGTTTCCTTTTAAATGCTATATGGCTATCTGTAAGACTTTCGATGCTATTAGGTAAGTGACAAAGACTTTTGTGGCAGTATAATTTACCCCCTTCTGAGCCAAAGTTAGATTTAACCTTAAGTAGTGAAGATCATTCTTTCTCCTAGTGTTGTAGCTATGTACACTGCTATTACTTTTGAATTCGTTTGGATTGTTAATAACAAATTTCATAAGTGAATATATATATTGTGAGGCTACAGTGAGGATCCATAGCTCTTTAAATAAGCGTCTGCAAGATGATCTTGGATGAGCTCCAGCAATTATTCTGATTACACGCTTTTGTTCAATGAACACTCTTTTACTCAATGATGAGTTACCCCAGAATATGACGCCATACGAAAGCAGAGAATGAAAATAGGCGTAGTAAGCTAATTTACTGAGATGTATATCACCAAAATTTGCAATGACCCTAATAGCATAAGTAGCTGAACTCAAACATTTCAGCAGATCTTCAGTGTGTTTTTTCCAGTTCAGCCCCTCATCAATGCACACATCTAGAAATTTTGAATATTCTACCTTAGCTACCGATTTCTGATCAAAGTCTCTATTTATTAATGGTGTCATCCCATTTACTGTGTGGTACTGCATATACTGTGTTTTGTCAAAGTTTAATGAGAGCCTATTTGCAGAGAACCACTTAATGATTTTCTGAAAAACATCGTTTACAATTTCATCAGTTAATTCTTGTCTGTTGGGTGTGATAGCTATACTTGTATCATCGGCAAAAAGTACCAGCTTTGCATCTTCATGAATATAGAATGGCAAGTCATTAATATATATTAAGTACAGCAGAGGACCCAAGACCGAACCTTGCAGCACCCCATTCTTGATTGTTCCCCAGTTTGAGAAATCACCAGTTTTATTTATATATTAGAAGGCTAGGTGGCCCATGAAATGAGCACCAAATGAGTACGGATAAACAATCTGTGACAACAGCATCAGATGCACAACACAAATCAATGCACACAAAATGGGCACAGAAATAAATTAAGAAGATGAAGAAGAAATGCTTTGATATTCAGACTGTTATTACGCACAATAGGTCAGTGCAACCCAGTCTTGCTCTGTATATCACAGGATGGCACTCTGAATTTAGAGAAGGAAGTTTAGGCAACAAATCAGGAATTAATTTGATCTGTAAATGTTAAAGACACACCAATAGTCTAGGAGTGGCGTCTTTGATTATTAATCAAAACATCCTCTGTCCTAGATTCGAACCATGCCACAACTTAAATTCTGAATGAAAATCATCAGCATTGGCAGCTGAAGATTTCTGGCATAAGATGTTACTCTCATTCTGCCAATGGCCCTGTCAAAGAGGGCAGAGAAGCAGACAGAGGTTCAGGGCAGTGTCTTGCTCTTGAGGTGGGAAACTGACCCTAAAGGTGGAAGAACCGGCAATGATCAATGCCATCATATTGCAGAAGGCAATAGAAATAATGTGTACTCACACAAAAAGTGTGATGATGATCTCTGTGTTGGCAAAAGATTCTGAAATACCCCATTCTGATCTCTGGAAGGAGTGTGCCATGAGGAGGGGGACGATGAGAAAAAGACTGAATAACCAATGAAAGGAAAACATTCTACGAATCGAGGCATGGAATGTCAGAAGTTAGAATGTGGTAGGGAAGCTAAGAAATCTGAAAACGAAAATGCTAAGGCAAAATCTAGGTATAGAGCGGATCAGTGATGGAAAGAAAACAAGGATTCCTGCTCAGAGAAGTAAAGGGTAATATCAACATAGCAGAAAATGGCATAATGGGAGTAGGATTCATTATGAATAGGAAGGTAGCCCAGAGAGTGTGTTACTATGAACAGTTCAGTGAAAGGGTTGTTCTCATCAGAATCAACAGCAAACCAACACCAACAACAATAGTTCAGATATATGTGCCGACATCGTGAGCTGATGATGAGGAAAAGTATATGATGACACTGGTTTCAGTTGCCCGAGACTGCAGTCGTGTGTGTTAGTTGCGTTTGCATGAGTGTGTGTGTGCATATCTGTGTCTATTGTTGACAAAGGCCATTGGTCGAAAGCTTTAAGTGTGAAAATCTTTTTGTTGTGCCTATCTGTGACTCAGCAACTCCACTATATGGTGAGTGGCAACTTTCCATCTCATAATATTGTCAGCTAGTAATAGCAAACACTCTATGCAAAAATCACAAGAAGAGGATGTATACTTAAAGGTCAGGAGATATGGGAAAATTTCAGTTAGATTACATCATTGTCAAACAGAGATCCTGAAATCAGACACTGGACTGTATGGTGTAACCAGGAGCACATATAGACTCAGATCACAATTTAGTTGTACAAAGAAGTTGGATTTGGAAGTACTAAGAAATGAAGAGATATGCTGGAAGTTCTCTAACACCATAGATACTGCAATAAGGAATAGCTTGGTAGGCTTTCAGCTGAAGAGGAATGGATATCTCTAACAGGGCCAATCACGGAAGTTGGAAAGAAAAACATGGGTACAAAGCAGATATACTTTGGTTGATTGATAAAAGAAGGAAGTATAAAAATGTCCAGGGAAATTCAGGAATACAGTTCCTTATGAATGAAATAAATGGAAGTGCAGGGAAGCTGCATAGAAAAGGCGAAGAAATCAAAAAAAAGAAATGATTGTCACAAGGACTGGAGCAGCATATAGAAAAACCAAAACAATCTTCGATGAAATGAAAAACAAGTGTGGTAACATTAAGAGCACAATGAGAATTCCACATTCAAAAGGAGAAGACTTGTCTTACAATATTACAGAAGAAGAGGCAGGAGTTGATGTAGATGAGATAAGGGATTCAGTTTTAATGTCAGAATTTACAAGAGCTTTGGAAGACCTAAAATCAAATAGTCCATCAGAATTTCTAAAATCATTCGGGTAAGTTGTAACAATACAACTATTCACATTGGTGTGCAGAATGTATGAGTCTTGAACACCATCTGGAAAAATATCATCCAAATAATTCCAAAGACTGCAAGAGCTGACAAGTACAAGAATTACTGCATAATCAGCTTAACAGCTCATGCATCCAAGTTGTTGACAAGAATAATATGCAGAAGATTTTGCATCCGTAGTAGAATACTACATGTGTACCCTGGATAGCATCTATTTATAGACATAAACTAAATGAACTAGTGCTGACTGGCAGCCAGACAATCATATTGATCTCCTGGCTTTTTAAAAGCACATCCTAATTGAAATGGCAAAGACGAAACCCATCGGTCATTCTCATGGCCAGTTGACAAGAAAACTGGGACCTTGCTTCAGGATTTGCCAGCTAAATATAGAAGAAAAAGCAGGGCTAAGAGTGATGTGCTGCAAAAGGTTCTATGCAGAAGAAAGGAAAAGAAGACAGGATGTGTTGAATGACGATCAGTTTGGCTTTAGGAAAGGTAAAGGAACCAAAGAGCCAGTTCTGATGATGCAAGATGTTCAAAATTCTGAGGAAAACAGGGGTAAACTATAGGGAGAGGTTGGTAATACACAACATGTACAAGAGGGGTTGGGTTGTTTGGGAGAAGAGACCAAACTGTGAGGTCATCGGTCTCATCAGATTAGGGAAGGCCAGGGAAGGAAGTCGGCCGTGCCCTTTCAAAGGAACAATCCTGGCATTTGCCTTAAGCAATTTAGGGAAATCACAGAAAACCTAAATCAGGATGGCTGGACATGGGATTGAACCGTTGTCCTCCTGAATGCAAGCCCAGTGTGCTAACCAATGCGCCACCTTGCTCGGTGACATGTACAAGAGCCAAATGGGAACAATAACCATGGAGGACCAATAATAAAGTGCTCAGATTAAAAAGGGTGTAAGACAGGAGTGTAGTCTTTCACCCCTTCTGTCCAGATTATACATCAAAGAAGCAATGATGGAAATAAAAAAAATGTTCAGGAGTGGAATTAAAATCCAGTGTGAAAGGATATCAATGGTAAGATTTGCTGATGGCATTCTTATCCTCAGTGAAAGTGAGGAAGAATTACAGAATCTGCTGAATGGAATGAATAGTCTAATGCGTGTGGAATACGGATTGAGTGTAAATCAAAGAAAGATGAAAGTAACGAGAAGTAACACAAATAAGAACAGTGAAAAACTTACAATCAGGACTGATGATCATGAAGTAGATGAAGTTAAGGAATTCTGCTACCCAGGCTGCAAAAAAAAAACCATGATGGACGGAGCAAGGAGGACATAAAAACAGACTTGCATTGGCAAAAAGGGTATTCCTGGCCAAGAGAAGTCTACTAATATCAAACATAGGCCTTAATCTGAGGAAGAAATTTCTGAGAATTTATGTTTGGAATACAGCATTGTAAGGTAGTGAAACGTGGTCTGTGGGAAAACTGGAACGGAAGAGAATCACAGCATTTGAGATGTAGTGCCACAGAAGAATGTTGAAAATTAGGATTGATAATGTAAGGAATGAGGAGTTCTCTGTAGAATCACCGAGGAAAGGAATATATGGAGAACAATGACAAGAAAGAGGGACGCGATGGTATGATATCTGTTACATCAGTGAATAACTGCCACGGCACTTAAAGGAGCTGTAGAGGGGTTCTCCGAGATGAAGCAGCTAACACAGGAGAGGGAGAAGAAGAAGAAGAAGAGGAAGGTAAGTTTGAAAAGATATTGCATCATTATGATTTATGTAAGTAAAATTTTAACACACAAGTTTTTAATTCATTTCAAGTAATTGCATCATAATGTTGTTTTATTGACTAAACAAATAACTTTAGAACACAAACGGATTTTGTTTCTATCATGTTATGGCATACACCACATTTTAAACAGTAGTTTACAATAACTTCATTGAAAAAGATAAGAATTTAGATTGTTTTCAACTATGATTAACCAATGGTAGCTTTCCATGAAAATATTTTAAAATATTCAACATGCAATATGATGTGTGAGAATCGTAAGGATAAACGTGATAATTCACTGACATAATTTGCTACCCAATGTCTGCAAACCAAAGCACAATTTTTACACTGAAATTCTGAGGTACTCAATTTTGTGACCTTTAATACCAAGAATTAAATGGTTCAATATAGTCTGTCAAAAAGATATAACTAGGCAGGGTAATCTGAACCTGTGCTTATCTTAGGAAATTGATAACAAAAAAGCAAGCTACATGGATTTCAACTATTACCTGTGCTCCATCAAACCATAATGAGAAACTAAATCACTTGTGAGTTGCCAAAAGAAAGCAATAGTGATAAATAATAAGCACCATTAGACCCTTGTTATTTCGTGTTGTAGGAAAAATAAACATCTTGCACCCCCTCCATTATTTTCAGTACTACTAGTAGGACTGTGTACAATTACTGCATAAATTAACTGTCTCCTATTCTTCTTCTATTTTTACTGGATGTTTTGCTTTAAGTCTACTTATTATAAACTGAATTATTGTCCATATGCTCGTACAAAACAAATTTAAATTATTTCCTGAACTGTATCTGTCCAGGGTTGTTTAGTTCCTCATATGTCGCAATATCTTATGATTTGGAAGATGTCATTAGGTTTATAAAAGCATGACACTTTTTGACAGTGAAAATATGGCTTCATGTAAATCATTTGGAAGGTGTCAACTGCTTCACAAAAATATAACACATTTCTTCAGCACAAAAGTAGTTCTACACAAGAATTGGCTTCATCTACATTTAAAATTAGTAACTAACTAGATATATTTTTCCCACGTGGAAGTTTCCCTCTGTTATATTTAAAATTAGTAACTTGGTCTACTCATCAATCTAAGGACAGCAAGGAATTGTTAAGCAAAAAGCATTTCGATTTGTTTCTAAGACCGGTATAATTTTCAATCAGTATCTGTAATTTAAAATGATGATAGTCACCTAATTCAATGGTTTCAAACTTTACTTCCTTCAATGCAAGAACAAAGTTACATGAGTGGCAGGCACATTTGTTCCCATTATTATATTTATGAATGTTTCAATCATTTTAAAACTGTGGCCTACCCTTAAAACACACACACACACACACACACACACACACACACACACACACACACACACACACACCTTGTGGGGCTGTTCTCTGTATGCCTAGTCTTAGTTTAACAAGTGCCAATTTGAGATATCAGAATGTGTAGCATATATTATTCTTGAATCTACACCTGGATCTACACACTCTGAAAGCCACTGTGTATTGATTAAACTTACCATAACAAATCGAGCGGCTTGTCTCTGTATTACTTTTATGTCTTCATTTTGATCCAACCTGTTGGGAATCCCAAATACTCGAGCAGTACTAAAGAATGGGTTGCAAAAGTTTTCTATATGTAGTGCCCTTTATGGATGAACCACACTTTCCTAAAACTCTGCCAACAAACTGAAGTCAAGCATTTGTCTTTCCTTCTACAGTCCTTACATGCTCATTCCATTTCTTACTGCTTTGCAATGTCACACCAAGGTATGTACTCAGCCTGTATTACGTAGCAGTTTAGTGATTCTATAGTTGAACATTAGGGGATTGGAGTTTGTTGTCATTGATCACACCAATTAGGAATTTTGTAGAGGTCATCTTGTATCCTGGTACAACCACTCAGTGACAACAGATTCCCGTACACCACAGCATCATCAGCAAACAATTGCAGATTGCTGCTCACTCTGTCTGTCAGATCATTTATGTATATAGAAAAAAGTCTGGTTGAAACACTGTATGTGTTAACAGCATTAAGAGAAAAGTTAACCAGCTTAAATCTCATTTACAAAGATAGCTATTTATATCATAGTAAATTTAATGGAAGACTGATTTCTTTTAGAAAGGAAAAGGGACCAGAATTTGGACTATGACATTACAACAGCATCCATAATAGCAAGAACTTCTAACTATATGGTTCAATTTTTTTTTTCTGTGCTTAATTTTTGTGTTACAAGAAATGAGAGAGATGAAAGGTGTTGTTTGATGCAGTCCACACAAAACTTCTTGTTGAAAACTATCCAAATGAGATGACAGTTTGCCAATTTTTGGGAAGAGAAACATGTCACCAGCACTAATAACAAAATGGAACTGGAAGTGGAATGGTTGGAAACCATGAAAATTTCATAACTGAGAGCAAAGTTTCTTTTAAAAGACACATGTTGAGGAAATACGAGAGAATGACAAGAAGAATTTTGTTGTTATTTTCTAATTCAAAATTCAAGGAGGGAAGAAGGAAAGAGAGGAAAGGGACACAACAGATTGGGAAATTAAAAGAACTCATATGGGATGAAATCAACATTCTCAAGTGCAATATAATGCGATTCTTAGTAGAAAACTCAAATTAGGCATGCAGCCCATATGTTGACATTGAAATTTTTTACTATACAATGCTGGGGGAAAAAAGAAAAACAGTTCACTTTTTCAGAGATTCCAATTTACTGGAGTTGCAACAGTGCATATGTAATACATGAAATGATTACATTTACAGATAAACAGTACAAGCAGTTCTGAGCTACTAGGTATCAACCTATGCTGAAGCACTTGTATTAGTACGTGGTGTGGCCTCCATGTGTGGCACATTGATGCTGTGGCATAAGTGGAATATGTGCTAGACATTAACATGTCTGTGGTCCCATTGCTAATAACCGGTTTGCAACAATTTGAGTTGACATGTCTGGGCTCACAAGCCCTCTTATCTGTGCTGTGGTACCTGTACAATGTAACAATAATGCCTTTACAATATGATAATACAATACAGGCATCTGAGTTGCGTAGACATCCAGAACCTCATCTATGGGTGTGAGAATGTTCACGTGACCACTGATACTGGCAACATCACACAACTGATGCAGCAAGTCCAACTAGTGTGTCAATTCTCCAAAACAACCATTCCACCACTTGGAACGCCACAATTTGGTACCTTTTAAACTCACTCAGTGGCTTTACAAAATGCACCTCTGTGGCATGGTTGTCTGCTTGCTTCAAATGTTTACACCACACTGAGCCTTATGGCTGTGAGCATTCCCTATAAGAGTGTAAACACAGATGGCACTCTGGTAGCTATGCCACTATGCTGTCTGTTGTTGGATGATGTTCAAATCATTATCAGTATATCTAATGTCCCCCTAGTGCCACGTGCCATCTTTAGAACAAAACTGAAATCACATTTCCAGATGTAATAACTTATTTGGAAGTGTAATTTCAGCCTTAAGTCACACAAACAGTTTCATGATCTGTTCTGACTTCTTAGCAAGACATCTTCAAATGATTTGAACATGTACATAGCAAACTAGACAATTACAACTGAACAGGCTGTGGGTGCCTCTCCTGGTATGTCACAGATACTTTTTGTAACAACTTGGCAATCAGTGAATTAAGTTTCAGCATTAAAAAACAGACACGGTTATTTTTATCAAACTTTGTCACAAATTTGAAACTAGCTTAAACGGTATAGCAGCATAAACATTTTGTTGTATAATCTTGTTTTCCAAAAGCTATTCTGAATGTCTGAGGAAAATTTAGATGTGAAGTCCACTGACCAGTGACTTACTAAGCAACTGCTCCCAGGAAAATATTGCTAGTTATAAAGTACGTCACTGGCAGTATATTTAGTTTGGAAACAGTTTTATGCATGTAACTAATTGTGCTAAAGCCAAAATGGACATTCACGGACAAGACATACTGCCTTAGGGAAACACAATGACCATCTCGAAAATGAATTTTTTGAACACCAAAGTATCAATATCAGTTTTGACTTCTTAATGAATTATATTCAGCTGTTTTTAATATGTTTACTCAGCTTCCAATATGATGGTTATGTTTAATGCTAACATCCTTTGGTGATAACTAAAGAGATGATCTCAAACATACTTCTGTGGAAATTGTAATAATGGTGCAAATGGCAAACAGTCCAATACACATAAAGTTCTTAACGGCACATTCTCTGAAGTTTTTGGGTGTGTTACTATTTTGTTTTATGGAAGATAGTAGAAAAATTCAAAACAAGAACTGGAGACAGACAAAAGCCTGTACTGGTAATGGGAAGTTGTGGTAGAAGAAGTGGAAACCAATCACCATTGTCATGGTCCAGAACTCAGCTTATAGTGTGTTCTGTGAACGGTGTTGAGAAATGAATGAACAGTGTAGCTTTAACTTTTTATATTACGAAATAACTTCTTTGCAAGAATGTGTCAAAAACTGTAATGTACATTAAGGATAAAACAAATGAGGTTGTGCAGTTTTCATCAGTCTGGCCTTGTATTTGAGGGACCAGAGGCTCCAGCCATTCTGGGTAGGGTTTTCCACGGTTTCCCTAAATTACTCAGAAAATGTCACGGAATTTCCTACTATAAAGTCATGGTCATGTACCTGTCCCATCCTTGCAAAACTAGGCCCATAAATATGTAGATGACACCTTATACAAATTATGTTTGTTGTTCTCAAACTGTATACCATTGAATAATTGACAGAAAAGGGCAAAAGTTAGCAGTCTACAGGAACAACATCCTCCAAAATTTTTCATCCTGCATCAATCAATTGCAGTGTGATACAAGAAAATCTCAAGTTGGTTGAAAAAAAGTACATCTAGGAATTATTATTTTCACTTTTATCTGTCATTTGTTGCTATTGTATGGATATCAGACAAGCAAATTTCTTTCCTTTCTTCACATCTCAAGTCATCTATGGGACTTTAGACACTAATCTTTGTTCTGTACTTTCCTGAAACTACAAAGACTTTCACAAAAATAAAATGGATATAAAGCTAATTACTTTTCTGCTCCAGAGTTTCTCTGACCTCGCTTTTCATCTTCATACAGTATACCATATGGTCTGATGCAACAGTTTTGTGAAGCAGTGGTACATTGCATTTTCAATTCAACTATTAAGGGCTCGTGACAGTTCTATCACTAAACATTATATTATTTAACAAAAATTATTCCCAAAATAACTGAGCTGAAACATTATTTCCAATTAGAGCACATAAAAAGTCCCCTGCACAAAAATGTGATCAACAGTGAGGAGGGAGGATACTGATGTACAGGGTATAGCATAAGTAACAAAATGATAACACAAAAGTGCTTTTATTTGTAGAAACTAGTCACTTTAAAAGCAAACACTGTACAGCGATTAGATATTGTTGATGCCTTATTACTGAGATGATTCTATACATTGTCCTTGGCTTTGTGACGCACTATAGACAGAATGGCTGAAACTTCATGTTGCATTACTTCCCTTAGTCAGTAAGTAGTTTCAGCATGACAAGCAAAGTGCATGAGAGAGAGAGAGAGAGAGAGAGAGAGAGAGAGAGAGAGTCACAATTCTCCTAATCAGGTGATGTGGGTGTGGCTGACTTATTTTACTCTTCCAAGAAAGCAAATGACTGAGGAGCAGTTTTCTCAGAACTGAGAGGGAATAAGTGTGGGATTCAGTTACGATATGTTGAAACGGCAGATTGTCATCTAACCCACTGAACTCAATCTACTGAACTCTGTGGTATGTCATAACAGGGATCCGAAGTCACTTTTACTAGCAAGCACATTCTTACTTGAAAAAATACATATCCATGTACAGAAATTAAAATGAATACACCAGTGAGACACAGACCATGTAACAGATATATGATAATGTTCACAAGGCTTACCTACACTTAATACAGAAAATGTTATTTGTGTATAGTGCCCCTCAGTCTGTAGAGTGCCCCTCTGTCTTGTTATTTATAATGCACAGTTCTCTCTCATATCTGCCATCTAATGAATACAACACCTTTTTTTTTTATTTGATTATTCCTTCTCTATTTTCTCAATTAACAATATGGTAGTCATACCATAACAAGTAAATTATTTTACTATGTCTATGTAATATGCACACACAACACGGCTCGCAAGCTGCATGCAGCTCTTGTGTGAATTTAATGTGGTTTTTCTCAACTATATGTGGCTGTATAACACAAACTTGTCTTCTTGTACGTGTCAGTTAGTAGTCACTCTATAAGTGAATAATAATATAAGTGAGTGTGGCTTCAACTGTCAGAAGCTGCAGACACATGTGTGAGAGTTACGTTTGCGCGCACGCACACATACATGTGTGTCTGTCGTCTATTTTTGACAAAGACCTTGATGGCCAAGAACTTATACTGTGACAGTCTTTTTGTTGTGTCTATCTGATACTCAGCATCTCTGCTATATGATGAGTAGCAACTTTCCTTTTCATACTATTGTTACATTCCATCCTGGATTTTCCATTGTGTGATATAAATGAATAATGTAATTCTTACTCTCTATACAGGAAAAAGTGTTTATGTGAAACTGTGTTTATTGCTGGTGCCCTAACCATCACAATGCTATCTAAGACACACAAATATCAAGCACGGGATACAGTGTTGAGTAAAGAAAGCAATAACATTTTGTTTTTATGTAGAGAGACAGTAAAGCAATGTGTCCCTTGTGTAAAATGGTCTTGTCACAATTCAATGTCAGTAATCTAAAACTTTGTCCATGACACTAAGCAGACTGTTTTCAGTGCAGACTTTGTTATTTGTTCTCTGTTAAGGAAAGCTAAACTGACATAACTAAAGGAAAAACTTCAAAGTCACAGTAGAAATATGTACATGTTGATAAAGGACGCAGATTTAACAACTGAAGCTGGTTTTGTCTTGACTGTTAATATTGCAAAAGAAAAGAAAGAAGAAAAATACCCACTGACAAAAGTATGTGCCATTATACTGATCTCAATTTTTGAGATTTGTCTATGTGAAGCACCGTAGTCAATACTCATGGTCATAAATGGAAATATTGGTCTGAACAAACTGACAAATATTTATGTGCACTTGTGTGAACTGCCCTCACCAATTATCAGGTTTCAAACAGCACACAACAAAGATGAGTATGTGCATATGTACATCACAAAAGTAATTTCTTATTTCTTGTTGTGTACTGAAATTCTGTTCAAGGATGTTAGTTTTAAAATAAACATTTCAAAAAATATTTTTTCTTTACAGAAATAAAAATATTTATTCATAAATGTTAACTATTTACCTTTATGCAATAGGGTTCTTGTAGAATTGTTTCCATAAGTTTGCAGCTGCCAACAGGTAAGGTTAGTGACGACCTTTCTATACATTCAGAGTAACTAATTAGTCAGTTAAAGTGAAACACAACATTCTAATGTATGTAAGTGAACAAAAACATTTTTATACGTTTCATAAGGGTGGAATGTGTGAGTTTTTTCTTTCTTTCCCTATTTTTACGCTGTAAGTACAAGTGTGAATACTTGGAACACTTACAAAACCACAAAGAAAATATGTACAAATATTTCTACTTCTAATTGATGTATTTACCATACAATATAATATCATAAGAACAGATAAAAATGGTGTAATTTGTTGTAAAGGCAGCACAAGATTTTCTTTATGGTCACCTGTAAACCTTTCTTCTGTAAGGGCTCCTATTTCAATACAAATGTCCATTACGAGTGAATATTATTCCTCCTATTGAAATTGTTTAATGTGTTTTTGGATGTGTGTGGTTTCTCTTTATAAACAAAGTAGAAATTTAGTCACGACAGTTATAGCTTTGTTCTGCAGAAAATTAAATTACACTGAAACCATTGTATCAATATATGACAAGGAACGTTGCTACTCACCATACAGCAGAGATGCTGAGTCGCAGATAGGCACAACAAAAAGACTCTTCACAATTAAAACATTCAGCCATTAAGGCCTTCATCAACAATAGACAAACATAAGCGTGCGCGACACTCACCCCCCCCCCCCCCCCACACACACACAACTGCAGTCTCCAGCAACTGAAACCACACTGCTAGCAGCAGCACCAGTGCATGATGGAAGTGGCGACTGGGTGGGGGCAAGGAGGAACCTGGAGCAGGAACAGGGAAGGGATAGTATGGTGGGGGTGGTGGTGAACAGTGAAGTGCTGCAGGTTAGATGGAGGGGCGGGGAGGGTGGGTGGGAGAAGTAGTGGGAAAGGTGAGAAATAAAAAGACTGGGTGTTATTGTGGAATGGCGGCTTTGTAGTGCTGGAATGGGAACAGGGAAGGGGCTGAATGGGTGAGGACAGTGACTAACAAAGGTTGAGGCAAGGAGGATTACAAGAATGTAGGATATAATGCAGCGAAAGTTCCCACCTATGTAATTCAGACAGGCTGTGAAGCAGTCATTGAAACGAAGGATATCATGTTTGGCAACGTGTACAGCAGCACGGTGGTCTACTTGTTACTTGGCCACAGTTTGTCAGTGGCTATTATTGTGGACAGACAACTTGTTGGTTATCGTGCCTACACAGAATGCAGCTTAGCTTGTAGACCACATGACTGGTTTCACAGGTAGCCCCGCCTTTGATGGGATAGGTGATGTTAGTGACCTGACTAGAGTAGGTGGTGGTGGGATGATGTATGGGACAGGTCTTGCATCTAGGTCTACTACAGGGGTATGAGTCATGAGGTAAGGGATTGGGAGCAGGGATTGTGTAAGGATGGATGAGTATATTGTGTAGATTCGGTGGTCAGCGGAATACCACTGTAGGAGGGACGGGAAGGATAGTGGGTAGGACACGTCATGGCCATTGTCGATCAGCTGACACTCAGGAAGGTAATTGTGCTGAGTTTAGAAGTGAACAGTGTTTGCAACATTCTCTTTGGGGTACTCCGCTGAAGAGTATGTAGTCTTGAACAACTTCAGCCATTGGAATGGGGTCGCACTGCAGATCTGCAGGAAGCTGGATGGATGTATCAACAGACTGTTGCACATGTTGGGCACAGTGTATCAGTGGTGTGTTGCTACTTTCTGTAGTGGTCTGTGAAATATTTCCACATCCACAGGCAGGTTCTTGACATCCACATAGTACACACACATTTCACAGCTGACGCACTGTAAGAGCAGTAACTGCTGGCTGAGGATGGTCCAGGGAAGAAATCTGGGCACATGTACCTGCTGTGTAACTAAGGGCCATTGGGAACAGTCTGCTTGAGCAGGACTAAGATCATGTTTGCCTCTGGCCATGCAAAGCAACACAGCCAAGCATGGCTACCCTGGTGTCATGAAAGAGTTGACTGGAGAACAGACTGGCACTATGTTGTCTTCAAAGATGACATGAAGTATGCGAGTGATGGCCATACATTTGTATAGTGTAGACCTGGTGGACAACCTATACCAGAGCGCATTTGTCCATGACACACAATTTCCACTCCATGCTTCATGGTGTGGGAGATCATCAGTCACAGCTAGCAATCACATTTGGCGTTTCTTTGACAGGATGTGCTTATTCAGCAAGACAGTGCGCAACCACATACGGCCGCTGTGATTGCAATGTGCTCTTCATAGAGTACAATACCTTTTTTGGAGGAAAACATGCCAGTATTCTTTTCGAGACACTAAATCTACTGTATTCTTCTAAACTTCGAACCTTAGGTATGTACCTGCTGTGATAGCCATCTCCTCCTCAGTCTTCCTCGACTTCCCCTGCAGGTATGTATCATAACATTTTAAGAGGCAGACGCTGATTACGTATTCTGTTAATGTAGTTACTATATTTCGTGTTATAGATTTTATTTCCTAATCTGTATATGTTCAATTACTTTCTAATTCTGTCTAACCTACTGCATTCTTTCATCATTCTATGAAATCTCACTACTAAATTCTTGTTGTTATTTAGAACACAACTCACTTCCATTAAACAATTTAATAGCCTGATCTTCTAAAATTTCAGTCACATCTATGAATTCTGCTAGTTTCTTCTCGGCATCATTAACCGTAACTCACATGTAATGTGATGACCCAGGTAATATAAAAATCTAATATGTCCTAATAGTTTATAAGCAACAGCTGTTTTAGCTCTTACATGGTCCTTTCCTGTAAAAACAATAATTTTTGTCTCCCCTGTTGATATATCTAGGTTATATTCATCACATATACTGTACAATAAGCAAATTCCTTTTATAGATCATCCTTTTGTTATGATATAAGAGTACTTGTGGATTCCAATATGACACAAACATTTCGATTTAACGCTGTATCTGTGGTCCATGTTTCAATTTCACTTCAAATTTGGCCTCGTGAGGTTCAAGGTTAAACTAGTGTGCCTGCCCCAATTCAGGTTTTGAATTCTCATATTGTGTTGTCCAGTCATATTAAAACTTATGAGTAATACATTACGTTCTTGTGTAACTTCTTTCTTGTTCGATACATGCTGTGTTAAGCTATCACTTACAGATAAGAAGATGTAAATGATTTCCAGAGTACCTTTTGAATACAACTGGTAACTATTCATACAGGTTTTCATTTCTGACAGAATGACAAAGCTACATCTGGGTCCAGCTGTACTCTCTCTTGGTTCCGTGTAGTGAATTTAAATCTACTGTCCAGATGGTTCATTTTTCCCTTGTGCCTATCTGTCAGTCTTTTAAGAACTTTACTTAATATATCACACTAGATATTGTAGCATGCAGCTGACAGTGATTTTCCTGTTATATCTACAATTTAAATTTACTATTCTTTTTAATAAGTTGCTTCAAGGAATGATTCAAATCTCTCAAGAAATATGAGGTGCAACACAAATTTTACCAGAATATATGTGCAGTTTGTGAAGTCTGTTTAGTATGACGAAATGCCACCAGGTGGTATCTCATACATCTTTTTTGCGGCAGTGCCTCAAGTGGCTTTGAGCCAAGCGGTCACATTTAGTTTTTACACACATTTACCTTTGTCATGTGTTGTGTGTCTTGAGAAATTGATGAAGGCAGATGTCCAGGAGCAACGTGTGTGCATAAACTTTTGTTTCAGATTTTGAAAAACTGCTGCAGAAACACGGAACATGTTGAGCCAAGTATTTGGACAGATGACTCAGTTTTCAGTCTAAATTTGACTGGTTTAAACATTTTCAAGAGGGCAGAACATCGCCTGATGATGATCCCCATTCAGGAGAGCCATCTACTAGCATTGCACCTGAAGATGTTGTTGATGTTCGATATACGGTGCTGGAAGATCATAGGAATCATAGGACAGTCTTCTGGGACAAGTCAGATGATTGTGCCCAATGAATTGCACATGCTATGACTAGCTGCAAAGTTTGTGAATCAAATTCTCAGCAATGAGCAGAAACAGCAACATATGCAAGTCTGCAGAGAACTTAAAGGAAGGCTTGAAAGTGAATCGGACTTTCTTTTGAAAGTTATTACTGGTATGAAAGCTGGATTTTGGTACAATCCTGAAACCAAGCCACAGTCAGCACATGATAGTGTCCATCGCCACCTTGTTGCAAGAAAGCCTGGTAAGTGAAGAGTAATGTGAATTCCATGTTCATCTGTTTCTCCGACATGCAAAGAATTGTCCACAAGGAGTTTGTCCTTCTTTGCCAGTCTGTTAGTGCAGTTCTACAGTGATTTCCTCAGGCAGTTGGGGAAGGAAGTAAGAAAAAAGCATCCAGAAAAGAGATGCAGAGGCAGTTGTTTCCTCCATAATGACAATGTGAGATCCCACACTGCACTGACCATCCATCAGTTTCTGTCAAAAAATAAAATGACAGTTGCGCTTCATCTGCAATTTTCACCTGACCTGGTACCGAGTGACTCTTTTTATTCTCCAGAATGAAACTCAAGTTAAAAAGACATAGATTTCACACAGTTAAGGAGATTCAAGTAGAACCACAAGTGGTACTAAACTGTCTCCAGAAAACACATTCCATGGAGATTTTAGTTCATGGAAAAACTGCTGGGAGCAGAGTACACACTTCCAAGGGAACTGCTTGGAAAGTGATGGGAATGATAAGATCTGTATAAAGTACAACTGGTGTATTTTAGGAACTTTTGGGTAGCACCTTGTAGATTAAATGTAATATTGGTATCTGGTTCTTTTTAATTTACTTCTGAATTGTTTACAAAATAATGTATCTTTGTGTTTATGATAAACCTGAATGATTTTCATCAGTATTTGTTAGCTGTACCTTAACAGAATGTTCATCATGATTAGAGAATGTATTTAATGCAGGTTACATATCTGCTTGCTTTATTTTGTAATAGGAAAGTTATTTAATTTACTGTATAACAGCCACAAAATTGTGTGTATCTCATTTTGACAGCTTATGCCTGAGCTGTGTGATGTATAGTCATCTCCTAGCCAAGAGAGGCGAACTAAGCAATACTGTATAAAATAACCAAATGGTAACCTGATGATGGATACAAAAAAAACCCAAACCACACCGTAACTGAACAATTCGATTTTAATGACACACTGTGTTGTACTTATTTATTTTCAGTAAAAATATTTAACTTCTGAATTGTCAAGGGACCATAAATGTTGTGTAAAAATCATTGATGGTTACAATGCATGTTTTTATAAGGTTTGTGTAAAAAGCTTCTTCAGAGGTTCGGACAGCAATGTTTTTGAAGTGCTATTGACTGTTGTAAGATTTCTGTCCAAAAGCTCTGCAGAATTATTAGCATTCTGTTCCATTTTTTTATCAGCAACATTTAGTTCATGGATTGTACACAAATTATTATATTGTTGTGCTTATTGAGAGATTTCTTTACTTTAAATCCATAAAACTCAATGTCACGTCATGCTTTCCTGAATGTGCAGCTGAGAACACATGCAACTTTCTTCAATCTTTAAATAAAAGGACAAAACTGCACTGGAAAAATTCTTAAGAAAAGCAGTGTAGCAACAGTATTTAATAATCCACCACGAAATATTGGTTTTTACAGGACTGATCTAGTTGTAACAGAGGTAACAGAGGGACAACAATAATAGTGTCCATAGAGGTCTAAACACAAAATGAACTTTCAAGGAAATAATAAATTTTGTATAACTGAATGTCATATAACAAATGTACCAAAATTTATAAAATTTTCTATAACATATAACCTGATTATGACTGTGTAGCTGAAATAGGCCTATAGTTCAAATAAAAAAATAATGTCTATAGCACCATAATGGGTCATACAAAATTTATTATGTCTTTGAAAGACATTTATTATGCAGCAGGCCCAGATGATTACAAAATGAACTGTTCTATGAAATTTTGGGAACACTGTTGAATGTCAGTAACTTCCTGTCACAGCTTTCCATAGCAGTAAGTTCTCCTGAAATTTCACAGGATGTTCTACATGCTGGGAAAATTTTAAGTATCAGAAAATGAAAACTTATTTAGACCAATTCAATGAGTCTGCCACAGTCACTTAAATATGAAAACTGAATAAATTACTAGTAACTTTAACCCTAAATTGTTCAGAGAATTCAGAAACATGTAAAAACACTACCACAATATCAACTGGAATGAAGAAAGGAAATAATAATGCTCTATAAAATATGGATAACAGTACTAAAAGCAGGTACATGCAGCAGTCCAGCAGTCTACTATTGGGACATAATTAAAGCAAATAAAAAAGCAAACCATGATGTTGCAAGTAACAATTGTAGCACTAAGTGCGTGCCTGGAAAGTTGAATTTGGAATATGCTGGAAAATGTGGAAGCAAAACATAAGGAAGCAGTATGTTATTCTGGTCTGTGCAAAATACAAATAATATTTCTTTTCTTTTGAAAAAAAAACTTTACTGACATGCAAAATGTAAATAAGCATTTCTCCACAAAATTTCAGGCATGAACTCAACCCCAACATGTATTCAGTTCACTTTTAATAAAATCACTGTCTTACAGAAGTTACCAGAAAAATTGTTATAGCATGTCACATAAATTCTGATTCTCTAAGGTTACATTTTTATTCATGTTACACCATTTCTTAAATATCTTCCCAAATACAGAACACATAATATAGTATTATTGTATTACCCAAAACTTACTTGTGCAATGTCTTTCTTTGTGCAACAAAAATTAATATATGTAAGATTAACAAAATCAGAACCATAACAAATGGTAACAGTCTTTTCTTCTAAAGTGTCTTGCGATCCCATTGTAACAATCTGCTTCAGCTTAGAGTCTTTAGGAATTTTAGCATATTTTCCAGTTCTTGCATCTCTAATAGAAGTAATGTCCAGCATGTCCATTTCCTGTTTAAAAATAAAGAGTGTCAGTATTTTCTGCAACAGCTAGCATTTGAAACAAAGAAAGAAGTTATTAAGCTTCCACACAGCCATCAAATATAACAGAAACAAGGTTAAGTAAGACACTAAAAATAATTCATATCACAAAATGGCATAACACACACAATTAGAGACAGAGAGAGAGAGAGAGAGAGAGAGAGAGAGAGAGAGAGAGAAGGGGGGAGGAGGAAACAAAGGGAGGGGGTGTCAGGGTGAGTGGGGGGGAGAGGAAGGGGAGTTGGAGTATCTCTGTGTACCAGTCCCTCCAAAGAGGGCTGCTGCTTCTGCCCTGTGAGCTGTTCTGGCAACTGCCTGGTCTCAGTCACCTCATACACTTTTCTGGTCTTCACTGTTAACTCTGACAAGAGCTCCTTACAACGAATCACTAGTGGGAACACTTTTTAAAGTAGTTACTCCTCCATCACTAACCCCTTTACTGTGACTTGTGACTGGCAGAGCCCAGCCTCCTCAGAGAAGAACCACCACAGCAAACAAACAATAGAAAGTTGTATTTCTTCTTGGATTGGTAAATTAACAGACCATAAACATCTTTCCTGATTTGTCTGAGTACTATGAATCTGCAGATTGACTGTACGACAAGGATATTCTTGCCCATAATAATAATGAACATCATGCCAATTTTGCCCTTATGTTCTATTTTAGGAGGTCTTTGTCTAGCTTGAGTGTGGAATGAGTGAGTGTGAAAATGTTGGCACTAAAAATTTCTTTCTGAAGGTCTCTGCCTAATGTGAGTGTGGAGAGTGTTGTCTCTGCTGAGCCAGAGAGTGTACGAACTGTGCGAGTGCCTTCTCGATAGACATCAGGGGCAGACATCAGGGGCAGGTGCCAGCTGGCGGTGACTGTGGAGCTGGAAGTTGTATTGTAACGTGGCTAGTAAAGTGAAGATTTGAACACTAACCCCTCATATTGCATGTTTATGACTTGTGAAGGTTGCCACAAGCTGCATTAACGTCTGTGCCCACTCCATGTAGAATGCAGGGCAGTTATAATGACAGCTGCCTTGCAAGAACCCTCAAAGTGGTCCATGGCCCTGTTTGAATGTAGGAGCAAGGAATGTGAACTGTCGAACTAACACATAAGCAGCAGTCGTGGGAAGGATGTCCAGCTACCAAACTTGACAACAGAAATGGGAAGTGACAGTGGGCAGGTTAAGTTTCATAGTTTGCTGAATGATTGTTCTAGGTTAATGTGGTGTGTAATATGTTAATAAACTGCTCAGCTTGGAAAACAATGCTGTAATGTGTGCTACCTCATTTCAACTGCTAAAGAATTGTTCAGTTTGAAAGAAAAAAAATTATTTTAAGACTGTCATTTTGCTGAGCAAGCTAGTGGCTGATTAACTGTCAACTTCATTACTGCCATTTCTTAAATGTTGAAGAATATTTTCATTTTGGTATTCAGTTTTAAAAGTTTAAAGGCTGTCTGAGCTGACAGAGTTTTGTCTGTTGGCAAGGAACTGTTTAATTCTTAAACTAGCAGCATATTTTCATTTCGTCATTCAGCTTTAATATGAGTAAAGATTGTCTTATTGGAATGTGTTGATATTGGAAAGGAAATGTTTCAATCACAAAAGGCTAAGGTTGGCTGTTTTGTGGAATTAACAAATGGAAGATATTAGTTCACTAAACAGATGAGAATTTTTTAATGTTATTTCTTAAAACTAAAAGAAAATTTTACTTTTGTTATTCTAGTTTTAAAAGGGTTTAAAGGTTGCCATATTTTGTTTATGCTTATCAAGTTAAATTTATTTGTCAAAATAAATTTGTCAAATGTTAGGTGTATGTCATTTATTTAAATCAAAATGAATGTTGCTTTGTCTGTCCATTATGCATTCCTATACCATTCAGCCGATTGTGATGAAACTTTGGTGAGTTGTTGTGCAATTGCCTGTGAAGTTTTCTACATTAGCACATCCATTTTACATTAGGCAATGCACCAGTTGTTCCAACAAATGTGTGTATTTCATGTAGTTTAGCAGCAGTTCATATGTTTTTGATATGTGAGTGTGCATGCATCACATAAATGAATTGATTCAAATGCATACAGCAACATTTCATTTTGAGTGTAACATAACATGTGGTTTGATTGTGAAATTGTATTTGCTCGTCAACATTAGATTGTAGATATTATTTTATTCCCAAGTGAATTTGTAATAGTCATCAAAAATCATCATTTCCACTGTCAAATCAATTATACTACCTAAATTATAAGCGACAGTCTGATCTACACAAAATAAAATATCTTCAGAAACAGATGAACAATGGGAAGCAAGACGTAAAACAGCTAGAGTATGCAATGCTCAAGCCTGTTTGTTTGAGACAGATGAGCAACAGTAAGAAAGACTGGAATCCTCCTGTGTACACAATGCTTGAGGCTGTTCATCTGAAAGAGTCAAGCAGTGGGAAGCAAGGTTGGATGATCATGTATCACACCGCAGACATACTTCTGTAAAATCACAGCAACCACAGATGAATTTATTTGCAAAGTTTTCCCAAATATCACACAGAATTACAAAACTCATCAGCAGCCAAATTTACAAGCTATATTAGAGGCCAAAATGATTTATATCAATGCCAACTCTTTTATAATTTAGAAAAAAATACCAGGTGAAGCTGACAGTATAAGGAATCAAGACAAGTTGTCAATTATACAAATGAATTCTTGAATTCACTAGATTTGCAGGTTTGCTGCCACATGTTAATCAATGCTTTTCACATTCACAACTGTACGTATCCTGCTCAACTGTCAGAAAACATTCTGATTTATTCATGTATGCACCAGACAGAGAAACAAAAAAGTACTGTGTATTCAAAGCACTTCAATAAACCAAATTTAAACACAAATACTTCATTTCTTCAAATGGCACTGCAATGTGTGTCAGGCACTTGCCACTTTAAAATGCAACTGTGGTGGTCCTGACATGATCCTGCAGAAGTCATTAATGATTTGCACCTGCCAGTAGCAAATTATTTTTATGTGAAATGGCAGAGTTGCCTAGCAAGCTTCCTTGCTTTGTATGTAATTTATATTTGATACTATTCTGGCAAGTTCAATAGTGGTACACTCAGTATAAAGTACTTATCTTCTCAAATCCTTATTGTAACTGACCTAGCTGACATTTCCTATAATTGTGTACAAAGAAATTATACATAGGATTCCAGAGCATCTTGAAAATCTACTCGTAACTAACAAAAACACATTGGTTTACCAAAACTGTTTTATTGTTCACAAATGATGTCTTGAAAGTTGCTGAATATTAGGAAGTTGCCAACTGGCATATTCTGTGATATGTCCAACACTCACCACTATAGGGCCATGGACTCAGTAAGTATTTTTAATCTTTATCCACTGCTGAATAGATCACTAAATAATTATTTATTAAACAGTTATTAATTATTATTTAGCAACTTATTCAGCAGTGGATAAAGATCCAAGTTTACATAATGATTACATGCCTCTTACTTGACTTCATACTGTAGCTTTGTTAAAAAAAAATATACTTTGAAGACAAGCCAGAAGAGTTCTATAGATCTCAAACAGCAATTACCACAATACAAGGGCCTCTGAGTGCAGTTTAATATGCAATAGGTTCCTCAGAGATCTGTTTTTGGACCCATTTTTTACATACACTAATATTAATTACTTGGCTTTTTGAGTAAAATAAATAAATAAATAAAAATTGCAGTTTTCTCTAACAATACAAGCATTTTTGTACAGAATTTAGAACCTGATGTCAATGACATACTAACAGAAGTCAAGGTGTGGTTCAGTATTAACTTACTCTCCATAAGAGCAAATAAAACTAGTTTCACTTAGTTCCTCAGACACAAAGTGAACACAGAGGATATTGATATAACTGCAAACAAACAATTAATAACCCAAGTGTACTCCTCCAAACTTTTATGTGTACATGTTGATAAACTGATCATGTATGTCACATTCTCCAGACACTAAAAAGATGAACTTCAGCACCATTTGGTTGGAGAATTGCATCCTGTCCTGGAGATATCACTACCACAAAAACAGTGTTCTTGGGCTTCTTCTATTCTATAATGTGTTATGATATAATCTTCTCAACCAGAGCATCTATTTCAAAGAAAAGCGTTGTACTGCAGAATGTGGTCTACATCCAAAATTGTCCACGCCTTTTCGATCACAACACAGAACAACTTTGAAATACATATACTGCCTAAGGTGTTCATTTGTAAATAACTCATCTCACTGTGACAGAAATATTTCTGTTTGTATTTGCATACTGGTCCTGTAAATTGTGATTTAGTATACAGTTCATACATATGAGACACCAGTACAACAAGCCAGGTTTGATATCGAAAATACAATTTATACATATCATGATATGATAATTCAGTACATGTTGCATATTGGTAAATAAAATGATTGAAAAAAGAGTAAGGTTAAGAATATTTCATCAATGATACTATTTTTTATGGTATTAAAAAAACTCAGAAACAGAATAGCAGCAGTGGTCAGGCAAATACTCTGGAGAATGGTCCATGAATACAGTGTAACTCAAAGAATAAATTTTGTAAGCCCATATAATGCTTAACATCTTTTAAGATGTCTTTTGGGAACATTTTTATGTATGAACCACAGCTTTAGGCTCGCACACTTTTCTTAAAAAAAATTGCCTCTTTTTTGGAAATGAATTCAGATTTTCATACTTAAATCACAAGAATAGTCTACTTTTTAGTTAAGCATGTTTTAAGACAGTTTACAAAAGATACATTCTCTAGCTTTAATAGTTTTTAACCAAAGTGTACCAGGACATGAAATAATTTGACTTTCGGCAAATTCAAGTTAAAGTTAAAACTTGCTTTTTCTATTAAAAATGCATGGCACTAATGCATCCCAGGTCTGTATTCTACTTGTTTCCTGTGGTGTTTTTCCTCCCTTCTGTTTTTCACATTTCTTTTTCTTATTCTTACTTCTTTGGTGGCTTCTAACACTGATTTTTCTGTTTTGAAGCATCTCCTTCGGTCAATGGCTATTAGAGTTCTATGTATATTTAGTCTACCAGGCATTCCCATCAGTTCCAAAACATTAAGCCTTGACACTGCACCATCACTGAAACACAGAACCGCATCTAGTACCCCTATTTTCAAAGTATTTAGTCTTACTAGAATAGTTTTTGGTATCCGTTCCCATATACAATTGTTGAAATATTCGTTTGGATTTTGAGTCCTACCACGTAAACATTTCGCTAATAATCTTGTGTCGCTAAGATCTCTATATGTAGATTTTATAACTTTCATTATGGCAAATGGCAAAGAATGTTTATGGTTGTAGGTCTCACTTTGAGTAACAGCCCTCTGGTAGCCACACCATGAATCACTGCCAGGTGGGCAGAGTGCATGACATGGGTTGTCATCTGTGGAGGATTTATGAAAGAAGGTACCCCAAACTGCCTTTTTTATTCCCTCAAGGGCTTGTCCATAATAATACTGCAGCCTTTCTATTTCTTTGTCTGTAAGCCAACCACGTCCACTAATGCACTTACCATCAGCTAATTTCTTTCCCTTCAAATTCATCTACAAGTTCCTCAATCTTGTACCTAACCTTTTATAGACATGTCCAACGCATTCCATTTTTTCAATTTTTGTGTCAGCATAAGAAGGTTTTTATTCAGAAACTTTTTGGTACCATTTTGAGTCTCCGTCTCCTGCGTAAGATGTATTCATCACACCATATTTCTCCACTGACCTGTGAAAAATCTTCACAACACCTCCACTATAACCACTAAAATTAATCAAACATTTATGATTTTCATTTCCACTAGTACAGCCATGGCAGTACTTGGTAATACATTCCAAATCAATGACTTTACCACTGTCCAAGGAGGTACCTGTCATTACACCATTTAGGGAACTATGGCCTCTTCTCTGCCAGGATGCATCCACAGCTGCAGACATACATGTATGCTGTCATTCATGTCTACACTTTTCTGAACAGCGTTTTTCATACTATCATTTGCTACTTCTTCTAAAGTCTGTAGAACAACTTTATTGTACCTGTCAAACCTTATACAGGGAGGTAAGTCCATGAGAGCACAGAAAGTTTGTGCACTTCTGTACCCATTGCCTATACACCTCATAGCATAAGCAAGCTTAATATTTGTGTTATATACTCTCTGTTTAGTTATGCCATGAGTATAACCACATTGGTTTAAATCACAAAAATTACAAACAATTCTTAATTTTGATGCACAACTTCTTATAGCATGTATCTCCTCAACTACCCTCACACCACTATTGCCACATTCCTTACACTGCAATGCTTTATTTATACGTTCAGATAGAGCAGAGAGTTCAACAATAACACAATCTGAATCAATAGTTGGCATCTCTATGTTATCATCATTAATACTATCAAGCGCATTGTCCAAATATTTAAGTTTTAGCTTCGAAGCACTTGGAGTGTTGTATAATGTTGAATTTCAGTATTAGCAGAGTTAATCCCTTTGGTGAGCCAATTTCTATAAAATTTACATTGTTCAGCACTGAACTTCTTAATTCTTCCCATTGCTTTCAAGTGGAATAAGAAAATCATGCACACAATTACTTCACCGTGAACAAAATATTCGCACCAAAACAACAGCAAACAATGACTAAATAAAAGATTAGCAACTGCAAAGCTTTCACAAGTTAGCCAACTTAAGGGACTAAAAGGTAATAAAAAGGAAGCAAATGAGAGCGAAACTTTATTTTTAACACAACTGACTCGGTGCCATGTAGACATCGTGGTGTATTCAGCCACTTTTAAATTCCTCTAATTTTGGTACTTTCTGTGGTCCATTTTCCTGGAAGTAAACTTTTTCTTGATCAGAGCACTACAGTGAATTTCTTAAGACAAAAACTAAAAACTCATTTTTTACAGTTATTCTTTAGAAGTCCTGTTAAACTTACGTAAATTTGATACCTGTTTCAAATAGGATGGCGTCAGTATAATATAGACCCCTCTACAAACGTTCATACTCAGTGTATTGACATGTAGGTTATGCTTCTGCCTAGTACCATAAAGGTGAAAATCATTGTTGTGTGTGTACTTTTGCCATAACATTAAGCAAAAGGTTTATCTACACTGCAAGCCAAAGAATCTGTTGCTAGCACAATTGAAACTAGTATGCTAGCACTAAATTGCAATTCCCTACTTATTAACACTGAATGCATAAGATATAACAACTCTCTTTTACAATATAATGTAAGGGAGTCATTGCTTGATGAGCCTTCCTACTCTTCTAATGGATTCTTTAGCAAAAGTAAATAAAATCTGCACGTTCTCTTTGTGGAACATAGTGATAAACAAGATAAGTTGCTTTGGTATCACAGTGACCAAAATTTTTACTATAAACACCTTTGCCTGTTATAATACAGTGTTTGTTAAGTAGTTATTTATATTTTTCTATTGTAATATTCTAATTATGATTATACTATTTGTAATATTTGTACTGACTATTCCCACATCTGAACAACACACACAAAGGATCCATGGAATGTGTATACTACACATAAAATGAAATAAATTCTACTCTACTGCAGGTGCAGGGACAGGAACAGGTGAGACATGATCCACTCCTTGTGTTATTCTTGGAGAAAGAGCCACACCCATGATTTAACTGCCTGCTGCCTCAGGTCACAGCCACTTAAACTGATTAACCCCAACAGCCATTAAATTTCACAGGGGAAAAGTCAGAGTAAGTGAGATTAAACAGCGAACCAAAAATAATGACTGTAATCAAAAGTAATGCTAATCCATCAGCGTCGCATGTAGTGAAAGAACTGTTCAACAGGAAATGTCAAAGTAAAATCAACAATTTCAGTGTTATGTACCTTCTGCAATGATGGTTTTGCAAAAAATACATAATGATGTACATAATTCCTGAAACATAGCTGATAATAAATTACAATACAAATAATTTGCAAATCAAATGTGGGATAAAATAAAAAATAACCAAAGTACAACAAAACACAATGCAAATATCAGTAAAAAACTGCAAGTCTGTGAAGTAACTCCTTATTGCTTTTCCAACATTGAAAACAATGAGATTTTTCACCAAGTCAGAGTGGCTCAATATTCTGTACTTTCCCTAAATTCAAGAAATGGCATCATGGCAGTGAACATACAAATGTAGGTTATGCTCTTTAGTATCAAAGCAACAACCTTGGTGCCTGTTTCACAGCTTTACCAACATTCAGATATAAACACATTCTAGTTCTGTGTACAGAAAAACTATTTTCTGACTTACTGACTTCCTCCCAGTGCCTGGTCTTACTAACACACTGCTCCATGTTTCCAATTTATCATCATCTGTATATCACCATCATGATCATGGTTTCACTACACATTATTCTACTTCTTGTTACTTACGCCTCCCACCTCTAGCCAGTTTCCTACACAACTATTTTTTAATTTATTCTATTATTTAAAATGTCAGTCCAATATTGTCTAGCATAAGCAAACAGGTTCCTTGATCACTGTCTCCAAATATCACTTCAGTTCTTAATTGCCTCTGATGCATCAGCTCATAAGCTTTCTCTTTTATCATTTCACATCTGAATCATTTACCTATGTATCATTTTGGGTTCTACACTAGGGAATAAAAACTGTGTTTTTAGCTGAAATGAATACAGAGATGTCAACATCACTACTGTAGAAACTTTATCACCGTGCTAGCCAGCACAAACTAAGTACAAATTTAGACCGTATAATTCCACAAACAAAAACAAACTTTGAAACACTTGCTAAAAATAATAGAATGAAGATTTCAAACACACAATGAATCAATGAAAGCAGTGAATCAAACAACATATGAAGATGTCAGCAGGAATATAAAACAATGAGGCTGCAATCAAGTTCAAATGATAATCCAACAACTGTGTGTTTTACTATATATGAGGAGGGGGAGATGTGGAAATGGGGGGTAGGGGGGGGGGGGGGGGGGCGGCAGCAGCAGCAGCAGCAGCAGCAGCAGCACATTCTAATAGGTATTTGTGTCCATTGTCTTTAGTATGAATATACAATCCTCTAAGATTTGTGGACTAGAGACTAGATCATCATACATCTAATTGCAAATATTTATGTCCAAGGCCCATGTTGCTCACTTTACCCTGAGATACTTTGTTCTTCCTACTATTGACAATCTGCAAGTGCTGCACACAGTAAGCAATATCATCTTTGAGAATAGTTTTATTTCCTCATTCCAGAACAAAGTGTTTAAAATCATGATCCAAGCTAACACTGTATAACAAGAGAGAGAGAGAGAGAGAGAGAGAGAACATCAAAGACGTTTATTCACATGTGCAACTGCATATGCATTTTTCAGTCATATTAAGTATATAGTGGTGTTTAGGCAGTTTCTTTTCAAATCACAGAACATAAAAACAATATTGCTTGGAATAAACAACAACTTTTGCAAGAAGACTATTGATCACCAAAGTGTACATGTCCAATTAATACATACAGCAAGTGCCATTCTCTGTAATACTGGGATTTTGATACAATGCTCTCCAGCATCTTGGACTTGCCCTGGATAGGGTTATGCAATGGTGTCCACAACACCGCAGAGTTTGGCTTGTTAGTCCCTTCACAGAACATTTTGCATTGAATAGAAATTTGTCTATGGACTTTAGACCTACATAAGAAAGCAATTAGTCACACTACAGTCAATGGCTGCCTATACCACCTTGCTGAAAAGGGCAACTTCAGATATGGGCAACTGATTTGGCTCATGTTTGGCAGGTTTCTTGTGTACAATCTAAGAAGCATCTCTGAGACAGACCATTCCCAATTTGTTACAAGGAAACATGGACAGTTCACAAATGATGCCTTGTTTACATGAAGACATGGGGCAGATACATGAATCCAGGTATGTTATCCTTGTTGATTCTTCATAATTGGGTAGTTTTGAATTTTGAACAGTGAGAGTTTCCAGCGGTATATATATGACAGTTGGAATGTTCTTCATCATTGGTCTGTTATGAACCTGGAGCATACTTCCAATGACGTTTTGTTGTATATCTGCAGAACTAAATATGTTTTGTGAAACTATACAGAAGGGGGCAGGTGTACCTGCAAAGTGCATGTAGGAATTGAATACAGGTCCCAAATCACCCAGAACATGCCCTGGCTGCTTGGCCAGCACAGCTTTCCTTGGAGGGTGTTAACCTTATGCATACGCAGTTGACAGTCCCAAAAGTTTCTTTTCTCAATTTCTCGGAAAATGTGTGTTTGTTGACAACATGTGTGATGATGAGAAAAGCTCAATTTTCAATTATCTAACAGTCCTGTCACTTTTTAGTCAATTGTGTGATGAACTTTATGAGTAGTTTTCTCAAAAATGGGAGTGTGGGGAGAGGGGTGTTTGGGGGGGGGGGGGGGGGGGGGGAACCACACGAGCCATATTGGTTGAGCATGTCTGAGGCCTTACCCTTGTACGCAAATTTAGTAGACAGTTCTACCACAACTGTTCAGTAAGTCAGTAAGTATCAGGAGGGGACTTGCAAAGACTATATAAATGGGAGATGGGGTTACTGTAACTGCTGCATCACATATCTCCAGAAAGAACTGACCATTTTATACTTCTTTCTTCCCTTTCTACATGTCATAATCTGTAGTGAATGTCATTATTACACTCTGATTACACTTGATTACACTTACTTGTTATTTGAAGTTTGTTGCATGGCATTACGGCACTGTTACACTGGGTGTCACTGGAGTCTCTGTTAAAGTGCATTATAGTGTTACAACTTGGGTTCATATTTTTTTTTTTTTTTTTTTTTTTTTTTTTTTTTGTGGGAAATCATAAAAACTACATCTGTTTCAATGCATCTGGCCTATCCATCTGTAAGGTGAGTATTAGCAAGCAAATTTAATCTCACAATATACTTATGGCAACAGTATTAGTCTCTTGACCAAAAAAGATTTCAGTCCACTCTCACAAATTCACTCCTGTAACATACCAATCATCTGTGTTCACAAATATACTCTTCAAACTTCCATGAAATGCTTGGCTGATGGTACTTACTATTGTTTCAAGATGTGTGGGCTTCTTCCCATTCACATACAGACTGAGGGAAGAGTATCTCTGTGCACATTGTAATTAGTCTAATCATGCCTTCACATTTCCTATTGGAGTGATTCATAAGGGATGAAGTATATTCCTAGATTCTTCATTTAATATTGGTTCTTGAAACTTTGTAAGTAGATTTCTCACAATATGTGGCCATATCTCCATGCATCTGCCAATTTTGGTTTTTCAGTATTTACATGGCACTCTTGTCTGGGTCAAACAAACCTGTGGCCATTTGGGATGCCCTTTTTTATTTCAGTATGCACACTTAGATATACTTAGTTTTCATCCCACACATTAGAACAATATTCTAGGATGGGTTGCACAAGTATTTTTTAAGCGATCTACTTTGTATGAGGTGCATTCAAGTTCTAAGGCCTCCGATTTTTTTTCTCCGGACTGGAAAGAGATAGAAACATGCGCATTGTTTTAAAATGAGGCCGCGTTCATTGTTAATACATCCCAGAGATGGCAGCACCGTACGGCAGATGGAATTTTACTGCCAGCGGCGAGAATGAGAATTGTTTTAAATACTTAAAATGGCGACGTTTTCCTTACTTGAACAGCGTGCAATCATTCGTTTTCTGAATTTGCGTGGTGTGAAACCAATTGAAATTCATCGACAGTTGAAGGAGACATGTGGTGATGGAGTTATGGATGTGTCGAAAGTGCGTTCGTGGGTGCGGCAGTTTAATGAAGGCAGAACATCGTGTGACAACAAACCGAAACAACCTCGGGCTCGCACAAGCCGGTCTGACGACATGATCGAGAAAGTGGAGAGAATTGTTTTGGGGGATCGTCGAATGACTCTTGAACAGATTGCCTCCAGAGTTGGCATTTCTGTGGGTTCTGTGCACACAATCCTGCATGACGACCTGAAAATGCGAAAAAAGTCATTCAGGTGGGTGCCACGAATGCTGACGGACGACCACATGGCTGCCCGTGTGGCATGTTGCCAAGCAATGTTGACGCACAACGACAGCATGAATGGGACTTTCTTTTCATCGGTTGTGACAATGGATGAGACGTGGATGCCATTTTTCAATCCAGAAACAAAGCGCCAGTCAGCTCAATGGAACCACACAGATTCACCGCCACCAAAAAAATTTCGGGTAACCGCCAGTGCTGAAAAAATGATGGTGTCCATGTTCTGGGACAGCAAGGGCATAATCCTTACCCATTGCGTTCCAAAGGGCACTATGGTAACAGGTGCATCCTACAAAAATGTTTTGAAGAACAAATTCCTTCCTGCACTGCAACAAAAACGTCCGGGAAGGGCTGCGCATGTGCTGTTTCACCAAGACAACGCACCCGCACATCGAGCTAACGTTACGCAACAGTTTCTTCGTGGTAACATCTTTGAAGTGATTCCTCATGCTCCCTACTCACCTGACTTGGCTCCTAGTGACTTTTGGCTTTTTCCAACAATGAAAGACACTCTCCGTGGCCGCACATTCACCAGCCGTGCTGCTATTGCCTCAGCAATTTTCCAGTGGTAAAAACAGACTCCTAAAGAAGCCTTCGCCGCTGCCATGGAATCATGGCGTCAGCATTGTGAAAAATGTGTACATCTGCAGGGCGATTACATCGAGAAGTAACGCCAGTTTCATCGATTTCGGGTGAGTAGTTAATTAGAAAAAAAATTGGAAGCCTTAGAACTTGAATGCACCTCGTAGATTGATGTGTTTTCCTACTATCCTAGCAATGAACTACCTGCAGCTGAGCCTATGTGATCACTGAATTTCATATCCCCATAAACTGTTCCGCACAGGTATTTGTATGAGTAGACTGACATGAGTTGTGGCTTGCTGCTATATTAGTCACTGGATACTACTTTTCTTTGTTTTGTGAAGTGTACAATTTTATTCTTTTCTGCCAATCACCATAACTTCAAAAGATTTAACTGAACATCTGGCAGCCCATTTTTAAATTCTACCGCATTACAGATAAGTGGTTCACAGGCAAAAGTCAGAGGTTAATATTAATATTGTCAACCACATTATTAATATACAAAATTAACAGCAAGGGTTCCAATATATTTCCCTGAGGCATACCTGAACTTACTACTTCTGTCAATGACTCTACATCCAAGAAAATGTACCATTTCCTCCCTACCAAGAAATTCTTGAACCAGTTACAAATTTTGTTTGAGACCCTACATGACAGCACTTCTGTAATTAACACTGGTGTGATACTGAGTCAAATGCTTTTCAGAAATCAAGAAAAGCTGCATCTACATGACTGACCAACCACAGCTTTCACGACATAATGTGAGGGGGGGGGGGGGGGGGGGGGAAAAGAAGACTTACATTTCACAAGATCAATGCTGTTGGAAAGCAAGCTGATTGGCATGACTGAGGTCATCTTGCTTGTATAATTAATTATATTTGAGATCTGAATATGTGCTAGGCTTCTACAACAGATGGATATTAGAGAGATTGGATGGTCATTTTGTGGGTCACTTCTGCTATTCTTCTTGTAGACAGGTGAGACCTTTGATTTCTTCCAAACACTAGGCTGTTTTTTGTTCAAGGGATCTACATTATATTATGGTTGAAATGGGAGCTATCTCATCTGCAAATTATGTATAGAATCTGACAAGTATTTCATTGTGTGTTGAAACCTTGTTTAATTTTACTGATATGATATATCCCTGCACTGGTCTGAAATTAAACTGGGGCAGTAATTCTTTACATTCCTTTGTAAAAGCAACTTTGAAAACAGAGTTCAATATTACTGTTTTTGCTACACGACTTTCAATGTCGGTTCCTGTGACTTCCATGAGTGTCTGGACACTAACTTTTGTGCCAATGACTGCCTTTACACATGACCAAATTGTATTTGGGGGTAGTGGTATATCTTATGAGAAGATTCTGCTACTCTAATCATAAAGAGCTTCCTAGCTGCACTTTTTACAGCTAACCACTTTTAAGTAGGCTCTCTATATACACTGACGAGACGAAACACCTGCTTATTAGTGTGCTGAGCCACTTTTGGAATACAATACAGCAGTGATTCTGTGTGGCACAGTTCCCACATGTCCTTGGTAGGTTTCCAGAAGTATGTGACACCAGATGTCTACTCACAGGTCATGCAATTCCCATAAATTATGGGCTGGTGGCATGTGGTTGTGGAGCTGGGACCAGATAATTTCTTGGATGTATTCCACCAGCCAAGACATCATCTCAAGTTCACTACCATTCTCCTCAAATCAATGTAGTATGACTGTGGCCTTGTGACACAGATAATTAGCCTGCTGGAAGATACCATTGCCATCAAGGAGGACATCAAGGATGAAGGGATGCAGATGGTCTGCAGTAATATTCACATAGTCTACAACTGCCATGGTGTATGTGATTCATTTCTCAGGTCCTGTAGGAGATCAGGTGAATGTCCCCATTGACTTGAGTTTGTTGTGCAGAACATGCTTGAAGCAGCCATTCACCTAGGTAACAGTGTACTCGGACACAACCATCAATCCGGTGTAACAAGATACCTGGTTCATCTGACCAGACAACATATTTCCTTTCATCCACAGGCTAATCTTCATGAAACCATACTCACTGCAATCATAATTGACAATGTTGCTGGGTCATCAGAGGAACAAGCACGGGTCATTCGCTGTGCAGTCCCATGTTTAACGATGCACTGAACAATGTGCTTTGAAAAACTTGTGCCTGCGCCAGCATTGTACTATGTCATCAAATACGCCAGAGATCACTGCCTATCTTACTGAGCAGGCAAGTCTTTAACTTCCAAGTACTGTGATGAGGCATGGACAGCCAACATCTTGTCTGCTCATGGTTACATCATCCTTCAACCACTTTCACAGGTGCAGTAGCACATGAAGATCTGAACAGCTTCCATGTTTTCAACATGTTTACTCCCAGGTGCTGTGTTAAAGCAATTTGACCTTTGTCAAAGTTTCTTATGTCAGTGGATTTCCTCATTTGCATGGCCCCTATCAGCATTAGAACGATTGCCAATTTATTTCTGCTCTGCTCACATAATTTTCTTACTCTGTCACATACACACAATGCCATTAGGTGCAATTCAATCCTGTAGTGGGCAGTAGTCATAATGTTTTTGCTCATCAGTGTATGTAGAGCCTTATGTTTTGTTTTACAACTATTATGCAATAGTTGCTGTTTCTTTAGAACTTTCTTTATAGAGACTATCCTTTGAAAGGCCCCACCTGTCATGAACAGTTCTACTACGAACATAGCTATCCAGTGCTTAGTAAACAATTCTTTTAAACCTGTGTCATAGTTGCTCTACATGCTCCTGCCCAGAGGTAAGTGTTACGATTTCCTCCTTGAGATATGAAACTACTACTTCTTTATCTAGCTTTAAGTAAAAGCTCTATTCATTTTTAGGAATGTTTTGAACTCCAAGACTTTGCATCTGCAGTTGATCAGTGGGATTTTAAGCACCCCATTTTCAGGTAACATTTCTTTGGGTCTTAAATTAATACTTGGAGTCTCCTGCAGCTGTCATTACCTGACTGGGATATTTTAGTAGCACCAGAGTTCACAGCAAAATTCACCATCATTTAAAAAAATAATAAAAAACATCACTTTAGACTTAAACATAAGTGCACTTGTTACTGTTCCTACGTTATAAGCATCAATTTAAAAGGGCAGGATTGTCTATAAGTTTCCGAAGTATTATGAAGTAGTTTCTAAATTAATTTTAAATATTAATCAAGGGTAACACACAAGAAGGAACTGCTTTTGACAACTCATCATTTCATAAAAGACACAGTTACCTTGTTCTGATCCACCCAATAAAGGTAAAAACCCTCTGCATCAACCCGCAAAGTGACTGGTGTGCCACTTCCAGAATCCTGAAAGCAAACAAAAAATATTTATATAGGTACGAAAATAGTATTTTGTCACATGCAGAACAAATCATCTTATGCACAAGGACCTATAAGTGAGTACAGAATAAGTGGGCTACATATGACATTTGATATCTGCAACAAACCTAAAATGTTACTTACAAAGCATCAATTTGGTTAATTATATGGGGTAACTTAGCCAAATTTTTACTTACCCATCCTTCCAAACCATGAAGAATAAATGTAGTGAATACAGATTTATGGAGGGGACAGGTGAATATGGCTTAATTTCTACTTTTTTTCTTCCCTACACTGACAATGTTAGTATACTATACTGAGGATTTTGGTTGTTTGGGGGAAGAGACCAAACAGCGAGGTCATCGGTCTAATACTAAGGAGCCATATGAAAGCACACCTAATATGGCCTATTTCAACCAACCTGCACGCTGAACTGCCCAATCAACAATTGTAGCAACTATGTGAGTTGCTAATAAAGCTGAAAACTACATTGAATGTACAACTATGAAACAAGGTGTGTTTAAACAGAATGACAACAACACTAACCCAATACTATGTTTCCTACAATCCCACATATATTTAAAAATAGTGAAACAATGTAAAAATGCAGCAAAGTAAGCACTCACCATTTTTTCTAAACTTTTAAGTTGCTAATATACATGTAATTAGGGACAAAATTTTCAGATTGTTTGGGGTGAAGACTTATCATTCAAACACTACGATAAGAATGCAAAGGAGATATGGACAAGTCTAAAACCTAGACCTTCTCTTACATTAAATATGACAACGGAAAATCCAGGATGGAATGTAACAATATTATGAGAAGGAAAGTTGCTACTCCCACATAGCAGAGATGCTGAGTCGGAGATAGTCACAACAAAAAGACTCTCACAATTAAAGCTTTCAGCAATTAAGGCTTTCATCAACACCACACGTATGTGCACCGCGCGCGCGCACGCACGCAAACGCAGCTCATATACACAACTGCCGTCTCAGGCAACTGAAACCACAAATAAAGAGACAGCCACCTGTGGAACAACAAGTCATAGACAAGCTATTATGTAAACACTGTTCAGCCTTCTGCATCGGCATGACTACCAACAAATTATCAATTAGGGTGAATGGGCATAGGCAGAGGGTATATACTGGCAACTCACAATATCAGGTTGCAGAGCATGCTCTACAACACAACATTTGTGACCTCTGTGCCTGTTTCACCACAAGCACCACCTGGATTCTTCCTCTCGAGATACCAGTTTCTCAGAACTCTGCAGGTGGGAACTAACACTATAACATGTCCTCGGTTCTTGTCACCCACCTGGCCTTAATTTATGGTAACTTCTTCCGTTTCAGCTTTTCTTTACTGTAACTAGTCTTTGCTTCACTCCGCTTTAGTTTTCTACATCTTTCATTGTCTTTCTCATCTATTTTTCACTGTCCCCTCCCACCTCTGTTGCATACAATTCACTTAGCTTCTCACTCTTATTAACTCATACACAATGTTTTAGTAGTAATCTCTGTCTTGCATATTACCCTGACTTCCACCTTTAAGCTCTCAGGTTTTCAAATCTCGCCCAATCCAGTCCCCAACAATCAATCTTTCCTTCTCATCTCATATGGTAAGTCTCACCTGACCCGTGGTTCTGGGTGTCTTTCCCAAAATCTACTACTTTTCCGAAACCTCTCAAGTCCTTTTCCTTCACCCTTCTTCCTTCCACTTCAACCCTTCTGCCTGAAGAAAGAGCCACTGGCTCCGAAAGCTTGCCAATCACAACTGTCTTTTATGTGTGTGTTCTGCTTCCACTTGGTGAGTAGATTTTTAATCTATCCAATTAAATAATTTTGTCAATAATTGATCCCTTTCCTTCCAGTTGGAGTAAGTGTGCGTCTTGTATGTTTTGGACCACTGTCTCCTGGGCACATTGAATGAAAGGTCTGTAGGGCACTTTGTGCATTACAGCAGATGCATAAGTTATTCCACCAATTGCATCTTATTTGTTCCAGTGCCTTTACGAGTGCATGGAACTATGCACCAAGAATTATAAATTTATCTGGATATCTAAACCTACAATCACTGTCAGGGTAAAACTGCTCGAGTTTGGTGCTCCTCTAAAAACTCATGAAAGGCTTCTTTAAAAATAAAATCTGGTGTGCAAGATGTCTCATACTTTGTAAATTCAAAAAAAGCCTTTGCCTCATTATTAACAACAAAAGATACTTGTGCCAACACTGTGTTACAACATTTTGGTCCACCACACTTGAGTTCCGCAAACTGCTCCTTTGTTCTAATCAAAAACGTTCTTAGTGCTCTTCTGTAGTTTACAATATATATGCTTTGCTGTTGGTTGGCCAAGAAGATTCTGTTGACAGTTGCCCAAGAAGATTAAAGGGCAGAGACTAGGAATTAACTAGCCATTATAGGCATATTGCACCATGAGGAACTTATTCCTTGGTCCCTCAAGTATTTGCCACTACAGCCTTTAAGACAGTCAAAGTTTTGAGAGCTCTTCCTCTGACATGCTTCAGATATGGCACCTAGGTGAGCTTCTGATCAAAATGTAGCCCAGGAACTTTACTGAATCCTTAAAATTAAGAGCAATTTTCACCCAACGGAAGATACTAAAAATGTGATGTACACAGTTAAAATTTGTATATACATTTACCATGGTAAAGACTGAAACCTGTGAGCAGTTGTCCAGGAGTCGTCTCAAGACAGGAAGGCAAGGCAGAGAACAAAGAAAAACCACAGACAGACAGCACTGGACAAGGCTCCTGACTGGGGACACTATGCTTTTGATGGCTATTGCAAAACCACCCTGAGAGGATCACATTATAATAATAAGACAATCCCAGAAGGCTCATTCATATAGTTGTCAGATAACAGCCACTGAATATAGGAAAACTATGCAAAATGACTACCTACTGAGGCGATACCACCACAAATGAAAATCCTCCATAGATGACAGTTACCAAGAAGTTTGAAAACCTCATTGTCATCAACAACGGTCAACCTGTTTGAGTGTTAGTTGACTCAGGGACTTCTTTTTTCTCTAATGTTGAATTCTTATCACTGTCAGTAGAAGAAGACAAGATTTTTTGATATGAAAGCAATAGCACTGGAGGTAGCAAGTGTGAAATACATTAAGTTGACAAGAACAGGAACTGCAAGAATAACTATCAATGACAGAACACAGTCCTTCGAATATGTTGCTTCAATAGAATGTAATCATGTTATTCTTGGATGGTTTCTTGCATAAATCACAAGCAGTAATAGACTGTGTAAAATCAGAGGTCCCAGATTTATGAAGCTATTTCCAACAGGCACACATATCAAACACTGCTCTGGATGATTGTTTACCACTGAAAATGTTATCCTGCTGTCATCGATGAGACAAGTTCCAGTTATCAATCTAGATGCTCAGTTAAACTTTGAAGCTTTTGGTAAATACAAAAAAGCTGCTCAGGCTCATAAAAGATAGGGATACCCAAATTCAGTCCCGGCAAGGGCAGCTTAGTGCCACTGAGGAAGAATCGTGTTCTGCTACAACTACAGACAATGCACGACAAGACACTATTACTGAAATGCCAATAGAAGCAGACCTGACCGAGGAACAATATCTGCCATTGTTATCCATTCTGCATCAATTTTCAGATGTTTCGAATTCTGAAGAAGTGAAAAGACACACGATGTGGCCCATGGTACAACACTGTATCAAGATTGGGGATCAGCCACCAATTATCCAGTGTTCATATCAGATGTGGCAAGCTGAATGACAAGCAACCCAGGAGGAAGAAGTGAAGATGTTGCAAGATCATGGCGGGGAGGGGGGGGGGGGGGGGGGGAGTTATACCAACAACTGCTGCACACTGATGGCACACTAGACTGCTTGTTGCAAGGAGAAAAGTACGTCTCAACTATGGACATGCAGACAAGCTATTGACAAATCAAGGTTGATGAGGCTGGCAGGAAAAAGTGTGTTAAAAGTCATGCTACTTGGACTATACAATGCTCCAGCCACCTTCAAGTTCACAATGGACAATTTGCTTTGATATTACAAATGGATGACATGTCTTTGCTATCTGGATACTACTGTCAATTTTCCAGACATTTCCAGAACATCTAGGCCACATGACAACCATGCTGAAGAGTGTTCAGACTGCAGACATCTGCCTGATTGCTAAAGTCTCTTGAGCACATTCATATTGTAAGTCATTTTCTTTGGATTTGCACGTACTACCAGCAATTTGTAAAGCACTTTTCTACCAAGGAATGTCCCTTGTGATGACTGCTGCAGGGATACACTACAACTGAGAAAGATTTTTCTTGTAGTTTTTTGGGCTATCAACAAGTTTCAGTCATCTTTATTTGGCAAACCATTTATTGTTGTGACGGACCACTATTATCTACACTGTCTGATTAGCCTGAAGGATGTGTCAGGTCGACTGGCAAGTTGGACACTTAAGACTTCATGAGAATGATGTCACAGCAGATGGAAACATAATGATGTCAACTGACTTTCAATGAATCCTTAGATGGAACAGTGCAGTATGGAAGAAATCTTTGTCATCGCTGCATTAAATAACATTGCTGCTACACAGAGGTAAGATCCAGCATTGCTGAAAACTACAGAAGCCTTGGGAGGAGGAGGAAGGAACTGACCAAAGGAGAATTCCAATTAATAAACGGAACATTATGTAAGAGGAACCATGATCGAATGAGGTGAAAATGGTTGCTTGTCATCCCAGCACATCTAAGGCCAGCTATCCTGATATTATTCCATAATACTCCAACATCTGGCCACCTGGGATTTGTGACGACTCTACACAGGTATCACTGACCAAGTCTCTACTTACCCGTTACAAGCTATGTGAGCCACTATAAGGAGTGCCAGTGGTGGAAGCACATCCCAAAATTACCTTCAGGACATCTGACACCAAACACAGATGCAGGTGAGTCGTTCCACTGGATAAGAATCAACTTCTTGGGGAGAATCCTGAAGCCAATAAACCACAATTGATTTATAGTAATGTGCACATACTACATCACCCACAACACTGTCACCAAAGCTGTGCCAACTACCCCAACTTTGGAAATTGCTAGGTTTATGGTACAAGAAATCATCCTGAAGCACGAAGATCTATGCTGGCTAGAAAAGTTTTTCTGTATAATTTCACAATGTGATAACTCTCACAGGATGACAACTGCCTACCATCCACAAACGAATGACCTCATAGAAAGCTGTTGGCAGATATACTTGATGTTAAAGTGAGAAATTGGGATACAATAGTACCCACCATGACATTCACATGTAACACAGCAAAGCAAGACACTACAGCCTTCACACCAATCTTCTGCTACATGATCACTAGGACGATACGGTAATGGGTACACGGTTCCCATTTCCATCAGATGATACTCAGGATGACTACATGAAAGACCAGGACCAAATGTGCATGTCTCTTAGACACCCAAGAGAACTGAGTACTATTGGTGTGGGAAAAATAGACTTTTGCTGGCCAATAAATACACACAATCTGGAAATACTTTTAAACAATATCAGGCATCCCAAATAAGAGTTAAATGAGAATACGATGATTTCTGGCTTGTGTTTAACTCTTGAGGACCGAAAAACCATGCAATTTTTAGACTACTATTTTTTTCAGTCTCTTGCTTATAACTCAAAAACAGAACATCCTACAGAAAATTCTCAAGACACCAAAATGAAAGCAAATAAAATTTTGTGGAGAATACATACTTAAAATCTGAAATTGGTTGAACCATTCAGCTAAAATTGATAATTGAAGATCAGTAATTTTTATCAACTTGGTGGAAAAGTGAGTTATGTTCATGATCCAATGCATGTAACTCAAAAATGGCTATTAAAATGTTATAATTCACTAACTCATTTGCAAGGATACAAATAAAAATGTGAAAATATTCGAAATACATGCTACGTCTTTTTTGTGAAGTCATATTACTTTTGAACCCCATATCATCCACATTCATCCAAATATTCAGATTTAGGGGCAAATTAGTTAGGTACCTAACTACTTACCTACCTGGGTAGTTAGCTCTATGTATACATATTAATCAATTACCATGCCAGTCCAAGATGATAATAACAGGTTTAAAAATGAAAAAACAAAAAAACATATCAAACGAAAGATTTTATTAATGGAGAAATATTGCAGTTACAGAATAAAACTGATGTGGGATAAACTTTATACAAATATTCTTTTACCAATTATTGTTATGTATTTATATTCATTTAAAATTTATTTTTTGCTGTTTTTTTCTGTATTCTGGGGGACATGATCCTGAGAACGTGTCATTTCCTCCTTGGTGATGTCAATCTCACTGTCAAACTTTTTTGAATTAAGGAAGATGTCCTCTTCTGTTAGAGAGTTAAGTCACGAAAGCCCCTTGCAATCACTGCATGTAGCCAGGCATATTATGGACACTTTCCTACAGGGACAGGCTGCATGGTATATCTTCTTGCACACACAAGATATTGTGTTGAGCAGTTACTGGAGCACTGGTGGTTGCGATGGGGATCATACTGTTTTTTGTGGTCTTGCATTCTCGTTTCAGTTTATCCAGTTGATTGTCCCTCCAGACCTGAACCTGCTGGAGACCCTGACAGAGTGCTGGATAGTGGTAGCTTCAGTAGGAGGCAAACATGCCAAACTGAAAGTTTTTTTTTTTTCCATTAACCTCTCAGCAACAGCTGCAGACAAATTTCATTAAACTACATATGTGCCTCAGTGACCTTAACAGGAGTGACCTTGTGATCCACTATGTCTGATGTGGATGTGACATATTGGACTTTTGTGTTCTTTTGAAATATGTTTATAAATTTGATTTTTTCCTTGTTGGACAATATATTGGTGGTGTCACTGCCACTGAAGGCAGAAGAAGAAGAAGAAGAAGAAGAAGAAGAAGAAGAAGAAACATGTTTTTGACTTCTTCTGAGGGCTCAGAACTGATGGTGGAGTAAATTAATGTCTCTTGGTTGCCTTTTCCAGGTTTCAAAGCACAGTATTCAAGAGGATTCTCCATGCTCACTACCATCAGCCATATCGTCAGTCAGAAGGACCAAAAAATCAGTATCTTTCTCACCAATGAAGATATTGAGTTACCTGTTTCATTTCTATGGCTGTCCCAACAATCAGGAGGTCTGTGTCCTCAATGGCCTGCTTGACTTGATACCATTCATCATACTATTTTTCTATCAACTTTGAGACAAGATGTTTCTTATTAAGCTCATTTAGTAAGACACATTATTTTGTTGTAACTGGTGACATTGTCTTATAAAATACAGGAGAAGCAGATGACCTAGCTCTCTTTGTGCACATTCAATTGATTTTTATGCTTTTCTCAGCTCCCTCTTCAGGGTATCCAACAACCACTGTGGTACAATTGGACCTAAAATGTTTTTTGATGTAGTTCATGTACTTTTCCAGGATGATGGAAAACACTTCATCAGTTTTTCATGCAACTTGGTGTAAGAGTAACCCACCATCACTGACGAAGTCTGCACTGTTGTGATTTTAACATGGAGTGGGCTGAACAGTTTAAATAGGTCCAATTTTCTTGTCTTGCTCATTATTCCATCATCGGCAAAAAGAATTAATTGATATGGGAGTAATTCAAAGGCGAAGTATGACTCAAGCTGTTGTGGTGACTTCATATGGAAAAGGATTCAATGGAAAATTTTATCAGGACTGACAGGGGGTGGATCACTATTCATCTTGACTGTACACTTCATACCTTGTAGGGACACTACTCAGTTCTTTCTCAGGAATGGCACTTTCTTAAAGTTTTTTTTTTCCCCTTTGACATTTTGCATGCCTTTGTCCACAGAATTTCTCCACATCAGTTTTGTCCCTCTTCAGCCAAGAACCTGTGACATCAATATGTTGTTTTGATGAGTTTACAGAACACCACAGAATTCTACAATTTGGTGTGTAACATCACTGCTGTTGACGTTCCAGCACTCCACCAAGCCGCAGTTCCACATGTAATCCCCCATTCTTGTGACAAGCCCCACATGAGGATATAACCATCATGAGAACCTGTTCAATAGTCACATCTGACCGTAGCCCTAATCTGTGTTTTTTTTGTTCGTCTGATGACAACAAAGTACTTGTCTTTGAAAGGAGTGAGTTTTTTTTATCATGTTCCTCCAAGTAAATTTCCGGAATTGGCATAGTTAAAATGGCCACTTGTGTAAAAGTAAGGTATCACATTCTTTATGCTTGATAGTTGTAGCTCCCAATCCCCAGTTCTCTCAGCTCCAATGAACTGTTGAAGTGCTGAAACCATATGAAAATATTGACGAATGTGGATGATTTGGATTCAAAAGTAATTAGACTTCACGAAAAAATCTTAGCAGGATTTAAGAACTACAAATATTACTTCCACATTTTTATTTGTATCTTTGCAAAAGAGTGAGTGAATTTAAAATTTAGGAACCCTTTTTAAGCAGAACTGAATGATTTACAACTTCCATCCAGATGATACTTTTCATTTGGAGTAGCTTTTTTTGAGTCAAAGATGTTGGAACATGAGCATCATCCACTTTTCCAGCTAGTTGGTAAAAATTGTCAACATTTGATGATTGATTGTGGCTAAAACAATTTTAATTTTTAAGTGTGCCCTTCTACACAAAATTTTATACTCTTTCATTTCTTGGGAATTTTCTGTAGGATGTATCTTTTCGAGTCATAAGCGAGAAACTGAAAAAAAAAGTTAAAAATTTTGTGGTTTTTCGACTGTCAAAATTTTAGTGCAAGCCAGAAATCATTGCAAACTCATTTAACTCTTACTTGGAATGCCTAACTTTGATTAAAATTATTTTCAGCTTGTTTATATTTATTGGTCAGTGCAGACTTCTTACAGGTTAATTGCCTAAGATATATAACACCAAGCACTGGCCAGTGAGATACAGCCAAAGAGACTTCATACGGATTTTTACCCCTGTGAAGAATATGAGACTATCGGAAAAAAGTATTAAAATGCTACTTCAGGTTGTATCATATCCTTCATCGATTGTCAGATGTTACATACAAACTGAGTATTATGAACTTTCGCCAATCAGTCAAAAGCACTGAGACATTGTCCATGTCCTCAGTATGAAGTCCTACTAAAGTCATGAGGTAGAGACCAAAGAGGGGGGGCTTTTTGTTCAATGGAACTGTAGGCTCACTCAATTATTGTAAATCTTTGATGGGAGGGGCTACCTCACCAGAGGATGAAAAAACGACCCAAATGTGAGGATCTTCCAGCACTGACAAACAGAAGACCACTGATAAGCTCTAGATATACAAAGCTGCAATCAGCTCCTCCTGAAACGGTGAATCACTGTTTCTCTAGGAGATGGAATAATGCAGACTTCCAATTTGCAGTGCTAGCTGGCATGCTATGGGTCGCCCATTCAAATCAAATCACCAGCAAATACTGTATTTGTTATTTTATTTCTAGAAGGACCTCGAAGTTTCTTGCATTTATAGCGGCTGCAAGTTCTTGACTATGTAACGTTTGTTTAAATACTAGCATTCTTCATTCACAAAACTCCTTTGTTCTGCTTGTACGTTGGTGACCATAATGAAAACACTTTTTGTGGTTAGTGTAGTACTTCACTGACACCTCTGCTTTCAGACTTTGAATTGATTTCTGGGTATGACGACAATACATCCCTATGAAGTATCATCTATGCAAAAAATGGCTATTGTATCACTGCCTCAGTGGTTTTTAGATTGTTGAGTGTAGAGTGGTACGTACAGAAAAGTGAACTAAAGGTGTCTGATGAGCTTTCTTGTTTCTAGAATGTATGCTAAACAGCTGTTGATGATCCATTCTAATGTCATCCCTATTTAACTGGTAAGTGTTACATTGCAATAATTACCTCAGCTGGTATGACCCTTTCAGGATTTCAGGAGGGGATTATGACTGCTTCTCTCGAAGAGCCTGTGTATTGCCCTCAGACCAGATTATGTTAACAAGCATGAGGAAGGAGTTTTCCAACTCAAATATTCAAATGTCACATCATCTCCTTATACAGTTCGGCCTTGGTGTCATATTGCAAGCCACAGGTAATGCATACTATACACTGATGAGCCAAACATTATGAACACCTGCTTATAACTTCTTTGTCTGTCGCTGGAAAGAAATACATCACTGATTCTGCGTATCAGAGATCTGACAGTTTGTTGGTGGTTTGTGGAAGTATGTGCCATTAAATGTCTATACAAAGTCACAGGTCATGCAATTCATTTAAATAACAGGCCACTGATTTGTGCACGTGATGATGATGATGCCCGATAGTGACCCAGATGGTTTCCATAGGATTTACATGAGGCAAATTTGGTTGCCAAGACATCAGGGTAAATTCACTATAATGCTCCTCAAACCACTGCAACACAGTTCTGGCTCCAAGACATGGAAAATTATACTGCTGAAATATATCGCCATCAAGGAAGACATGAAGCATGACAGGATGCAGGTAGTTTGTAGATGTCAGCATGTCTTCGATTACTACCACAAGTCCCTGGCAAGTGCAGGAGATGGTCTCCCATAGCATAATACTGCTCCGTGATGCACTGCATGTTTCGCGCCACCATTCAGCTCAATGAAAGCATTTGTGATGACCGTTAACCTACTGTAGGAAAAAGATGATTTACCCAAAGAGCTGACACATTTCCTTTGATCGATGACCAAATCCCATTGGTCTCATGCCTACTGCAATTGTAATTGCTGCGGAGCTTCATGTTCAACAATGTACAATGCACGGTCTGCTTTGAAACAGTTGTGTGTGCACCTGCATTGTGCAGAGATGCCATACAGCATCATCATCTATCCTACTTTACAGATCAGACACGCCTCCAAACCCCACATTCTGTGGAGAGTTGTGGACATCCACCATTTAGCACCTAGTGGTAGTTTCACTATCCTTCTACCTCTTTCCGTAGATGCTCACGACAGTATCACATGAACATTCGACCAGTTTCGCCATTTTTGAGATACTCATTCACAGGCTCTGCGTAGTAATAACCTACCCTTTGCCAAAACCGCTATCTCAATGAATTTCGCCATTTGCAGGGTGGTCCCCCGTCCATGTCTCCTGCACTTACACACTTTTGTTACCATGTCATATGCCTGTAATGCCACTAGGTGGCATCCAATGTTGTGGTGAGCTGTGGTTAAAATATTTTAAATGTTTTGGCTTATCAGTGTAGCTTGGGGGGCAAGGGAAGTGGGGGGGAACAAAAAACAGGGAGGGAGGGAGGGAGAAGAAAAAAAATTAAGACAGGGGGGAAAAAAAGGAAGAAAGGGGTGGTTGTACTCTTCAGTGCTGGTGGTACTGAAAATCTATGTCCTCTTGGCTAACTGCCATCTGCATTGGAATGTGGGATCTTCATTGGCATTAAATGTAATGTCTTTGAAGCACTTCGACATTTTTCCTATGTGGCCACTGCAACACTTGTCTCACCTTATCCACTGATCCTCCTTATTGACTCCCATACCCTTACTGGTGGGTGGTGTGAAAAGGGTAATACATTTAAAATTCTTTTCATTTCTGTTTCTCTCTTTCTTTTTTTCCCCTCTCTTTGATAATGGACTGCACTCTTCCTGAGGTAATATGAAAAGCTGCAAGATTGTCAGCAGACAAATTATTCTGGACCTTCTACAGCACTGCTGGACTGTTCCTGATCACATCTTTGGTATGACATCAGCATCCCTGTTAATAATGGTAGTTACATGTCATATGTGTTGTATTTGTGTTGCCGTAAAGGGGCATGCTGGCTTTATTTAACCATTCACTTGGCCTCGTGATAGATGCTGATAGACCCAAATGGAAAATGGCCACCTGAGTGCAAACACTCTACCATTTCTTAATGGACAGTATCAGTTAATGGATGACATCAAACTGACAAGTCAAAGTCTGTGGACTATATGTTTACAGTGCTGAAATGTTTTCCACGTACTGAGGTGGCACATATCATTTGACAACACGAATCATCCATTACTCTACGTCTGTGTACACAGAGCCCCATTGCACATGATGCATGAAAGGGAGGAAAGTTTGCAAATGACATCCTCAAGGGACTCACTGTACTAAATTTCCTGAAATGGCAGATACAGGGAGAACACAGTTATTCTTGATGTCATATAAATCAGAACAGCTATGACTTGATGGTGTGTGGTGAGCTGTAATGCTTTGTCATTTATGGTTGTCTTTGCAGCTTGGTAGCAAACCTCTGCTGGAACTGGTGTAGTAGTTACAGAATTAATAACATGGGCAGTATTGCACATACATTTACACGTTGTCTGCTGCCTGTGTTTTCATGGCAGCACTGACTTTGACTTTCTTCTCTCATAGTAGACACACATTAAGTTGAGACAATGTGACATTGCAGAGCATTATTATTATTATTATTATTATTATTCCATGAACCATGGACCTTGCCGTTGGTGGGGAGGCTTGCGTGCCTCAGCGATACAGATAGCCGTACCGTAGGTACAACCACAACGGAGGGGTATCTGTTGAGAGGCCAGACAAATGTGTGGTTCCTGAAGAGGGGCAGCAGCCTTTTCAGTAGTTGCAAGGGCAACAGTCTGGATGATTGACTGATCTGGCCTTGTAACATTAACCAAAACGGCCTTGCTGTGCTGGTACTGCGAACGGCTGAAAGCAAGGGGAAACTACAGCCGTAATTTTTCCCGAGGACATGCAGCTTTACTGTATGATTAAATGATGATGGCGTCGTCTTGGGTAAAATATTCCGGAGGTAAAATAGTCCACTATTCGGATCTCCGGGCGGGGACTACTCAAGAGGATGTCGTTATCAGGAGAAAGAAAACTGGCGTTCTACGGATCAGAGCGTGGAATGTCACATCCCTTAATCAGGCAGGTAGGTTAGAAAATTTAAAAAGGGAAATGGATAGGTTAAAGTTAGATATAGTGGGAATTAGTGAAGTTCGGTGGCAGGAGGAACAAGACTTCTAGTCAGGTGACTACAGGGTTATAAACACAAAGTCAAATAGGGGTAATGCAAGAGTAGGTTTAATAATGAATAAGAAAATAGGAATGCGGGTAAGCTACTACAAACAGCATAGTGAACGCATTATTGTGGCCAAGATAGATACGAAGCCCACACCTACTACAGTAGTACAAGTTTATATGACAACTAGTTCTGCAGATGACGAAGATTTTGAAGAAAAGTATGATGAAATAAAAGAAATTATTCAGATAGTGAAGGGAGACGAAAATTTAATAGTCATGGGTGACTGGAATTCGAGTGTAGGAAAAGGGAGAGAAGGAAACGTAGTAGGTGAATATGGATTGGGGCTAAGAAATGAAAGAGGAAGCCGCCTGGTAGAATTTTGCACAGAGCACAACTTAATCATAGCTAACACTTGGTTTAAGAATCATGATAGAAGGTTGTATACATGGAAGAACCCTGGAGATACTAAAAGGTATCAGATAGATTATATAATGGTAAGACAGAGATTTAGGAACCAGGCTTTAAATTGTAAGACATTTCCAGGGGCAGATGTGGACTCTGACCACAATCTATTGGTTATGACCTGTAGATTAAAACTGAAGAAACTGCAAAAAGGTGGGAATTTAAGGAGATGGGACCTGGATAAACTGAAAGAACCAGAGGTTGTACAGAGTTTCAGGGAGAGCATAAGGGAACAATTGACAGGAATGGGGGAAAGAAATACAGTAGAAGAGGAATGGGTAGCTTTGAGGGATGAAGTAGTGAAGGCAGCAGAGGATCAAGTAGGTAAAAAGACGAGGGCTAGTAGAAATCCTTGGGTAACAGAAGAAATATTGAATTTAATTGATGAAAGGAGAAAGTATAAAAATGCAGTAAATGAAGCAGGCAAAAAGGAATACAAACGTCTCAAAAATGAGATCGACAGGAAGTGCAAAATGGCTAAGCAGGGATGGCTAGAGGACAAATGTAAGGATGTAGAGGCTTATCTCACTAGGGGTAAGATAGATACTGCCTACAGGCAAATTAAAGAGACCTTTGGAGATAAGAGAACCACTTGTATGAACATCAAGAGCTCAGATGGAAACCCAGTTCTAAGCAAAGAAGCGAACGCAGAAAGGTGGAAGGAGTATATAGAGGGTCTATACAAGGGCGATGTACTTGAGGACAATATTATGGAAATGGAAGAGGATGTAGATGAAGATGAAATGGGAGATACGATACTGCGTGAAGAGTTTGACAGAGCACTGAAAGACCTGAGTCGAAACAAGGCCCCTGGAGTAGACAACATTCCATTGGAACTACTGACGGCCTTGGGAGAGCCAGTCCTGACAAAACTCTACCATCTGGTGAGCAAGATGTATGAGACAGGTGAAATACCCTCAGACTTCAAGAAGAATATAATAATTCCAATCCCAAAGAAAGCAGGTGTTGACAGATGTGAAAATTACCGAACAATCAGTTTAATAAGCCACAGCTGCAAAATACTAACACGAATTCTTTACAGACGAATGGAAAAACTAGTAGAAGCCAACCTTGGGGAAGATCAGTTTGGATTTCGTAGAAATACTGGAACACATGAGGCAATACTGACCTTACGACTTATCTTAGAAGAAAGATTAAGGAAAGGCAAACCTATGTTTCTAGCATTTGTAGACTTAGAGAAAGCTTTTGATAATGTTGACTGGAATACTCTCTTTCAAATTCTAAAGGTGGCAGGGGTAAATTACAGGGAGCGAAAGGCTATTTACAATTTGTACAGAAACCAGATGGCAGTTATAAGAGTCGAGGGACATGAAAGGGAAGCAGCGGTGGGGAAGGGAGTAAGACAGGGTTGTAGCCTCTCCCCGATGTTATTCAATCTGTATATTGAGCAAGCAGTAAAGGAAACAAAAGAAAATTTCGGAGTAGGTATTAAAATCCATGGAGAAGAAATAAAAACTTTGAGGTTTGCCGATGACATTGTAATTCTGTCAGAGACAGCAAAGGACTTGGAAGAGCAGTTGAACGGAATGGATGGTATCTTGAAGGGAGGATATAAGATGAACATCAACAAAAGCAAAACGAGGATAATGGAATGTAGTGGAATTAAGTCGGGTGATGCTGAGGGAATTAGATTAGGAAATGAGACACTTAAAGTAGTAAAGAAGTTTTGCTATTTGGGGAGCAAAATAACTGATGACGGTCGAAGTAGAGACGATATAAAATGTAGACTGGCAACGGCAAGGAAAGCGTTTCTGAAGAAGAGAAATTTGTTAACATCGAGTATAGATTTAAGTGTCAGGAAGTCATTTCTGAAAGTATTTGTATGGAGTGTAGCCATGTATGGAAGTGAAACATGGACGGTAAATAGTTTGGACAAGAAGAGAATAGAAGCTTTCGAAATGTGGTGTTACAGAAGAATGCTGAAGATTAGATGGGTAGATCACATAACTAATGAGGAAGTATTGAATAGGATTGGGGAGAAGAGAAGTTTGTGGCACAACTTGACCAGAAGAAGGGATCGGTTGGTAGGACATGTTCTGAGGCATCAAGGGATCACCAATTTAGTATTGGAGGGCAGCGTGGAGGGTAAAAATCGTAGGGGGAGACCAAGAGATGAATACAATAAGCAGATTCTGAAGGATGTAGGTTGCAGTAGGTACTGGGAGATGAAGCAGCTTGCACAGGATAGAGTAGCATGGAGAGCTGCATCAAACCAGTCTCAGGACTGAAGATCACAACAAACATTATTATTATTATGCCTCTGAATACAGAAATTCTCTTGGTCCCTTTTCCTTGAATTTCATTTTCTTCTACAAAGGGCAATTCCTGCTACAAAGAGGGTGGTTACCTAAGCAGTTTATACAGAGGTCTGGCATTTAACATGATGATCCTCATTCACAGACACTTTTTCTGCATTTGTCATATGATGTTTTTCCAATACATCTTGCCATTCTGCTGTGATGACAATATCTATGACATTTATAGCACCACACCAGATAAGGTATTACACTCAGTTCAATAAATTTGACCCTACTTTATTTATTTGCCTGTTTGTTCCAAGTGTCCTGTCATTACACAGTGTGATACGGATGTTAGACAAAATATGTTGATATTTACACTGGGTAGATTGTGAGTTACAATATGCTATGACAGGTTTATATAAGATTTGATGCAGTGAATAATCCACGTGCTGCACCTAATCACAACCCACACATTCACTGTTATAGGGATTCTTTTAGAGTGAAAACAGTGACAACAAATAAGACTTCATGACTTTGACAAACTGTGTGCGGCGTTCAACAGACATTATACTTGTGGGGAACTTATTGAAAAGCTTAAGACACATGTGCTGTGTATTAGCATGTAACACATGGAAGTTGGAGTTTATTCTAGTATAATGTTCATAATTTTTTTTTTCTTTAGTCTGTATTCAGACCTTACAATACCATATCATACCATACCATAATAACTGCTCTGCCCCCCCCCCCCCCCTCCCCCTCCATGCCCCAAAAATATATATGTTACATAGTGTTAGTATCTCATGTCTTCTGAAAATGGATTTGATACTCTCTAATTTTGCTTCCATTAATGAAGTTAATGGATCTTATCTGGATTCTACATGTGCTAATCACACAATAACACGTCATATATCCTATGTGAGCCCGCATGTATGCACAGAATGCACTTTGCTTTCTGACAAGTACATTCTTGCAGTAAACTCAAGGCATCAACACTTATTTTACTATGTAACTGATCAATGTGTTAATTCCATTTTAAATTATGTTGTAGCCACAGATTCAAGAATCTGAGTTCTGGATGTTAGTTTTAATTGGTTGCTTATTAACTGGTGCAGGTGGTTGAGAGGAGTTTATGTTTTTGTGCAATGTGGAAGTTGTGGACATAGTCTTTTTATACATCATACTGACCTTCTGTAAGCAACTGCTTGGGAACAAAGCAATCTAGATTTGTTTGTCAGTCCTCTGATGACGTAATGTACAATTTTTAAGCTCCACTGTTTCAAATGCCTTTGACAGATCTAAAAATATGCCTGTAGTGAGCTGTTTCACACCCAAAAGATAATACTGTGTTAATGCAGTCACATACAGTCATTCGTGTAGATTTCTTGTCTCCAAACCGATGCTGAGATATACTCAGTACTGCATTTTTTTGTTAACTAAGCCCATAACTCTATTGTACACAGTTTTTCAAATACTTTAGAGAAGCAGGATGAGAAACTGTGATAAGCCGATATTTGTTCACATCTAAGTTTATTTCTATTTACAAGAATTTGGTATAGGGCCGTCTTGGGTGTAGGTGTTGTTCTCACAGACTCTTAACTCCATGCAAATTATAAGATTTTACAAGATTGAACAATGTCGCCTTGTTTATAATTTGAGTGACAAAGTCAATGTTGAAGTCACATGTGGGTGGAATAACAGCCATGTGGCATCCAGTGACCACAGGTCAGTAAGCCTTAATATATGCATAAGAAATTCAAGGAAGCCTGTCCTGCACATACTTACCTTGGATCGATTGTCCCAACATGTTTGCATCTAGGACAGTACGATTAGTTCAAAATCTAGAACAATGGCCACAGCACAATTAAATAATTCCAACTTATCCCTAATGAGCAATGAGAGTAAACAGCTCACAATTTACTGAAGGAGTATGTCCATGAGCGATTTTTTTTCTTTTTTTGCATGAATGCGTTATACAAATGCATTTATGTTTGTACTGATAAAACTGTGGAAAAGTTTGTGTGCTGTTTCATGTGCCTAAATACTGCCCGTGTTGCTACACAATCGGCACACAACACAAATGAGTTACTGTTATCATCTGCCTTGCTTTATGTGTGAAGAACAGCAATTACAAGTAAAATGTATATGTATGGCTGCTCCTTCTGCAGACTAGTGGACTAATTATGGTCCACAAATTTTCAACCTTTTCTGGGTGTATAAGCAGACTCACTCTTTTCTGGGTGTATAAACAGACAAGAAAAAAATTCCCAGATGTCTCGGTTAAAAATACAATTTTGTCCACATGGAAATACACTATACCTCAAGTGAAAGAACATTTTTTTCCACATTAAGTGAAAACATACTTTCCATCAGAGCTGTAAATCTTATCAATCCTTTGAACAGTAAAGGTTTTATATACTGGAGTATACCTTCCTGGCACTTTGGAGAACAAGACCCAGGAAAAGTAACACGTTCTAGAAAGATCTTTGATGCATGGTGACCCTGTACACTGCATATTTTCGTATTGTGAAAGTACAAATGCAAATTCCAGCAAATACAACATGTTAGCTCCCAAAGCACTGAAGTTTAGATTGCACTGCACCATATACTTTTGTCAGTAACAGCATGGTTTGGAGAAGAAGAGACAGTCCACTGGAAAAACAAGCAAACTGATATTGGTCTGATTGCAACGTATCTCTCTGCATTCCAGTGCACTTTGACATTTCCACAGAAAAGCCAATTACATGTGTAACTGCTCAAGAACTTGCTTCACACCTTTTTTTTTAATTTTAAGGATAATTACACTTTTTGCCACCATTAGTGGATAATTTGTAATCTATCAAAGAACTAAAACAAATATGAAAAACTAACCTCAAAGCTTGGACTTTTTTAGCATGTTTTACCCATTACGATATATCAAATGCAAATGTTCCAGTAAAATTTTAAATAATGGCATAAATGCCTGGTCTTCTGTACCCGAAATTGTTCTATGTGGCTGGTCCTTAAAGTGTTAAGTTTTGAATGAGAGTCAAATGCTCCATGATTTAAGAAATTCATCACACATTCTCACACACAACGTAATTCATCTTGCATAAAATGAAATTTACTTTGAAAGTAACACTTCTCACAAACCACCATTCTCAACATTCTCCCCTGATCTGTTAGGAATGTAAACAGTTGTGACATCAAATTCCTCATCAAAATACAATTTGTTGTTATGAAGTATTGCACAGTTTATTCCTAAAGCCTTTGACACATTTTGCTGTGTGTTGACTGTGTTTAGTTGTTGTAATTAGCAATGGTTTTTTTTGCCCCAGACACTCAAGTAGACATGCCTTGTAGATTTCAATGCGATAAACATGAATATCAGGGTCAAAATTGTCTTCTACCTCGGGGTTACAAGTAAATGAGGTGTTTACATTTCACTGTCACACTTGTGAGACCTTATAAGAGGTACAGGCAAAGGCATGGAGTCTCTACCAAACGCAAGTGATGTGGACACTTCCAATACAATTTGTCAACACTGCTTTACATCATGACTCATTTGTGCACTATTCAGTTATGTGAGCATTGTCGAATGTAGAAACAAGATGCAATTTTAATCGTTGTTAATCGCAGGTGCTGTGGAAGTTCAGCTGTTACTGGAATGAGCGTCATGGTGATGAAGGTAAGTGAAGTGAAATACTGGTACTGAAATTTAAGAAAGCTAGTATTCTGTGTATTTATGCTTTCACAAAAATGCCCCACAGCTGTAGCAACAGACCTGACGACATTTGTGCAGATGTTATTTGTGGTTCAAGTGGGTGACTACTGACTAAAGTAATGAAACAAGTACATGCCTTGTATTTTGTATTTCGGATGTCGAGTTGGAGACCAAGATAAATTGTGGGCACCATAAGTGCACTGCACCTCGTGTTTATCTACAATGACTACTTGGGTGCATGGCAAAAACGTCTCAGTGAAGTTTGGTGTGCCTTCTATTTAGTGAGAACCCACAAATCATGCAATATATTGCTATTATTGTATGGTGTCTCCCTTGAGAAAAAGAGTCATTACTAAGAGGAAGAGGAATATTCAAAACCCTGGCATTCCATCTGCTGTTTGCCTTGTGGCAAATGGCAAAGGATTGGCAGTTTCTGTTTCTACACACGTACCACCATCGAGCAGTGATAGTCATGACAGTGAATCGAAATGTACAGGCAAAAAATGTAATTATCCACCACTGACACTGTCCCTACATTTATACCATCATCATCATCATCATCATCTGGAGAACCACACAATGTGTACGTGGTGCTCTGACTAGGAATTTACATCTTCCAAAACATAAATCGGAAATGACTGCATCACAGCTGCGGCAGTGAAATCTCCTTGCTGACAGTGTCAGAAAAAACTTGAGGATCATTTTAGTGCTGAAGGTGACATTACATTCTGCAATGAGACTGATGTTTTGCTGGAAGACCTGAACATTAAATACAAACCAGACAGGTGAAATTCTTCATAGATTGCTCGAAAACAGCTCTGAAGGCAGTACTGTTACACACTAGTAATGAAATACGAAATCAATTGTAAACTATTACAATAAGCATGAATGGCTGGTATAGAGGTATTTCAAAGTCACTGTGATGCTGTTGACTTTGCAAGGAAGTTACACTAAGTACTACTGATACATGTGCGGGTTGGCAGTCATGCAAGAGAAAAACACTACACATAGAGATAATACCCTCCACGAACAGCTCTGGTGTCCAAGTCAAAACATACTGCCAAAGAACCTCTAGTGATTCTGAACCAAATTGTTCTCCCACCACTGCATATTAACTGGGGATCCATAACAGCATTTGTCAAGGCTGTACATAGGAATGAAGTAGCATTTCAGTATTTACGTAAGACTCAGCAGAGAGAAGATCACAAAGGGGATATTCCTTGGTCCACAGACCCACCAGCTGCTGGGGACGCTCACTTCAGAGTCCACACTAACCCCTGAGCAGCTGCATGCATGACACTGTTGTCGCTGGCTGTGCAGCAAGCGGTTCTGCCAGGACATTCCTCTCATTTAACAATATTACAAGGATGGTGGACTACTGCTACATTGACAGATTTTTGCTGGCTGCTACTGAGAGATGCTCCTGACACCACCTACAAGAGTAAGGCAAGGACAGCTCAAATAAAAGTTCAATTAACGTACATATCCTATTTTTAACAGTAACAATATAAGTGAAAAATTAAGTCCCAACTTACATTTGTAACCCTGAGCTAGGAGACAATTTTAATCATGACATTTGTGTTCCACGCACTGAAATCTATAAAAACCGCAGGCCTGCCATAGGATGAGCTTTTCTTGAGGATGTCTCTGCACTTGAATTCAGAGATTGGTACACAAATTATTTGACTGAGACAGAAAAAAGTAAGCTGATTTTAATACAACACATATAAAAGACTTTTAACAGGTCAATTTTTTAATCACAACCAGCTATGGTAATTTTAAAAGCCGTCACTTATTAGAGCTAACTTTCCTCCCTTCATGTAGTCTGAACAGTTGGCCGCCTCCTGTTCATACAGTCAAAGTCTAAGGCACTCTCTTGGGCATAAAACTTGATTATTTCTTATGAGTAATTTGGACAGATGTCTGTGCACGCCTCTGCAAATTAGGGGGGTTGGAATGGGGCTGGGGAGATAAGGTAGTAACATGAAATATACATTCAAAATTAGAGGTGTGAGAATGAAATTCTAAAGAACATACCAAAGTGCAAAAATTTATGCTAGTTCTATCAGCTTGACTGTTGTATTCTGTAGGGCCGTGGTAAACAGTAGAATGTAATCTTGTTTCCGAACCAATCATAAATATCACTTCAGCAACATACTACTGTTAAACAGCCTGAAGAGTACTATGATCCAAACAATTGAAAAATATCCGCAAATCAAGAAATCACTACATGCTCCAGTGACTTGAAATACTTCAACCTTGGTAATTCAGGAGGAGAACAAGGAGAAAAGAAGGGAGGGCAAAAGGATCAGACACAGAACAATTTTTTTTAACGTGGAGTTACTGGCATGTTAGTACTGTTACGAGATGCAAGTGACCTTTCAAGAGGCAATATTTTGTATGTTTATTCAACAGAAGGAACTGCTGAAGCACTGCAATGGGAGGACAATAGTTTCTAACATGTGCTTATGGCTACTTCATAAGGCACTCAACATCATCTTGTTCTTAATATCACATCTTATAACAAAATTTTAATTAATGAGGGTCTATTTATACATAACGACAGAGAAATTACGAAATTTAGGAAAAAATTTGGCTTTTTAGTGAACCACATTCAGTGGCGAGGGCCCTTTATGATGTCTTTTGCCCTCAGATCCTTTTATTGTGAATGTAAGTTTCCTACCAGAGGAGGACAGTAAGGTCACTAAATCATTAAAACTCAGAATATTTAAGCTCTCACTCTATGCATCGGATGGACTCTTTAAAATTTCGTTTTTGCCTCAGTGTAGGTCAGTCAGTCCAGGGTCTTGTATTCCATTATTTTCCTCTTCTTCTGTAGAATCCTACAGTCTAGTGAGCAACGAGAATGGTGCTCCCTGAAGTTGCCACAGATGGGAGGCGGGGCATGTGGACTACTGGGATGGGATGGACGACCACAGTCTCGACATATGAAGCTGGAAGTACAGCGGGAAGACATATGGTTGAACTTCCAGCACTTAAAGCACTGCATCAGGGGAGGGCCTGACATCACAGCAGTAGACCATCACCTTGACCTTCTCAGGTAATGTATCACACTTGAAAGTTAAGATGAAGCCACCGGTGGCAACCTGATTATCCCTTGGACCCCGGTGGGCATGCCGGACGAAATGGACACCTCATCACTCTAAGTTGGCGCGCAGCTCATCATCGGACTGTTAAAGAAGATCCCTGTGGAAGATAATACCCTGGACCGTGATAATAACAGAAACATCCCCCAACTTGTCACAAGCGAGTAATGCCCATGACGGGGCAGAGGTTGCTGTTTTTATCAAGACCGAACCAGAGCGCATTTTGGACAAGCGCTTCATGGATATGAACAATTCCCCATCAACTCTCGTACATACAAGATACTGGAGTGAATCAGCTTCACTGCCATCCTTAGCCTGGCATTCTTCCCATGGGGTGGCCAGGGAGGGGAACAATCTGGGGTCATATTCATTAGCACTGAAATTAGACTTTGCCTGCTTAGAGACTGCTGGTGGCTGACCACCAGCAAGAGATGACGTACAACGCTTCATGGTGTGTCATCCGCCCTGATGCCACCCACTCTGACTAGGGGCCCTCCCACGTGTGCCGCCCAGCCTCAGCAAGGACCACCTGGCAGGATGACCATTGCCAGGAGCCCCGATGTCCCAGGGAGATGGGCATCTACTCCATGGCATAGGTGGGGAGTTAGTGGCGCAGGCATCAGCAGAGCGATCCCTGTGTTGTCAGGGGGCTACAGCCAACAGGGTACATGGCGGCCCCACCACAACAGACTGGCTACCATGCTGGATATCAGGTGCTAAGGAGTCCACGGTCATCATCAGCGCAGAAAGTGACACTGCATAGTGCAAGGTGGAAAACGCATCTGGGAAGGTGTCCTCACCCAAGATATGGAGAATGAGCAGTACTGAAATGCAAATGGCGAGTAAGTGGGAGCAAGATCTCAATGCACGATGGACACGATGCACCATGTAAGGCGCCCTTCCCCCCCAGTTGGCTCCCTCTTCGGGAAAATTTAGAAAGATGGAGGTCAAACCCGACACAGGGGACCATCACATAGAGGCCGAAACGTGTGAGACTCCTTTTAGTCGCCGCTTACGACAGGCAGGTATACCTCGGGCTTATTTCAACCCCCAGAACCACAGAAAGGGGAGGGGGGGTGGCAACACTCTGTGGGTTCTGGTTTGAAGTGACAAACCCGTTTCATTGCATGTGACAATGTTTGAGAAAATATTGTCACAATCAGCCTCGTAATGAGCAAGCAACTCCACACAGACAGCCCTTCATTGCTCTTTATGGTCTTCTGTTAGTCAGTGAGGAACCCAGTGGGAAAACCCCTTTGAGTAACCCCCGAGGATGGATGATTGTGTCAGCACTACCAACAGGGATTCTCAGTTGTACAGTGAGGTGAGTGTTCATGATCTGTCAATCACTTGGTATAAGAGTGTCCACATATTTCAACACTGCAGGAGTGCATCTGGCAGCCATGCAGGGATCATGCAAGTTTGTGAAATCTTGTTGCAATGATGATAGACACCCAACAACTTACCATGCTCTTGTTCACTGCCAGGTCTCCGTAGACATTTAGCAAGCACCTATGAATATCTGCGATGCTCTGGTTCTCTACCAAAAGATTGGGTGGTTGGTTGGGTGGAGAAGGGACCAAACTACGTGGTCATCAGCACCTCCGACCTTAGATTAACTAAATCTGATAAGATCCCATATTACAAGAGGGAACTAAAATGTCCATAAAATGATTAACTATTGACAGGGAAGGTATGAAAAGCGCGGAAGAAGAAGCGAGAGAAAGAAAGTGACTAATGACAGGGGCATGAAGGAAGAAGCACAGGAGACAAGAGAGACACCAAAGACATATCGGACCCCATAAGAAAAGGAGTGGGATGGCAGAGGGCCAGGCTGAACCACCAAGCCCAGTGAAGCCAATCCAGTCAGGGTGAAGGGGGGAGCAAAATGGCCTGCCATCCACTCCACTCACTGATAAGGTGGAAGGTCCCTCCCTTAAATAAAGCAATAAAAAAAACCCCATCACGAATAACACATAAAACGAGATCTGCCGCTGAGGCAGTGTCAGCGAACACCAGGGGCAATGAGTCTGGAAAGCTAAGTGTCCATTGAAGGGTGGATAAGTTGGGACAGCCCAATAAGATGTGAGGCACAGTCAACATTGATCCACAACAACAGAGAGGGGGGTCCTTACGACAGAGGAGATAACTGTGAGTCAACCAAGTATGGCCGAAGTGGAGCCGGCATAGGATGACAGAGGCCTTATGAGAGGCCCGTAAGGAGGACTGCCGTGGAGTTGTAGAATCCTTAATCGCCCTGAGCTTGTTCGGCGAAGAAAGAGTGTGCCATTCTGCATCCCAACGGCCCAAAACCTGATGACATAATGCCGAGCGAAGGTCTATTTTCAGGATGCCAGTAGCAAGAGATGGCCTGGTAGTAGCTAATTTAACCAGTCGATTGGCAAGTTCATTGCCAGGAATCCCAACATGGCCTGTGGTCCAAATGAAATTCACTGAGCATCCACATTCAGCAAGGAGAGAAAGGGAGTCCTGGATAGCGATGATTAACAGGTGCCGAGGGAAGCACTGGCCGATAGCGTGCAAACTACTCAACGAGTCACTACAGTTAGCAAAGGATAGTCCTGAGTAGGAGCGGATACGGTCCAATGCGTGCAAGATGGCTACCAATTCTGTGGTAAAAACACTACAGCCATCTGGCAAGGAACGAAGGTTCGTGTGTCGTGCATAGGTTTAAGCAAAACCAGTGCGGCCAGCAACCATTGAGCCATCAGTATAGATCACTTTTGAACCCTGAAAGGAACTGAGGAGACAGTAGAACTGGTGGGGAAGAGCCACCGGAGGGACAGAATCCTTTGAATCGATTGAGAGATCAAGACAGAGTTGTGGCCAAGAGATGCACCACGAAGGGGTACGTGCATGAGTGGAGAAAAGAGGCAGTAAAGGGAATTGCTGGAGCTCAGAAAAGAGCGACTGAATGCTGACAGCAATGGTAAGCCCACAGCGAGTCCGCCGCTGCAACAGGATGATCTCCGTGTCTGGTTAAAGGAAACCATAATTAGGGTGCTTTGGGATGCAGCGAATGAGGAGCGTATAAGATATCAGCTGTTGCTGGCCCAAAACTCACAGTGATGGAATCCCCACCTCTGCGAGAAGGCTAAGTACAGGGCTAGTCCGGAAGGCACCAGTCGCAAGTCAGACCCCACAGTGGTGGATGAGGTCTAGTATCTGCAACATGCAGGACCATAGACAGGACTTCCATAGTCTAAACAAGACTGGACCAGCGTTTGATACAATCGCAGGAGAACAGAGCAGTCTGCACCCAAGGTGGTATTGCACAGACACCTAAGAACACTGAGATGGGACCAGCACATCCTCTTCATCTGGCGAAGCTGAGAGAGCCATGTCAACTGGGCATCGAAGACCAGACCCAAGAAGCGATAGGTGTCCACCACCTCGAGGGGCTAGCCATTGGGGAACAGGTCAGGATGGGGATGGACTGTATGGCGATGGCAGAAACGCACGACACACGACTTGGCCGCCGAAAACTGAAAGCCACGGAAGAGAGCATATACGCCCCTGAAGATGGCGTTCTGCAGCGCCCATTATGGAGGAAGCGACATAGATACGAAAATCGTCAGCATACAAAGAGGGGGACACTGTCGGCCCAACAGCTGCCACCAGACCATTAATGTCTATGAGAAAGAGAGGGATGCTCAGCATGGAACTCTGTGAAACCCCATTATCTTGCCAATGGGGAGTGCTATAGAGGAGCCAACTTGGACCCGAAAAGAGCAACAAGAAAGGAAGTTACGGATAAAAACGGGCTGAGCACCACGGAGGCCCAATTCGTGAAGGGTGGTGAGGACGTGGTGGTGCCAGGTGGTGTCATAGGCTTTATGCAGATCAAAGAAGACTGCAAGGAGGTGTTGCCGATTGACAAAAGCCAACTGGATAGCAGACTCCAGGTGGACCAAGTTATCCACCAGAGTGGTTACAGTGAAAACCACTTTGAGTTGATGACAAAAGATCGCGGGCTTCAAGAATCCAAAACAGCTGCTGACTCAGCATGCGTTCAAGGAGCTTGCAGAGGGTGTTGGTAAGGCTAATTGGACGGTAGCTATCCAACTGAAGAGGTGGCTTCCGTGGCTTCAACACCGGAACAACAATGCTTTCTTGCCACTGGGTAGGAAAGACCCCTCACTCCACAGACGGTTGAAGAGGGTCAGTATACAATGGTGGCCAGCCACCGATAAGTGTTGGAGCATTTGGTTATGTATCCAATCTGGTCCAGGAGCCGTGTCGAGACAAAGGGCGAGGGCGCTGGCGAATTTCCACTTGCTGAATGGGGCATTATAGGGCTCCAAGCAGTGAGGAACAAATAACAAAGGCAGTCGTTCTGAGCGCTCTTTCAGGAGAAGGAACGTGGGCGGAGACTGGGCCAATGCCGAAGATTGAGCAAAGTGTTGAGCAAAATGTTCTGCTACAAAGTCTGGATTGGTAAGGACAACACCATGCACATAAATTCCTGCAACCCCGGTGGGAGGACAGTGGCCAAAACTTCGCCCAGACTTGTGAAGAGGGGGTGTATGGTCCTATGGCAGCTACATATCGTTCCCAGCAAATCTGTTTCTGAAATTTGATTAGGTAACGGAGTCATTTAAAGATCAGAAGAAGAGCAGTAGAATGGTGCGACTTGAAGTGTTGAAGAGCATGGCAGTGGTCTTTTATGGCTGCAGCTATTTTCGGAGTCCACCAAGGGACCATCTTCCGACAGGGGGCACCTGAGGAAGAAGGGATTGCTGAAACAGCTGCTGAAAGGATGGCGGCAGTCAAAGTTTGTGTGTAGATTCATCAATACTGTCGTGCAGCAACACAGGGGGGATGGGAGCAGAGGAGAAGGCACCCCAATCAGCCTTACAGATGGCCCACCTAGGAGGTGATGGAGTGAGAGACACTGAAGGAAGGTCAAAATAATAGGGTAATGGTCGCTGTCACATAAGTCATCATGGACATCCCACTGAATGGAGGGAAGAAGGCTGGGACTGCAGATGGAGAGGTCAATGGTAGAGAAAGTGTCTTGCACCACAATTAAATGTGTGGCAGCGCCTGTGCTTAGTAAACAGAGGTCAAGTCCTGCCAGAACAGCTTAAACTGTCCTGCCCAGGGAAGTAGTCGTATGACTACCCCAAAGAGGGTTGGAGGGTTGTGGGCATTTAAGTCCCCTAGTAGCAGGAAGGGAGAAGGGAGTTGTTGAAGAAGGTCGGTTAGGGCAAGGGATGTGGGTGGCCTGTCAGGTGGGAGGTAGAGATTACAGATTGTGACTGAAGTGGCCAGATGGACCCTGATGGCAATGGCTTCCAGAGTGGTATGGTGGGGAACCCACTTACAAACAATGTCCTTGCAGACCAAGGTGCAAACACCACCAGAAGCCCGCAAGGGGCCAATTCGGTTCTGACAGAAAGCGTGAAACCTACAAAGGGCGGGTAAGTAAGAAGTGACAAAATGGGTTTCCTGGAGCAGAATACACGCAGCAAAGTAGAAGGAACGAAGGGGCTGCAACTCTGGAAAGTGATGCAAATATCGATTACAGTTCCACTGGAGAATTCTCAAGCCGGAGTCCAAATGGGAAGCGAACAGACCGGAGTCGGTCACGCTGCCGGGTCACCATCTGTCACCGATAAGGATGGGGTAATATTCATATAGGTGGGGTCAGACCCTGTTGGTTCATTGACTGGAGGAGGGGATGGCTGCACCTCAGGGGGTACCAGAGGGGCCTTGCCCTTGTTCTTGCATTTGAGCTTCTTCTCTTGGGAAGGAAGAGAATGGCAGACTTCAGCGAGGGCGGGCACGGAATTACACCGGGCAATCGTGAGGCCCACCGGCTGTGGATGGCACTGCCGATGTGTAACAGCAGATCACCTTTCAGGGGGATGCCGGGAAGAGGAGTCCCAAGAGGGAGCTCCAGTACTGGCGGCCGCCGTAGACGGGGAGCACTTCTCCGGCGGGGGAAGGGGAGCAGCACCCGACGAGGTGGGTATGGGTGCTGACGGGGAGAGGGAGAGGGAGTGGGAGAGTGAGGAGGAGGCTGAAGGCATGGGGCGAATAGGGTGGGACTGGGAAGAGGAGGGGGTAGGAGGGGGGAATGGATGTAACTGAAGTAAAAGTAGAAGTCATAGACACGGGATGGAGTCGGTCATACTTTTGATGAGCCTCAGTGTAGGTGAGCCAATATAAGGTTTTGTACTCTTGAATCTGTCTTTCTTTCACGAACACCGGACATGCAGGCGAGCGTGGAGAATGCTGTCCATGACAATTTACACACACTGGCAGGGGAGCACAGGCATTCCCCTCATGGAGGGGGCGCCCACAGTCACCGCAGAGGGGATCAGTGGTGCAGTGGGAAAACATGTGTCCAAATAGTAAGCACTTAAAGCATCTAATCGGTGGTGGAATATCACACCAAAACACCATTACCTTGATCTTGTCTGGGAGGACATCCCCCTCGAAGGCCAGGATAAAGGCGCCAGTAGTGGTGCGATTGTTTGGAAGGCCTCGCTGCACACGGCGGATAAAATGAACCCCTTGCCGCTCGAGGTTAGCACAGAGCATCTCGTCAGTTTGGAGAAGAAGGTCCTGGTGGAATATAATGCCCTGTACCGAGTTCAAAGATTTGTGTGGCGTGACGGAGACTGGGATGCAGCTGAGACAGTCACAAGCACGCAGGGCATCACATTGGGCAGCAGAAGATGTCTTTATGAGCAAAGCACCAGACCGCATTTTACTCATTGATTCCACTTTGCAACCCTTATCTACAATCGTCTCCACGAAAAACATACGCTTGGTCGTGGCAAAACTTCCGCCATCCGTCCTGGTACAAACCAGGTACCGAGGGAAAGGTTTCAACCCAAGCTGACGAGCTTGACCCTCCTTCCAGGGGGTGGCCCAGGGAGGGGAGGGCCGAAGGATCAGAAGGAGTGTCACGTCTGCTACCACTCTTAGAGACAGCCACAAGATAGCCAGGATGGTGAAGTTTTTGTCAGTTCACGCACAAGGTGCCCGCCCTAGTACCACCATGGGTGCCACCCAGCCACAGCAAGGGCCGTCTGGCACAGTGGCCATTGGCAGGAGATCTGGTGCTGATGAGCATTGACTTCTGGGCACACACGAGGTGTTAACAGCTCAGTTACTAGCAGTATGGTCTCTGTGGTTTCAGGGGCCTCAGCCCAGTGGGTACTTAACAGCCCCATCTCACAGACTGGCTACTGTGCTGGTGACCTTGTTGATCCAGTCTCAAAGAAAGAGAGAGCGAATGTAACAGCAATGGCATAAAACTGCCAGTTGGCTCCGCAAAGTACCCAATGTGGTAGTTGGTCCATCTGGTGGTGGCAAGCAAGTTACAGGATCATGGGAAAGTGGTGAATGTCACAAAGATCGCCTTTAGGAACCAATGTAGTGAATCCACATGACTAGGGGAAAAAGATCATTTGACTGGTAGCTGAAAAGGTGCCATGAGCCGCTCTGAAGTGGGAAAGAGTCCCAACACTGAGTAAACACAGATAATAGTCAGTCAGAAACTGGTCAAGTAGAAGGTCTCGATCAGAAGACGTGGAACTCCCCCTCAGGGGGTGTTGTGAATTGAAATCACCAAGAAGTGGAAAGTTGTTAGATAAGGTGGTCACAACCTATGGTAACTGGCTTGCCTGGAGGTATGTAAATGTTGATCACTGAGATTGTTTGCACTCATTCCACACACATTCCACATTCTGGTATGAAGGGGAATCCACTCACCATGTCACCATATCTGTGCAAACCAATGTGCAGACCCCTTCAGATGCCCTCTCAGGGCAAAATGCACAATAAACACAGAGCATTGGAAAATGATCAGCAGTGAAGTGCCTCTCTTATAGAGCAACAGAAATTGTAGAAGAGGAGGAAATAAGGTGGTGTACTTCCAGCAGGGGATATCTATGATATTCCATGAATGAGCAGATTAAACATGAAGTAACCAGGAGGACTCATCACACCTCAGGATCACTGCCTGTCACCAATGGCGGCACAACCATTTCACTGTATGGTGGATCTGGCACCTCAGTTGTTGTTGCAGTAGTATAGCCCTGATTCTTATTTTTCTCCCTCCTTCACAGCCTTTGTCGGTCAGGATTCTTGTGTTCTGAGATGAGTGTGGGGATGGATGAATACGAGGCAGCTCTGGGACCCAAAGGTGTCAGTTCCTCCAGCCATTGGCTCGTGTCAAGCTTCTAATCAGTGGGTTTCCAAGGAGAGGGGTCCAGAGAGGGACCAGAGGAAGAAGATGGTCCTCCAACCAGGTTCTGGAAGAGATTCCTGAAGACGTTGCCATGGGAACCAAAAGAAAGGAGAGTAGTGGGAGAACTAGTTAAAAAAAATTGAAATAGTGGGGGTGATGGCTACTACTGTCGCATAATTGGATGTCATATCAACAGGATGTTGGCATTCATATTTTTTGTGCACCTCAGTATATGACAGGCAGTCAATAGATTTACATTCCTGTTTTTCTTTGCTTTCCTGAAGACTGGGCAAACCAGTGAATGCCGAGAATGGCATTCCATGCATTTGACACACAACAGTGGTTGTTTAGGACTGCCTTCATGGTGTGGTCATCTGCAGTTACATTTTAAGTCCACTGTGCAGCAGGATGACTTATGACCAAACCACAAGCACTGGAAGCACCTTATGGATGGTGGAACGTGTCACTGGTATGTCACCCAGACATTCACATCCGAGTCAATCCATACCAAGTGGTCCAAGAAAAAAAAAATTGGTTGCTTGACTATCTCAGAAAAAAATTATATTTGCTGGATGAGTTCCCCAATGTTTAGTAGTCACAAAAATATATTTAAAAAAATTTATTGTTTTTTATTTTGAAATGATGGCCATATTTGTTCCAGGCCGTATGCGTTTCTTCGTATTTGCAAGCATCTACATTTTTTGCAATTATTCTGTAGTGAATTGTTCTAAGCCTTTCAGATAAAATGCAGTTAGTTCAACACACTCTGGGCTACAAGTTAACATCATTATCACTTAGCTGAATGTATTCCTTAATATATTTTTAATACTTCAAAGTTATCAGCTACAAATTAAAAAAAAACTCAATTTTTGAACAGTAGTGTTCCAAAGAAAGATTAATTTCTCAGCTTTAACATTTTTTCTGTTATTACACTGTATAGTATAGTTACCTTTTTTATATAGAGTATCAATGGTGAGCAGCTTACACTTAAAAAAAAAAACACTATTTTAAAAAATGGATTTTTAAAATTTTTCCATTTTGTGACCTGCAATATCTTTGTTAGGGGATCAAATAAAAATCTGAAAATTTCACAGTTAATAGACCTTTATGATATCAAACTTCAGTATAAATTTCAACTTTGAGATTCAATCAGAAGTTATGGAAAAAAAATTACAAACATGAGCCAAAAATACATTTTTTAACATCTGTGATATCTAGGCTTATGGAATAAAATATATCAGTTACAGTACATAATTTAACCATATCTATGATTACTTACTTTTTTTTATTGAAAATAAGCCTACTAATTACATTATATTGTTCTCTTGATATTTGTTTTCAGTACATTGCTCACTGAACATTTGAGAAATTTGTTCATTCAGTTTGGGTGTTAGATTATAAGTTCACCTGGTCAAATTTGTAAATTCCATGGGAGACAGCTTCCTAAGTACATTTTTAAGTGGCATCCAAACTTGATCCTTCTCAATTTTTTTTAAAAGATGTCCTTGGTCCTGGAGGGTGATAAAATACAAAATCTACATCTTGGTTTTGTCAGTCAATATTATCAACTTCGCCAATCCACCACTGTTCATCGTAAACGCAAGCCACTATGTCTTTATTTTGAACAACCAATTGTACAAGTTTTCCACACTGATGAAGTTCACATCAGGTAAAGTTGATGTGATCTACACTTCAGTAAGTTGTGGGAATGGGGTACAAAACAATGAAAAGATCGAGTGCCTTTAATCTTCTGACAAGTGTTGTACCTTTCCTTCAAGACACTGTCATAGACTTCTTGTATTTCCTCACATTGTACAAAAACATAGGTAATTCCTTTGACATGTCTTTTACAGAATCCAAACATTTCTTGAGGTGTTATGATATGATTGTCATCGGTCCGCTGGAGACTTGCTTTTGTGACAGCTCACTTTGTTGTACGCCCGACACAATCAAAAGCATTCTTCCCATGGCGTGAAGTGAAAAAGTGCCCTTCTACATCACACTGAAACTCTTCTTTATGAAAGGAGATGTTAATAATTTTTATTTTATTATTTTTTTTATATTAACTTGCTGCCCCATCCAAAAAGTAAATTGTTTTTTTCTTTTTATGGAAGGGTGGTGCTGTTTAATGTAGTTTGTTTATTTTAGTTGAAAAATTTGCACTGCTGTAGTGTTGTGCTCAAGGTAGTCACTTGTGACACAAAAGCTGTGGCTCATTAGTTTATCTTCATCTTTATGATAGAATACAAATGGATGAACTGTGGCCTGTTTGTTTACCCAGTGGTGCCCTAATACTTCATCTTGAACAACAAAGGAATAATTTTCCGAAAAGTCAGCAAGAACCAAGCATTCATCAGCTGCCAAGGTTTGCTTTTTGTCTTTCAAAAATTTACTTTGTGCTTTTGCAATAACATGATGCATTTTCAGATTTTCAAGGTTAGCCACCAACACTTCAAAACACTCTTCTCATGATTTTATGACTGTCACCATTTCAGTTGTCTTGCATTACACATTGTTTGTATTTTATATTGTCAGGCATCAAATCGTCTTCTTCGGATTCTTCGAAAATGTCAAGCAAGGCTTGTTTCCCTGGACAATCTTCACATTTTCCCTTGATCATACAATTGTAACTGTTAATATTGCTTACCGTAACTTCCAAAAGGTCTTTATAGTCGACTCTAAGATTGGCCCCATCTATCATCAACTTTAAATTCTGATGATACAAACAAACACAAACATTATGGGTGCCAGATGCCTCTGCAACAATACACCATTTTGATCTCAACTCGCAAAACTTTGATCTTCCAATTTTAATGCCAAGGTTTTCTTTTTTAAATTCAGTGACTAGTTCATTTAAATTACACAATATTAACTTTTTTTCGTCTTTGAATCTTAGAACCATTTTGTTTCACAGAAACACAGTCTTTTTTTGCCAGACATCAAACGGCTGTTATTGTCATTGTCATAATAATTAATAACTTGATTGATTTTGTTTTCATCTACCAAATTAGATGCACTTTTCTTTTGTAATGCTGGTAAAATTCCCTGTTATTTTACTAATTGCCTTGTTAACTTAACAAGACGTTCTGACACATTAAATTCATCACTAACTTTTGCTCAACTCCAAGAATTCAGCAGTAAACCGATAATCTTAATTTTATCCTCTTTGTTTAAAGTTCTGCATTTAGTTTTTAATTTTTCTATCAAATCATCATATTCGGTTAGTGAAGTTTTACAACTACCATCTGTTTTAGTACAAATTGTATTTTGAAATGAAACTTCCAAATTATTTTTGACTGTAGCTGCCACTTTCTCAGTTTTTATATTCAAGGCACTTGGTCTTTTATCTTGACTTAGTTTTCTAATTTTACTAACAGGAGATGTTGTTGTTGTTGTTGTGGTCTTCAGTCCTGAGACTGGTTTGATGCAGCTCTCCATGCTACTCTATCCTGTGCAAGCTGCTTCATCTCCCAGTACCTACTGCAACCTACATCCTTCTGAATCTGCTTAGTGTATTCATCTCTTGGTATCCCTCTATGATTTTTACCCTCCACACTGCCCTCCAATACTAAATTGGTGATCCCTTGACGCCTCAGAACATGTCCTACCAACCGATCCCTTCTTCTGGTCAAGTTGTGCCACAAACTTCTCTTCTCCCCAATCCTATTCAATACTTCCTCATTAGTTATGTGATCTACCCATTTAATCTTCAGCATTCTTCTGTAGCACCACATTTCAAAAGCTTCTATTCACTTCTTGTCTAAACTATTTATCGTCCATGTTTCACTTCCATACATGGCTACACTCCATACAAATACTTTCAGATACAACTTCCTGACACTTAAATCAATACTCGATGTTAACAAATTTCTCTTCTTGAGAAACGCTTTCCTTGCCACTGTCAGTCTACATTTTATATCCTCTCTACTTCGACCATCTTCAGTTATTTTGCTCCCCAAATAGCAAAACTCCTTTACTTCTTTAAGTGTCTCATTTCCTAATCTAATTCCCTCAGCATCGCCCGACTTAATTCGACTACATTCCATTATCCTCGTTTTGCTTTTGTTGATGTTCATTTTATATCCTCCTTTCAAGACACTGTCCATTCCATTCAACTGCTCTTCCAAGTCCTTTGCTGTCTCTGACAGAATTACAATGTCATCGGCGAACCATACCCAGGATTTCACAAGCTGTATCTACTTTTTGAATGGTTCCTGGTAAGTTACAAAATTCTGAATCTGAGGTTTCACTACCCTTTCTCTCATGAATTACAAATATCTTTCAATAACATGTTGGACACAATGATTTTCCTGGTATGAGATTGACAAAAGGGCTTTTATTTTTAGAATAATGATCAAATGTTATTTCTCGCAGACCTTTTGTTACAGGTTTCTTATGTTTCTCAAAAGAGTCCATGCAAGACAGACCAAAAAGGCGATGAAATTTTTTTAAGTATTTCATTTCATGGTACTTGTATGTTGATTTGACCTCTGGGCCGACTTTTTCTTCTTCACTGTAATCTTCGATTAAAGTAATATCTTTAGGATACACTCCATACACACTTTTATGATATGCTTCATTATAACAACACCAAAAGAACACTGAGACACCATTTTTCAACTGCACACTTCATGAACTTCTAGCTAAAATAAGTGTGAGCTGACAACTGTTGGTGTAAGGGGGCAGACGATCAGACTTGTATAGGCTTGCAGATGCAATTGTTAGCCTGCTGAAACAATTACCACAGCATTGTTTCAACAAATAATCATTAGCTAGTGTAATGTGGTGTGTTACATTATGCAATTGGTATACTTTATTTGATTAGCCTACCAGATATCGCAGATGTTAAAAAAGTATTTTTGACTCGTGTTTTTAATTTTTTTTCCATAAATTCCAATTGAATCTCAAAGTTGAAATTTATACTGAAGTTTGATATCATAAAAGTCTATTAACTGTGAAATTTCCAGATTTTTATGTGGTCCCCCAACAAAGATATTGCAGGCCATAAAAAGGAAAAATTTTAAAAAATCCATTTTTTTAAATAGTGTTTTTTTTAGTATAAGCTGCTTACCATTGATAGTCTATAAAAAATAACTATACCATACAGTGTGATAGAAAAAATACTGAAGCTGAGAAATTAATCTTTCTTTGGACCATTACTATTCAAAAATTGAGTTTTTTTTTAATTTGTGGCTGAATATTAAAAATATATTAAAGAAATCATTCAGCTAAGTGATAATGATGTTAATTTGTAGCCCAGAGTGTGTTGAACTAAATGCATTTTATTTGAAAGGTTTAGGACAATCCACTACTGAATAATTGTAAAAAAAATGTAGACGCTTGCAAATATGAAAAAACGCATGCAGCCTGGAACAAATATCATCGCTATTTCAAAATAATAAACAATAATTAAAAAAAAATATTTTTGTGACTACTAAGCATTGGAGAATTCACCCAGCAAATATAAATTTTTTCTGAGATGGTCAGCAACCAGTGCTGGACCACTTGGTATGGATTGACCCATGCCTGAAAAGCTATAGATTGTTCAGCAGAAGGGGCTTTAATCAATAGTGATTCACTGTGCATTTTGTCTAGTGACTCAACTTCACCAAATTTATATCCAAAATGTCCCACAAAAATAATGGCTTTGTTGCAGTAAGAATATCCCCGTCGGTTTGAGTCCACACTAGGTATTGAACAAATTATTTTACTCCTAGACATTTGTCTTGTCCATATTCCCATGGTGTTGCCAGGGTGAGAAAGCACTATTGATGTAACTGCCAACATTGAAGTTTTAATTCCTGTCTGAAGAGATTCCTGGCCAGATCAAAATGGTCATTTTTCTGGAGTAATTTAATAAATTTCATGTGCGAAACATCCATCATGATGCACCTGCTGTGATGAAGGGCTTTATGAAGGGCTCTCCTCGCAGGTGTCAGCTGCAGCAAAGGCCATCTGGCACAATGGCTGTTGCCGGACGTCCTGAAGATGGGTATCTACTCCTTGGAATGAATGGGGACCTAGCATCTCACATCAGCAGTGTGATTCCAGTGTTGTCAGGGGCCTCATGAGAAGGTTACATACATAATGACGCCGCCACGTTAGACTGGCTACTGTGTTGGCTATGAAGTGTAAATACACTCCTGGAAATGGAAAAAAGAACACAATGACACCGGTGTGTCAGACCCACCATACTTGCTCCAGACACTGCGAGAGGGCTGTACAAGCAATGATCACACGCACGGCACAGCGGACACACCAGGAACCGCGGTGTTGGCCGTCGAATGGCGCTAGCTGCGCAGCATTTGTGCACCGCCGCCGTCAGTGTCAGCCAGTTTGCCGAGGCATACGGAGCTCCATTGCAGTCTTTAACACTGGTAGCATGCCGCGACAGCGTGGACGTGAACCGTATGTGCAGTTGACGGACTTTGAGCGAGGGCGTATAGTGGGCATGCGGGAGGCCGGGTGGACGTACCGCCGAATTGCTCAACACGTGGGGCGTGAGGTCTCCACAGTACATCGATGTTGTCGCCAGTGGTCGGCGGAAGGTGCACGTGCCCGTCGACCTGGGACCGGACCGCAGCGACGCACGGACGCATGCCAAGACCGTAGGATCCTACGCAGTGCCGTAGGGGACCGCACCGCCACTTCCCAGCAAATTAGGGACACTGTTGCTCCTGGGGTATCGGCGAGGACCATTCGCAACCGTCTCCATGAAGCTGGGCTACGGTCCCGCCCACGGTTAGGCCGTCTTCCGCTCACGCCCCAACATCGTGCAGCCCGCCTCCAGTGGTGTCGCGACAGGCGTGAATGGAGGGACGAATGGAGACGTGTCGTCTTCAGCGATGAGAGTCGCTTCTGCCTTGGTGCCAATGATGGTCGTATGCATGTTTGGCGCCGTGCAGGTGAGCGCCACAATCAGGACTGCATACGACCGAGGCACACAGGGCCAACACCCGGCATCATGGTGTGGGGAGCAATCTCCTACACTGGCCGTACACCACTGGTGATCGTCGAGGGGACACTGAATAGTGCACGGTACATCCAAACCGTCATCGAACCCATCGTTCTACCATTCCTAGACCGGCAAGGGAACTTGCTGTTCCAACAGGACAATGCACGTCCGCATGTATCCCGTGCCACCCAACGTGCTCTAGAAGGTGTAAGTCAACTACCCTGGCCAGCAAGATCTCCGGATCTGTCCCCCATTGAGCATGTTTGGGACTGGATGAAGCGTCGTCTCACGCAGTCTGCACGTCCAGCACGAACGCTGGTCCAACTGAGGCGCCAGGTGGAAATGGCATGGCAAGCCGTTCCACAGGACTACATCCAGCATCTCTACGATCATCTCCATGGGAGAATAGCAGCCTGCATTGCTGCGAAAGGTGGATATACACTGTACTAGTGCCGAAATTGTGCATGCTCTGTTGCCTGTGTCTATGTGCCTGTGGTTCTGTCAGTGTGATCATGTGATGTATCTGACCCCAGGAATGTGTCAATAAAGTTACCCTTCCTGGGACAATGAATTCACGGTGTTCTTATTTCAATTTCCAGGAGTGTATGATACTACACAGATACTGTACACAGATTATCTTTAACACTGCATGCAGTATGTACTATTTAAGATGTTCTTCCCCAATCAGACAAGTCTACAGAAAAATTTGAAAAATGAAGGTCAAAAGCCAAATGGTGTCGAATGAAAGAATGAATATTCAAGGAAAGGAAGGAAAAACCTTGGAAATAGATGAGTCAACATCAAAGGCTGCCACAATGAGAAAGAGAGCATGAGAAGGAAGGAGTCAGAGAATGAGATATTCCAGTGCAGGAAAGGAAGGAGACAACACGATAACTTGGAACCCCTTCCTTGCCACACACATATCCAAGAAGAGTCGTATGTCCCCTGAGGGGATGTCTGTCATCGTCACTAAGGTGGCGAAGTATTTGCTTGTGTAGGGAATCTGGATTTGCAAATATATTTTAGTGCTGTGCTAGTGCACCGTTTCATACCCAGTCTGTGAAAGGGATGTTACTGGTCTTTCTGTCAGGTGCTAAAAGTAACAATATAATGAAAAGGACAGGTTGCTACTCACTGTAAAGATGAACCTTGAGATGAGAATGAAAAGACTGTTACACATAGAGCTTTTGGCCAAAGTGTTCTTCAGAAAAGAAAACACACACACACATTCACACAAGCATGTATACCTCACAGACACATGACTTCTATGTCCAGCTGCTCTGGCCAGAATGCAATGGTGTTATGTCGAACACAAGCAGCAATCTGGAGGGGTGCAGGGAAGGGGGAGGGATAGCAGTTTATTGGTTGGGGGAGAGGAGCCTCAGAACTGCCTAGCAGAGCGTGTACAGACCAGATGGTAGTCAGACAATGCTGTAAGGCATGATGTCGAAATGTTGTGGTAGAGGTGGCGGGAGGGGTGGGAAGTGGTAAAGAAGAGGAGCAGAGCAGGGAAAAAGGTGGTTGGTGCAATGGCAGCGAGCAGAGCACAATGAGGGTGAGGGGACATGAACTAGGGGGAGGTGACAGGACAGAGGGGGTGGAAACTGCTGTTGGGTGGAGGATGTGGCACCAGTAGTTTATCATAAGTGGAGGCCAAGAACACTAGGGGAGCAGAGAGACATAACTCCCATCTGCACAGTTCAGAAAAGTTGGTGGTGGAAGGGAGGATGCAGATGGCCTGGGTTGTGAAGCAACCATTGAAATTAAGCATATTATGTTCAGCTGCATGTTGTACCACAGGGTGGTCTACTTTGCTCTTGGCCACAGTTTGGCAGTAGCTGTTCATCCTGGTAGACAGCTGGTTGGAAGGCATACCAATACAAAGAACTGCACAATGATTGCTGCAAAGCTGGTGCATGACATGTCTGCATTCACAGGTGGCCTGGGCTCTGATGGGGTAGGATAAGCTGGTGACAGGATTGGAAAAGCAAATGCCGAGTGAGTGGATCGGGCAGGTCTTGCACTTGGGTATTCTACAGGAATAGGATCTCTAAGGCTATGAGTTGAGATTGGGAGTGACATAGGAATGGAGTAGGATGCTGTGGAGGTCAGGAGGGATGGGAAGGATCTTGGAAATGTCTTTCATTTCAAAGCGCTGATGAAGGACTGTGGTTCAGTTGTTCCAGTCCAAGGTGGTATTGGATGACGTTGCTGGTTCTTCAGCATGGTGGGAGGATTGCACGTGTGGGACTATGGCACAAGAAATCTGTTTGTGAACTAGGCCTGGGGAGGGGGGGGGGGGGCAGTGCCTGTCTGTGAAGGCCTTTGTGAGACCTTCAGCATACTGTCACTACAGACATGCTGTATCCAGATGGCCAGGCTGTATGGGATAGGTTTTTTAAGAAGGAATGGCATCTGTCGAAATGCAGGTACTGTTGATGGTTGGTGGGTTGAATGTGGACAGATATACAGATGAAGCAATCAGAGAAAAAAAGGTCAGCGTCCAAGAGGGTGGCGTACTGAGTTGAAGAGAAGGCTTTGAGGCTTTGAAGGAATGAGGATAGAGTGTCTTGGCCTCGAGTTCAGATTGTGAAGATATCTTCAATGAACTATCTAACCAGACCAGTGTTTGGGATTTTGGAAGGCTAAGAATGTTTCCCTTAGATGTAGCACGAGAACCCCAACCACCTTGTCCCCACCCCTAACAGAGTTTTAGAACAAGAGCAAAAACATTCTCGGAGAAAATGAAGAACTCTTTGCATGCATGTAGTCTAGTTGACAAATATAGTGCAGCTGTGTCAGCCTTTTATGAAACAGCAGTCCCACACAATCGGGACTGTGCAATAACAGCCAGGCACTGGATATCCAAGTGGAGTTCTGAATCAGAATGGGCAGTGGTTTGGAGACAGAAACTGGTTACTCGCATTTTCACGGGAGAGAACTGGAAGCCATGGAAAAAGATCCAAGCAGAGGCACTGTGGATGGCTCCTTAGAGATGGTGTTGAGCCAAGGCTATTCACTGTGAGCTACACCAAATGCAAAGGTTATTGACATATGGATTGATTGTGACCACTGTTCTAATAGAGGTCACAATCTCACTGATAGAGATGAGGAAGTGTAACACTCAACACAGAGGCCTGCAGAATGTCATTTTCTCAGACCAGTGGTGAGCCGAGGGATAAGCCAACTCCAATCTGAAACAACAGTGGATAAAAACTCATGTTTAAAAATCTGTTGGGAGTACCAAAATCCCCAGTCATGGAGGATAAGTAAAATGTGATGGTGCCACATAGTGTTGTATTCCTTATGCAGATTAAAGAGAGACTACAATAAGATGCTGGAGTTTAGAAAAAGCCTGTTGGACAGCCATTTCCAACTTAATGAGACGGTTGGTTGCAGGTCATCCCTCCTGAAATTACACTAATACAGAGACAAAAGGCTCCATGATTAGAGAACCCAGCATAATTGTCCAACAAACATCCTTTCAAGCAGTTTACAGAGCATGTTAATAAGGCTAATCAGTTAGTAGCTGTCAGTGGACATGGGCTTTTTGTCTAGTTTAAGGGCTGGGATGATACTATCTTGCCACTGTGCCTTGTCGCCAACATATGGTTGAAGATCCTGAGTTACATTCAGGCACTGAATGATCTGATTACAAATATAATCAGGTGATGACGACAATGACTTGTGGTGAAGGGCCCTCAACATAATGGTCATCAGCGCCCTGATGAAAAGTCAACATGCTAATCTCATGGGTGGGGCGAAGACTGTCCCCACATGAGGAGCACGTAAGTATTAAAGTCTGCCTCCCTTCCCCACCAATTTAGGGGTGAGACCTGAGAGTTCAAAAAATTTCACCACTCTTTTAACACTGGAATCAGTAGGTGGGCAGATCTTCACTGGGACTGAGGGCTCTCCTAATATCAGTACATATGACAGACGTTGCCAAAATATGCTGAACTGAAAGTGGTACATAATAATAATAATAATAATAATAATAATAATAATAATAAAATCACAGAGGGGTGGATCCAACCATGTGTTAAAGAGCAATGTCTTATACAGTCTATATAAGCAGAACCACCTTCAAGCAGTGTGGCCGACATGAGGTCTGCCATTCCTTTGTGGTCAATTTGAGAGACTGCAGTTTGTTTTCTGTCACCTGCAACCATTCAGTCTCCCATGACGCACAATACATCTATCAGAAACTGAAATGATTGCGTGCAATGGGATGGGACATTGATGGACAACACTATCCTGACATGCCTACTTGGCAGCTTTGTTGTTTCCCTCTATCCTGATGTGGCCAGGTACCCAGCAAAAATTCACCTCCTTGCCACAGTGTTGGGACCGCTATAAGGAGTCATGAATGAGCTGAATCAGCTGGTCAACTGCAGCCAGATGAGGTGGCAGTTGGCCATATGTTTAAGAGTGTTACCCATACAACTGGTAAGGGCTACACTCCAGTAACTGTTAGGGGTGCTACGATCCTTGCCTGGTTTCCAGAATGGAATTAATATGGCCTCCTTCCAAGTTGTGGGGTACTGTCCAATCCAGATCTGACGGAAACAAGAGAGGAGCTGTCCTTTCACTTCAGGGCACCAATGATGAAGCATGGCATAATGGATCTCATCAGGTCCTGGAGCAGTGTCTCTGGCTGCAAACAAAACTGATTCCAGTTCCCACATGGAGAATGGAAGGTTGTAGACTTCCTCATTATGCGAGAACAGCTTGAGCTACCTCAACACCGCAGTCCTAAGGAACACCTGAAAAGCAGGAGCTTGTCTGGATGATGTAGTGACAGTAAAGAAGTGTTCAGCTAAAACCTGAGCCGTGTATTCTGGCATGTCCACCAAAACTCCATTACTTGACAAGGCCATCCATCGTTTTGAGACCCACATTTGCACAGTGGAAGTGGACCGATTACTGGAAGTCATGAATTCCCTCCAGAAAGCCCTATTCCATTCTTTTATCACTTGCCTTGCATCTGCTCTCACAGATCTGAAGGCATTAAAGTTTTTTCTGTAGTTGGACAGTGTTTGAAGTTCCTCGGAGCTGTTCGTCTGACCCTGATTGCCAATCAACAGTCGACATCCCACCAAGGTACAGGCAGTCACCTGAGGTGGTTACTAGACCAGGGGATGGACTCTGCGGCAGCCCATTGGATCTCGCAACTGATAAAGACCCCCATCTCCTGTGCACAATAATTTTGTTCAAAACTAGCCTGTCGACTGTACTGCAACGAATTTGTCATTTCAGGGTGTAAGGGAAAAAAAAATTAAAAACGCACTTTTTTCACCACGTGAAAATACACTTCTTCCACGGTGAAAAATACACTTTTCCATGATAAGTGACGGTATACTTTCCCTCGAAGCTGTAAAAATATCAATCCTTTGAATTGTAAAGGTTTTATACACCAGCGTGGAGCTTCAGAGAACGAAAAAAACTCGGAAAATTTTTTGGAAAGATCTGTGATGTGCAGCAACATTTACTTTACATATTTTCGTATTCGTATTACGAAAATATAGATTTAAATTCCACCAAATACAGCACGTTAGTTTTCGAAACACTGAAATCTAGACTGAAAAGCGCTTTCGTAAGCCGATCACAGCTTATGTTACGGGATCTCGCCAGCCACAGACAGCAGATATTCAGAGCATATGAAACTTGATGTAGCCAGCTAATAGCAATATCACTGTTAAGTAGCGTAAACACACAAATCGGAAAAGTTAATGGTTTAAATTAACGTACATAGTTTAACTACAAGAAAAGCTAAGCTCTCACATATAACATTGTCTTTTTTTTTTTTTTTGCGTATGTTACACTTTACGATACATCACACAAATGTGCCAGTAAGATTTTAAATAATGACATGTTTGGTATTCTGTGCTAGAAATTCTTCTAAGTGGCTAGTTTTAAATGAGAGTCAAACGCTCTGTGATTCAAGAAGTTCATTGTACATTCGCACACTAACATAATTCACCTTGCGTAAAGGGAAATTTTACTTTAGAACTAGCGCTTTTCAAAGCGCCATTCGCAATATTTTCCCGCGACCTGTTAGAAATAAAGCGTTTCAGCAGTTGCCAGAAAACAGGCGTTACTGTGTGTGGCCAGCTATGATGACGTAGGAAGCCCGTATGCTCGTACATGCATAATACTACGAGATCTTCCATGACGTCATAAAAGTACTAGAATACTGTAAGAGCATCGGAATTTCTTAAACCATACTAAATTGCATAATTCGTCTTACAGTGCACATTAATATGTCCAGATTCACAATGAAGTACGCCCCAACCTATTAAGCTTTTCGATGCAATTTTCAGGATGCAAATTTTCTTTCAGTACCAGTACTGTAATATCTCATGTTTGGTTCTTTATTATGGCATAATGCCATACGTGCCAGAAGACGGAAATGTGCACTTGAAATTCAGTGAGCGGTTGAAAACAGCCAACAGTGCGGAAACATTTCGTTTCTAATAAACTGACTGCCTCTGGAGAAAAGATTAATGAAAGCCAAATTTATTTATAAAACCGACAAAAATAACTTCATTGTTCTGCAAGGCGATTAATGCATGACTGCCAAAAATGTGGAAATAAAATAAAATCAGAAAACTGAAACTAATACGTAATTATGTTCACTTGATGGCTCCCACCCACAGAAATCCGTTTTGTTTTCATTTGACGTGAGAAGTATAAAAGAAGGGAAACAGCAAAAACAGGAAACGTGAACACGGCTTACGTGGAGACTAACCCCATCCCCACTACAACGGGAGAAGGCACTGCCCATACGCAACTCAACTGCGCATGCCCATGAGGCCACGGGCAATGCTGAAATGAACTTAATGTAAACAGTTGCGATGTCACGCTCATCAGCTGCAGTTTATTGCTAGGAAGTATTTCGTAATCTTTCTCCTCAAGACTGTCACATTTTGTTGTTTATCAGTTCTTACCAGACAAAATTACAAATATTTAGCTGAAGTCTTAAACAATGAAAAATTCCCAGAATTTTAAAAGATCCCCAGGGTTTTCCCGGTTTTCTCCCGGATGAAAAAATTTCCAAGTTCTTCCTGGAGCGTATACACCTTGGCTTTATGTCATCCATCTGCTTCGTCTCCTGTCAGCCATCATCCTAGTCGGCAGACAGATCCACACTGGGAAGTGGTCACTAGTAGAACGTAAATCTGTAGCCACTTCCCACTGAACTGAGTCTGCAATAACAAAAAAGTCAATGGCTGAAAACCCTGTAGCTGTTGAAAAGTATGGCATCCGACCCGCTTTCAGAAGGCAGATATTCTCAGAATGGACGAGTTGCTCGATCATCAGACCCCTGGACCAAGTGGTAGCCGAGCACCACAGCACAGTGCGTGCATTGTAGTCCCCCCGCAAAGAGCAACGGGCCTGGAAATGCGTGAAAGAGTTCTACCAGTGTGTCTGCATCCAAAGCATCAGTAGGTGGGAGGTGCAAAGAACACGCTGTGATGTTAAAGGGTGCCCACTAGAGACTATTTTACCTCAACAGCCATACATCTCATCAGCACTTAACACACCTTGAGGTTGAGGTTTTTTTTTTTTATTTTTTTAAAAGGTGTGTACCTTTCTTGCGGTCCAGGCAGTGAAGCCAAGACCCCCATTCTTTTAACACACTGCATTTCACTGCTGCACAGCACAGTGGTCGCTGCAGCATGCCCAGAGCTTACGGTGACAGGGGGCTGGTGGCACTCACCAGCCCCCAGCTCAGGAACCCCGGGGTCGCCAAGCCCGTACTCAGCAAATGAATGCTGAGCCCCTGTGGACAAATAATCAGCGCCTGGTGCCGTATTGTGCCACGAGTAAAGAGGCTGAAACAGTTCCCTTTCAATTTGGCATTGCAGGGTAAAGGATAGGGGAGCCGTCTTCAACTAGCCTTTTACGCATTCAAAAGATATCTGCGCAAGAAGAAGATGCTGATGCTGTCACAATGTGCATTATGAGGTGTTCAGCAAGAATCAATGCATCATGTACTGCAATGTATTTGGTCCACCATGGGACTGTCCAATGAGACAGTGAGTTCGAAGAAATGGTGATAGCAGTTCCAGTGGCACAGTGATCGCGTCGGACGTATCTCCCACAATCTCGCTGATGCAATATGAGAAAAAGGAGACAAGATGACAGCAGAGGTATATAAATACCAGTCGGCTCTTAGAACGGCCCAATTTTGTAAGTGGATGGTTGCGCGGTGACAAAGTGACAGGACCACCAGAAAGTGGTCGCTGTCATGAAGTGACCACTGTAGCAAAGCCACAAGATTGGGGAAGAGACCCCATGGCCGACAGCCCAAAATGTGCCATGAATGGCACTAAAGTGGGTAACAGTACTGTCATTCAGTGGTATCTTCCCCACAGGGGGTGGTGGGCTTTGAAATTTCCAATTAGGGGAAAAGGCAGAATGGGTGGGGTGTAGTATGTAATTGGATTTAAATGATCATCTCAAGAGAAGTAAGTGCTCTATCTGGAGGTAAATGAACATTGAAAATGGTAATCGTCGAGTCATTTGCACTTGTAGCGCTATTGATTCTAACATGACACAGTGGGGAATCCACTCACTAATGATATTTGCACGAACCAATGGATAGACACCACCAGATACTCTCTCACAGTCAGTACAGTTCCAACAGAATACATGATAACCTTGATTTGGGGAAGGTTATCATTGAAGTGTGGTTCTTTGAGAGCAACACAGGAGCAGAAAAAGAGGATAGAAGTGAAGTAGTAGTAGTAGTAGTAGTAGTAGTAGTAGCAGCAGCATTTTTGACGTGTGACTGTAATATCCATTGCAGTTCCACTGAATTATCACATGGAGAGTGTTCTGGTTTGATGTGAAAGAAATGGGAGGGCAGGTCACCAAAAGGTCATTGTCACTGGAGGGAGTGAAACAACATCAACAAACATTGAGTGCAAGTCCGACAATGTGAGGGGATCTCACATCTTCGGGATCACTACAGTCACCTCCTGAGATTTCTTCTTTTTCTCTTTCACAACTTTTGGTAAAGGAGAATCTTGTTGTGAGGGCTTATCCACTGTGTTGTAGGACCAGAAGATGAGTGGGCAGCCCTGTGACCCACAGTCCATGGCATGTTCAGCCACTGGCTGGTCTCAGGTAACGTGTCTGCAGATTTCTGCAGACACGGTTCCCAAAAGGTAGCTATATAGCTTGTAGACACTGGAGGAGGATGCTGCTTCTCCAGCTGGTGTGGTAAGTGATTCCTGAAAATAGTGCTGCAGGAACCAGGAAAGGAAGAGTCAAGTTTATTTGCACGACTATCAGAGGTAAGTTTTGAGGTAGTAAATACGCCATGCACTGCCCACAATCTGGCAACAAGTGATGATAAAAGTTGATATCACTGAAACTGGGTAAAATGAGTGAATTTTTTCTGAGCCTCAAAATAGGAGATGCAACTGGTATCCCCCATTTCCTGGATTTGTGTTCTTGATTAGGGTGGTACACTTCAGAATGCAGGAAGGATGGTATTTTCCACAACTGATACAGATAGGTGACATCACACATGGCGAATTTTAGTAAAGTGGTTGGCTGGCCACAAATTGGATAGTAAGTACACCAGGACGGAATATGCCTGAAGTATTGCAGTCCAAAGTACAGTACAATGTGTGTGAAATACGGATACACACTGCATTGGTAAACTATGATTTTGGTCTTCTCTGGTTGTGAAACCACCTTAAAGGTGAGGATGAATGATTGGTACCATTGTCACCCTAATTATCTGGTGGGCCTTGACATACACAAATTGTACGAAGTGTTCGCATGGTTCTTCATCCATTTGTGGAGTTAGGTCCTGGTGAAAAATTAATGTCTGTACCATGATGAGGTTCTTATGGGCTGTTATAGTAAGAGGACATCACCAAGTTGTTTAGAAGACAGTGACACCTGGGACAGTAAAGGATTTGTTGTCTTAATTAAGATGAATCCTAAATTTATTACGGGAAATGAGTTCACCAACTAAATTTTCTTCACAAAGAACACTAGATTAATAGACAGAAAGGACCCTCCATCTGTCCACGTGCAAACCTGAAGTAAGTGCCTGCAAGTCATTTGGTTTTGCTTCCCTCCCATGGCATGGCCAAGGGTGGAAAGTTCCTAGGGGTCATAATGACATGCACTGAATTGCAATCAATCTGAAGATTCTGTCAGAGCCTCGTAATGACCGGCTGACAACTTGGTCCATTTCAGGACACCAAATATCCATCATGATGCCATCTACTCAGAGTGTGAGCTCACCCCACAGGTGCCACAGCCAGAGCACAGGCCACCTGGCCACTGCCTCGAGTCCCAGTGGCCCCAATAAATAAAACTGATATACTGTACATTTAACCTCAGTACGACACCACAAATCCTGATCCAATGTTCAATTAAAGTATGTGATTTTGCTCATAGTTGTTTATATAACACTAGACTATTACTGGAGGCATGTCTCCTTTGTTGTTGTAATGCTCTTTGCCCGTTTCTGCTGACCTTTGTTATTTTGTACGACCACCATGGTATAAACTTGTATTGAGATGGTGTGGGAGAGTAAGTTATTGCATTATGAGTTACAAGGGTTATCACATTTACAGTTTCTTGCACATCTCATTAATATCTATCTATCTATCTATCTATCTCTCTCTCTCTCTCTCTCTCTCTCTCTCTCTCTCTCTCTCCCTTTTTTGGAATATGATGGCTAAGGGTCGAGGGGAGTAATTTTCCCCATTGGCTTTCAAAAGGGAGCATATCTTAGTAGATTGACAGTCGCTCTCAAATACAGTCTTGATAAAATGACTGGGTGATGGCTACCATCACACAAATTGTTGAGGAGATGTCATTATATGACAAGATATGAAACTAGGACTGTAGTACAGTGTTAAGCTGATTGCAGACAAGGTGCCATGGGTTGGGGTCCTTTTATTCATTAAAGAACGGCTGGATTGGCTACCTCACTGGCCTTTTGGGAAGAATAGTCACCCACATACTGATACGAAGGTAATCCCAAAAGTAAGGTCTCCTACTTTTTTTTTTATAAGTACATATACCTGTTTATTTCTACAATGGTTTACATCAGTTTACAGCTTGAACATTTAGCTATTTTTTGACATAATCACCATTTCTGTCGATGCATTTTTGTAGACGCTGTGGCAGTTTTTGTATGCCCATGTCACACCAGCTCGCCACCAAGCTGTTCAGAAAGTTATGAACCTCTTCTTTCATCTCGTCGTCAGACATGAATCACTGGGACCACAATTAACACTGGCAGGTACTGTGAGACTCTGAAAAAAATGGGCAATTCAGAACCGGAGAAGAGGAATGTTGAGCAAGGGCATACACATTCTCCATGACAACGCTCGCTCACACATCGCTCAGCAAACCGTTGTTCTCCTGCAACAGTTTCAGTGGAACATAATCACCCACCCATCCCGTAGTACTGACTTGGCGTCCAGTGACTATCACTTGTTCCCTAGGTGAAAAGAACATTTGGCCAGAAAGCGATTCAGCTCCGACGACAAGGTGAAAGAAGAGGTTCATAACTTTCTGAACAGCATGGCGGTGAGCTGGTATGACATGGGCACACAAAAACTGTCACAGCGTCTACAAAAATGCATTGACAGAAATGGTGATTATGTCAAAAAATAGCTAAATGTTCAAGCTGTAAACTGATGCAAACCACTGTAGAAATAAACAAGTCTCTGTACTTATACAAAAATAGGAAACCTTACTTTTGGGATTGCCCTTGCAATGCGCGGGTGGTCATACACTGAAGAGCCAAAGAAACTGGTACACCTGCGAATATCATGTAGGGCTCCCACGAGCAGGCAAAAGTGCCGCAACATGACTTGGCATGGACTTGACTAATGTCTGAAGTAGTGCTGGAGGGAACCGACACCACGAACACTGAAGAACTGTGCACAAATCTGTAAGAGTGTGACGGGGTGGAGATCTATGCTGAACAGCACATTTTAAGACATCCCAAAAATACTCACTAATATTTATGTCTAAGGAGTTTGGTGGCCAGCGGAAATGTTTAAGCTTTGAGTGTTGCTGGAGCCACTCTGTAGCAATTCTGGATGTGTAGGGTGTCACACTGTTCTGCTGGAATTGTTCAAGTCTGTCAGACTGCACAATGGACATTAATGGATGCAAGTGATCAGAAATGATGCTTATGTACATGTCACCTGTCAGAGTCATATCTCCACGCTCCACACCATTACACAGCCTTCACCAGCTTGAAGAATCCCCTGCTGACATGCAGGGTCCATGGAATAATAAGGTGGTCTCCATACCCATACACGTCCGTCCGCACGGTACAATTTGAAATGAAACTCATCCGACCAGGCAACATGTTTTGAGTCATCAACAGTCCAATGTCAGTGTTGACAGACTCAGCCAAGACATAAAGCTTTGTGTCATCAAGGGTACATGAGTGGGCGTTCGGATCCGAAAGCTCAGAACGAAGATGTTTCATTGAATAGCTCGCACACTGACACTTGTTGATGGCCCACCATTCAAAGCTGCAGCAATCTGCAGAAGGGCCACACTTCTGTCACGTTGAATGATTCTCTTTAGTCATTGCTGATCCCATTCTTGGAGGATCTTCTTCTTATCGCAGCGCTATGTCAGAGATTTGACATTTTAGTGGATTCCTGATATTCACGGTACACTCGTGAAATGGTCGTATGGGAAAATCCCCACTTCACTGCCTCCTCGGAGATGCTGTGTACCATCGCTCATGCGCTGACTATAACACCACATTCAAACTCACTTAAATCTTAATGACCAACCATTGTAGCAGCAGTAACTGATCTAACAACTGCAATAGGTACTTGTTGTCTTCTATAGGACAGGTATACACTCGCACACACACACACATATCCATCCACACATATACAGGCACAAGCAGACATATGCAATATATGTCTGTTTGTGCCTGTATATGTGTGGATGGATATGTGTGTGTGTGTGTGTGCGCGCGCGCGCGCGCGCGCGAGTGTATACCTGTCCTTTTTTTCCCCCTAAGGTAAGTCTTTCCGCTCCCGGGATTGGAATGACTCCTTACCCTCTCCCTTAAAACCCAAATCCTTTCGTCTTTCCCTCTCCTTCCCTCTTTCCTGACGAGGCAACCGTTGGTTGCGAAAGCTAGAATTTTGTGTGTATGTTTGTGTTTGTTAGTGTGTCTATCGACCTGCCAGCGCTTTTGTTTGGTAAGTCTCATCATCTTTCTTTTTAAATATATTTTTCCTACGTGGAATGTTTCCCTCTATTATATATATATATATATAAAAGTGCTGGCAGGTCGATAGACACACAAACATACACACAAAATTCAAGCTTTCGCAACAAACGGTTGCTTCGTCAGGAAAGAGGGGAGGAGAGGGAAAGACGAAAGGATGTGGGTTTTAAGGGAGAGGGTAAGGAGTCATTCCAATCCCGGGAGCGGAAAGACTTACCTCAGGGGGGGAAAAAAGGACGGGTATACACTCGCACACACACACACATATCCATCCACACATATACAGGCACAAGCAGACATATGCAATATATGTCTGTTTGTGCCTGTATATGTGTGGATGGATATGTGTGTGTGTGTGCGCGCGCGCGAGTGTATACCTGTCCTTTTTTTCCCCCTAAGGTAAGTCTTTCTGCTCCCGGGATTGGAATGACTCCTTACCCTCTCCCTTAAAACCCAAATCCTTTCGTCTTTCCCTCTCCTTCCCTCTTTCCTGACGAGGCAACCGTTGGTTGCGAAAGCTAGAATTTTGTGTGTATGTTTGTGTGTGTATCGACGTGCCAGCGCTTTCGTTTGGTAAGTCAAATCATCTTTGTTTTTAGATATATTTTTTCCCACGTGGAATGTTTCCAAAATATATATATATATATATATAAAAAAAGAAAGATGATGAGACTTACCAAACAAAAGCGCTGGCAGGTCGATAGACACACAAACAAACACAAACATACACACAAAATTCTAGCTTTCGCAACCAACGGTTGCCTCGTCAGGAAAGAGGGAAGGAGAGGGAAAGACAAAAGGATTTGGGTTTTAATGGAGAGGGTAAGGAGTCGTTCCAATCCCGGGAGCGGAAAGACTTACCTTAGGGGGAAAAAAGGACAGGTATACACTCGCACACACACACATATCCATCCGCATATACACAGACACAAGCAGACATTTGTAAAGGCAAACTCTTTGCCTTTACAAATGTCTGCTTGTGTCTGTGTATATGCGGATGGATGTGTGTGTGTGTGTGTGTGTGCGCGCGCGAGTGTATACCTGTCCTTTTTTCCCCCTAAGGTAAGTCTTTCCGCTCCCGGGATTGGAATGACTCCTTACCCTCTCCATTAAAACCCAAATCCTTTTGTCTTTCCCTCTCCTTCCCTCTTTCCTGACGAGGCAACCGTTGGTTGCGAAAGCTAGAATTTTGTGTGTATGTTTGTGTTTGTTTGTGTGTCTATCGACCTGCCAGCGCTTTTGTTTGGTAAGTCTCATCATCTTTCTTTTTAGATATATTTTTCATACGTGGAATGTTTCCCTCTATTTTTATATATATATATTTTTAAAAAGAAAGATGATGAGACTTACCAAACAAAAGCGCTGGCAGGTCGATAGACACACAAACAAACACAAACATACACACAAAAATCTAGCTTTCGCAACCAACGGTTGCCTCGTCAGGAAAGAGGGGAGGAGAAGGAAAGACAAAAGGATATGGGTTTTAAGGGAGAGGGTAAGGAGTCATTCCAATCCCGGGAGCGGAAAGACTTACCTTAGGGGGAAAAAAGGACAGGTATACACTCGCACACACACACATATCCATCCACACATACACAGACACAAGCAGACATTTGTAAAGGCAAAGAGTTTGGGCAGAGATGTCAGTCGGGACGGAAGTACAGAGGCAAAGATGATGTTGAAAGACAGGTGAGGTATGAGCGGCGGCAGATTGAAATTAGAAATTAGCGGAGATTGAGGCCTGGCGGATAGCGAGAAGAGAGGATATGCTGAAGGGCAAGTTCCCATCTCCGGAGTTCTGACAGGTTGGTGTTAGTGGGAAGTATCCAGATAACCCGGACGGTGTAACACTGTGCCAAGATGTGCTGGCCGTGCACCAAGGCATGTTTAGCCACAGGGTGATCCTCATTACCAACAAACACTGTCTGCCTGTGTCCATTCATGTGAATGGACAGTTTGTTGCTGGTCATTCCCACATAGAACGCTTCACAGTGTAGGCAGGTCAGTTGGTAAATCACGTGGGTGCTTTCACACGTGGCTCTGCCTTTGATCGTGTACACCTTCCGGGTTACAGGACTGGAATAGGTGGTGGTGGGAGGGTGCATGGGACAGGTTTTACACCGGGGGCGGTTACAGGGGTAGGAGCCAGCACGTGGAATGTTTCCCTCTATTTTTTATATATATATATATATATATATATATATATATATATATATATATATATATATATATATATATATATATATATGGTGAGTCAAATACAACAGGAGGGATTAGACTTCAATTTGCTGAACGGGTGATACAAGAAAGCAAAATGAGCAATCCAATTTATCACTTAAGGAATAGCCATCATATCAGCATAAAGACTTAATACTAGGTTGAAGAAAGCCTGTGATAAGCATGCCAAAGGAAGAGCATTAGAGGTGGGTGGGGGGAAGGAATTGCAGGTCGCTACGTCACTTCGATGAGGGGGTGGGATGGAGGATGGGGAGGGGAAACTGAGACATAGGAAATCCTGCGATGACTTTTTGCAGGACTCACACTCGGTATTCTCCACAACATGACTGACTTGTGGCCCCTCTAGAGGGATTTACAGTTCTAGTTGCAGTGCCCATGAAAAGGAATCAACATAAGAACAATCACCACTTAACATACATAAAATTGAAGTTTGAACACAATAAAACTTACAGATAAGCTTGCACGGCCAGACAACAGAGCAAATTTTCACCTTGCATTTAGAATTCAGTAAAAGGAAATGACAGTCATGGTTCAAAATTTACACACTTAATACTCTTGTTGTTGTTGTTGTTGTTGTTGCTGCTGCTGATGCTGCTGTTAGCAGCTTTAAGATGCTAAATTTTAAGTTCACTGGTTTCTTTATTTCTTCCATCAAAACATCAGAAGCCTAATTAATATGTAGGATGAACTTCTCATTTCCATACAGCAACACGAAGCAACGATGGAAAGTGAAACAGATTTGCTGTGCATATCAGAGCATCAAATAGAAATAACTGAAATTGAACAGATTCATCATTTTTATGTATGTATTTCTTCATTTATTTAATGGTTATGTACATCTAGTGTCACACTTTGTACAATATACACTGGGCTAGTCCTTATGTGCTAGAAACATTTCTTACACAAAACAATTATTTTCCAAGTAGAAATAATCATATACTACTGTATTATTTAAGATTTTTACAAATATAACATCAAGTGGAAGTACAAGTTTGTTTTTCCAGATACTCCTTCACAGAATAAATGCATTATTTAACAAATTAATCTTTTGCTAATAATTTGAATTCATCATTGTCTGTTGTTTTTGTGTACCTCAGCACTACTCAAAAATGACTCTCCACTAGTACAGGTACAAACTACACACTAAGATGATTATTTCTTGCATTTTATTTACTTTTCTTTTCTCTCATGGCATGGCCACTTCCCTGGTCTTTGTAAAAGAGTGAGAAAGTTTGATGTAAGCCGGTACCATACACAAAATATGGGGAAAGGTAGTAAACATGAAATACATCCTGCATCAAGACAGAGAAGGTGGAAGAGAACAGAAGTGCCGCACAGGAAAGGAAGGAGTACTGCAATGGCTCATGGCAGCAAGACTGCCACACAGATACCCACTAAAAAGTTATAAGCCCCTTGGGATAGGATAGCCAGAGGGTTAGAGCTACGGCATGGGAAAAGAAAATAGTACTGCAAGGGTTTCGGGTCCTGTGTTCAGCAATAATGTACTCTCAAAATAACTGAACACTGAGCTATCATGGCAAAAGCCTCCACTTTGGCACTATAAGTGGGTGTGGTTACTACATGCTGGACCTTGATGCTTACTGCCTGGGCTCTGTACTTGACAAGAAGTACCACCTTTCATAAAAACACCAGATGAGCACATATAAATAATGGCTGCTTTGGCCAACAGCTGTTTACAGTGAGAATGCCTCCATGCCAGCCATTGACCCAAAGTAGGTCATCCTGTATTATTCTACAACTAGCTGTCACCTTCGCTAGCTGCTGGTCTATGACCCATGCCTAGAACTGAAGCTGCAGGGGCCTGAAATGACAACTCCAGCTGGGGCTGCTGCTGGCTGACATCAACCGCTTCCTGGAACACTGACTGCACCGATGTGCCTCCTGCACCTAACTCACAGCGAGTTACTGGCTATTTGTCACATTCACACCTGATGGCGGGGCTGGTCCACCTGCAAGACTACTGCCACTGTATGCCTGACATTTGCAGGCCTGATGTAGCCACGTGCCCACCAAGGCACTGATGACACTCTTCCACTGTCGCCTTCAATCTATTCTGGTATACTTGCACTCTTGGCCATATCCTGCTGCAGGGAGGTGACATAGTCAAGCATCACGGTCCAGGATCATTGCACAAAACTGGGACACTGTCTGCTTCAGCTGTATGAATTCTGCTCAATAAATATGTTGCTGTCACCACTGATTTACAATAGTATGATGGCCAAGGAATTGGTTCTTCGTACCCCCTGCTCAGTCAGCCATCCCAACGTGTAATAACACCATCTATACGTTGTGGGTCAAATGCCTGGGCTGTCATTGAATTTAGCGTCTAGCAACGGTTGAAAAGAGGCAATATGATGACTTGTCTGACCCACTACATGCCACGAGTCAGCTACTGCCCAGTTTGTGTTGTTTGGTCCAGGGAAGAGGAGCTGCTTCCTGTTCCTCTGGGAGTCATGGCTGTCAAACTGGGACTTTGCAATACTTGCTCAGAAAGTGGCTGACGTGTACCAGCATTCACTTACAGCAACAATTCCTGATGGGCTTGAAACCAACTGTAATTGACAAGGTATGACACTTGTCTCCGGTCCCTGTCAATTAAGATCTATTTACAGTCACTGTTCTTACACCATTTTACATGGCTGTGAATGGTACCCCATTCCTTGAAGCCATGCTGAACAGTCAACTCTGGTAGCCCAACTAATTGGTAACTTTGTCCATGCTATGGTCATTGGCATATTAAAACAAGATAGTTTTATTCTGCCTCTCCATTGCATTTCGATTGGAAACCACCTTACAACACTGATTCCGTACACACCACTTCACTGCTGTTACTTACATCAACTGTGGAGGGTGACTAATATTTTGATTTTGGTAAAGACAAGCTGGTCAAGCAGGCTATGACAATTCTCTACACCCACTCCACCAGTTTACTTGCAAGAGAGATGTTAATATCTAACATAAATTTAAATGTTAATAAGTTTTCTAGAAGTATTTATCTAGAACAGCAGGTTACAGACTAATTAGTACTGCAGGCTGCAAGCCCCTCATAGTGACTACAGGAGGGCCACAAGAAGGGAAAAAAAGAATTACAAAATTACTTCTCATTATTTATTTGACAAATATTCCCTTTATTTAAAAATACAGTTACAATTGTATTATCAAAAGAACCAAGTTCTACAAGGACTTGCCCTCTCTTTTCCAGAGAAGAGTAAAAGATCGGTAAAATGTTTTTACAAGAATGAAATGTGAAGGGTGGGCCACCATCATATCAATGGTGGGCTGTGGTCTCTCACCCCTTGTCTAGAAATCAGTGGTATTGTGAACAGAAATGGGGACAATAAATAATAAAGACAAGATGGGAAGATCTTTTGAAATGCAGTACTACTTAAGAATGCCAAAGATTATACAATGAAGGCTTTCATGGTCAGCATTTACCACTGCACAGTTCCATGTAAAAGTTTGGCTTGCTGAGCTTGTTTATCACTTGAAAATACCAGCTGCATCTTTATAGCTTCTGATGAGCTGTCCAGCATTAGTAGACAAAATATACATAGAAACATACCTTAAGCCACAGTAAAATGCCTGTATAACAAAAACCATGAAGAATGCTTCAGATCATATGGATAGATCAAATAATTAATGATGAGGAACTGAACAGAACTTGGATGAAAAGAATTTCATCACACAATTTTACTAGGTTAAGGGGTTACTTGACAGGACACACTCTGAGGAAACAAGGAAACGTTAATAAAGGGAAGTGTGAGGGGTAAAAAGTGTACAGAGAGACAAAGTCTTGACTGCAGTAAGCATGTTCAAGCATGTAAAAATTATACTGTAATGGGGACTTGCACAGGACAGACTAGCATGGAGAGGTACAGCAAACAAGTCATTAGATTTAAGGCAGCAACAACAAATTGTACAGGTGAGATAATGTGTACACTACAAACCAAATCTTAATTCTTAAAAGCTTTAATGGGTATAGCATGACATATTGAAGGGTGGTTGGTTGGAAAAAAATATTAAATAATGGATAGAACATTAAATACAGATGTAGAATCCACTTCCTCCTTGCAAAACTCTCATAGTTTGCTAATATCAAGAACAGAACACTGTTAAGTTTGAACTTCATATCATAGAAGAAAATCATTCTATTTTAAACCACAAAGAGCGTTAATTTAAAACTGACATAATAGTCCAATTACAAAAAGTGTTAAGAACGAATTACTAAAAGAGTAAGGGGATAAAAGATAATAGGACAGGATAGCATATACGTCATCTAGGAGCAATTGGAGGCCCAATGCAGCTTGTCATCAGATTGATAAAATCTGATTCGCCTCCAAGACAGGATCAGCTAGGATTTCAAGGAGTAGCCCAGTGAAGAGTGTGGTGTGAAGGCAGTTCAACAGATTAAGGGCAACTGTCAGAGGAGCACAACAACGACAGGATGAGACAACTTTTTATAGGATGTATCCATGTGTCAGAATGACGTGACCAATATTGAGATGGCATAGGATAGCGGAACAGAAGGAAAGACTGCCACACGGTTGTAGGCTCTTCTATACTCCATAGCTTATTGGCTGTGGTTGTGACACTACATCCTCTGCTCCCTGCAACTAAGGGCATTATGAGGAAAGCAGAATGTTGAGCATTTACACATGTTCCAATTTACTGCTACCAAAACATGTAGTACACATTTGTCAACATACAGCCGATCATCCGCACCCAAAACCCTAACTGTATGACAAACTGCTTCATGTGATCGAAACATATCAATTAGGAATTATATCTGGTGAGAAGCTAACTTCGTTATCCCATTACAACAGCTTAAATGGCTGTGCTAGCTAAAACTTAATGCCTTACACTGTCTCAATAACATCTCGTGGGGACACAACTTCACAAAGCTCTCATGTTATCATGTTTATATCATCGTAGCATGGCCTCTGATCAGCATCATTATCAGCACTGTGATTCCTAGACCCAATCCACCCTTATGGGATGAAGCTTGTGACTGGCACCTTCCAGATAAGTCATGTGTCTGGCCTCATTGTAGAGCCACGAATTCCTTCTCGTGGATGAGGTGCTATCATTTTATTCTCAACTGCGCCAAGCATTGCATCTAGAATATCTGAATTGACACCTTGTGTTTCCCGATACAGTAGTTCAACTTCCAGATAAGTGGCCTCAGTCTGGAATTCTGGTATCGTTCTTATTACAGTCTATCCATTCTGTCTTCTGCTTACCTCTTCTCACGCCACACATATATATATATCTCACTCACACACACACACACACACACACACACACACACACACACACACACACACACACACACACACACCTACCTTTACGAACAACAGGAGCAACACATCATGTCTAATGGATGCAGTGTCTTTATAGCACAGTTTGTAACTGCCATGCATGTTCATTACATATATACCCAGTTACATGAATCTTCCCTAATCTACAGTGACTCCATGACCAGCCAATATGAATGTATTCCTGTGGTTCCTCAGTCACTTCCAGTTACTGGGGAATGAACTCCTGGATTGGCTAGCCGAGGAAGATACTAGGAAGGATGCTCGGGAAATAAATGTAATAGGATCCAACTAACGGATGGCATATCACTCAAGTTTGCTACTACGAAGAGAGTCACATTCAGGACAGAGCCCTGCGGACCTCTGTTCACCTGGTTTTGGAAGAGCTGTTGAAATTACTGACTTGGACTCTGCAGAGTAGTTGACAGGAAAAATCCTGGGTGAAGAGTGTGAGAGAGCCTTGAAAGCCATTCATGTAAGACGGTGGTCAAAGAAGAAAGCAATGAGATGCTGACAGTGCACAAAAGCCATTTGATAGCACACTCCATGGGGAGTAGGTAATCTCAGATAGCATCCCCTCCTCCCAAAGAAGGAGGCAAGAGACCTTTTGTTTCATGGACTGGCATAATCACTGGCTTACCATGCACTTGTGAGGACACACATACAAACTGATCTATACCTGTTTCCTGTGGGATTCTCTCGAATTTCTTTCTTACACTCCCTGGGAGAGGGGGACTTGCCACATTTTATTGAACATTGCGAGGAAATTGTGTCCGCATTTTGCATGTATTCAATCAGGGTCCAGAGCTGTATTTTGGCACATTTCAAATGCACACACAAGTAACCTCTCAGAAACAGGGATGTTACAGGGTTCCAAATGTTTCATATTGAAAGAAAGTGTACTCCATGCTCACTTTTTGTGGGCATGGAAGGTGGGAAGAGCAGGTATCAAACACTGATGTCTGGGCAAAGTGCATCAGTAGATGGTTGGTGATGGTGACAGTAGGGTCAGATTTTGACTTAGCTATCGTTACAGATGTCTGCTATATCTGCCACTTTTTTTGGGCACTAATACACTGTAATTTGGCACATCTGTGAGAGAGATGTATAAATTTAAATGGATGAAATGAAACTTTCCCATTACTTCTCAAATTTCTTATAAGGTGGCAGGCTTTGGCTCTAGGACATAAAAACGTGGCATGGGTATCTTTTGACAGATGATGCTTACGTTTTATACCTTCCTGGTAGTGTGGCAGAGGAATTCTTCAACAGGTAAAAGGGCAGGCACGTCTAGTGTTAGGTTAGTGCTAAAGTGTGCCAATCAGCATCCTTATGAGTCCAGTCCAGTGTCAATGTCGGAGTAACAAAAAAATCATGCAGTGATCACTATCACAACTGTCATTAAAAACTTACACTGAATAAAAGAGTAAAACTAAAGCTTCAGACTACACCATTAAAGATGACACTGAAAAGAATCCATGTGTTGTACTAAAATGAGTACAGGAGCCAATATTCAGTATAGAAAGGACAAAATTTAAAGACAGCTGCTGTAATAAGTTATGACAGTTAACGGTTCAGAGCTGCCCTAAAAAGGGCTGTGGGCTTTAAAGTCACTCTCTGCAAGAAAGGGCAGGGGTAACTGCGAGATTACAATAAATCTACGATCTCAGAATGTGTCACCTTTTCCTCGGGCTGGTGGGTGAAGGGATTGGGGACTTGGGTGAGATGATGTTGCAAAGTGTGGGTGTGAATTCTATTTTTATTTGTATGTGTACTGCCAAGACTTCAATTGTAGTATTAAATGGTATTTTGTCACTAAAGCTGGTTTCAAAGACCAGTATACACACCAGGCCAGACACTCTTTCAGGATAACTTTGGTTCTTGTTGTAGGCTCAATAATTACACACAATAGATGAACATGTTATAATGAATCACATTTCCTGAAGAGCTATCAAGCCACTGAGTACAATGATAGTAAGAGCTGGTCTTCAAGTTCAGCAAGGTGGCAACAATAGCGGGTTATACACTTATGAGCTACAGAAACTGGTACACCACCTAATATCATGTAGGGCCCCCACAAGCTTGCAGAAGTGCCGCACCATGATTTGGCATGAACTCGACTTACGCCTGAAGTAGTGCTGGAGGGAACCGACACCATGAATCCTGCAGAGCTGGGGTAGAGATCTCTTCTGAACAGCATGCTGCAAGACATCCCAGATATGCTCAATAATGTTAATGTGTGGGGAGTTTGGTGGCCAGCAGAAGTGTTTAAACTCAGAAGAGTGTTCCTAGAGCCACTCTGTAGCAATTCTGGACATGTGGGGTTTCACACTGTCATGTTGGAATTGCCCAAGTCTGTCAGAATGCACAATGGACATTAATGGAGGCAGGTGATCAGACAGGATGCTTACGTACATGTCACCTGTCAAAGTCATATCGAGACATATCAGAGGTCCCGTATCACTCCAACTGCACACAACCCACACCATTAAACAGGCTCCACCAGCTTGAACAGTCCCCTGCTGACATGCACGGTCCATTGATTCATGAGGTTGTCTCCATACCCATACACGTCCATCCACATGGTACAATTTAAAATGAGACTCGTCCAACCAAGCAACATTTTGCGTCATCAACAGTCCAATGTCATTGTTGACAGACCCAGGAGAGGTGTAAAGCTTTGTGTGGTGGAGTCATCAAGGGTACACGAGTGGGCCTTCAGCTCCAAAGGTGCATATCAATGCTGTTTTGTTTAATGGTTCGCACGATGACACTACTTGAAAGCCCAGCACTGAAATCTGCAGCAATTTGTGGAACGGTTGCACTTCTGTTACACTGAACGATTCTCTTCAGTCGTTGTTGGTCCCGTTCTTCAGGATCTTTTGCCAGCAGCAGCGATGTCAGAGATTTGATGTTTTACTGGATTCCTGATATTCACAGTACACTCATGAAATGGTCATATGGGAAAATCTCCACTTCATCGCTACCTCAGAAATGCTGTGACTCAAAGCTTGTGTGTTGACTACAACACCATGTTCAAACTCACTTAAATCTTGATAACCTGCCATTGTAGCAGCAGTAACCAATGTAACAACTGCACCTGACACTTGTTGTCTTATATAGGCGTTGCCGACTGCATTACCATATTCTGCCTGTTTAAATATCTCTGTATTTGAATATGCATCCCTATACCAGTTTCTTTGGTACTTCAGTGTATTTACGTGTGCATCCAATAACAGTGTGAAAGCATCATGATCTGATTTGTGTCAGTATCACTTGTTGGCTGTCATGACTGACAGCAGCAGTGGGGTACCCTGGGCAGTCTGGGCAACATGGTCTGTCTTCATCTTTGCTTCCTTATTTTCTCCTTTCTTCTTGCCCTCGTCCTCCTCCTTCCTAATGGGATTGGATTCAGTAACGGCAGCTTCAAGATATTGTTCCACTGCTCTATCTGGTGGCTCTCGCAGCTGTTGGCTGTCATTAGGGTGCAAAATAGAGGTGGTCTGGACAGTACAGCTAAAAGAAATTGACCCTCCACTAGGGGGTGTCGGTCAAGTAGACATCTCGAATGCACAGGAGGAAGGGGAAAAGGTCCACAGCACAGATGTAGAGGTACGAGGGTGCAAGTGGGGGGCTTCCTTCACATAAACATATGAAATAAGGTGACCACTAAGGCTTGGTGATGTGATGAGGAGAGTTATTTATTTATTTAGCACATGGCATCCAAGAATATTTCAATGCTGAATTACATTACATTATTTCTAAACACTTATTATTTAATTACAAACAAACATCTAGTCCTTGTACATATCTGATGGATGGGGTTGCCAACAGGAATTCCTCAAAACCCCCTCTACTTTCTCCGGCACTCCATTCTTCCCTACTGTGTTGGATAGCCTTCCTCTGTGCACCACTGTCACATGCTGGTGAGGACAGAAATCGCAATTTAAAAAGTGAATCTTCATGTCTTTCCAAGTTCCCTTCTCAGTCGGCTGGGAGTTGGCGTATCTTGTGAGGTTGATTAAACCCATGGACTCTTTCAGTGATAAAAGATAATAACTGGCATGTTGCTGGAGCATTCTGGAACCATTTCCTCCTCCAGGAATGGGTGTTAACCGAAATGAGACAGCAAATGAAAGAGTATGTCTATTGATTCTGACACCAGGGATGTCTGAAAGTACCAGTAGCCTAGGGTTTGCTAGGATCTTTTTGTATTTCCTCATCAAAACTTCTTTCCTTTGCAGATCTGGGAGTGGCTCACAACAGGCAGCCAGATGGTGGGACTAGGAATAATTGTTCCCGAAATGATACAAATAGTACCATTAAATTGGAGATCAATTTTGTTTACATGAGCACTGTTCAATCATGCCAGTGCAGAGCTCACCACTACAGATTATCCCAAGATCACTACAGGATGATGAGACAATATTTATTCTCATTATAAAAATGGAAGAGTTACATTCTGAGAGTAGCTTAATGTCATCTGCACAGCGTAAACATGACTGCCCTTTTTCCTGACTCAGGGTGTCTACGTGGACAAGAAAAAAAAATTCCCGGATATCCCGGTTAAAAACACAATTTCTCCCAGATGAAATTATGTATAAAGCGGGTGAAAATACATCCGTGTTAAGTAACAGTATGCTTTCCCTTGGAGCTGTAAAACCTATCAGTCCTTTGAATCATAAAGGTCTTATACCGGCAGAGGACGTACCAGGACTTTAGGAAACGAAATCCAGCAAAAACAATGCGTTTGGAAAGTTGTTTGATGCGAGACAATATGCACAAAGTTTATTTTCGTATTGCGAAAGTATATACACAAATTCCACAAATTACAGCACAGTAGCTTCTCTATGAAAGAACATCATTAAGTATGAAAACTAACTTGAAGCTCGGTCTTTTTTTAGTGTGTGTTACACGTTAACTCATATCAAATACAAATGTGCCGGTGAAATTTTAAATAGTGGCATAAATGACTTATCTTCTGGACCCGACATTTTTCAAATGGCTGATCCTCAAAGTGTTACATTTTGAATGAGAGTTATAACGCCCTGTGATTTACGAAATTCACTGCACATTCTCACACGTAACATAAATCATCTTGCGTGGAAATTTACTTTGTAAGTAACGCATCTCAAGCCACTATTCGTAATATTTTCTGGTGATCTGTTAGAAATGTAAAGAATTGTGACGTGACGCACATCAAATGCACATCAGTTGTTACGGACGTACTGCATTATCTTCGACCTAAAGCCTTTGACACTTTTCGGTGTCGGCAAACTGGTCTGTGCATTGTGTGAATTACCCATTTCTATACAACTAAACTTTTATTTTGGTGTTATTCTCTGATTTATGTTTCATTGTTGCCGTATTATTCAGCAGTAGTGGACTAAAGTTCTTTGTCAGCTTATCAGATCTTACACGTCAAACCTACAAAACTTTAACTGAAATCTAAAACAATGAAAAATCCCGGAATTCTAAAAAATTCCCAGGTTTTTCCCGGATGAAAAAATTCCCGGGTTTTTCCCGGATCTCCCGGGCCGTATACACCCTGACTGACTTCCTGATGATCAAAAACCGAACTTTCATATCTTACATGTGCCTCTTTCAACCTGTCAAGTTGGAGACCAGGAGAGGGTAGTGATCATCCCTGAAATCAGTGCAGTATGGCAGTTCTACACAGGGGCATCCTTGTGCAGAGGTCGTCTGTTAATCTTCGCAGAAGGGTTCACTAGAAGACTTAGATAACATGTGGCCAAATTTTGTACGCTTGAAACACCTCATGGTAGATTGTGCATAGGATGTTGCATGATATAAGCGAATCATAATCTTAACTTTATCCTGTAATAAGTCACCCTCAAATCCCAACATAAATGTTCCAGAGCCTACTCACTGAATCAGACAGTAAAAAAATAAAATAAAATAAAAAAATATTAATACCTCGCCTTTCCCAAAGTGTGTGTAATACATCCTTCATTTGAAATATATAGTTGCTGTGGAATATTATACCCTCCCTCCCTCCCTCCCTCCCCCCCCCCCCCCCTCTCTCTCTCTCTCTCTCTCTCTCTCTCTCTCTCTCTCTGTGTGTGTCTGTGTGTGTGGTTTTTTTTTCTGCCGCTGCCGCCCCCCACCCCCAGCCCTTGTTACCTGACAGGTTGGTTTTCAGCCTGATGCATACCTCATGAGAGATACGGATTGGGGTTATAACCTTCTGCATTAAAGTAAGCTGATCTGTCTAAGGAGACTGCTGGGGCCCAATGGAAACCAGTGTAGTTCAGTCTGATTCCCTTTGTTGCAACTGGTCCACCACAGTGCTACATACTCTAACTGCCACATGACATGGAGGTTGTCAAGAGTCCCCATGTCCCAAATAAGACACACACATACTTCGGGGATTTACAAGGAGGAAAAAGCACAGGTACTGTCAGTGTGCAATCTGCATTGTCAGGTATGTTTGCAACATACCTACTCACCAAAGAGTGGTGAGCCTTTGTCGGAAATTTTGTTAGACTAGCAATCCTCTTGAAAAAAGCTTTTGAATGAGAATTTCATTTCCAATAAAGCTTGGTGTCCATGTGAATCTTACCTTAGTTCCTGCACTGTGAATCTCACCCACCAGGTCCTGGATATGTAACACTACTATCTTCTGCTACAGGTAGCTGTGGTCATCAAATTGCATCACAGTAGAAAGTTCCTGCTTTCCTTCATCTGTACCTGTTATGAGATGTGAGTGCCAACAGTTGAAGCAGCAGTAAAACTACCTTATGTGCTCAGTAGAAATACTCACCAACAAATCCAGGAACGTGATCAACTGTGCCAATGATACTAAACTTAATTTTTTAGGGAGTTATCAGTCTATTGACTGGTTTGGTGCAGCCTGCCACAAATTCCTCTCTCATCCCAACCTTGTATCTCAGATAGCAACTGCATACACCACCAACAATTATTTGTCTGATATGTTCCAATATCTGTCTTCCCCTCAACATCCTTCTAGCTCCACTTGTTGAACACTTCAGTTCTCTTCTTTTCAGGTCTTCCTGCAGTCCAAGATGCACTTCCACATAATGCTGCGCTCCAAAACCTACATTCTCAGAAATTTCTTCCGTAAATTAAAGCTAATGTTTGTTACTAGTAGACTCCGTTTGGACAGGAGTCTCCCAAGATAGCAGAATTATATTATTTCTTCTACTTTGTGGTCCTCAATTTTGATGCTAAATTTATATGTATCTGTATTATATCTATAGAATGTTCATTCCATTCAACATGTCCCACAATTCTTCCTCTTTCACTCGTGACAATAATGCCATCATGAATCTTAACATTGATATCCTTTCACCTTCAATTTTAATCACACTCTTGAACCACTCCATTTCCGTCACCGCAACTTCAATGTGTAGACTGAACACTACATCCCTGCTTTATACCCTTCCTAATATGAGCACTGTCATTGGTCTTTCATTCTTATTTCTGCCTCACTGATTCTTATTCATACTGTATAAGTGACAGTCAGATGAAAATGAGATGGGTGGAAAAATTAAGTTCAGTTGTCATTTTACAAGTAATTGGTGTAACTTAATACATTTATCCCACTTTAAGACAAAATGGTCAATGCCTTCATAGAAAAATGCTTGTAATTGCCTATACAACCACAACTGTACCAAGGCATTCACCTCTTCGTCCGAAGTGAATCAATGGCCAAGAATGGCTTGCTTCAGGTCTACAAAAATATGGAAATCACATGGGGGGAGATCGAGACTGTAAAGAGTTTGTGTAAGGGCTTCCCAACAAAACTTATACAGGATACTCTAAACAATTTAGGCAAAATGTGGGCCTGTTGATTTGCTTCAGACAAAGAGGTGCACGCCTAGGTACAATCATGGTTCAGCAGGCAGCTACAAACATTTTCCCATGAAGGTGTTGACTGTCTTATGTCACAATGGGATAAATGTATTAACAGTTAGGGTGATTACTTTTTAAAGAACAAATGGTTCACTTCCCTCTTTTCCATCTGTCTGGTTTTTGTTTGATTGCCCCTTATATATTAGTTGTGTTGTTCTGAAATTTACACCTACTTTCCTAAGAATTTTTAATATATTGCACCATTATATGTTGCTAACTGATTTCTGTAGGTTGACAAACCACATGAATGTGTCCCAAGTTTTCTTAAATTCTGTTCTCGTTATCAAGTGCAATGTCCAAACTGACTCTCCTGTGTCTTAACTTTCCTATAATTTAACTGATCATCTAACAGATAATTTTTTTCCGCCTTCTGCATATTATTCTTGTCAGTAACTTGGATGCATTAGCTGTTAAACTGATTATTGGATAGTTCTGACACTTATCTGCCCTTATCATCAGTGTTGTGTGGGTGATATCTTATTGAACATCTGATGGTGTGTCTCCAGATTCAGATTCTACAAACCAACTCTAATAATCATTTGGCTGCCATTTCCCAGAATGATTGTAGAGATTTTGTAAGCCTTCCTCCTTATTTTACCTTCAGTCTCCCATAGGTCTACTAAACTCTGACTAATATCAGATACCCTATGTCTTCCATATTGACTTTCATTTCTTCTTTAATCACTTTACACAGCAGTTCCTTTACCCTTGTAGAGGCTTCCACTGGACACTCTCCACCTATCTACTCTCTCCTCTGTGTTTAGGAGTAAACCTCCTCTTGCACTATCTGTGCTGTTGCCACTGCTATTAATTTTACCAACAGTTGTTTAAACCTTTCTAAATGCCTTATCAGTCCTTCTGGAAATCATTTCTTTTTCAATTTTTTCATATTTTCCTGCAGCCATTTCATCTTGGCTCTCCTGCATTATATATTTTATTCCTAAGTGGCATATATGGTTGCATTACAGTCTTTTCCTCAATATTTTTGTACTTTCTTCTCTCCTCCTCTCATTGACCAATTTACCTTAAATTTATCCATATTGTATGCACTTGGTTGAGGTCAGAAACTATATAATAGATTTATAAAACAATTTTTACTACTTCAGTAACTTTTCACTACTATTCATTAGCAAGACACATCAGATGCATTAATTACATACACATTAATTAGAAGTGCGACGAGGATTATTTTTTGGGTGTACCTGCGAGGCAATGAACCAAAGTTTAACCCTGTACAGAAAGATTCATTTATTTCAGTTTATACATTGAGTTATGTTTTTAAGAAATTTCACTGATGTATTTACTTGTATTTTTGCTGGCACTCCTGGCATTGTAATAAACACAATCACTTAACATCTCCACATTCACATTTACATTCCAAAGACTCTTAATTACTTAAATTAACTTATTTCAGTTGCCTAGATGGTAGAGACAAAGAAAATACAATCTTTTTACGTAAGCTTATTTATATCATGGCACACATTAAATAGTACAATTATTTGGTACTTCTTGGTTATTCAGTAAAGCGATGACAATGCTTTTCCTCAGCTAAATGTATTTCTTTACAACAACTTGGTGTTCCTTAGCCATTCTATCTAGGTGCTCACATTTACTGCAAATGATGCCTTCTATATTTAACTGCATAATATGGACTGACGGTCCGATATTAATTGTCTTAGCGCTCAGATGGTTTCTTCGCTGAGGATGCACTTGCTGCTGTTGACCGTGAGGGACTCTCCGTCCAGTTTGGTCGCAGTTTGTGTAAACTTTCTGCCGTGCTGCTGACGCAGCCTGTTGCCCGGGAGACACCATCTTGGAGGTTGTTTACACACAGTATTAGTCCTCACATCATACACAGAATCAGGATTCGAAAAAGGATTGAAAACATCAGCAGTCTTGTCAAAACATCAGCAGTCTTTGTCGGCTTCAGTGCAGCTTATGATACGGTATGGATAGATGGTCTTATCCTGAAATTTGCCAACATGATTCCATGCTTGAAATTGACAAACCTGTTGGAAAAAATGCTGAAAGTCCAATATTTCAAAGTAAACCTGGGGTCACAAAGCAGCAAGCCAAAAAGAATAAAAAACGGACTCCCCCAAGGATCTGTATTGGCTCCACTGCTTTTTAATGTTTACATCAGTGACATGATAGACACTGAGTCAAGTAAGTTTTGCTACACTGATGACATGGCTATAGCTACTCCAAGCAAATGGCTAGAAGATGGTGAAAGAACTCTTAACTGCTGACCGAGAAGTACTAAACCAGTACTACAAAAAATGGAGACTGTGCCCAAACCCAAATAAAACAGAGACCTGCACCTTCCATTTAAATAACAGACTAGCAGACAGAGAACTAAATATTACTTTCTGTGGAAAACGAATTAAACATAACAAATTTCCCAAATATTTAGGCATAACTCTTGACAGGTCACTTACCTTCAAGAAACACCTGGAACTAACTAGCCAGAAATTGAAAACCCGAAATATCATCATCCAGAGATTAGCAGGTACCACATGGGGAGTGGATGCAAATACACTGCGAGTTGCAGCAATATCACACGTCTATTCCATGGCAGAGTACTATGCCCCTGTGTGGAGTATGAGTACCCATGTAAAGAAGATTGACGCCCAGATCAATGAAGCCATGAGGACAATAATAGTGACACTAAAGTCAACACCCCTAGAATGGCTTCATGTCCTCTCAAATATCAATCTGCCAGAAATCTGTAAACAGCAGGCAACAATTCAATTCAGGAATGGCAAAAAATAAATCATGCAGATAAGGCAAGAGTACTACCGATACACCAAGTACTAGATGACCGCTATCGATATCGCCTTAAATCAAGAGCACCAATATGGGAAGACAGAACACTCGCCCAAGGAAATACCTATGACTACCACAAATCCTGGAAAACCAAGTGGAACAATAGTAACATTAACCGACACAATATAGAGGACCCCAGCCAACAACTCCCAGGAATGCAGCTTCCTCATAAAATCTGGTGCCAGCTTAACCGTGTGAGAACTGGACATGCGAGAACTAAATCCATGCTGTACAAATGGGGTGCCAATAATAACCCAATGGGTGACTCTGAAACTGATGAACGAACATTACATCATCTAGTGCAAGACTGCCCACTGCGAAGATTCTGTGGTGACTGGAGAGACTTTGTGGAGGCCAGCCGTGCTGCCATTAAATGGCTGTCACATCTGGACACAACTTTTTGATGAATTGTAGCTGTGATTATATTTCAACTTTGCTCAGATTTAATAATGACTGGTGTTTGTTCTGCTTATATTATTATGTATGTGTGTATATGTATATTTGTATTTATATGTTATGCTATGTAAATTTATGATGTCAATACCGCACTTGCGCTGGTAACGCCATACGATAAATAAATAATAGATGCTTTCCCTCTCTCTGCATTAATGAAACAAACATTCCACATTGCAGAAACTACTGAAGTAATTTACTTTGTTCCTATCTGCCTGATAATTTAGCAAAATTATTATTACTATGTACTTTGTCAAGACTGAAAATTTCTAGTTCTTCATACAATTCCATCTGGTGTTCCCTGTCCATTTCACGTAATATATGAAGATCAATCAATTATGCTAAATTACTAATAGTTACCCACATTACACATACTGGCCACACATTCAAGGACATGCGAAAATTATCGTAACAGTGTGTGGTAGGCCTTTATTTATTTATTTATTGTATCACTTTTTTGGGAGTTTTGCAGAGTTTGCCGAACATGGTAGGCTTTGAATGCCCTACAGACTATTTTGTAAATGCCTAATTGTGTGTGTATTTATGTTGTGTCTAAGTGTGTTGCAGTTTGCTGTGTTTTGAAAGCAATGTTAATGCTGTGCAGTTTGAAAATATTTGCTACTCTGCAGGAGAGTTTGCTTGTGAATGGTATGCAAGAGGAGGGTTTATTTTTATTTTCTGTGTAGCAGTTGCTTTATTATTGTTTTTTACTTTTCTCTGAGAGGATGGCAGTAAGTGTGTCATCAAAGCCATTTTCTGCAGATCTATTTGATCGTGCTGAATCTGTTGTGCTTTGCATATTTATCCACTGGCATATTATTGGCTTGTTAAACAGTGCTATGTACGCAATCTGTGTTTGTAGGGTGGCAATATGAGCTGTGTATTGTGGTGTCTGTTTATGTTCTGTGGGCTCTGAAGGTGTGTAAATAGTTTTCTTTACTAATGTTTAGGTATAGGAAGTTGATGCTACTATTGTTTTCATATTCAACAGTAAATTTATATTTCCATTCTGTTTACTGACTGTATCGAGTATATTGTCAATATCACTTGTGTGAAATATCTAAAAATATTGTTAGGTACAATGATGCATAAATGACAGCAGCAACTGCTGTATGTACTGTATAGTCTGCTGAAACATGAAAGCTGTTCAGTGCCTATAGTTAAGATTTTCTCCAGTTTTTATAATTCACAACAATGTAAACTAAGTACATTTAATGAAGTAACAGAGGAACTGGTTGGTATATTCATCAAAACTTCCTCTGAGCAGAGTCATCAGAGCTAGAAGGTAATGGCGTCTTGTCACCCAAAGTTCTACATTCTACTCTTAGCCCCTTACTTTCAAAATTCCATTCACAATTACATTTTTGGAGAACAGTTTCTGACTGATGAAATCATAATTAAATTTGTCTCCTGTGCAAAGTTGCCACTTACTAGAGCATTAATGGAAGTATTTGCCCGTTTTGGTTTGGACACAGGAAGAGATCGGTCAGTTGGTTGTTAGCATTAAGGGGGCCAAGCTGTGAGATCATCAGTCCCTTCATCCTTTATGTATCGAATCAGGAATAGCCCTCACAAGGAAAATACAAAAGGCAAATACTGAGAGGAAGCAAAAGACAGAGATAAAATCAAGGAGAAGTAGGAGGGAGTGAGACGGGGTAAGGTGGATGAGACTTTCTACCCAGAATATACAGGGCTATTACAAATGATTGAAGCGATTTCACAGCTCTACAATAACTTTCTTCTTCTTCTTTCGATTTCGGCCATCTTTGGACCACGTTCAACAATTCACTTGCCCGGCTTTTTGATCTTTTTTTTTCTCTCTTCCCAATATTTCCTCATCATTTTCGAGTGGTTCCTCCTCCGCTCTTCCGACCATTTCCTGTTATTATTCTTTAGTTTCGTTTCTTCTGGAAAACACTTAATTTCGTTCACTATTTGTCTAAACTTTTCCCTGTCCCTGATTGACTCACGGGTGACATTAAAATAGGCCAAATCCTTTTTCACCATCTGTATCCATTTATTGTTGGTTTTTTCGTTCCTGTTACTATGTTCAAACACTTTTCTTGTTAGTCTGTTTCCATCCATCCTCGACAGGTGACCATAAAACGTTAGTCTGCGTTTACGCATTGCCTCACTCACTTTCTCAATAGTTTTGTATATTTCCTTATTACTCTTTAGCTTGTACTCTTCCCCAATCTTTCTCGGTCCTAATATTTTTCTCAAAATTTTCCTTTCTTTCTTTTCCATGTTTTCTATTTCCCCCTTTTTGTTAAGAGTTAGGCACTCCAATGCATACAGGCATTCTGGTCTAATGACAGTTTTATAATGTCTTAATTTAGCTTGAATCGAAATGTTTTTTTTGTTATATATGTCTTTGGTTTTTTGAAAAGCAAATTCCATTTTCCTTGCTCTAGCCTGGTTTGCACTCTTGTCTAAACCATTCACTTGAATTATTTCACCTAAATACTTAAATTTTTCTACTCTCTTAATATTGCCGTATTTAGTAATAAGATTTTTCTTGTTATTTCTATGATTAGACATATACACGGTTTTTTCAAATGAAATCTGCAGTCCAGCTCTGGCCGAAACTTCTTGTAGTTTCTCCAAGTAGTTCTGAGCTATTTCTTCGTTTTCTGTAATTATTGCCAGATCGTCTGCAAAAGCTAAACAGTCCACTTCTATTTTTTCTTTTTTTGTTCCAATTCTGATGTCATTCTTCGTGCCTTTGAGTTCTTCTTTCCATATTCTCAATATCTTTTCCAGTACGCAGTTGAAGAGGATTGGGGATAAACCATCACCTTGTCTAACACCTGTTTTAATTTCGAACTTCCTTGAAATTTCACCCATAAATTTAACTTTGGCCTTACTGTTTGTTAGCGTCTGTTTGATAATTTGAATTTTTTTCTTATCGACCCCAAATTCTTCCAATACTTTCAGTAATGTTTCTCTATCTACCGAGTCGTATGCTTTTTTGAAATCTACAAATACTATTGCAAATCTCTGGCCTCTTGAGATTCTGTAACGAATTAGTGTTTTCAGGTTAAATATTTGTTCAACACAGGATCTACCTTGTCTAAAACCTGCTTGATATTCACCTATTTTTTTATCCAGAACTGGCTCCACGATTTGAAGTAATTTCCTTGACAAAATTTTGTATCCTACTGGTAGTAGCGAGATCCCTCTATAATTATTAACATTCATCTTATCCCCTTTTTGTGTAGTGGGTGTATCAGGGCACACTGCCAGTCTTCAGGAATTCTTTCTTCGTCCTTTAACTTTATTATTTAAGATATTTTCACAATGCTTTGCACACACACACACAAAAACTCAAAAAGTTTTTTTAGGCATTCACAAATGTTCGATATGTGCCCCTTTAGTGATTTGGCAACCATCAAGCCGATAATCAAGTTCCTCCCACACACAGCGCAGCATGTCCCCTTCAATGAGTTCGAAAGCATCATTGATGCGAGCTCGCAATTCTGCCACGTTTCTTGGTAGAGGAGGTTTAAACACTGAATCTTTCACATAACCCCATCACTTCATCACTGAAAACAAGTTTCGCACTGAACGCAACCTCCTCCATGAGCTGTTGCAACCGCGCCGAAAATTCAAAGCGTTTGACTTTGTCATCGGGTGTCAGGGCTTGTAGCAATTATAAACGATAAGGCTTCTGCTTTAGCCTTTTCCGTAAGATTTTCCAAACCATCGGCTGTGGTACGTTTAGCTCCCTGCTTGTTTTATTCGTCGACTTCCACGGGCTACGTGTGAAACTTGCCCGCACGCATTCAACCATTTCTTCGCTCACTGCAGGCCGACCCGTTGATTTCCCCTTACAGAGGCTTCCAGAAGCTTTAAACTGCGCATACCATCGCCGAATGGAGTTCGCAGTTGGTGGATCTTTGTTGAACTTCGTCCTGAAGTGTCATTGCACTGTTATGACTGACTGATGTGAGTGCATTTCAAGCACGACATACGCTTTCTCGGCTCCTGTCGCCATTTTGTCTCACTGTGCTCTTGAGCGCTCTGGCGGCAGCAACCTGAAGTGCGGCTTCAGCCGAACAAAACTTTATGAGTTTTTCTACGTATCTGTAGTGTGTCGTGACCATATGTCAATGAATGGAGCTACAGTGAATTTATGAAATCGCTTCAATCATTTGTGATAGCCCTGTAGTTGTGGAGGTGCACCCTCTGCATCCCAACAGCACCACCTCAATGTCCATTACCTCAAGGAAATGAGCAACACAGATAATATGATAAGAGTTTAGAAAAGGTAAAACAATAAAAGTCACAAACATGAAAGAACAAGGAGAATAAAAAGAAGGGAAGGGTAGGGGCCCGGCCAAACCATCAAACAAGGGCCGCCATGGGACCTCTGGGCCAGAGCAGACAAGGGATGCCCCTTCAAACAAATCCTCAGGCGGTCAATGAGGCCAAAGTGCCCCACCTAACAGAGGCGAATAGAAACCACCTTCGCCGGTGAAACACAAAACCAGGTTGGTTGGATGGAGGTTGGTTTAAAAGAGGGGGGAAGGGACCAAACTACGAGGTCATCGGTCCCTTGTTCCTAATAAAACAATGCCACTAGTGTGAGAATAAAAGGGACGAGAGACATAACACAAAAAGGAAAGAAAGGAAAAACCACAAGAACAAAGGAAAGGCAATGAACCCTAAAAGGAACAAAAGAGAATAAGAAAACAACAGAGACACTAAAAACAGAAGAGAGTAAAACAAGAAAGCAGATTACAGTGGCTGGCCAACCACGAGGATAAAAAGGAGAAGACAGCCACTCTGCAACACATTAAAACTTCCACCCTAAAAGCACTGGGTGGAGAACACAGAGGGACAAAGGACATGCACTAAAACCTACGTAGAAGTATAAAACCCACTCTCACGGATAAAACTTAAAACTAAAGTGCTGCTGAGGCATCATTGCCCAACATTGAAGCTAGGGAGCTAGGAAAGTCAAAAATCCACTGAAGAGCGGCTAAAAGTGGGCAGTCCAGCAAGAGGTGAACGACTGTCATTTGGGAGTTACAGTGACGCAGAGATTGGTACTTGCGACGGAGTAGGTGACCATGCATTAGCCATGTATGGCTGGTGCGGAGCCGGCGGAGGACAACTGATTCCCCATGAGAGGACCGCATGGAAGACTTCCACACATTCGTCATCTCCTTAATAATACACAGCTTGTTGTGTGCACTGTTATGGCATTCCGTCTCCCAAAGCCTGAAAGCCCTGCGGCATAAGACAGAACGCAGGTCAGCTTCAGAGATGCCCATCTCCAGAAGCGGTTTCCGCGTCCCTGTTTGGCCAACCTGTTGGCAAGTTCTTTGCCTGGGATTCCGACATGTCCAGGGGTCTAGAAAAACACCACTGAAGAACGGGACTGTTCCAGGGCATAGATGGACTCTTGGGTGGACGCTACCAGAGGATGGCGAGGGTAGCACTGGTCGATAGCTTATAGGTTGTTCAATGAGTCAGTACACAGCAAAAATGACTTGCCAGGGCACGAGTGGATGTGCTCAAAAGCACGAGATATGGCCGCCAGCCATCTGGCAAGGAGTGCTGTTCAATATGTCCTCCATGAACATACGCAAAGCCTATGTGACCATCAGTCATCGAGCCAGCTGTGTAAACCACTTCAGAGCCCCAGAACACGTCAAGAATCGAGAGGAAGTGACAGCGGAGAGCCGCAGGGTTAACTGAGTCCTTAGGGCCACGTGACAGGTCCAGACGACACTGCGGCCGAGGTGTACACCATGGAGGCATACGTGATCGGACCGCAAGTAGAGGTGGTAAAGGGAAGGACTCCAGTTCAGAGAGAAGGGACTGCACGCGACTCGCAAACGTTAGACCTGACCTGGGCCGCTAATACGGGAGATGGACTGCTGTGGGCAGGAAAAGGAGACAGTAATGTGGATGCTCAGGAGAACTACGAATGTGTGTGGCGAGCAGTTGTGCACGTCTGATCTGCAATGGAAGTACCCGAGCCTCTACCAGTACACTGGTCACTGGACTCGTCCTAAAAGCTCCTGTCATTAGTTGAACCCTGCAGTGGTACATAGGGTTGAGTAAATGCAATGCTGAGGGCACTGCTGAATCGTAAACCACACTCCCATAGTCATTCGGGATTGGACAAGGGCTCTTTAGAGCCGCAGCAGCATAGAGTGATCTGCACCCCTATTGGTGTTGCTCAGGTAATTGAGGGTGTTGAGGTGCTGCCAGCACTTCAGCTTAAGCTGACGAAGATGAGGAATCAAAGTCAATTTGAGTGTCGAAAACCAGTCCTAAGAACTGATATGTCCCCACTACAGTAAGTGGATCGTCATGAAGGTAGACTTCTGGGTCCGAATGAACGGTACGACACCGACAGAAGTGCACGACACATGACTTTGTGGCTGAAAACTGAAAGCCGTGGGCTAGAGCCCATGACTGTGCCTTGTGGATGGCTCCCTGTAGGCGATGATCAGCAACACCAGTACTGGAGCAGCAGTACGAAATGCAGAAGTCGTCCGCATACAAAGAAGGCGAGATGGACGGTCCGACAGCTGCTGCTAGACTGTTAATGGTCACTAAAAATAGAGAGACACTCAATAGAAAGCCCTGTGGGGCTCCATTCTCCTGGATATGGATGGAACTATGGGAGGCACCAATTTGCACATGGAAAGTACAGAGCGACAGGAAGTTTTGGATAAAAATCGAGAACGGGCCCTGGAGACCCCACTCATACAATGTGGCAAGGATATGATGTCACCATGTTGTGTCTTATGTTTTACGTAAGTCAAAAAAGACGGCAACGAGATGTTGCCGTCTGGAAAAGGCTGTTTGGATGGCAGGTTCGAGGGACACAAGGTTATCAGTGGTAGAGCGACCCTGGTGGAAACTGCCCCGACATGGAGCCAGTAGGCCACGTGACTCCAGGACCCAACCCAACCGCCGACATACCATACGTTCCAATAGCTTACACAAAACCAGGTTAAGATGCTTTGGCGTGGTTTGCTAGCACCAGAAATAGCTTGTCAAGAAGTTGCAGTAAAGCAGCTAAACTGGAGCAGTCTAGTACGACGTGGGTCACTGTCAGACAGGCACCACAATGGCAGCAAGGAGGATCCTCATGTCAGAGAATGTGGCTGTGGGTCAGCCAAGTTTGGCTAGTGTGTAGCTGACAAAGGACAGTGGATTCCCTGTGAGACGTGTGAAGAAACGACTGCTAAGTGGTTGTGGTCTTCTTTATTGCCCTCAGTTTGTTTGGGGAGTCCACGGTGAACCATTTGAATTCCAGACATTCAGTAATTTATGGCATAGAGTCAACCAAAGGTCCAGTTAAGGGACCCTCATTTCCAAAGCTGGCATCCAGGTAGCCAACTTTGCCAAGCAGTCAGTGTCTTCATTCCCTGAGATGCCAACATGTCCAGGGGTCCTAACAAAGACGACTGGCTGTCCAGTTTGATGGAGGTCAGAAAGAAGACTGGATAATCATGACTAATGGGTGACAGGGGTAGCACTAGTCTATAGCCTGAGGGCTGATTAGGGAGATGCTGCAGATAAGAAGCTCCTAGCTGGTGCAAGAACAAGCTTGGCTGAAAGCTCATTCGATGTCCACCAACTCAGCAGTGATGGCCCTGCATCCACTAAACATGGAGCATAGTTCACTGCACCTTACGTGTGTGTGTGTGTGTGTGTGTGTGTGTGTGTGCAAAACCAGTCCATCAACCATTAAGCTGTCAGTGTATGCCACTTATAAACCTGGAAATGCATTGAGGACAGCCAGGAGCACTGCAAAGCTCCATGGGGTCAACTGAAACTTTTGGTCCAAAGGATAAATTGAGACATCAGAGGTTGGGGCACACACCATGGGGGTGTACACAATTTCTCCCCGACAAGAGACGGCAGTGAGTGAAGTTGGCATTCAGAGCACAGTCACTGTAATCGAACTGAAATTGTGGCACCAGTACTGAGTCTGTTAGGGGAGATGGACCTCCCTACTAGGAAAAAGAACATGGTAGTTTGGATACTTTTGGTAGCCATGGACATGTATAGCATAAGTGAGTAGTTGGTGTTGGTACCTGATCAGTAGTGGAGAGACCCCAGCCTCCACAAGCAGGCTGTTCATAGGACCAGTCCGAAAGGCTTCTGTTTCAAGTGACCACAATGCTGAGGGTATTGCCAAACAATATGCCAGACTCCCATAATCAAGGGGAGGGGGGAAAGGATCATGGCTTTGTAAAGCTGAAGAAGGGTAGTGCAGTCTGCATCCCAGCTGGTGTTACTGGGGCAGTGAAGTGTGTTAAGGTGTAGCCAGCAACTTTGCCTAAACTGGCGAAGATGGGGAAGCCAAATCAGACGGGCACTGAAGACCTGTTCCAAAATGCGACAAGCCTTCAAAACACTCAGGTCGAGGTAAAGTTCTGGTTGTGGACGAACAGTACGATAGTGACAGAAGTGCACGGCACAAATCTTTGTGGTAGAAAACTGAAATGCATGTATAACGACCAATGACAGCACATTTTGAATGGTGCCCTGCAGTCGGCGTTCAGCAACATCCACACTACAGGAGCAATAGTAAACACAAAAATCGTCGGTATACAAGGAGAGTGATACTGAAGACACCACAGCTACTGCCAGATTGTTGATGGCCACTAAAAGAGGTGACATTTGATACAGAGCAGAGCCCTTTGGGATCCCATACGGAACGAACTGTGCAACAAGATCTTCAGAACAAAAGTCTAAATTGGGCTCCAGAGACTCCACTCATTTAGCTGTCCATCTCTGTGGGATGCTTACTTGTTTCAGTACAGAAACAATGACGCTCTCCTGCCACTGCGATGGGAACTTCTCACTCCAGATACGGCTGAAGATGGTAAGGAGATCTTGCTGACAATCCACTAGTAGGTGCTTAGCATCTGGTTGTGGATTCAGCCTGGTCGTGGAGCTGCATCTGAGCAAAGTGCTAGGTGCTGAAGAATTCCCACTCACTGAATGGAGCATTATAGGGCTCCAGGTGGCATGCAGTGAAACTTAAATGCAATGACTCAATCTGCTGTTAAAGGACACAAATGGCAGGTTGGTAGTTCTAAGATGCAGCTGCTCTAGCAAAATTTTTGGCTACGGCATCTGGGCCAGTGAAAACAGTGCCATTCAAAAATATGCCAAGTACACCTGCAGAGGGTTGGTATCCACAGAGGCACCTGATCTTCGCCCAAACCTGCAAAGAGGGCATACGTGGTCCAATGGTTGAAATAAGCCGTTCCCAGCATTCTTGCTTCTGTTGTTCTATTACATGGCAGGCTCAGGCACAGAGCTGTTTAAAGGAAATGAGGTGCTTGACTCAAGGATGCCACTTATGATGGTGAAGAATGGCCTCTGTGATTTCCAAGGTCCACCAAGGTACTATCTTCTGGAGGAGGATCCAGAAGAATAGAGGATGGCTAAGTTGCTTGCCAAAGAATGGCTGCTGTTGCATTCTGGACAGCCTTGTCAAAGCCTCCATTTAGTGGGGAACTCAGAACGAAAGTAGAGGTGAAAGCATCCCAGTCGGCATTGTGCACAACCCATCTAACCTGCCATACTGAAAAGTGTGGAGACACCAGTATTCAAGAAACAGAGGTCGAGATCTGCCAGTAAGATTTCGATTTCTTTACTGCGACCAGTCATCATGGTTCCACCCCACAAACGGTTTTGGGCACTGAAGTTGTCCCAGATTAGGAAGGGTTGGGGGAGCTAAGAAACCAATCAGAAAATACTTTCTGAGGCATTCCACCACCAGGAGGGAGATAAACATTACAGATGGTAAAATCCTGAAATGGCCTTACCTCTACAGTCACAGCTTCCAAAGTTGTATCAAGAGGCACAAGTTTGTTATATACAGAGTTCAGAACATTCGTGCTAACTCCACCTGACACCCTATCATGATCAGAACAATTCTTATCGTATCCCTGGTAGTCGTGAAGGACAGGTGTCTGTATTGCTGCGAACAGTTTCCTGAAAGGCAATGCAGAAAGCAGGAGATGAAGTTAAGAGATGTCATATCTCACCAGGTGGTGGAAAGAACAACTATAATTTCACTGGAGAATTGTGCTTCTGGTGCAATGTGAGGACATGAAGAGACCAAGAGGCAGGAGGTTATGTCCCTGGGTCATCTGCTGCCATTGGTTGAGACATATAGGTTTTGAGACACGTTTTGTGGTGTGATCTGGAGCCTCAGAGGCAACCAAGATTGCTGCTGTCGCCACTGAAACAGAACATGTGGGTTCTTGTGGTATGGGGGCCACCATAATTTTCTCGTCTTCGAAGACTTATTTTTGTCTTTCTTTTCTTTAGTGGGTTTGGATGACAGGGGGGAGGCTTCTCTGAATTTGTTTCAGAGACTGAAGAAGATTGTGAAGCCCTACAATCAGCAGCCTGAGGCTCCTTCAGCCACTGGCTGCTGAAACCTTTGAGGAGAGTGTCCCATGGGAATCCCTCCTGGCATGAAAAGCCAGATGAGGGTGATGCGCCTCTGGAAGGGGATTGGGGATTGGCATCTCCGGTGGGTGGGAAGCCATTGCACCCAATGTGGGTGGAGGTAGGGGACAGCACCATTGGCACAGAGGGTGACATTGTCATAGCTGTAGTGTACAACATTGTCATGCATGCACAATGTAGATGCTCATTTTTTCTTGCCTTATTGGTACGCCAGTCTGTCCAATCATACATTCTTATACTTTTATCTCTCTGCGAAAGATAGTGCAATCAGGTGAGCAGAGAGAGTGGTGCTCTCCACAGATGATGCAGACAGGAGGAGGAGGAGGAGGAGGAGGAGGAATGTTCGCATGCAATGGTCGCCGCAATCTCTACAAACAGGGATTGTGCCACAACATGAAGACAAGTCTCAATTCCTCACATCTGAAGCACTGCATGAGGTGGGGGCGAAGATATGGTTCCAGGTCACATCGGTATACCATCATTTTGACCTTTTCAGGCAAATCACCCTCAAAGGCCAAGATGAAGGCCCAAGTAGCAATGGCCTCTTATGGACATGACGGACAAAGCATACACAAGTCATCCATCGTGGTCACACCCAGTCTCAGCAACGGCGACCTGGCCAGTAATCTGTTGCTTGGAGTCCTGATGCCCCAGTCATGGCAGGCACATACTCCTGGATGCACATGGAGAGTTATCACTTCAGGCACCCACGGAGTGGTCCCTGCATGGTCAGGGGGCTACTACTGTGCATACACTTGACCCCCCCCCCCCCCCCCCCCACACACACACACACACACCATGATTGCTACCCAAGCTGGGGTTTGGGTGTCGTACCTTACCAGAAAGGAAGGAGCTGAAAAACACATGGCTAGAGTAACACAAATAGGGAAAAGGTGAACAAACAGCAAAGAAAGAACGAGGAAGAGTTAGAAAGAGAGAGGGTGAAGGCTTGGGAGAGAAGCCACCCTTTGAGTGATAAAAACCTCCCTCTCGAAGAAAACTTAAAACTAGATCAGCTGTTAAGGCATTGTTGTATAATGCCATAGACAGTAAGGTGGGAAGGTCAAAAGTCCACCTCAGGGCGGCTAAAATCGGACAGTCCAACAAGATGTGGACCACAGTCAAGCAGGAACCACAGTGACATGGAGGTGGGTCCTCACAACGTAGGAGGTGCCGTCGAAAGACAACACAGTCCCTGCGAGTGGCACACATGGATGACCCCCATACATTTGTTGTCTCCTTGATAATACATAGTTTATTTGGTGTACTGAGAGTGCACTATTCAGTATACCAGATCCCAAAAATTATGATGGAAGACCAATCGTAGGTCATTCTCCTGTGTGCCAGTCTCTAGGGTTGTTTTACCGGTAGTCAGTCTGGCCAGCCTGTCAACAAGTTCAATTCCTGGGATCCCAACATGTCCTGGGTTCCAAATAACGGACACTGAACGTCTACTGTTTTTGAGGGCATAAAGAGATTCCCAGCTAGTCATTACCAAATGATGGCAAAGGAAGCACTGGTCCAGAGCATGTATGCTGCTTAAGAAGTCACTACATATGAGGAAGGACTCACCTGTGCAGGAGTAGAGATGTTCAAGAACACGAGAGATGGCCACCAACTCCACAGTGAAAACACTGCAGCCATCCAGCAAGGAGCACTGTTCAATAAGTCCAGCCTGAGCACACATGAAACCAAAACGACCATCAAGTCATTAGTGTAGAGTATTTCTGAGACCTGGAACTTACCAATAATAGAGAGTGCCTCAGGAGGAACTGAGTCTTTTGGGGCTGGTGATAGGTCCAGATGAAGGACCATGGCCGAGGCAAGGACCATGGAGGTGAACTTGAGTGGACCCAGAGGAAAGGTGGCAGAGGGAAAGACTCGAGTTCAGTGAGAAGGGGCCGGACATGGACTGCAATTGGAATCCCCGATCTGGGCCACTGTTGCGGGAGATGAATCACCGTGTTAAGGAAAAGGAGACATTAATTTGGATGTTGAGGCGATCTATGAATGTGAATGACACTCAAGCAGTGTTGTCGCATGATCCACAATGGAGGAATGCCAGCATCCACAAGTAAGCTGTTCACTGGACTCGTTTGGAAAGCTCCTGCTCCAAGTTGAACTCCACAATGGTGTATAGGTTCCAGGAGCCATGACACTGAGGGTTATGCTGAATCATACACCAAGTTCCCATAGTCAAGATGAGGCTATAAACAGCTTTGTACAGCTGCAGCAGTGTAGGGTAATCAGCATCCCAGATGGTGTAGTTCAGGCATCTAATAATATTAAGATGCCGTCAGCAGTTTTCCTTCAACTGACAAAGATGGGGAAGCCAAGTTAAGCGGACATAGAAGACCAGTCCCAAAAAGCGGTAATATCCACTACATTAAGTAGCTGGTCATCAAGGTAAAGTTCCAGATGTGGATGGACATATGATGACAGAAGTGGATGACGCAAGTATCGGCGGTTGAGAACTGAAAGCCACGAGTGAGGGCCTACGACTGCACCTTTCGTATGGCTCCCTGCAGTCAATGTTCAGCCACATCAATAGAAAAGGAGTAGAAGGAAATACAAAAATCGTCAGTGTACAAGAAGGGGGATACTGATGACTCCACTGCAGTTGTAAGACCATTAATGACAATTAAAATGAGTGGGTTTGCTCAGTACAGAGCCCATTCTCTTGGATATGGAGTGAACTGTGAGAAGCACCAACTCTAACTCCGAAAATGTGAAGCAAAAAAAGGTTCCGTATAAAAATCTGGAGCAGGTCCCAGAGACCCCATTTGTGCAAAGTAGCTGGGATGTGGTGTCATCAAGTGCTATTGTAGGCTTTCGTCAGGTCAAAAAAGACGGCAATAAGGTGTTGACAGTAGGAAAAGGCTGTTCTGATGACAGACTCCAAGGATACCAAGATGTCAGTGGTGCAGCAATCTTGGGGAAAATCACACTGCGACAGAGCCAGAAGGCCTTGAGACTCAAGGAGCCAGTACAACCACTGGCTCACGATATGTTTGAGCAGCTTGCAAAGAATATTCAGGAGGCAGATAGGACAATAGCTATCCACATCTAACAGATTTTTACCAGGTTTTAGCACTGGAACGATGGTACTTTCTCGCCCCTTGCGATGGGAATTTGCCATCGCTCAAGATGTGGTTGAAGACAGCAAGGAGGTGGCACTGGTAATCAGCTGACAGATGTTTAATCATTTAGGAATGGATGCAGTCTGATCCAGTGGCTATGTCAGGGCAATCAACAAGGGCATTGAGAAATTCACACTCACTCAGGGAAGTATCATATGGATCAGAGTGGCATGGAGCAAAAGATAGATGTTGTCGTTACACCTGCTGTTTTAGGAGATGAAAGGTGGGGTGACAGAGGTTCGAGCATAATGTTCGGCATGATTCTCTGCGATTACGTCTGGATTGGTATATACAGTTCCATGTATGGAAACTTCAGGTATACCTGCAGGGGCCTGATATCTGTAGAGGCATCTGAGCTTGATCCGAGCATGGGAAGGAGAGGTTCATGTTCCAATGATGGAGACGTATTGTTCCCAACACTACTACTCCTGTCGTTTGATGAGTTGACAAACCCATTTGAAGGCAACGAGGTGCTCCAGGGACAGGTGCTACCTATGATGGAGGGCCCCCCCTACGGTTGTCTCTAGTGGCTGCAGTGATTTCCGGCAACCACCAAGGCACTGACTTCCACCAGGGATGATCTGAGAAATAAGGGACTGCTGATTCAGCTGCAACAACAATGTAAATAATGATGGTCTGGGTCACCTCATCGGTGTTGCCATCCAATGGAGATTCAACAGTGGTAGCGAGGTGAAAGCGTCCCAGTCAGCCTTGGTAAGAGCCCATCTGGGCAAGCCTCCAGATGAGTGATGCTAAGGGAGGGACAAGAAGGGCAGAAAGTGGTCACTACCACATGTCATCGTGAGCTCTCCAGTGAACGGATAGTAAAAAGCCAGGACTGCAAATGGAGAGATCAATTGCCAAGTACGTGCCACGCGCCACACTGACATGAGCAGGGGCACTTCTATTTAGAAGGCAACGGTTGAGTTGAGTTAGTAGATTGTCAACATCTTTCCCATGGCCAGTAATCTTGGTTCCACACCACAAAGGATTATGGGGCTTAAAATTATCTAGAAGTAGAGAAGGTGGGAGAAGTTGGGAAATAAGTGCAGTCAGTACATGTTGTGGTACTTCACCTCCTGTAGGAGAGTAAATGTTACGGATGGTAATTTCCTGTGTTGCCTTCACCCTGACAGTCACAGGTTCTGAAGGTGTTTTGAAAGGCACAGGTGCACTATATATAGAGGCAAGGACATAGATACAGTCTACATCTAACACCCTGTTCCAGTCAGTATGATTTTTGTAATACCTCCAATAGCCACAAAGGGTAGGGGGCGGCATTGCTGGAAACCAGGTTTCCTGAAGGGCAACGCAAAAAGCAAGTGTAACACTTAAGACTTATCATAACTCAGTGAAGTGGGGGAAAAATACACCATAATTCCACTGGAGGATGACATTTTCTGCGGTTTATGCCTCAGGGGCACTTTTTGCAATCTGTTGAGGGCTTTTGGTCTCTGGGCCCATTGGTTCTGAGGCTCTGGGGAGATCTAGGTTCTCAGGAGACACTAGGATCTCCACCTCATCCTCAGAATTGGAGCCTGCCACAAGCAGCAGTGTGGGATCCACCAGTATCTCTTTTTTCTTGCAAGGCTGCTTCTTTTGGTCCTGCTTTGCTTTCTGTTTCTCTGGTCGGCAGAGCTTCTCCGAATGTCTCAGGAACCGATGATGATTGGGAAGCCCTACGATCAGCAGTGTGCTGCTCCTTCAGCCACTGACTGGTGTCCAGCTTCACCACAGCAGAATCCTTTGATGGCAACGTCTCGAGTGACCCCTTCCTAGTGGGAGGAGCCAGAGGAGACTATTGCTTCTCCAGCTGGGAAGTAGCGACTTGACATCATGGATGGTTTGGGGAGGGGGGGGGGGGAGGGGGGGGGGGTGTTGCTCCTAAAGTAGATGTTAGGGGAACAACGGGAGGAAGAATGCCCCCAACCAACAAGGGGGGCAGGCATAGTCTGGTGGCTCTGAGGGCACACTGTTCTAGGTACAGCTGTTGAGGTTACCATTGCCAGAGAGAGAGAAATGTCGTCATAGCTACAGTATAAGAGATCATGCACACTGGATTTAGGTGGTCATATTTCCGTTTTGCCTCTGGGTAGGTCAGTCTGTCCAGAGTCTTATATTCCATTAATTTCCGTTCTTTCTGAAAAATTGCGCAATTCGGTGAACAGGGGGAATGATGCTCTCTGCAGTTGACCCAAATGGGAGGAGGCGCACAAGGAATGTTTGTGCGTGATGGATGTCCACAGTCCCATTCAGGGTTGGCACTATAACGGGAGGACATGTGTCCAAATATCCAACACCTGAAGCACCAGATAGAGGGAGGAACATAGGGTTTAACGACATGCCGATATACCACCACCTTGACCTTTTCAGGCAGAGAATCACCAAAGGCCTAGATGAAGGCACCGGTGGTGACACTGTAGTCCTTAGACCCCCTATACACATGCTAGACAAAGTGGGCACCTTGTCATTGGACTGGAGGAGGAGATCTCTATGGAATATAAAGCACTGGACCACATTTAAGCTCTTGTAGAGGAAAGGGGGGGGGGGGGGGGTGATGGAGGTCAGGACATCACCCAGCTTTCCACAAGCAAGCAATTCTCACGAATGGGCAGGGGATGCTGTATGGGTCGAGATCAACCCGTTCCTCATTTTTTATATTCCCGCCATTTCCCAAAACTTGCCTTCCAAGTGCACAACGAAAAATAGAGGCTTTGTTGTTAAAAAGGATTTCCCGTCAGACATGGCACAAGCTAAGTATTGAGAAGAATATGGCTGTCTGTGATCCTGAGCCCTATGTTCCTCCCATGGTGTAGTCACAGAAGGGAATGACTTGGGGCGGTACCTCTCAGCATTATATTGCTACTTACCTCGCTCACAGATTGCTGGGGATGTTCGACCGCCAGCATCTGATAACTTCATCCGCTTCATTGTAGGTCATCCACCCTGATGCCACCCATTCTGATCAGGGGCTCTCCCCACAGGCATCATCCAGCCACAGCAATGGCCACCTAGCACGATGGCTACTGCCGGGAGTCCTGATGCCCCAAGAAGACAGGCACCTACTTCTTGGCATACATGGGTAGGTTGCAGCTCAGGCATCAGTAGTGCAGTCCCTGTGTAGTCAGGGGGCTACGGCCAAGAGGGTACATGATGATCTCTCCACGACGGACTAGCTGCTGTGCTGGATATTGGATGCGGAAAAATCCAATATTGTCATGTGAGCAAAAGAGGACAGTGGACTATGGAAATAGATGGTGCTCCCTGTAATGTTTCCATGCCCAGAAAACCAGTCTGCAGGTTGAGCCATGGCAATAAGGTCCAGAAGGTCTAAGTGCACAATGGATATATGGTGCATCACGTAAGGTGTCTTGCCCCAAATGGCCCGCACTTTAGAAAATTTTGGAAGATGTGGAGGTGAAACCGTAAAAGGGTACCATAACTCATTAGGCCGAAAAATGGGAACTCCTTTTAGTCACCTCTCATGACAGGCAGGAATACCTTGGGCCTATTGTAACCCCAAACCCACAGGGGGGGGGGGGGGGTGGCATTGGTTTGCAGAATATAAAAGGAAGTAGGGAAGTAGTGCTGCAAAGGCTGGGGACCTGTGGTAGCTAAGTACATACTCACAAGAGAGTTGTGAGCCCCCAAGTGCAGAGGGTGGGGGGTCAGAAGATACCTGCTGCCTATAGTCTTTCTGCAATAGTACGTGTAGCTGCTCCTTGAGTCAATGGTGTGGCAGTAATGTCAATTATCAATTTTTTTTCAGGCCACTGCTGATCAGTGATGGTTGGCTGCCTCCTGCAATTGCTGAGGCACCTGAGCAGAGAGGAGGTGATGCCTATTTTCCTTTGACATTTTCTCTCAGTCAAGTAGGGTGCATAAATTAGGACACTTAGCTGTTGGTATGGCATCACTGTTTAGTGTTACTTACTATATGCCTGGTTTTGTTAAAAAAAAGTGAAAAATATGAACTCAGTGGGTACAAATACACGGATATTCACTACTTAGTTTTAATTGCCTGACACTAATCAAGTATTACAATGCAGGATAAGACAAAGTGGATTACCAGTGAAATAACAGAACTGTGAAGGAAGCTGCAGGATCCGAGACAGTGGAGTGAAGCTGAAAATTATAAAATGCTACAAGGAAGTATAGAAAAATAACACGAGATGCAAAATCAAGAGCAATTAATGCTACCATAATGAACTCTAGAAACAAAACAAAGGCAGCTTGGAACACAATGATGAAACACAGGAAAAAGCTGGACCAAACAAAGAAACAGGTATCAGGTCAATGAAACCCCAACAACTACAGGCCAGTTTCACTGATATCAGGTTTCTCAAAAATTCTGGAAATGCTTATGTATAACAGATTAGCTGATTATCTGGACAAATACAACATTCTCATACCATCACGGCACTGTTTCAGAAAGAGTAGATTTACAGAATAAGCAATGCCAGTCTGACAGAATACATCATACAGTCCTTAGATGAAGAACAAGTTGCATCTGCAATGTTTCTGGATCTCTCAAAAGCATTCAATACTGACCGTGAAATACTGATAAGAAAATTTGAAAACTATGGTATTTGAGGGCAAGCAGGGGAGTGGATGGAATCATACCTATGCAACAGAAAGCAATATGTATCAACAGGGGACGCAAATCAGTTAGAAACCAAAACCCTCAAATATGGAGAGTCCCAGGGATCAGTAATGGAGCCGTTGCTGTTTAATCTGTTTGTTAATGATGTAGGTGTTGAAGAAAAAGAGAAGAAAATATTGTATGCAGATGGCATGACAATACTGAGCAATGACCAAACTGTGGCACAGCTTGAGAGAAGAGCATACATATCTGCGAACACCACAGCTTAATGGCTCCTGGAAAATGGACTTCTCATAAAACCTAAAAAAGACTATGCATGCAGTGTTCACAAATAAAAAGAAGGCTGTACACATGGGTTTAGAAGTGGATGATTCAAGACTAGAAGAAGCAGAATCCACTAAATTCTTAGATATTACTGTGGATAACAAGCTGAAATGGAAACACATTAATTCCGCCTGCAGAAAAATCAGCTCCATCATATTTATAATGAGGCAGCTAGACAAACACCTTCTGTGCACAGTACAACATGGACTCTTCGAACCATACCTGCAGTATGGAGTGGTAGTGTGGGGAAACTCAAACATTCAAGTAATAAAAAGGATGTTCAGACTAAAAAAAAGTCAAAACTGTATTAAGACGAAAGACTTCTGAAACATGCAGAAACTGCTTTAAAAGCCTAGGCATCTTAACTTTTTCCTCCTCATACATAGATAAAACTATACTATATGTCACAGGAGAGAGTGCAAGGCAGACTACAAATGCTAGTGTATACACCCACAACACACGGAGGAAGAATGACATACAAAGCATACCCCACTGACAGACAATGCTTGAAGAAGTGCCCCAGTACTTGGGTATTAAGTTATTAAGAAGTGTGTGTAAAAAACTGCATGACGACATACATGACACTAAGCTGTCACTGAATCTAAAGGGTTATCTGACGGAAAAGGAATTTTACAGTGTTCACAACAAATTTGTAAGGATTGTTAATTATAATCAATGATGTTAGAATGTACATCATGTAATCCTACAGGATGAAATAAAATTCAATTCAGTTCAAGGTGAGTCATCTGAGACTGACAGACTTCTCACATCACAATAATTTGCGCTGTATGCTTTTCACTAATGTGCAAACAACAAACTAATATGACTTTCAACATGACACAAAGGTGACATTCCTTAAAGTGAAAGTCAAAGCTCAGTTGTCTTATGGATTGCTACATGCCGTGGCCTTAGGCAAAATCTGTAATCTTTACTAATAGCATACAGTGGGAATCATGGGATTCCGTACTTTATAATCTAATTTAAGCTACTGAGATCTGTATTTACTGAGTCTCAGTTGAATATCTTAATTTGGCCCTTTGCAAATTTAAGGGTTCCTGCAATACAATATAGGCTATGCATTTCTGAAAGTAAAATGACCAACTAGCCACCTTCTCCTTTCACATACAAGCACATTATTTGAACCATTAAATGCTCTGATACAACTGACAGGCATTCTGAGGTATTTACATCTTAGAATGCTGCCTGCTGACCTCTTGGTTGTGTATTTGTTATTACTCCCACACGGTACAAGCATTCCACCGGTAATATATTTCGAGAAAAAATTAGAAACCTATTACTTCCACAAGCTTTTAAGAAAATAATAGTTGACTAATACAAAACATTGCAGACCTTTGTAAGCATGAAATGTTGCAGTTCTCAAGAATTTGCCTGCTAGTGACTTTCACTTCAACAGCCATCCACTCCATTAGCAAACAGCGCAACTGGAGGATTTTTTCACAAAGTTGTCTACAATTTTCATGATTTAGGCATTAAGCCAAGATCCTCATTACTTGTGACACAGAACATTTTTGCTTTGGACCAGATGTTAAATTTTCGAACAGTTCACATTTTACCGTAACAACGGATTGACAGCATCGAACTGCCTTCGGTGTGGGAACCTGAGTTACCTTAAGTTTTACCCAGCCAAGTTCCCTGAAGTATCACCCAACTGCTGAGACAAAGGGAGAATGTTCAGCTTGTTTAATCTACAGATGCAATAATAGCACACACAAGTTAATCTTGACAGAGTCCTGCCTGTTTGAGCAATCCACAATGGTGTGACAGATATCCCAGAGGTTTCCTGCTATTAATTGTTTCACCTCAACAGCCGCCAAACCTAGCCATCACTTGAGAGATGTAAGTTTGTTAAACCCAGATCTCAGCAATGGTTTTACTCCTTGATATGGTTGTCACACAATGCTACTGTATCTTGCTGTTGGATGTAGCATTAACTTTATCACTGTGATTGTTCACCCCAGTGCAACTAGAAATTTGGTGACACTGAATTAGATGGCCATCAGCCTTACCTGAGAGGTGAAAAGGAAGTTTCCGCTTCACTAGCCTGCATCTGTATCAATATTGTCACTTCTACAACTTATACTAAGAAACTAAAAAAAAGTTGAATGCTGGCAGCTGTAAAACTCTACCTGCCTTCTTGGCTACTTCTAAGCAGTGTCTCTTTTGTCTTCATATCCTTGGTCAGTGAACACCGGACAATTGCCTCCTGCCCTCTTACTGAGATAAATTTTACTGTACAGTTACCGCACACCTGTGGAAACTAGCAGTAAGTTACTAACTCATAAAATGGCCGAGAGGATTTGACACATGCTTCTTCCCTGTTAATATCACTAGTGGTATAACCAAACTTTTAATATTAAAAGTAGGTCATCACATTAGAAGCTAAGAATAATTACCACCACCACCACCACCACCACCACCACCACCACAAACAACATTTATTATGATACCTATTAACAGCAACAACAACAACAACAATAGCAACAACAACAACATTTATTACAATAGCTATTACAGCTCAATAAATGATAAACAAGAGATTCAATATGCAGTATGAAATCTAAATTCTACAAAACACTGAATAACTCAAACTCTGAGATAAATGTTAATAACAAAAAAATGATACAAAAGAACATATGTAGCCTACAAAAATTAAGGGACAGACAGACACAGACAGTAAAAGTGAACTTACAATGTACTGCAGCTTTTCCATTGCACGAGGCTGTTGTTGACTGTTGCTGTGATGAATTATGGGAAATGAACATGATGAATCACAAGTCAGTTGTCAGCAGCTGATCAGAATGTTCATTCGTAACTACTTATGACTAGTAAATAAAGTTTGCTGTCCCCCCCCCCCCCCCCTCTCACTCTCACTCTCTCTCTCTCTCTCTCTCTCTCTCTCTCTCTCTCTCTCTAATGAGTTAGAATTTAACCATATCATTGGAATTTTTGGCTTAAGAAATACAAGTAGGTGATTGCAATGATAAACATATAGCTTGGGCTACACTACAAACGAAAGTATGACAGCAATCCTATTTCGTATATTGAGACACTGTTTTGCCACCTCCCCAGCAAACTTTCACATTCCAACCTAACCTAGACCCCAGGCTACACTGCAGCTCAATCCATTAGCATATCTAGTTTCCTTACATTACATTTCTTGCCAATTCAAAACCAAATTGTCACATTACAATCTAACCATGGCCTTGGGCTATGATACAAGTCAGTCAGCACATTTAGTTTTCTTCCTGGTCTCCATATCAAACACAAATCAATCCACATATTCCACCAACAGAAATAATTATATTCAGCAATTCTCATTGGCTACCATACAGCATTATGCGACTGGCTATAATCAACAGAAACAAACTGCCACAGCAGTACACATAACACAACTTCATGTGTCAGCAATATCAACATTTATTATTTGTTCAATAATAATAGAATTTTCCTTTACCCTGGTTCGAGTTACTTGTTAGTCACTTTACCAACACTCCGAATACTGTTAAGCAAATAGAAGACAAAGCAGATTCGGCTGGAAGTCCTCTTCGAGTACTAATTGCTTTCCAACTACATCATGATCATAACGTTAATAATCAAATACCTTTGGTACGCCATACATTCCTATGGGAGTTTGAAATAAAGCAGTCAAGTGCTGCAATTAAGTTTACATATGCCAGTAAACAGTGGTACTACCTCAAATATGTTAGTTGGTAGAGCACAAGATAGTCTAAAGTGCCAACTTTTTTCAGAATGTCAGAATGTTACCAAAAATACAAGTGGTTGGCTATCAATTAGGACAAGTGCTGAAATAATGAGTTCATCAATAGATAAAATTTGCCAGGAAACACCAGAAGACAACTCAGTATCCAGTATCTGTGAGCATGCCTATGAATTGAGGATGTAGTTAAGAGAGCTGATGTCGGGTTAACTGAAGAAGTTCCTTGTTGGATTCCTGCCAAGAGTAACACCCTTTCAGTTTTCACAATTGGAGATTATATGCAAAAAATATGCACCAAAATGTTTGATGTTTGTCAGTTGTGCAGCACACATTTTCTGAATCCATTTTGCAGTTTTAGTTGTCTATAACAAAATTGCAGAATGCACACCTCTAGCTACACTACATATCAACCTACTACAACTTTTGTTTAATACTCACAGTCACTTACTTCCCTGTCTAATTGAGATATCAGGCTATCTACATACCAGGCTGTCACCACAACCAATATTTTGAGGATACAATATTCTCCTTACAAGGAACAAGCTTAGACTCTGACCTAGGACTTAGTGTGGTGGTTCAGCCATTTCTGGTTACTAGTTCATGGCCGGCTTCCATGTCAGATTGTGAACTATAAATGTCTCATGCAGGTTGTTAGGGTGGTGTCTGTTACTGACAAAGTAGAATTTAAGGAGAATAGTAAGTGTAAGGGAAATGGAATGGCACTAAAAAATGAATGACATTTCAGAAGAGAGCGAGGGAAAATGAAGGCTTGCCCATTAAATAACAATGCACACATACAACTGAGGATAACTATTAGAAGAAATGTATGTTGTCAGAATTTTTGGGGCAAAAATAATTACAATGATGCAAAACTACCACAAACAACAAATTTACATTCACCAAACCGGATCACAATTTATACAGTCCCCATGCTCAATTAGTGACAAATGCATACTCACAATGATCTATGTCCATCGTACATTCCACTAACTCGGGTTTGTTCCCGAAAACGACACTAAATGGAACGTCCGTTTACAAGTTACCACCAGAATCCACTGACGTGCAAGTACAATTTCCTTAACTACGTAGATATAAGTTAGCTATATTCACAACAATTAACGATGACTGTACACCATACAAACATAAACATAATCTTCGAAAGACTATTTTTGATAGTTCTGATCTCACAGACAGACTGCAATTTATAAAATATTCGAGACACGATGATAAAATACAAGTGTGCGAGCAACGGAACTTCCGTTCCGTTGCTAAATTCAGAATTTAAACTGGTAGGTATAGTGATTTTTAAGGTATGTATTATGAAGTTATGATGGTGACCGTGAAAATAAAGCGAGGTATTCAGATAGGTAAGTAGTTGCGTACTCCAACAGCAATACAAAAACACTGTCCCAATAGCCAGAGCAACCATCACCTAAGATAAAAACTGTTACTTACCTCATCCCACTTGATGAATTTTTCACCATCTTGCATACACTGTGGCACAGAGACAGGTTTCAAAAGGCTGCATTGTGATGTAGATTTTGTACCAGCCATACTTCTGTCAACAGCACACCACAAACTTTGGCCTACGGATGCACTGTAGGCAGATTTTTACGCTCATTACTCCTTCCCAACAGCCACATCCTAGTGTCAAATCATAGGTAATGCTGGGGATTCGCGGACTTCTGGACACTCAGCCACGTTAGCTCATTCTTGTGATTGTCGTTGCGGAAAAATATGTCCCTAAACTCCATAATTACATTACATTTCATGCAATTAACTCACATCAACTACAAATCCGTGCAGATCCATACTACAGTACCTCTCGCACACATCATTGAAAACCCAGCACTCAACTCTGAGCTTGTCGAAACACTGCCGCCTCTAGGCCAATCACGAAAGCCGGAAGTACTCCGCACATTCCTAACTACATCCGTCAACGAATCAATATGCAACCGTGCTTTTGACAGTTCCTGTGGATTTGTTTGCATTTACTTGGCCACCAAAAGCTTTCTGACCAACAAGCTGTCAAATTTTAAAATCTCAAAAGCAAACTTTTTATCAAAATGTTAAATTGTCATAACGATTCACTGTATATCGATTGCTACCACTGAAATGAATACTTCAGCTGAGCAGCGTCTCAAGATGTTCAACGTGGGGCGCACAGTTCAAATACACAGCGAGCATCGTTAATTTCGATCATGAGATACAAAACTTCAGAGACTTCTCAGGTGGCTTATGACTCAATTTTTTTCAATAACACAGTATTATTTCCTTCCTCTCCCCTGCACAGTTAAACTGAAAATCTTACTTAGAGTGTTGTACCTAGAAGTTTCAACTTCGGTATTTTCCACTGTTTTCGCTCACACCTAGGTAATTAAAAGTGGGTTGTTGGTTTACAGTTTGGACATTAATAATATTGGCGATGACTCAAAAATATGCAGTTTAATAACTGTTGTCGGAAAGTGAAGGTAATTTCAAACTGGGTGCTCACAGATATGTAAACAAATAATTGAGAAACTATTCTTCCGTCAGAGAAGCCCAGTTGTAAGGTCATATTCATACTCATTGCTCAACAAAAGTAATAATTGCTATAACTATATTTCACCGTTACATAATTTCAAACTACTGCTAATTACTACATATTAACCAGTGTCTTAGATTATGTTTAACTACAGCTACTCACGTTTTTATGGAATGTGAAAGAACCACAGTTTGTAGAACACAACTGTTAACATGAATCAACACTAGCAAATGTATAGCATCCGAAACAGTTATTTGAAAACTTTTCCTCATTTCGTATACTGTGCTAATTAGTTATTTTCATGGATAATTTTCACGATGTTTAACTATGACATGGGATGTATCGACTGGTTGACAGAAAAAAAAACATTTTTTTTTCTAAGTATAGGAATATGACTATAATTTAACCATACTAGAGTGGTTTCAATTTATTATCTCTGGCCCCCTCTTGCATACTCATAAACACAAAGAGGGGGGAGGGAGCCATAATCTATTCTGAAAATGCGGAGCAAAAGGAGTTGTCAAGTTACAATGAATTCAGCTTTCTTTTGAACTGATTGTATCTGTGGCTTTAACTCATCAGGAAGTTAGTCAAATACTGTACATTTATTGCTGCTTATTTGCAAGAATCAGGTGAAGTTTTGAATACTGGATGAGATCATTAATACATGAAATGATATTTAGGATTATATCAAAAGACAGTTATGGGAAACTTATTGTACTTCCTTATTAGTTGCAATTAGTAATTTAGGTGACCATCCAACTCTATGACCAGGATATAATACTATTATACAAGGAAGTGAAGATTATTTACAAATAACTACATGTAAATAAAACCTAATCTTCCAAGATATTGAAAGAGAAGTAATAGCCTAACAAGTACAAAGGTCCAAAAATAGTCAAAGCTTCCTTCAATAAATGTTACACTACATTTTTATTGTATGGAACTACAATAGAAAGGAAAAAAGGACAAAGTTAACAAAAAATCCTCATTATATTTTTGACTATAAAGCAATTAATTGATACCTTTTGAATTATGTTGAGCAATAAAAATTTAATGAGTGCTTATGAGGGAGCAAAATAATGATTTTTCTTTTGAGCTTTTTTCTTTTATGTTAAGATCTCCATTGTTAAAAATTATAGCTTTGTGGATATGTGTCATTTGAACATTTTCTTTGATGAATAAATCAGCTTTTTCCTTGACAGAGTTCCTAATTTCCCTACTGACTGACCACTATTAAGTTTTCAATTAATTCTTTTGCACATAATATTTACCTTTTAGGTGGCTGATAAATGTAAACTTGTTTTCTGATAAATGCTCTTATAGTAAAGTAATATTTCTTATCACAGTGAAGCAGTTACACATCTGTGATGTGCTATAATTATTTTTCATAGTTCTGTTTTTCTGAAAAATTATATTTTAATTCCCTTCATTCCCTATGGCTTTAATACTGCACAATATTCAAACAGAGTAGGTTAAATTGATGGCAGATTTCAAGATTTTATTGGGAAGTAGCTGTTTGAAATGGATAGAATGTGTGTGTGTGTGTGTGTGTAATTCATTTAATAATAACCCTTTCCTTCTAAATGTGACCTTTCCACAAGGGGTCCGGATCTGCATCCTATTTAATATGTCTGTGACACTCTTGGAAGATGTAGTGTAGGAAGTTTAGCTTCTAAGATGATGTTTCATAGATAAAGACTGTTCTACTTCATGAGGGGCTAAAATTCACCACACTCTTGGAATCTATTTGAATCCATTCCAAAAGTATGAAGCAGTGATGGGCATTTATGATCCTCACAATCTGTCTCATAGCATTGTAATGATGGTTGCTTTGTTTATTTTGAGATCTTTTGCTCAAGCAAGAATTTTTGTCTGTTGTCTTGAGACATATAGACAGCAATTGCAGAATACCACCACATTACTCTCTTTTATACAGCGTTTAAAGATGCATCTTACTATATTTAACATGAAAGGGGATTACAAGTTTGATTAATATAAAATGAGCAATAACTCATGTCTTTTGACCAACATACATTCGTCTTCATTGAACTCTAAACTTGCTTTCTTCTAATTCCAGTGACATTTCTGTCAATAGAATACTTGTTTTTTCGTTGCTCTGTGACCAACATGACTTAAATTACTCAGTTATGGACATGCTACTACTTATGTATAAATGAAGGTTGATAAGTCTTAGCAATTACTATGAAACAGAAGAAAAGTTTGTTGTAAAACAAGTGGGACGACATGAGTGGTTCTTGTTACATTTTTGTGAGAATTTTTATTTTGGTAAGTAAGTGTCATATGAGTCACAGAAAAAGGCAAACACAGGTATTGTACAGTGATAAAAAAGCCTAAGAAAGTAAACTGTGGTACCAATACAGACTGATTAAGAAAGTTCACTAAGACTCTTTACCAGGACTGAAGACTATTCATAATCGGTTTTTAAAAATTAAGTAAATGTGTTGGTATGGGCACTTTAGATTTGATACATTCAGGACTACCAGTCAGATTTTGTTAATGAAGTGATGATACTGAGAATTAATGAATTTGAAGTGATAAGTATCACATCCTAATCATAAGATAATGAATGATGGTCTGAGCATGAAATACTGAGGAAACTGAGTGTGCAACTGGTGATATATTTCTTGTTTCTAGAACAAAAATGCACTAACATGAAGATCAAAAATCGTATTCAGAGAAACTGAACATTATTTGAAGCCTCAAGAGTTTTGCTTCACCCTTTTAAGGAGTTAAGGAGTTATATGAATAGTTCTTCTGCCTGAAGGTACCTTGCTTGTCTTACTGAACTGGAATGCCTCCAAAGTCAATAGCTCACCACAGTACCTATTCGGAGCTGTTTTCATTTACCTCATTTTTATGTATGTCATGTTTTTATCAGTGGGATATTTACTGTCTATCTGCCATTTACATTAATTATTGTTCTCTTGTAAATGATTTTGCAAGTAATTTCTCTGATCATTGAATGTGACGAAATAAAATTATAGATTATAAATTAAAACTTTCAACTGTAATATTCAGTAAACTATAATCTACATTTTCACTTACATTTTTCGTCATCAACAGATATTCTAGAACATTTTGGATATGTTCCTCTTTTGGGATCTTGGTCTTGCTTATACCTCTGGAGTCACATTCATTAATTTGGTTGGTGTAATTATTTCTTGTACTCCCATCTAAAGTTAGTATAAGGTGTCTTCCTGCTTTGACTGATTGTGTGATTTAGTTGCTATACTCATCACATAGTTTATTGACAGTGAGGAACATCCCTCAGTGATTGCTTGATAAGTACCTGGTGAAATTAACTTTTCATTGCATTCCTGCAATCTTTACATTGTGATTCCTAATTTTGTGTGGATGGCTTTGGTCAGTTTTTGTTTTTGTATTGTTTGCTGACAAACTAGGATATGAAAGGACAGAAGAGAGTGAAATATAGTGCCAGAAAAAGCCTACTGCTCTGAAATAACATCAACGGTGTCGCTGATCTTACTGTCCTCGTTTGATGCTTCCATTATCATGAGATGCATCAGAAACACTTACTCAATGAGCATGCAGAGTGCAGTCATCACCAATTAGACCTATCACTTGGTTTTGAGGCCATTCTCATTTCATACTATTGGATGGCGGAAATGATGGGGACTGCTAATCTCATGTGCAGAGTGTAAGCAAAGCTGGCAATTTGTAGTACCATGATGAGAGTTCACTGTGTCATTTGGTTTGGAGGGGAATGAAGGGTCTGCATCAAAGGTTTCGTCGATTCTGTGACAGTCTTGGGTGCAGATTTCTGGCATGCATTATCTGGTGGAGAATTGTAGGACTTCCCTTGATAGGTCAAGGGTGGGAAGCAGCTACTCAGGTAGTAGAAATTCTCGTGGAGTGCCCAAGCGAATTTTTTAAGCTAGACAGGAGTAATTATCTTGTGTTTGTTCATGACCAGGGACAAGTGGGATAGGCAACTCTCACATCTGATTATATAATGCTGCAACCGACAAGCAGCATGTTGTCAGTGCCAGTTCAAGTCAAGATAATGATATTATCTCAAGGTCACTTTTGGTGTCTGGTGACACACTGGTACTAGTTATATTCAGGGTCACTCCCTTCCTCCCAGGGATTCACGTGCATTTGATCAAGGTCACCCCGAGAACTCCTGTACTATGCACATACTTTAGACAGTTTACTTAACTCGATAAAGGTCATGGGTGACATAAAATTGGCAGGAAAAATTGGTGCACATTAAAATGCAGGAAATCCCTCCCCTGTGGACCAATATTATTCAGGCTCTCCCTCCCCTTATCACCCTTTATAACTAGTTCAGTTTCACAGGCCTCTTTATTTGAGGTCTGTGCATCTTGGAGAGAGATTCAGGTTCGTAATAAGCAAATTATTTGGAAATAATAACAATGATAAAACAAATTAACTTAGGGTTTATCATTAACAACTGTTTTTACAATACAATTTTGTACCATAAATTTTTGTTGTTTGTTCACAAATTTTCTGTGGTTTTATTTACTGTATAAATGCAATGTAGAATTTTTTTAACTTATACAATAAGGCGAAAAAGTGATGGGGCAGCGATATGCACATATACAGATGGCGATAGTACCGCGTACACGACCTATAAAATGGCAGTGCATTGGCGGAGGCGTAATGTAGTACTCAGGTGATTAACGTTGTTAGCTGCAACAGGTAGAAGAAGTGCTTTGTTGGTCCTGCGCATTTTAGCGATTTTGACCGAGAAGTCGTGCTACAGTGTTCTTCTCTGACATGCCAGTGTAGAACTGTATACAGAAACAGCTAAGTGAAAAATCCGTGCAATACGCAGTTTTATTTATATATAAAAGCCAAATTTGGAATTTTCCTATGTGTGAGACCATATCTTCACGACTCGTGTGCCTATTTGAAGTCCTAGATACGTATCAGCTAAGTGAAAAATCCGTGCAATACGCTTGAATAGTGTAGAGAAGCTGGAAGAAGTGATAGACCATTCAAAGTGTAGTGAAACGGTTGTAAACGAACAAAACGGTAACTTTATTAGGCCTGAAAAGTTTTGTCGTGTTAATCGTAAGGAAAACAACTTTCGTCTCCCAGAAGCAAATAAGTTTGAATTTTTAACGTGTGATGAATATGAAATATGCGAAAAGAGCCAAACAAAGGAAGTACTTTCATCAAATGCAGCGACCACAAATCCTTTCAGTAGGCCTACAAAGTCCTGTAATAACAAGAAAGGAAATACCAGAAAATACATGGAACATACTTATCGTGCAAACAAGATAACTACCGATACAGGTAAGAAGAACAAAGAAGATATTTTCATACTTTCAGACAGTCATGGAAAGGCCTTCGCCGACATTTTGTGTAACATGCGAACTATATTCAAGGTTAGTGGAATAACGAAACCGGGTGCCCTTTGCGCGAAGTTTTAAAAAACTGTGAACATTCTTTGAAGCCGGGAAGCAACTGTTTAATAATAGGAGGTGCTAATGATGTTTATAGGAATGAGGGCAAACTCGCCACAAGAGCTCTAAGAAGTACATTACAGAAAATTACAGACGTTAACTTCTTCATTGCCAGTATCCCACAAAGACATGATCTTATAGAACAATCCTGTGTCAACAAAGAAATCACAGTTACTAACAGGAAATTTGAGAAAATCTGCCGAAGCCTCCCAAATGCCACATATGTGGACGTACCATCTACAGACAGAAGTCATTTTACCATGCATGGGCTTCACAGAAATAAAATCGGAAAATTATTCATTAGTCGAGAAATTCTTAATGCAGTGAAGGCAGTTAAGGACAAGAATAGCATGACCATACCACTCCCACCACCAAACACAGCAACTGAAAATTTCCAACAAGAAAATGAAACTGAATCACTGACAACAGGTCCAGCACTAGAATCTCCACTTTCCTCAAAAACAGCTGAGATAAATGATTCAACTAAGACAGAAGTTTCCAAAGCAGCTTCAGCAGAAGCAGCTACATACTACAAAACTGCATCATTAACAAGAAAAAAAAGCCTGATGTGCCAGCAGCCAACGACCTTTCATCAGTATTGGCCCCTCCTCAGTCTTAAACAGTGAAAGACTTTTCACCAGCTTCACCATCATCAGCAGTAACAGAAGCAAACAGAAGAAGCACAAGAACCAGGAAACTTACAACTCTGCAAGGTTTTTTGTACCCGGCCTCAGTTACAAGACTAACATAAGGCAGATACCTTCAGATACACTGTTAGGCATTTGTTTTCACTTATCTTGGTGGCGCACTTCCCTTTAGACCTGATGCTAAAAAATCCTTTAGATGAGCTGGTGGCATGGTTATCAGGTCTAAAGGGAAGGGCGCCACCAAGATAAGTGAAAACAAATGCCTAACAGTGTTTCACCAAAACATTCAAGCCATAAAGAACAAAGCACAACATCTAGAAGTAGAATTGGAAAATTTTGATAGCCAAATTTTGTGTAGCACTGAACACTGGTGCAAAGGAAAGGAAATGGAACACATTGCATTAGCCTCATATGACCTTGCATGTTACTATATCAGAGACTCAATGAATGGTGGAGGTTCATGTAGCTATGTAAAAAAAGGTATGTCATTTAAAGTTAGATATGATCTTTTAGATCTAGGTGAGGACAAAGATTTTGAACTTTCCGCTGTTGAAATAATAGGACCTGGCATAGCAAAAAAATTGGTCATATTTTGTGTGTATCGCTCTCCCAGTGGATACATTGATATATTCTTGTCAAAACTGAATCAAAGCTTAGACAAGGTTTCTGGACCAAAAGCAAATGTAATTATCTGTGGTGACTTAAACATTAATATGATGAAGCCTGATAAGGCTAGCAACATATATGTGAATATTCTATGCTGTTATGGAATATCCTCTCTTGTTAATTGTCCAACTAGAATAACGAAAGAATCTTCCTCATCTATAGATCATGTAGCTACAGATATTGATAGTAAAAAATGTCATATTGTTGTCCAAAACCTGAGCCTATCAGACCACCTCTGCCAGATCTTAAAAACTAACATTCATGTAGAAACTCCTCCTAAACTGTGTACATACAAAAGAATGTTTTCCAAATCAGCCCTGTATGAGTTAAAATCCCAACTAGAATATGAAGATTGGAGGGAAGTGTATGCAGAAACCAATGAAAATCATAAATTTATCAAGTTCATGTCAATTTTTAAACTCAGATTTGAAGAGATGTTTCCCAAAACTCTTTATCAAATTAAAACTACAAAGAGAAATCAATGGGTGACTACAGGTATCAAAAAATCCTCAGAAACTCTTAGATATCTCAACTCCATAGAAAATAATCAATCTAACCTGGAAGTTCTGCAATTATACAAAAAGTACAGGAAAATACACAGAAAGGTGTTGCTAGCTGCAAAAAAAACTTTCCAACAACAAAACATTACTTGAAGCTGAAAACGAGCAAACCAGCCTGGAACATTGTCAAACAGAAAACATTTAACTCCGCTAAAAAGGACCTCAATTCACATATTAAAAGCAAAGATCTACCAGTAGGTAACCCTAAAAAAATTAGCTGATTTTGTAAACTCATATTTCAGTAGTATTGCAAAAAAATTACAGCAGAAATTTCCTGACACGTATGATTTACCTACTCAGAACCAGCCAACAAACTCAATGGTGCTCTTGCCAACTACAGAAAGGGAAGTGGCACTAGTAGTACAACAACTAAAAAATAAAACTTCAGTAGGATTTGATGAAATCCCAGTCTGCGTAATTAAAGAATGTATAGACTCCATAAAGGGCCCATTAACAGACATAATTAATGAATCTTTCGAATCTGGATACTTTCTGGAGTACCTAAAACAAGCAAAAGTTATACTTATCCTTAAAAACGGAGATGTGGAAAATGTAGAGAACTACAGGTCGATTTCTATACTGTCTATCATTTCTAAAATAATAGAGACACTAGTCAAAAAGAGACTGCTAAATTACCTGAATAAATATAATCTTCTTTCCAATAACCAATTTGGTTTTAGGCCCGGAAAAGGCACACAATCTGCTATAGCACAGTTCACTAAAGTAATTTTAGAAGCACTGGACACAGGTGAAAATGTAAGTGGTATCTTTTTAGACTTGTCCAAGGCCTTTGATACAGTTGACCACAAAATCTTACTTCATAAATTAGGGCAAATAGGATTAAGAGGTGTGACAGAGAAGTTGTTCAAATCATACTTGGAAAACAGAGTTCAACGAGTTGAGAAATCACAAGTTTCAAACAATTCCCTTGTAAAACACCTGTCTGACCCAGAAAATGTGAATATAGGCGTCCCACAGGGAAGTGTTTTAGGCCCAATATTGTTTCTTATATACATTAACAACTTCCCACAAAGTATCAGACATGGAGAAAAAATACTTTTTGCTGATGACAGCAACATAGTAATAACAGGTGAAAATCCAACACAACTGTCAGAAAGAGCAAACGAGGCTCTCAATGATGTCCACAACTGGTCATTAAAAAATAAAGTAACGCTAATTGTAAAGAAAACTAACTATATTAACTTCCAACTGAACAAAAAACACAATGCCACTAGAATAAAAGTTGATAATAATGAATTAGAATATGTAACATGTACCAAATTCTTAGGGATGAATGTAGACAGCCAGTTGAAATGGACAAACCATGTCAACATTTTGGCAAAGAAATTATCCACAGCATGCTATGCTCTTAGAATCCTTGCACCGGTATGGAATAATACGTGTCTTAAAATAACATATTATGGATATTTACACTCAGTCCTCAGCTATGGGATCATGCTTTGGGGAACAAGTGCCAGTAACATACAAACTGTGTTCAAAGTACAAAAAAGAGCCATAACGATAATAACAAACAGCAACAACAGGGCCCACTGTCTAGAATTATTTAGAAAGCTAGGCATTCTAACTGTTTCTTGTGAGTATATCTTTCAGAACATAATGTTCATTAAGAAAAATCTCAACATGTACGACACAAACAGCCTAATACATGACCATGAAACAAGAGCTTGTCACCACCTCCATCTAGATAGAAAGAACAAGGCAAGGACGCAAAAAAGTGTACTTTATAATGGGATAAAACTGTATAACAAATTACCACAGGAAATTAAAGAAATAAATGAGCTCCTCACTTTCAGACAAAAGCTTAAAACCTTCTTAGTAAGTAAAAGTTGTTATACTGTAAAAGAATATTTAACATAGATGTAGATTATTAACAACATATGACATTATCACCAAAATATTATGTAATTATAAATGTGTGTATGACTAGTTATAAAAACTACACAAAATATGAGAAACCTGTTTCACTGTAAATCTAAATGTGTGCTCATGTGTTGTAAACTGGCGACATCCATACAATATTTATTGTTCCACAGATGAATAAATAAATAAATAAATAAATAAATATCTTATTGTTTGCGTCGCTTCTGCGTAATCATTCATTCATTGTCTCAGTACCAATTTGTATTGTAATATACTGTAAAATTTCGAATATTCGCAAGCACTCTTATCATCAATTGTAGGTTTAAACCTACATGTGCTCTTTTAAAATTTTTGAGAACTGTAGGCCTATCCTCATTTAAAATAATCTTTCTCTAATTTCTTGGTACAATTACGTGAGAAATAGTCTATTTTTGAGAATTTTCGGACGCATGTAAAACTATATTTTTGTACGATACTGGTACGAGTGTTTTGGATACGTAACTAATTTCATAGAAATTCAGCGTTTGTGGTTCACAGTTACTGTCAAAAACACATCACACGGCAATTTCATTGTGTATCAACGCAAATAAACGTGCGTTTTTGAGAATTTTCGGAAGCTACCATCGTCCTTTGCACTCTCTATGAGTAATCTGCAGGAAACCGGCGTGTGTGATTCAGTTACTGCAGCAGATATTCTAACTAGCATGTTGTGTGACATATAGTTTTCCCTTAAAGAGGAGTAGCCGTATATATATGCTATATTAATCGTAAATTAACTCTGTTTTAGAATGAAGAAGAAAAGAAGATTGAGTTTAATGTCCCCACCGACATCGACGTCGTCAGGGAAGGAGCACAAGCTCGGATTGTGTCAAGGATGGGGTAGGAAATAGGTGTACTCTATCGAAGAACCCATCACGGCATTTGCCTGGAGTGACTTAGGGAAATGATGGAAAACCTAAATCTGGATGGCCGAACACGGGTTTGAACCACCGTCCTCCCGAATGTGAGTCCATCGGTTTTCGAGTGTGCTAGCAAGTATTGAACCTCAAAATGTTTTAGGAAAATAGTAATTTCTACCACAAGTTTTTCGGTTGCCCTAATAGAAATCTTGTTTTGAGTATCTGCTCCAGTTCTTAGAGGGAATTAGCAACCTTTTATCTTGACAGACTGAAAGATAATCAGAAGGCTTCGTTTAAAGTTATTTGTTCACTGTCCAATAGGCTAATACATTGCATCAGCCAAAATGCAGCCTCATTGTGAATGCTGTTCTTGAACACAGGATGAGTTGGTTGTCGTTTGTAAGCAGCTGGAAATTTCTCTGAACACTGTCAAACGATTGGCAGCTGTTGCGAATAGGTGTTGGAAGAGCTCGCGAGAGTTATGTACTTGTGATACCTATACCAGAGGTACCTGAAGTACTATCATGTGCAGTGGATCCTGTCTCCTCTGCAGAAAATACAGGATCTGTCTTAGCCATTCATTTGACTGCGAGTGCCGTGTCAGTAGTTGATCTAGGCATATTGTATAGGAAGAAAGGGGACCAGGGAGGAATCAGAACATTGTACCCACCCCACTAACCAAGTTAGAGGTGCTATCTTTCCCTGAAAATGAAACTGAGCCAGTGGGACTCCCTTCATCTACTTTGGGGAACCCTTTTTCGTCTGTTGTCTAAAGGAGGCAAACAAAGAAGGGTAGGGGTCTATTAATCGTTGGCAGTTCAGATGTGTTGAATGGTAGTACCCCTTAGGGAAATGTGAGCAAGAGACAGGAAAGAAAGCTAAGTGCACTGGAGGCCTTATTCAACATGTTGAACAGGCTGCTCCAAAAGCTATTGAGGGAAGAGAGTGCACACTGGAAATAAATTATGCCTGTCGTCTGGGCTCCGATGTCATACATGGGTCACTTCAACGACTGGCAGAGAAGGTTGGGAGGACCAGCCTTGCACATGGAGTTTCAACGAAGCTCACAATTCGCAGCATTATCTCCAGGACTGATTGTGGCCCTTTGGTTCTGAGTTGAGCGGAAGGATTGAACCATAACTTCGAAGGTTCTGTGACAAATTAGGCTGCGACTCCCTGGACTTGCGCCATTAGGGTTTGTAATCTCCCCACGGAAATTTACCCTCTACCACGCAATAATTAATAATGGTCAACCCAATCATCCACATTTATTCACTTTTGGAAAGTATCTGATCGGATTTCTAGTAATAGATGCGCCGACAGCTCGTCGACGCCAAGGTATTTTTCTAGTAAGATTATTCTTTGGAATAACAGAGATACATAGATGTATTCTCCATGGTTATTATAGAGGGAGAAGGAGTACAGCTTCGGAAGTATCTGTTGGAAGATTGTCGGGTTGCTAAAAGAGACATATTTGCTCTTCTTCTCGCTAAAGCGAGCTATTAAAGTTTGTGCCACTAGCGGGTTATTGGTGGATAGAGAAAAACGGTAAACGAAAATTAAGTAAGACTTGGAATCAACAGAAAACGGAACATGTAATGGAGATGGATTGAATATACTATTTTCCTCAGAAATAAGGTTTGTGACCCTTTTATTCTAGAGTGAATGACGAATGAGTTCTCTGTCTGAAGCATTGATGATTGCCTTGGCCCTGTAATTAGTGGGGAAGTTTCAGCTGTGACGAAGAGAGCCTGCAGTCACCGAGTTTTGATAAAATCGTCCAAAAAGGCTTCGTCCACATCTGAAATACTAAATCTGTCGTAAAAATGAACGAATTGTTCAAACGATCGATTTTTCCCAACTGAATGCAGCGCTTAACAATAATAACAAATGTAAAGACCTTTTCCAGCAAACCAGCCGCTGAATATTAAGACGAAGGGCTCCACCAGAGATTCTATTGGGCTGATTCCACGTAAATGAAATAATATATTTAAAAATGTACACAGATAAAGGACAGAGAGAGAGAGAGAGAGAGAGAGAGAGAGAGAGAGAGAGAGAGAGAGAGAGAGAGAGCGAATGAAATTCAAGAAAATACTCAGAATCCTCCATTAGCATAATTGTTTGCCTGTCTTATCACGGATCAGCCTCAAGATAAAACAGGAGGCCCTAACTGTATTGTACCGATTTGTGTCTGAGAGTGAAGGGGTAATAAAGGCGACAGATACACCTCTGTACAGACAAAACATTACACCAAGTTAGCGGCAAGCTGCATTCACATACTTTCATCAATTACAGTAGAATTCATTATAGGTTGAGAATTGTGGGGTCTCTCTTAATGGGTCACACAGTGAAGGGCTAAAGAAACTGGTATAGGCACGCTATTCAAATATAGAGATACATAAACAGGCAGAATACGGCGCTGCGGTCGGCAACGCCAATATAACACAACAAGTGTATGACGAGTGTACTGTGAATATCACGAATCCGGTAAAATATCAAGTTTCCGACATCACTGCGGCTGGAAAAAGTTCCTGCAAGAATGCGAACAACGGCGACTGAAGAGAAACTTTCAACATGACAGAAGTGCAACCCTTCCGCAAATTGCTGCACATTTCAGTGCTGGGCCATCAACAAGTGTCTGCATGCAAACCATTCAATGAAACATCATCGATATGGGCTTTTGAAGCCTGTGTACTCTTGATGACTGCACGACACAAAGCTTTATGCCTCGCATGGGCCCATCAGCACCGACATTGAACTGTTGATGACTGGTAACATGTTGCATGGTCAGAGAAGTCTCGTTTAGAATTGTATCGAGTGGATAGAGATGTACGGGTATGGAGACAACATCATGAATCCATGGACCCTGCATGTCAGCAGGGGACTGTTCAAGTTGGTGGAGGCTCTGCAGTGGTTTTTATTTTTATTTATTTACTTACACGCAAGTTCTGTAGGACCAAATTGAGGAGCAAATCTCCAAGTTAATAGAACGTGTCAATACATGAACTTACAACATAAAAGTAATAACAGATAAAAATAAATGTTCATGAACCTGAAAAAAATTCAGTCCATAAGTTTAAGTAAACGCTATCAGCAATAAAATAAGAATCAGCTTAATTTTTCAAGGAACTCCTCGACAGAATAGAAGGAGTGACCCATGCGGAAACTCTTCAGTTTCGATTTGAAAGCGCGTGGATTACTGCTAAAATTTTTTAATTCGAGTGGCAGCTTATTGAAAATGGATGCAGCAGTATACTGCACACATTTTTGCACAAGAGTTAAGGAAGTCCGATCAAAATGCAGGTTTGATTTCTACCGAGTATTAATCGAGTGAAAGCTGCTTATTCTTGAGAATAAACTAATATTGGTAACAAGAAACGTCAATAAGGAACATGCATATTGAGAGGCCAATGTCAAAATACCCAGATTTGTGAACAGAGGTCGACAAGAGGTTCGTGAACTCACATCACTTATTGGCCGAACCGCCCGTTTCTGAGCCAAAAATATACTTGTAGAATGAGAAGAGTTACCCCAAAATATAATACCATATGACATAAGTGAATGAAAATAAGCAAAGTAGACTAATTTACGTGTTGAAATATCACTCACTTTTGATATTCAGTTGTTAAACAACTTCTAAAGCCGAACTGTACATTTGATAGCAAATAGTATGATATAAAATTATCAATTATCCTTACATACACAGCCTTTTCAATAACTTTTCCAAACACTGATGGCAACGAAATAGGTCTAAAATTATCTAAATTATCCCTTTCTCCAGTTTTATAAAGTGGGTTTACTACTGAGTGCTTTAATCACTCAGGAAACTGACCATTCATAAAGGAAAAATTACAAATATGGCTAAATACAGGGCTAACATGTGCAGCACAGTACTTTAATATTCTGCTAGACACTCCATCATAACCATGAGAGTCCTTAGTATTCAGTGATTTAATTATTGACTCAATTTCCCTCTTGTCTGTATCACAGAGGAGTATTTCAGACATCAGTCTCGGAAAGGCATTTGACAAGAAAGTTATATGATTTCCTATAGAAACTAAATTTTTATTTAATTCACCAGCAATGCTCAGAAAATGATTGTTAAATACTGTACATATATCTGATTTATCAGTAACAGAAATATTTTTACTGCAAACTGACTTTATATCGTCAACGTTGTGCTGCTGACCAGACACTTCCTTCACAACTGACCATATGGTTTTAATTTTATCCTGTGAATGAGCTAATCTATTTGCGTACCACATACTCTTTGCCTTCCTAATAACATTCCAAGCACCTTACAATACTGTTTTTAATGGGCTAATGTAGCTTGATTGTGACTACTTCTAACATTTTGATATAATTCCCACTTTGTTCTACATGATATCCTTATCCCACTAGTCAGCCAACCGGGCTGTCCATTACTCCTAGTACCCTGTTTAGAATGTTCTAATGGAAAGCAACTCTCAAAGAGGATCAGAAATGTGTTATGGAAAGCATTGTATTTATCATCTATATTATTGGCACTACAAACATCTTGCCACTCTTGTTCCTTAACAAGTTTAAAAAAATTCTCTATTGCTGTTGAATTAACTTTCCTACATAGTTTGTAATCAAATATGACATTGGTTTGAGTACAAAAGCCTTTTAGTGTTAGAATTTGTGCATCATGGTCTGAAAGGCCACACTTTTACTAACAGAATGCCCATCTAGTAATGAAGAATGAATAAAAATATTTTCTGCGACTGTGCTACTGTTCCCCTGCACCCTACTTGGTGTGGGGCATGTGCAGTTGGAGTGATATATGTGTGATATGTCTGTATGACACTGACAGGTAACGCGTACATAAGCATCCTGTCTGATCACCTGCATCCATTCATGTTCTTGTGCATTCTGACGGACTTGGCCAATTCCAGAAGGACAATGCGACATCCCACAGGTCGAGAATTGCTATAGAGTTGCTCCAGGAACGCTCTTTTGAGTTTGAACACTTCCGATGGCCACCAAATTTCCCAGACATGAACATTATTGAGCATATCTGGGATGCCTTGCAACATGGTGTTCAGAAGAAATTTCCACCCCCTCGTAATCTTACGGATTTAGGGACATCCCCTACAGGATTCATGGTGTCAGCACTACTTCAGACATTAGTCAGGCCCATGCCAGATCGTGTTGTGGCACTTCTGCATGCATGCAGGGCCCTACATGATAATAGGCAGGTGTACCAGTTTCTTTGGCTCTTCAGTGTAGTGCACCACACATCAGATTCTGCTACTCAGGTAGCTGACTGTGTGTGGGGTGTACACAAGGGTTTTTGGCTTAGGAGACTCTCAGTCCAATCCAGATAACAGTAGCTGTAGGAAACTCAGAACTATTAGAGTAAGATTGAAAGAAATGCCTCCCAGAGTTGAAAGTATTAAAATCCTAATGATTAACTGCTGAAGCTTTTGCAAAAAAATGGGGAAGTTTGAAGCGCTCATAAAAACCAGTAATACTAGGTACAGAAAGTTGGTTGAAGCCTGAAACTGATAGCAACGTGATTTTTGGGGAAAATTTGAGTGTATATCTAAAGGATAGGCAAACGGAAAATGGAGGTGGTGTACTTGTTGCAGTAGACAAGAAACTCAGATCCCCTGAGGTAGAATTTGAAGCTGCATTTGAGATTTTATGGGCAAGACTCAGTATCAGGGATGTGCATAAAATGATAATTGGATACTTCTATCGCCCATCTACTCATCTCCTGATGTAACCAAAAACTTTAGGGAAAACCTCAGTTCACTTGTATGTGTCCCAGAATCACACTGTAATCATCAATGGCGACTTTAATCATCTGACAATTAACTGGAAAAATTGCAGTTGTATTATTGGTGGCCATGATAGTAGGGGAGACAGGAGAGTGTCATCCCAAACACGCGAGTTGCCTATCCTTAACGGGCAGTGACGCCAGCTGATGACGTGAGTACTGTTATACAAAATGGCAACCGTGATGTCAGCTGATGACGCGATTGACGTCATTCAAGATGGCGGCCATGACGTCAGCTAATGACGCGATTGACGTCATTCAAGATGGCGGCCGTGACGTCAACTGATGCCGCGATTGACACCATTCAAAGATGGCTACTTCTGACGGGAAGTTAGAATTCTGGAGTGAAGATAGGTCAGTTGGGCTACCTCAAGATCTAAGAAAATGGCGGGAGAGAGAGGGCACTTGGGTTACCTCTACTATTCTAAGAAAATAGCAGGAAAGAAAGGGCAGTTGGGCTCCCTCCACTAAACTAACTCATCCGAGTGCCACCTCTTCGTAGCAACTGGAGGGGAAAAGGACTCAGCTTGTGCTGGATGTATGTCTTTAATTAAACATTTAGAGGCAGTACCACCATCAAGTGTGTTCACCAATGGGTCTGGAGTCCAACTGACCTAGTACACAGTACTGCCACCAGAGGGTGCTGTCATCTTCCTGTGACATAATCCAAGATGACGGTCTGAAGGAGGAAAAATGGTTGGAGACAATAGGAGCCCTTAATCCAGTCATGTGTTAGACTTCAGCCAGTAGGATGGCGGTATCTGGTAACGTCATTGGAGGGATATAGGACAGCCCTGGGACCTCAGTCTTACTCAGTCAGCAGCAGCAGAAGAAGAAGGACCTTGAAGCACCAACAGCAGTGGCAATCCAACATGGCCCTGCAGAACTGGAGGAAACGGAGAAGTAAGTATCCCATATCACATCTTCCTCTGTGGTTAGAATTATTATTATTATCCATTATAATTATCCAGGCTGTTATGCCATGGTCAGTTGGTGAATTCTTTGTCAAATCCCAACATTTCGTCCCCGTCTGCGGGAGACATCTTCATGGGGGTCTGTAGCTCGATGGAAGGTCCAACACACCCACTGGCTCGCTACTGATTGTCATTATTGATTGTTTCTGTGTCTTGGTCCATGTGTAATGCTTCCTTGTCTTTATTCAACAATAGCCCTTGACGCATCCAAGCCTGCAGGGTCGAGCGCCAACATGCTGATCTCTGCCACATCTGGACCCGTAGCACACTTGGCTGCCATCTTGTCGAGACCTGTAGCGACCTCTGGACCTGTGGTAGAAACAACCTCCAGCACATCTGAACCTGTAGTGACCATGTGGGATACTGTAGCACACAAAGCTCAGATGCTGGAGCAGGACAAGGAGCTGCTGTTGTCTATCCCACTCATCGATTTATGTGATGCAGGCACGCTATCTGCTCCCAACACATCGAACGCTGCTGGTGGTCCTAAACAACAGCAAGATGGAGGACAATATTGGTCACCAACATATGATCCATTACAGCAGAACATCCCTGTGCTATTGCAGCCACAGAGTGCGGATGCTGTGGATAAGAAGGCTTGTATGTGAGAATAGAAATTGAAAATACATCGAAGGATGTTAAAGTGCTAATTTCCAAGTTCGACTGGGACGAAATATGTCGTGCAGAGTGCTACATCAATTAGCAGATGAGTACAGAGTATTATCCAACTCGTTCTCCCCTGGGCATTCGCCTTACTGGTGTGACACTATCACAAAAGTGTATGAAGACTGTGCACTATGTGTGAAATCGGGTGACAACTGTGTTTATCTGAGGCACACCTCGGTTATGAAGTTATACTATCTGGATACTGTGCTACATCTTGCTTTGGAGAGATGGATCTGGTGGTTGCCAAGCATAGACTCTGCAAACAATGATGTTGTAAACTTCCTACGTGTGCATAGTATAAATGTTGATGATTTGAACCAATACCATTATTTCCACATGAACTCTGAACTGAGAGAGAAACAGATTAAATCTGCATGTGAAAAACTTGAGTACTGTGAGGCATCCATTGGCTTAGGGAGATACACGCGGAATTTATTGGATGTCAGAAAGCTTTGTTACGGAAATACTATGCAGGTGCGAAGAAGTAGAAGATACAGAAAGAGTCTGATGATTTTCTTGAAATACTACATCCTATGCATGATATTTAAATAAATAAATTATGTACGTATATATATTCTCAAACTGTGTTTGTGTTTTATTTCATACCTCCCTCATTATAGTCAAAGTATTACGCTTATTAATAATTTTTCAATGCTACACCAGTTATTCACAGAAATAAATGATGAAGTTACTCTTCATGGGTGATATATATATCTGTTTCCTCTGTGTAGCCAATATAGTTCAGTCGGTTAAGTGATGGAGCTATAGTGGCTACACATACTATTACTGTCCCTTCAAGTGTATCTTTCTATATATGCCCACAGCTTGTCAGTACCTGGTGTAGATAGTATTATGGCAGGGTAGGTGAAACATCCTCATCACAATGACTTTGTTGTTGGTGACTGGTTGTGTGTAGATGCAAAAGAAGACCTGAAGAAGAAGAAGAATGGAATTCTCCTTCCTGATAATATACAAGCAATTATTGTAGTTCCAACCAATTGTGGGAAGACTATTGACCTCATAACGCTGCTAACACATGTAGATGGAGTCCGATTTGAACATGTTTGTGTATTCTCAAAAACACTGTTTTAACCCAAGTATCAGCTATTATGGGAGATATTGCAAGGTGTAGATTGTGTTACATACACGACATTCAGTAAAAGTGGTGATATCCCTCCACCTGAAAAAGCAAAGCCAAACACTGTCTTCATAACTGACGATATTGCTGTGGAAAACCAAGACCAAATTCGAAAATATATCTGTTTCGGTCGTCATATGGGTGCTGATGTATTTTATCTAAGCCAAACATATTCCAGAATGACGAAACAGTTGGTTCGGGATAATTCAAACCTCACTATAGCCTTCAAACAAGACAATCTGAATTTAAAACACATTTACCAGGCACATGTCGGAACTGACATGTCGTTCAATGATTTTGTAAAGATATGTGCTGATGACTGGAATCATTCATAGTATGGGTTTCTCGTTATTGATAAAACAAGAAAACTGAGTGATGGTAGGTACAGGCGAAACCTTCTAGAGTTTCTGCATATGTAGCATGGAAGGAGAGGATAGTACATAAGTACAAGCTGCACCATGGACAAATTCGCGTGCATGGAAAAATTCAGGCTATTGTGCATAAAGTTGGAGGTATGCACAGAGAACTAAAGACGTATTACCAGGCTCTTCTGAGAATTGTGAATGCGTTAAATGTGTTAGTTAATGAAATGAAATGAGCGTTTGGTGTCATTGGCTTGGAGGCTCCTTACGGGGCAGGTCCGGCCGCTTTGGTGGAGGTCTTATTACATTCGACGCCACATTGAGCGACCTGTGCGCCAGATGGGGATGAAATGCTGATGAAGACAATACAACACTCAGCCCCTGAGCGGATAAACTCACGAACCCAGCCGGTAATCGAACCTGGGCCCCTTAAGACGGCATTCCATCACGCTGACCATTCAGCTATCAGGGCGGACACTAGTTAGTTAATGAAGGCGGTAAGAAAGTAAGCGACTTAACTGAAAAGGTCGAGGCTATTGAGGGGAAAATAGAAAAATAGATGAAGAGTTCCTTGTTGTTGAGAAGGGGTAGCAGATATATAGTAAAAGGAAGAAGAAGAGCGGATATATAAGGCTTCACGCTGCAGAGATGTCTGATTAGTATATGTAGATGTCAACTAAACAGAAAGTGAGTCGAGTGCAGAAAGCAGTTCATGAGAAATTACAGTTGCTGAGGTTAGGGCATATGGATAGACAGAAAACACTAAGAGATCTTTAAGCCGGTTACTGAATCTTTCCGACAGCTCTCAGCAAAAACAAAAACACATGATAACGATATTTTTCAGTTAATGATAGGGAAACGTACCGTGAAATACTGCACATGACTGATGTACATAAGATCGCGAAAAGCCTGAGTAACAAGAAATATAAAACCATTATAAAACCAATATTTGATGGAGAAAAGAGCAACAACAACAGCAGCAGCAACGATGATGGTACTGACATTGGGCATAAAGCAGTGAACAATCGAATCTCGCAGTATATATATTATGACGACCCAACGAGCTAACAGATAGACTACGGCTGCTCATGGTATCAGCTACTGCAGGTAATACAGCTCATTCGAATGAGGCTGTTTCAGTAATATCTGAGCTTAGTATGGAGACAGTAGTTCGAGAACTGCACAAACCGGCATGCAAAACATACCCTCATAGGCATGTTATGATTAAAGGTTTGGATGACTTATGGCAAGCTGATCTTGTAGATATGAGGGAATATTCACATGAGAATAATGGATTCAAATATATTTTAATGGTTTTTGATACATACTCCAAATTTGTTTGAGCATTACTTGTTAAAACAAAAACGGATAGAAACGTCGCAGATGTTTTTGAGCGTTTGCTACAGACAGGGACGAATCGATGCCCACACAACCTCCAAACCGAGAGTTTTACAATAGGTATTTCAAGATCACTACTCAACATTCACTCATCTGGAGACACGTATCGTCGATCGTCTGAACAGAACAACAAAAGGTCGAATGTGGATGGGTTTTAACACTAGTGGCTCATACAAATGGACAGATATCCTCCTAGAAATAATTGCTCAGTATAATCGAACCAAACATACCATAATAAAAATGAGACCAATCGATGTTCATGATAATAGACTCATGGATACGGTGTACTATCGCATTAAAATGCTGGATCCACGCAGACTGAAATTTAATGTACTTGATTTGGTATGTATCTCAAAACACAAGACGGCATTTGAGAAATCATACCTACCGAACTGGTCAACAGAGATATTTACAGTTTCAAAGATGCAAAGAACGAATCCTAGAACTTATATATTGAAGGATAGTAAAGGTGAAGAAATTGCAGGCAGCTTCTACACCGAGGAGTTGCAGAAAAGCCCGGAACCGGATGTGTTTCTCGTGGAGAGAGTCATAAGGCGTCGTGGAAATAAAGCACTTGTCAAACGGCTTGGTTTTCCTGCTACACAAAACAGTTGGATTGATGCCAACGATTTGCTATATAATGGGTGCGCATAGTCCACAACCACCGCAGTAGCATAACATGTGTACTAGGACATGCATTAGAGGAGGTGGTGGTATTCTAGACAAACTCCCAATGGAATTATACATCCCTGGGTATAACTACTGTGGTTCCTGGGACAAAGCTTCAGAAACGCTTGGCACGAGGTGATCAGGGGGTTAATCTGCTCAACGAAGTATGTACGGAACATGACATTGCATACGCTACAAATAAAAATCGCTCAGGTCGTGACATTGCAGATAGGATTTTAGCTGATAAGGCTAAGGCGATACGGAGAAGAAAGGATATTGGTATAGGTCAATGCATTGCAACATTTGCAGCTGATAAAACAATGCGAGGAAAAATTATGACTGTTGTGCACTAAAGAAGAAGAAAGACAAGGGCGGGAGGCAGAGTTGGTTGAAGAACTGTATCCTGACAGCGATGTATGCAGATAAAAACGCATTGAAGCAGAGAAATGCGGGAAGAAGAAGAAGAAGATCGGTTAAAGCACCTCGAGTTCTACCAATACCTAAGACATATGGCGGTTTTCTCCCATTTCTCATCCCGGTCCTCTCCGCGCTCTCAGCGGTAGGGTCCCTCGCTGGTCATGCTGCAACTATCGCTCGAACGGTCAACAACGCGCAAAACTCTCAAGCGCAGTTAGAAGAGGCAAGAAGACATAACCACATGATGGAAGCCGCAGCCATCGGAAAAGGACTATACGTGAAACCGTACACGAAAGGGCTTGGTCTATCCATAAATAAAAAAAAGCCCATTAGCGGTCCTACCAGATCGACCACTCACAAATACTGATCTTCTTAAGTTTGTTAGAAACAAACTCAACATACCAAGATTCCGTGGTGTGTTTACGCGGGATATTTTACCGAAGACTATGTGGAAAACTGGTGAATGTGGAATTGTGAATTTAGATGTTGCTGCGGGCCCCAGCACGCACTGGGTATCATACGTTATGAAAAATGCGGATACCGTCTAGTATTTCGACTCATTTGTTGCCCTGCAACCGCCAGAAGAATTGCATCGATACTTCACTCACAGAAAAGTGTGCTCTACAATTACTGGCGCTATCAGGACTTTAATACATACCTATGTGTACATCTATTCATCACGTTTCTCTTGACGTTTGCAAAGAAGAAGAAGCATGCTATATAAGGAGGAGCTTTAAACATTCCTTCATCAGTTGAGATTCAGATGGAATGCATACACTTTGATGTTAAAAGAACGATCATGTTTATTGTGTGCAAATAACTTTCCGCCAATTGATTTGAGCATTGGTGAATGGAGTTTTGCATTGATTGGACTGAAGACATACAACAGCATCCCACATATCACTGGACTAACAACAAACTGCATCTGGATATTAATGGTGAAAAAGATATTGTGGAACTAGAACCGGGTGCATACGATATCGATGATTTAAATGAAGTCTTAAAACAATCTGGAGAAGGTATTGAACTACGTGCAAATATCAGTACACTTAAATCTGAAATAAGGGTTGTAAATGCAACTATTGTCTTTAACTAGGAAGGTTCAATAGGGCGCCTACTAGGTTTCACAAAAGGACAGATTTTGAAGAAGGATCCAAATAAATTTTTACAATTCAGGTCAAATTGTGGGTTACCAGCCGTTTATGAGGACATGTCGAATTCATTACCATGGCACCTCATTACTTCATATAGATCACAGTTCTTCACCCAATTGATGAAGCCATCTGTATCCATATGAAGTAATTTAGCATCTGCAAAGTGAGTTTTTGCAAACTCATAATGAAAGCAGTACATGTGGACTTTGGATAGGTCTAGTATGCATATCCATATATATATATATAGATTTCGTAAACTCTACTACAGTCTTCGCCATCTCCACAGCAACACAGTTCTCATTAAATATCGTGACCCACATAAAATTTGGTCTGCCAATCAATTTCTGTAAACCCCATTGTTCACCCCATTATGTACTAATTTTAATATCGCATTCACCTTTAAAATTTTGCATTGTTTTCCCGAAAATGCAATTACTCATTAATTAAAAAAAATCTTTTTCAAAATCACTAGTCATGGAAGGTCTTTTTGCGGTATTCAATTCAATGTATGGCTTCAACCAGAGGGATTGGTTGAAGATGATGCCCCGGGTGATTCTAACCAGTTTCATACCCAACTTGATGCATTGCTGGAGGTTTCGGTAGTGAATTACGTATCTTTGCTTGCCCTCCAGCGTTGTCAACAGCTTGGGCATGGAACCTCCTCGTGGAATTTGTTGCTGTGGACAAAGCGGCAAGTCGCTGTGCACATCATGCAAACTATTGGGGTATACCAGGTCTGCCTCCACAACATACCCTTGAGGAGAATCATCAAGCTTGAAGTTTTGTTCTTTATTGAGAACCAATCTATAGCCATCACACTCCTCGTCAGACATCCATCGAAACCCATCAACTGGCAGTGGCTGCATCATGGCATGCCTGTACAAGTTATGTACATCTAAGTACATGATGTAGCTGGTGTCGAGGGATACATTCATCCTAGTGCCCATTTGCGGATTGTTTGCCTTGGTATGCCTATGCATGCACTGGCAAAGTCCGCCGCAAATGCCATGCTCAAAGAAAATGAGCATGTCGACATCGGTCAGAAGCTCGATGTTGTCTCGTTTTTCTGAGCATTGCATCCCTGGACAACCCAGGTGCTGTATAATAAAATGCAGGATCCAGAGAGTATGTGGCCATGCATACACTGTGGAACTTCTCAAAAACGTCAGCAAGCAGGCGCACATCGGTGTCCATACGAAGCCTGGAGTACTCACTCAAACTGGGTATGTTAAATTCCCGTCAGACATTTACAGCATGCTCATAATCAGCATCTGTTATGGCATCGCCTGTAAGGTTACTGGAAAATTCTGATATGTCAGGTAGCCTGGTTTTGCTGAGTTTCCCCATACTATCCAGGTACTCATACAGGAAAACACCTTTCCTAGTCACAAGTTGAAACTTTTCCTCGTCGGGATATGCAGCTCGAGTGATATGCATTTCACTCTGTGGTAGAGTCTCAACTAGTTTCTGGAGAGGGGGGGGGGGGCTTGCATAAATCGCAATGAATCCAATAATCGCAGCTTAATTTCCGACGTCATTCGTTTAGGGAAGGAAATGTATTTTCGATGTTGTGGCGTATCAAGACAGCCACGCCACTCGGAAGTAGCCGAAATGCACGCGTTACACACGCCGGCTGGCGTGATGTCTGAAACAGGATACGTAATGAATGCTATAAAGAAAAGTACGTAGCTTCTGTAATACTTAACTTTAATCCATCATTTGTACACGGCATTCTTGATGATACAAGTGAGACTCACTCTAGATATCGTTAATGGCGCCTTGCTAGGTCGTAGCCATGGACTTAGCTGAAGGCTATTCTAACTATCTCTCGGCAAATGAGAGAAAGGCTTCGTCAGTGTAGTCGCTAGCAACGTCGTCGTACAACTGGGGACGAGTCCTAGTCCGTCTCTCTAGACCTGCCGTGTGGTGGCCCTCGGTCTGCAATTACTGACAGTGGCGACACGCGGGTCCGACATGTACTAATGGACCGCGGCCGATTTAAAGCTACCACCTAGCAAGTGTGGTGTCTGGCGGTGACACCACATTCGACACTCTCAGGTAGGACACTTACCTGATCGTTCTTCATGCCGAAATTAGCTAGTTGCTCGACGAGCAAGTGTGCATCATAGTCGCTTAAATTATGGGAAATTACGGGTATGTGTAGTGAAAGCTGATATTTCAAATTGCATATGTTGTGAGCTGCGCCGCTGAAACTTCCAGTGAGATGACAGTGATCCCAGTGGAGAGTTTCAGCTTTCCTATCTAACGTCAGCTCACAGATAAGACAATTAGTCGCGCTTTCGTATTTTTGTACATCCTTCGGCGTTTTTCTCCTGGATATTCTCACCTTCAGTGAGAAATCCCAAAGCTCAGAGAGCAGCCAAAACGCGGGATTATCCCTGATATACGAATTGTATTGTTGCAATTAGAGTCATAGGAATATACAATTTGAACCACTGCGGCATTCGGTACGTGTTTTTCAGTGAAGATCTTGTGTGAGGCCTGGGGATCACCTTCACATTGCGGCACAGGGGCCAGGAGACATTCAAAATCGCGATACACTACAAATGGACGACGCTCCTGGTGGTGCGCATTCTTAAATTTCATAAATTTATCCTCCTCTCTGGGCATAATAACACGTACCGGCTCCCTGGAAGAGCAGTCTACTAGATGCTTCGTTAAAAACTCTTCGCTACGAAAATAACTCAAGCACCTAAAGCAGACATGCGATTTTCCGTTGTGATTATTAAGTTGTTTGGAAATAAGTCTCTACATGTCTCGACATGTCTTCTTCAGAGAAAAGCAACATGTTTACATGATGGGGTCGCTCACCGACAAATTTTGCAAAATGGTAGGGTCCAACAATTACGTGTTATTTCTCCTCAATCCGTAAACATAAACCGATATTCCGGTATTTTGTGCCTCAAATTTAGCTACGTCACGGATTTTCACAGGGAAATTGATATTGTCAAAGTTTTAGAGTCTACACACATTTAAACCTTTACCTTATGATTTTGGGCGCTCTGGATGGTCTCTGTAATGATAATCTCGCCGAATTGCAAGGATTGACCACGCGAAACAGTACTGATTTTTATTCTCTACGTTAAGACAAGCTCGCCTGGCTGCTATATCGTCCGGTAGCTTGATATGACTAGACCCTTCATTTACTGGATCATAGACGTGTATATGAACGCCGACGTGTAAAATCTGGCTGAAAGCTTTTCCTGATCCTCTTACTCGCATCTCTGAAAAATGATAAAAAATAGCTCTCAAGGTTGACTCGTGGTACCAATTGCTGTTCCCCAGGCTATTACGCCGTTATCCCCACAAACGTACACTACGCTCTTCTCCTCCACAGAGCCTACAAACTTGTGGGGGTGAGGGGGCGCCAGTTTACAGCAGAGAACCGCACTGCACTTCATGGCGTGATTGAGTTACGCAAGACTTTGCAGAGCTCTCTTTCAACCATAGGGAGGCAAGCATCGAGAAACATATCTGGATCACGATACCCTCCTGCCAGATTCTCAATACTGTTGAAAGAGATGTGCCCCTCGAAAGCCTCAGCAACCGCTTTGTATTCTAACTCACCCATAATTCGACTATCCCCCTCCAGTCTATCGCTAACAGGACAGGTTGGAGAGCTTCCACTAGCCATGAATTCACTATCATTAACGGTACTACTGCTACTAGATGTTGTCCACCCCGTGGACGACTGAATGGGTGACGGGATTTGCGAAGTTACACGCTTGGGCGTGGCACGCTTACAGGTGCGCCATATCTGGTTTGCAGGCGGTGGCAGTGAGGGTTGTGCAGCGGCTCTGTCCTGCTCCCAGTGAGAGCAACCCGGGCAGGGTGCAAGCGGAGCATAACAGATGATGCTAGCTCCTTTCTGTGAACGTCTCAGCGTCACTTGCCTGCAACCACTTGCAGAGGCGCCTGTAGCTGCCTGGAACCTCTGCCGAGCAGCTGACGAAGGGTTGCTAGCTGGCGACGTGTGCCAGCAGGGACCTGTCACTTCCGGAGGCCTGCGTACATCTGGGGAGGCTGCAGGAGCACGCACCGTGTGCTGAGAAGATGGTTCTGTAAAGATAGAATGGAAGCAATAAGTACCCACATCCACATGATATGAGGAAGAGAACACCTGTTCATATTATAACAACAACAACAACAACAATAATAATAATAATAATAATAATAATAATAATAATGGCCCGTGGAGGCCCGGGAAAAGAATAGGCCTCAGGTATGTTCTGCCAGTTGTAAAAGGCGACGAAAAGAACAAACCACTAATAGGGCTAACCCCCCTTTTAGTGTGATTACTTGGTTCAGGACAGAACTAAAGAAGCCTCGGACAAGCGCCGTCATGGTCGGGGACGACGCTTGAACCCTATGCCCACCCACAATGGTAACGACACTGCTAGCCAACTGGAAAATGATTTAAATCCAAATAGAGGTGTTTTGCAGGATATGCTTCCTGCAACCACCCTAGAAGGAAAACAAAGACAGAGGATGAGATGGTCAGATGAAGTTAATCGACACCTCGTGTTCTGTTATTACCAAGCAACAAACCTAGGAACCAACACAACTGGATACAGGTCACAAGTATACACAACAATTATTACCAGATACCCAGAATTAAAATTTTTAACGGAACAACGACTAGCTGATCAGATCCGTGTAATAATAAAAAATAACAGGATACCCCAGTCAGAATTAGAAAACATCAAACAACAAATACTGGAACAAAATAATGTGCAATCAGAACAAGAAGAAAATACAGTAATGGACTCAAACATCCCAGAGCAAACAAACAAGGACCAACATGCATCAATTAAACAATCAGAGGAAAACGAAATCTTAAGATAGCCACCAGAACAAACACAAATAGAACACGAAGTGACACACATGTTAGATATAGAAGAGAAATTTCAGCTGACATATATAGAATACAAAGACACAAATACAGACACTAGACCATTCTTGCATAGACCGCCAAATAACCCACAAGTCGAAACAACAATAAAAACTATCAACACAATCATACACAACAAAATAAATGAAAACACAACTATGGAAGAGTTACAACTACTGGTTTATATAGGAGCACTCACTACACTAAATATACACACTAGGCAGAGATCAGAACCAACCAACACACAGAAGAAACGCACAAAACCAGCATGGCAACACAGGCTACAGATCAGAATAGAAAAACTGAGAAAAGACATCGGACAGCTAACACAATTTATAAGAAATGAAATGTCAGAAAAAAACGAAAAAGGTTAGGTAAAATCTCACAACAAGAAGCGATAGAGCAATTAGATGAAAAGAAGCAGAAATTACAAGCATTGGCCAAACGACTTAGAAGATACAAAAAAAGTGAAAATAGAAGGAAACAAAACCAAACATTCAACACAAACCAAAAGAAATTTTACCAGACAATAGATAACACACACATTAAAATAGACAATCCACCAAGCATAACAGACATGGAACACTTCTGGAGCAACATATGGTCTAACCTGGTACAACATAACAGGCATGCATGGTGGATACAAGCAGAAACAGACACATACAAGATGATACCGCGGATGCCTGAAGTGATAATTTTGCAACATTAAGTCACCCAAGCAATTAATTCTACTCACAATTGGAAAGCCGCCGGAAAAGATAAAATAGCAAATTTCTGGTTAAAGAAGTTCACCTCAACACATTCACATCTAACTAAATTATTTAACAGTTACATTGCAGACCCATACACATTCCCTGATACACTTACACATGGAATAACTTATCTGAAACCTAAAGATCAAGCAGACACAGCAAACCCAGCTAAATATCGCCCCATAACATGCCCACCAACAATATACAAAATATTAACTTCAGTCCTTACACAGAAATTAATAACACATACAACACAGAACAAAATTATAAATGAAGAACAAAAAGGCTGTTGCAAAGGAGCACGAGGATGTAAAGAGCAACTGATAATAGATGCAGAGGTGACATATCAAGCTAAAACTAAACAAAGGTCGCTACACTATGCATACATTGATTACCAAAAAGCTTTTGATAGTGTACCCCACTCATGGTTACTACAAATATTGGAAATATACAAAGTAGATCCTAAATTGATACAGTTCCTAAACATAGTAATGAAAAATTGGAAAACCACACTTAATGTCCAAACAAATTCAAATAATATCACATCACAGCCAATACAGATTAAGTGTGGAATATACCAAGGAGACTCATTAAGTCCTTTCTGGTTCTGCCTTGCTCTGAACCTACTATCCAACATGCTAAATAATACAAATTATGGATACAATATTACTGGAACATACCCACACAAAATCACACATTTGCTATACATGGATGATCTAAAACTACTGGCAGCAACAAATCAACAACTCAACCAATTACTTAAGATAACAGAAGTATTCAGCAATGATATAAATATGGCTTTCGGAACAGACAAATGTAAGAAAGATAGCATAGTCAAGGGAAAACACACTAAACAAGAAGATTACATATTGGATAAACACAGCGACTGCATAGAAGCGATGGAAAAAACAGATGCCTATAAATATCTAGGATACAGACAAAAAATAGGAATAGATAATACAAATATTAAAGAAGAACTTAAAGAAAAATATAGACAAAGACTAACAAAAATACTGAAAACAGAATTGACAGCAAGAAACAAGACAAAAGCTATAAATACTTATGCTATACCAATATTGACCTACTCACTTGGAGTAGTGAAATGGAGTAACACAGACCTAGAAGCACTCAATACACTTACACGATCACAATGCCACAAATATAGAATACATCACATACATTCAGCAACAGAAAGATTTACATTAAGCAGATACATTAATCATGATACACATACATACATTTATCACTAAATACATACATATATACATATATAACAATAGACACTGAAAGGAAAATACATAAAAATTTTATTTTTGTGGCCACTGCAAATTCGTGCCCCACGTTTTTGGGCGACAGTTTCGCGTCCGGTTTTCGCTCGTGTCTTTTCTATTATTATTACTATTGCTTGCGTAACAACGCATATATGAAAAGAGCCGCGAAATATCTTTTAGTAATGCTGTGCTATGAATTTCTTTATCATCATTACTTTTTAACAAAACAGAATATATTGAGTTCTTATTGTTCTGTATCTGGCCTTCTATTAAAGGAACATTTTTCGTGACTGTAACTCATTCTAAAAATCAACATATCTTCCCTACTTTATAGTTATTAAAAATGAAAATTACTTTGTTATGAATACTGATGTTACAGTTCGTATGATTGTTCAACAACAAGATTTTGCAGTGGATTTTGTTTCTCGGTAAAACACCATTCAATACCACGACTAGCACAAGAACATGAGACTCTTATTGAAAAAATACGTTTTCACTATAAAGTTTGCCAGATCAGAACCGAGCACAGCAAGATTCCTATTAGATTTTGAAGGTACATTATCTTTTTTGTACTGTTAGCTATATATTATCAGCAGCCCGCGTCAACCTGCAACACATCATAAAATCTGCTGCTCTGCACTGCAAGTCCGGAAGCTAAAAGAAATAATATTATTTCACTGTTACCTTCCCGCTTCCTTGCGGTATGATAGATTCTATTTGAGGTAGTTTGAATACGCCGCGGCAGCGGCTCTTTCGTTCGCCGCGCAGCTCGGAACCACAGATAATATTTAAATAACTGAAAAATGTCTCAACGGGATGGGATAATATGCAAGCAAGCTATAACAATTAATAATGCAAGTTTTCATTTAAATAACTCTATTCAAACATTTAAATACACACCTTTAAAATGCGCACGCAATGGCGTACATCTTTCAGTCTTGACAAAAGAATGCTACGCTAGCGTCCAATACAACGTCACAGGATATCCTACTCGCTTAACTCCAAGAAGAAGAAGACAGATAAATTAATGTTCATCAAGTATTATATACTAGTTACCTATTCTAATCTTTGTTTGATATTTATCGTCTGTGGCAGTTTCATTATTCACCGACGCAGATATTCTCTAAAATAAATAATAAAAAAAAATACATAAATTTATACAATAACACAATATGATACATATAATTTTCTCGTTACTACATAATATGTTTTTTTTTCTACTAGACGTTACAATGCCCCCTGGCAGCAATTGACTAACGTTAAGAATGTTCGGCAATATGCTGCCACTAACGTCTGTTTGGTTATTGTCTGTCACCTTGATTGGAACATCCACTTTTCACTTCTTAGTTCTTTTGCACTATAGTTTTAATTACACTCTTTATAGTGTTCTTACACTTAGCGAGGTGACCGTAAACCTAGTCCCAGGGTCAATACAGTTATCTGGCTCCCCCATTCGGGCTACGTGCGGTCAGAAAACCTGGGAAAACTGCGCCGGAGCCATGGTCATCTCGCCTGGTTTGTCTTACGCACAGTTTGATTGTTCATCACAAAAAAGTTCAGACTTTATCCAACGTTCACAACTAACAAAGGCTATTTATGACAAAACGTTAAACTTTTAGTCTCTTTGTTACAAATGTACCTTTTACCAATGTGTTCTGTGTTGCAATGAAAGTCAATCATTAAACAGTTTTACAGAAATGTAATTGATTGTCTCTGCACTTACTCACGACAATTGTTCTATAATGTTCTGGCATTCGTGTGAGTTTATTTGATTCACATGACGAAAACATATTATATCTATATATCACTGAACCAATGAATATTTTGAGTCTGCACCCAGTAACTAAAGAAAAAAATGTTTGTCACGTCATTTCGTGTCCAATAAACCATTTTCATATTAGTACATTAACCACATAGTTGATAGTTCATTTGAATGACAACAATGTACGGAGCGTGCTGCGCGAAGCAATTGTTGAGTAGCGTCGTCTGGAACGCAGCGTGCCGACGACCGCTGGGGTCGACGACCGGCTCTCAGTAACAGCGACGTCGTGCTGACGTGGCGCCCAAGCAGTCGCGAACCGCGTCGAACCATTCACCAATGTCGGCGTGTTGCAGTGGTTTACCGCGACCGGCGGGCTGGCGGCACGGCACTCGTCTCTGCTTCTCCGCATGGCTCCTCGTCGTAGCGCATGAAACAAATATTCCACAACGGTGTACTGTCTTTAAGGACACAGATTACTAGCTGTGGAAGAAAATGCAACTGGTTTAAAAGCGTTTATTGTTCAGTAAGCCGTCGCTTCACTGGTATGCACAGGATGTTTTGGCGTGATAACAGGTTTCTTGTGGCATTGTGACACTGGAATTCAGGGCTCGTCACACGCACATTGTACTACACACTTTCACCTGCTCTCACGGTTGATACACTGCCAGAGCGTCTCTCAACACGCGAGAATGTTTCGGTTCACACATACTAAATGTCTCCGTCGAGCGATGTTTGTTTGAATCGACTCCGAACGGATCAATAACTATTGTTTTTATACACTGTCTCTTGTTCGTTGAGCACTGCACTATGACAGTCTGTCACTCAACACTTGACTTATATCGACGTATATATTGGAGCAGATACAACAGTCATTTTCTGTGCCTACTACACACAATATTCCGTCCTTTCCTCAATTGTTTATGCACACAGTTTCTTTTTAATGCATCTTAACTGCTCTTAGCATAATCACTCTCATCTACATTACGTCCATTGTTTTTATATTGTCACTACACACTTTTAATGCTATTACTAGGCGTATATGGCCTTTTTGTAATTTTTTAAAGGTGTGTGATTTTTGGTACATAGCTTTCCTTTCCTTTTTTAGTGTAGCTTGCCTGGTTATCACCCATCTAGCAAACAGATTTTACCATGTGCATGACAGCTTGACTTGGGCTTATTGCTCAATAAATACTTCATTTAGTACTAGCATTATTTTTAATGATCTTTCCTACATGACTACAGTGTAGGTTCCGCATTGATTAACTTGATTCGCGTATCGCGTAATTAATATTCAAGGGTGTGTACCAAGTACACAGGCTTCAATTGAAGCATCGATACATACAAAGCGGAGTTTTCACGAAACGGGTTTGTTTTTGATTAGCTCCTGCTCCAGTGTCGTTCTCAGATCACTACTGGCAACAAACGTTACATCACATAATTGTTTCATATTACAAAGTCAATTTTTGGCTAATAGAGACTCTCTCTCTCAGGGTTTCTTAATTCTAATACCATTACATCTATTGCTTTACTATATGAGATTGCATCATTAATTGTACTTACATACTACACATGGAAAATGATTCAAGAAATTAACCCTCACTTTATCAACAAGAAGATTGTTCATTGCTTGATGAGCATATAGTATTTTAATGACTCTAATTATCTGTAAACAAAGTCTTCCCTTTGTATGCTATTGCTCATTTTACTGATTCCACTTCCTCCAAGTTTAATTACATACAAATTTCTCTTAAAACTAACATACTTATACTCTAAAACACAATTGAAATCTTCTTACAACTATTACTACTTATATGTGACATGTCACTGAATAAATAACTTTACATCTTTACGTGGATACAATCCTTTTATCTTCCCCGTATGGGGATGTGCTAACAACTAGCTACATTCGTGTGGCACGTTTATTACTAGCCTGATTTTTCCGTTGGCTTTCGCCACTGCTACAAGAGGACTACTGTATGGGGAGAAAGAGGGCTCAATGATACAATGATATCCCACTCTAGCATCTTCCGAATCTCTTTCGCCACTACTTCCCTCCTCGACCATGGGATGGAGTAAGTTGCGCGACAGTATGTTTTGTGGGGCATCACCTCTATGTGATAGTGGTACCCTTTGACTATTCCTGGTCGGTCGGTAAATACCATGGTATATTCCGATAGCAGCTGCGTCAACTGTTGCTTTTTTATATTCCTTAAACCTTCAGATTCCTGTACTTTGGTTTGAAATGCCTCAACATTTGTTTCAAAATTTCGATCCTCTAAATTCGGGTAATAGAGGTCTGCTACATGTGAAAAATCATCGAGGTGTAGTACCCAGGGGTTCCTACATTTGATATTCATTCGATTACAACATGGCACAAGTACCTCCTTCGATTTCATCATAGACAATTCAATCCTCCTACCTTTATTAACTATGCTCAGTTTCCCCAAGGAGAGGTCGATCACTGCGTCCCTCTCACGGAGAAAATCTACTCCCAGAATGCAGGCCACCTTTAACCCTTTAACAATGAGGAACGAGCTCACTATGGCTTCGCCCTCCTTACAAATCTCCACCTGCACCTGGTAGTTAACTAATTGGCTCTGTGCACTTATGGCTCCAGACACCTTGCAATTATTAACCGGGAAAGTCGGTATGCTACGTCCCTTCCCCAGCGCTTTAAACAACTCTATACTCATTACACTTACTGAGGCACCTGTGTCGATGATTATATTCACTGCAACATCATTGATTTTCGCTTCTATTATGGCTTGCACATTTTCGTTGTCATCTTTCTTACATTCGTGCGGTTCGGTCAGTAGATCTTTATCCATACTGATACCGTCGTTGTATCGCAGCATACATATTCCAGGTATATTATTGTCATTTGTGTTGCTCTCACTCCACCCCTCGGCCAGCGATGGAGAGCATATCGAGGCCGATTCTAGTTTGTTGGATTGCTTGCTTGTGAGGTACTTGGACGGCTATTGTCCGCAACCTCTACTATGTGTACGCTTTGATTTGTAGGCCGCCACGACTGCGCAATAGGCGCGTTTTGCGGTAGCGGTCTGTTGTTGTCGTACCGGTCATTACCTTGTCGCTCTGGGCTTGTTCGCTGATTTTGATTCCAATTGCGATTACTGTCACTGTAATTGCTATGCCACTGACCTCGCGCATTTTTCCAGCGGTTGGTCCCTGGCATTCCGGAGTCGTATCGGTCGTCAAATCGACGCTTTTTGTTATAGGTTGGTTGCCCATACCCGTTCTGACTTCTCCCATTATTACCATTTTGCGAATGCTCTTGCCGCTTGTTACCACTCCCACCATTTCCATGGTTGTGGTTTTGTGCACTATTATTTCTGTCATGTTTACACCCTGATCCATTATTCCGCGAGTGATCACACGCTGCTTTTGCGTCCTCCTGGATTAAGTCTATTGAATCTAGAACAGACAGGAAATTTTCCATATCGCTCTCTGGTACGTGTATTAATTTCTCTTTGATGTGAATGGGTAAATGTGATTTTAGGAGTCTTATTATGTCTCTTGGTGATATCGGCTCGTCCCAGTAGCACGTTTTGTTTATATACTTTTCAAAATACCGTCTCAAATTCCCAAGACGGGGTGAGTACGGTTCGGGATTGTATACTTCTTTTCTTAGCCGCTCTTGTATACAAGGCGACCAATATTTCGACAAAAACGCCCTTTCGAACTGTTCATACGTCATGCAGCTGTCTGCTACTTCCGTAGCCCACAACGCTGCATCACCCTGAATGTATGACATTACGTATTGAATTTTCTGTGCTTCGTTCCACACACTAGGCAAGATATTTTTAAAGCTTTTTATGAATACTACTGGGTGTACTGACTTCCGTTCAGTAGTAAACGTTTGAAACTGCCTATTTTTGATTAAACTTTCTTCAACTAATATTTTTGGACTATATGGATTTGCTCCTGGGACATAGGCTGTGTGCTCCGAACTGAAGCTACAGTTCTTCGCATTATCGCCTACAGCTTCACCATTGTTGTGTCGCGTATAAATTGGTGCGTTGCCAAAAACATTGGCTGTTGACGACATAGTTTCATATTCTAGATGTTTTCTGGTTTGTGCTAAACCCTTTTCCAAGTCGGATATCCGTTTACTAATATTCACTTGCCACTGCGGAATATCCTCACTGAGTATTTGTTTGATGGTTTGCACATCATTCTGTACCTGACTATTTACTGCGGTACTGAACGATTCAGCCTCTCTATCTACCATGGCTGCTTGTACCTTAGAATTAATATTTTTGTCGATCTCACTCTCCTTCGCTTCTAGCCATGAGTCGAATTCGGTTTCAATTTTCGTCGCTTGTTCCTTCCACTTCTGCTCTACAAGCTGTGTGGAATCTATTTCTAACTTTTCTACTCGGTTAGCTAAGACACCTATCTCGTCTACCCTGTTAGTGTTTGCTACTTGCAGGTTGTTGACCTGTACAGTCAACTCCTGCACGGCCTTAGGTATCGATTCATAATTTTGTTTCATACCGGCAATCTCTTTTTTCATAATTTCTAACGATTGCACAAGTTGCTGGTCTCGCTCAGCTTGCTGGCGATCCCGCTCAGCTTGCTGGCGATCTCGCTCAGCTTGTTGGGCAAGTAAATTTTCTGCTAACTTGCGATCTCGCTCAGCTTGCTGGCGATCTCGCTCAGCTTGCTGCGCGAGAAAGATCTCAATTTTTTCATCCTTTTCAGCTTGTTGTTGTGCGAATTTTGACTGGTAATCCAGCACGCGCTCTAATATCGCCTGAAGTGAATACCCACCAGGCAGATTCCCACTCTCTGGTTCCGGCTTTTCTGGGGGTGGTGCAATTTCTTTATCTACGTCTCCTTGAACACTGGTGGGCGGTGGCACCACTTCCTGTGCCCCTGCCCCCACATTTTCGCATGGTATATCCTCAAAGAGAGTACTTGTACTGCTTAAGGTACCCGTTTCTACATTTCCAGCACTAACTAATTGCTGTTCCTCAGTATCCATATTGCTCGGACGTTGACTACGCAATTTAACCATATTCCTAAATTGCCTACTCTAACACAAGATCTAACAGTTTTGCCACTTGCATACAAAATACGTTAATTTATCTACACTACACTGCACACTAAAAATTACTATCTACCATCAACTTTGTCCTGTCATAAACACTAACATCAAACTACTCACACCACTAGCGATTTGAGATCACTTCACTGGAGTTCAGCTTCTACAAACAGGACAACTACACTGTAGTCTTACCTTTAGTTTATCTGATCTCGGGGTTCGGCTGCCCCCGGATTACGTAGTCGTTACAGTTTCTCAGTACTATCAGGATCGTCTCCTCTGACTCGCTTGCAGTGGTGCGTTTTTTCATGAAAGAGTGTTTGTACATTCATTAATACATTGCATTAATCATGATACACATACATACATTTATCACTAAATACATACATATATACATATATAACAATAGACACTGAAAGGAAAATACATAAAAATTTTATTTTTGTGGCCACTGCAAATTCGTGCCCCACGTTTTTGGGCGACAGTTTCGCGTCCGGTTTTCGCTCGTGTCTTTTCTATTATTATTACTATTGCTTGTGTAACAACGCATATATGAAAAGAGCCGCGAAATATCTTTTAGTAATGCTGTGCTATGAATTTCTTTATCATCATTACTTTTTAACAAAACAGAATATATTGAGTTCTTATTGTTCTGTATCTGGCCTTCTATTAAAGGAACATTTTTCGTGACTGTAACTCATACTAAAAATCAACATATCTTCCCTACTTTATAGTTATTAAAAATGAAAATTACTTTGTTATGAATACTGATGTTACAGTTCGTATGATTGTTCAACAACAAGGGTTTGCAGTGGATTTTGTTTCTCGGTAAAACACCATTCAATACCACGACTAGCACAAGAACATGAGACTCTTATTGAAAAAATACGTTTTCACTATAAAGTTTGCCAGATCAGAACCGAGCACAGCAAGATTCCTATTAGATTTTGAAGGTACATTATCTTTTTTGCACTGTTAGCTATATATTATCAGCAGCCTGCGTCAACCTGCAACACATCATAAAATCTGCTGCTCTGCACTGCAAGTCCGGAAGCTAAAAGAAATAATATTATTTCACTGTTACCTTCCCACTTCCTTGCGGTATGATAGATTCTATTTGAGGTAGTTTGAATACGCCGCGGCAGCGGCTCTTTCGTTCGCCGCGCAGCTCGGAACCACAGATAATATTTAAATAACTGAAAAATGTCTCAACGGGATGGGATAATATGCAAGCAAGCTATAACAATTAATAATGCAAGTTTTCATTTAAATAACTCTATTCAAACATTTAAATACACACCTTTAAAATGCGCACGCAATGGCGTACATCTTTCAGTCTTGACAAAAGAATGCTACGCTAGCGTCCAATACAACGTCACAGGATATCCTACTCGCTTAACTCCAAGAAGAAGAAGACAGATAAATTAATGTTCATCAAGTATTATATACTAGTTACCTATTCTAATCTTTGTTTGATATTTATCGTCTGTGGCAGTTTCATTATTCGCCGACGCAGATATTCTCTAAAATAAATAATAAAAAAAAATACATAAATTTATACAATAACACAATATGATACATATAATTTTCTCGTTACTACATAATATGTTTTTTTTTTCTACTAGACGTTACAAACAGATAAATGCAGACTTTGTAAACAACAAATAGAAACAGTACATCACATCACAAGCGGATGTACAATACTAGCAAATACAGAATACCCCAGAAGACATGACAATGTAGCAAAAATAATACATCAACAACTTGTCTTACAACATAAACTTATAAAACAATACGTTCCCACATACAAGTATGCACCACAAAATGTACTGGAGAATGATGAATACAAATTATACTGGAACAGAGCCATTATAACAGATAAAACAACACCACATAACAAACCTGACATCATACTCACCAATAAAAAGAAGAAATTAACACAACTAATCGAAATATCCATACCCAATACAACAAATATACAAAAGAAAACAGGAGAAAAAATTGAAAAATACATCCAACTGGCTGAGGAAGTCAAGGACATGTGGCATCAGGATAAAGTTGACATTATACCAATTATACCATCAACTACAGGAGTCATACCACACAATATCCACCAGTACATCAATGCAATACAGCTACATCCAAACTTATATATACAACTACAGAATTCCGTAATTATTGATACATGTTCAATCACCCGAAAGTTCCTAAATACAATATAACATATACCGTACAGTTAAAAGGAAGTCATGCTTGATCAAGGTCCATGTCACTTTCCATTTTTGACCAGACATAACGTCTGAGAAAAGAGAGAAAGAAAGAAATAATAATGGTAATTACCTAATTCACCCTGCCACCAGGACTGCATCTCCTCCCAAACATCTGCGTCCAGGGGGATGTCTTGCATCCAGTTTGGCATTGTGTATCCCCACTCCTCGGCTATTTCATGCACCCACTCAGGCACTGGGGAGGTTGGACACAGATCTACAGACATATCTTCATCAATAGACTCTGTAACATGAATTCAACAAAGGAACTTCATTAAACAAACACGTTCTAAAGCATAACTGTGCAAGGTAATACCATCTCCATCAGATGTCTGTACATATCCTTTAAAGTAGGATGCACAAACAGAACCAGAATATTACAAGATAAAGAAATTCAGACACATGGTTTTGAAGTGAGGAAGACTGCTGTTGCTCTCTCGTCTCCTCCACAAACTTCGGTTTTATTTTTCTCAACATCTCTAGCCCGAATGCTGAAACGAAATTAGTAAATGTAGTGTAGGAGAGAGAAATAAAATTTCCGCTAAACGAACACAGAAGAACTGAAAAAACTTTCAGTTCCTGGTGCTGAAGATTGATCACACACAAAGATAATCATAACTTACGCTGGGTCTCGAATGAGCGCACGCATTTGACCTCATCAGAAACATCAGAAAGACTGTTTCCACTCCTCATGGTGTAAGGATACAGACGCATGCGCGCACACACACACACACACACACACACACACACACACACACACACACACTCACACTCACACAAACACACACACACACACACACACACACACACACACAGACACACACACACATACACACACAAACGAACGCTGAGACGAACTAAAGAGGAGTGAGAAAGACTGTTGGAGGGGGGGGGGGTTGAGTGAGAGTGGGCTCACTAGCAGTCCTAGTGACTGAAAGCTGAACTAGCCAGATGCATTACTTCGGTAATTTAATAGTTGTTTGTGTGTCTGTACATCAGTGTACTGCATTATTTATGAGTGGTTTGCAGGTCTGCACAATGTGTATTGTGACCCCAAGCAGGTCAGGACAAGTGTTTTGTCTCAGTGTAATAAATATGCTATCTCAAATCCGTCCCTAAATAAATTGTTCCAAAACAAATAAAGTACACTCCTTCCTCTCTCTAGCAGCCTAGTGCCAGGTGACTCATTTTCCCACTATTTTCCACTCCAGACCGTCATCTTGGATTACGTCACAGGAGGGATGACAATGCCCTCTGGTGGCAGCACTGTGTACTAGGTCAGTTGGACTCTGGACCTCGTGGTGAACACACTTGATGGCTGTACTGCCTCAAATTGTTTAAATAAAGACATTCGTCCAGCACAGGCTGAATCCTTTTCTCCTCCAGTTCATAGGAAGAGGTGGCGGTTGGGTGACTTAGGTTATTGGAGGTAGCACAAATGCCCTTTCTTTTCAGTCATTTACTTAGGTTAGTGGAGGTAACTCAAGTGCCCTTTCTTTCCCACCATTTTCTTACATTAGTAGAGGTAGACCAACTGATCTATCTTCCTTCCAAAATTCAAACTTCCCACCAAAAGCCGCCATCTTGGATAACGGTACTCGCATCATCAGCTGACGTCACGGCCGCCATCTTGAATGACGTCAATCACGTCATCAGCTGACATCACGGCCGCCATCTTGGATAACGGTAGTCACATCATCTGATGTCACTGCCCCTTAAAGGTAGGCAACCCGCACGTTTTGGGTGACGCTCTCCTCTTTCCCCTACTCATGATGAGACATCCTGTGAAACATTACTAAATGCTTTCTCTGGAGCTATGTATAACAGATAGTTAGGAACCTGCCTCATAATGAAAACATATTGCATCTAATGGCAACAAATAGACCTGACCTCTTTGAGGATGTACACTTCGAAACTGGTATTAGTGACCATAGCATGTTTGTGGCAGCAGCGATTATAAAATACAAAGGACAGCTAAAAAAATCGGAAAGATATTCTAGGGTTGGAACTTTAATAGTGGCAACTATTTATTTGCAGCTCGTACAAAATAGATACGTGTTTCAAAGTTTTACTGACCTTCAAAGTAGTCAGCAGCATTATGTACGAGGGCAGTTCAATAAGTAATGCAACACATTTTTTTTCTGAAACAGGGGTTGTTTTATTCAGCATTGAAATACACCAGGTTATTCCCCAATCTTTTAGCTACACAACACTATTTTTCAACGTAATCTCCATTCAATGCTACGGCCTTACGCCACCTTGAAATGAGGGCCTGTATGCCTGCACGGTACCATTCCACTGGTCGATGTCGGAGCCAACGTCGTACTGCATCAATAACTTCTTCATCATCCGCGTAGTGCCTCCCACGGATTGCGTCCTTCATTGGGCCAAACATATGGAAATCCGACGGTGCGAGATCGGGGCTGTAGGGTGCATGAGGAAGAACAGTCCACTGAAGTTTTGTGAGCTCCTCTCGGGTGCGAAGACTTGTGTGAGGTCTTGCGTTGTCATGAAGAAGGAGAAGTTCGTTCAGATTTTTGTGCCTACGAACACGCTGAAGTCGTTTCTTCAATTTCTGAAGAGTAGCACAATACACTTTAGAGTTGATCGTTTGACCATGGGGAAGGACATCGAACAGAATAACCCCTTCAGCGTCCCAGAAGACTGTAACCATGACTTTACCGGCTGAGGGTATGGCTTTAAACTTTTTCTTGGTAGGGGAGTGGGTGTGGCGCCACTCCATTGATTGCCGTTTTGTTTCAGGTTCGAAGTGATGAACCCATGCTTCATCGCCTGTAACAATCTTTGACAAGAAATTGTCACCCTCAGCCACATGACGAGCAAGCAATTCCGCACAGATGGTTCTCCTTTGCTCTTTATGGTGTTCGGTTAGACAACGAGGGACCCAGCGGGAACAAACCTTTGAATATCCCAACTGGTGAACAATTGTGACAGCACTACCAACAGAGTCAAGTTGAGCACTGAGTTGTTTGATGGTGATCCGTCGATCATCTCGAACGAGTGTGTTCGCACGCTCCGCCATTGCAGGAGTCACAGCTGTGCACGGCCGGCCCGCACGCGGGAGATCAGACAGTCTTGCTTGACCTTGCGGCGATGATGACACACGCTTTGCCCAACGACTCACCGTGCTTTTGTCCACTGCCAGGTCACCGTAGACATTCTGCAAGCGTCTATGAATATCTGAGATGCCCTGGTTTTTCGCCAAAAGAAACTCGATCACTGCCCGTTGTTTGCAACGCACATCTGTTACAGACGCCATTTTAACAGCTCCGTACAGCGCTGCCACCTGTCGGAAGTCAATGAAACTATACGAGACGAAACGGGAATGTTTGAAAATATTCCACAAGAAATTTCCGGTTTTTTCAACCAAAATTGGCCGAGAAAAAAAAGTGTTGCATTACTTATTGAACTGCCCTCGTATAACCCGTTGCCAGCAATGTGGAAGTCGTAGGATACTCTTAGCAGTGCCAGTTGTGTTGGCAGTTCGAGCGGCGCGGTTTATCGCCTGACGAATTTGTAGCAGTTCTGAAGTCAATGCCATGAAGTGTTTCCTTCAGTTTAGAAATCGAGTTGAACTTACGAGGGCTTAAGTCAGGGGAGTGCAGTAGGTGGTACAGCACTTAGCAGCCCAATCAATCAAACATGAGCCTGAGCATTGTGGTGCAAAACGATAGACAGGTCCTGCAGAAAGTGTCATCACTTCTGTCTGTATGCTATTCATTTTTGGAACACAACGTACGACCAGCTTTGAGACAGAAAGTATGGCACTTTCTGCAGGACCTGACCATCATTTTGCAGCACAATGCTCAAGCACATACAGTGCAAGATGTTACCGATTTCTTTGATTGATGGGGCTGCTAAGTGCTATACCACCTACTGCACTCCCCTGACTTAAGCCCTCGAAAGTTCAACTCGATTTCTAAACTGAAGGAAACACTTCGCGGCATTCACTTCAGAACTGCTACAAATTCGTCGGGCAATAGACCGCGCCGCTCGAACTGTCAACACAACTGGCACTGCTCAGAGTATCCTACGACTTTCACATCACTGGCACCATGAAAGCCGTGGTGCGGTGAAACAGAAGGCGGGATCGAGAGTGTATGTGTCCAGGCATATGCTCATACACTCTGGAATTTCTCAAAGATGTCGGTGAGCAATGGTATACTGGTGTTCATGTATAGTCTTGCATATTATTCTACGACAGGGGTGCCAAATTCCTGCCAGATATTCATAGTGTCCTCATACTCTACATCTGTTATGGCAGTTTCTGTTAGAATGTGGTTGTGTTGAGCAACGTGGTTTCGTGAAGTCTCGAAGCCAGATGTGGACAGACCCCCCCCCCCCTCTTCGTGATAAGCTGAAACTTTGCATCATTGGGATATGCGGGCTCTGGTAATATGGCATGTCCTCCTGATTTACTCTCAGTAAATTTCTGATGAATCATGTGCGTGAAACATAGTGAATCCTGGATGTGGAGCGATATTTTTGACGTGATTCGCTTGCAGAAAGAAATGTACTTTTCAAAAGCAGAGGGATTGACACTTACATTATCATCTTTCAAGCAGAAATCATACAAGTGCTTAAAAAATGAGTGAGCATCATACCTGCTCAATTGCGAAAGAAGACTGGTACATCTACATGGATACTCTGAAAATCACATTTAAGTGCCTGACAGAGGGTTCATCGAACCACCTTCACAATTCTCTATTATTCGAATCTCGTATAGCGCACGGAAAGAACGAACGCCTATATCTTTCCGTACAAGCTCTGATTTCCCTTATCGTGGCAATCGTTTCTCCCTATGTAGGTCGGTGTCAAAAAATATTTTCGCATTCGAAGGAGAAAGTTGGTGATTGGAATTTCGTGTGAAGATTCCACCGCAACGAAAAACGCCCTTCTTTTAATGATGTCCACTCCAAAACCTGCATCATTTCAGTGACTCTCTCTCCCCTATTCCGCGATAATACAGAACGTGCTGCCCTTCTTTGAACTTTTTCGATGTAATCCGTCAATCTTATCTGGTAAGGGTCCCACACCGCTCAGCGGCATTCTAAAAGAGAACGGACAAATGTAGTGAGGCAGTCTTCTTAATAGATCTGATACATTTTCTAAGTGTCCTGCCAATAAAACGCAGTCTTTGGTTAGCCATCCCCATAACATTTTCCATGCGTTCCTTCCAATTTAAGTTGTTAGTAATGTGTTATGACGGGTGGTGCTTCAAGTTGTGTGTGTTGCGAGCTGCGTTGCATAACTTTCCCATTACATGACATCGGTCTCTACACGAAGGTTCTGCTTTTCTATCGAACGGCAGTCCACAATTATGACAATCAATTGCCTGCTCATACAAAGCATCATTCTCCTGCGAGTCAGTCATGGGAATGTTGCTTCCATAAATCAAATCAACTTCACATATGAGTTTTTCGAGAGCAGAGAGCTCATAGAGCAAATATCTAGTAGTATTATCCCCAATAAATGATTAGAATTTGTTGTAACTGGAGTCATACAAGTGTAGAACTTGGTAGAATGCCACATGTACCGTAGTACGTGTCTTTCTGTGAAGGTAGTATTGGAGGCAGTGGGGTCGCCTTCACAACGTGTCACAGGATCTAGGAGGCTCTCGAATTCGGCGTATAGGACGAAGGGACACCGTCTCGGTGACAAACATTCTAAAACTTTAATAACTTTTTATCCTAGGTAGGAATTTCCAAATGTACTGGTTTCTGGCTCGAACAGTCAGTGACGTTTCTTTCGAGATACTCTTTCTTCGTAAAAGAGTTGAGGCTTCAATGGCAGACACGGCGTTGATGATGTTGCCATTAGTCAGCAAGTCTCAGATTGGGATGAATTCTCACACGAAATAGATTCGTATTTTGGGCCGAAAATCACATTCCATTGTTTATTTCAATAGTACACGAGTATGACTATTTCTAGTCACGTGGTTTTCGGCAGGACATCACTACTAGTGGCCATGCGTAGACAACAGTTTCTTATACTGCTTCCTCTGGTGCACCTAAATACAGTATTATATTCGAGTGAAGAAAGAGAAGAATCATTTTCCAACACTTGGAGACTTGCTGCGCGCCGTGATCAGTATTGCTGGGTACTACCAATGCCTCATACAATGCTGTTGGTTCTGTTCAAAGAATACCATATATATTTTAATCACGAGCCTTTTGCAAGTGCACACTAGCGCAGAAGCCATTGATGCCTTATGTAAGTATCAGATGCTACTCAGGATGTGGTAGTCAACACATTGTGCACCGCTTCCGCAATAAAAGTAACAGAACGTAGTGAACGTGGTGTTCTACTGCACCAGCAAGACAACACCTTAGAGCTGCTGTTGGACAGAAAAGCAGAAACTCCATCTAGATATCATTGTCATCTATCAGGGAACTTCTGCGGCATAGCTCACAACACTTGCAACTTGAGGTACCAACTGCCATGACACATACCAGTCTTCGTTCACAATTTGAGTGGGTGTGATGTTCACTTTCTTGTTGAGCACTTGGTTGATTCTTGCTTGAAAACTTATAACGTTAGTGTCATTCCTGACGCTGTTGAAAAGTACATTTCATTTTTCAAGCTAATCGCGCCAAAAATGTCGCTCCGTATCCAGGATTCACTATGTTTCATGCACACGACTCTTCAGAAATTAGCTGAGATAATGTATCAGAGGACGTGCATATTACCAGAGGCCGCACATCCCAGTGATGCAAAGTTTTAGCTTATCACTGTTAAAGGAGTCTCCGCACATATGGATTCGCTGGAGAGACATCATGACACAACATTGCCCCACATTAGCACATTTTCCTGTAAACTAGCAGGAACTGTCAAAACAGATGTGGCGTATGAGCATACAATGAATGCTGGCAGGACTTTGGCATTTCTTATTTAGAAGAATATGCAAGATTACACATGAACACCAATATACGATTGCTTACAGACATCACTGAGAAATGCCGGAGTGCATTCTATTTCACCACACCAGGGCTGTTGTGGGACACAATGTTAAGAACATACGTCAGCACTTAACTGTTGACGAATGTTGAAATACTGCTCTTCTCATTCATGGGGCATTTTTTCACAGATATGCCAATGTGAATAATGTGTGAATGAGCGAGGAAGAGTGCATACCATCTGACTATTTGAGTTACATCCTTCACTTGAATGTAAACAACCTCTACACTTATGCCAAGCAACAAGCTGCACTGTTTCGAGGGCTCCAATGGCTGTCTGAAGAGGAAGTCGCCGGACTGAAGGACAAGATCCATGACGTGGCTGCGGATGCTGGTGTGGGATATGTTCTGGAAGTATAACTTGAAAATGCCACCCATACGCATGACGTGTTCAACGACTTGCCACTGTGTCCAGAGCGCCTAGTCTCGCTAAATGGTTCTGTCCTGAAGCTGTTGACAATGCTGAGGAATAAGCCTTGATGTATTCTACACTACAGATGCCTCCAACAATGTCTCAGTTTGGGGATGGAACTTACTAGAACAACCCCTGGCATCTCGTTCAGGCAACGTAGCTGATAGAAGTAGTACACTAATGTAAACACCAAACAGAGGACTCTCCTGGCGTGTGACTTTGAAAAAGATTTTTATAAATTAATGTGGAATTCAGTTTTCGGAAAAACGAGGAAAATGTTAAATGATACCACGAAATTCAGATAGTTTATTGATGAGGTCTCGTTATGACGCAAGAGATTACATCGCCAGGCCAAATTTCAATCTTCAATGAAGGTCTAGTCGCTCTGGATATGGCCAAGGTTTCAGTGCAGTGCACGAAGACTCTCTATATCGGTCTGAGTGTTCTGGACCTCTCCAAACTTAAGCCTCCACATGTATAGATTCCATTATGAGCTTGTGAAGCCAAAATTCGCCGATCTCAAATTACTTTATATGGATACCGACAGTTTCATCTATTCGGTAAAAGGCAGTGATCCACATGAAGTAATTCGGCACAATCATGAAGAATCCCACATATCTGGATATGCTGCTGACAATCCTTTAGGAATTACACCACAAAACAAGAAGTTTATTGGCCTGATGAAAGACGAGCCAATTGATTTGCAGGTGGTGGATTTTGTGGGGCACAGGTCGAAAATATACGCATACCACATAGGTGAATGTGCTATCCTGAGGTGGGCTACAGGTGTACACCATGTGACCTCAAAGGCTCTTACGATCAAGGATTACAAGATGTGCCTGCTCGAGGGTGTTGGCACTGCTCCACATATGGTGTGGCAGATAGTCTTTTGATTAAAGGCCTAAAGGTATATACCGCACTGCAGCTGCAAGTAGCGCTGTGCCAACATGATGACAAATGGTCCACCTATGGCGATGCTATCCAGATCTTCCCATACCCACACTATTTGTTGAATGGCGGGTTATGTGATTGTACATTTATTCATCTGTAAATAGTGTATCTGTGTGTGTAATAGTTGGATGAATCGCATGTCATAAATATATGTGTAGGTGTGTATGCATACCTGATTGCACACTATGTGCACATAGATTTTGCATGCATACTGTGTGTGTGTGTGTGTGTATGGTTTCCCTCATCTGTTGGTGCTTCTTTTTAATAAAGTTCAAAAACACCCGATGTGACGCAGACGCCACTGCGACAAGTAATTGAAAATAAGGCACGTGTGGCCATAAATTTCGGGAAATAACCCAAAAGTGGATGACAGATGTTGAACATGTGATATCGCCAGATGGCATACCTCATCACAAGTACGCAGTTGGGCTTGTCGAACACAGATTCGCAGCTATTGGACACTGATAACTGTTGCTGCACAACGGTGCAAATTTCGAACACCTTTTTTCTTTTTTTGTAAACGTGATCCGTTGTAATTTGGAGGAATTACAGAATTAATTTCCTCGCTGTAACCAAGGGGACTCTGTTCTTATTTTCTTTTTCTTTCCTTTAGTCCTTTCTTCTTTGTTTACAGACATTGTTTGGTAAAGAAAATGTGGGTCATTTACTGGTAAAGCTGAAACTTATACTCGTTTACTTGTGATGCAATATGGTAGGTTTTCGTTGTAATATACTTTGAATAAACCAGCGGCGACCACGAGACCAGTAAATGAAATAATGAATCTTACCTCGATGTAAACACATAACTGTCTAACACAGTGCAAAAATATTGTCTGTCAGAAGCAAGACTCGAACAACAGGCCTCATGTGCTAACGACATACACATATGCCTGGAGCCACAGTGAATGATTGCTTCAGTTGGGTTTGGATGATTAGGAGTAGCAACGTATGTAATCTGACGACGTCGCATGTTCAACAGTTGTTATCTACTTCTGGGGCATTTCCCGATATTTGCGGTCCCATGTGTCTTTTATTAAATTAATGTCTCACAATCATTTACGTACCTACAGAGTGTTTTAAACGTTAATTAGAATCACCCTGTATGGAAAATGATCAGAAAGAAAAATGCAAATATTGATATAGAACGATCAGAAAGGAAATGATTAAAATGTAAATATTGTATAAAAGTGTAACAACTGACACAAGAGAACTGGTAAACGTAGTATTTAAGTTGTTCTTCTCTCTACTAGTTTTAGTGTAAATCATAAGTCATAAACCACCATAAAAATGTAAAAAATAGCTTTGCAAATATCCCAATGTATATAAGTTATAAAAAATTCTACACTGCATTTATAAATAAAACCATGAACAAATTGTTAATAAACAACAAAAATTTATTGTAAAAATTTGTACTACAGGAAAGTAATTGTTATTAATAAGCTGTTAATTTATCTGTTATTATTTCCAAAGAATTTCACTACAGAATTGTTATTAATAATAATTTGGTTATAACAAACCTGAACGTCTCCCCAAGATAGATAGACCTTGACTGAAGAGACCTATGCAACTGAACTAGTTACAAACGGGAGGGGGAGCTTGTACTTATAGGTCCAAGGGGGAAAGGAGAAGTTTCCCGCCATTTTAATCGGTCCACGGGTTTCCCACAAATTTTATATCACAAATGACCTTTAGCGAGTTATATCATGAGCTTGAGTAAACCTTACAAAATTGCCTAAGGTGCGTGGATAGTGGAGAGGTTCCCCGCAGTGACCATGATCACGGTATAAATGTATATGTGCATAGCCACTTTATCACGGGACAATTATATATTTTCGTTTTTGTAATTATATTTTATGATTTTGGTTGGGGTGGCTTTAAATATTGTGGGCTAGCATGAGACTTTTAATTAACTTATACCGCGATAACACTCGTACGGACATCGGCTATTCCGAAGTACGTACGATATAATACACTCCTGGAAATGGAAAAAAGAACACATTGACACCGGTGTGTCAGACCCACCATACTTGCTCCGGACACTGCGAGAGGGCTGTACAAGCAATGATCACACGCACGGCACAGCGGACACACCAGGAACCGCGGTGTTGGCCGTCGAATGGCGCTAGCTGCGCAGCATTTGTGCACCGCCGCCGTCAGTGTCAGCCAGTTTGCCGTGGCATACGGAGCTCCATCGCAGTCTTTAACACTGGTAGCATGCCGCGACAGCGTGGACGTGAACCGTATGTGCAGTTGACGGACTTTGAGCGAGGGCGTATAGTGGGCATGCGGGAGGCCGGGTGGACGTACCGCCGAATTGCTCAACACGTGGGGCGTGAGGTCTCCACAGTACATCGATGTTGTCGCCAGTGGTCGGCGGAAGGTGCACGTGCCCGTCGACCTGGGACCGGACCGCAGCGACGCACGGATGCACGCCAGGACCGTAGGATCCTACGCAGTGCCGTAGGGGACCGCACCGCCACTTCCCAGCAAATTAGGGACACTGTTGCTCCTGGGGTATCGGCGAGGACCATTCGCAACCGTCTCCATGAAGCTGGGCTACGGTCCCGCACACCGTTAGGCCGTCTTCCGCTCACGCACCAACATCGTGCAGCCCGCCTCCAGTGGTGTCGCGACAGGCGTGAATGGAGGGACGAATGGAGACGTGTCGTCTTCAGCGATGAGAGTCGCTTCTGCCTTGGTGCCAATGATGGTCGTATGCGTGTTTGGCGCCGTGCAGGTGAGCGCCACAATCAGGACTGCATACGACCGAGGCACACAGGGCCAACACCCGGCATCATGGTGTGGGGAGCGATCTCCTACACTGGCCGTACACCACTGGTGATCGTCGAGGGGACACTGAATAGTGCACGGTACATCCAAACCGTCATCGAACCCATCGTTCTACCATTCCTAGACCGGCAAGGGAACTTGCTGTTCCAACAGGACAATGCACGTCCGCATGTATCCCGTGCCACCCAACGTGCTCTAGAAGGTGTAAGTCAACTACCCTGGCCAGCAAGATCTCCGGATCTGTCCCCCATTGAGCATGTTTGGGACTGGATGAAGCGTCGTCTCACGCGGTCTGCACGTCCAGCACGAACGCTGGTCCAACTGAGGCGCCAGGTGGAAATGGCATGGCAAGCCGTTCCACAGGACTACATCCAGCATCTCTACGATCGTCTCCATGGGAGAATAGCAGCCTGCATTGCTGCGAAAGGTGGATATACACTGTACTAGTGCCGACATTGTGCATGCTCTGTTGCCTGTGTCTATGTGCCTGTGGTTCTGTCAGTGTGATCATGTGATGTATCTGACCCCAGGAATGTGTCAATAAAGTTTCCCCTTCCTGGGACAATGAATTCACGGTGTTCTTATTTCAATTTCCAGGAGTGTATTTTTTAAACACAACGCGCGACTCACCGCCTTCTAATAAATAGCTTCCGTGAGCGTTGCTACTTAGATGCCTTGATGACTGCACAACACAAAGATTTACGCCTCGCCTGGGCCCGTCAGCACCGACATTGGACTGTTGATGACTGGAAACATGTTGTTTGCTCCGACGAGTCTCATTTCAAATTGTATCCAGCGGATGGACGTGAATGGGTATGGACACAACCTCATGAATTCATGGACCCTGCATGTTAGCAGGAGACTGTTCAAGCTGGTGGGGGCTCGGTAATGGTGTGGGACGCGTGCAGTTGGAGTGGCATGGGACCGCTAATATGCCTAGATACGACTCTGACTGGTGACACGTACGTAAGCATCCTGTCTGATCACGTGCCCCCATCCATGTCCATTGTGCATTCCGACGGACTTCAGAGATTCCAGCAGGACAATGCGACACCCAACACGTCGAGAATTGCTATAGAGTGGCTCCAGGATCGCTCTTCTGAGTTTAAACGCTTCCGCTGGCCACCAAACTCCTCAGACAAGAACATTATTCAGCATATCTGGGATGCCTTGCAACGTGCTGTTCAGTAGAGATCTCCACCCTCTCGTACTACGGATTTATGGACAGCGCTGCAGGATTCATGGTGTCATTTCCCTCCAGCACTACTTCAAACGTTAGTCAAGTCCATGCCTGATCGTGTTGCGGCACTTCTTCGTGCTCGTGGGGGCCCTATTAGGCAGGTGTACCAGTTTCTTTAGCGCTTCAATGTGTAAGAAAGGTAGAAGAACGGACCCACAAAGCTATAGACCAATATCCTTAACATCGGTTTGCCGCAGAATTCTTTAACATAATCTCAGTTCGAATACAATATACACTCCTGGAAATTGAAATAAGAACACCGTGAATTCATTGTCCCAGGAAGGGGAAACTTTATTGACACATTCCTGGGGTCAGATACATCACATGATCACACTGACAGAACCACAGGCACATAGACACAGGCAACAGAGCATGCACAATGTCGGCACTAGTACAGTGTATATCCACCTTTCGCAGCAATGCAGGCTGCTATTCTCCCATGGAGACGATCGTAGAGATGCTGGATGTAGTCCTGTGGAACGGCTTGCCATGCCATTTCCACCTGGCGCCTCAGTTGGACCAGCGTTCGTGCTGGACGTGCAGACCGCGTGAGACGACGCTTCATCCAATTCCAAACATGCTCAATGGGGGACAGATCCGGAGATCTTGCTGGCCAGGGTAGTTGACTTACACCTTCTAGAGCACGTTGTGTGGCACGGGATACATGCGGACGTGCATTGTCCTGTTGGAACAGCAAGTTCCCTTGCCGGTCTAGGAATGGTAGAACGATGGGTTCGATGACGGTTTGGATGTACCGTGCACTATTCAGTGTCCCCTCGACGATCACCAGTGGTGTACGGCCAGTGTAGGAGATCGCTCCCCACACCATGATGCCGGGTGTTGGCCCTGTGTGCCTCGGTCGTATGCAGTCCTGATTGTGGCGCTCACCTGCACGGCGCCAAACACGTATACGACCATCATTGGCACCAAGGCAGAAGCGACTCTCATCGCTGAAGACGACACGTCTCCATTCGTCCCTCCATTCACGCCTGTCGCGACACCACTGGAGGCGGGCTGCACGATGTTGGGGCGTGAGCGGAAGACGGTCTAACGGTGTGCGGGACCGTAGCCCAGCTTCATGGAGACGGTTGCGAATGGTCCTCGCCGATACCCCAGGAGCAACAGTGTCCCTAATTTGCTGGGAAGTGGCGGTGCGGTCCCCTACGGCACTGCGTAGGATCCTACGGTCTTGGCGTGCATCCGTGCGTCGCTGCGGTCCGGTCCCAGGTCGACGGGCACGTGCACCTTCCGCCGACCACTGGCGACAACATCGATGTACTGTGGAGACCTCACGCCCCACGTGTTGAGCAATTCGGCGGTACGTCCACCCGGCCTCCCGCATGCCCACTATACGCCCTCGCTCAAAGTCCGTCAACTGCACATACGGTTCACGTCCACGCTGTCGCGGCATGCTACCAGTGTTAAAGACTGCGATGGAGCTCCGTATGCCACGGCAAACTGGCTGACACTGACGGCGGCGGTGCACAAATGCTGCGCAGCTAGCGCCATTCGACGGCCAACACCGCGGTTCCTGGTGTGTCCGCTGTGCCGTGCGTGTGATCATTGCTTGTACAGCCCTCTCGCAGTGTCCGGAGCAAGTATGGTGGGTCTGACACACCGGTGTCAATGTGTTCTTTTTTCCATTTCCAGGAGTGTATTTCCTCGAGACGGAAAAGCTTCTGTAATTGAATTAGCACGGTTTTAGGAAGCATCGCGCATGCGAAACTCAGAAAGCCTTTGTTTCGTGTGACATTCTGCGAATCATGGATGAATGCCAATAGGCACGTTCCATATTCCTAGCTTACCGAAAAGCGTTTGACACGTTGCCCCAGTGCAGGCTGTTAACGAAGGTACGAGCATACGGATTAGATTACCAAATAGTCCGATGGCTTCGTAAGTTATAGACCCCAGTACGTTCTGCTCGACGCCGAGTGTTCATCAGAGACAAGGGTATCGTTAGGAGTGCACTAGGGAAGAATGATAGGAGGAGCTCTCTTCTTCTTTGTATGCACTTGTAATATCTCTTTATATTCGATGAATTATTCTGATAAAATTCTACCCTTGAATGACGTTTACAAATTTTCTATCTTCATATTCGCAGAATCCATGCGCAAAATGGTTTCATACAATAGCTATGCCATGAGCGCATAATTATTCTTTGTAGTACTCTCTCTGAGGTTGTTAGGGAAAAAAAAGGAAAGCTTCCGAAATTGTCTTCGTGCCGATTAGCCTGAGCTTTGTTTTGAAGAACTGTAATCTGATTGTTGAGATTTATCACAGAAGATAACTGATACGAACTGTACGATTAAAAAGGAAATATATTGCTCCTTCATACAAAAGGTGTGTATTTGACATTTGAGAATTAATGATATTTATCGATATATTGCGTAGTTGTTAATCAGAAGGGAACTTCCGAAAGACTGGATACGAACCTGCATTTAATAATCCAAGAGCTCCATTACGTTTTCGGAAGGTTAAACTTCATCAAAGCCAAATATCCGCTTGATCTGAGGTTTCCCGACTGATTGTACAACGCTCCCAAAATTACGAGGCATTTTATTTGTACAGATTAGCAGACTGCCGCAAAGCACGAGCCTGCAGAGAAGAAAAATCACCGCCCAATTTCATTCTAACAAGTAAAATTCCAGAATCATTTTGAGTGACTGAGCTATGACTGTGTTTCCTATCATGAATGATTGACTGCTCGAACGAATTGAGAGCTACATAATCACGTAGATAGGAGAAAAAATTACACACTGATGATTTGGTGGATAAGCTGAGCAGTAATCTGTGGCAGTTTGCTGATGATGCCGTGCGATGTTATAAAATGCATTTACCGAATTACATAAAAACATAATAATCGAATACAGTTCCTAACTTCATCTTGCAAGGTGTGTTTAGGCTCCACAGTTGTTTCTTATCTACATCGGACAACTCAGCTCTGCTACGTCTCCTTAACTACATAATACGAAATGTTAACTGCGTATATCCGAAATAAACCACTGCGCAGCCAACTGCCTTACTATTTGCTTTAAGCTGCTGTGTCAAATGACAATTTCACTTTCTTTCCAACAATGCAATTTGCTTTCCACGCAATAGCTCAAAGCGTGACAGTGTAGTAATATTAAGATATGCATTTAAACTGTGAGGATAAACTTAGTGGAATGTTTGCAAATGAAAGAAAAGGTTGCTTTAAACTGCAATTACATTACGATTCTTCAATAACATGTCATGAACAATGAAAACTGTACAGACAAACAGTATTCCAGTTACGAAATTTACTTTTTTCATTATTGTCAACAAACTTTTAACTGAAAAGGGAAGGGAGAAGAGTAATTAGAATTCTGAACACATGACCAATAATTTGCACTGGATACCAAAACGTAATTTCCGATTCGGCCCATTACTCGGCTCCTCAAAGTCTGCAATTTTCGTCACACCGTGTATGCAGTCCAGGTCTTCGTCTACATCTGGTTCGTCAGTTTCATTTGGTTGGAGGGAATTAGTGCAGAAGCTCCCCTTTCAGTTGGCAGAGCACTTAATCCCAGCATTCCAACACCCACAACCACCTGCACACTTCTTAATGCATTTGCAGAAAATTGTGGTAAAAATTTTAGGCCAGCTTCTGCAATAGCTTCAGCTTGAGTATCAAGCTCGGAGAAAGGTTTGACTTCTTCTAGAAGACATTTATTGTCGACCAACAGCATGACCATCTTCTTCTTGCTCTGCTTGAAGAGCTTTGAATTTGTGTTACATTCACATATGGCCACTGATATGATAGCCTTCTGATGTTGTCTGCCAGTGTGAAGCTGTTGGGACCAAATGCTTCTGATGGGGTCGTTCCTCTTCCAGGTTTTGAGAAATATGTGTTTGCTGATGGTGTGGCTAGGGCATTTAGAGGAGATCTGTATCCTCACCAATAGTCACAACCCTCTCGTGTGCTATGATACCTCAAGGGCCGTGGTGATTTGAGCGTTCATCAGTTTGCCTTACTTGGAAGCCTTCACCTTCAAGCCTCTTAGTAAGCAAATCGATGAGACGCGCTTTATTTCTGTCGTTGGAAAGGAATTGCTCCTGCACTACCATTAACTCGGCAAAGATGACCTCAGGAGCAGTGTCTTTTGCTTCAGCGGAGGCGCTCAGCATATTTGACAGGTCTCCTGGGTAGTTATCAAATACGACACTTGTCGCATTTCGGATGTAGTGTCTTTTTAGTTAGTCAACGTATCTGGTTAGGATTCTTTGGAATATTTCACATTCTTCCACACAACCCGGTGAAGAAGAGGGAAATCCACTATCGATGACAAAAGCTGCTTCTTCCAGGGGTACTTCATGCAGTGGTGTGAACAAGTCATATAACACTGACTTGCGAGTTTTCCTCATTCCAACAGCATCGAACAGACAGAGGGGATAGAACGCGAGATGGTAATGGAAGAATTCTTTCAGCAGCAACAACGAAATTTCCTAATCTTCCCCACAGCATACGCAATCAATGTGACTTGATCCAAATTTAAGGTGGTGCTGTGCGGAAACTGGTGGTAGAAAAAAATTCACTTTTGGTCTCATCGAAAGCAGAATTTATTCCTTTAAAACTTTTGTATGGGGCACTTTGTTGAGAGTCGGGGAGTTGGCTTAGTTTAGACGATATTAGAAAAAGAACATAAGTTAAAATGAATATTTTTCATGAATTTGTAAAATTTATTAAGGTTTAATGAGCACTAGTGTGGGAATGGGTGGTCCAAAAAATAAGAGCCTGGTCTCATTCAATGCAAAATTTAATTCTCTACAACTTTCAATAGGATCATGATTTTTATATTGTGAGTCTTTTAGGAAATATAACAGTAAATTTGGGAGTACATTTTTAGCGCTCCCTCCTCCCACCACTTAAGCACATCTCCGCCGGAGGGGGGTGGGGAGGAGGGAGGAAACCTGGGACACTCATACTGGGCCAAAAATGAAGCCATTAAAAGAATAAAACCTTTCGTAGGAGTTATTTCCTATTTGGATTTTGATGTCTGCTGGTCTGACAACAATTACAGGGCTAGCACTTGCAGCAGTACCTTTTTCCGAAAGTGCTGTCACTCTATGAAATTACGTCAAAATCATCCGCTATCCTCTGTCACATCAGGGAGCATTTCAGATACAATTCATACTCTTTTCAGCACGTCCATCATCAAAGCTCCTCAATCGCCGACCACACAACGCTCTCTCTTGCAGCAGACACGCTCTCTATCGTCCTCTGCTGCTAATACAACCACGGATAGCCAAAGAGCAACATATTACTCACGTGTTCAGGCGTCCAAAGAAGCCCATGATAACAAAAGCTCCAAACAAAACTGCTGTCTCTCGTGATGGACAAACCTTTTAGAGTGAAGAAGCAGAGCACTTTGCTGGGTGACATCACTTCCCTTGCAGTGTAACAAAAACAATCGTAAATACACTCCTGGAAATTGAAATAAGAACACCGTGAATTCATTGTCCCAGGAAGGGGAAACTTTATTGACACATTCCTGGGGTCAGATACATCACATGATCACACTGACAGAACCACAGGCACATAGACACAGGCAACAGAGCATGCACAATGTCGGCACTAGTACAGTGTATATCCACCTTTCGCAGCAATGCAGGCTGCTATTCTCCCATAGAGACGATCGTAGAGATGCTGGATGCAGTCCTGTGGAACGGCTTGCCATGCCATTTCCACCTGGCGCCTCAGTTGGACCAGCGTTCGTGCTGGACGTGCAGACCGCGTGAGACGACGCTTCATCCAGTCCCAAACATGCTCAATGGGGGACAGATCCGGAGATCTTGCTGGCCAGGGTAGTTGACTTACACCTTCTAGAGCACGTTGGGTGGCACGGGATACATGCGGACGTGCATTGTCCTGTTGGAGCAGCAAGTTCCCTTGCCGATCTAGGAATGGTAGAACGATGGGTTCGATGACGGTTTGGATGTACCGTGCACTATTCAGTGTCCCCTCGACGATCACCAGTGGTGTACGGCCAGTGTAGGAGATCGCTCCCCACACCATGATGCCGGGTGTTGGCCCTGTGTGCCTCGGTCGTATGCAGTCCTGATTGTGGCGCTCACCTGCACGGCGCCAAACACGCATACGACCATCATTGGCACCAAGGCAGAAGCGACTCTCATCGCTGAAGACGACACGTCTCCATTCGTCCCTCCATTCACGCCTGTCGCGACACCACTGGAGGCGGGCTGCACGATGTTGGGGCGTGAGCGGAAGACGGCCTAACGGTGTGCGGGACCGTAGCCCAGCTTCATGGAGACGGTTGCGAATGGTCCTCGCCGATACCCCAGGAGCAACAGTGTCCCTAATTTGCTGGGAAGTGGCGGTGCGGTCCCCTACGGCACTGCGTAGGATCCTACGGTCTTGGCGTGCATCCGTGCGTCGCTGCGGTCCGGTCCCAGGTCGACGGGCACGTGCACCTTCCGCCGACCACTGGCGACAACATCGATGTACTGTGGAGACCTCACGCCCCACGTGTTGAGCAATTCGGCGGTACGTCCACCCGGCCTCCCGCATGCCCACTATACGCCCTCGCTCAAAGTCCGTCAACTGCACATACGGTTCACGTCCACGCTGTCGCGGCATGCTACCAGTGTTAAATACTGCGATGGAGCTCCGTATGCCACGGCAAACTGGCTGACACTGACGGCGGCGGTGCACAAATGCTGCGCAGCTAGCGCCATTCGACGGCCAACACCGCGGTTCCTGGTGTGTCCGCTGTGCCGTGCGTGTGATCATTGCTTGTACAGCCCTCTCGCAGTGTCCGGAGCAAGTATGGTGGGTCTGACACACCGGTGTCAATGTGTTCTTTTTTCCATTTCCAGGAGTGTATTTAATTCCCCTTTGTTTCTTCAAGCAAAACAGCAAAGCAAAGCTCAGCGTCTTGGTACCTACGGCCCAGATGGGACCGACCGACTGCCACGTCATCCTCTACCAATGGCGCATTCGGATACTGTGCAGAAGGCACTGGGTCAGCACACTGCTCTCCTGGACCTCGCCGTCTTTCTTGACCTTGGAGACGCCACCATTGGCGTCATGAGGCTGACTGAACCCTATTCCAGTCCTCATACCGAGGATAAACCCCGGACAACATCGAAATCTGACCTGGGTCCTTCACATAGCAGACAGACATTCTGAACAATGAGCTATGTACTTTGATTATTCAGTAGTCTCGGAACTTAGAAATCGAATCGACTGCGACGCAGGGATGGGAAAAACAGACCGGTTAAAATAGATACCTGTATTTTCGTTCTGAATAACCGGTATTTATTTATAATAGTTTATTTATAATAGGTGTCTTTTTTCTGCTTATAACCAGTTAAAAAATTGAAATATCAATTAGCCACAACAGCAGTGCTAATTTTTTCCGTTTTTAAATAACCCTTTTTTAAAGGATGAGTAATTTTTATTCGTAAAATTTGCTCTGCTTTGAAGTATTGCGTTTTAATAGGAAATAGGAAAAGCTGTCAATGCTGTTTTAAGAACAATGTTGACAGAAACGAACAACAAACACGTGGCTTTAGTTCTGATATAGCCTATTGCTAAAACACTACTCTACCTGTTATCATTGAACCGTTGATTTAATTTCAAAGAATATTCTTAAGAATTTATTTTATTTACTAGCGATTCATCAAGAACTTTAACACTTTTTATCACACTATGTGAGTGTGGAAGTAGTTTCCAGTTGCTTTTAACAAATGGGAATTTTATTCATAAAAGCCTTTTTTTTAAGAAACAGATTTAAAATTATAAGCAGAAAGCACCCTCTAAATACCAAATTACAATTTATTCAGAGGCAGAAAGAAACAAATTTTTGAGTGTATGAGCTTTCGGGCTGAGAACCTTGCCGCTCCCTTTTGACACGGCCGTAGTCACGACCGCTTACAACCTCTGAAAGACTACACTGGTGCAAATCTGCAACACACCAGATTACCTTAAAATAAAAGTTTTAACAATTCACACAAGCACACAAACTATGCACCCCGTAGGAGGGATGGAAATGGTACAAAACACTAAAATTAAAAGATTAACTTGCCACCGAAGGTGTAACTTGATTTTAACTTCCAAGAAAAGTCTTACGGTGGAAGGATGGCACTTTATATACTAAAATGTCCATTTAAATAAAAGCCCATGAAATGCAATCTTATATAAAATTCTACAGGGTTCGCCAAACAAGTTAAGATACTCTACGGTACACAGATATCGCCTCTCAAGATGATAGGGATTAATATCAAAGTCTCCAAAGATCAAAATATGTTTCAGGAATTAGGCCGTTACACTCCAAGCAATAAATTCATTAACACACCAAATCCGACAAACATGACAGAGGCAGCTCCGAACGACAGACAGACACTAACTGCGTAATAAATGCGGACGAGAGACAGACGAGCAAGCTGGGGACGAGAGACTGACCAAGAAAACAAGTAGAATTTAACAAGAATAAAGCACACAACATATCGCCAATCACTTAAATTCTAATAAACTGTGATTTCTCGAGAAGACCTGGCGCAGCACCCCCAAATCGCTCTCACGAACCGTCCGCTGCCGGCCGCTTCAACGGACGCAGGAAGGCGCGCCGATCTCCCGTCTTTCCCCGTCCGCACCACCGACCGACTGCCCGCTGCTCCGTCCGCGACTGCTGCTCCGTCGCGACTGCACTGCTGGTGCGTCTCCCACTCACTTCCAGACACACGACGGCGGAAATACTGGCTCGGACCCAACCATGCGGAGGAAACACGCCCCACTGGCAAAACGCTATCCCTGCACCAGGAAAGGACCGAGCCAAGCTCCACAAGAGGGTAGCTGAAGGGGCCCAGAGGCGCTCGGAGAACCAGTTACACCACGGCGTCGCAGCTCACACCGGCCAGGCTGATGTCGTGGGTTGACTCACTCTCGTGTCGACCGCGAAGCCACTACCCCTCGCTATACGGGACGGCCCACTGGACTCAGGTGGCGGCCTCACATGTGCCGACGCTCAAGACGGACAAGTCATCTTGTGTCTCAGTGCGCGACCGACCAACCGATCGATCCAACCGCCAATGACCATTGCCTGAGCTAAGTCGAGCAGACTGGAGGCCTAACGCGCAGACTCATATGTGCGCGATAGAGATGGGGGATCCGCTCTTGAACTAATTCATAGAGTTGAATCTTTCAAAGGAGTGAACAATCAGTGATTCAGAAAAAAAGAACGGTAGCTCCAAACGTTTCCCACGGCAGAGAGAGAGAGAGAGAGAGAGAGAGAGACGGAGCATATCAGCAGCGCCTCTGCTGGTCACAGCACAGTGCACGCCACACAACACAGCCAGCGCCGGCCTCTGGCCTGCTTTTACCTTGGCTGCCTGCATTGTGCAGTGCCCCATTGGATTTTGTGTTTCACATATGCCGTGGCGTCTCTGTGCGTCGTCTGCCGTGTGCAGTGCCTGGCGCAGCTTAACTTCGCATCGCACTCTGTTGGCGATCGTTTCAGTCGCACGTCCTGCCCTCTGGGCAGTTGATGCGAGCAACAGGACAGAGAGCCACCTAGCGGATAACATAGGAACTACTTGCAACAACCTGCTCACAAGGGAACGGACGATTTGTCTCGGAGCGGGTGAGTTCACCGCTCCCCCCACCCTCGGAACTCGCCCGCTCAACGCTCACCCCACCGTTCTTGACTCTAGCCAGAGCGTTGAGCAAAGCAACTCAGGTGTCACTCTGGTCTCTGCGGTCTTAGCTCACGCAGTAATACAGCTCGCGGCTCGACCTGCTCGACTCAGTGCTTCTGCATTGGAGTTCGTCTCTACTGGATATTGTTCTTCGTAGTAATACCGCTATGTATATTACATTATTATGTTATGTATACATCATTTGTTTTTATTTTATTTTTGTTTGTTTAAACTGATCAGATTAGGTTCCTGATGACTCCTCTTACTACAGGATTTTTATTATGGACACTCAAATTTACGCTTTAATTACGAGCGAACCGATAAACGTATCGCAAAATGTGATACACCAATATTTTCCTTGTTTTATTCTGCGTAAGGCTATATGCAGCACTTTCGTTTTACAGTCAAATTTATATATTTTTTTCTTATTCTGGTACGGATTTTGCGATTTTAGGCGTCTTCGGAAGGAAACGTTCACTTTAAAAATATATGGCTTGCGATGTATTTGTATGAGGTTAATGAAATTTTAATACATTATAGCCAAATATATTGTTAATGTAAATCTCAAGTTACAACATTTTCCGATCACCCAAAAAACCGCGATAGTGCAAAATAAATCAATAATCAAAAACTTTGTCCTATCGTGGAAATTTCAATAAACAATACAAAATTCTTACTCATTATCTGTGTTACTTCAAAATAAAATCAAATAAGATCAAAATACAGGTATAGTACTGGAATAAACCAAGTTTAAAGGGCAATGTGCCTTCCATTTATTTTCTATTGTAAATGATTGGTGAGTCATGAAAAAGAGCTAATTCATTTCAGGGAGTGAACAGTTCTGATCCGATCTCTCAAAAGAACAGTTTTGCCCATCTCTAGTGCGCGACTGACCAACCGGGTTGACTCTTAACGGCAGATATACTAGCACTCCGGACGACGACGCCCAAAGTGGCCGAGCGGTTCTAGGCGCTACAGTCTGGATCCGCGCAACCGCTACGGTCGCAGGCTCGAATCCTGCCTCGAGCATGGATGTGTGTGATGTCCTTAGGTTAGTTAGGTTTAATTAGTTCTAAGTACTAGGGGACAGATGACCTTAGAAGTTAAGTCCCATAGTGCTCAGAGCCATTTCACTCCAGACGACAGACACTAGCTGCCTCAGAACTGCGGACGAGAGACTGACCCAGGCTCAGACTCCGACTGACCAACTGGCGAGTTCATAGCGCCCCTTAAATGCACATGAACAGGCAACCTTTCCCCTTTCCCACCAGAGGGAGATACCAACGCTGCGATTGCCACAGTGGCACCACCGCCAGAAACGGAGGGCGACTGCTTCACACAACGCGTTGTGGCGCGCTCTTCAAAACAGCAATTTTTACCACGGCTCAACCATGTGCTGTGGCCTATTAGATGGTGAGCATATATAGTGAATAGCCTTAATATTCGGACGCCAAGAGATTTATACTTTACTGCAACATAACTGTATTCTGAATAAAAGAAAAATGTAATATATCTATGTATTATATGAAGGTAGATGTCTAGTAATTAACACTATGAATGATGTTTACACAACGTATATCACTTGTTAAATAATACGATTGAAATAAAGCACTCTTCGATTGTCACGTTACTTTAACATCCGGACAAATGGCAGTGCCGCACTTGTTTTCTCCTTTCACACCGGGGTAAATACTTCGAGTCAGAAGGCAAGTGTGTGTTTACAAGCGCGGTCGACTGACCAGGCGGTATGATACCACACAAAGCTAAAACTAGTTTTGAGATGCGACAGCTTGCGATTTTTCGCAACGCGAAAGGTATATAATATACACAAATTGCTGCTACGCTCAACATAAGTAAGGGTACAGTGGCAGATATCGTCAGACGATTCAAAAATGGGGACCGACTCCATACCGCAAAAGGGCCAGCCACGGAAGCTGGATGCACGTGACAAGAGGCAGCTAATACGGAAAATAAAGAAGGATCCTACACTCACTGCACCCAGATTAGCACGTGAGCTGCTAAACGAGACTGGCAAGAAGGTACATCCCAAAACGATTCGCAGAGCATTGAATGAAAGTGGCTACAATGGAACAGTGGACAGAAGAAACCGTATGTGAATGAACAGAATCGAAAGAAGATATTGTACATTGCTAGGGAGTTTATTACGAAGGGTGAAATATAGTGGAACGACGTCATTTTTGCCGACGAAAGTAAATTGAACGTTTTTGAGTCGGATGGACGAAGCATGGTGTGGCGAAAGAAGAACGAAGAAATTACAGTCACAAATATTAAACCTATTGTAAAGCACGGAGGTGACAGCGTTCTTGTCTGGGGCTGTATATAGGTATTTGGACCAGGCGAATTGGTGTTCATCGACAGTATTATGGACAAATATGTCTATTTGAACATATTAAAGAACAATTTACGGAAAAGTGCTGAAACCATGGGTGTACCAATTACGTTCGAGTTTTACTAGGAGAATGACCCGAAACATAAGGCTCGCATTGTGCATAAATATTTGTTGTACAATTGCCCCACAGTCTTACAACCACCACTTCAATCACCAGATCTCAACCCCATTGAGAACGTGTGGGGAGAACTGGAGCGACGTATTAGAAAAACACCAGTATCGTCCCAGGAAACTCTGGAGCATCGATTAAAAGAAGAATGAGAGTCTACATGCGAACTATTTAAAGAAGATCATTTGAAGTATGCTGCAGCGTTTGAAAGAAGTGATAAAATAGAATGGCTACTCGACAAGATATTGAAACATTTAATGTTCCACAAAATCTTGTCTTGAAATCATTAGTTCTGCGAAGTGTCCGAATATTAAAGTAACATGAATATAGGACCGAGCTGTATTTAAATAGTACTATAAAAGAACTTACTTACGTTATCTTAATAAAGTTTATGCTGTTAGTTACAAGACACATCACGGAATATAATACTTCGTTATATGTTTTGTTACGAATAAAGTTATGTTGCTACAAAGTTAACGTATCACAGTGTCCGAATATTAAAGTGATTCACTGTACGTGTAGTGTGCAGGACTTGCCCTGACCTTGTCTGTACGGTAGTTTCTCACTGTCGTCCTGTCGTCGCCGAACAAACGTAGTATCGCAGAATGGCACGAACAGTAGTCAGGAAATATTTTGGTTCAAAAAAATGGCTCTGAGCACTATTGGACTTAACATCTGAGGTCATCAGTCCCCTAGAACTTAGAACTACTTAAACCTAACTAACCTAAGGACATCACACACATCCACGACCGAGGCAGGATTCGAACCTGCGACCGTAGCGGTCGCTCGGTTCCAAACTGAAGCGCCTAGAACCGCTCGGCCACACCGTCCGGCTGGAAATATTTTACAAAGCGGCGTAGCAGTGTGGTGCAATGCTTCAGCTGCTTGAGAAAATTAAACGTGTTTCTGCCGTTTCTATGAAGTAATGAAAGAGAAAAGAAATTATGGTAACAGTAATGAATTAAAAACTGAACAATAATTTATTCGCAACTTAAAATAAAAATCGAAAGTAATTGCTCTACTGCCTGCGACTAATATGTTGCCTCTACCTCTTGTATCCACCGAAAACGGGCAAATTAATACGAAAAATAAAGCTCTTCAACTTCAGTTTTCACCCTTTAGCATTGGCTACTCGTAATGTCCAAGTAGTGGTATGATCCCCGATTACAAGAGGAGTTTTGAGCAGAATAAAAGAAAAAAAAATAGAATCAATAGGAGAATATTGGCGACTTTTGGATTATTCAACCGCTTATCACTTTTTGAGAAAAGCAGCGAACGGTGGACGGACTAATTTTTCTTTTATTTCCTTATTTAATTTAATATTTTGATTCTATGTGCCTTGAAACCGAGGGAGTCAAAATTTGTCACTGTTTGTTCGATTTATACCCTTGTTACAGGAAATAAAATCAATAAAAAACCGAAAATCGGTTATTTCAGAAAGCGTTTATTTTGAGCGGTTTGAACAGTCAGGTTAAAGCGGTTTGGGAAAATAATCGATATAACTGAGAACCGGTTGTTTCAATGATAACCGCTATCCCTACTGCAATAGGGTGGCTGCCAGAGACTGATGCTGTTGCCGCAGAAGTGAATCAGCTAATACTGTTTTTCAAGATCGTCATTTACTGCAGTTGCTGCGGCACGAATTGATGTTATTCCTAAACATTTCAGCTTCTGTTTCCTAAGGAACACTCTGTGAACTGGCGAGAAAATCTCTCGTTAGCACCTTCGGTACTGCATCTGATTCTCTGCCTCGTGATGACTGGGTGTTGTGTGCTGTCCTTAGGTTAGTTAGGTTTAAGTAGTTCTAAGTTCTAGGGGACTGATGACCATAGATGTTAAGTCCCATAGTGCTCAGAGCCATTTGAACCATTTGAACTGCATCTGATACCAAAGTCAAGGTCGATGAAGTTAAGCTGCGATGACGTTTCAAGTGCGGATCCAAGAGGTGGCTATGGGGTCGGGGATGGGGATGGGGTGTTATCTGCCGCTCCCCCCACTAACATTTCGGTAAAAGAGTTCGTATTATTTCATAGATCAATTTCTCAAGTTTCTTAGATAAATTTAAGAAAATAACACAGCATGAAAACAGTCTAAATTTGCAAGGGAGTTATGAAAAATACAAGCATAGTGCACATTTCAGTTGCTCGTTTGAAGGGTGAGGGAGGTCGTGCAGCATGGGCTTCCCGGTGGGTAGACCTGATCGCCTGCCGCAAGTCTTTTGATGTGACACCACTTCGGCGACTTGCGCGTCGATAAGGATAAAATGACGATGATGACGACACAAACACCCAGTCCCTGAATGGAGAAAAATCTACAACGCAGCCGGGAATCGAACACGCCCCCCCCCCCCCCCCCCCCGCAGCATGAGAAGCCGGAGCGCTGTCCACCTTTTTTTTTCCCCCTTGTTGATCGTTGTGTTTGGTCGTTGCTGACGTCACATGATATCCGTTCAATTCCGTTGTTGATCCTTTCACTCAGTTTTTTTATTACAGAGGCCAATCAGCTCTCTGACCGAACACGCTGAGCTACCGTGCCGGCATCCATTCAGCTACGGTGGCGGGAGTTTTACAGGGGCAGCTCTTATGGGTGCACTTGCGGCCTGGCTGGCTATAGAGAAAATTCGAGCCAGGTAAAGGTATCCATCCACTGGCTGGCAGCCGGCCGCGGTGGTCTAGCGGTACTGGCACTGCAGTCCGGAACCGCGGGACTGCTACGGTCGCAGGTTCGAATCCTGCCTCGGGCATGGGTGTGTGTGATGTCCTTAGGTTAGTTAGGTTTAAGTAGTTCTATGTTCTAGGGGACTTATGACCTAAGATGCTGAGTCCCATAGTGCTCAGAGCCATTTGAACCACTGGCTGGCCGTCCCCAATGTCAATAACAAATCCGGTGCGTTGTCTCGTGAATACACGCGTAGAGCCGGCAGAACACAGGGAGTTGAGTGAAGCAAGGAGGAAATGGAGGGGTCCTCCAGTAAGAAAAAAAAAATAACAGGAACACTGCTTTTTTCTGATCATTGGCAGAAAAACTTCCAAGAAACAGCATTATTCTCATTTACACAGCCTTAGTCTGCAGACCTGCGGTCACAATCGTAGTGATAATTGAAATACAGATAGTAGTGGGTGGACACTTAGGTTTCATACTGTGTAAACTGTTATTCTTGTAAGTTATGCTAAATCGATTTCTAAGCATCAATGAAAACAAACTATTATTTTTATTGTGTGAAAACATTTGTTACGTTGGGTGTCCAGTTATTAAAGCCCCAATTTCAAAACGCTGTAGAAAGAGAACCACTGCTCAGAATGACGTCAAATTTGAACAGAATATTATTAACGGAGGGGGAATGCCATTAAAAAAAGACAATCGATGGCGTTGTAAGCGTCTTAACGTAAATGCGGTCAGGTGTCGGCTATAAATGACAGATGAATAACAATACGACGGCTGTGGTTTTAAGTTGCACGTTACAGCATCCGTACTGTTCAACGTGTATGATTGCACGAGTTGGGCAATAAACAGTTGTGGCACTGTTAGTTCGGTAAGCCCATCCGTCACGGCGAGGTCGTACCACATCGGATGGAAAAAATCGGTTTCTGAGGCCAAAATTAGCAAGAAAAGTAAACTGACATCGGTTTCTGATTCTCGTGGGACTGGCGCTAGACACGTTCAATATGTTGTCAACCGTTTTATGCTAGAAGTTGAAATCGAGAAACATCGTGTCCCACAATAGATCGGAGTGTCTCGTGGGTCACGTTCAGAATGCGTTGTACAATGCATTGCATTCAATTCAAGTATGTACGTTCGTAATTGGAGCAACGATCACAATATCTTTCAGATAAGATCACACCTAGGTGTCACACGGATTAAGATCAGGTGATTTGGACGACGAGGCTGTACGGAAATTACGTCTAATAATTCTAACATTTCCGAAATGCCTCTGCAGCTTGCAGTATTCTCCGCTACAGTCCGTTGCATGGGTTGTGGGGCGCCTTGTGTCCATCTGCAATGCCCCAAAACTTATGGGAAGGAAATGAAACTTTGACGTCGTCGAAAACATATGCGTTAGTCGACGTTTGAAACGTATATATCATCTATTTCGATATTGTTGCCAATGAGAGATGGCTTAGTGACCATGATGATATCACAGGAACATAAACACCAAACGCAAAAAAGGTGCCCAGGAAAGTTGGTACTTGTGTTTGGTCAAACTGACTGAGTGTCACACTTAACTTACACTACTGGCCATTAAATTTGCTACACCAAGAAGAAATGCAGATGATAAACGGGTATTCATTGGACAAATATATTATACTAGAACTGACATGTGATTACATTTTCACGCAATTTGGGTGCATAGATCCTGAGAAGTCAGTACCCAGAACAACCACCTCTGGCCATAATAACGGCCTTGATACGCCTGGGCACTGAGTTAAACAGAGCTTGGATGACGCGTACAGGTACAGCTGCCCATGCAGCTTCAACACGATAGTACAGTTCATCAAGAGTAGTGACTGGCGTATTGTGACGAGCCAGTTGCTCGGCCACCAGTGACCAGACGTTTTCAATTGGTGAGAGATCTGGAGAATGTGATGGCCAGGGCAGCAGTCGATCATTTTCTGTATCCAGAAAGGCCCGTACAGGACCTGCAACATGCGGTCGTGCATTATCCTGCTGAAATGTAAGGTTTCGCAGGGATCGAATGAAGGGTAGAGCCACGGGTCGTAACACATCTGAAAAGTAATGTCCACTGTTCAAAGTGCCGTCAATGCGAACAAGAGGTGACCGAGACGCGTAACCAATGGCACCCCATATCATCACGCCTGGTGATACGCCAGTATCGCGATGACGAATACACGCTTCCAATTTGCGTTCACCGCGATGTCGCCAAACACGGATGCGACCATCATGATGCTGTAAACAGAACCTGGATTCATCCGAAAAAATGACGTTTTGCCATTCGTGCGCCCAGGTTCGTCGTTGAGTACACCATCGCAGGCGCTCCTGTCTGTGATGCAGCGTCAAGGGTAACCGCAGCCATGGTCTCTGAGCTGATAGTCCATGTTGCTGCAAACGTCGTAGAACTGTTCGTGCAGATGATTTTTGTAATACAAACGTCCCCATCTGCTGACTCAGGGATCGAGACGTGGCTGCACGATCCGTTACAGTCATGTGGATAAGATGCCTGTCATCTCGACTGCTAGTGATACGAGGCCGTTGGGATCCAGCACGGCGTTTCGTATTACCCTCCTGTACACACAGATTCCATATTCTGCTAATAGTCATTGGATCTCGACCAACGTGAGCAGCAATGTCGCGATACGATAAACCGCAATCGCGATAGGCTACAATCCGACCTTTATCAAAGTCGGAAACGTGATGGTACGCATTTCTCCTCCTTACACGAGGCATCACAACAACGTTTCACCAGGCAACGCCGGTCAACTGCTATTTGTGTATGAGTAATCGGTTGGAAGCTTTCCTCATGTCAGCACGTTGTAGGTGTCGCCAGCGGCGCCAACCTTGTGTGAATGCTCTGAAAAGCTAATCATTTGCATATCACAGCATCTTCTTCCTGTCGGTTAAATTTCGCGTCTGTAGCACGTCATATTTGTGATGTAGCAATTTTAATGGCCAGTAGTGTAAAATGTATTTATGGAAGAGGATGCTACTGTATGAATGTTCCACCAGCGCGCGGATTCACAAATGAGCAATATCGATATTAGCACCCGCGATACTGAAAAAGAATTAAAACTACCGGTAATTAAAGCGAACATGGCACCAGGCCCTGACAGATTTCCAGCTAGATTTTACGCCGAATACGCCACGGAATTGCCTCCTTCCCAAGCTCATATTTATCGAGACGCATGACTTGGAAAAGAGCACAGTCCCTTCTGTTTATAAAAAGGATAAAGCATTAGATACACAGCATTATAGACAAATATCGCCGACGTCAGTCTGTTGCCGAATCCTAGAGCGTATTCTAAATTAAAAACTTATAACGTTCCCAGAGGAAAACAAATTTCTCTCAAAGATTCATCAGGGATTCTATTCCCATCTGTTCACACACAGAATGTGGACAAGAACAGGGAAACGTGGCGAGAAACGCGTGCTTGAACATAAATGGAGATGCTAGCCAAGCCTGCAGGTTGCCCCACTGTATATGATCAGGAACGGCACCTTTGCAGTGCCCTCAGTACGTCTCTAGTGTTAATCGTGGTCAGAACAGTCTTTTGTGTAGTAGTGAGTGCATCATGTCGGAGGTACATGAATTGTTGGTGCTTCGGTAACCTACGTAGCCAAGTGTTTGGTGTTTCCAGAGACACCATATCGAAGGTTTGTACCGAATACCGGAAAAACGGAAAAACATCATTCGCTAAGTCACAACGCGGACGAAAGTATGTGTTTAGTGACTGTGATGCACTTTCATTAATGAGGATTGTCAAGAAAAATAAGAGGGTAACAACTGCAAAAGTCACTGCAGAACTGAATCTCCCACTTGCGGATCCTGCCAGCACCAAAACAACACTATTGGGAGCTGCGTAAGCACAGAATTTGAGGGCGAGCTGGAATTACAAAATCACTAATCAGTCTTGCAAAGGCCTGTACAACGTGGTGCCGAAGCAGTTAAACCTGGACTATGGAGAAATGGGAGAATGTCATTTGGTTGGATGAGTCTTACTTCACACGTCTCCAACTTCCGGCCGAGTGAAGAGTGAAATATGGCGATGGATTGGTGATGATTTGGGTATCCATGCTGTGGTATACCTTGGGCCCTATGATTACTCTGCAAGGTCGGATTACTGGCAAGGATTATGTGACTATTTTGGCGGATCAGGTCCATACCATGATACGATGTTTGTTCCCCAATGGTAATATTGTTTTGCAAGACGGGAGAGCCCCTTTCGCACAGCCCACATCGTCCAGGACTGGTTTCGTGCCACGACGATGAAATATCGCGTCTCCACTGGCCATCACAATCGCCATTTCTCAATACTACTGAGCCTTTGATTCTACTTTGGAGACAAGGGGGTGTGAATCTCCATCATCTTTACCTGAACTTGGCACACTTTTACAGGAAGAGTGGTATAAGATTGAAAACCGAACAATATCTGTAGTTATCCATTCAGAAACGACTGGAAATTGTTTTGAATGTCAACGGGTTTCCGATACCATATACAGGAATGGTAATGTGTTGCGTTTTGGGTGGTTCAAATGGCTCTGAGCACTATGGGACTTAACTTCTGAGGTCATCAGTCCCCTAGAACTTAGAACTACATAAACCTAACTAACCTAAGGACATCACACACATCCATGCCCGAGGCAGGATTCGAACCTGCGACCGTAGCAGCAGCGCGGTTCCGGACTGAAGCGCCTAGAACCGCTCGGCCACAGCGGCCGGCGATCAAGTTTGTGAACAATGAGCTAGACAGACGTTTAGAGTGAAGTTATGATTAGAAATGGGCCTGTTTATCACAATATATCTGTATCGTTTTGGATCAGCTGCCCACGATTTATTTATTCTTATGTGAAGCAGCCCAATGAGCGCGACTGATTCTGTGCGGGAGAAGAATGTTGTGGGGCAGGATGCTCAGTCGCCCCTTATTACACAGTTTCCCTAGCTGCTCTCCTTCTGTATCATTAAGTCTCTGTATCAGATAAAACTCTCACTGACTTTGATTTTCAAGTTGTAGTACATTCTGGTCGTGGGAACAACGAGGACGACATTCAACTAATGTCAAAGTGATACGAAATATACTACATAACTGGAAATACGAGTGATTAGTACGACAAGGCAAACACACATAGTTAGTAGGAGTAACGCTTTCTACATTCTGTATATAAGGAAATGTAACACAACGTGTTCTTCATTCAGAAATCGCGTTTGGACGCTTGTTGTTTGTGAGAAGTTCGTGTTATATCTCGAGTAAGAATGAGAAACGTCTGCCAACAAGTACCGAAATTTGACGGAGGCAGGCTCACGGCCTGTCGACCGGGTGTGGCCGAGCGGTTCTAGGCGCTTCAGTCTGGAACCGCGCGACCGCTACGGTCGCAGGTTCGAATCCTGCCTCGGGCATGGATGTGTGTGATGTCCTTAGGTTAGTTAGGTTTATGTAGTTCTAAGTTCTAGGGGACTGATGACCTGAGAAGTTAAGCCCCATAGAGCTCAGAGCCATTTGAACCATTTGATATGGGGTTAATCGCTCCGCGATATTGCTGCACGCGTTGGTGGAGGTCCGACTGTCATGCGAATATGGAATAGGTGAGTTTGGAGGGTCATACTCAACGCCATGCAGGACCTCAATATTCGCACGTGACTAGCACCGGAGAGGAATATAGAAATACTCGTTCGGCTGTGCACTGTCGTACATCCTCGCCACGCAGCTTGAGTCGGGAAACGGAGTTCTTTGCATTAGATAAGTATCCACATGGATAGTGCGACGGCGTCTGTAGCACCACAGAGTCAGCAAAGCGACCTTTGCTGCGGCTTCCTTCGAGACAGCTGCGGAGAAATACAGACTGATAGTGGACACAGCACATCCCTGGACACAGCAGTGGCACCCCGTCAACTCTTCTAGGCGTCTCCTCTGTGTACACAATGGACGTATCACAGAGCGGTCTTATCCGCGTATGTAGGCTTCGAAGAGAATTGGTATACGTGGTACGATTTTTTTTTTCATTTACCACTTCTTTCACCACTGGCAACCATTTGTTAACTTGATAAATGCCAAGATCCACCAGCCCACAGAATCCACATTATACTGCATAAGCTAGTTCTAGTATACGCTATTAGTCCCGTAGGCATTGTGAAGTGACCCTGAGGAGGAGGTGTTGAATCTAACCGTTCATAGGTCAGGGTGAAGCGAGCTTCCTCGCCTGGACATGAATTGAACAGGTGGTGGTGACTGGAATTGCGAAGTGGACTGTTAGTAAAACACCCCTGAATACAATAGTTGGTTGGTTTGTTGGTTTGGGGAAGGAGACCAGACAGCGTGGTCATCGGTCTCATCGGATTAGGGAAGGATTGGGAAGGAAGTCGGCCGTGCCCTTTCAGAGGAACCATCCCGGCATTTGCCTCGAGCGATTTAGGGAAATCACGGAAAACCTAAATCAGGATGGCCGGACGCGGGATTGAACCGTAGTCCTCCCGAATGCGGGTCCAGTGTCTAACCACTGCGCCACCCCGCTCGGAATACAATAGTTCTTTATTCATATTAGGTACAAAGCCTGAATCGCAGTAGGTGGAAGGCTGTGGCCCCTAATGACATAATGCTCCTCAGAAGTGTGGCAGTGTGGCAGGCTGGTGTCAGCAACTGTCTGCCAGGGAAGCAGCACTCCCTGGTAGTGATGGGCTCTGCCGTCAGAGAGGCCGCAGAGGGCTGACGACTGCCGCATGTCACTGGCGATGTGTGCTAGGGGCAGCCCCAGGCAGTTGGCTGCATCGTGATCGCAATGTACAGCACTGGAAATGACGGTGTGTAAACTGTAGTACCCAATATGTACGAAGTCAAACACATATTGCCACACTGGATGGTGATCAGCAACAATGAGGGCTCACCAGGACCAGTGAATAGCAGCTGTGTAGCCGGGCAGCCCCGAGCCCACGTTTGAACAAGTGGCCCACTAAGGAAGCCACCCAATAGTGCCATCGCCTGCAGCCACTGGAGTCAGAGACGGTGGAATGTGGCTGGCTGCTTCATCTGGCACTGCAGTGATCTTCGTCTCAATAGTTGGTGTTGGCTGTGTCTTTCAGTGTCACCTACACACTGGATGCTGTTATGTACAAAGAACGTCGGCGAGTGCCTGAGAGCATATGAGAGTGTAGGTCTGATTTTGGGCACTATATACACTGACGAGCCAAAACATTATATCACTGCCCACTGCGGCGTTGGATGCCGCCTGGTGGCATTGCGAGCACATGATGCGGTAACAAAAGTGTGTACGTGGAGAAGACACAGACAGGAGATCACCCTAGTGAAGATATGGGCTGCAGATGGGAAAGTCCATTGAGATAAGTGGCTCTGACAAAGGGCAGGCTATTATTGCACAGAGCCTGTGAACAAGTATCTCGAAAACGCCGAAGCTTGTCGAACGTTCACATGCTACTGGCGTGAGCATCTATAGAAAGACGTAGAAGTACAGTGAAACTACCGCCAGGCGCTAAGTGATTGGACGTGCACGACTCTTCACAAAACGTGAGGTTTGGAGGTTTGTCTGCTCTGTAAAGTAGGATAGAGGGTGATCTGTGCCGTCTCTGACGAACTAGCAAAAATGGTTCAAATGGCTCTGAGCATTATGGGACTTAACATCTTAGGTCATCAGTCCCCTAGATCTTAGAACTACTTAAACCTAACTAACCTACGGACATCACACACACCCATGCCCGAGGCAGGATTCGAACCTGCGACCGTAGCGGTCGCGCACTTCCATTTTTCTATCACACTTGGAAAGTTGTTCAGTGAACGGAGACACATTTCCCAAGCTCTGGTTAGGGCATCTTCTAAGTCTTCTTCTGATAATAACGATATATTTAGATTCCACTGGCTTCTTACTCTTCGGGTAGGTTGTGGTGTTAAATTTACGCAGGTCAACAACGCACTGTGATCGTAAAAACTAACGGGAACAGTTTCTGTTTTCAGTACTTTATCTGCTAAATTTTCCGATACGTAAATTCTGTCAATTCTACTACAGGAATTCGCAACAATATGAGTGAAGTTCACCATCGTTGGGTATTTTATTTCCCACGCATCTTTTAATTTTAAATCAACAACAAGACGTCTCAAGTCAGTTGAGTAATTGAAGTTGGGGATTTGATCCGTTTGACTCAATACACAATTAAAATCTCCCCCTATTATAAGTTGGAGGGGGTTTTTCCTCAGTAAATAAATTACGCTCTCATTAAAGAATGTGGTTCTTGCAGCTCTATTACTGCTGCCAGAAGGAGCATACAAATTGACTATAGTAACTCCTGCTACATTTATTCCAATACCTCGCCCAGATTCTAATTTATCAACGTCATGTACGGGGATGCCTTCTCTAACTAAAATGGCCGTGTCAACATTCGTTTCAGTGGAAATATTGTAAAAATCAACGTAATTGGAAAAATTTAATTGTGGGAGTACCACTTCCTGTAGGAGAGCAATATCCGTCGCTGACTCATACAGAAACTGTTTCAGAGCAGCTATTTTAACATCCGACTGTATTCCATTAATGTTTAACGTGGTAATCGTATATGACTGTAACATAGCGGAGTGACCTTTTTCCCACTAGTCTATCATTTCATGCCACTCCATGCCGGATACTTCCTGAGAATCCGACTGGAGACCACCGTCACGGATAGACTGCAGCGCCTAGAACCGCTCGGCCACAACGGCCGGCCCGAACGAGCACAATGGCTATGCACGCACAAATGTTTCGGAGCACATCGTTCGAACCTCCAGTACGTGTTGACGACATCGCCAATTACGACTGCAGTGGCGCCGAGACCATCGGGATTCTACCTCGATCAGTGGAAACGTGTCGGCTCTTCGGGTGAATCACATTTCTGCTACACTAGATCGATGGTCGTCTCCACGAACGTCGTCGTTGAGGTGAATGGCAGCTGTAAATGTGCAACGGGCCATGGACACAGGCTGGTGGAAGCAGTATTGTGCTGTGGGGGACATTCTCCTGCGCTTGCATGGGACCTGTGATAGTAATCGAAGATACGCTGACAGCTGCGAACTACACTCCTGGAAATGGAAAAAAGAACACATTGACACCGGTGTGTCAGACCCACCATACTTGCTCCGGACACTGCGAGAGGGCTGTACAAGCAATGATCACACGCACGGCACAGCGGACACACCAGGAACCGCGGTGTTGGCCGTCGAATGGCGCTAGCTGCGCAGCATTTGTGCACCGCCGCCGTCAGTGTCAGCCAGTTTGCCGTGGCATACGGAGCTCCATCGCAGTCTTTAACACTGGTAGCATGCCGCGACAGCGTGGACGTGAACCGTATGTGCAGTTGACGGACTTTGAGCGAGGGCGTATAGTGGGCTTGCGGGAGGCCGGGTGGACGTACCGCCGAATTGCTCAACACGTGGGGCGTGAGGTCTCCACAGTACATCGATGTTGTCGCCAGTGGTCGGCGGAAGGTGCACGTGCCCGGCGACCTGGGACCGGACCGCAGCGACGCACGGATGCACGCCAAGACCGTAGGATCCTACGCAGTGTCGTAGGGGACCGCACCGCCACTTCCCAGCAAATTAGGGACACTGTTGCTCCTGGGGTATCGGCGAGGACCATTCGCAACCGTCTCATTGAAGCTGGGCTACGGTCCCGCACACCGTTAGGCCGTCTTCCGCTCACGCCCCAACATCGTGCAGCCCGCCTCCAGTGGTGTAGCGACAGGCGTGAATGGAGGGACGAATGGAGACGTGTCGTCTTCAGCGATGAGAGTCGCTTCTGCCTTGGTGCCAATGATGGTCGTATGCGTGTTTGGCGCCGTGCAGGTGAGCGCCACAATCAGGACTGCATACGACCGAGGCACACAGGGCCAACACCCGGCATCGTGGTGTGGGGAGCGATCTCCTACACTGGCCGTACACCACTGGTGATCGTCGAGGGGACACTGAATAGTGCACGGTACATCCAAACCGTCATCGAACCCATCGTTCTACCATTCCTAGACCGGCAAGGGAACTTGCTGTTCCAACAGGACAATGCACGTCCGCATGTATCCCGTGCCACCCAACGTGCTCTAGAAGGTGTAAGTCAACTACCCTGGCCAGCAAGATCTCCGGATCTGTCCCCCATTGAGCATGTTTGGGACTGGATAAAGCGTCGTCTCACGCGGTCTGCACGTCCAGCACGAACGCTGGTCCAACTGAGGCGCCAGGTGGAAATGGCATGGCAAACCGTTCCACAGGACTACATCCAGCATCTCTACGATCGTCTCCATGGGAGAATAGCAGCCTGCATTGCTGCGAAAGGTGGATATACACTGTACTAGTGCCGACATTGTGCATGCTCTGTTGCCTGTGTCTATGTGCCTGTGGTTCTGTCAGTGTGATCATGTGATGTATCTGACCCCAGGAATGTGTCAATAAAGTTTCCCCTTCCTGGGACAATGAATTCACGGTGTTCTTATTTCAATTTCCAGGAGTGTATTTGCATCCCTTCACGCTTGATGTCCTCCTCGACGGCGACGTCATCTTTCAGCAGTGTAACTGTCAGTGTGTCGGAGCCAGAATCGCCCTGTAGTTGCTTCGAGGAGCATTATAGTGAACTCACACTGATGTCTCGGCGATCAAACTCCCCTGATGTAAATCCTATGGAATTCATCTGGGTCGCTATCGGGCGCCATCACCGCGTACGCAGATCAGCGACCCGTTGTTTACGCGAATTGTGTAACCTGTGCGTAGAAATCTAACGCCACATACCTCCCTAAACCTGCCAACAAATTGTCGGATCCCTGATACGCGGAATCAGTGATGTATTTAATTCCAAAAACGGACGAGAAAACTACAAAGCAGGCGGTCAAAATGTTTTGGCTTATCAGCGTATGATAGCTGGCTGGTCAGAAGGGCGACAGTTGTTGCAGCTTTCCTTGAGACAGCAGCAGGGAGATACGGACTGACAGCTATGCACTCAATAACGGCTCTGGACACCAACTTGGGACCATGTCGTCTCTTCTACGCGTCGCTAGTCTGCGTACGCATCCCGATGGACATACACGTGACTCTAGACTCCGAGGAGAAATCACTCATCAGCGTGATAGAGGCCAGTAACTGGCTTGATGGTATGGGGTGCCATTGCGTTCACAAACCTATCACCTATGGTTCACATAGCTGGTAGTTAGTGCAGCAGGCGTTACATTTCTGACGAGCTAACGAACGTAGTTGTGCCCTATTCTCGAGGTCCCCTTCTCGTTACCTTTCAACAAGATAACGCAAAACCGTATGTTTCCCAGTCGACTCGATGCCCATGAAGGTTAGCAACGATTTTGCTCAAAGAAATGGTAGCTCCACGTACTACATTATGAACTCTGTATACTCCCCAAATCATCTACAAATTTAATCAAGTATTCTTTCTACTGAATATGAATAATAAGTAAAATTTAATTATTTGCTATTCTTTCTGGTTAGGGCAGGGAGGGCTCTAGAGGCGTGGTGAAGCCAGTCTCCCTAAGGGAGTAAATCCGATACAAATCACCTGCTGCCTTGCAGTTAGTAGAGGGATCTACAAAGGCTAAGGATGCTCCCCTGAACATGGAGCCAGCTACCCTGCGAGCTGCAAGGGGCAACTCCCCAAACGGTTGGGCGGAAGATTAACAATCTCCCCCTGTAAAACATCAATTGTTGCGAATGCTAGAAAAGAAATAAGCCGGACAGATATTTTGATGACGACCCCAGCTTACAAAAAAAGGATAAGAGATATGTACACAGGAACGTGGAATGTGCGAAGCCTATACCAAGCTGGAGCCCTACGTCAGCTGCTAACTCAAGTAAACAACTACAGTATGAAAATATTGGCTCTCTAGGAAACTGGGTGGAAGGGGGGTGACATAATGGACGCAGGAAATTTCACTATCTTCTATAGTGGCGGGAGGATGAATACCTTTGGAACAGGTTTTGTGGTCGCTAAAGAACTGAAACATGCGGTGATGTGCTTCCAACCAATCAATGAACGGATGTCCATATTAAGATTAAGGGGAAAATTTTTCAACATTACAATGATAAATGTACATGCGCCCACAGAGGAGGCAGATGAACAACAAAAGGACGAGTTTTATAGCAAGGTTGAACAACCGTATGATCAGGATCCCAAACATGATGTCAAGATACTAACAGGAGACCTGAATGTAAAAATAGGAAAAGAAGAGGCCTTTCAGCCAACCACAGGAAGACATAGCCTCCATGAAATACGAACGACAATCGACTTAGGGCTGTAGACTTTTCTATAAGCAAAAACATGACTGTCGGCACTACATGTTTTCCACACAAAAAAATGCACAAAGAAACATGAATTTCACCAGATGAACAAAGCGGAAATCAGATACACCATACATTGATCGATCGGAGACACGGATCGGACATAATGGATGTTAGGAGCCAACGTGGAGCTGACTGCAATTCAGACCACCATCTAGTGAGAATTAAATACAGACAAAGGATCTCACTATTGCGTAAACAAAAAGGCCGCAAACAAAAGAGGTTTGACATAAAGAAACTGAAGTTAGAAGAAATACGGAGAGCATATCAGACGAAAATAGAAGAGGGGATTAAGAATGAGACCGACACATCAAATGAACATATAGAAGTAATGTGGAAACAATCTAAGACTGCAATCCTCGAATCCTCGAGGCAGCTGAAGAGGTTTTAGGACATGAACGGGCTCAAAGGAAGGAACATTCGTTTGACGAAGAATGTATGAGAAGAACTGAGGAACGTAATATAGCACGAATGAAATTATTGCAGAAAAGAACTCGAGCAAATCTGAATGAATATAATGAAAAGCGCCGTGTAGCGAAGAGGATCTGCAGACAGAAGAAAAGAGCACTAGAAAAGAAAAAACTGGAAGAAATTGAGCAGCTAGGAGAAGAGAAGCAAATTCGAGAAATGTACCAAAAGATTAAAGAAGGAAAGACTGGGTTCCAAGCCAGAACAAATATGTGTAGGAACAAAGAAGGGGATTTGATAGGGGAGACTAATAAAATACTTGACAAGTGGGCAGAATACTTCCACGAATTACTGAAACCAGAGGTAGAAGGGTTAGAACGAGAGGAACTGGTGGAACTAACTTACTATGGACCAGAGGTTTGACACCAGAACCTACACTGGGGGAAGTGGTGCAAGCCATTAAGACCTTAAAAAACAATAAGGTGCTTGGAGAAGATAAAATCCAGGCCGAACTTCTCAAATATGGTGGGAAAACACTGTGGAAAACAATTCATAAAATAAAACTGAATATCTGGCAAGGGGAGAGCATGCCAAAGGAGTGGAAAACAGCTATAATGTGTCCCATACATAAAAAAGGGGATAAATTAAACTGCCAGAACTATCGAGGAATCTCCCTACTAAATACTACATATAAAGTTTTCTCCAAGATCCTAACTAACAGGATTACTCCGGAAGAGAGAGTTGGACACTATCAGAGTGGCTTTAGAAGAAATAGGTCAACAACTGACCAGATATTCACATTGCGCATACTACTTGAAAAATGTTACGAACATCAAATTAACATACACCAGCTTTATATCGACTTTAAACAAGCCTATGATAGCATCTCAAGAGTGGCATTGCGGAATGTAATGGAAGAGGCTGGAATACCTAAGAAGTTCATTAAACTTTCTATGATGACCCTCAGCGAAACCAACTGTAAAGTAAAAATACAGGGCGAAATCTCCATAGAAGTGGAAGTGAAGAAGGGACTTAGACAGGGTGACAATATCTCCTCATTGCTATTCAACCTTTGCGTAGAAAAAGTTATGAGTCAGATAGAGTTAAATAAAGGAGGAACCTTCTTAAATCGTTCACTACAGTACCTAGCCTACGCTGACGATGTGGCATTACTCGCACGAAACACTGCTGTGCTAGGCGAAGCCTATCAACAACTGGAGAAAGGTGCAAGGGAACTTTGCCTGACAGTCAGTGTCGAAAAGACCAAGTATATGGCTATGACCAACCAACAAAACCTACAAAATCTCAGGACAGCCGACAGGGAGTTTGGAAGGGTGAGAGACTTCAAGTACCTTTGGTCGACTATCACTGAGACAAGTGACATTGGCAGTGAGGTGAAAGCCAGAACAGCAGGAGGTAACAGATACAACTTTGCTACATTACCCATGCTTAGGAGTTCGCTTCTATCACGAAAATCCAAAATCCTCATTTACAAAACAATTATAAGACCAGTTGTTACGTATGGTGCCGAAATGTGGACCATGACTGTAAATGAGGAAAGGATCCTTAGCATATGGGAGATAAAAGGGCTACGTAAAATATATGGCCCAATATATGATCAAGAAGGTTGGCGCAATCGTACGAATGCAGAACTGCAACACCTTTTTGAAGAACCTGACATTGTCACCACCATTAAAATAAGAAGACTGCGGTGGGCAGGGCACGTGGTCGGGATGGGAGAAGACAGAGCGTGTGAGAGGATTTTTGATGGCAAGGCTGGAGGCAGACGGCGGAGGGGACGCCCCAGAAAGAGATGGGTGGATGGAGTTGAAGAAGACATGAAAAAGCTGGGTGTCAGAGGATGGAGACGGAAAGCCATGGATAGAATGGCAGGATATTGTGATGCAGGCCAAGGCCCTTCAAGGGCTGTAGAGCCGAGGAGTAAGTAAGTAAGTAAGTATTCTTTCTGGTGTTGCAGAACCAGAGGTTGTAGAGAGTTGCAGAGAGAGCATTAGGGAACGTTTGAGAAGAAAGGGGGAAAGAAATACAGTAGAAGGACAATGGGTAGCTATAAGAGATGAAATAGTGAGGGTAGTAGAGGATCAAGTGGGTAAAAAAGACGAGGGCTAGTAGAAATCCTTGGGTAACTGAAGAGATATTGAATTTAATTGATGAAAGGAGAAAATACAAAAATGTAGTAAATGAAGCAGGAGAAAAGGAATACAAATGTCTCAGAAATGAGATCGACAGGAAGTGCAAATAGATAAGTAGCAATGGCTAAAGGACAAATGTAAGGGTGTAGAAATATATATCACTAGGGATAAGATAGATGCCGCCTACAGGAAAATTAAACAGACGTTTTGAGAAAAGACAACCACTTGTATGAATATCAAGAGCTCAGATGGAAAACCAGATCCAAGCAGAGAAGGGAAAGAAGAAAGGTGGAAGGAGTGTATAGAGGGCCTATACAAGGGCGATGTACTTGAGGGCGATATTATGGAAGTGGAAGAGGATGTAGAAGAAGATGGGATGGGAGATATAATACTGCGTGAAGAATTTGACAGTGCACTGAAAGATCTAAGTCAAACAAGGCACCGGGAATAGGCAACATTCCGTTAGAACTACTGATAGCATTGGGAGAGCCCGCCATGACAAGACTCTTTCATCTGGTGAGCAAGTAGTATGAGACAGGCGAAATATTCTCAGACGTCAAGAAGAATATAATAATTCCAATTCCAAACAAAGCAGGTGCTGACAGGTGTGAAAACTGCCGCACTATTAGTTTAATAAGTCACGGCTGCAAAATACTAACACGAATTCTTTACAGACGAATGGTAAAACTGGTAGAAGTCGACCTCGGGGAAGACCAGTTTGGATTCCGTAGAAATGTAGGAACACGCAAGGTAATGCTGACCCTACGACTTACATTAGAGGATAGGTTAAGGAAATGGAAATTCTGAAAGCGGCAGGGGTAAAATACAGGGATGGAAAGGCTATTTACAATTTGTACAGAAACCAGTTATAAGATTCGAGGGGCACGGAAGGAAAGAAGTAGTTGAAAAGGGAATGAGACAGGATTGTAGCCTATCCCCTATGTTATTCAATCTGTATACTGAACAAGCAAGAAAGGAAACAGAAGAAAATTTGGAGTAAAAACTAAATTCCAGAGAGAAGAAATAAAAACTTTGAGGTTTGCCGAAGATTTTGTAATTGTGTAAGAGACAGCAAAGGACTTGGAAGAGCAGTTGAACGGAATGGACACTTTCTTGAAAGAAGGGTATAAGATGAACATCAACAAACGCAAAACGAAGATACTGGAATGTAGTCGAATTACATCAACTGATGCTGAGGGGATTAGATTAGGAAATGAGACACAAAGTAACAGATGACTTTTGCTATTTGGGCAGCAAAATAATTGATGATGGTCGAAGCAGAGCTGAAGAAGAGAAATTTTTGACATCAAGTATAGATTTAAGTATCAGGCAGTCTTTTCTGAAAGCATTTGTATGGGGAGCAGAATGTGTGGAAGTGAAAGATGGACGATAAATAGTTTAGACAAGAAGAGAATAAAACCTTTTGAAATGCAGTGCTATAGAAGAGTACTCGGACTTAGATGGGTAGATCACGTCACTAATGAGGAGGTACTGAACAGAATTGTGGAGAAGAGGAATCTGTGGCACAACTTGACTAGGAGAAGGGGTCGATTGATAGGACACGTTCTGAGGCAACAAGGGACCACCAGTTTGCTGCTGGAGGGTAGCGAGGAGCGTAAAAATCGTAGAGGGAGAGCAAGAGATGAATAAACTAAGCAGATTCAGAAGGATGTAGGTTGCAGTAGTTTCTCGGATATGAAGAGGCTTGCACAGGATACAGTAGCACGGCGAGCTGCATCAAACCCGTCTTTGGACTGAAGACCACAACAACAACAACAGTCTGAAAATTGCAATTACTAGAAGAACAGGTAGTCTACTGACAATGTGACTGACAACTATCCAAAAAGACATGAAAAAATGGGTCTGATCGAGCAAGATGCATACTAATGGAGCATTAGGATAAATATACTTCAGGTAATGGACTGTGCGAGAAGCAAGTAGAAGAATGGGGTTGCCTCTTACATGACTATATTACCACCAGTTGCACAGCCCAGATTGACTGGTGTGTCTCCGGCAGAAATTAACCGTTTTCCACAGACTGTACAATCACTGAGTATGAATTTTGTTGAGTTATGGGGTGTGAATTGGAGAAACAATTAAGATACTGTTCCTAAGCAGAGGCTTTAAAGAGAAATGATTCTATTTGAGACACTGAAGGCGGACTCCTCTGCAATAGTTGTTTGTTGGCACTGTTTTGTCCAATAGCAGTACATGTAACGTCTCTAGGCGGTTATTTATGTAAATGGAGCGGTCTTCAGCTGCTATAATAATATTCTCTCATCTACATTTGCAAAAATCTCACTTGAGAAAAGACTTGGACAATGTTTTTTTCTTATCACCTCCGTGTCGTGTAACATATCATACACTTTCCGCCTTCCATCGTGGCATCGTGGATTGGAATTATATTCGTAAAGTTTTTGATAAAATATCAAAGTAATAATTCAGCGATTAAGCTCTGTCTGAGATAATGTTAAATCACAGATTAGTTAGAGCGTTCATTTCTGCCTGCTTCCTTATGTTTAATAGTACGTTACCTACAGGAAACAGATATCAAAGACTGAATTTGTAATAGCTGTGTATTTAAATTTAATTGTAGTCATTAACATAAGCAATTGTAATGACTGTGTAGCTTGCCGCAAGAAGCCAAAAAAAAATTAAGTTACTTAATGAAATAGTAATTCTTATGTTTCTTCCTTCCACAGAGAAATACCTACTACAATTATGAACCAGCAGTCTTGATTAGCAGTCCGTTCAGAGCGAGGGTGTAATGAGTTCTGTTCCACCTTTAATCAAAAGCATATGCAAATGATCGAATGCCACCGTTATAGTAGAAGAAGTGGTCGTAATAGAAGAAAAGAACTTGTTAATAGTATCATAGGTTTACACGTGACATACTCGAATATTTTCTGAGAGTCTACAAAAGAAAAATAAACACCAAGGTGTCTTTAATATGTTATTATTGTTTCATAAACCATACTAATTCTATTTAGAGTCTTGTTACAAGATCCTGTGGCAACCTTGCAGCTCAAATTATTTTTTATGTGTTTCATATTTAACTCCTTTCCAATGTGACACACAGCTAATAATTTAATCTCATTGGAGAGGATCTTATGTCAGACGTAATGAATTGTTCTAGTGCTAGGCTCAATGTTCACACTATGCGTAGGGCGTCATTTACCTCTTAGTAAACCGGGTGATACACGAAAAGCTTTCATCATTTATAATTTGAAATGTGAACCAAAAGATATTTTCTAGCTATTTCAGTCTTAACACACTCGCAGATCAAAGCCGGTCCAGGTATTTCCTGCTACTAGAAAGCTACGAAAGCTACGTTTCGGTGGTTTCGGCACATTACAAAAATGACGTAGTAAATGGTAGGATTACCGGTAGTATTCGTAGTATTAGTATGGAAAGAAACGTAAATGAATGTCTCAGAGAGAAGCTGGGAGCCGACTACTTCTCTCTGGTTTTTTGTTTGTTTGGTTGTTTCTTTTACACGTAATTAGAATAGCACATCATTTAGCCCATTGTGTATTTAATATCCTTATAATAAGTATTTAGGTAGTAAAAATTAGTTGCTCGCTTAATTTCTGCGTTTTTACGTAACCGAAAGCATTATATTTGACGGTACAGCGTACATGCACAAATATAAAAAATATACGTAATTATTGATGTTATTTTGTATTCAGCGAAACGTTTTTCATCTTGATCAAAGGCGAGAGTTTCCCATTATTATTGATAAATGTGGAAGTTGTTTATGAATAACAGAAAAATGTTTTAGATAAGTTCGACGAAGTGTTGAAAGGATGTTCCATAAATTTTCGTTTTTTGTTTTTTTATTTTTCGTATTGTTGAGGAAATTGCGTTTGCCAGCGCTATATGATAAATCTGTATTGTCTTCTTCGTTCTTACTACAACATCACTTTGTTTCACGTTACAAATCGACAACTATCGAATACAATCTGAATTAAACACTGACAATTTCAATTTTGCTATCAATATTGTTTACTTTTAAGTAACAGACACGAGGATAAATACGAATAAAAATGTTCTGTGGGTCACCCAGTCCTTTACATATTATCACTCAGTTTTTAGACGATTCACCGCTTTCGGATTTTGGAGGAACCTAGTTAAGGGGCTCCGGAAAGGCTCAAAATCATGAAAAGTTCAATTTTTACTTTTTTGCGTTTTCTGAATCTGCAGACTATTACCTTTTAATAGATATATAATTTATTCAATTACGAAGACTACAACTATTTTTAAATTTTTTTAGAAATGTGTTCTACATGGGCGTGACCCACTGTGGCGCTGTTAAACTGCTGTCAAATGGTGTTATTATTAACGTCCGTGTTCATCAGGTACATTTTAGTGATGTGAGATAAAGTATGTGTTGTGGCTAACCTATTTTCAGAGACTTAGCAGCACCTGAACTGTTGAAAAAGTGTATTCACGGAAAAACTCAGAACCCCAATGAAAGTGTAAATAGTGTTACATGGTCGAGAATCCCCAAGACTGTATTTGTTGGAATAGAAACACTTCACTTTGGTGTGTATGATGCTGTTGCGACTTTCATTGTAAGGTGCAAGGTATTTAGAAATATGCCAATGAAGATAGGTTCTAACATGGTACGAGCGATGCTTGCTTTAGACAAGGAACGCCTTCGGGCTGCGGACAGGGCTGTAAAGAGTCCAGAAATACAAGCAAGAGTAAACAGGAGGAGGAAGAAGAGGAAGCTGGAGGAGGAGTTTGCAGAGGATGAAGATAATCCATCCTATGGATCTGGAATGCACTAAAAAGTTAATCCAATCTTTGTCGCTCGATTCCCAAAACTTTTATTTTCTCATGCTAATTACATGCTTTCTAAGGATCTTCCAAACATATTTGTTTCAAACTTTCAGTAAATGTTACACAGTACCTTCTGCATAATTTAACACAGCCTTTTTCCAAAAAACTGTATATTTTTGAATATATAAATAAAAAATTGCAAAAAAATTGTGAATTTTCATTACAATTGAAAAAAAATCATCTTTAATAACTGAACTAAAATTTTGTAAAATCCCTGTGTTAAGTTGTAGCCCATATTCCAATAAATAATCTGTAAAAAGTTCGACTTCCTACCTCAAATACTTTTTGAGGAAAGATGTAATTTATAAGCGTTATTTTAACATTGCAAGTATAGGGCGTTCCGGAGCCCCTTAAGACACTGATCGCATACGTAAAGACAGGGATCGTTATGAGGTAAGGCCGGATAGTTATGTAACAAACCAAACGTACAGGTAATGTGGGTACGACCTTAACTGACCAAGGCTACTTCGAAATCTACCGTAGTCTACGCTTACTTCTGAGAGTCTAAGGTAGGCTACGGTAGTTTCACAACTCTACCTGCTACGAAGAATTCTTCATCAACAAGAGGAGAGGTAGAGCTTTAATTAATTCCTGCCGAAGCGTCTTTTCTTTCGTGCAGAATAGGAATACAGAGCCCCAAGCAATGAGCGCCGTGAGGCACTCTACGTTATCGTTACGTTAGGTACAAAGTGACTTATACAGACAGCGAGCCGTCTTGCCGAGGACGGCTCCCTCAGAGTGCAGTTCCCTCGTGGTGGAAACGTGTCCTTTTAGCATCGCTGTCGGGGTGTGACAGAGGGCAACCCCTGTGTGTGTGTGTGTGTGTGTGTGTGTGTGTGTGTGTGTGGTACACGGGAACCACATAAAGCTCCATTAGCGCCGGCGCCAGAATCCATAGGATTCCCCTTATGAGGCTCCTTTCTCTCCTCGTCTGCGGCCTTCAGCGCAAGCTGCCGGTCTCCCACGACGATCAATGCCCCGGCCGCCGTGCGCGAACTCTGCCGGCATCGGCAAAGTGTCACCAACTGTGGCCGACCGCACCGGGCGGGAGGGCGAGCTGCTCAAACAGCGGGGGACGAACGCGCCTCAGACCTGGGCACAGCGAGAGTGAAATGCGTGGAGGGTTGTCAGCAAACAGGGGGAAAATTTGAATCGGGCTCAGCAGGCGGAACGTGGGCGGTGCACGTATCTTCTGTACGATGCTGTTCTTGACATTCGGCCAGAGGCATCCGCACATTTCAGTTCGAGTATCTTTTGACGTCTTAATATACAGAGTGAACCACAACTAACAGCGGACACCATAATCTTAAAAAGAGCCCTTAAGCATTGTTTTAAAACGTTTTGACTTCAAACGTCAAATTTGAGCTCAAGCATCTTCTGACATGAAACTTACTGGCAGATTAAAACTGTGTGCCGGACCGAGACTCGAACTCGTGACCTTTGCCTTTCGCGGGCAAGTGCTCTACCAGCTGAGCTACTCAACCACGAACCACGCCCCGTCCTCACAGCTCTAATTCCGCCAGTACCTCGCCTCCTGCCTTCCAAACTTCACAGGAGCTTTCCTGCGAACCCTGCAGAACTAGCACTCCTGGAAGAAAGGATATTGCGGAGACATGGCTTAGCCACACCCTGGGGTTTGGTAAGGTAGGAGGTGAGCTACTGGCGGAATTAAAGCTGTGAGGACGGGGCGTGAGTCGTGCTTGGGTAGCTCAGCTGGTAGAGCACTTGACCGCGAAAGACAAAGGTCCCGAGTTCGAGTCTCGGTCCAGCACACAGCTTTAATCTGCCAGGAAGTTTCATATCAGCGCACACTCCGCTGTAGAGTGAAAATTTCATTCTTGATCTTCTGACATGTTAATATAGTGGGTGAACTAAAGCTTTGTTCAAAGCTTCTTGCTTGTCTTTATTTTAAAGATACGACAATTTCTAGTTTGAGCCTTTCAGTTAAGAGGGTTCGCCAGAAGTGCGCCTTTTAATTTGGTACGAAAATTTCCGTTTCTAGACAGGTTTTTGTTGTCTAGGCAGAACTCTAGTTTCGAAAGAAGTTTAAATTTCCAACAGGTATTTGAATTTATCTTTTGTTTTTATTGTAATCTTCAGTCAGACTGGATTGACGCAGCTCTCCAAGCTAATCTATCCTGTGTAATTCGCTTCATCTCCTAATAACTATTGCAAATTACGTCGTTCTCAATCTAATTACTGTACTCATCTCATGGTTCCCTCTACAATTTCTAATTTCAACTCCCCCCCCCCTCCCCCCCCCCCCCTGCACTTTCCTCCAATGCTAAATTTGCGATACCTTGATGTCTCAGAATGTGTCCTGCTACCCGATCCCTTCTTATAGTCAGATTGTGCCACAAATTTCTTTTCTCCACAATTTTGTTCGGCACCTCCTCATTAGTTTTGAGATCTACCCATCTAATCTTCAGCATTCTTCTGTAGCACCACATTTCAAAAGCTTCTATTTTCTTCTTGACCAGACGGTTTATCGTCCATTTCTCACTTCCATACACGGCTGCACTTCATATAAATACTATCAAAAAACACTTCCCAACACTTAAATCTACATTAGATGTTACCAAATTTCTTTTCTTCAGTAATGCTTTTCTTGCCATTGCCATTGTACATTTTATATCCTCTCTACTTCGGACTTTATCAGTTATTTTGCTGCCCAAATAACAAAACTCATCTACTACTTTAAGTGTCTCGTTTCCTAATCTAATTCTCTCAGCATCAGCTGATTTAATTCGACTACATTTCACTAGCCTTGTTTTGATTTTGTTGGTGTTCATCTTGTATCGTCCTTTAAAGACGCTATCCATTCCGTTTAACTGCTATTCCAAGTCCTTTGCTGTCTCTGACGCAATACAATGTCATCGACAAACCTCAAAGTTTTTTTATTTCTTCTCCCTAAACTTTAATTTCTTCTCCCAGTTTTCCTTTGGTTTCCGTTACTTCTTCCTTAATGTACAGATTGAACAACGCCGGCGACAGGCTACATCCCTGTCTTATTCCTTTCTCTAAAACTGCTTCCCTTTCATGTACCTCAATTCTTATAAGTGCCGTCTGTTGTCTCCCAGTATTTTACCCCTGCTACCTCCAGAATTTTAAAGAGAGTATTCCAGTCAACCTTGTTAAAAGTTTTCTATAAGTCTACAAATGCTATAAACGTTGGTTTACCTTTCCTCAACCTCTCTTATAAGATGTCGTAAGGTCAGTATAGCATCACGAGTTCCTAAATTTCTCCAGAATCCAAACTGATCTTCCCCAAGGTCGGCTTTTATCATTTTCTCGATTCTTCTGTAAAGAATTCGTGTCAGTATTTTGCAACCATGAGTTATTAAACTGATAAATCGGCAATATTCACACCTGTAAGCATCTGCTTCCTTTGGCATTGGAAATTTTACACTCTTCTTGAAGTCTGAGGGTATTTCACTTGTCTCATACATATTATGTATTCAGTGTCTTAAGTTCAAAAATGGCTCTGAGCACTATGGGACGTAACTTCTGAGGTCATCAGTCCCCTAGAACTCAGAACTACTTAAACCTAACTAACCTAGGAACATCACACACATCCATGCCCGAGGCGGGATTCGAACCTGCGACCGTAGTGGTCGCGCGGTTCCAGACTGTAGCGTCTAGAACCGCTCGGCCACCCCGGCCGGCAGTATTTTAAGTCTCAAGAAAAGAATTTATTACCTAATTTTCGAGATTTTGGAATTTAACCCCTTTATTCCGTGGTTCGTCAAAAGAACATTAAAGGCAGGCCTACTGATGCCAAGCTGAGATGGCAAAAAACAAAATAAACTAAACTAAACTGAAATAAAATAAAAATGTCGGTTCGCCCAAACCAACAGAATATACACGTCCCCAGATCCAGTTCTCGGTCGGCACACTTCTTTTTTCTGTACGTCAGAATTTGATTATACATGTGGTGTCACCGCCAGACACCACACTTGCTAGGTGGTAGCTTTAAATCGGCCGCGGTCCATTAGTACATGTCGGACCCGCGTGTCGCCACTGTCAGTAATTGTAGACCGAGCGTCACCACACGGCAGGTCTAGAGAGACGTACTAGCACTCGCCCCAGTTGTACAGACGACTTTGCTAGCGACTACACTGACGAAGCCTTTCTCTCATTTGCCGAGAGATAGTTAGAATAGCCTTCAGCTAAGTCCATGGCTACGACCTAGCAAGGCGCCATTAACCATTTCTAGAGAGAGTCTCACTTGTATCATCCAGAATGCTGTACACAAATGATGGATTATAGTTAAGTATTCCAGCAGCTACGTACTTTTTTTTATAGCATTCATTACGTATCCTGTTTCAGACCTAACGCCAGCCGGCGTGTGTAAACGCGTGCCTTTCGGTTACCCGTCACTGTGGACTGGCTGTCTTGTCAGTCCACTACAATACACAGAAGTGAAAGTGTTACATCATGAAGCACCACCCTGCATTTAACAAATTTTATGGAGAAAGTCATCAGACAACTGGTATTAAGTGATTAAACTTTCATTCAATTCGGACTGATGCTCGTCACAGCGTTAGTATGAGCTGTCAGCCCCATGGGCTCGATACACTCCCTTGTTGGTTGTGTCGCGAAGGCAAAGAACTTCTGAATGCTATCCTGAGTTCTTGCAATATCTGTAACACATTCAGTGTTAGTTCATGAATACTGCTGGATGAAGGCCGGTACGAAGTATACGTCTGCTCATAGCATCACACACTTGCTCTATAGGTGATAAATTAGACGATCCGCCAGACCAATGAAGCATCCGCACATTCTTCAGGCGTATTTCGTGTGAATTGCAGTGTGGGAAAATAACGGAAAAAGATAAAATAAAACAAAGAAAGGTTTAGTGCCGTTGACTACTAATCAAAACGACGTGGGTACCGGGTTATATCGCAGCCACAGCTTAAATTTTGAATAAAAGTCGTTGGCAATAAACACTGAAGACTTCCGGCATAAGGAGTCGCCCTGGTTCTGCCAACGGCCTTGTCAAAGAGGATGGAGATGCGGGTAGAGGTTCTGGTAACCTTCTTCCCCTAAAAGGCGGACGAATCACTAATGGTCAAAGGCATGAGGATGCATAAGGCAATGGAAACAAGAACATCAATAGCACATAATGTATAACCACAGGATATGTGGACTTTAACTGAAAAAATCTCCTTTAGAAAACGATTCAGGATTAGTCCGCCATTCGGATGTTCCGGAGGAGACTGCCAAGGGAGAGGGAGCCATAAAAAAATATAATCAATGAAAAGGGGACATTCTACGAATGTCAGAAGTCTGAATGTGGCAGTCAGAATATTCAAAAAGGGAAATGCAGAGGTTCAGACTAGAGATATTTGAGGTTAATAGTGATAATGAAAGAAGAAAAGAATTTCTGGTTAGACATAAGTTATATAGCGTGATATCAACAGCAGCAGAAAACGGTACAATAGGAGTAGAATTCGTTATGAATACGAATGTAGGTCAGAAAGTGAGTTACTTTGAGTAAATCAGTGATAGGATTATTCTCACCAGAATCGACAGCAAACCAAGGCCAACAACAATAATAATACGGTGTCGTAAGCAGAAAATGAGGAGATAGAGTATATGATGGTAACGAACGGCTAACTCAGAGTTTAAAGAGAGATGAGAGTCAAATAATCATGGAGGACTGGAATGCTGTGGTATAGGAGGCAGCAGAAGACAGAGTTATTGGAGAATTTTTGGAAATTTTTGGTAAGGTCTTATGGGACCAAACTGCTGACTTCATCGGTCCCTAAGCTGACGTACTAATTAATCTATCTTAAACTAACTTCCGCTAAGGACAACACACGCACGCATGCCCGAGGGAGGGCTCGAACCTCTGACGGGGGGATATGGGAGAAAATGGGCAAGCTAGTCGGAATAAAAGAGGAGAAGAATGCAAAAAAAAAAAAATATTCAGCTAGTAACAGCGATTACCTGGAAGATTCCAGCTAGATTATATCATGGTGAGACAGAGATTCGGAAATCATATATTAGATTGTAGCGCGTATGCTGAAGCAGACACATATTCAGACCAAAGTTTAGTAATGATGGAAAGTAGACTGAAGTTTAAGAGAATGGTAAGGAAGGATCAACGTGGAAAGAAGTGGCATATGGAACTTCTGAGGAATGCTGATGTGAGTTTGAAGTTATCTAAGGATGTACATACTGCGTTAATCAATTCCACAATAGGCAGTCTAGATGAAGAGCAATGGACATCACTAAAAAGGGCAATCAGAGAAGTTACACAGACAAATATAGGCACAAGGAAGATGATAGCGAAGAAGCCTTGAGTAACAGAAGAAGTACAGCAATTGATCGAAGACAGAAATGCAAAAGACACAACAGGCTAAGGAAATACAATAATACAGCGGTATAAGCCACTTAGAAACGAGATAAATAGAAATTGTAGGAGAGCTAATGCGAAATGGCTGCAGGAGAAATCATGTTTGACTGAAATAATCAAATATTAGTTGTCATCTAGACTGACTGTTTTTGTTATACTGCTTAAGAAGATCGATGTCGTTCCAACACGAATTCAAAAATTATTAGAATAACAGATTGTTGCTGGAAGGACAGATTCAGCACATACGCTGCCTGACAAAAGAAAAAAGTGAAGCACCCACAGGACATGGTCTGATGTTAATGAAACTTCTTACACGTAACACTCCATCGGCGGGTACGTAAATCATTAGAGTTGAAATTATCTGTGACATGTAGAAAGGCCACCAGTGTGCATAAGTGTTGCACCTGCTTAGTGTTGTTTCCAGGCCTGGTATGGTATATAAGGGGTATGAATAGTGTCAGATGAGTGACCACTGTGAAGGATATAGACATGGCGTGTACTCGTATGAGACAGCATTATCAGCATCAGTTTCAAACGGGCCTCATTCTGGGTGTCCATTTGGCTGGTTGGTCGAATCGTGCAATGTATGAGACACCATTATCAGCATCAGTTTCAAACGGGCCTCATTCTGGGTGTCCATTTGGCTGGTTGGTCGAATTGTGCAATGTATGAGACAGCATTATCAGCATCAGTTTCAAACGGGCCTCATTCTGAGTGTCCATTTGGCTGGTTGGTCGAATCGTGCAATATCTAGTTTTATGGGTATTCGGATATGACAGCTGGCCGATGTTGACTGCATGGGAACGTGAGGGTAGGCACGTGCGTCATGAACTCGTCTGACCATCACAAGGGAGGATCGTCGCATTGTACACGAGGCACACCGCAACCCTTCACATCCGGCTGCTATCTGGGACTCCCTGCAACACTCTACGAGGCGTGTTGTTTAAGTACCGTCTTGAAATTAAAAAAAGACGTCCTAAGATATGTCAATAATTTTATTTTTACATGAAAGCCTGTACCTTAATCTATTTTTCTACATAATTGCCGTCAATATTGAGGCACTTGTCATAACGTTGTACCAGTTTTTGAATACCATCCTCATAGAAGTCTGCCGCCTGACTTGTTAACCACTACATCACCACTGTTTTGACTTCGTCATCCTCTTGAAGACGCTGACCGCCCAGATGCTTCTTCAAGTGCAGGAACAGATGGTAGCCACTGGGCGCAAGATCGGGGCTGTACGGAGTATGATCTAGAGTTTCCCATCGAAAAGATGTGATGAGGTCTTTGATCTGATTCGCCGCATGCGGACGGGCATTGTCTTGTAGCAAAACGATGTCCTTGCTCAACTTCCATGGACTGTTGCTTTGACTCTAATATGACGTAGGCCAACCATCTTCCATCGCCCCTTAACAATTTGGCTTAAGAAATCATCACCGTCGTTGTGGTACCGCTCAAGGAAAGTCAATGCATTGTCTAAACGTTTGGTTTTGTGCACATCCGTCAACATTTTCGGTACCCAACGTGCGCACAATTTTCGGTAATTCGAGTGATCGGTCACAGTGCCATACAAAACACCACGAGAAACATTAGGAAAGTCATCCTGCAAGGAGGAAATAGTAAAGCGTCTGTTTTCTCTCACCTTATTGTTCACTTCCAGCACCAAATTTTCATTAACGACCGAAGAACGCCCATTCCGTTGTTCATCATGCACATTTGTGCGGCCACCTTTAAATGCTCTCACCCACTTTCTTACCATTCCATCACTCATAATGTTTTCCCCGTAAATTGCACAGATCTCACGATGAATATCGATCGCTTTTAGGCCTTTAGCACTAAGAAATCTTATAACAGCCCGTACTTCACAGTCGGCGGGACTCACGATTATCGGATGCATCTTAAACACTCAGTACACAACGTAAACAAGGAAGAATCATACTGTAATGGCGTCAATGCGTAGATTAAGGTACAGGCTCTCATGTAAAAATAAAATTATTGAGATATCTTAGCACGTCTTTTTTAATTTCAAAACGGTACTTACTTAAAAGAACACGCCTCGTATGTCGTACCGCACCGTTGATCAGAGACTAGCAGCAGCTGGATTAGGAAATTACAGCACACGTGTAGGCTGCTGTTAACACCATAACAAAGATAGCTGTGTCTGGAGTGGTGTCGTGACCGGATAACATTGAGTACTGATGAATGGCGTGGCATGAATCAGCAATGAATCGTTATTCTGCACTTCCCCGGATGATCATCATTGCCTGGTATGACATCGAGACGTCCCGTTCCCCCAACGTTTTGGAGAGACACAGCGGTGTTGTTCCCGGCGTCATGGTGTGGGAGCCATCGGGTATGACTGCTGTTACTGGCAGAGAAGTCCAATGGCACAACGATACGTCACAGACATTCAGCGTCCTTATGTGTTACCTGTCTTTGGCAGTATTGTGGTGCCATTTTTCAACAGGAAAATGATCGTCCACACATGGCGCATGTACATTAGAAGATTCTGCGCGATATTGAGGTAATCCTGTGGTCATCAAGATCCCAAGACCTGTTCCCGATAGAATGTGTGGAGCTCGCACGTATTCTCCGTCCCATTCATTTCCAGTACGAGCGGTCTAAGGCGCTGCAGTCATGGACTGTGTGGCTGGTCCCTGCGGAAGTTCGAGTCCTCCCTCGGGCATGGGTGTGTGTGTTTGTCCTTAGGATAATTTAGGTTAAGTAGTGTGTAAGCTTAGGGACTGATGACCTTAGCAGTTAAATCCCATAAGATTTCACACACATTTTCTGATTTCCAGTATACAGGATATCAACGAACAGTTACGACAGGGACAACTTGCCTCAAGAGAGGTTAGAGAGGTTGCAACGTCATCCAGGTAACTGGATTCATAGTGCCAAGTTGTTCGTAAATTTGACTCGATATTGTAATCACTGAAATAACGTCAGAGAATCTCTCAAACCGATATTGTAATCACTGAAATAACATCAGACGCTCTCTCAAACCGTGAAGTTACGCTTCGCTTCTTTCTATTCTGGATGCTTCTGTTTTCTTCAGAAAGCACAGAAAAATTAAAACAACCTTCGCTGCATTTAAAAGCGAAAGAGTCAGTATTAACACCACTGGGTGAATTAAGTTGTTAAACGAAGAGGGCAGAGCGGGTATATGGAACTCTTCTACGAGGAGGATGAAGAGTGGCGTGATGGAAAAGAAATGGAAGTCGATGATGGATCCAGTACTACAGTCAGAGATTGACAGACCTTCGGAAGGCTTGCGTTGAAATTAGGCAGAAGGCATATGTTACGTTCCTCCGGAGTTTCTAAAATCATTCAGGAAAAAGGCAATCAAACGACTGTTCAAGTTATTGTGTACTTTCTGTAAAATGGAGAAATACCATCAGACTTTCGGAAAAATACCATCCACACTACTCCAAAGACGGCAAGGGCTGGTAAGTGGGAGAACTATCGTCCAATCAGCTTAACAACATCCAAATTGCTGACAAGAATATTATACAGAAGAATGGAAAACAAAATCGAGGATCTCTCAGGTGCCGTTCAGTTTGGCTTTAGGAAAGGTAAACGTACCAGTTAGACAGTTCTGGGGTTGCGCTTGATAATGGAAGCAAGGCTGAAGAAAAATCAAGGCACGTTCATAGAATATTTCGACCAATAAAAAGTTGGACATTTTAGAGAAAACGGGTTTAAGCTTTAGGGGAAGATGGATAACACGCAATATGTACAAGAATCTAGAGGGAACGTCAAGAATGGAGGACAAAGAACGAAGTGCTCGGGTTAAAAAGAGTATAAGATAGGGACGCAGTCTTTCGCCCCTGTTGTTTGTGCGTTGAAGAAGCAATGACGGAAGTAAAAGATAGTTTCAGGTGTGGTCATGATAATATTCGCTGATGGCACCTGTATCATGAGTGAACGTGAGGTAGAGTTACAGAACCAGTTTAAAGAGGACAGAATATGGTCTGAGAGTAAAGTGAATACAGACAAAAGAAATGAGGAGTAGGAGAAATAAGAGTAGTGATACACGTAACATCAGAGTCGGGGACCACGCAATAGACGTATGAGGAAATTCTGCCATCTTGAAATCGAACTGACACACGACGGACGTAAGGAAGATGACATGAAAAGGAAGCTAGCACAGGCAAATACGGCATTTTTAGCAAAAAGAAGCCCTTTAGCATCAAACTTCTGCCTTAATTCGAGGAAGAAATTTCTGAGAACGTTTTAGAACATAGCATTGTGTGGCAGTGCAACACGGGGTGTGGGAAAACCGGAACAGAAGAGAATGGAAGCGTTTTGAGATGTGGTGCTACAGGTGATTGTTGAAAATTAGATGGACAAATAAGGTAGGGTGGTTCTCCGCAGAATCGGCGAGGAAAGGGATATGTGGAAAACACTGACAACAAGAAGGGATGGGATGATAGGACTTGCGTTAGGATATCAGGGAATAACGTCCGTGGTACTACAGTGAGCTGTGGAGGGTAAAAACTGTAGAGGCAGACAAAGATTGGAATACATCCAGCAAATAATTTAGAACGTGTGTTGCAAATGCTTCTCTGAGATGAAGAGTTTGGCATAGGGGAAAAATTCATGACCAGCAGAATCAAATCAGTTAGAAGACTGATGATCCAGAAAGAAAAGTACCCCATTCATACAACGGAATCTGCAATAGAAAACTGCCAGTTTAAAATTCATTTTATTCTTTTATGTCTTCATATATATTTTTGGGACGTGGGAGAGGGCATCATCGTTTCTCTGATCGGTTTGATGCGGCACGCCACGAATTTCTCTCCAGCGCCAACACCTTAGAGGAGCACTTGGACTCATCGACCTCAGTTACTTATTTGACATTTTAGATTCTCTGTCTTCCCCTGTCATTTTTGCCCCGACATACAGCCCCCTCTAGTACCCTGGAAGTTATTCCCTCGGATCTTATCAAAATGTCGCTTCATCTGTCCTTTCTTCTCAGTGTTTCCACATGTTCCTTTTCTTGCCGATCCTGTATAGAACCTCCTCGTTTAGTATCAGTCCACCTAATTTTCAACGTCCTTCTATAAAACATCTCAGACCGTCCACTTGTCTACTACTCTGCTTTCCCCACAGTCCATGACTCACTTCATTACAATATTGCGGTCCAGGCATACATTCTTAGAAATTTTTTCCTCAAATTAAGGCCAACGCTTGATACAAGAGGTCTTCATTCGGACTAGGAATTCCTCCTTACATATGCCAGTCTGCTTTTCATGTCCTTCTTGCTTCATCCATCATACAAAATTTTACTTCCAAGGTAGCAGAATTCCTTCACTTCGTCCGCTTCGAGATCCCCCATTTTGGTGTTACGTTTATCAGCTGTTAAGTCAATTATGCGGTAGTTATCTGCCCTTTCTGACTTTGAGATTGTGTGGATCACATTTTCCAAATGTCGGAAGGTATGTCATCAGTTTTACAGAGTCTACAAACCAGTCTGAATAATCGTCTCGTAGCCACTTCTCCCAATGATTTTAGAGTTGCCGAATTAAAGTTATCTATGTCTTCCGTCTCAGTTGATCGCAAGTCTCCCAGAGCAGTGTCGCACTGACTAAAACTGGATTGTTCGACAATAGTATAAGCATACAACAGTGGGTCCTTCCACCTTTTTGACTGAACAGAAACTGCGTGGTTTTGTGTGCTGAACCAGGATTGGACGTCGTCTGCTGGACTCGCATCTATTCACTAGCCTTCTGTGAGCGCACGTCACGACCGGCTCTAGTTGCTGAGAGCTTACTGCGAGGCGTGCGATGGTGGTGCACAAGGTAGGACACAGCCCACCAAATACAGAAAACTGGCTCACTGGCCTTTGACACCGTAACTCTGATAACGACCGCCGCACAGCCTCGGAATGATGTAGGTTTACGTAACCAGCAAGGACTTGAGCTTCAAAAACATGCCCTCGCAGTCGAATGGAAAGAATTTAGAGCGAGGCAAAGGGATTCTGCCATGTGACTAATCAGAAACACATTTTTTTTTTTTTTGTCATCAGTCTACTGACTGGTTTGATGCGGCCCGCCACGAATTCCTTTCCTGTGCTAACCTCTTCATCTCAGAGTAGCACTTGCAACCTACGTCCTCAATTATTTGCTTGACGTATTCCAATCTCTGTCTTCCTCTACAGTTTTTGCCCTCTACAGCTCCCTCTAGTACCATGGAAGTCATTCCCTCATGTCTTAGCAGATGTCCTCTCATCCTGTCCCTTCTCCTTATCAGTGTTTTCCACGTATTCCTTTCCTCTCCGATTCTGCGTAGAACCTCCTCATTCCTTACCTTATCAGTCCACCTAAGTTTCAACATTCGTCTATAGCACCACATCTCAAATGCTTCGATTCTCTTCTGTTCCGGTTTTCCCACAGTCCATGTTTCACTACCATACAATGCTGTACTCCAGACGTACATCCTTAGAAATTTCTTCCTCAAATTAAGGCCGGTATTTGATATTAGTAGACTTCTCTTGGCCAGAAATACCTTTTTTGCCATAGCGAGTATGCTTTTGATGTCCTCCTTGCTCCGTCCGTCATTGGTTATTTTGCTGCCTAGGTAGCAGAATTCCTTAACTTCATTGACTTCGTGACCATCAATCCTGATGTTAAGTTTCTCGCTGTTCTCATTTCTACTACTTCTCATTACCTTCGTCTTTCTCCGATTTACTCTCAAACCATACTGTGTACTCTTTAGACTGTTCATTCCGTTCAGCAGATTCTTCTTCACTTTCACTCAGGATAGCAATGTCATCAGCGAATCGTATCACTGATATCCTTTCACCTTGTATTTTAATTCCACTGCTGAACCTTTCTTTTATTTCCATCATTGCTTCCTCGATGTACAGATTGAAGAGCCGGCCGCGGTGGTCTAGTGGTTCTAGGCGCTCAGTCCGGAACCGCGCGACTGCTACGGTCGCAGGTTCGAATCCTGCCTCGGGCATGGATGTGTGTGCTGTCCTTAGGTTAGTTAGGTTTAAGTAGTTCTAAGTTCTAGAGGACTGATGACCACAGATGTTAAGTCCCATGGTGCTCAGAGCCATTTAAACCATTTAAACAGATTGAAGAGTCGGGGCGAAAGGCTACAGCCATGTCTTACACCCTTCGTAATACGAGCACTTCGTTCTTGATCGTCTACTCTTATTATTCCCTCTCGGTTGTTGTACATATTGTATATGACCAGTCTCTCCCTATAGCTTACCTCTACTTTTTTCAGAACCTCGAACAGCTTGCACCATTTTATGTTGTCGAACGCTTTTTCCAGGTCTACAAATCCTATGAAAGTGTCTTGTTTTTTCTTTAGCCTTGCTTCCATTATTAGCCGTAACGTCAGAATTGCCTTTCTCGTCCCTTTACTTTTCCTAAAGCCAAACTGATCGTCACCTAGCGCATTCTCAATTTTCTTTTCCATTCTTCTGTATATTATTCTTGTAAGCAGCTTCGATGCATGAGCTGTTAAGCTGATTGTGCGATAATTCTCGCACTTGTCAGCTCTTGCCGTCTTCGGAATTGTGTGGATGATGCTTTTCCGAAAGTCAGATGGTATATCGCCAGACTCGTATATTCTACACACCAACGTGAGTAGTCGTTTTGTTGCCACTTCCCCCAATGATTTTAGAAATTCCGATGTTGTCTATCCCTTCTGCCTTATTTGACCGTAAGTCCTCCAAAGCTCTTTTAAATTCCGATTCTAATACTGGATCCCCTATCTCTTCTAAATCGACTCCTGTTTCTTCTTCTATCACATCAGGCAAATCTTCACCCTCATAGAGGCTTTCAATGTATTCTTTCCACCTATCTGCTCTCTCCTCTGCATTTAACAGTGGAATTCCCGTTGCACTCTTAATGTTACCACCGTTGCTTTTAATGTCACCAAAGGTTTTTTTTTACTTTCCTGTATGCTGAGTCTGTCCTTCCGACAATCATATCTTTTTCGATGTCTTCACATTTTTCCTGCAGCCATTTCGTCTTAGCTTCCCTGCACTTCCTGGTTATTTCATTCCTCAGAGACTTGTATTTCTGTGTTCCTGATTTTCCCGGAACATGTTTGTACTTCCTCCTTTCATCAATCAACTTCACTTACCTCACCAAAAATCTTCGTTACTCGAACTACTGCAATACAGCGAGCGCCACTACTGCCAGCTAAATAAAAAGATTCAAACTACGGAAGGCACTAACTACTGATAGGCATAGTTAGGAAATGAAAGATTTTAGTAGAGAACAAACAATGTATTTAACTTAATAGTGTTGAAAAATCATAATATACATAACAGATCATGACATCCAGTCTTACAAATTTCCAAACTCCGCCATCTCTCTCCCCACATCCACCACTGCTGGCGGCTCACCTCCAACTGCGCAACGCTACGCGCTGTTCACGTCCAGCTGCCCAACACTACAATGGCAGACAACAATGCAAACTAACCACAGACTGCACACAGCACAGCCAGTGATTTTCATACCGAGCGCTACGTAACGTTGCCGATAAGAAAACATAAACAGCCAGGGCCATTCCTTTGTAGGGATTTCTGAAAGTCAGATTGCGTTGCGCTAAAAAAATATTGTGTGTCAGTTTAAGCACAGTCTTGTATAATTGTTCTAAGGGGACGTTTCAAACTGAAGTATTTCTTCTGTTACCCATGGTTTCTTCGCAATATCTACATCTAAATCTATAGCCATACTCACAATATCTACATCTAAATCTATAGCCATACTCACAATATCTACATCTGAATCTACAGTCATACTCAGCAAACCACTGTGAAGTGCATGTCAGAGGGTATGCCCCGCTGGAACTGTTATTAAGTTTTTTTTCGTTCCGTTGTCGTATGGAGAGCAGGAAGAATTACTCTTTAAACGCCTCTGTGCGCGCTATAATTAATGTAATCTTGTCCTCGTGTTGCGTGCGGGGGGTTGTAGCATATCCTAGAGTCATCACCTGAAGCAGTTTCTTGAAAGTTTGTAAGTAGGCATTTCCCGAATAGTTTACGTCTATCTTGAAGAGTCTACTAGTCCAGTCTTTTCAGCTTCTATGTGTCTCTCTCCCACGATTCAAACAAACCTGTGACCGAAACTCCCTTGCTGATTAAAACTGTGTGCCGGACCGAGACTCGAACTTGGAACCTTTGCCTTTCGCGGACAAGGGCTCTACCATCTGAGCTACCCAAGCTAGACTCACGCCCCGTCTTCACAGCTTTACCTCTGCCAGTACCTCGTCTCCTACCTTCCAAACTGGCAGAAGTAAAACTGTGAGGACGGGGCGTGAGTCGTGCTTGGGTAGCTCAGATTGTAGAGCCCTTGCCCTCGAAAGGCAAAGATCGAGATCGAGTCTCGGTCTGGCACACAGTTTTAATCTGCCAGGAAGTTTCATATCAGCGCACACTCCGCTGCACTGTGAAAATCTCATTCTGGAAACCTGTGACCATCCGTGCTGCCTTTCTCTGCATACGTTAGATATCCCCTGTTAGTCCTATTTTGTCTGGTTCCCGCATAGACCTACAGTGACAAAAATCGCAACACCAAAAATATAATTAGTCTAGAGTAATGAAATTTTGGGAACATATTTGTATAGGTGACATATTTAAGTGATTAACAAGCAAGATCACAGGTTAATGTAAGCGCGAGATAAGCCATTGCAAACATGCAATGTTGGTACATTAATAACCAGTGTAACTGCCGGAATGTTAAATGCTAGAGTGCAAACATGCATGCATTATGATGCATTGTACAGATGCTAGATGTCAGTTTGCAGCATTGAGTTTCATGCCTATTGCACTTGGTCGGTCAATACAGGGACGGCTGCGCTTTTTGTGGATGACGCTCGAGATGTCGGTCCGATAATGTCCCACATTTGCTTGATTGGAGACAGATCTGGTGTTACAGCAGGCCAAGGCAACGTGTCGACGATGTGTAGAGTATGTTGGGTTACAACAGCGGTATGTGGGCGGGCGTTATCCTATTAGAAGACACCCCCTGGGCTGCTGCTTCATGAATGGCAGCACAGCAGGTCGAATCACCAAATTGACGTACAAATTTGCAGTCAGGCTGCGTGGGGTAATCACGAGAGTAATCCTGCTGCCAAACGAAATCGCATAACTCGAGTTCCGGTGTGGTACAAATTTTCATTGTCGTCATTCCATTCTACAGCTGATGGTTGTCCATTCGCAACTCCGAATACATTTCATGTATTTCGTAACGGCTGTAGTTGCCGCAGTGTCCGTCCTTCGAACTTTGCATCGTAATTCGGAATAATACAGGCGCTGTAATATTGTAATAATAATGTCTCTCTCTCTCTGCGAGAGTTACAGTAAGTGTGCGACTACAGGACGGGTACACAGTGAAATAATGAAGTTTGTTTCAGTACGCTGTGGTGGAGATAGCCGAAGTTGCAATAGATTTCGATCATACTTTTGATCGCGTGGATCATGTGTACCTTGCGGCGGTGATGAACAGGATGGGTGTCTCGCCATTATTGACCAATACTGTGATGCGACTGTTGCACGGCGCCAGATCAGCGATGGTGGTCAACGGAGGGAGAACTGAGTATTTTAAGATCTTAAGATCAGTGAGACAGGGTTGCCCCTCGTCGATCCTCCTTTATGCGATCGCCTTAGAACCGTGCCTCGCAGGCCTTCGCCGCCGTCTTACCGGGATCTCCCTACGGCATTTGTCATTCAAATGCAGAGCATACGCGGATGATATTGTGTTCCTCGTACGGAATGGGAGGGAGACTCAAACAGCACTGGATTGGCTACAGACGTATGGGATGGCAGCTGGCAGTGTGGTCAACTACCGAAAATCACAATTCATGCATGTGGGGCGTGGACTAGAACCAGGAACGGAAGGACCCTTACCTGCGGTGGAAACCCTCCGCTGTTTGGGTATCACCTTTCATAAAGAGGCAGCGAGAACGGCTGCGGACAACTACCGAAGACTGTTACTCAGAGTCCGCACGGCAGTACGACTAAACGCCCTACGGTCGATGGATATGCTGCAGCGAGTGTTACTCGTCAACTTTTATCTCGCGCTCATGATGTGCCACCTGACACACCTTCTCCCCTTGACACGCACGATGGCTACGAGAATTCAGGCGGCTTTTGGGTACTATGTGTGCCTGGGACAACTCTTTAAGGTACAGTACAACACGCTTACCCTCCCAGCGCGAGAGGGGGGCGTTGGTTTAGTGAACGTGCACGAGAAGGCGCGTGCCATGTATATTAATACTATGCTCAAACTGTGGCGCAACAGGAATCACTCGCTTACGGGGACGATCATCGAAGAACTCGTACCAACATCGCATCTTCCTCCAGTCAGTGTCGGCCATATATCGCCCCCTTTAACGTATGTGCGCACGTTCATCGTGGAACACAGTTACGTTCGAGAGCGTTTACCGACGACCCGACAGTCGACATCGAAGGACGTGTACCATCTGCTTCTTCGACAGATCGCTCGGAATAGGGTGGAACGCAAACATCCAGCTGTTAATTGGCACGTGGTGTGGCGCACGGTCCACCACCCCCACCTACCTACATCAGTCAGATCAACATGGTACATTGTCGTCAACCGAAAATACCCTACAAATGATAAAAAGTACGCAATACATTTGGCGGATTCGCCCTTGTGTCACCAATGCGGCGTGCTGGATACGGACGACCATCGGCTGGTCTGCGGCGAGGCATTGGCTGTCTGGACTCTCGCAAGAAAGATAATAGCGTTCATGCGGCGCACTATCTATACAGCAGTCTGTTCTGACATAGTCTTTTTTCCAGAGGAAACGTATTTTCCGCGTCATAAGACGAAGCAGTGGCGTGGATCACAGGTATGACGGTCCATTACATCTATAGAGACACACGTACGAACTTACTGAACGTCCTGGATTACTGGCAATACTTGCAAGATGGACACACAAAACTATTACGGCTACAAAAGTACAAGGATTGGTATGCCAATTTCCTAGTAACGGTTTTTGCGGACCCGCCATATACTTGGGGTGTGCCGGGTGCCCGAAGATGAGCGGCGGTGCTTTCGTTGTGAAACCGACCAAGTAGTGTGATCGACTAAGAACACTACGCGATTATGCGACTTACGAAAAACACAGGCATGAACAGTTAGCAAATGGATGTACTTCAAATTTTGTTTTCATATCCATAAATACTTTTCTTTAGGGTGCCGGAGGTGGCCCCACTTTGATTTTGTTGTTATTTCATGCTGCGTAGTAGGACGGCAGCGAGGTTCCTTCCCGCACAGTTATCATGTGTCAGGACGTACTATGTTTATTTTGTGAATAATAAAGTTTTCTGTTTCGCCTACCATCCTTCATATAAAATAATGAAATAAATACATAAAAACTCCTCACTAAAAAAAAGGTGGATCGAGCGTCTGCCATAAAAAAACCGCCAGTCGATAAAAAAAATAAAAAAATAAATAAAAAAAGTGGTTAAGACGACCGCTCACGATAAGCCGGAAATCCGGTTCCCGCCCGATCCAGCACAAATTTTCTTGTGTCACTAATGAAGTGTACAGTTTATGTCTTATCGCAAATTTGCCAATACATCTTTTTTTTCCTATTTCAGACAGCCCCACATCGACTACAGAGAGTGCACGCATGTCTGAAGGATATTGCCTAGTAGGAGAAAGCAGGGTAAAATCGGATATGCGGATCAAACCGAGTGGCTTCAGATTTCCGTGACTAGTGCCGTCATCTGTCTGATAACCCTCGGAACTAGTAGCAACAGCCTTTCAGCCGTCATGAGTGGACGCCTGTTGCTTTTCCTTCTCGATATTTTTAAGGTTTTTTGCTGAAATTTTCATCGACGTCGGCGCTTCTTGGAGCAGTACTCAATAAAAAATAGGTAAGTAACTACTTCGAATAATTATGTTTTTCAGTGACATCTTGGGTTGCTTGGTGTTCTGCCGGATATCAGCGTCGTACTTGCACGATATTTCGGGCACGTAGCTCGTCGCCTTCATCAGGTGCGACCTGAGACTGCTCCTCGAGTTTTTACAAAGGATGGGGCCCCTCCACGCCCACACCAACGTGGTGACCAAACCAAAAGTTCTACTGTCACCTCCGTAAACATGTTAGTTTTTGAATCAGGCGTCAGTGGATGCGGGCTGTGATGTTGTCCATGCGTCTGGGTAAGATTACTCATTAACATGGTCCATCAGGAGATAGAAGTGGACGAAAACGATTGAAGGGTAGCGGTTGTAAGGGCAGAGGAAAAAAAGTGCCAAGGCAAGAGCCAAGGGAAAAAAACCTCTGCGACAGTAGGGTGGGTAGTAAGGGCAGTAGCGGCTTGCTATCTGCGACAGTGCATGCAAGGTGTGGTTGTGTTAGTTCGAGGTATCGTGCATCGTTACCTTTGTCGTTGTTGCGGCTTGTTGCGGCGCTTTCTGCAGTTGCTGCGTCCCTGCAACAGTTCAAGGTCGTTGTAGATTAGTGGGCGATCGGTCATAGATCGGCTCACAGACGGTGTAGGGGGTGTGTGTGACTGGTTTGCGTGCTGTGTACAGTACGGTTTCCCTGCGGTTGCCTGTTTTTCGGCTGGTCGCACATCTGGTTTTCCAGTAATAACTGTGTTGCAGGGGCTCGCCAGTACTGTCGTGTTAGTGTTCTATGGACCATAGATGTTTAGTTCCTAGCCAGTAATGTCTTTTGTCTATTATGCTTCCATCTATGGTTGTGGTCGTAGTTACCCAGAGAAAGGATAAACGGGTTGCGCGAGTGTCTCGTGTTATTGTACAGTCGTGTGGAGACTTTTTGGAATACCTGCAAGATAGTATCTAGCCGGTATTCCCGGTGAAGGTCCGCGATGCGTATGTAGCGCGGAGCGTTGCTTATGATTTTGAGTACTTTGTTCTGTATGAGCTGCAGACGGCGCAGGCGAGTTGGCGCAGCGTATCCCCAGACAGGGGCTGCGTACGTCATCAGGGGTCTGATTAGTGTCATGTACATGGACCTAGACACCCTACTGTTCAGTGTGCTACGCCTGTTAAGCATAGGGTAGAGTTGTTTGAGCCTCGCGTTAGCTTTGTTGGTCACGTGTTGAATGTGGTCCCCCCAGAGTAGTTTCCTGTCCAGCCAGACACCGAGGTATTTGACCTTCTCGCGGAAACGTATTGGGCGTGTGTGTAGTGTTATTGGGTTGCAGTGCTGATGTTTGCGCAGTTGCTTCGGTCGTCTAGTGAACAAAACGGCCTCGCACTTGTCGACGTTTACTCTAACACGCCATTTCACCAGCCAAGGTTCCGCCGTTCTGAGTGCAGTCTGTAGTCGTGAGTTAATGTTAGACTGCTTCCAATCTTGCGCAAGGATGGCGGTTTCATCCGCGTAGATTGCTACCGTCGTGTTATGTGTAACTGGGAGGTCGTTAATGTAGAGGTTAAACAGTAGGGGCCCTAGGATACTTCCTTGGGGCACTCCTGCCTGTATACCATGTCGTGTCGATTGTTTGCCCTGCACGTAGGTGTTGAAACTCCTGTCCGTGAGATATGAGTGTATGAGACGTACGAGCCCGTCGGGCAACCCTGCGTCGCTAAGTTTGCGTATTAGGCCGCTGTGCCATAGACGATCGAAAGCCTTTTCGATGTCCAGGAACACCGCCCTAGTTGCCTTGTTTGTGTTGTACCCGTGTGTTATGTATTCAACGACGCGGAGGAGTTGTTGTGTTGTTGAGTGGTGATTCCTGAAACCGAATTGCTCCGGTCTCAGGGTGTCGTTTGTGATGCAGTGCCTGGTGAGTCGTTTTAATATTACCTTCTCAACGATCTTGCTGAGCGCGCTCAGCAGACTGATGGGTCGGTAATTTTGTGGGAGGGAGTGGTCTTCCCCCGGCTTCCTGAACATCAGGACCTTGGCCGTCTTCCAAAAGGCGGGGAAGTGTTGGTGCTTGAGTATGGCATTCGTGATGTGTGTTAGGTAGTCTACAGCTTTGTCTGTGAACTCCTGGAGGAAACGGTTTTGAATGCCATCGTGACCAGGGGCCTTCCTAGCGGTGGTATGCATGATGGACCATTTGACTTCTGCTGTACTAGATTGTCGGATGTTGTTGCGCGCCGGTTGGGCCAAGATGCGTGTGACCTCCTGGTCCCTAGCAAGTGTGAACGCTGGGTCTGAGGGATCCAGGTTCGGTGTGAATGACGCTGCGAGTGTGAGGGCCATCAGTTCCGCTGTTTCTTCCGCAGAATATGCTGGTCCGTCGGGCCCTTGTAACGTGGAGGTGTACAGTTTCTCCCTGGTAGAGTGTCGGGCTAGCTGCCACAACCCAGGTCGCGTGGTGTCCAGCCCTTCGAGTTTCTGGTCCTACTGTTGTGCCTTGAATGTTTGTATTTTTTCCCGGATTATACCCTGGAGCCTGTTAATGTGCTGTTTGAAGTGCTGGCGCCTGGTACGCTGCCAGTGTCTCCTGAGGCGGTTCCTCATTGAGATCAGACCCAGGATTTCCTGGGGCAGGGCAGCACTGTGTTGTTGTGGCGTGCGGATTGGTATGGAGTCGGCTATTGCGTCCTGGACGGCGCCGGTGAGGGTTTCAACTGCCTCGTCAATTTGCGCTGTCTCGTTAATCGCGTGGGTGGGTGGGATGCGACTGTCAAGCATTTCCTTGAACTGGGTCCAATTCGCGCGCCTGTAGTCTAACATACTGCGTTGTTCCATGTGCTGCAGTGTTTCTTCAATGTACAGTATAACGGGTTGGTGATTTGCGGGCAGATCGTTTTCAACGGCAACGTTGAGTGTCGTTGTTATGCCCTTGACGAGGGCCATGTCTAACACGTCTGGCCTGTGTCCCCTCCGGTAGGGAATGTGCGTCGGTTCGGTTCATGTGTAGGTTCGCAGGCAGTGGCTTCAGGGGGTGGGGTTGTGTTGTTTTTGGGGGCTGGTGTTGGTACCGGTGTGGTTGCAGTGTCGTGTGTTGGCTGGGACGACTGTGTTGTTGTCGCAGTTGTTGTGTTAGGTGCGTGTGCTGGGTGCAGAGGTTCCGCGGCCTGCTCCGCTCCTCCAGGGCGTGTAGCCATGGCGAATGACACTCCGTTCCTGACAGGGTTTGGTGCGGGCCTTGGACGTGTTATGACGTTGGGTGGCTTCGACTTTTGATTTTTGCGCCTCTGCGCCTCTCTGTATACGTCGCAGCCCCTGTAGTTGGCCGCATGGCCTTGGCCACAGTTGGCGCAACGGCGTATGTTTTCGTGGGGGACTCACTTGGGCCGCAGAGGTCGGTTATCAATCGACGCTGGCTCAGCAGTTCCTGCGCTTGCGCAGCGATCTGCCGGTCCTTGTCGGCCAATACCTCCTCAACGGCGGCAAGCGGGACGCTGACGTCGACGGGAACAGCCGACTCTCGCGCCACTTTAGCTGCAGCCTTGCTGCGGGTTAGGGCGGGGGTGCATTCAAGTTCTAAGGCCTCCGATTGTTTTTCTAATTAACTACTCACCCGAAATCGATGAATCTGGCGTTACTTCTCGACGTAATCGCCCTGCAGAAGTACACATTTTTCACAACGCTGACGCCATGATTCCATGGCAGCGGCGAAGGTTTCTTTAGTAGTCTGTTTTGACCACTGGAAAATCGCTGAGGCAATAGCAGCACAGCTGGTGAATGTGCGGCCACGGAGAGTGTCTTTCATTGTTGGAAAAAGCCAAAAGTCACTAGGAGCCAGGTCAGGTTGTAACGCTGGAAATGCATATCCTCTTATTTCCATCTAGTGTACTGTAATTTTTTTTCTTGTTTTGTTACCTCAAGATATGACATTTCTGTCTCTTTGTATATTGTAATTGTTTTACTATTTGTATATTTATGCATTTATGTCGATGTATAATTGGTTTGTTTCGTAAATATTATTTGTATTTTTACGCTGGGTCTTGCCTAGGGAAAACTGCTATCGAACGATTACGTTGATAGGTCGTGTGAAGAATCAAAGTGTGTAGGATCTTTGGTAGTGTTAACTCTGCCGCGTGGAGCGCGGGCTGAGCAGAAAGGAGTGTGCCGGGAGTAGCGAGTGGAGCAGGTGTGTTGTGTGACGCTCCCGCGAGTTGCCGCGCTTTCGGGGTTTGGCAGCATGTAATTGCGCTCGACTTGCGATGATAGTTTCTGACATGGTGTCGCGGACGGGAAACATTAACTAGCGCACATCAAGAGCCCGTTTCGTCTGGTGACCGTGTCGAGAAGAAGGCGCGCCAACATCCAGCTTCTGCAACAGCGACGGCCGACAATGAGTGACTGTCGCCACCTCCTCGACCGACGGCTTCAAACATTCAATCAACCAACAAGGAAGACTGGAAGCAAGTAAAGTTTTAGAACTGTATGGCAGACCTCAGCTTTTCAAACTGTCCATTTTCGTAACTATAATTACAGCAACTTAGCATGAACCTTTGTTGCTCATTGTCCCAATTGCATTGCCAAGCAGGGTCCCTTCCTTTTCCGGAATGAACCCGAGTGTCGTTGAAATTCAGACGCCAGCATTAAAGTAAGATCATTTCAATGCTTTAATTTCAAAGTTAGATTACACAAGCACAAATTAAGAGTGCGAGTTTTGTTACCGTATTTTAGCTTACCTGTGACTGCAGCTCAGCTTGGTACGTACTAAATTTTACTATTGTTAATTGTTCAGAATCATTTAATTCAAGTTCAAAGTTAAATCTCTTATTTCTAAATTGCATAGTTTCAAGTAGCTTTTGAAATGATTGTTGAGGTAGTCCAAGACTAACCGTGTTTTACTGAATTTCGATGTGCTTCAGAAAGAAAGCTCATTATTAACTTCAGTCAATAATTTAACTTTCAATTTTCCGGTTTTATTAATTCTTTTGCTAAATTAAGTCAGGGTGTAGCGAAATTTATTACTTCTGACAAACTTTCAGTTTTCACACTACACGTGTCAATCTTCAGTTGCCACGCTTCTAGTGCTAATTATATGTGTAATAACCTTTCTTTTTCAGTTACTATAGTAATTGTCCTTAGGACTGGCGACCGTGATTTCCCCCAAATCTCAAATACCTAATTACCGCTAGTTAATTGTTAACGTAACGGCTGCACATTTACTTTCTTTATTAACTTTACCCCTTTTCAAAATTAATTTCCACCAGTTTCATTAGCACATTTCCTTTCATTTAGATGTAACCCTTTCCTCCCTCTTTACCGACAGGTTAACTTCGGTGACGATTGCTTTTCCAAAACTCCCATAAGGTACACGCGGTTTCATTTTTCACTGTCATTAAGGTCGGTAAGTGAGGGGGAGGTTACACATTTTTTTTTTTTTTTTTTTTTTTTTTTTTTTCATGCTAGCCGCCTGCCCCTGAACAATGGGAACCGCCGTGCTCGTTTCCCACTGTTCGACCGATTGTTCCGTATCCAAGTCTACCAAATTTTGGTAATTGTTGCCTTCACTCATTTTAATAATTTTCAATATAAATGACAAATCTCAAATATAATTAGGATTACTCCCACTACTTATTCTCGCTGACGTAACGGCCTGTACGTAACCAGTACTTTGTTACGAGATTTGCACAATGCAAAATTCGTGTCCAGAACAACCTCAAATCCGAAGATTGTCCTGTCACCAGGTCGCCACGTGTAACCTCCCCCTCACTTACCGACAGGTTAACTTCGGTGACGATTGCTTTTCCAAAACTCCCATTAGGTACACGCGGTTTCATTTTTCACTGTCATTAAGGTCGGTAAGTGAGGGGGAGGTTACAAGGTGAGTAGGGAGCATGAGGAATCACTTCAAAGTTGTTATCACGAAGAAACTGTTGCGTAACGTTAGCTCGATGTGCGGGTGCGTTGTCTTGGTGAAACAGCACACGTGTAGCCCTTCCCGGACGTTTTTGTTGCAGTGCAGGAAGGAATTTGTTCTTTAAAACATTTTCGTAGCATGCACCTGTTACCATAGTGCCTTTGGAACGCAATGGGTAAGGATTACGCCCTCGCTGTCCCAGAACATGGACACCATCATTTTTTCAGCACTGGCGGTTACCCGAAATTTTTTTGGTGGCGGTGAATCTGTGTGCTTCCGTTGAGCTGACTGGCGCTTTGTTTCTGGATTGAAAAATGGCACCCACGTCTCATCCACTGTCACAACCGACGAAAAGAAAGTCCCATTCATGCTGTCGTTGCGCGTCAACATTGCTTGGCAACATGCCACACGGGCAGCCATGTGGTCGTCTGTAAGCATTCGTGGCACCCACCTGGATAACACTTTTCGCATTTTCAGGTCGTCATGCAGGATTGTGTGCACAGAACCCACAGAAATGCCAACTCTGGAGGCGATCTGTTCAACAGTCATTCGGCGATCCCCCAAAACAATTCTCTCCACTTTCTCGATCATGTCGTCAGACCAGCTTGTGCGAGCCTGAGGTTGTTTCGGTTTGTTGTCACACGATGTTCTGCCTTCATTAAACTGTCGCACCCACGAACGCACTTTCGACACATCCATAACTCCATCACCACAAGTCTCCTTCAACTGTCGATGAATTTCAATTGGTTTCACACCACGCAAATTCAGAAAACGAATGATTGCACGCTGTTCAAGTAAGGAAAACGTCGCCATTTTAAGTATTTAAAACAGTTCTCATTCTCGCCGCTGGCGGTAAAATTCCATCTGCCGTACGGTGCTGCCATCTCTGGGACGTATTGATAATGAACGCGGCCTCATTTTAAAACAATGCGCATGTTTCTATCTCTTTCCAGTCCGGAGAAAACAAATCGGAGGCCTTAGAACTTGAATGCACCTCGTAGGAAATGATTCGTAAATTTGCGTGTAATTTGAATCTTCTTTCAGAAAAGTAAAATGTAATTTTATGACACTGTTTGTCAGAAACGGTAGGCAGGATGGCAGTCGTTCCTATTGGACGCCTTGTGGTAGGCCATAGGAACGTCTCTGCTCTACAAATTATTGTGGTGCCAAAAGTATCCTTTCCCACTCAACGTAAGGTCGGACGCAGAATATAAACTGACGGAAAAATCGTAACACCAAGAAGGAGTTGCACCACATAAACGGCAGTTAGCAGACGTGTTTCTACATCTGGAATATGATATCTGTTTAAGTTTCGTGCCAGTGATATGAGAGTGGCGCCAGTAGAGCCCCTGTGAAGACGGAAAACAGTTGTGATGATCAATATGGTTGGTTTGTGGGGCGCTCAACTGCGCGGTTATCAGCGCCCGTACAAATTCCCAACCTTTGCTCATCCCACTCTTTTTTCATGAATGACGATTAAATGATGAAGACAACACAAACACCCAGTCATCTCGAGGCAGGTAAAACCTCTCACCCCGCCGGGAATCGAACCCGGGACCCCGTCATTGGGAAGCGACAACGAGACCGCGAAGCCACGAGCTGCGGACACAAAACTGTTGAGCTTTCAACACACGCTGTTAACAGGAGTTGCCTTTGAGAATGGACGTGGTGAGATGATATTCGTCAAGAACACCGTTAAGACGACAAAGATGTCATCATCAACACCTCTACATTTACATTTACATCTACATTTATACTCCGCAAGCCACCCAACGGTGTGTGGCGGAGGGCACTTTACGTGCCACTGTCATTACCTCCCTTTCCTGTTCCAGTCGCGTATGGTTCGCGGGAAGAACGACTGTCTGAAAGCCTCCGTGCGCGCTCTAATCTCTCTAATTTTACATTCGTGATCTCCTCGGGAGGTATAAGTAGGGGGAAGCAATATATTCGATACCTTATCCAGAAACGCACCGTCTCGAAACCTGGCGAGCAAGCTACACCGCGATGCAGAGCGCCTCTCTTGCAGAGTCTGCCACTTGAGTTTGTTAAACATCTCCGTAACGCTATCACGGTTACCAAATAACCCTGTGACGAAACGCGCCGCTCTCCTTTGGATCTTCTCTATCTCCTCCGTCAACGAAGTCGTGTAACAGGGCTATGAGAAACTGGATGTTCCTTCTGCGATATTGCAGAAAGTTGCGGCAGGAATGTAGGCACTGTACATGATTGCTGGCAGCGGTGATCGCGAGAATGTACGGTCGGTCTCAGGAAGACAGTGCTCCGAACAGCCAGGGGGCTCTACTGAAACGGAAGAGCATCGTGATCCGCCTTTCGTTCTGGCGCATGATACTGCATCTGCAGCAGCAATTTGAGCAGCAGTTGTCACCACAATGACATAACGAACTTCTACAAACCGGTTACTTCAAGGGCAACTCCGAGCCAGCGTGCATTCCGCTGACCCCAAACAGCTGCCGTTTTCGACTTTAGAGGTGTCAAGCGAGAGCTCATCGGAGCGCGGGTTGGAGGTCTGTCGTGTTTTCTGAAGAAAGGTGGTTCCGTCTCGGTGCCAGTGATGGTCACGTGTTGGTTAGAAGGAGACCAGTTGAGGGCTTCGAACCAACCTGTCTATGCGCTAGACGCACTGGACCTACACCTGGAGTTATGGTCTGGGGTGCGACTTCGTGTGATAGCAGGAGCACCGTCGTGGTTATCCCACGCACCCAGACTGCAAATTTCTACGTCAATTTGATGATTCGACCTCTTGTGCTGCCATTCGTGAACAGCATTCAAGGGGTGTTTTCCAGCAAGATACTGCTCGCCCACGTACCTTTGTTGTAACTCAACGTGCTCTACATAGTGTCAACACACTGCCTTGGTCTGCTCGATCAGTAGATCTGTCTCCAATCGACAACATACGGGACATGAACAGCATTCCAGGGGTGTTTTCCAGCAAGATACTGCTCGCCCACGTACCTTTGTTGTAACTCAACGTGCTCTACGTAGTGTCAACATACTGCCTTGGTCTGCTCGATCAGTAGATCTGTCTCCAATCGACAACATACGGGACATGAACAGCATTCCAGGGGTGTTTTCCAGCAAGATATTGCTCGCCCACGTACCTTTGTTGTAACTCAACGTGTTCTATATAGTGTCAACATACTGCCTTGGTCTGCTCGATCAGTAGATCTGTCTCCAATCGGCAACGTACGGGACATTATCCGACAACTACTCTAGCGTCATCCACAAACAGCATTAACCCTCCCTGTATGGGCCGACGAACTGCAACAGGCATGGAACTCCATCTCACAAACTTACATCCGGCACCTGTACAACACAATGCATCAAAATGCATGCATGTTTGCATGAAAAATGTATTCCCGACATTTCATTAGTCTACAGTAATTATTTTTTTGGTGTTTTTTTCCGTCAGTGTAGATCTAAATGGTTCAAATGGCTCTGAGCACTATGCGACTGAACTTCTGAGGTCATCAGTCGCCTAGAACTTAGAACTAATTAAACCTAACTAACCTAAGGACATCACACACATCCATGCCCGAGGCAGGATTCGAACCTGCGACCGTAGCGGTCACGCGGTTCCAGACTGAAGCGCCTTTAACCGCACGGCCACACCGGCCGGCTGTGTAGATCTAGACGCAGTGCTAGGGAAGATCTTGTTTTGTAGACCATGCTACCAAAAGCATGGCGCATGTGGTCGCTGATTCAGTCTACGAATATTGCTAAACGCTGAAAACAAAAAATGTTCAAATGTGTTTGAATTCCTAAGGGACCAAACTACTTAGGTCATCGGTCCCTAGACGTACACTCTACTTAAACTAACTTATGCTAAGAACAACACACAAATCCATGCCCGAGGCTGGATTCGAACCTGCGACCTTAGTGGTCGCGCGGTTTCAGTCTGTAGCGCCTAGAACCGCTCGGCCACCTCGGCCGGCCGTGATTTAGTCATTAAGAAGTATAATCTTACGTTAAAGGTGCGACACAATAACTCTTGAACTAAAAGTAGGAACTGTCTAAGTCATTTATCTCCTGAGGCAGCTTAAACCACCAGCGCGCAAATTCCCTGACTATATTCATCTAGTATTTGAGAATGATAACGCTTAGTGGTCTTGCACAAACTTTACTTCAATTTCGAACCTTTGAAAAACTTTTTCTCTTTGACATCCTCTACAAAATAATCAAAGGGAATAAAAATCTCGTGTACTACATTTTCGCTGTCCTCTCTTGCAAACATTATCCATATATACCACTGGATGTAAGTGCAAAATTATATGATGTGCGACTCAGCTTCAGGAGATATGGCGCCATAAACATGAGACGCACAATAAACTACCTTCTCTTAATACGCAGAGCAAATAACACATCCAGTTTTTGATTATAAGAGCACTTAGGAAATTCCAATGAACTCTGATGGCAATTTCAAACTTTTTCTAAACTTTTTTGTTAGTCTATGGGTAAATAATCCTATACTAATAAGACTAATATAATTGTGGCCTTTTCGTCTTCAATCATAGAAGTTTTAGATGTCTAACAAGAAAAATTGAGCATATTAACTTATTTGTAAAGTAATCGCACGTTCGAAAGTGTCTTATACATGGGAATTTGATTCTATAAAGAATGGGGGGTGGGGTTATTGTTCTTTACTAGTGCGGTAAGTACTGCCAATAAGTTATAATATTTTTGGCACCACTGCAGAAATCGCGTGAGAAATCATGTATTAGTCAAACTTTTCGCAGAATTAGAAATAGATGCGACAAACAGCGGTATCATACATGGTCATGGTCACTGAAATGAAAAAAAAGGAAAAAAAATTGTCAGCCATCAGATAAAGACAGTAAAAGACTGTAAAAACACAAAGATAGACTCTTGCTTCATATTCATGGGACTGTAACAAAGAATCTGTCCGCTTGTACAAAAGTGGCTCGTTTTACGCATACGTATTTTGAATATTTTGTAAAGGGCTCTCACTCGCTCAATATTGACTGCCCAATACCGAGTATTTCGCAGTAATATTGGCCGTTTGGGTGCGGTACTGACGGTCTGCACAATGTACAGAGATATAAAAATACTGACCTTCACTCAGCATCTTGCCCCACATATTGTACCCTGTAAGAGGGGTATTGTACAATACACGGCAGTTCCTGCCGAAACGTCGTGATTTGCGGACATGTAAACAACCGTGACACCGACAACCATATGGATTTGATTACATCAGGAAATACAGAACGAGAGGATTCATCTGTGGAAGTACATTCAGGGGATTAGTCGATAAAAGGTTTAAGTGCAGGGAAATAGCACTGCAACTACTTATTTGTACGTTTCAGAAGCTTGAATTATTTATTGCAGAACTACGCAACAGCACTGCCTACCAAACCTCTACAATGACCTATCTTACGCTTTTCAGATATATAGATCGCTTCCAGCATTATGGAGAGCAAAATCTGACGAGTATGTGAACATTATCTTTTATGTGTACATAAGGTGTAGCGAAGTTCACCAAATCGTTGAAAGCTTCTTCGTTCATCCTCAAAAAATTTCGATAGTCATCTGGCTCTGCTGCAAGTCCCCTTAGCACGTTAGTACGGCCATATGTACAGAGTGAAAAGTATTTAAACCGACAAACTTTGGGAGGTTGTAGGGGGCATCAAAACAAATATTTTTCCCTAATGTCATTTTTTCCTATGAGGATTATTTAAACAGGTGGAGGCCGTATTACGATCTTCAGTTGTTAGAGGGTGTAATACGCTCTTCAGTTGTTAGAGGGCGTATTACGCTCTTCAGTTGTAGGAAACTGCTGTCCACCAGTGTAGTAGTGCATTGTCTCTGTTTACTAATGGAGCGATACACTTGGAGTGAGTACACTGATATGGTTGGTGCGTACTACGTAGTGCATGACAACGGACGAGCTGCACAGCGGTTTATCAACAACAATGTCGTAATCGCCGTATCCCGCATCATACGACCTTTGCTGCTGTGTAGCAATGTCTGCGTGAGATTGGATCATTTAGCAAATTACCTGGACAGGGACGCCGCCTCACGGTAAGAACGCTGCAATTTGAGGAAGCTGTCTTGCAGCATGTGGAGCGGGATCCTTTAATCAGCAACAGTCCTTCGAGAGCAATTGTTACGTCCATTTCACGTACAGCGTGTCCACAACCTGGAACCAGTTGATTATCCATCCAGAGCACAGTTTTCGCAGTGGTACCTGGAAAAGTGTGAAATGCATCCTGCATTTCCATCCTGTGTGTTGTTTACCGATGAAGCAACGTTCGGGCGTGATGGAATCTTCAACATGCACAATTCGCATGTTTGAAGTGAGGATAACCCGCATGCCACAGTTACCAGCGCTCATCAAGTGCGGTTCTTCGTTAATGTTTTCGCTTCGTCTCTTTTCTATTTGTTTTGTTTTATTATTATTATTCGCGTAACAACTAATGTAGGAGATAAAATATGTAACTACTAAAAGAGACCCGAAATACCTTTTAGTGATGCTGTGCTATGCCTTTCTTTGGATCATTAATTTTCAACAAAACAAAATATATTATGTTCTTATTGTTCTGGATCTGGATTTCTATTAAAGGAACATTTTTTCGTTACTGTAACTCGCCATAAAGTTCAACCTATCTTCCTTACTTTATAGTTATTGAAAAGGTTAATGAAAATTACTTCGTTATCAATACTGATGTTACAGTACGCAATGGTTGTTCAACATCATAATTTTGCAGTGGATTTTTGTTAACAGTAAAACAACAATAAGTACCACGACTAACACGAGAACATGAGACTATTATCGGAGAAAAAAGATTTTTTTACTATAAGGTTGCCAGACCAGAACTACGCACAGCAAGATTTCTTTTACGTGATGAAAGTAAATTATCTTTCTGCACTGTTAGTAATATATTATCAGCAGCCCGCGTCAACCTGTAAAACACATCATAAAATCTGCTGCTCTGCTCTGCAACATCGAAAGCTGAAAGAAATAATTTTTATTTCACTATTACCTGCCCGCTTCTTTGCGGTATGATAGATTTCCTTTAATGAAATTTGAATGCGCCGCGGCAACGGCTCGTTCGTTCGTAGCGCAGCTCTGCACCACGAATAATATTTAACTAACTGAAAATGTCTTAAGGAGATGGGATAAAAACCAGGCAAGCTTATCATAAATCATAATGCAAGGTTTCACTAAGTAACTCTATTCAAAACATTTAAATATATTAATTATTACACACCTTTACAATGAGTACGTAATGGCGTACATCTCTCGATCTTGACAAAAGAATGCTACCCTAGCGTACACAATCACGTCACAGGCTATCCTACTCCCGTAACTCCAAGAAGACGACAGAGAAATTAATGTTCGTTCTGTATTATTTATACTAGTCACATATTCTCATCTTTGTTTGATATTTAGTAAGTATCGTCTGTGGCGGTTTCAGTACTCGCCGACACAGATATTATCTAAAATAAATAAAAAAAACAGTACATAATTTTATACAAGAACAAAACATGACACACAATGTTTTCTCTTTATTACATAATATGACTTTTGCTAAGAGACGTTACAATGTGTGGGTCGGTATTGTTGGGGACTGTTTAATTGGGCTGTACCTGCTACCTAGGCCATTAAATGGCAGGCACTATTACAATTTTCTCGCTAGAGCATTGCCAGAATTGCTGGAAAACGTCCCGCTCCCTGCAAGACAACGCATGTGCTTCCAACATGACGGGGCGCCGGCACATTTCAGTCGTCGTGTGCGTCGATTCCTGGACCGACGGTTCCCAGACACGTGGATTGGCAGAGGTGGTCCTGTATCATGACCTGCTCGATCCCCACTTTTTTGTGTGGGGAACAATTAAGGACACTCCTGATGTTATTGCCCGTGTCAGACAGAACATGATCCGACTTTGTAACCTTTGTTTATGTGTCAAAGGAGACATTTTTGAAAATGTACTGTAGTTGAAATTAGGTTGTATTGATGTGTTGTCTCTTGGTCATAAAAAATGGAAAAGTGTTGGTTTAATTAATTTTCCGCCAGAGATATTTCCTCTATCGGTTTAAATAGTCCTCATAGGGAAAAAAATGACATTGGGGAAAAATAATTGTTTTGATGTCTCCTACAACCTCCCAGAGTTTGTCGGTTTAAATGCTTTTCACCCTGTTGAATGCCTTCCGAGCTCCGAGATACTTTTCCGCCCACCGCCGTTTCCTCTTGCTTTTCTTTTTCCAGTGCGTAGCGATTGCAATCACAATACATGCAAGTTCTGCATCATCGAGTGTCGGCGTATTCACTATAAAGGTATAGTTCGCACTGATGCGTAACGGGCATAAACATTGCGTATTAATGTTATGCCGTTCATGTCCTCGTACTTTCATGCAGTATATTGACACAATACTATTGCCCAATAAACACCGAGCCTGTGTCGCAGCTTGAAGTCTATGAAATATTTATTACAAAATTGCTTCCAGTTTGGGAACATAAGGGTGAAAATCTAACTACTTGCAACAAGTTCTGCATGAAAATTTAAAAAAAAAACGCGAGTTTAGTGCTCCATTTTCTTGCGGTATTTGACGAGCAGCTTTCCATTTCTCTCTCTCTCTCTCTCTCTCTCTCTGTGTGTGCCTCCCCCTCTGTCTCGGTCTCTTTCTCTTTCTGTCCTTCTGTCAGTCTTCTGACTAGTTTCAGGTAGCTCGCCACGAATTCCTCTCCTGTGTGAACTTCTTCATCTCAGAGTAGCACTTTCACCCGCTAGCCTAAATTATTTATTGGATATATTCCGAGAATGTAATAATTCCAGTTTCAAAGAAGGCATGTACTGACAGGTGTCAATACTACCGAGCCATTAGTTTAATAAGTCTTGACTACAAATTATTGAGACGAATCATTTTTAAAATGAATGGAATAAATGGTAGAGCCCAACCGAAGGAAGATCACTTTGGGTTTAGGAGAAACGTAGGAACATGCGAGCCTACGACTTTTCTTAGGAGAAAAGTTGAAGAAAGCCAAACCTATGTTCATGACGTTTGTAGTTTTAAATAAAGATTTTGGCAATGTATCATAGCATGGATAAAATACAGGAAAAAAACCGAAAGGTTTTTTACAACTTCCGCAGGAACAAGACGCACTTATAAGTGTCGAACGACATGAAAGGAAAGTCGTAGTTGAGACGGAAGTCAGACGAAGTTTTAACGTACTCCCGATGTTACTTGATCTGTGCACTGTAGAAGCTGCGAAGAAAACCAAGGAAAAATTCGGAAAGGGAGTTAAAGTCCAGGGAGCAGAAACTAAAATTTTTTAGTTTACCGATGACGCTGTGATTCTGTCAGAGATAGCAGAGGGCTGGGAAGAGCAGCTGAACGGGAAGGTTAGTGTACTGAAAAGAGATTACAAGACGAAGATCAATAAAATAGTGCAACGTTATTGGGTCGTAGCCAAATTAAATCATGTGATGCTGAGGGAATTAGGTTAGGCAACGAGACACTAGAAACAGAAGTCAGAGTTCTGCCCTTTGGGCAGTAAAATAACTGATGATGGCCGAAGTGCAGTGGATATAAAATGTAAACCGGCAATGACAAGAAAAGCGTTTCTGGAGATGATAAATTTGTTGACACCGAATGTAGATTTAAATGTTAGGAAGTCATTTACGAAGGTATTTATCTGGGGTGTAGCCGAGCCCGAACGTGAAACGTGGAAGATAGGCAAATTCAGACGAGAACAGAACAGAGGCTTTTGAAAGGTATGGCTACAGAGGAGTACTGAAGGTTTGGTGGGTAGACTGGGTAATTGATGAGAAAGTACTGGAGAGAACTGGGAAGAAAATTTATGGCATAATTTGACTAAAAGAAAGGATCGGTTGATCGGACACATATCGAGGCATCAAGAAATTGTCGATTTAGTAATAGAAGAAAGTGGGGATGGGAGGCTAAAAATTGCTTGAATACAGAAGCAGATAACCCCACTAATGGATATAAGTTGTGGTACTTAGGTGGAGACGGAAAGATTGCACAGAACACAGTAGCGTGGATAGATGCATTAGACCATTCTACGGACTGAAGATCACAACAACAACAAAATTTCAATCTCTGTGTTCCTCTATAGTTTTGACGCAGTACGGCTCCCTCTAGCACCGTGGAACTTATTCTCTGATGTCTTAAGATGTGTCCTATCGTGCTGTGCCTTCTTCTTGGCAGTGTTTTCCAAATACACTTCACCTCGCCGATTCTGCAGAGAGACTCATCATTTCAAATGTCTATCTATTTTCCAACGTCCTTCTATGGCATCCCGTCTTAAATTCTCTTCTTTTTTGATTTGATACGAATGTACCTTCATTGTCAGAATTTTTTTCGTCAAATAAGTGGGCTATGTTTCGTAGTAATACGCTATTTTTAGTGATGGATGCTCCCTGTGCTTTTGCTAATATGATTCTTGTATCCTCCTTGTATCTTCTCTTACGCGTAATTTTGCTACAAAGGTAGCAGAATTGTGTCACTGTGTCTATCCGCCAATTTCTGCTTTCCTTCGATTTACTATCAGTTCATTCCATTCAGTTGGCCCTGTAATTCCTTCTGGCCTTCACTGTGGATAGCAATGTATCGATTAATACCCTGAATTGTAATCTCACTCTCGAACCTTTGTTTTATTTCAGACATTCCTTTCCCAGTGTATATATTGAACAGTAGGCGCGAAAGTCTATCTTACACCCTTTTCAATCCGAGCACTTCGTTCTTGGTCTCCCATTCTTCTAGTTGTTCCCTCGTGGTTATAGTAGATACACAATCACATGCCTCTCTATAGCTTATATCTAGTCCTCTTAACAATTTTTCTTTTTTTTTTTTAATCAGAAACTTCTATTGGCTCTGTTTTGTTAAATGGTGCTTAAGAGTAAACCCGAATATTTTCCACCTTCACCCACTATTTAAAAAAAAAGCCATCCTCCAAAGCACAAAATACTTTCGTTCCATAATCCGATGTGATTATTTCCATGGGGAGAGTGATGAATCATTCAGAGGTCATCTATTGACTGAAGTGCGACTGAAGGAGAGGGGCGCCGGCGAAGGCAAACAGAATCCCGCGCTAAGAGCCTTGTTTTTCTGACAGTGCAGCCGACAGCCGCCCGCAGAAACAACAGAGACGTCACAACAAACACGGTGCGAAGCCACGCCCAGCACGCCCGCCCCCGCGAGCATTCCAGTAGCGAGAGAAAATTGAGCAACCCCGACAGCTCTGCCACGGGATTGGTGAGTCTGTCGACGAATGGGCAGCAAGGCCCCGCCTACCGCTGCCGCAGGACCGGCACCGGCCGGCGCCCGCAGAGTGCCTCGTTTTCCGGGCAGACCCGCAGTGACAAATTTTGTAGGACACCTTGACACAGATTTTATGATTTCAACGATTTTCTGCGTTTTTCCTTCAGCGACAATTGGCAGACGCACTGGTGCACCCCCATCGAAGCGGGACGTAACGAGGTAAGCCAAATCTTCACGTCGTCACATTTTGCTTATGTAGAAAAATGAAAGATCTTTCGGGGACGCGGTGTGATCTTCGTATTGAAACAGCAGAATCTTTCGGCAGTAAACAGATGCGCTGTTGAGTGCTGTTCTGATGACTGCGATTGGTTGCCGTAATATTCTGCGAAATGGTGTTGATGGTCCACATCTCGACCAAACAGCTCTTCGTTCAAGTCGTTGTTATTCTGATCATTATTTCTTTTGCTGTAATGGGAAAACCTGTATCGACTGTTTTCACAATTTCATAATAATCTGTGTAGCAAAGTTAAGCTGCCATTAGCCCGATAGGTGGTTTGAACGCAACAATGAACGGTCCTACTCTACATGGTAAGCCATTAGCTTCCTCCGACTTTTGAATTGCCTTACCCAGCCAGTTACAGGGCTTTAACGTGGATTCCGAAGCACGATGCAACTTCGTATTTTTCATAGTAACAAACACTATCAGAGGTGAACGACGTGATGACTGATTAAAATCCTAGTACTGACCAGGAATCGATCTCGAAACTTCTGGGTCCGTTGCCTGCATTGTATCATTTTTTTCCATATTAACGAACACTGTATTGACACTTCGTTTTGCTCACAAACTAGTTTTTATGCAACAATGTCCACTGAAAAAATAAACTCCACGTAGTACAACGAAACAAAAATGAATTTTAAATGTGATAAATGAAAGAGAAGCACATTTCAAAATATACTCTCGTCTTCTTTTTCCCCTCTTATAAACGATGTGTTAGAATAGGTCAACTTGTTTTTTAACTGACTATTCACATATTCTACGGTGTGTTCTACGTCAGTCTTCATACAACCATTACAGATAACAGATATCGAGCAGAATGCAAATAAAGTTATTCAGCGCGAGGTGTTCATCAGTATTCTATAACTCTGGTCTCATATTTCTTGCCCATGGAATATTATTTTTAATAGATCACCAAATTTTCTATTGTGATCTCATCTACATATTTATCTATGCTCCGCAAGCCACCTGACAATGTGTGACGGAGGGCGGCTACTATTTAATCCCCTCCTTCCCTGATCCACTCGCTAATGGCGCGTGGGAACAATGAGTGTTGGTAAATCTTCGTATTAGCTCTAATTTCCTGAATTTTTTGTCGTAATTATTTCGTGAGACGTTTGTTGGAGGAAGCAGTGTATTCTTCGACTATTCCCCCACTGTGCTCTCCCGTAATTGCAATAATAAACCTCTCCGTGATGCGGAACACATCTCTTGTACCGAGCGAGGTGGCGCAGTGGTTAGCACACTGGACTCGCATTCGGGAGGACGACGGTTCAATCCCGTCTCCAGCCATCCTGATTTAGGTTTTCCGTGATTTCCCTAAATCGTTTCAGGCAAATGCCGGGATGGTTCCTTTGAAAGGGCACGGCCGATTTCCTTCCCAATCCTTCTCTAACCCGAGCTTGCGCTCCGTCTCTAATGACCTCGTTGTCGACGGGACGTTAAACACTAACCACCACCACCACCACATCTCTTGTAGCGTCTGCCTCTGGAGCTTGTTGAGTTCTGACGCCGACTAAACGATGCTGCGACGAAACGCGCCGCACTTCGTTGGATCTTCTCAATCTCTTCTATCAGTCCTGTATGATAAGGGTCCCAGACTGATAAACAGTACTCAAGAATCGGTCGAACAAGTGTCTTGTAAGCCGCTTCTTTCTCGGATGAAGTGCATTTCCGTAAGATTCTATCTATGAATCTGTCTCGCATCTGCTTTTCTTACTATTTTGTTTTATGTAGTCATTGCAGTTAAAGTTGCTCCGAACGATTACTCCATTACTTTTCTGAATAGTGCTCGTGGTACGGTTGCTAGTTCAGTGGTTCAAATGGCTCTGAGTACTACGGGACTTAACAAATGGTTCAAATGGCTCTGAGCTCTATGCAACTTAACTTCTGAGGTCATCAGTCGCCTAGAACTTAGAAGTAATTAAACCTAACTAACCTAAGGACATCACACGCATCCATACCCGAGGCAGGATTCGAACCTGCGACCGTAGCGGTCGCTCGGTTCCAGACTGTAGCGCCTAGAACCGCACGGCCACTCCGGCCGGCGGGACTTAACATCTGAGGTAATCACTCCCCTAGAACTTAGAACTACTTATACCTAACTAACCTAAGGACATCACACACATCCATGCCCGAGGCAGGATTCGAAACTGCGACCGTAGCGGTCGCGCTGTTCCATACTGTAGAGCCTAGAACCGCTCGGCCACCCCGGCCGGCACGGTTGCTAGTGTTTCTAGCAGTTCGACATAGAAGCGTAGTTGTACAGTTGCGGATTTCTTCTCCTATGTATGCGCAATATGTTACATTTATTTACGTTCATGGTTAACTACTAGTCCTTGCACCATTCATGAATCCTCTTTCAGTTCGGTTAAGTCTGCTCACGTTACTACCTTCTTATAGACAGCCGCATCATCTGTGGACAGCCTTATGCAACTCCCCGACGTCATCTGCTTGGTCGTTTGTATACATTGTTAACAATAACGGTCCTACCAGACTTCCTTGCATCTGTCGATTTTGTTCCATTAAGAGCGACGTGTTGAGTTCCATCCGCAAGGAAGTCTTGAATCCAGTCGGAAATCTGGTCAGATTCTCAACTGATTTTCTTCCTTCCTGAGGTTAAAGAAAACGGCATCAACCTAAGCGCGGATGTCTACGGCGCTGTGGATCTCAAGGAGGAACACAGCACTCAGTTTCGGAACATCTCTGTTTGCAAATCCATATTTATTTTGATACTCTCGTTCCCCAAAAATGTCGCAATATGTCTAGTATATTCTTTAGAGAATTCAGCTTCGTTGTATTCTTCGACTAAGCCTACATCTCTTTTATTATTACGCAATTAATAAAGTTGCCACGGAGCTACATTATTTTACCGTTTTGGGAAATACGAGGGCTCTTTGGAATGTAAGATCGCGAAGTGGAAACCACAGTGAAAATCAAAACTATTTTACTTGCAACAGTTAAACACCTTTCAGGTACTTCTCTATACAGTCGCCGCTCCGAATTAGACATCTGTCGTAGCGTTGTACCGACTTTCCAGTACGCTCTTCATAGGTAGCCGCTTGTTCTTTCCGTCAATTTTCTATGCCAGACTGCAACTCGTTGTCTGTGCCAAAATGTTATCTTCACAACCAGCGGTTCATACGAGCAGAGATGAAAATCAGAGGGAACCAAGTATGGTTGGTGATCAAACACTTCCCATTGAAAACAATGCGGGAGCGTCCTCATTGGTGCTGCAGTATGCGGCCGAGTACTGTCATGAAGTCCGCAGCTCGTGGTCGTGCGGTAGCGTTCTCGCTTCCCGCGCCCGGGTTCCCGGGTTCGATTCCCGGCGGGGTCAGGGATTTTCTCTGCCTCGTGATGACTGGGTGTTGTGTGATGTCCTTAGGTTAGTTAGGTTTAAGTAGTTCTAAGTTCTAGGGGACTGATGACCATAGATGTTAAGTCCCATAGTTCTCAGAGCCATTTGAACCATTTGAACTGTCATGAAGAAGAAAATGTGACAGCTATGTTATGCGGGGTTGCGTGAAATCAGGCGAAATCGCACGACAGGCTCTTAAACTTGGCGGGAGACACTATTTTCTAGGCAACTTTAGGCGCTCACTGTGAGCTCTGAACTGAGAAGAACGTCGTGACGCTTTCTACGGGCATACTAGAGACACTGTCCAACACACCTGTGCGAAGATTCTTCCGATTTTCACTGTGGCTTCCATTTAACGACCAATCGTTCGTTACGTTTCCGAAGAGTACTCATAGACTGTAGTTAAGGTAATCAGTTCCGCCGTAGTGATTTGTGTCCCTTAATATCTTCTTGGTAATGATTCCTGTTCCCTTACGCCGTTCCATATAGAGCTGCAACCCCCGCATGTATACCGATGCATTAACGTGTTCACTGACGCACGTTTGAGGCATTAGTTGGTGCCGCTTAGGTCTGCGGTATGCAGCGTATCTTTTGTTGGTATAATATCATTGACGACCCTATACTAAGCTAGAGGGAGCTATAGAGGGCAAAAACTGTAGAGAAAGACAGAGATTGGAATACATCCAGTAAATAATTGAAGACGTAGGTTGCAAATGCTATTCTGAGATGAAGTGGTTGGCACAGGAGAGGAATTCGTGGCGGGCCGCACCAAACCAGTCAGAAGACTGATGATTCCCTCCCCCCCCCCCCCCAAAAAAAAAAACTAACCAACCTTATATCTGTACCACTGAGCCATCAAGCCAGCAGCAAACTAAAACCATATGCAGGAATCGTAAGAGCACTGCCCCCGCGAGAGACAAAGTCCCGGATTTGACTTACGGTCCGGCACAAAAGTTATAATCAGCCAGCAAAGTTCAAAACAGCTCATAATCCGCTCCAGGGACCAAATTTGTCACTCAGATCCTTCAGGGTTCAAACAACGTACAGGAATGCAGCCGAATGCCACCTTCGAGAACAGCCGATATTTCGGCAGGCGCACACCGCTTTATTTTCAAGGTGCACGTATATTTGTGTCTTGAAAATGACTGGATGTGAACTTGTTGAAATATAGGCAGTTGTAAGGTACTGCATCCGTTAGCGTTATCATAAGTTTGCTTGAACGTCGGGAGAAAGCCAAGTTTCAGATGCTTCGACAATAGCGGGCTTACGTTTATGTTAGCAACTTGTTCCGTTTTGATGGTTCACTTTTGTTGTCCTTCATCTACGTTTATCCTGTTCTTGGTGAATGACACGTAACGTCTCGAATATATCTGTGTATTAGACGGGCGCATCAATCGGTGTCACGTCAGACACGTTGCTTCTGTGATGAAAGATGTATAATAACGATCTACAAAACTAGTTCTTGGAGCATACTTTCCAACCAATATTAGTCTACATTTAGATCTGAATTTTGCAAACCACTGTGAAGTGCATAACAGAGGGTGTTTGCCACCGTACCAATTATTAGAGGTTTTTCCAGTTGCATTTACGTACGGAGTGTGGGAAGAATGGTTGTTTAAATGCCTCTCTGAGTGCTGTAATTAGTTTAATCTTGTCATGACGATACCTAAGGGACTTATGCGTAGTTGTCCTATGTTCTAGATTCATCCCTTAAAGTTAGTTGCCGCGCGGAGTGGCCGCGCGGTTTGAGGCGCCATGTCACTCATTGCGCGGCCCTCCCACCGGGGGTTCGAGTCCTCCATCGGGCATGGATGTGTGCGTGTTGTTCTTACAAGGGAACCTCCCCATCGCAACCCCCACAGATTTAGTTATAAGTTGGCACAGTGGATGGTCTTTGAAAAACTGAACACAGATCAACCGAGAAAACAGGAAGAAGTTGTGTGGAACTATGAAAAAATAAGCAAAATATACAAACTGAGTAGTCCATGTGCAAGATAGGCAACATCAAGGATAGTGTGAGCTCAGGAGTGCCGTGGTCCAGTGAGCAGCTGCAGAACGAGAGGTCCTTAGTTCAAGTCTTCCCTCGAGTGCAAAGTTTAATTTTTTATTTTCAGGCAATTATTATCTGTCCGTCCGTCCGTCCGTCCGATGCGAGGTAACTGCGCCGTAGTATGGGGACGCTACACCTAAATAAACATCGAAACATCCACAAGAAAACCTAAATCGGGTAAGGTAGAAGAATCTTTTTGCTCATTCGCCAAGTGTACAAGTTAGGTGAGTCGACAACATATTCCTGTCATGTGACGCACATGCCGTCACCAGTGTCGTATAGAATATATCAGACGTGTTTTCCTGTGGAGGAATCGGTTGACCTATGACCTTGCGATCAAATGTTTTCGGTTCCCATTGGAGAGGCACGTCCTTTCGTCTACTAATCGCACGGTTTTGCGGAGCGGTCGCAAAACACAGACACTAAACTTATAACAGTGAACAGAGACGTCAATAAACGAACGGACAGATCATGACATTGCGAAAATAAAGAAAGTAAACTTTTCACTCGAGGGTAGACTTGAGCCAAGGACCTCTCAAAAAGTCCGCAGCTGCTCACGCTAACCACGGGACCACGGCGCTCCTGTGCTTACAATATCCTTGATGTTGCCTATCTTGCACATGGACTACTCAGTTTGTATATTTTGCTTATTTTTTCATAGTCCCACACAAACTTCCTCCTGTTTTCTCGATTGATCTGTGTTTAGTTTTTCAAGGCCTATCCACTGTGCCAACTTATAACTAAATCTGAGGGGGGTGCGATGGGGAGGTTCCCTTGTTAGTACAAGTTAGTTTAAGTAGTGTGTAAGTCTATGGACCGATGGCCTCAGCAGTTTGGTCCCTTAACAATTCACACACATTTGAACATTTGAAAGTTAGTTCTTGAAACTTTCTAATAATTTCTAATAACGAGTAGGCTTTCACGGGATCGTTTGCCTCTATCGTCAAGCATCCACCAGGTCTACTTTTTCAGCACCTCTGTGACGCTCTACCATGGGGCGAACAAACTTGTGGCCGTTCGTGCTGCTCTTCTCTGTTTACGTGCAGTATTCTCTGTTAGCCCTGTTTCGTACGGGTTGCACACATCTACATGATTACTCTGAAGTTCAAAATTAAATACTTAGCAGAGGGTTTGCCGAACCACTTTCAAGCTATTTCTCTACTGTTCCACTTTCGAACGGAGCGCGGTAAAAGCGAGCACTTAAATCTTTGTTTTTTGATTTCTCTAATTTCGTAGTGAGGATCACTTCTCCGTATTTAGGTCGGCGCCACCAGAATTTTTTCGCAATCGAGAAGAACCTGCCGCAACGAAAAACGCTTTAGTTTTAATTATTGCCACCCCAATTCATGTAACATGTCTGTGGCACTCTCTCCCCTATTTCGCGATAGTACTAAACGAGCTGTCCTTTGAAATTTTTCGATGTCCTTCGTCATTCCCATCCTATGCGGATCCCACACTGCGCAGCAGTACTCGAGAGGAGGGCGGACAAGCAGTTTGTAAGCAGTCTCCTTAGTAGACCTGTTGCACTTTCTGAGTGTTCCGTCGATAAATCGCAGTCTTTAGTTTGCTTTACCTACAACGACCCCGGCACTAAGGAACGTGACTCGGAAGTTCGAATTAAATGGCGATGTGGGATTGCTCCAGAGAGAGGCCCATGGCCAACTGCGCCGCAAATTACTAAAGAAGTGCGGTACTGAGAAACGGGACACTAACACAAGTTGGAGGTTGAAGATAAGCATAGCAAGGGAAGTAGCCAGTTTCCAACATGAGATGTTTCGGGCAGCAGTAGAGTAATCTTTAGTGCTGCTCCAGGCTCTCGTGGGTGCAGAGGTCATCACACTGAGCAACATTTGTAACCTGGAACATAAACATTGTACAAAGTCAACAAATTTTACCCTCTCATGTGGAAATTAAAATGTGTTTTTTTTTTTCAATGGTTTATGCGTTATATATCTTCTGTATTCCCTTACAGATGTTTCCACCAAGTTTCATTGTCCTACGATCACTCGTTTCTCATAGAGGCCTTTTCAAGTAGCGAAAGTTTAATTATAACCATCTCGCGTCCGTCGGCCGTCGTAATTTAATATATTATTATTGTTATTATTATTTTTTGATTGTTGCCGACTTACGTGGTGGGCCTTAATAAAAATGATATTCCATTTAATTTTGATTTTACAGTTAAATGCTTTCGTGAAGTTCTCCTTTTTAACAATATTAATCTCAAATTATTTGTTACGTTAATGAATGTTAGACTTGCTGCATCTTAAAACATGAGCATACAAGCTGAACAATGTAATAAACTTTTCATATTAATTTCCTCGGCTAGTCCGTTCACTTTAAAGCAAAAGATCTTTAGTTATTAATTATAATTGCGGCCCACACACGCGCGAGAGTATTTTTGTTACCTCCGTTAACCATTGTATTGTAGTCGGAGTCCTGGCTCTGGGTCTCGGCTATGGTACTGAAAATAAGAATCTTAAAGCTAAGTATTTTCTGCAACGTCGGGCGGCTGTGGAGAAAAATTAATATTATGTTAATAGCGGGTGAGTTTTCCGCTTCCGCTAATTTTTCATAAGTTAATATCGGCACGTAATGGCGTCGTTGGCTGCATCGGCCGCTGCGACTGTTGAGCTGTAAATTACTTGAATGCAGGTTAATTCAGGGAAGGCGGACATGAAATCGGGATCACCTCTTACAAATTAAAAGTGCACAATAATATTAAATTAATATATTATCTGCTTAACTCATACAAATATGCTTACATTTGTCAGCACTCGAAAGATGTCCGTCTATATACACTCAAGACAAAAGAGGAAGTGAAGACGACTAAAAAATTAACAAAGGAGCGTATCTTGTCGTCTCTTTAGATCACTTTGTTATATTTCTTTGCATTGCATTTCTTTGCATTTCTCGACAGAGAAATTATTGTTTTACGGCTACATGAAAAAAATATATTATTCAATTTATGAATGTCTCTTATTTATAAATATTGTTTTTAAGTCTTTTCGTAATATGGCACTGGGGACGCTATAACCATCCTGTATATGTGGTCAGCGGATGCACCGCTGGACGTCTCCAATCAGACATCTCGCTGGCCTGTGAGGAAACTGCTTTAATAAATAAGCCGATATGTAATGCATGTTGGAGGATACTTCCAGCCGATACTAGCCGTTCTCTACAATATTATTCGCGAACGAAGCGAGGGCAAAACTGTAGTCAGCATATTTGCGTACGCGTCTTAATCTACATTTATACATGCTGTAAATTAAATTCCGCCGCCACGTTTGCCTGTATGCGGAGGCTCAGCACGGGACTGTGTCAAATAAGCCCTACCTTTCCAAAGTCGAGGAACTCTGCGCCAATCTAAGAGCCAATGTCTACGGCGCTATCGACCTCATGGTGGAACAGAGCGAGTGAGTTTTCGCGAGATGTCTGTTTGCGGAATCCCAGTTGATTTTCATAGGGGAGGCTCTTGTTCGTCAAAAACGTCGCAATACGTCTGGTACATTCATGTTCAGAAAAGAATAGAACAGCTTGAACGACTAGAGATAGGAAGTTCATATTCACAGGACAGGTACATTAGCATGTACTGTAGAAATGATTAGCATTTCGGTTACCTTGGTTCAGAATGCGTCCTGTTGCCTAGTTGGCACAGGATCCGCCATCGTCCCTAATACCTTGTTTCATGCGTGATTGCATCGATGCGTATAAGGCGCTAATGGCGTTCTGTGGTACAGCCACCCATGCTGCATTCACTTGGTTCCAAATTTCATCTGTGGTGTTTGGCACTATCACCCGTCATTTCACCATATCCCACACATTTTCGATTGGCGACAGGTCCGGTGATCTGGCAAACGGCTGACATCCTGTGAAAAGAAGAAGGTACGTGTTCGTGCAACAACATGTGATCGTGCATTGTCTTGCTGAAATATGACATCTGGGGTGTTGCTCAGAAAGGGTCGCAGGAGGTCATTCACGTAGGTCATACTCGCCACAGTGCCCTGAACACGCACTGTGATTTGTGGCTGTACCCAATAGCCCCTCACACCATAAGGCGTGGAGTTGGTGCTATATGCCTCGTGCAAATGCAGTCAGTCACTGTGATGCCGCTCGCCCTGTCTGTGGCGAATCAAAATGCGACCGTCATGTTCAAACAAACAGAACCTGGATTCGTCCGAAAACATTATCTCATGCCAATCCAGTCCCAAGTGACGTCGTTCCTCACACCATTTCCGTCTAGCACGTTTCTGCACATTCGTTAAAGGCAGGCGGAAAAGTGGACGACAAGCACGTAACCCATGCCGCAGTAAACGGCGACGGACTATCACCCCTAATTGTGTACGATGTGGTACACTGTTCCACTGTTGCGCCAGAGCCGAGGTGGATGCTGATCTGTCCTGCAATGCCAGTCGAATGAGGTGTCGATCTTCTAGGGGGAAGTGCGACCTGACCCGTCTCATCGTGTTCTACGGCCTTCAGTGAACCATTCGCCCAGAGACCCGTTGTACTGCCGAAACTCAAGGAAGTTTATGAATGGTCAATAAGTAATAAAGTGACATTGAACATAAAGAAAACTAATTCCATGAATTTCAGTTTGAAGAGGAAAAATGACAATGTTAAATTAAAGGTAGGTGTCACCTCTATAGACCGTGTAACAAATGCAAAATTTCTAGGAATGAATATTGATTCTCAGTTGAAGTGGTGTGAACACCCAAAGGTACCTCAAAAAAGAATGTCATCAGCATGTTATGCCCTTAGAATCCTATCATCAGTGTGTAACATGCAGTGTCTTTTAGTTACATATTATTCAAATGTACGCTCAATTCTTAGCTATGGCATTCTGTTTTGGGGCACAAATGCACGAAATATGAACACAATTTTCAAACTCAAGAAAAGAGCCACAAGAGTAATAACCAAAAATAGTAGTCGAGCTCATTGTAAAGATCTGTTCAGAACACTGGGGATTTTAACTGCTCCATGTGAATACATTTACCAGTCAGTTGTACACATCAAAAATAACATTGGTAATTACTGCACAAACAGCTCTGTCCATGACCATGCAACAAGAGATAGACTCAACTTACATTTACCAAGAGAAAATAAACATAAAACTCAAAACAACATTTTCTACAAAGGTATAAAACTCTACAATAAATTACTAAAAGAGATTAAAGGAACTGCAAAAATACACTTATTTAAAAATGTTCAAATCTGAGTGAAATCTTATGGGACTTAACTGCTAAGGTCATCAGTCCCTGAGCTTACACACTACTTAACCTAAATTATCCATGCCCGAGGGAGGAGTCGAACCTCCGCCGGGACCAGCCGCACAGTCCATGACTGCAGCGCCCTAGACCGTTCGGCTAATCCCGCGCGGCACTTATTTAAAAAGGCAGCTAAAAAGTACTTATTATGCAATACTTTTTACACGTCGAAGGATTACTTAGCTAAAACAGAGTAGGGGTTTGATAAAAAATGTTATACAAATAAATAATAATAATAATGATTATAAAATGTCCAACATTCCACACAACACCTTCACTTTGTTTTTTTTTTCGTTCTTTTTTTTCCTTCCTAGAAATACTTACGCCCAAACTATGCATAGCACAATACTAACATCTCTTCCTCTTTCTGATTTTCAACATCTCACTCATTATGGAGGGATACTGACTCAGTTTTTCTGGGTAGCAAATGGGAAGTTGCGGTACAGAAAATGGGCCAGAGACCACCAGTGTGTGTGTGTGTGTTTGTAGTGAGTGAAGCGTTATGAAACAATGTGTGTATAGTGTGTGCAGTGACTGATAGTGAGATATGAGTGAACAATGTGGCATTACATTATTTAATAAGTTATCTGTAAAAAAAAAGTATTGTATAGCAGATGTAAATCTAATGATTCTCTAACTAGAAGTCTGTAAATAGATGTGTATACAAATTAGCTTATTTTAAATTGATCTAAATTTGTAAATACTTTGACATGTCCTATGTTGTTGTTGTTGTGGTCTTCAGTCCTGAGACTGGTTTGATGCAGCTCTCCATGCTACTCTATCCTGTGCAAGCTTCTTCATCTCCCAGTACCTACTGCAACCTACATCCTTCTGGATCTGCTTAGTGTAGTCATATCTTGGTCTCCCCCTACGATTTTTACCCTCCACGCTGCCCTCCAATACTAAATTGGTGATCCCTTGATGCCTCAGAACGTGTCCTAACAACCGATCCCTCCTTCTGGTCAAGTTGTGCCACAAACTCCTCTTCTCCCCAATCCTATTCAATACTTCCTCATTAATTACGTGATCTACCCATCTAATCTTCAGCATTCTTCTGTAGCACCACATTTCGAAAGCTTCTATTCTCTTCTTGTCCAAACTATTTACCGTCCATGTTTCGCTTTCATACATGGCTACACTCCATACAAATACTTTCAGAAATGACTTCCTGACACTTAAATCTATACTCGATGTTAACAAATTTCTCTTCTTCAGAAACGCTTTCCTTGCCATTGCCAGTCTACATTTTATATCCTCTCTACTTCGACCATCATCAGTTATTTTGCTCCCCAAATAGCAAAACTCCTTTACTACTTTAAGTGTCTCATTTCCTAATCTAATACCCTCAACATCACCCGACTTAATTCGACTACATTCCATTATCCTCGTTTTGCTTTTGTTGATGTTCATCTTATATCTTCCCTTCAAGACACCATCCATTCCGTTCAACTGCTCTTCCAAGTCCTTTGCTGTCTCTGACAGAATTACAATGTCATCGGCGAACCTCAAAGTTTTTATTTCTTCTCCATGGATTTTAATACCTACTCCGAATTTTTCTTTTGTTTCCTTTACTGCTTGCTCAATATACAGATTGAATAACATCGGGGAGAGGCTACAACCCTGTCTTACTCCCTTCCCAACCACTGCTTCCCTTTCATGTCCCTCGACTCTTATAACTGCCATTTGGTTTCTGTACAAATTGTAAATAGCCTTTCTCTCCCTGTATTTTACCCCTGCCACCTTCAGAATTTGAAAGAGAGTATTCCAGTCAACATTGTCAAAAGCTTTCTCTAAGTCTACAAATGCTAGAAACGTAGGTTTGCCTTTCCTTAATCTTTCTTCTAAGATGAGTCGTAAGGTCAGTATTGCCTGACGTGTTGCAGTATTTCTACGGAATCCAAACTGATCTTCCCCGAGGTCGGCTTCTACTAGTTTTTCCATTCGTCTGTAGAGAATTCGTGTTAGTATTTTGTAGCTGTGGCTTATTAAACTGATTGTTCGGTAATTTTCACATCTGCTTTATTTGGGATTGGAATTATTATATTCTTCTTGAAGTCTGAGGGTATTTCGCCTGTTTGATACATCTTGCTCACCAGATGGTAGAGTTTTGTCAGGACTGGCTCTCCCAAGGCCGTCAGTAGTTCCAATGGCATGTTGTCTACTCCGGGGGCCTTGTTTCGACTCAGGTCTTTCAGTGCTCTGTCAAACTCTTCACGCAGTATCGTATCTCCCATTTCATCTTCATCTACATCCTCTTCGATTTCCATAATATTGTCCTCAAGTACATCTCCCTTGTATAGAGTTTCTATATACTCCTTCCACCTTTCTGCCTTCCCTTCTTTGCTTAGAACTGGGTTTCCATCTGAGCTCTTGATGTTCATACAAGTGGTTCTCTTGTCTCCAAAGGTCTCTTTAATTTTCCTGTAGGCAGTATCTATCTTACCCCTAGTGAGATAAGCCTCTACATCCTTGCATTTGTCCTCTAGCCATCCCTGCTTAGCCATTTTGCACTTCCTGTCGATCTCATTTTTGAGACATTTGTATTCCTTTTTGCCTGCTTCATTTACTGAATTTTTATGCATGTCCTATATCCTTGTAAAAAGAGATCTACGGATGAATAAAGCTACTACTACTACTACTACTAAACACTTCGTCCCACACGAGCAGCAATTTTCCGGATGGATGCATCACATACTCTCTTGCCAATAATGCACCCTCTTTCAACCTCACTGATTTGGTGGCGTGGTTCGCGCTTACGTGTGCGAGATATCCTGCACGCCTGTTCAAGTCACACTGCTGCATTACCTTCGGGTTATAGCGACAACGAGAGCCGCAGGCACATTTTACCGGTAGGTGGTACTGCGTCGAGATATCAATGTTGACTTTGAGCCTATGGGCCGACATGGTTCAAATGCTAATCATTTCTGCCGAACATATTAATGTGCATGTCGTGTGAAAATGAACGTCCTATCTCTAGTCGTTCAAGGTCTTCTGTTTTTCTGAACATGAGTATATTCTTTAGAAAATTCAGCTGCATTGTAAAATGTTCACTTCTCGGATCTTTAGGATTTACTGTAGGAGTTTGTTGTGGCTTATCTCTAGTAGACAGACTAATTCACGAGGAAGGTTTTGCGTGTGTTATTACCGCTAAGACAGACAAGTCGTTCGGTCGTAGACACACGAAGCCAGGGCAGGTAACACTGTACTGTGCAGGCCACTGTACTGTGCGTGGCAGGGGGTATACAGTACCGGCAGTAATGATTTTTTGGCTCGTTTCTTTCACGGATCGAGCGAAGGAAGAATGACTATAGATCTATGCCTGCCCGCTAATGTTATTCTAATGATCCCTATGCGATGGTGGCAGCGTAACGGTCGCACTGCCTTCTACATCTACATTTACATCTACACGCGTACTCCACAAGACAACGTTAGGTGCACGGCAGAAGACACCTTGTACCATTGCTAGCCATTCCCTTTTCTGTTCCGCTCACAAATGGAGCGAGGGGAGAACGACTGTCTAAATGCTTCCGTCATGCTCCTTGTGTTCGCCGCCCTTACGCGAGAGGTGTGTTCGTGGTGGTAAGATCGTTCTGCAACCTGACGCAAATATCTGATCTCCAAACTTCCTCAACAGTGTTTTGCGAAAAGAATGTCGTCTTCCTTCCAGCACTCACATTCGAATTCACGGAGCATTTCCGTAATACTCGAGAGTTGATCTACATATGCAACAGGACGCCTATGAATTACTTCGATGTCTTCCTTTAATCCAACCTCGTGGGGATCCCAAAGACTCTAGAATAATCAAGAGTGGTTCATTATGTATGCGGCCTCCTTTACACAGGGTGAGTCACGAGGAAAAGTACAGGTTTTGACGGGTGATAGTATTAGTGATTCTTACCAAACAGTTTCATATAGACATGTACCCTATTCCGAATGATTTACGATATAGAATACATCTCATATCATTTTTGTAGGTTTTTTTTACTAACTCGAAAACCGCACCCTCCAGCGAAAACGTACAATACAGAATTTAACGACATCAAATTTCCTACAGAAAGGTCTATTCATTTTTTCCTCTAGGACGCACAATTTGCGCGAAAAGACACGAAAATTTGATTAGGTTGAAAAAAATCAGCCAACCATTTGCAAACCGAAGGTTTATTTAGTCCTTGACCTAGGTTTCGATATTCGTACAAATATCTTCTTCAGAAGGAATGGGCCTTGTTACATAACATGAGCGTAAATTACATTAGCTGAAAAATGTTTGTGAATTCCTAAGGGACGAAACTGCTGTGGTGATCGGTCCCTAAACTTACACACTACTTAATCTAACTTATGCAAAGAACAACACACACACCCATGCCCGAGGGAGGACTCGAACTTTCGGTGGGAGGGGCCCATTAGCTGAAGCCGAGGGATTCTTGTCATATATAAAATTCATACAAAAACCACAAACAGTACATTTCATGGCTTAAGACAGTAGTCAGATTACATTCAGCGTACATCAGAATAAATGCATAAATGTATTCGTCCACTGATAAAAGTTCTTGTCTACAAAAAAATATAACAGGAGTCCAAATAATAAAATATTTGTATAACATATCTATTCACCTGATAGAGACAAAGACATTTGTCTCTGGCATGGTTAATACTTATTTTATACAAATATTGTTTTCTTTGGACTCCTGTTATAATTTTTCGTAGACAAGAGCCTTTATCAATAAGCGAATACATTTAGTATTTATTCTGACGTACGCTGAATGTAATCTGGCTGCTGTCCTAAGCCGTGAAATGTACTGTTTCTGGTTTTCATATGAATTTTTTATATGACAAGAACCGCGCGGCTTCGGCTAATGTAATTTACCACCACAAACGGTTCAAATCGCTCTAAGCGGTATGGGACTTAACATCTGAGGTCATCAGTACCCTAGACGTAGAACTACCTAAACCTAACTATCGTAAGGATATCAATGCCCGAGGCAGGATTCGAACCTGCAACCGTATCAGCCGCGTGGTTCCGGACTAATTTACCATCATGTGATGTAACAAGGCTCACGCCTTCTGAAGAAGATATTTTCACGAATATCGAAACCTAGGTCAAAAGCTAAATAAGCCTTTGGTTTTCAAATGGTTGGCTTCAAATTTATACAGTTGTTGAATTGCAGCCATGTTTAAGATTTTGAGGCGCGAGAATATTGAAAAATTCACGTGACGTTCATGCACTATAGTTTAGGTAATTTTTGTAAGCCAGTTTGCAGTAGTAGGACCCAGTCTGAGATAGTGTCCCGACTTGATAGACCACAAGGGTCCTGGATCAAATTGTTCGTCTCAACTTCCTCTAAACTACTGCGGTACGTTATAAGCAATGATAACATCTGAATAAAAAGAAAATAAATAACAATGTTTATTAAATATCTTCTATCTCGGAAACCATTCGGAATAGGTGTATGTCCATGTGAAGTATTTTGTTCAGAATCGCTAATAGTATCACCTCTCCATAACTGTACCGTTCCTATTGACTCACCCCGTAGAAGTGCTAAACTTTCATACAATTCCTCCAATAAAACGAGATCGTCATGTGGACCCTTCGCCTTCCCTAAAACCGGCCTTATGTTCTCGTTCCACTTCATGTCGCTTTGCAACGATACGCTTTGGTATTTAATCGATGTGACTGCGTCAAGCTGCAAACAACTAACACTGTATTAAAAAATGACAGATTTGTTTTTCCTATTCGCCTGCATTAACTTACTTTTTCCACATGTAGAGTAAGCTATCATTCATCATACTAAATAGAAATTCTGTCCAAGTCGTCCTATGTCCTCCTGTAGTCACTCTACGAAGACTCTTTTCCTTCTCAGTTCACTACAGTGAAGTCAGCAAACAGTCGCAATTTCCTGCGCACCCGGTCAATCACATCGTTCATTTATCATACACAGACAACCAGAGTGGTCCTATCGCATTTTCCTGGGGCACTCATGACGATGCGTCTGTCTCCGATGAAGAAAAAAAATCTGTGTGAAATCTTATGGGACTTAAATGCTAAGGTCATCAGTCCCTAAGCTTACACACTACTTAACCTAAATTATCCTAAGGATGAACACACATACCCACGCCCGAGGGAGGACTCTGGCCAGGGCCAGCCGCACAGTCCATGACTGCAGCGCCCTAGAGCGCTCGGCAAATCCCGCGCGGCTGTCTCCGATGAAGACTAGCCAACCAGGACAACGTACTGGGTTCTATTATTTATAGATGAAGTTCCGTTATTACGGAATACCTTTTACTTTTAAAGCTATATCTCCGAATTGAACTCATTCTTAGTTCTCAAATATACACTACTGGCCATCAAAATTGTTACACCACGAAGATGACGTGAGACGCGAAATTTAACCGACAGGAAGAGGATGCTGTCATATGCAAATGATTAGCTTTTCAGAGCATTCACACAAGGTTGGCGCCGGTGTCGACACCTACAACGTGCTGACATGAAGAAAGTTTGCTACCGGTTTCTCATACACAAACAGCAGTTGACCGACGTTGCCTGGTGAAACATTGTTGTGATGCCTCGCGTAAGGAGGAGGAATGCGTACCATCACGTTTCCGACTTTGATAAAGGTCGGATTGTAGCCTATCGCGATTTCGGTTTATCGTATCGCGACATTGCTGCTCGCGTTGGTCGAGATCCAATGACTGTTAGCAGAATATGGAATCGGTGGGTTCAGGAGGGCAATGCGGAACGCCGTGCTGGATCCCAACGGCCTCGTATCACTAGCAGTCGAGATGACAGGCATCTTATCCGCATGGCTGTAACGGATCGTGCAGCCACGTCTCGATCCCTGAGTCAACAGATGGAGACGTTTGCAAGACAACAACCATCTGCACGAACAGTTTGACGACGTTTGCAGCAGCATGGACTATCAACTCGGAGACCGTGGCTGCGGTTACTCTTGACGCTGCATCACAGACAGGAGCGCCTGCGATGGTGTACTCAACGACGAATCTGGGTGCACGAATGGCAAAACGTCATTTTTTCGGATGAATCCAGGTTCTGTTTACAGCATCATGATGGTCGCATCCGTGTTTGTCGACATCGCGGTGAACGCACATTGGAAGCGTGTATTCGCCATCGCCATACTGTCGTATCACCCGGCGTGATGGTATGGGGTGCCACTGGTTACACATCTCGGTCATCTCTTGTTCGCATTGACGGCACTTTGAACAGTGGACGTTACATTTCAGATGAGTTACAACCCGTGGCTTTACGCTTCATTCGATACCTGCGAAACCCTACATTTCAGCAGGATAATGCACGACCGCATGTTGCAGGTCCTGTACGTGCCTTTCTGGATACACAAAATGTTCGACTGCTGCCCTGGCCAGCACATTCTCCAGATCTCTCAACAATTGAAAACGTCTGGTCAATGGTGGCCGAGCAACTGGCTCGTTACAATACGCCAGTCACTACTCTTGATGAACTGTGGTATAGTGTTGAAGCTGCATGGGCAGCTGTACCTGTACGCGCCATCCAAGCTCTGTGTGACTTAATGACCAGGCGTATCAAGGCCGTTATTACGGCCAGAGGTGGTTGTTCTGGGACTGACTTCTCAGGATCTATGCACCCAAATTGCGTGAAAATGTAATCCCATGTCAGTTCTTGTATAATATGCACCCGAATTGCGTGAAAATGTAATCACATGTCACTGCTAGTATAATGTATTTGTCCAATGAATAGCCGTTTGTCCTCTGCATTACTTCTTGGTGTAGCAATTTTAATGGCCAGTAGTGTACTTTACATGAACTTCAACTTTTTGGCAAAAAGTATTTGCATTTCTCTGAACAAAATTTAGAAAACGGTATTTGGCGGCTAATATGTAACAGTCCGGAAGTATCGAATAGGGTCGTAAAAATGCATCTAATCATGTAAACTTGGGAAAAATAATATTTTGCACACATCAAATACAGTATTGAAAAATTGCTCTTCATTTAAATTCGTAAAATATTTGCTTATCAGTACCGGAAAAAAATTATTTGATTTGATAATAAATCTGTTACATTCATTAACTTCAAAACTAAGTTTTGAAACAATTATTTGTTTATGCAGTGCAGGTTATCCGTTTGACAGTCATCCATTTACGTAAGTTATATATCTAATCTTATCTCGGCACCTGTACCATCAAGGTTTGTTTTAAGGAATATCAAGTATTCCATACTGCCCGACATGCCATCTTGGACTTCACAACATAGCAAGAAAAGCAACTGCATCCATAGCCAAATGTTCAAGGAATACTACTCTCTTAATAAATAAATTGCATAGTTTTAAACGTTAGTGTACATTCTTAGTAACTATTGCACATTGTTAAAACTTTCCTCCAAAAAATTTGCCAAACTACGAAACAGTTTTTCTACACCATAACTCACATGATGTCTGGAGACGAACTGGATTCGTTACAGAGTATCGTGGGAGTATTGTAAGCAGATCATGCGCCTCCTGCTTGGGACCACTACTGAATCGATGAGAAATCACACGGCATTCCATATACGACGATTGTTCCACAATACCCGAAGTTCATGTAGTTAAAAAGTGTTCAAGCCGCTGGAATGGCCTATAACTGTGAGCCTATTCCGTATGTGCTCACTTTTATAAACAGTCTTCGGTGTGGCATTGAATCAAACGCTTTCCGGAAATGTAAGAATACAGAAATTGTCAGTTGTCCTTCTTCAAGGTTCGCAGAAAATCGTTTGAGCAGAGGGGAAGCTGAGTTTCGCGAGATAAATCCTTTCTAAAGCCGTGTTTTTATAGACGGAACCTTTTTTCTCATTCGTGGAACTATGTAGTATTTGAACTTGGAATATGCTCAAGAATTCTGCTGCAGACGGACGTTAAGGATATCGGTCTGTAATTTTACGTATACGTTTTTTTTTTTTTTGCTATTCTAATGTACAGGAGTCAGCTGCACTTGTTTCCATTTGCTTGGGACTTCCCACTGGGCGAGAGATTCGCGATAAATGTAAGCTAAGTACGTGACCAAGGCCGAAGAACTATATAGGCCTATGTAAAATCGAATTAGGATTCTATCTGGAGTTTGAGCTTTCAATTCTTCCAGATGGATTTCAACGCCTCTCTACGCTCTGCACGTTCGGCAGTCAAATGACGATACGTTTGTATGATCCTCTTGCGTGAATGCTTTTTTTCTTCTTTTTTTTACACATGAAATTTAAAATTTCATCTGCTTCAAATAGGCATACAGGTTTTCTAAATTTATCCAGTGTTTCATTACAACTACAACATCTTTCATTCAAGGATTCCCATTTAAGTTCACCTAGTATTTCTGTTACACTTTTACGTGAGTTATACCGACATATCGCTAAGTGCTTTCGTCATCAAATACTCGATGAATATAGTCTGGGTAATTTGCACGCTGTGCGTGCATCCAGACACATATACAGTCATAAGTTTAACATTTGTCTTATTGAGTTAAACCTTTAACGCTTGATTATCCATCTTAATGAGTAGATTATAACAACATTTAAAATTTTTAAATTCGGTAAGTAATAATGGGAAATATTGATATTCAAATTTTTGTTGCATCTGGAAGCCGCTAGGTAGACAACCTGCAAGAGGAAGCGTGCACCATGACCTTCTGAACCATTTAGTAATACAGATATTGTGTTCGATATCAATGATCAACTTGGCAGCTACCTCAAGAGCACATGTCTGTTGGCTGTTTGTCAAACGCTCGACTGTTGTGTCCGCAACCTTGTCATTCCATGCGGCCGGCATTTCCTCTAGATCATATACTAGGGCTTTTACCGGTCTCTGTCCTAATGGCCCCACACTTCTTCCGCTTTACCTGTGAGTAAACTCCCCCTACCATACAACAGATAGGTTTGCCGCTTTCGATGTGAGCATGGCTTCGACTTAGACAATGCGTTGCAAGAGCGGATGAAAGGGGAGGGTGGCTGTTCAAAGGGGTCACGACCCATGCAAAAAGTAAAAGCATTGTACTAACCATTGGTGTAAACAAGTTACTGGGTTTACATTAAACATTTTCTTTTTATTCTTACTAAAATCGTAAACCAGAGCAATTTAAATATGCTTATGGCGATATGTTCTATTTGTGGTAGGGAGAGGATAGGATGAAGGAGAGGAAAGAGAGAGAGACAGTAAAACACGCTAAAATCAAAATTCCACAATCGCGAACAACAACACACTTGTAAATTCCGGTAGGCTTTTCGTATTTAAAAAAGAAAGAAAATGTCCCATAAAGAATGTATAGTATGAAATAAATCTGCGCTAATAACCGTTTGAGCTCCGAAATAAAATCCTGCGAGCACTACCCACTCGTCACCTCACCTGTTACGCAACATCCCTTTAATAATTTGGCCACTGCGCGCAACAGAAGAGCCATCACATTGATAGAGCATCTTAGGGTATCCCTGATTATATTTCTTAAATGAGGGTCGCCAATTATGGCAGAAGCTGTAGGAAGTTGGGTTAATAAATGTAAGTCGATATTGCAATACTAATCATTGATTCATATTTAAAACCAACACGCAATCTTATACCAGTGTGACGTTTGAAAAACAAAAACATAGAAAGCTAATATGATATACCGAACTTAATTATTTCGATTAGGGTCGTTAGGGCGACTGAAAATAGAAGAAAATTGTAGTTTCTCTTCTGAAAAGTATTTTCAAATAAATTAGAGAAAAGACATAATGAACTTCGCGTTTAAGATGCACAAAGAATCAGTTAAATTTCCACTGCTCAGAGTGCAGACCGTGAAATATGAAACTAACATCAGGTGCTGCAGCAAAAAGCGACACTTATATCTTCAAACTGCAAATGTCAAACGGCTCTGATCACTATGGGACTTAACATCTGAGGTCATCAGTCCCCTAGACTTAGAACTACTTAAACCTGACTAACCTAAGGACATCACGCACATCCATGCCCGAGGCAGGATTCGAACCTGCGACCGTGGCGTTCGCGCGGTTCCGGACTGAAGCGCCTAGAACCGCTCGGCCACTCCGGCCGGCACTGCAAATGTCAACATGGGACAAAGGCCAGGAAGCGAATCATCGGAATGTCCCTTTAAATATTCCTTTTAAATACTCCAGCTCTTGTCATGAGTTGATCACTGGGATCAATGGCATTCCCAGTAATAGCACACGATACCATGATTACAGTGCTGTAGTGAATCTAAGTCCTGCATGATCCAGCTCAGTCTATGAACTAGTCAATGATCTACTTGAGATAATGGCCTTCACATGCTCACACCTACTCTCTACTGAAGGAGGAACTGTCTTTCATCAGCACCACATCGCAGGTTGCTGCCAGCACTTCGATAGCCAACTGTATCCGTGAAACTGAAAGTGTGCTACTCAATACGCTTTGGCGAATTAAATACGCATTGTCTCGGTTTTTCCAATAGTGACCTCTGAGGTCACCATGTAATTCTCGTGTGCCACATGTTTTCTATGAGGCGATTAAAGGGCTGTATATGCGAGAAAGAGCTTTACCCAGGTCTTTTTGATGGCTGATGGGACTCCATCGTGTTCTGAAACAGCATGTCATCATGCTCTGTAGAATTCACCACTGGTGTGGCCCCGCTATCCGCTCCATTCGGTGGGGTACCATACATACGAGAAATTTACACACCAAATCATCTCTTTGCATTTGGGATTAAGATGAAGTCTGGTTCAATGCAACTTCGAAAAATCGCGCTTATGGTTGCAGTCAACAATATGACACCGATGTTGTGATGGGAAGAATCGATAACTTCAAGAAATCGAAAACTTTGTTGTTGAGGACCAACAGAAATTGATTGAGCATCCGAGAACCAAGAACTGTTACTAGTGCAGCCTAGCATTTAAGCTGTACCGTACGGAAGCATTCTGCCACGCTGTAGTAAACTCTCGGATGTGTACGTAATACGTCCTTTTCCTTCAGATGAAAAAGGTGGCTTAATTGGTATTTGAAACGAGAGGCATTGAAAACACTACACGTTACTATCAAGATTCTGTGACATCAGATCTTAACTAAGCCGTCCTCTCCCTTCGAAACGTCGCATAACATTGGCGGTTATTATCTCTCTCTCTCTCTCTCTCTCTCTCTCTCTCTCTCTCTCTCTACGTGTGTGTGGTGTGTGTGTGAGTCTGTACTAACACCCTCCCCTCTCCGACTAAACTATAAGATAATATATGGATAATATATGGACGGCGTGATTGTAGTTAACGATCATTTACAATTAATGTTAATTTCAGGTTTATATGTAATCCACGTTTACTTGTAGTAAAAATAAGCGTATGATTTTTTTTCTCTGTTACAACAGAAGTTAGAGAACTTTTGAAAACTTTAGCACTAAACTGAAAATTAAACTTCATTATTTTCATCAGAACTTGTTTTCGACTTGCTTTTTTTCTTGAAAATTAATGAGACACCGCTTAGCACAATTCTATGTGGTTACGTTACTGAAAACAAAAAGTATGTATGATCCAGAATTAATTTTCAAATACATGTTTCAATGCAACGTTCTTTTTCTGTGTAACAAATAATCAAGTGACAACCTTTGCACAAATTCCCATATTAGAGGCAGCTGGAAGCAAATGGAAAGCAGAAACGTGGTTTCTGTTGTGAGGTCTTTATTTTTGGTCGGTCTTGCACTGGTCTTTGACGAACATTTCCCGTGTCTTGGCGGCGATGCCATAACATTGAAATGATAATCTTTTGTGATCGTGATAAACGTATTTTTGTTCAAAAATGTGTGTGAAATCTTATGGGAATTAACTGCTAAGGTCATCAGTCCCTAAGCTTACACACTACTTAACCTAAATTATCCTAAGGACAAACACACACACCCATGCCCGAGGGAGGACTCGAACCTCCGTCGGGACCAGCTGCACAGTCCATGACTGCAGCGCCTCAAACCGCTCGGCTAATCCCGCGCTGCAAACGTATTTTCGACAAACATTTTAGATGTGGAAACAACATTATGACACTTGACATAAACGTTATGTGTGTGTGCGTGCATGCCTCGAGACACATGCTGCGACTACCCTCACCACAGGCCTATCTCTGCATGTAGCGTGTGTGACGTCATAAAATGGGCCGCATGTAATCTATATATCATTTCTGAACATGTAGAAGCAAGTGTTTGGAAATTGTGGTTCGAAAATCTCTGTTGTACGAAACGATTCACTAACTGTCAGAAAACGAAGTATTAGGAGGAAGACACAAGACAATGGCTGCAACGAAAGTATTTCTCTTTAGAAATGTGTAACATATTTTTTGTAGCGTTGACAATATGGAGGATAATTATCCGACTTGGATTTTGATTGCAGTAATAATTTTACGCTCATCTGAGTTTGACCATACAGACTGCTCGCAATCGTATATATTCTTAGCGCATATTTTGACAAGATGTGAAGCAAAAGTAGTGTCTGTCGCATTTTCTGTGAAATCTCATTGATTAGGTAGCTCGGTTTAGTCTTCAGTCGAGAACTGATGGATTAGTTTTCCTTGATATAGGTCAGTTGTTGGGGGGAGACTCGGTGTTGTGTGTTGTGGACCGAGTTCGTCACGCTGCTCGCTTAAGAGTAGGAAACTATAGGGTGACGTCAGGTATCCTCTCAGCGTCAGTAATTAGAAATAATCATACGAGAAGTCCTGTCAAGAGGCAGGGACAAAGGAGCTACCAGTGAGAGTGACCGCATTTGAGTCGAAGGCCAATCATTCTACACGTCAGGCATGACCGGCTGGATTGAAGAGTTTTTAGCAAACAGAACACAGCATGTTGTTATCAACGGAGAGACGTCTACAGACGTTAAAGTAACCTCTGGTGTGCCACAGGGGAGTGTTATGGGACCATTGCTTTTCACAATATATATAAATGACCTAGTAGATAGTGTCGGAAGTTCCATGCGGCTTTTCGCGGATGATGCTGTAATATACAGAGAAGTTGCAGCATTAGAAAATTGTAGCGAAATGCAGGAAGATTTGCAGCGGATAGGCACTTGGTGCAGGGAGTGGCAACTGACCCTTAACATAGACAAATGTAATGTATTGCGAATACATAGAAAGAAGGATCCTTTATTGTATGATTATATGATAGCGGAACAAACACTGGTAGCAGCTACTTCTGTAAAATATTTGGGAGTATGCGTGCGGAACGATTTGAAGTGGAATGATCATATAAAATTAATTGTTGGTAAGGCGGGTACCAGGTTGAGATTCATTGGGAGAGTCCTTAGAAAATGTAGTCCATCAACAAAGGAGGTGGCTTACAAAACACTTGTTCGACCTATACTTGAGTATTGCTCATCAGTGTGGGATCCGTACCAGATCGGGTTGACGGAGGAGATAGAGAAGATTCAAAGAAGAGCGGCGCGTTTCGTCACAGGGTTATTTGGTAACCGTGATAGCGTTACGGAGATGTTTAACAAACTCAAGTGGCAGACTCTGCAAGAGAGGCGCTCTGCATCGCGGTGTAGCTTGCTCGCCAGGTTTCGAGAGGGTGCGTTTCTGGATGAGGTATCGAATATATTGCTTCCCCCTACTTATACCTCCCGAGGAGATCACGAATGTAAAATTAGAGAGATTAGAGCGCGCACAGAGGCCTTCAGACAGTCGTTCTTCCCGCGAACCATACGCGACTGGAATAGGAAAGGGAGGTAATGACAGTGGCACGTAAAGTGCCCTCCGCCACACACCGTTGGGTGGCTTGCTGAGTATAAATGTAGATGTAGATGTAGAAAAACGGAAACCTTTCGTTTCGGGTGCTGTTGAAAGATTGCGAAATCTGGTTGTTCGTCGGCAGCCCATATACTAGTTAAGATGCGAGTAGTCAACTCTAGGGCTGAAAGTGCTGTCGATACGGTTACTGACTTCTGGTATTGGAAATCTTTCGAAAATTCCCGTGCACGGACGTAGACTAATGATCAGTTTCCAAAGATGTGTCACCTTTGACTGTTAAATTTTCATTGGTTGCGATCTCAACGATTGCCCTTTGAGCCTGTCGCCACTTTGCAGTGGATTAATTATTTCGTGTTTTAGCTCATATCACTATTAAACGTGAATTTGATCCACTTGAAAAAGGCGGAAGGGGTGAAATTATAACCCTGCAGGTCGTAAACAAAGTAATTTGAGCAGTCAAAGGTAACGACAAAGTCTTTAAAAAAAAGTTGTATGTGACTGTGAACCCTATTCAAGACAAAGATAATTAGTTTTTTATGACTTTGTAGGCGAGTGTTGCGGTGATTGGTCGGTACAGGAGGCTTCGTTTAGATAGTGCAGCTTTTAATTTGCATGTGCAGGTGCTGACGGAAAGGTAGATTTGGCGAGTTTTAATTAAAACTAATAAATTGTATTTGATGCCTTTGAAACTTGAAGCGTTTTGATATTGAAGTAAATCTCGACATACGCAGTTTTAAATTGCTGCTCTATTCTGCCTTTGTGGAAATTTCTCCGGAAGATTCAAGTACCCAGATGGGAGCGATTATTGACTATTAGTTGTTAAATTGCTATGAGATTTTTTTCTTTGATGTTGACCTTTTCTCACGAGCCAAAGTGAGGCTGGTGACCTCTACTAAAACAGGTTTGACGCATCAGTGCCGAGAACTGTACAGGCCCCACCCCTAAACGTTTCCTTGCTAATCAGCAACCGAGCGAGGTGGCGCAGTGGTTAGCACACTGGACTCGCATTCGGGAGGACGACGGTTCAATCCCGCGTCCGGCCATCCTGATTTAGGTTTTCCGTGATTTCCCTAGATCACTACAGGCAAATGCCGGGATGGTTCCTTTGAAAGGGCACGGCCGATTTCCTTCCCCATCCTTCCCTAACTCGAGCTTGTGCTCCGTCTCTAATGACCTCGTTGTCGACGGGACGTTAAACACTAACTTCCTCCTCCTCCTAATCAGCACGTCGTAGAATTTGTCATCTCTAGTTGTGTATGCATCTCTGTTGCGCTGTGACGAAGCATCAAGTTGAAGCATGTTCAAGTGAAGCATTAACTAAAATACCGGAATGCTGAGTTCAGTCTCAACTCGTTAACACACACACTAAGGGGGTGGGGGTGGAGGTGTGAGGCGGGGGGGGGGGGGGGGGGGGACGACCCTCCACGAAGGAGTTCTCCAGCTGTCCGAATGTGACAGAAATATAGATAGATGTGATGTAAATGTACGGACAAATTATTACAAATACAGAAAAAGTTAGATGATTTATTCAACAGAAAGAGCTTCACAAATTGAACAAGTCAATAATGCGCTGGTCCACGTCTGGCAATTATGCAAGCTGCTGTTCTGCTTGGCACTGATTGAAAGATTTTTAGGATGTCCTCCTGCGGGATATTGTGCCAAATTCCGTTCAACTGGTGCGTTAGACTGCAAAATCCAGAGCTGATTGGAGGGCTCTGGCCATAATACTCCAAGCGCTTTCAACTGGGAAGAGATCCGGCGACCTTGCAGGTCATGGTATGGTTTGGCAAGCACGAAGAAAAGCAAGAGAAACTCTCGCCGTGTACGGGCGGCCATTATCTTGCTGAAATGTAAGCCCAGAACGGCTTGCAGCAGAAAATCTCGCTGTGTGTGGGCGGGCATTATCTTGCTGAAATGTAAGCCCAGAATGGCTTGCAGTAGAAAATCTCGCCGTGTGCGGGCGGGTATTATCTTGCTGCAATGTAAGCCCAGAACAGCTTGCCATGAAGAGCAACGAAACTGGATGACGAAAATCGTCGAGATATTCCTGTACTGAAACGGTGGCGTGGATGAGAAGCAGACGGGTCCTGCTATAAAATAAAATGGTATCCCAGATCATCACCCTGATTGTCGGGGGACGACAGTCAGATATGTGTCCCATCGCTGTCCGTGGCGTCTCCAGACAAATCTTCGCTAATTACTGGGCCTCATGTCGAAGAGGAACTCATCACTGAAAGGCCGAATGTGTCACACACAACCGCAAACGGGCTTCTTGGTGAACAGAGGTATTCAGCGCAAGGGGTGCTAAGAGCTCAGTCCCCTTTCTGTGAGCCGCACATCAATGGGCATTGTGGTCGGATCGATGATAATGATGAAGCCGTGACCCATGAGAGCCTCTCTGACGACTGCTCGGTCCTCTCGTTTTGTCGTCTCCCTAAGTCAGTGGTTCCCAACTTAGGGTAATTAACCCTGGAGGTATAGTGAAATAGTCTAGGGGTAAAACTAAACAATTTGATTCTGTTCCCATCACGAAACTAAATTACCTTTAAAAATATTTAAGTTACCAATATTTACTTTTACTCAGTTAGTAGCATTATGCAGTCACATAGTCCAGCCACTACACACATACATTGTGCATTGTGCCGTACATCGATGATAGTAAAAGTGAGACGTATACGTAACAAATGCTAAACATCTCAAGAAAAGGTTTTGTCCAATTTGTTGATAGTACCTGCTGTAGCCCAGAAATTGCTTCATCACTCGCTTCGAAACAGCTAAATGAAGTAATTGATAGGTCTACAAGTTTGCTTCCGCCGTTTTTTTCTCGAAGTTCGGGGCTTTATTGTGAAAAACTTACAAAAAAATTATGATTCATAATATTGCTTTTCGCTGGCCACTAGATTCTCCCATCTTTCGGATAGCATACGAATCCCGTGGCGGAAGAACTGGGCGTCTTTTGTGGGGATCCATGAATCGATTCAATTTTGCACTTGTTCATATGATTGGAAGTGCTGGACAGCCAGACTGTATGCCACTGATCGAAAAAGGTGGTAATCAGAGGGAGCAACGTATGGAGAATACGGTGGGAGGGACAGGACTTCTCATTTCAACGTTTCCATGAAGAACGCAGGGAAAACATATTTTTCAACGTCTACTCTCACTGCGAATAGTTAGGTTTCTTATCTGAGAAGGAGTCGTGGGTACCTCTTGCCATGCACCACGAATTCCTTCGTCATTGATTCTAGTTCACCCCCCTCCCCCCTCACCAACACACATACAAACTAGAAATCATTCATCTTTCATCATTTTAAAAATAAAATTCCTTCAGTCTACAGTTTAGTTAGGTGCTAAAGTTGCTCAAATGTGGGGTAAGGGCAAGGGTACTGGCTAATGTCTGATTGCACTCAGGGGTAATGGTCTAAGAAAGGTTGAGAACTACTGCTCTAGGTCGACGTGATGAAGCTGTGTCCGACTAACGTTCACCCATTCCTGCGAACATCGTCGAATAGTGCCATCGCTGCTATTAAAATGTCGAGAGATTCATCGGTTACTCCAACCTGCTTCTTCGGGCCCCCCTGCACGTCCCTGACATCTGAGTATATTGTTCACGCGCCTGTCTTCGAGGCATAGTTACTGTCGAAATGAGTACACGAAATGAAATTCTCAAAGACGTTACGCCCTGTTATCGACATGTCCCTTGTTTACTATCCTTGTCAGCTGCGCAACAAAACTGCATCGCAGCGTCACACATTCATCCACCGGGCGCCAAAGTTGTAATTTTTCATTTTCCGCCTATACCATTATGAATATAAGTTTGTCAAGTATTTGCATAATTCATACGTTGTGCGTCGTTTTTTTTGTCTTAGAATGTGTTATATTGGAAAACACATTTTGAGATTAGAGTGGATCTCACTGTAAAAATTCTAAGCAGAAATCCAGTTTATCCTCAACAAGATCGCCAGCATCTTGACGTTTATAATTTGAGCAATGACTATTAATCCACAAACGAGTTTCTAGTTTCGAAATCTAAATAACACCTTTTCTCTATCGTGAAACCTTATATGGTCGTGCGTGCGCTTGGCATGTATCCGCTTAACCGAGGGCTGGTGCAGGAGAAACAGCCAGTCGCCGCATTGTTTACCTCACCTGAACGGCTCAGTTTCGCTCTCCAGTCCTGCCATGGCTACAAAGCTCTGCCCCGGTGTCGGCCATCACGCACGAGGTCCTCGTCCCTTGTCTTCAGTTTATCTGGCGACAGGGCTCCAACCCCTCCCCTCCTTCACCCCCCCCCCCCCCCCCCCCGCATTTACCAGGCCCCTCAGCGCGGCACTGTTCACTGCTTTCTGGTGCCATCCCCATTGTTGAGGAAGGAGCAGTTGGTGGCTAAACCACACTACACCGAAGTTGAAAAAATGAACACTTGATTATGGATAACTAGCTGTTACGCGCTGCTTCGCTCACATATCAATAGTTTTGTTATGATGACTGATGATGAGTAAGGAAGCTTTACAAAATGTTTGTGTATATAGAAGTGAAGAGAAGTATGTATAAAAAATGTATGCAGCGCCGATACGTTGGTACTTATTTTTCTGTATGTAGACTCTGAAAGCATGCATTATATTTTCTAATTACATTTAAAAATGCCTCGACTCATTGCATTCGTGTACTAAGGTTACAAACGCGAAAGTAACTCTGTTACGCTTTCACTACTAAACCGCTGAACCGATTTTGATAAAATTAGGTATGTAGAGAGCTTGAATGCTGAGGAAGAACATAGGCGCCAAGCACTATGAGACTTAACATCTGAGGTAATCAGTCCCCTAGACTTAGAACTACTTAAACCTAACTAACCTAAGGATATCACACCTCCATGCCCGAGGCAGGATTCGAACCTGCGACCGTAGCAGCAGCGCCGTTTCCGGACTGAAGCGCCTAGAACCGCTCGGCCACAGCGGCCGGCGAATAACATGAGCTGTTTTAGAAAGTGTGTAGTAAAACATATTTATTGGTTAGAGAAGATAAAGTGAAATATGGAGCAATAATTACTCTTTGATAAAGCTATTTACTCTTAGACTTTTGAAATTTTATCATATTTGTGACAACGCTTTTACTGGTTGATATGTCCCACATAATAGATTCAACGTAATCAATACAATATTTACTCAGTTCGCAACGTGTGTAGTCCGTACCTCCATACTAACACCAGTAATATTAATTGCGAAAGTGATTCAAATTTTCACGACTCTTCTGCTGAACTGATTGCGATGGTATTTGGTATGGAGATAGCTTGAACCCTGAGGAAGACCAGAGGCTACTATAGAAATTTGTATCTTTCTGAGTATTATTAACATATTTAAATACGGTACACACGAATGCATGCAGACGGCGCTGGCGAGATAGTCTTTGTGTCTATAGATTATTTTGTGACAGTGCAAATCCAATGTAAATGCACGTGTTGTTTATTGAGTTCCTACACCACTTGGTATAGATGGAGAGTTTTGGTGGAAACACAACAATAAAATCTGACGGTAAGTCCGAGAACCATAAAAACTATTACTATTAGCCTCACAAACGTAAGCCAGATTGCGAAAGTGACTCAAATTTTCACGACTCTTCTGCTGAACTGATTGCGATGGTATTTAAGAGAGCTCGAGCTGCGGCAGTTACGCGAATCCAACAAACCTCAGAGCAGTCTCATGTCCGCCGGAAATTGGAAAAAATTGGAAATTTGTGGTAGGCTCTATGGGATCAAACTGCTGAGGTCATCGGTCCGTAGGCTTAACACTACTTAATCTAACCTAAAGTAACTTACACTAAGGACAACAAACACTCATGCCCAAGGGAGGACTCAAACCTCCGACGGGAGTAGCCGCGCGAACCGTGGCAAGGCCCCCAGACCTCACAACTATCCCGCGCGGCCTGAAATTGGATGCAGAACATTACACGGCCTTTAGAGTCACAGATACATTGTAACAGTGACAAGCACGTCGTATTTTAGACGCTGAGCGTCTCGCGTGTCTTACAGCTTCCAAGACGCTTGAAGACTCATAACAGCGGCGTCGTTTGAAGGTTGCATGACAAATAGAGTGTCGAACCTTCACATTTGGAACATGAGAGGCTTTTGGTGAGGCTGCATTTGATTATGATATATTAACTGAATACGTTAACCATAAATTAGTCATCGTAGGGGGATGTACCAGCAATGCAGGCGCCATAAAGCATTAACATGGAATGGAGAAACGGTTGGTATGTGTTGCTCTGGTGGCAAAAATCTCACATCCAGTGCTAGGTGAGCTAGAGAATCCCCTGAAAACGCTACTTCTGCACATTTACGAGCTCCTGGAACCTAAATTCATGTTCTCTTAAGGCCCTTTATTAAACTATGTAATACTTCCTCTTGATAGCTTTTTTGTTATATAAACTTTACAATTCTACACGTTTCGTTTTTAACATTTCCATTACATTTTTTTTTTGTATGAGAGTCGAACTATATGAAAACATATAATGAGAACCATTACTTAAATTTTGTTCATAGTAGTCTACTTAAGCCTAAGATCAGACACGGTAGCTCGTTCAAGACAACTCGCACTGAATCGCTAAACATATCTAGTCTTGGTTCACAGCACGTAAATTTACACATTGAATACAAGAAAACGATGTGAATATCTCGCTCTTTCCAAAGAGGGCTGCAGGGATTTTATCGGTATTACAATATCCGTACGACGTTTCAGTCAGCAATACCAGTCAGTTACAAAAACATAGTGCAAATCACACTTTTTTTCGCTCTTTCTTCTTGGAACTGCTCACGATTAAGATAGCGAAACTTTGGCAACATTGGACACACTTAATTATCGGTTGTATCAACCTATTGTTAATATCCACAGAGAAATCTGCTGGCAGTAGTTTGTGTTCCAAAAATGAACAGCATAGACAGGAGTGGTGATACTTTCAGGAGAATGCTCAAGCACTTACAGTGCAGCTGTTACTGATTTGTTTGACTGATGGAGATGCTAAGTGCTATACCACTTACTACACTCCCCTGACTTAAGCCCTCGCAAGTTCAATTCGATTTCTAAACTGAAGGAAACACTTCACGGCATTCGCTTCAAAACTGCTACAAATTCGTCGGGCAATAGACCGCGCCGTTCGAACTGTCAACACAACTGGCACTGCTAAGAGTATCCTAATGGTAACGGGTTACACACAATGCTGGTGACTACTTAGAAGGTCAGTAAAACTTTGAAACACATATCTACTTTGTACTAACTGTAAATAAACAGATGCCACTATTAAAGTTCCAATCCTCGTATTTTTAGAATATCTGAGGCTTTAATTACACATTTTCTTTAAGTGGCTCATTGATAGCAGTCTTTCCCTACAACAGATGAAAAATACACTCCTGGAAATGGAAAAAAGAACACATTGACACCGGTGTGTCAGACCCACCATACTTGCTCCGGACACTGCGAGAGGGCTGTACAAGCAATGATCACACGCACGGCACAGCGGACACACCAGGAACCGCGGTGTTGGCCGTCGAATGGCGCTAGCTGCGCAGCATTTGTGCACCGCCGCCGTCAGTGTCAGCCAGTTTGCCGTGGCATACGGAGCTCCATCGCAGTCTTTAACACTGGTAGCATGCCGCGACAGCGTGGACGTGAACCGTATATGCAGTTGACGGACTTTGAGCGAGGGCGTATAGTGGGCATGCGGGAGGCCGGGTGGACGTACCGCCGAATTGCTCAACACGTGGGGCGTGAGGTCTCCACAGTACATCGATGTTGTCGCCAGTGGTCGGCGGAAGGTGCACGTGCCCGTCGACCTGGGACCGGACCGCAGCGACGCACGGATGCACGCCAAGACCGTAGGATCCTACGCAGTGCCGTAGGGGACCGCACCGCCACTTCCCAGCAAATTAGGGACACTGTTGCTCCTGGGGTATCGGCGAGGACCATTCGCAACCGTCTCCATGAAGCTGGGCTACGGTCCCGCACACCGTTAGGCCGTCTTCCGCTCACGCCCCAACATCGTGCAGCCCGCCTCCAGTGGTGTCGCGACAGGCGTGAATGGAGGGACGAATGGAGACGTGTCTCTTGAGCGATGAGAGTCGCTTCTGCCTTGGTGTCAGTGATGGTCGTATGCGTGTTTGGCACCGTGCAGGTGAGTGCCACAATCAGGACTGCATACGACCGAGGCACACAGGGCCAACACCCGGCATCATGGTGTGGGGAGCGATCTCCTACACTGGCCGTACACCACTGGTGATCGTCGAGGGGACACTGAATAGTGCACGGTACATCCAAACCGTCATCGAACCCATCGTTCTACCATTCCTAGACCGGCAAGGGAACTTGCTGTTCCAACAGGACAATGCACGTCCGCATGTATCCCGTGCCACCCAACGTGCTCTAGAAGGTGTAAGTCAACTACCCTGGCCAGCAAGATCTCCGAATCTGTCCCCCATTGAGCATGTTTGGGACTGGATGAAGCGTCGTCTCACGCGATCTGCACGTCCAGCACGAACGCTGGTCCAACTGAGGTGCCAGGTGGAAATGGCATGGCAAGCCGTTCCACAGGACTACATCCAGCATTTCTACGATCGTCTCCATGGGAGAATAGCAGCCTGCATTGCTGCGAAAGGTGGATATACACTGTACTAGTGTCGACATTGTGCATGCTCTGTTGCCTGTGTCTATGTGCCTGTGGTTCTGTCAGTGTGATCATGTGATGTATCTGACCCCATGAATGTGTCAATAAAGTTTCCCCTTCCTGGGACAATGAATTCACGGTGTTCTTATTTCAATTTCCAGGAGTGTATTTTATTTCAGTGTCTGATCGTTCGAGAAATTAAAACCAAAGTGAAAATCCGATGAAACTTTGTATACATGTGTTCGCAGTGTCTCTAGCATGCCATCGATCGCGTCACGTCGCAGTTTCACTTCTGAATGCACAGTGAGTACGTAAAGTGGCCTAGAACGACAAAGTCTCCCGGCTAGTGTGAAGCGTACTTATCATTCAGTTTCTTTTTGATGAGGAGTTCCACCTACTTTCATGCAGCCCACATAACGTAACTGCCACGTGTGACAGCAAAGTGAAACAACGGTGCGGGAACTTTGATACAGGACGAAGAGGCGTTCACGATACAGGCGGCCTTGGGAGGAAGCGAATGTCAACCTGATGAGCTTGTTCAACAAGTCGATCGGGCGATTCGAGAGAATCGTCTTAGAAGGGCAATTCTGAACAAGTGAAGAGGAATGTTGTCATCAGGCATTTTCCTTGTTCATGACAATAATGGTCCACACACTGCAGCTGCAGCAAAGAAGTTCCTGCAGCGTTTTCGATAGTACTTGTTTGATCACTCACCATACAGACTGGACCTGGCTCCCTTTGATTTTCATCTCGTTGCTGCCTTGAACCGCTGGCTATGAGGACCGCATTTTGGCACAGACAACGAGCTGCAGACCAGGGTACAGAAATGGTGGAAAGAATAGGCGACTGCCTTCTATGACGAGGGTATTGTTTATTTGGTACCACATTAAGAAAAATACGTAAGTGAAGGTGGTGACTGTGTAGAGAAGTGGCCGGCAAGTGTAGCTAAAGCTTACAAATAAAACATTTCTGACTTTCAGGGTGGTTTGCATTTCAGGACCGACCGGATCTTTTCCTATGTAAAGGAAACAACAATCGGTATCACTGCATGAAACATATTGGGTTATCGACAAGTATCTCCAGAATTTCAGTCCGCGGCTCGTGGTCTTGCGGTAGCGTTCTCGCTTCTCGCGCACAGGGTCCCGGGTTCGATTCCCGGCGGGGCCAGGGATCTTCTCTGCCTCGAGATGACTGGGTGTTGTGTGTATTTCATCCTCATTCACTCGAAAGTCGCCGTAGTGGCGTTAAAGAACTTGTGGAGCTCATTTTTCCAGAATTTCAGAAGACTAGTGCACGAAAACTACAAGACATACAGAAAACAACACTCATCAGTGGATCAGTAGATAGAGCATCTCTCGAAGCTTTTAGCTCACATTGCAGGTGCGGCAAATGGTAATATCGGAGTGCAGTTCACTGACATGAATTATCTGGGAAGAAGTGACAGCAGCCCGCGTTGGAAGTCTGTTCATTGGGTTGCCTATCTGCAGGCGCAGCTAATTCCATGCGACAATACGGAGCGGAGTAGAGGGTTAAAAATGAAACTTGAAGACATCACAACCGACAGCTTTAAATCGTAATTATAACCCTGCAAAATATTATCGGGCTTCCCTTAACTAGTGGGACATTGATACATAGCAATAACATGCAGCAAATTCCCTCCGGTTGTCTGATAACCTATCGTGGATCATATTCGATCCAGTGGTAGTGAAAAGGTTAACCCACCTTCGGAATCTGTCAAATAAAAAGACACAAGTGACAAGAACTTATCTCGCAGAACGCAAGGTGTTACACACATTTATATCAAACTGAGACATGCCATATTAAGAGGGCGTCGATACACAGTATCTCAGTGCCTTGAGTAAAATTTTGAAATTTTCATGTGTATGGCCCAGTTTATGCTTATGGCAGTTAAATGCATTACAGAGCATACTTTTTTTTTCTGTTCGTGCTTGTTCCCTCTAAATAGGATGGTGAAATTAGTGCCAGTTTGACCAAAATAAAATTCATCCGCCTTGACAATTTTATAAAAGGCTGAATCCATAAATTTGTTTCTCGCAGATGTTGCTTTAGTATGAGACTTAAAAAAAAAAACTGGTCTGACTGCAGTCATTCCGCTAAACTGAATGGAGGCACTTGTAACAAATCAGGTGGATTCCATATAGCTGTTATGTTTTTCTTTGCCTTATTTTTTTTCCAACTATCTTCAACAGACTTATTTTTATGACATGTGTACAGTATTCTAAGATCTCAAATATTGACACAGTTTTTTTTCTAACTTAACTTTAGTATTTATTACATTCCTTTGGCTATCAGGAGTTAATGGGTTAATCGGTTTGTCTGGAAACTGTGCTAATTACCAATGCTAGTAATTTTAAATTTCGTTATCATTGCTCGTTTGTGAACAAATACTCAAATAAATAACATTCTGATAAGGTAAATCAGAAATTTATATGAACGAAAATGCATATAAAGAAGCAATTATACAGCTAATGTTGAAAATATGGTAGTAAATTATGCACATATTTAATTTCAGAGTAGTAAGCATTCTTAGTTAAAACATTCTTTCTCAAGCAGAGTCCCATATTTTGGCAAACTAGTCAGCGTAATTTAACAGAAATTATTATTATTTTGTCTAAAAATCCACAATCAGACCCATCTTATTCCATTATTCGGTTACTCAGAAATGGAAAACTTTAATTGTAACTCATGTAAGTATAGCGTGGAACAATAGCTGAATGTAGTTTTACTTATTGCAGTGTTACTAAAGGAACATTTCGACAGCCATTTTAATCGGTCTGTGGAAGGTCATGGAATGTACAAGATCTGTGTTCGTTGATACGGGTAAATGTACCGCAGACGGGTTAGCATAAATTATGACTCACACAACGTGTCGAGATTTAAAGTTTATTCAGTGACTGTTTTTAATGACTGCTGTGAAGTGATAATTAATTTCAGGAACTGTGTAAATCTTCAATAATGCCCTCTGCCAACTGTGACGATAGAATCGCAATGTGAACAGTGCTACTTCTAAAACTTACTTGCTGTGTACATCGTTTTCGTGTTTACTTGACTGTTAGATTTCAAGATCAGTGATTTGTGAACTTCATTTAGTAACCGCGTTAACTATTTCCTTTCCCATGTTAATAACTATGATTAATTATAACTGTGTTACTTTACTGCACTCGAACAGTCATGGTATTGGACATTATCGAGTGTAGTACGTGGCTAACCGATTATATGTACATAAATTATGATAAGTGAGACTCGATCTGGCCATAAACCGTTGCTTATTCAACAACAAAGTGCAGTTAAAGTGTTTGAACTGCAAACTTGGTGTGCACGACGTCATTTAAAAAGCATACTTTAGACGACCACTTTTCAGCCAGATTCGACGAAGACACAAATACCGATGGCATATATGCACAGGTAAATTTGGTTATACCTCACTCTGTATTTTCCCAGAACCTCTTCAACAGTCTAAGTCTTCTGTTCGCCTTCACTAATAGTGATTTTAGGTGATTGTCCCACTGCGAATCGCTCCTTAGTATTACCCTGAATATTTATACAATGAGGTGTGATCGATATGTTCATCAGTAATGTGTAATCAGATACTATACTTTTTTCACTTTGTTAAAGGTATTACCTTATACAGGGTGTTTCAAAAACGACCGGTATATTTGAAACGGCAATAAAAACTAAACGAGCAGCGATAGAAATACACCGTTTGTTGCAATATGCTTGGGACAACAGTACGTTTTCAGGCAGACAAACTTTCGAAATTACAGTAGTTACAATTTTCAACAACAGATGGCGCTGCAAGTGATGTGAAAGATATAGAAGACAACGCAGTCTGTGGGTGCGCCATTCTGTACGTCGTCTTTCTGCTGTAAGCGTGTGCTGTTCACAACGTGCAAGTGTGCTGTAGACAACATGGTTTATTTCTTAGAACAGAGGATTTTTCTGGTGTTGGAATTCCACCGCCTAGAACACAGTGTTGTTGCAACAAGACGAAGTTTTCAACGGAGGTTTAATGTAACCAAAGAACCGAAAAGAGATACCATAAAGGATCTGTTTGAAAAATTTCAACGGACTGGGAACGTGACGGATGAACATGCTGGAAAGGTAGGGCGACCGCGTACGGCAACCACAGAGGGCAACGCGCAGCTAGTGCAGCAGGTGATCCGACAGCGGCCTCGGGTTTCCGTTTGCCGTGTTGCAGCTGCGGTCCAAATGACGCCAACGTCCACGTATCGTCTCATGCGCCAGAGTTTACACCTCTATCCATACAAAATTCAAACGCGGCAACCCCTCAGCGCCGCTACCATTGCTGCACGAGAGACATTCGCTAACGATATAGTGCACAGGATTGATGACGGCGATATGCATGTGGGCAGCATTTGGTTTACTGACGAAGCTTATTTTTACCTGGACGACTTCGTCAATAAACAGAACTGGCGCATATGGGGAACCGAAAAGCCCCATGTTGCAGTACTGGTCTGGGCCGCCATTTCTTCCAAAGGAATCATTGGCCCATTTTTCAGATCCGAAACGATTACTGCATCACGCTATCTGGACATTCTTCGTGAATTTGCGGCGGTACAAACTGCCTTAGACGACACTGCGAACACCTCGTGGTTTATGCAAGATGGTGCCCGGCCACATCGCACGGCCGACGTCTTTAATTTCCTGAATGAATATTTCGATGATCGTGTGATTGCTTTGGGCTATCCGAAACATACAGGAGGCGGCGTGGATTGGCCTCCCTATTCGCCAGACATGAACCCCTGTGACTTCTTTCTGTGGGGTCACTTGAAAGACCAGGTGTACCGCCAGAATGCAGAAACAATTGAACAGCTGAAGCAGTACATCTCATCTGCATGTGAAGCCATTCCGCCAGACACTTTGTCAAAGGTTTCGGGTAATTTCATTCAGAGACTACGCCATATTATTGCTATGCATGGTGGATATGTGGAAAATATCGTACTATAGAGTTTCCCAGACCGCAGCGCCATCTGTTGTTGAAAATTGTAACTACTGTAATTTCGAAAGTTTGTCTGCCTGAAAATGTACTGTTGTCCCAAGCATATTGCAACAAACGGTGTATTTCTAACGCTGCTCGTTTAGTTTTTATTGCCGTTTCAAATATACCGGTCATTTTTGAAACACCCTGAATTTACCCTCGCGTAGAGAGAAAAATTAGTTTCTGTGGAACTCTCGCCATCCATCAGAGCGTACTGGCTTCTGTTAGTCAAATATTGGGCGAGTTATTCACATACATTGAGGGGAAAAAATTCCAACACCAAAAAATAGATAATGTAGAGTGATGAAATTACTGGAATACATTTGCCTAAGTTATGTGCTTAAGTTATTAACATTTCAAGAGCACAGGTTAATGTAAGCGCAAGATAAGCAATTGCAAATTTGAAATGCTGGTACGTTAATAACTGGTGTAACTGTCAGAACAGAACGTTGAATTCGAACATGGATGCATTGTGTTGGACAGGCGCTGGGTGTCAGTTTGTGTAGTTCCATGCCTGTTGTACTTGGTCGGTCAATACAGGCACAGTTAACGCTGTCTGTGATGATGCTGGTGTTGTCGTTCGATGATGTCCCATATGTGCTCGATTCGAGACAGAACTGATGATCAAACAATCCAAGGCCATGTATCGACACACTTTAGAGCATGTTGGCCTACTCTAGCCGCATAAGGGCGAGTGGTATGCTGCTGGAAACAGTCCACGGAATGCTGTTCATGAATGGCAGCACAGTAGGTTCAACCACCAGACTGACGTACGGTTTTGCAGTGAGGGCGCGTGGGATTACCACTAGAGGGCTCCTGTTATCACAAAAAAATCACTCGCCAGGCCATAACTCCAGGTGTAGGTCCAATGCGTCTAGCACACAGACAGGTTAGCTGCAGGCCTCAACTGGCCTTCTTCTAACCAAACACGGCTATCATTGGCACCTAAGCAGAATCAGCTTCTATCAGAAAACACAACAAACTTCCATTCTGCCCTCCAATGAGCTCTCGCTTGATACCACTAAAATCGCAAATGGCAGTGGTTTGGTGTCGGTTGTTGTTGTCATCTTCAGTCCAGAGCCTGGTTTGATGCAGCTCTCCATGCTACCCTATTCTGTGCAAGCTTCTTCATCTCCCAGTACCTACTGCAACCTACATCCTTCTGAATCTGCTTAGTGTATTCATCTCTTGGTCTCCCTCTACGATTTCTACCCTCCGCGCTGCCCTCCAGCAGTACTAAATTGGTGATCCCTTGACGCCTCAGAATATGCCCTATCAATCGATTCCTTCTTCTAGTCAAGTTGTGCCACAAATTTCTCTTCTCTCCAATTCTATTTAATACCTCCTCATTAGTTATGTGGTCTACCCGTCTAATCTTCAGGATTCTTCTGTAGCACCACATTTCGAAAGCTTCTATTCTCTTCTTGTCTAAACTATTTATCGATCACTTTACACTTCCATACAAGGCCACACTCCATAGAAATACTTTCAGAAACGACTTCCTGACACTTAAATCTATACTCGATGTTAACAAATTTCTCTTGTTCAGAAACGCTTTCCTTGCCATTGCCAGTCTACATATTATATCCTCTCTACTTCGACCATCATCAGTTATTTTGCTCCCCAAATAGCAAAACTCCTTTACTACTTTAAGTGTCTCATTTCCTAATCTAATTCCCGCAGCATCACCTGATTTAATTCGACTACATTCCATTATCCTTGTTTTGCTTTTGTTGATGTTCATCTTATATCCTCCTTTCAAGACACTGTCCATTCCGTTCAGCTGCTCTTCCAGGTCCTTTGCTGTCTCTGACAGAATTACAATGTCATCGGCGAACCTCGAAGTTCTTATTTCTTCTCCATGGATTTTAATTCCTTCTACGAATTTTTCTTTTGTTTCCTTTACTGCTTTCTCAGTATTCAGATTGAATAACATCGGGGAGAGTTTACAACTCTGTCTCACTCCCTTCCCAACCACTACTTCCCTTTCATGCCCCTCGACTCTTATAACTGCCATCTGGTTTCTGTACAAATTGTAAATAGCCTTTCGCTACCTGTATTTCTCCCCTACCACCTTCAGAATATGAAAGAGAGTGTTCTAGTCAACATTGTCGAAAGCTTTCTCTGAGTCTACAAATGCTATAAACGTAAGTTTGCCTTCCCTAAATCTACCTTCTAAGATAAGTCTTAGGCTCAGTATTGCCTCACGTGTTCCAACAGTTCTACGGAATTCAAACTGATCTTCGCCTAGGTCGGCTTCTACCAGTTTTTCGATTCGTCTGGAAAGAATTCGTGTTAGTATTTTGCAGCCGTGACTTATTAAACTGATAGTTCGGTAATTTTCATACTTTTCAACACCTGCCTTCTTTGGAATTGGAATTATTATATTCTTCTTGAAGTCTGACGGTATTTCGCCTGACTCATACGTCTTGATTACCTGATGGTAGAGTTTTGTCAGTGCTGGCTCTCACAAACCTATCAGTGGTTCTAATGGTAAGTTTTCTACTCCCGGGGCCTTGTTTTGACTCAGGTCTTTCAGTGCTCTGTCAAATTCGTCACGCATTATCATATTTCCCGTTTCATCATCATCTACGTCCTCTTCCATTTCCATAATATTGCCCTCCAGTAGATCTCCCTTGTATACTCCTTCATGTCCGCCCCCGGTAACTGAGTGGTCAGCGCGACAGAATGTCAATCCTAAGGGCCCGGGTTCGATTCCCGGCTTGGTCGGAGATTTTCTCCGCTCAGGGACTGGGTGTTGTCTTAATCATCATCATTTCATCCCCATCGACGCGCAAGTCGCCGAAGTGGCGTCCAATCGAAAGACTTGCACCAGGCGAACAGTCTACCCTACGGGAGGCCCTAGTCAGACGACATTATTATTATTATATACTTCCACCTATCTTCTTTCCCTTCTTTGCTTAGAACTGGTTCTCCATCTGATCTTTTGACATTCATACAAGTGGTTCTCTTTTCTCCAGAGGTCTGGCGCGAAGTCGGCGTTCCAAAATATTCCAACGGTGTTATATAGTACTCAGGTCAGGAGTCTGTTCAGGCCAGTAATTACAGGGATGTTATTGTCGTGTAACCACTCCGCTACAGGCCGTGCATTATGAACAGGTACTCGATCGTGTTGAAAGATGCAATCGCCATCCCCGAATTGCTCTTCGACAGTGGGAAGCAAGAAGGTGCTTAAAACACAGTGCAGGCCTGCGCTGTGATAGTGCTACGAAAAACAACAAAGGGTGCAAGCCCCCTCCATGAAAAACACGACCACACCATAACACCATCACCTCCGAATTTTACTGTTGGCACTACACGCGCTGGCAGGTGACGTTCACCGGGCATTCGCCCTACCCACACCCTGCCATCGGATCGCCACATTGTGTACCGTGATACGTCACTCCACACAACATTTTTCCACTACTCAATCGTCCAACGTTTACGCTCCTTACACCAAACGAGGCGTCGTTTAGCATTTACCGGCGTAAAGTGTGGCTTATGAGCAGCCGCTCGACCGTGAAATTTAAGTTTTCTCACCTCCCACCCAACTGTCATAGTGCTTGCAGTGGACCCTGATGCAGATTGGGGTTCCTGTGTGATGGTCTGGATAGATGTCTGCCTATTACACATTACCACCCCCTAGGGATGTTTAGCAGTGTGGAAATCTCACGTACAGACGTATGACACAAGTGACATCCAATCACCTGATCACGTGAATTCCGCGGAGCGCCCCATTCTACTGTCTCACGATGTCTAATGGCTACTGAGGTCACTGATGTGGAGTATCTGGTTGTAGACGGCAGCACAATGCACCTAATATGAAAAACGTAGGTATTTGGGGGTGTCCGGATACTTTTGATCACATAATGTATCTTTAATGCAAGCCGCAACTCTGCAGTCGTCCGTGCGTAGTAAATACGCTGACTTTGACCGGGTTATGCTGCTCAGACATTTTCAGGCGACAATCTCTACAAGGCTTTACAAAAATACATACAAGAACATTTTCCAAACAACTAATTAAACCCTCGTTTCTTTTCATAACAGCAAGTTTTGATAATCAGATGAGGCAACACCTACTAGTAATACCAAATTAACACAACAGAAATTTTGGCGCATTACAGTGTTCATTGGCCCTGTAAACGAGCGAACAGCTGACTGCCGGAATAATAAATGAGGAGAGAGATTATAGCTCGCCCGATCCACTTGTCGTGCCCCATCAAGGAAGCAGCCCCTGGCCTCGCAGACTGCATGCGGATTTAAAATAATTTAGTTACACAAGCTGTGGCTTCCATCGTATTGCGTTTCGCGCTATTGCTCTAATTTTAATACTGTTGGTAATTATTATCCTCCTGTCTAATAAATATTAGAGTCCAACGAAGTATTGACGACACTTATTATACACTCCTGGAAATGGAAAAAAGAACACATTGACACCGGTGTGTCAGACCCACCATACTTGCTCCGGACACTGCGAGAGGGCTGTACAAGCAATGATCACACGCACGGCACAGCGGACACACCAGGAACCGCGGTGTTGGCCGTCGAATGGCGCTAGCTGCGCAGCATTTGTGCACCGCCGCCGTCAGTGTCAGCCAGTTTGCCGTGGCATACGGAGCTCCATCGCAGTCTTTAACACTGGTAGCATGCCGCGACAGCGTGGACGTGAACCGTATGTGCAGTTGACGGACTTTGAGCGAGGGCGTATAGTGGGCATGCGGGAGGCCGGGTGGACGTACCGCCGAATTGCTCAACACGTGGGGCGTGAGGTCTCCACAGTACATCGATGTTGTCGCCAGTGGTCGGCGGAAGGTGCACGTGCCCGTCGACCTGGGACCGGACCGCAGCGACGCACGGATGCACGCCAAGACCGTAGGATCCTACGCAGTGCCGTAGGGGACCGCACCGCCACTTCCCAGCAGATTAGGGACACTGTTGCTCCTGGGGTATCGGCGAGGACCATTCGCAACCGTCTCCATGAAGCTGGGCTACGGTCCCGCACACCGTTAGGCTGTCTTCCGCTCACGCCCCAACATCGTGCAGCCCGCCTCCAGTGGTGTCGCGACAGGCGTGAATGGAGGGACGAATGGAGACGTGTCGTCTTCAGCGATGAGAGTCGCTTCTGCCTTGGTGCCAATGATGGTCGTATGCGTGTTTGGCGCCGTGCAGGTGAGCGCCACAATCAGGACTGCATACGACCGAGGCACACAGGGCCAACACCCGGCATCATGGTGTGGGGAGCGATCTCCTACACTGGCCGTACACCACTGGTGATCGTCGAGGGGACACTGAATAGTGCACGGTACATCCAAACCGTCATCGAACCCATCGTTCTACCATTCCTAGACCGGCAAGGGAACTTGCTGTTCCAACAGGACAATGCACGTCCGCATGTATCCCGTGCCACCCAACGTGCTCTAGAAGGTGTAAGTCAACTACCCTGGCCAGCAAGATCTCCGGATCTGTCCCCCATTGAGCATGTTTGGGACTGGATGAAGCGTCGTCTCACGCGGTCTGCACGTCCAGCACGAACGCTGGTCCAACTGAGGCGCCAGGTGGAAATGGCATGGCAAGCCGTTCCACAGGACTACATCCAGCATCTCTACGATCGTCTCCATGGGAGAATAGCAGCCTGCATTGCTGCGAAAGGTGGAAATACACTGTACTAGTGCCGACATTGTGCATGCTCTGTTGCCTGTGTCTAGGTGCCTGTGGTTCTGTCAGTGTGATCATGTGATGTATCTGACCCCAGGAATGTGTCAATAAAGTTTCCCCTTCCTGGGACAATGAATTCACGGTGTTCTTATTTCAATTTCCAGGAGTGTATTTCGTGTACCTTAAAATAAGCAAACCTGGGGCAAATGATTTAAGCTAGGTTGCCTATCTTAAGGTGTATGACATACTTTCCGGATCATTTTTCTTTTGATACTGTGCATCTCTCTAAAACACTTTTGATAACTGGACACTCATGCACTTCCGTGCTTTATTACAATTTCCTGGTGTTTTGACGGTTTTTTTAATTTTTAAGGGCTTCCTGGATACTCTTATGATGCCTGGAAATCGCTGCGTTTCGCCATCTGTAAATGGAGTTATAAATGAACCCGTATCCTCAGCGTAGTTCAGTAGAACACATGGTGTGTACAATCGTGTACGGGACAATACAACTTACGTTCACTGTTCAGTCTGCAATATGCCCCGAAGGGCGATTTCACGGTGATGATCGTCACAGTAGAGTGTGGAAGCGGTATGCAGTCCCACGGGTTCAGCATGGGTGTGGACCGGTCACGTTTTGTTCCGGTATCACGTACTGTCAGAAGCCTCTCGTTCTGTAAAGGGTAATCTGAGAGGGACAGGATCCTCAAGCGTAATGTGCGACGCTGCAGTCAGCTTGTCAGCGACGGATTCGTTTTTACAGAAGATAACACCTAAGCACGCCGTACCCACGTCCTGAATATCTCTCTGCACGCGACAGGAATGAGCACAATGGAATGGCCTACGATATTTGCTGACATTAATCTTGTTTAGCACGCATGGAACCAGCTGAAACTTGCTGTTCATCGTCCGAGGGACCTTTCTGATTTACTATACTTAACCAGAATATTTAAACAATTCTGTACAGGATGTGACCAAAATGTACGGCACAAACTGCAGGACACATTCCTCACACGTAGACGAAGGAATTATGTTGTATGAGTATTGGTCCGGAAACGATTTGTTTCCATGCTACAAGTCAATAATCTTGGGAAACACACAAAGACAGAACATTAGAATCATGGGGAACATATAATCTTGGTGACGTCTGGTTGCTAACATGAGTTCTTTACAAAAGAATGGAAAATCTGGTAGAAGCCTACCACAGGGAAGATCGGCTTGAATTCCGGAGAAATGCAGGATCACGCAGGGCAATACTGACCTTACGACTTGTCTTAGAAGATAGGTTAAGGAATGGCAAACCTACGTTCATAGCATTTGTAGATCAAGAGAAAGCTTTTGACAATGTTGACTGGAATTCTTTCTTTCAAATTCTGAAGGTGGCTGGGGTAAAATACAGGGAGCGAAAGGCTATTTACAATTTCAACAGAAACCAGATGGCAGTTATAAGAGTCGAGGGGCATGAAAGGGAAGCAATGGTTGGGAAAGGAGTGAGACAGGGTTGTAGCCTCTCCCCGATGTTATTCAATCTGTATATTGAGCAAGCAGTAAAGGAAACAAAAGAAAAATTCGGAGTAGTATTAAAATTAATGGAGAAGAAGTAAAAACTTTGAGGTTCGCCGATGACATTGTAATTCTGTCAGAGACAGCAAAGGACTTGGAAGAGCAGTTGAACAGAATGGACAGTGTCTTGAAAGGAGGATATAAGATGAACATCAGGGAGGACTCGAACCTCCACCGGAGGGGGCGGGGGGGGGAGGGGGGGGGAGCCCCGCGTACCGTCGCAAGTTGCCCTAGACCGCGAGGGTAAAACAAAGGGAGCGAACGGCTATTTACAACTTTTAAAGAAACCAGATGGCAGTTATAAGAGTTGAGGGACCTGAAAGGGAAGCAATGGTTGAGAAGGGAGTGAGACAGGGTTGTAGCCTCTCCCTGATTATATTCAAAAACCGGTTCAAACGGCTTAACATCTGAGGTCATCAGTCTCCCAGACTTATAACTACTTAAACCTAACTAACCTAAGGACATCACACACATCCATACCCGAAGCAGGATTCGAACCTGCAGCCGTAGCAGCAGCGCGGTTCCGGACTGAAACGCCTAGAACCGCTCGTCCACAGCGGGCGCCTGATTATATTCAATCTTTACATTCAGCAAGGGGTAAAGGAAACCAAAGAAAAATATGGAGTAGGAATTAAAGTCCAAGGAGAAGAAATAAAGGCTTTGACGTTCGCCGATGACAATGTAATCCCGTCAGAGATTTATTCTTTCATTCACTGTTCCCACTGAATCTAAGTCCCCATACGTTCGAACACATGCGGATGGTGCAAAATGCTTTTTGAGCAGTTCGTGTCTTGTCTTGTTTCCTTTTCCCCTAAATCTGTGTATCAGCAGCGATATGACGCGACTAGCAGCCCTATCTGGCGCCAGGGGCAACAGCGATACAACACGCTGGCAGGGCATCATTAACCGCCGGCAAAAGGGAACGGCCCCGTCACGGAACCAGCGCAGTGGCGAGCCACCTGTTCGGCGCTGACGACTGGCGACGCTATCGCGGCCAGATAGCGATCTCGGCTGCCCCGGCACTGACAGCGGCCGGCGGTGGGCGTGTCCGCTCCACATCTGCTGACCCGCACACACCACCATAACACCGGCGCCGCCAAATTGCATCTGGCCCGGCAGACACGCCAAGCTACGCCCACTCAGTGACGTGCTGTACTATTACGCCCACGGAACTGCCGGAAAAAAAAATACACTTAGCTCACCTGTAACATTTCCTCCGTCTGCTGTGCCACAAAGTTTTTGAAGCATGTAGCTAGTAGCGGCACAGTCTTCATAAATTTCTAAACTCTGTCTGAATGATAAAAAATGGTTCAAATGGCTCTGAGCACTATGGGACTCAACTGCTGTGGTCATAAGTCCCCTAGAACTTAGAGCTACTTAAACCTAACTAACCTAAGGACATCACACACATCCATGACCGAGGCAGGATTCGAATCTGCGACCGTAGCGGTCGTGCGGTTCCAGACTGTAGCGCCTTTAACCGCTCGGCCACTGCGGCCGGCTGTCTGAATGATAACATACTGCCACATAAATCATCGTTACATGGACAAACGGACACTTTTGTTTCATTACTGAGCAGTTTAGACAGTTTTCAATGAAATCAAATTTCCACTTATACATCTGCGTCTATACACCGTAAACCGCCTTTTCCAACTGACTCGTTTTCATTTTACTGCCCCTTAAAGTTCCGCTAGCCTCGTCCCCAACAAAGTTTTCTGGATATTTCCCATGGTTGTAAGGTAAATGTCGGAGCTGCAAATCCCATGCCATGTAGCTGAACCTGATGATCTTGTAGTAAAGCCCGTACTAGAAAACAGAGAGGTTGCTGGCTCGAACTACTGTCAGTAATATGAAGATTTTTCAGAAATGACATGTGGCTAGGATTTCACGTTAAAGTCTGCTCAGCTTCGAATCCTGCCTCGGACATGGATGTGTGTGATGTCCTTAGGTTAGTTAGGTTTAAGTAGTTCTAAGTTCTAGGCGACTGATGGCCTCAGAAAAAATGGTTCAAATGGATCTGAGCACTATGGGAATTAATATCTATGGTCATCAGTCCCCTAGAACTTAGAACTATTTAAACCTAACTAACCTAAGGACATCACACACATCCATGCCCGAGGCAGGATTCGAACCTGCGACCGTAGCAGTCGCGCGGCTCCGGACTGAGCGCCTAGAACCGCTAGACCACCGCGGCCGGCTGGCCTCAGAAGTTAAGTCGCATAGTGCTCAGAGCCATTAAACTCTGCTCAGTAGGATTCTTATGGTACGTTAGGGACACGCAAGTTGCCGAAGTGGCGTCCAATTGAAAGACTTGCAAGTGGTCGCTGAGCCATTCGAAGTTACTGATATTCTATTGATGTGATGGAATTATATCTTCCAGAAGACATATCAGCTTCAACTTTATCTCCGATAAGGATAGAAACTGAAGTAATTAATTAAAATTTTTGTGCGCCAGCTTGGACTTGAACGCAAGTCTGCAGCTTACTAGTCAGGAGTGCTAACTACCACACCACTATGACCTTGAGACCACCAGCGCTCCTGAATATGCCCAATCGGGGCTCTCTCTCCTCCACTACCAGCTCGTCTGGTATTTTGCTGAATAGACTCTGGCATGCTCTCTGTATTTTGTCTATCTGATCACATTTGATACTCTGTGTCTTTAATGCATCCCTCCAACCGTTTCAGAATGCGAACCTTTAGGAAATACAAATATTGGAAAAGAAGCTCCTTGTGTTGGATTACACTATGTAAGTGTTCTTTTTTTCGACTAAAAAGCAGTAATCTTATTATATTTTGTTCTTTAACTATGTTAAACTTAATAAGTATTTCATATATTTATTTATTTATTTATTTATTTATTTATTTATTTAACCTGATCAGATTAGGGCCATCAGGCCCTCTCTTACATCGGACCAGTGTTTCACACATGCAGCATTTCACACATCAGAGTTACATCATGACAATACTTTAAATAAGAAAATTAGATTACTCTAGTCACAATATGAATAAAGAATAATGACTAAGACCTAATAAAGTAAGTACTGGCAGTATTTTTACGACAGGTACTATACATACAAATTATGATAAAAGTAATAATAGTTACAGTAAAAAAAATTAAATAATAATGATAAACATGAGAAAAATTGGCAATAGTAATGAAGATTTGTGCAGATGTACATTAATATCTTGGTGTGTAAAGTAGATGTTTACTAGTATAGCGAGTTTTGGGGGAGGGAGACTTAAGGAGGGGGAAAGAGGGAAGTAATGAGGTGAAGTGCATTCGTGTACAAAGGAAATAATTACTGTTGCTTAAGTAGATACGTCATTAACGGTTTTCTGAAGCTGGATATGTTTTTAAGTTCTCTAACATACCGAGGGAGGTTATTCCAGAGTCGGGTTCCCGCTACTGTAAAGGACTTGGAGAAGGCGACTGAGCGATGCAGTGGAACAGAGAGGATTTTATTATGATGGGAACGTGTGTTTCTATCATGTTGTTCAGACATAAGCGTTAAGGACGGGGAGAGATATGAGGGACAGTGTAATCAAAACACAGCCAAAACTGCGCAACAATTTTTATCTTGTTGCTTCTAGTGCAGAAACAAAAAAATATTGTATTTTATCTCGTTTTGTACTAAATCAATATTACAATGGATTGGTAAACATTTTGCTATATTAGTCGTTTGTTGCATTTACACTTTCCAAAGAATGTAAATAAGCTGTTTTCACTATAAGGCAGGTTCCATACTCGTATATGATGAGGATAAACAAGCAACACCGGGTAATCAGCTATATAAATTCTTTGAAACGAGGAAGAAACTCTTTTCTTTCATTGAGAGTTGGAAGTGAAAAAACGTGTGAAACGGGGTCTCAAAAATACTATGCTACATGTATTTCCTGCGACGGGAAAATTTGATATTTTGTCAGGTAAAATACATTGTACAAACCTTTTTTGCAGTGAACACACAGTGCGTACTTGGGCGACCACTCTGTTGCAGAAATAATTCAAAAGCCAAGTTCGCTTAAATACTGTTTGCTGGATAACCGGTTTCAACACACTAAAGGTGCCATCATCGGATCTGAATGTAGATTAATATTTATAAACCATTTGGATATAACGATACATGAGGCAGATCAGCTGATTTTATTATTTTTTATTTTTGTGACAATGATTTTATATCAGCTGATCTGTCTCATGTATCGTTATATCCAAATGGTTTATAAATATTAATCTACATTCAGATCCAATGATGGCACCTTTAGTGTGTTGAAACCGGTTATCCAGTAAACAGTATTTAAGCGATCTTGGCTTTTGAATTATTTCTAATTTTACAAACCGTCTAATGTTGAATGTCAAGATTGCCTGGTAGCTCCTGCAAAACTGGAGAAAATTCATTTTTTCAGAGCTTTTAACAGGCGAATGCTAAAATTTTCTGGCGTTAAATACAGCTCACAAAAATGAACATTTTTTTTTTATTTTACGGGAAGCACTTTCGGTAGTTTTGCGAGATCATGAGAAACAATATCCAGGCGCTGACACACTGAAGATTTCTTATGAAGCGGCACAAAATTTTGTAGCACAATGCATCTGCTTAAAAATATCTGTTTGATATTATAGAGAAGAGCATTATTTTCTTGTTTCATACATCAGTAATTTTTCCATTTTAAGGCAAGAAATTCAAAAATTTTGAGTTATTAATAATCTTTACCAGAATCGTTGCAACAGAGGCAATATTTTATTTTTGCTATGCTAAATGTTCAAATTGTTTCCGATTTTTTTTAAATCCTTAACGTGAGAGTAGTTCACGCACTTCGAATAGAAAGTCTGGCTCTGTAGCTAGCAGTGACTGGAATGCTATTTGGTCTATTAGTTCACGTCTTCTCGTAGATCACTTGGTATTCTGACAAGGAACACCCTGTGTGCGAGGTCGCAAGTTCAATCATTAGTAAGGCTCCTTTGAAACTCTTGTGCTAACAGTACGACAGAAAAAATATTAGCTGCTAATGATCCACCATGTATAACAGGATGGTGACAAAAAATGTGTGTCTGGGAATTACAAAACAAACCATTTACTTGGACCACAAACACCAAAAGACAAATGGCGCACCACAGTGATGACAAAGGTTTGCACCACCTAGATCGTAGGCGAATTTCTTAGGTGTTACAAACAGTGCGGGGCGTTCACCTAAGAATCCACTCTTAAAGATTGCAAATAGAATCACACTGATGTAACGGAGTGATGAGAACTAATGGAATACGATGGCATGCAACCTAATGCGGAACAATCTATCCTGGAGCTATTCGTGAAACTTGCTATCCTTTAAGCCGTAGCTGCAGCCACGGAAAAGACAAACATCCAGAGGCTGAATTTGCCCAGTGGGTTCCAGATGCTATGAACTGCAACGTCACACACTACTGAGAAGGGATGGTTTGCTCTAAAAGAGTATGATTCTTTTACGCAGACCATGAATCAAGTAAAAGCAAGTCATTTTGACCAGTTATTGACCTAAAGCAGTTATCATACAATAGTTGTAGTTCTCTTACGCCCATTTCCCCACTCTTTCTTCGTGTGACGTAAATATTCCCTACTGCCCTTGCAAGATCACTCACACAAGAAAACATCGTAGCGGGCAGAGCACCTCCAACTCCTCGCAGCACAATAAATAACTTTCCAGCCAATTTACCACCCAGATTAACGGCCTAGATAATTGTATACGAATACATTAAGGCATTGATGATTTTACTTGACCTTGATACAACTCCCTTGAGTTACCAGGTGATCAAAAAGTAAGTATAAATTTGAAAACTTAATAAACCACGGAATAATGTAGAGAGATAGGTAAAAATTGGCATACATGCTTGGAATGACATGGGGTTTTATTAGAACAAAAAAAAAACAAAGTTCACAAAATGTCCGACAGATGGCGCTGGACAGCAAAACGTCAGTGACTGCGCATGACAATAGTATATAAAAGGAGCTGTAATGAGAAACAGAATGAGATGCACCAGCAGTCGCAGCATGTTGACGTTACCTGAAAAGGCGCTTTCATTGAAGCTGTATTATCAGAATGGGGAATTTGCTAGTTCTGCGCTACGATCCTATCGCCATATGGAGGGGATTCGAACGGGTAAAGGTCCGTTGACAAATGCAGCTGTGGCGAGAATTATTTCGAAGTTCGAAGCCACGGATTGTTTAGACGATAGACCCTGTAGTGGCCGACCGAGCACGAGGCGTAATGCTGCTGAGATAGTTCAGGAGGAAATGGAGACTGTAGCGAGTTCGTCTATGCACGGGGAAGTCAGCGCTCGTGCAGTCGCACGTCGCACCGGCATTCCATACACTACTGTTTGGTTGGCACTTAGGCGTACCCTCCGATGCTATCCGTACAAAATCCATCGGCATCATGAACTGTTACCTGGCGATTTAGTGAAGCGGAGGGCATTTGCGGTGTGGGCGTTTCAAAAGATGGCGGAAGATAGCGATTGGTTGAGTAACGTGTTGTGGACCGACGAAGTTCACTTCACGCTCCGAGGGTCTGTCAACGCCCACAACTGCAGAATTTGGGCTACCGAAAATCCTAGAACTGTCGTGGAAACTCCATTGCACGACGAGAAAGTCACGGTATGGGTTGGATTTACCACATCTACTGTTATCGGGCCTTTTTTCTTCGAGGAAATGCGTGATTTTGGTTTTGTAACTGCTACCGTGAAGGGTGAGAGGTACGCCGATATGTTACAGAATCGCAACATCCCCAGCCTGGCTGATAAACACCTGCTGGAACGTACGATGTTTATGCATGATGGCGCTCCACCCCATATTGCTAGACGCGTGAAAGATCTCTTGCGCGCGTCGTTTGGTGATGATCGTGTGCTCAGCCTACACTTTCGTCATGCTTGGCCTGCCAGGTCCCCAGACCTCAGTCCGTGCGATTATTGGCTTTGGGGTTACCTGAAGTCGCAAGTGTGTCGTGATCGACTGACATCTCTAGGGACGCTGAAAGAGAACATCCGACGCCAATGCTTTACAGTGCTGTTCACAACATTATTCCTCGATTACCAGCTATGGCTGAGGAATGATGGTGGACATATTGAGCATTTCCTGTAAAGAACATCATCTTTGCTTTGTCTTACTTTGATATGCTAATTATTGCTATTCTGATCAGATGAAGTGCCATCTGTCGGACATATTTTGAACTTTTGTATTTTTTTGGTTCTAATAAAACCCCATGTCCTTCCAATCATGTGTGTCAATTTGTACCTCTCTATCTACATTATTCCGTGACCTATTCAGTTTTCAAATTTACACTGACTTTTTGATCATCCGGTACTTTCGTATGCGTTTCCTTTTCAAATCCCGGTTGGTCAGAGCTGAAAAAATTCCTACTGAACTATGGGATAAGTTTATTTATCTCATCTACAAATTTTCGGGTCGATTTCGCAGTTTGCTATGCATCGTCAAGTTGACGCTTTACGCTTTGTATGTAATTTCATTATCTTATGTCTTCCAATTCTGTAGCAGTTCGAAGCTATGCAGCCATTCACTACTTCCCTTGAAATCATTGTAATCTATGTCGCGCGCAATTCGATGCGTATAACCTAGTGTGGGCCACTATCATGCAATCCTGTAAATTCGAACTTCTTGAAACGCGCAGACACCAGTTATAGTAACAAGTGCGTCTTGTCCTACCTTGCATATCCATTGTTTTCCTTAGACACTAAACGGTATCGCTGCAGACTTATTCGAAGTCTGCTAAATGTTTTTTTTTGTGTGTGTGCTTTGTTTATCGTTTCCATTACTCTGCTTTGAACGAGCGTGGTAGCGTAGTGGTTAGATCACTGGACTCGCATTCGGGAGGACGACGGTTAAAAATCGTCTCCGGCCGCCATGATTTAGGTTTCACTGATTTCCCTAAATCACTTCAGGCAAATGCCGGGATGGTTCCTTTGAAAGGGCACGGTCGACTTTCTTCCCCATCCTTCCGTAAACAGATGGGACCGTCGACTTCGCTGTTTCCCCAAATCAGCCAAGCTCTGTTTGTATGAGCACCACTAGCACTGTAGCACTGTTGTGGGTTACTTGTCGACTAATCAGTTCAACTTCGCTCCGCAGCTCACCACTGGATGCCTCCAGTCCCGCCCCGTCATTACCAGCCAATATTGTGATTGCATGGTACTCAATACGTGGAGCGTTGAACGCCGTAAACATAGTTGGTCTTTCACGACCCCGTGCTCAAGGAATTCCTTGTGAGTCTTTTTTGCGTCCCCCCCACCCCCTTCCCCCCCCCCCTCCCCAAATAAAATCGGAAATCGCAGCGAGTTAGAAAAATTTGAGTATGTGACTGGGACTCCCTTCATCTCTGTGTAACTACTGCAACTTACTTCAACATCCTTAATGCAGTCAAGCCTTGGTTACTCTTCACATTTCCCTCCACTGCCAAACTGACGAATCATTGATGTCTCACTATGTGTCCTGTAAACCAACCACTTCTTTTAAATTGTGCCATAAGTTTCTTGTTTCCCCAAATCGATTCAGTACCTTCCCATCAGTTATTCGATTTACCCATATGGTCCTCAACATTCTTCCGTAGCACCACATTTTAAAACCTTTTTTTATTGATTTTGTCCGTCTTGATTGCACTTTATTATATAACTCAAAATACAGTGATCATCATATAATCAAATATCAAAAGATCATCTTGTATGAAGTGTCTGTCCTCCACGTTTCACACTCCATACAGACCGGCTAACATTTAAATTGACTCGTATATTCAGTGTTAATAATTTTTTTTCTTTTTCAGAAATGCCGTTCTTGCTATTACCATTGCACTTCAAATTCCTTCTGCTTCGGCCAACTCAAATAGCAAAACTCATGTACTACATTTAGTGTGCCATTTCCAAATCTAACTCCGTCATCATCACAAGATACACTCCAAGGCAAAAAAAAACTACGCACCTCGAAGGAATTATCCGAGTGGGACAGAAACTGGTAGACCTGACGTACATGAACAGATAAAGAAATGGTTACAGTTTCAGAAAAAAATATATGGTTTATTCAAGAGAAAGAGCTTCATAAATTGAGCAACTCAGTAACGCGATGGTCCACCTCTTGCCCTTATCCGAGCAATTATTCGACATTGATTGACAGAGTCGTTGAACGTCCTTCTGGGGAGTACCCTTCCAAATTCTGTCCAATTGGCACGTTCATCGTCAAAATCCCAAGCCAATAGGGGGACGCTGCCGACAGTGGTCCAAACGTACTCATTTGGAGAGAAATCTGGCGATCTTGCTGGGGGAAAGTAGGGTTTGGCAAACACAAAGACAGGCCATTTGCGAGCAGGCATTATTTTGCTGAAATGTAAGCCCAGGATGGCTTGCCATGAAGGAGAACAAAACGGGCGTCGAATACCGTCGACGTACCGCTGTGCTGTTAGGGGTGCTGCGGATGACAACCAAAGGGGTCCAGCTGTGAAAAGAAATGGCACCTCAGACCGTCACTCATGGTTATCGGGCAGTATGCCGGGCGACAGTCGGGTTGGTATGCCACCAAACAGGACCATAATGCAGTTACTCTATAAAACTAGACATATATACACACAATGAAACATTAATTACTAAATTACAAACATGGTTATATTTCATGTTCACTATGAGTGTTGTATCAGGATCGTGTCCTGTCTAACGGTAGACATCTATAATGACTCCTCTTATTACTAAGCTAATTACTATTTAGCTCTACAGGGCCTTTATACTGAAATCGTTCTCCACACCACCTAGTACTGTCTTTCTATGTGTGTGAGTAACTGTTTGTTCACTGTTGTGGGTAAATACATACAGCGTACACAGGGCGGTGTGTGAAACTGATAGCGATTACGCTCTTCCGCTGTTGTAGAAATCTGCTCCAGATGCTGCAGATACCGTGTTGAGCTGAAAGTGGTAACCAAAGTACGGAGAAATATTCTTCGGGGCTCTGTTGCATAGCAATCAGATTGCTTTCAGTTCTGAGAAATGTCCAGTTACTATTGTGGATTTGAATGATCCATGAAGTGACTTCTTTTCCGAAGAAAACATCGAACTATTTCACTAGAACTGAACGCTCCCGTCGGAACTGTTCTCGGCTGGTGTTTATTAGTACATCACAATAGCAGTATATCGCTGGGTGTATAATAAGACGTACCTTCTTGAAATGGACAATATTTTATTGTTATATTAACTGATTTCCTTCCATATGCACTTATATTTTACAATGTGAATCAAAAACTCGCAATGGCGTCGATTTTTTACATCACAAGAATGGCTCTCCTCTCCTCAAATTACTCTTAACAAGAACAAACAAAAAACTATATCCTAAGAATAATTATGTGAGCGCTGACCGCCACAGAGTAATAAGCAATATCTTTGTCTCTCTCTCGCACTGTCACAGCAAGTTACGCTGCATGATACATCATACGCTGTGCTGTTAGGGGTGCCGCGGAGACAACCAAAGGGGTCCAGCTGTGAAAACAAATGGCACCTCAGACCGTCACTCATGGTTATCGGGCAGTATGGCGGGCGACAGTCGGGTTGGTATGCCACCACTGTCCGAGGAGTTTCAAGTCAAGTCTTCGCTGCTCACTGAGGGGTCAGTACGAAACGGGACTCATCAATGAAGACAATTCTACTCCAGTCAGTGAGATTCCAGGCTAAATGTGCTCGACACCACTGCAAACCGCTACTACGAATGGGCTTGTTGGTGTGCAGAGGTGAATACACTCCTGGTATGGAAAAAAGAACACATTGACACCGGTGTGTCAGACCCACCATACTTGCTCCGGACACTGCGAGAGGGCTGTACAAGCAATGATCACACGCACGCCACAGCCGACACACCAGGAACCGCGGGGTTGGCCGTCGAATGGCGCTAGCTGCGCAGCATTTGTGCACCGCCGCCGTCAGTGTCAGCCAGTTTGCCGTGGCATACGGAGCTCCATCGCAGTCTTTAACACTGGTAGCATGCCGCGACAGCGTGGACGTGAACCTTATGTGCAGTTGACGGACTTTGAGCGAGGGCGTATAGTGGGCATGCGGGAGGCCGGGTGGACGTACCGCCGAATCGCTCGACACGTGGGGCGTGAGGTCTCCACAGTACATCGATGTTGTCGCCAGTGGTCGGCGGAAGGTGTACGTGCCCGACGACCTGGGACCGGACCGCAGCGACGCACGGATGCACGCCAAGACCGTAGGATCCTACGCAGTGCCGTAGGGGACCGCACCGCCACTTCCCAGCAAATTAGGGACACTGTTGCTCCTGGGGTATCGGCGAGGACCATTCGCCACCGTCTCCATGAAGCTGGGCTACGGTCCCGCACACCGTTAGGCCGTCTTCCGCTCACGCCCCAACATCGTGCAGCCCGCCTCCAGTGGTGTCGCGACAGGCGTGAATGGAGGGACGAATGGAGACGTGTCGTCCTCAGCGATGAGAGTCGCTTCTGCCTTGGTGCCAGTGATGGTCGTATGCGTGTTTGGCGCCGTGCAGGTGAGCGCCACAATCAGGACTGCATACGACCGAGGCACACAGGGCCAACACCCGGCATCATGGTGTGGGGAGCGATCTCCTACACTGGCCGTACACCACTGGTGATCGTCGAGGGAACACTGAATAGTGCACGGTACATCCAAACCGTCATCGAACCCATCGTTCTACCATTCCTAGACCGGCAAGGGAACTTGCTGTTCCAACAGGACAATGCACGTCCGCATGTATCCCGTGCCACCCAACGTGCTCTAGAAGGTGTAAGTCAACTACCCTGGCCAGCAAGATCTCCGGATCTGTCCCCCATTGAGCATGTTTGGGACTGGATGAAGCGTCGTCTCACGCGGTCTGCACGTCCAGCACGAACGCTGGTCCAACTGAGGCGCCAGGTGGAAATGGCATGGCACGCCGTTCCACAGGACTACATCCAGCATCTGTACGATCGTCTCCATGGGAGAATAGCAGCCTGCATTGCTGCGAAAGGTGGATATACACTGTACTAGTGCCGACATTGTGCATGCTCTGTTGCCTGTGTCTATGTGCCTGTGGTTCTGTCAGTGTGATCATGTGATGTATCTGACCCCAGGAATGTGTCAATAAAGTTTCCCCTTCCTGGGACAATGAATTCACGGTGTTCTTATTTCAATTTCCAGGAGTGTAGAAGTAGACGCAACGGGCGCCGTGAGCTCAGCTTCTTTTCTTTGAGCCGCCTGTTAATAATGCTTGTGGTCACTGAAGCACCAGTTGATGTCGGATCTATGACAATAATGAATTCGGGTCTCAGCCTCTCTGATAATTGATCGGTCCCCAAGTTCTCATATCTCTCTAGATCGACAGCTTCCTTCTTGGTGGGGGGTTCGGTCATGGTTCACCCATCCCTGGCAAGGTCGTCGAATAGCGACAACGTTTCTATTCAAATGTCGAGCGGATCGGCGATTACTCCAACCGGCTTCTTCGAGCTCAACTACACGTCCACTCTCAGATACTGATAGCCACGTACTGTATATTGTTCACGAGCTCGTCCGCGAGCCATAGTTAATGTCTAACTGAGAACAAAGAATGCAGTTCGCAAAGACTAAGCCCTGGTATCGACATGTTCCCTCTTTACTAGCCTTGTGTTTCCACTGTAGTGTCACGCGTTCAGCCACCGGCCGCCGAAGTTCACAATTTTGCGTTTTCCGTTGATTGTGATCCATTGCTTAACTCCTTCGTGGTTAGTCTTTTTTTTTTCTTAGAGTGCATAATTTAACTTCATTTCATTACAATATTTTTTTAATTTTAATTGATATTCATCTCAGAACCACTTTTCAAGACACTGCCCAATCCGTTCAAATACCTCTCTAGTTCTTTGCCGTATCTGACATTACAACAATGTCCCCGCACCTTGAAAGTTTTAATTTTTTTCTTTCAGAACGTTGATTCTCCTTCCAAATCTCTCCTTGGTTTCCCTCATAGCTTGCTCAGTGAACAGACTGAATTACTTGGGGGTTAGGCTACAATTCTCTCCAAAAAATGGTTCAAATGGCTCTAAGCACTATGGGACTTAACATCTGAGGTCATCCCTAGACTTAGAATTACTTAAACCTCACTAACCTAAGGACATCACACTCATCCATGCCCGAGGCAGGATTCGAACCTGCGACTGTAGCAGCAGCGCGGTTCCGGACTGAAGCGCCTTAACTACTGTCTCAGACTGAAGTCTGGTTTCTGTAGTTAAAATGTCGAAACCGCTCACGTGAATAAACTCCTGAGTGCTTTGATGGTTCAGTTTATTAATCTCTATGTACCTGTATTAATCTAATTTATTAGACACAGTTCTTGAGTTTTCCTCCTTGTCTACCATAAAGTTCCATAGCGTGTGTCGATTGTCCATTGTTTGTGTATGTAGTGTAGTTTTCAAAATGGTTCAAATGGCTCTGAGCACTATGGGACTCAACATCTTAGGTCATAAGTCCCCTAGAACTTAGAACTACTTAAACCTAACTAACCTAAGGACATCACACATACCCATGCCCGAGGCAGGATTCGAACCTGCGACCGTAGCAGTCCCGCGGTTCCGAACTGCAGCGCCAGAACAGTGTAGTTTTCCACGGTCATTAGTATGGATAGGGATTATGATTGCTGTATGCGGATGCGATCCGAGTTGATGACACTTTGCCTCCAGGTCTAGTCTGTATGGCTTCGGTTACACGCCCGCATCTCGTGGTCGTGCGGTAGCGTACTCGCTTCCCACGCCCGGCGGGGTCAGGGATTTTCTCTGCCTCGTGATGGCTGGGTGTTGTGTGCTGTCCTTAGGTTAGTTAGGTTTAAGTAGTTCTAAGTTCTAGGGGACTGATGACCATAGCTGTTAAGTCCCATAGTGCTCAGAGCCATTTTAGCCAGCTTCGGTTACATAGCTTGAAGCCGCAGTGGATGGGCGTCACTGTTGTGGGCCGATTGTGGGGTCCAACGGACGTCCAGCACGTCTAAGTCCGCAAGGTGGAGTCATTCCAGACGTGGAATGTGTCTTTCTGGATGCCATGAAGAGTGCAGGGTGCAGTCAACTACAGGTGGTGGCTCACTTCGGTAGCAATGATGTGTGTCGCTTTGGATCGGCAGATATTCTCTCTTTGGTTTCGAGTGGCTAACAGAAGCGGTAAAGGCTTCCAGTCTTGCTAGCGAGATGGGAGCAGAGCTCACCCTTTGCAGCATGGTCGACAGGACCGATTGCGGACCTCTGGTATAGGGCCGAGTGGAGGGTCTGAATCGGAGGCGCAGGCGATTTTGCGACCGTGTAGGCTGCAGATATCTTGACTTGCGCCATAGGGTGGTTGGGTTTCGGGTTCCGCTGAATAGGTCAGGAGTCAACTACACGCAGGAGGCGGCTACACGGGTAGCAGGGGTTTTATGCCGTGGACTGGGCGGTTTTTTAGGTTAAAGTGTCTCAGGGAAACACAATAAGGGCTTCAGACTCAAAGGCTGCAGGTCGAACACAGGAAGGACGTAGATCCTGGAACCATCGGTACAACAGTTGTAAATTGTCGTAGCTGCCTTGGGAGGGTACCAGAGCTCCAAACGCTGATAGAAAGCACTGACGTTCAAACAGTTATAGGCACTGAAAGCTGTCTAAAGCTGGAGATAAGTTCAGCCTAAAGTTTTGCGAAGGATCTAACGGTGTTCAGAAAGAATAGGCTAAAAACAGTTGCCGGGGACGTGTTCCTTGCTGTTAGAAGTAGTTGTAATGAAATCGAAGTAGATAGTTACTGTGAGCTAATATGGACAGCGGTCATTCTTGACAACCGGAATAAAATAATAATTGGGCCCTTTTAGCGATCTCCCAACTCAGATGAAACAGTCGCTGAAAGGTTCAAAGAATACTTGAGTTTAATTTCAAACACGTATCCGACTCATACAGTTATAGTTGGTGGTGACTTGAACTAACCCTCGATGCGCTGGCGAAAATACATGTTTAAATCCGGAACATCATCCGAAATTGTGCTAAACGCATTCTCTTAAACTTATTTAGAGCAGTGGCGCACCATGGCTCTAGTATGCAACAGATTGGCTGCCTGTTGGTGTTGGAGTCAGCAAGCAGTACTGGGTTGGTGCGTAAGTTCGTAGCGTTATTCCATAAGTTCATAATAAACACAACATTTACACATAGCAGAGACTTTGGTCATCCGTCAATATTTACAACAGTCTGCCAAACACTTGGGCAACTTTTGCATTTCGAAAGAGTTTTTGTCGGTCTAGCAGAATGCGGCCGGGAGTTATCGTGGAATAACATCACTTCATGCAGTCTTCCTGGGCGCTGTTTCTTGTCGAAAATAAATGTCAACAGTGATTGTTACACGCCGGCCGCTGAGGCCGAGCGGTTTCAGTCCGGAACCACGCAACTGCTACGGTCGCAGATTCGAATACTGTCTCGGACAAGGATATGTTTGATGTCCTTAGGTTAGTTATGTTTACGTAGTTCTAAGTCAAGGGGACTGAAGACTTCAGATGTTAAGTCCCACAGTGCTTAGAGCCATTTGAACCATCTGATTGTTACACCACGAGGTAGCAATTCGTAGTACCACACTGTCGGTGTTCTACCAGATGCAAAAGATTTATCTTTTGTGGATACGTGCAGTTCTTTGTACAGGTAGTTGCTGCTTTGTTTGGACTCAACCATTACTTTCCTATCCTTATGTTAGCATAAAGACACAGTTTTTCATCACCAGTAACGATAGAGGATAGGAATGGTCGGCGCCGGCCGCGGTGGTCTAACGGTTCTGGCGCTGCAGTCCGGAACCGCGGGACTACTACGGTCGCAGGTTCGAATCCTGCCTCGGGCATGGGTGTGTGTGATGTCCTTAGGTTAGTTAGGTTTAAGTAGTTCTAAGTTCTAGGGGACTTATGACCTAAGATGTTGAGTCCCATAGTGCTCAGAGCCATTTGAACCATTTGAATGGTCGGCGTTGTTCACGAGCCAACTGTCAACGAGCAAGCAGGGATTCACATATGGCCACCCAATGATTTTTGTGATTTTGGCTTAGAGCACGTGGTACCTATGCAATCTATTTTTGCACCTTCCTCACTGCATGCAAATGTCATACGATGGTGGAATCATCACAGTTCATCACATTTGTCAGTTCGCGACTACACTGACATGGATCATTACAGTCTTCCTGAAACTGAAGAGTCACTACTAGCAAAACGATCCTCCTTAAAACGAGAAAAGCATTTTCTTGCGTTTCTCTATCCAGTGGCATTATCCTCATACACGACGCAAATGTTTCTGGCAGCCTCTGCTACCGTCACCCCTCGATTGAACTCAAACCGAACAATATGTGGGAAACGTTACGATTTTTCCACTTGAGACACTATTTTCTAGTGTCCACATCCAATGTCTATCTCCAAATTACAAAATGACTATATATAAATTGAAATAGCGACAGTGAACTACTAATAAAAATTATATACGATAAATAAACTCATAGTAGTCGGAATAGCAACGTGCAATACAAAAGCAACATACGCACCAACCCGGCTGACCATCATCGACGAGCATGTCGTGGTTTCACTGAAAGTCAATAGACTAACATTCTCTCTGCTTCTAGCAACGCGAACAGAAAACGACCGGATGTCTCCTTGAGCTCTGAAAGCCTCTCTAACGGGCTGGGCCCCCGTCTATGAAGTTAGGGCTCTGGATGTATGAGCGCATTTGTCCTCATTTATCAGACGCGTCAGAGCTCCTTGCCTAGTTGGGGTAATTTCAGTAATGACTCTGGATCACTGCGCTCGATCCTTTATGTGTACGACGGATTTTTTAGCGGTGCTCAGGCGGTGAAGTTACTTCGTGGTACCTCACAGTGCTTTATTACGTAGCACAGCAGCGCTTGCGGTTCTGTTTGCCCCGTTCTGAGGTCTGTCGCATTGGCCGTACACCTAGTTGACATAACGATTGTCGCACGAGCCCAGCGCTAGTCTACTCTGTTCCGAACTCTCCTGGTATTTTAATCCTGTATACTAAAATTATTCTGCTGAGCAAGAACAATTTCGAGTGCCGGCCGCGGTGGCCGTGCGGTTCTGGCGCTGCAGTCCGGAACCGCGGGACTACTACGGTCGCAGGTTCGAATCCTGCCTCGGGCATGTGTGTGTTTGATGTCCTTAGGTTAGTTAGGTTTAAGTAGTTCTAAGTTCTAGGGGACTTATGACCTAAGATGTTGAGTCCCATAGTGCTCAGAGCCATTTGAACAATTTCGAGCCCACGTTTACTGCACTTTATTTCTTGTTTTGCCCCATACTACCAACTCTCAAAATATGGAAAGCAAAGAGCTTGCAGAAGAAAAGAATTGTTCACAGTAACAAAGAAGAAGAACAAGTGCTCATAGCTCTTAAGTTATGCATTTTAGATCCCAAGCGCACTAGGCTTTCTTGCTTCGAATGATCGTTCCTGAATATTGACCATGCCTCCTGGGACACAGTGCAGCCTTAAGGCCCCCACACACGCTACTGCATGCTTGACGATCACTCTTGCGCAAGCGTGCTTGTGCAAGCTTGCTTGACCGTGTGTAGGGTAAATTAGCGCAAGCATCAGGCTTCCACAAGCAGCTTGACGCTTGACCGAATTTTGATTATGCGTGCTTGCGCAAGCCTCCAAACGTGTCCATGCTTGCTCGTATGTGCCCAGAGTAGGGAGGCTTGAACAAGCACACATCTGTCATTCCGACACAGACTGTGGAGAGGGCGCGTTTATTTAGATTTTGTGTCGTTTCCTTCTTCGTTCTGATGTCGGACCGGAAGTGTTGGAGGAATTTATGAGGTGCCACGAAAGACACCCATGTTTATGGAATATTAAAAGTAAAGAATACGACGATAAAATGAAAAGAGACGCGACATATGAGGTGTTTCTCACAAAGTACAAAGAAATAGAGCCATCAGCAACTAAAGATACTGTTATTTAAAAAAATTACGAACGAATTACAGACGAGAACAAAGAAAACGTGACAGCACTTACAAATCAGGGGCTGCAGCAGACTAAGTTTGCAGACCTGTTCTGTGGTACTTTGAGCTTTTCAACTTTTTAAATGAACAGGAGACATCAAGATGCTCTTCGAGCAATTTACAAGGAATAGAGGTAAGTGAGATAGGTTGGTAGTGGTAGTTAGTTACAGTAGCACTGTTACAATAAAGATATGTACCTATGCTTTTATTTGTTTATACTATACTGCAATACACATTGTTCTCTTTTACATTTTTCTTTACTGCAAATGCACAAAATTTATGTTGCCAAGGAACTTGTCCGTTATTCACAAAGTAGTTCATAAATTCCGCTCTCACATGTTTAGCATCAAGTAGAATGTTTCCAGCAGTAGACCTTTGCAATGATAGCATATTAGAATCCTCTGTTGTTAAGCCACAAGACGTCACGAGGGGCAAAAGATTCAAATACGTTTCCTCATTCATCCTGAGGTAATTATGCCAGTCACGAGGATATATCTTCAATTCACTCCGTAAATTTGTATGAGAATACGATTTTCCTTTTTTAAGTCACTCTTCACTCCACATATCGCGTTTCCTCTTTTGTTTTTCCGTAAAACTAGCAAAAAGGCTGCAACAGCAAGCGCATCGCCGTCTGTGCTCGACATTTTCCAATGTAAACAAACTGACGCTTGTACGTGCGTGCTTGAGTCGTGTGGAAGCGCGAGGAACCGCTACGGTCGCAGGTTCGAATCCTGCCTGGGGCATGGATGTGTGTGATGTCCTTAGGTTAGTTAGATTTAAGTAGTTCTAAGTTCTAGGGGACTGATGACCTCAGAAGTTAAGTCCCATAGTGCTCAGAGCCATTTGAACCATTTGAACGCTTGAGCAAGCACGCTTGCGCAAGCGTGATTGTCAAGCATGCAGTAGCGTGTGATAAGGTTTTGGACGATCAACAGCACGCAAAAGAGAAGAATAAAATTGTATCAATGCATGGTGTCTGTTCTTTCGGGCATGTCCGGAGGAACAGACACCACGTGAAGTCCACAGCTGTGATACATATTATGTATATCGGAGGTGGAGGGGGAGTAAAGAAAGGAAACGGGTTAATGTTATCAGCTACATCGGGACTTTACGCGGGATCGACGGCTACGAGTTGAAATGTGTGCCGGACGGGAACTCAAGCGCGGGATCTCGTGCTTACTAGGCAGATGCGTTAACCAATCTGCCATCCGGACACAGTGTTTATCGCAAACGAGGGGACTACCTTGGGGGACTGTGTCAAGGTATCCCCCCATTTGCGATAAACACTGTTTCTTAGTAGAGCAGTGGTTAACGCAACAGGCGGTCCGACACACATTTTCACTCGCCGCTGTCAATTCCGCACGAAGTCACGTTGCAGCTGATGTCATTAGTCTGTTGCCTTTCCTTTCCTTTCTGTCCCCTCCACCTTCAATTTGCATAAAATATATCACAGCTGGGCATTTCGCGTGCTGTCTGATGATGATGATGATGATGTTTGGTTTGTGGGGCGCTCAGCTGAGCGGTTATCAGCGCCCGTACAATTTCCCAACCTTTTCTCAATCCAATCTCGCCACGTGCATGAATGATGATGAAATGATGAGGACAAACGAACACCCAGTCATCTCGAGGCAGGTGAAAACCTCTGACACCGCCAGGAATCGAAACCGGGACCCCACGCGCGGGACGCCAGAACGCGACCGCGAGGCCACGAGCTGCGAACGCGCGCTGTCTGTTCTTTCGGGTATGTCGGAGATAACAGACAGCACGCATTCATATAATCGATTCACGTCGATGGGCAGTGAATCGACCACGTTCGTTGTGGATGCACGTTACGTTCGACCTCCAGTGGGAATCTAAAATTAGCGAGCCTAGACGACGTAGATGGGGAGTGCTCGGAGAGGATGCCGAGGTGTTCCGCCCATTTGCAATAAACACTGTGTCCGGGTGTGGAGTGGTAAACACAGCAGCCAAGTGAGCGGGAGATCCCACGTCGCCGCCCATTGCGCATAAAGTCCTGATGCAGCTGATGTCATTAGTCCCATTCCTCTCTACTCGCTCCCCCTCCCGTTTACTTAAAAAGAATAAAAGCTTTTGAAAAGTGGTGCCATCGAAGTAGTCCTTCTGGCAGCGTGTGTTCGGTAGAAAGCAGTTGCACGTGACCAGGGTTCAACGCTATAAACAAGCGGTCACAAGAGAATTGCGTGCTGCATCAAGTCTCGCTGCAGGGAAACACTACTCCCGGATATAAGCTGCCGCTTAGCTTTGCCTGCCAATTACCTACCAGATAAGCACAGGTATGCTGTATTGCCAGCCACCAATAGCAATCTGTACTTACGATTGCGCAATGCATCGGAGAATCTTACACCAGTAACTACTTGACAACAGGAATCAGACAGTATGCGACGCGTGTGAGAAAAGCAAGGAGATTGAGAAAACTACGAGCGATCTGGAAACACTTTGTTGTTCTGCCTGTGTAGACAGGTGTGTTCATCCCTTCCAGATGCTCAGTTCCAGTTTCAGCTCCGTACAGCAATCACGTGCCTTTTTAGAGTGCCATCAGTGAAGCTGTGTTTTTGTTGTGTGTTACGAAAGTGGAACAGCGGGATTTAGATCAACGTTATATACCATCGAGTTTTGTGATAAACTTGGGGCATCCGCGATTGTGAGGTTTGAAAATTTGAAACAGGCCTACGGGGTAAATTCCTCACCAAGAGCACAAGTTTTTCGCTGGCACAAATCATTTTTGGATTGCCGAGAACATACTGAAGATGAATCTTGCTCAGCTTCAAAAACCGACGAAAATGTCGAACGTGTGCACGTGTGTGTGCTCTTGTGTGACTGTTCCTCCAGGACTAGGTGTCAAACAAGTGTTTTACAAAGATTTCCTTGAAAGGCTCAGGAAAAGAGTGAATCGAAGGAGACCGGACATTGCAGACAAGTGGATGCTGCATCCTGACAATGTCAGACGGCCATTTTTACTATTCGAACGGTATCTGACGTGAGTGATCGTTCGACACGAAAATTAGTCGACTTCGTTTATTTTCATTCGATTATGTCGGATGGTATTATATTTCGGGGTAATTCTTCTCATTCTATACGAATATTTTTGGCTCAGAAACTGCCGATTCGGGCATTAAGTGGTGTAAGTTGACGAACCTCTTGTCGACCTCTGTTCAAGAGTCTGGGTATTTTGACGTTGGCCTCTCAATATATATAAGGTATTCATTACTGTCATTTCTTGTTAACTATACTAGCTTATTTCCAAGAATAAGCTGCTTTCGCTCAGTTAATACTCGGCAGAAACCAAACGTGCATTTGGATCGGACTTCCTTACCTCTTGCGCTGAAAGGTGTGTAGTATACTGCTGCATCCATTTTCAATAAGCTACCACTACAACTCAAAACTCTTAGTAGTAATCCACGCGTTTTCAAATCGAAACTGAAGAGTTTCCTCATGGGTCACTCCTTCTATTCTGTCGAGGAGTTCCTTGAAAAATTGAGCTGATTCTTGTTGTATTGTTGATTGCGTTTACTTAAACGTATGGCTTGACTTTTTTCGGCTTCGTCAACATTTTATCTTTATCTGTTATTACTTTTATGTTGTAATTTCACGTACTGACATTTTCCATTGCCTTGGAGGTTTGCTCCTCAATTTGGTCCTACGGAACTTGACGTGTAACTAAATAAAAAGCAGGCGCTGACAGGTGTGAAAATTGTCCAACTATCAGTTTAATAGTCATAGCTGCAAAATACTAATACGACTCCTTTGCAGAAGAATGGAAAAATTGGTAGAAGTCGACCTTTGAGAACATCAGTTTGGATTCCGCGGATATGTAGGAACACGCGAGGCAATACTGACTCTCATAGAAGATAGGATGAGAAAAGACAAACCTACTTTTATAGCATTTGTAGACTTAGAGAAAGTTTTGACAATGTTCACTGGAATACTCTCTTTCAAATTCTGAAGGTGGCAGGGGTCAAATACAGTGAGCGAAAGGCTATTTACAATTTATACAGGAATCAGGGGTAGGTATAAGAGTCGAGGGGCATGAAAGGGAAGCAGTGGCTGGGAAGGGAGTGAGACAGGGTTGTAGCCTACCATCGATGTTATTCAGTCTATATATTGAGCAAGCAGTAAACGAAACAAAAGAAAGATTTGGAGGAGGAATTAAAATCCATGGAGAAGAAATAAAAACTTTGAGGTTCGCCGGTGACATTGTAATTCTGTTAGAGACAGCAAAGGTCCTGGAAGAGCAGCTGAACGGAATGGACAGTGTCTTGAAAGGAGGATATAAGATGAGCATCAACAAAAACAAAACGAGGATAATGGAATGTAGTCGAATTAAATTGGGTTATGCTGAGGGTATTCGATTAGGAAATGGGACGCTTAAAGTAGTAGATGAGTTTTGCTATTTGGGGAGCAAAATAACTTATGACTGTCGAAGTAGGGAGGATATACAACGTAGGCTGGCTATGGCAAGGAAAGCGTTTCCGAAGAAGAGATATTTGTTAACGTCGAGTACAGATTCAAGTTTCAGGAAGACTTTTCTGAAAGTATTTATATGGAGCGTAGCCATGCATGGAAGTGAAACATGAACGATTTACAGTTTAGGCAAGAAGAGAATAGAAGCTTTTGATATGTGGTGCTAGAGGATAATACTGAAGATTAGATGGGTAGATCGCATAAATAATGAGGAGGTACTGAACAGAATTGGGGACAGGAGAAAATTGTGGTACAACCTGACTAGAAGAAGTGATCGTTTTGTAGGACACATTCTAAGGTATCAACGGATCACCAGTTTAGTACTGGAGGGAAGCGTGGGGGGTAAAAATCGTAAGGGAAGCCAAGAGATGAATACAATAAGCAGGTTCAGGAGGTTGTAAGTTGCAGTAGTTACTCAGAGATGAAGAGGCTTGGGCAATATAGAGTAGCATGAAGAGCTGCATCAAACTAGTCTTGGGACTTGTGGTGTGTGTACTGTAAGACCTTCGGTACACACACCATCAGATTATTTGACTTGTCGCTCTAGGCGGGTGTGAGCAAAATGTCTCGTGGTCTTATTGTGGCGTGTTTGTCTTCTGCCGTTAGGTCAGACGATAGAAATGCCACTTGCACGCTTAGAGTAGCAGATTGATGGTGACCAACTTTAAACAGAACTTGATTAATTTTCACACACATTTATTAAAATAATAAAAAGCATAGAAATAACTTAACTTGGTTCTGGATGCTATTTACAATTGACAATCTGAAGTTCCTTTGGTCTTGGTACGTTAATCTTATTCTCACATATCTCTGATAGTTGACAAAGTGTCTATACATTTATCTTCATGGCTATGTAGAGGAATATGATAATCTTATTAGGTGCAGACTGAAACTTGACTATAGACTGATTCAGACTAATGCAGACTGACTAATCGGAGGTCTGTACACTCGTTATAATACCTCGAGCGTTCAGGTATCACTGCGCGAGTGTAATCCGCGAGGAGAAAAGGTTCTACATTAGTAGCAATCTCATTGGCTGCGTTACATATTAACACGCGGATCGGCGGAAGCAGAATTTGGTCCGTCTCTAAGACAGCGCCATCTCGTAGTGCGGAGACGGACGAGGCGCCTGCGCTTTTGTGCTTAGCGGGGCGCGCTCTAGTGGGAAAGTTGTGTACGCGCTGACTATGCGCAACTATGTGCACAACAGGACTGAAGACCACAACAACAACAAATTTGTTACTTAAAAATTTATGATCACGCGTGTCAATGAAATTATAATAATTCTGAACTGTTTCCTATCGAGTATTATAATTGAAATTACTATGTTTATGGAGCTATACCTCCCGAACGGGAAGGGCGTGACAAGGTATGTAAATGTCGGTACATTTTCGCAGTATTGGAGGGGTTAGGTCGCCGCAGTAAATATCGGCGGCCGCGTGTGGCCCTAGCCGGCGCGGCAGGTGGTTAAACAGCAGAAGCACGTCCGCCGCCACGCACGGCCGCGCAGACCCGGAGCCGCCAATTACGGCTCCTTTGTGGCCGTGACGCAACTCGCCGTCACGCAACGCCACGCAGTCGACGTTTAGGCGTGCGAAAGCGCACACGTGGCCTGCCGCCCCTAGCCCAAACACTGTGCCGCCAAGTCCAGGAACAAATGACTCGCGTCTGGCGCGCGGACAAATGACTGCCGCCGAGTCGAGCAGGTGGCAGGAGGCCGCCCGGGCAATATCGACCTCTGACGCCGATTTGCCGATAGCTGCTAGAGTCAGCACCTTTCTGAAGTGACGTCTCATTCTTCGGAGTATAACAAACAGAATTTCTCCTGGCTTCTTCGTGGGTGCCGTTTAAATATTTAAGAAATAAAAAGAAAAATAGAAATTAAATGAGTCGGTACGTAAGCAATAGCCAGAATCACAGAGTAGCATGTATTGAACTAGCGATCCGCCCCGGCTTCACACGAAGAGAACACTGCAAGAGTCACAATCTGGTTTTCCAGAAACTTCGCCCAGGGGAAAAGGTGCCAAAATAAGGGAACCCGTGGCTCGGGCTACCTACAGATATTTGAACGTTTCTGACAAGGAAAACTCCCTATCACACCCTCCTCGGATTGACTGGTAGAGTGGCCCGTCAAAAACTGTACACAGATCAAGCATGAAAACAGTGCAACAAAAATCAAAATAGAAACAGTGAACGCTCGCAGTGCAATATTGGTTCGTGGTTAAGTGGTCAAGGTGTTGGTCTGTTCAACGAACGAGTCATGTTCAAAACTCTCTCCTGCAATTTATTTTTATTTATTTATTTTCACGACGTTATGAACTATCCGTCAGATCACTAAAATGTTTGTTCTCTTTCTGTGGTCTTGGCAGTTGTCATAATAAACATTGCTTATAGAATATGAGTCATGTGGTAAGAATACGTTACAATCGCAAGTAAACGTGATGAATGTTGAGAGCAGGCGAGATGCAACGTAGACGTCTCACGGAAACGAAAACAAGAAATAAACAGGTGTGAATTATGTTGCGACAAAGGAATTCGAGGGTCAAAACTTCCATAACAGAACGCAATTTAAAAAACGTTAAAAACGTGTGTTCTGACATTACAGAGAAACTATGTGTGACTTCGAAATTGTTGAGTTCATTTGTTGGCGCCTACGTGACAAACTATTATGTTTTCATCATTTCCTTGGGAGTGATCACATTCACATCCACTCAATCACCTAAATCGGGTAAGGAGACCTATCTCACTCACTTACCAGGCGTACAAATTAGACTATGTGCGTCGATAAGAGATTCCTATCATACGACACACGTACTCTCACTAATGCCATTTATGACACACCAGACATGTTTTTCCGTGGATGAGTTGGTTGACTTGTCGCCTTGTCATCAAACGTTTGCGGTTGCCGTTTGAAAGTCTATTCCTTTCGACTGCTAATGGAGTAGTTGTTCATTATAGGTCCCTTGCATACACCCAGTTGTTGCAAGCGGAAGTTAGACCATGACACAGACAAAAGTTTTAACACAGCGAACAGAATATATATATATATATATATATATATATATATATATTGGCACAAGTGAGATGGCAACGCGACTCGCCCACGTGGCAGTCCAATACCGTGCTCGCATCTTTTTCTTCCTTTTTTAATTGGTCTCATTTTGTTCGTTAATGTTCGGGGCGGACGTTTATATGACAGCCAATCAAGTTCATCGTTGATCCATTCACTTAGTTTTTTTATTAGAGAAGTCAGCTAATCCTCTGCTCGAACTCGCTGAACTACCATGCCGGCTGTGATCACATTCACAACTTAACCAAGCCACTGTTGCTATTTACATGTGCCCTATATTGCACTTCTTGTCCTTGGACCATTGACTGTCTCTATTTTGCTTTTCTTTCATAGTTCAGTGCGCCGCGCGGGATTAGCGAGCGGTCTAAGGCGCTGCAGTCATGGACTGTCCTGGCGGAGGTTCGAGTCCTCCCTCGGGCATGAGTGTGTGTGTTTGTCCTTAGGGTAATTTAAGTTAAGTAGTGTGTAAGCTTAGGGACTGTTGACCTTAGCAGTTAAGTCCCATAAGATTTCACACACATTACATTCATAGTGCAGTGCAGCTTCTTCCTGTTCTCATGCTTGGTCTGTGTTCACTTTTTGATGGGCTATCCAATGGGCCAACTTGCCACAAAATCCGAGGGGGGTGCTATGGGATAGTTTTCGTTGCGAGAAACCGACCGTCAAAGTTTCTGACGTACTTTATATACCGTTTAGCGTGCGATTATCTGAGTCCTACTGGTGGCGCACTACTGGTGGCGCAGTTGCCAGTTTCGCGATGTTTCACTTCTTGCTTCCCGTGTTCGCAAACAGATTGTTGTTTTGTCTACTTTATTTTATTTCATTTTTTTCATTTATCTTCATATGTCTGTTGAAAGTCATTACACGAGTGTTTCCTATCAAGTTTGGGGATACAAAGGCGTTATCCTAATTGTAAAATTACCACTGGGTTTCAAAATAACTCTCACTCACTTATTATACGGGGTGTTCAAAAAGTCTCTCCGCAGTGCCGTATGATTGTTCGTCTGCCTAGGTCACTTCCCTTCAAGTGGACTCTCCCAACATTCCACTGTTTCGTTTATCTCAGTCAGCGTCAGTAGTATTGTTGGTGTGTGTTGTTACGCGTTGATGTGAACGTTAAAGTTTAGTTCCTTTGTTCGTTTTTGTCACTGTTACAATGCTAACCATTGAAGAAGTGTGCTTTTAATCGAACAAGTGTTCAAAGCTGGCGGTAAATACACAGTTTCAGTTCGTCAAACATTTAATTCAGTTTTCCCGGAGACAACATTCCCACATCGCGATACTGTGCGAGATTTGACTAACAAATTTCGAAGTACGGGTTCAGTGACAGATGCACCGAGAAGTGGTCATCCTAGCGTTTCGTCTGAGGATAAACTACTTTATATTTCGGATGAAATGTCCGTGAGTCCGAACAAGTCAGTAAGAAAACGCGTCCAGGAAATCGATGTTAGTGTCAGAACGGCCCACACAGCTGTAAGGAAAAAGTTAGATCTTTTCCCATACAAAGTGACAGTCGTGCTGAAACGTCCCCTTAGTACAAATATACATGACTGTGCCTAACCTGACACAGTTCCTAAGGGGACGTTTCAGTGCAAGAACTGAAAAATTCTGATCATGGCAAGAGATTGCATTATTGTCAATGGTTCAAAAATTTCGTTCAACAAAACGGAAGGGATATTCTTAATGAAACGTTTTTCACTGATGAGGCGTGGTTTCATTTATCCGGGTACATAAACTCGCAAAATTCTCGTATACGGAGCACTGCAACTCCATTGTATATTCATGAGGAACCACTTCATTCTGTGAAAACAGGAGTTTGGGTTGCAATTTCTAGACGTCCGATTGTGGGTTCCATATTTTTCAACGAAACAATAAACGCACAACGATATTCTGTACCCAATCAAAGGAGAACTTGTGTTAAGTGAAATACTGAACGGTTATTTTCAACAAGATGGTGCAACCGCGCATACACCTCGCGTTTCAATGTCACTGCTTGCGGATGTTTTTGGTGATCGCATAATTTCACAGGAACTTTGGCCTCCACGATCACTTGACCTAACACCACCTGATTTTTTCTTCTGGGGTATAGCGAAAGCAACTGTCTATAAAAACCGTCCAGAATCCATCGATTTATTGAAATCTGCAATATCCACTTTCACTGCTTCTGTTACAGAAGAAATGTTACAGCTTGTGTTTGGAAACACGATTAGAGGAACTGAATTGTGTATTCAACAACAGTGGGGACACTTTCAACATTTAATGTGAAAATTTGTAAGTAAAAATGAATATTCAATAAATTAATAACTTTTATTTCACTGAGTTTCATTTCGGTATATTCACTGCGGCATACGGCACGCGCGGCTAACAATCATACGGCACCGCGGAGAGACTTCTTGAACACCCCGTATAATGGTTCAAAAGGCTCTGAGCACTATGGGACTTAACATCTGAGGTCATCAGTCCCCTAGAACTTTGAACTACTGAAACCTAACTAACCTAAGGACATCACACACATCCATGCCCAAGGCAGGATTCGAACGTGCGACCGTAGCGGTTGCGCGGTTCCGGACTGAAGCGCCTAGAACCGCTCGGCCACCACGGCCGGCCCCCGTATAATGTATGTGTTAGAAAGAGAGGGAGAGACAGAGAGATACATAGTGAGGGGGATTTAAGTGTATATAACAAATACTTTCCCTCGAAAATTTCCCTCTTTGATATCTCCTCCGTATTACCTCAGATGATTGTCACTATCTAAAGTGTACTAAGATTGCAGTACACGCGAGACGGCTAGTTGCTTCCAGCGCCCTGAATGGAATGCATAAGTTCTGAATGACATTCACCAAACTGTTACCTTCTATAGTTGTCCCCTGTGCAGAAAACAGCACGTAGATCGTTAGTCCATTATCTTGAGGCTGTAATAAACTGTTAGCATGGAACTGGTACTGTACAAATAATTAAATTTTGAATTGGTATGCTTAAACGGGATGCCACTCGCTTTTTGTTAGCAGAAACGGGAAACTACACAGTTGTAATCCCCTTTATTAATCACAAATAATTTCCGTTCTACACACTATCATAGAAAATAAACAAAACAATGAACTGTCTATTTGCGTAATTACTATCAAACCGTTCTCAATTATATGTCCAACAAACCAGAGATTGCGAATTAAGTTCTTAACCAATACCGACCGCGGCAGACAACATGTCTGTTCTCCGAGACTGCCGAACCAGTTCTGATCTTACAGCCGAACCACTTCTCCCGCCAACTAAGTTAGGCGCGATCCGAAGATCTCCGAAGTGCTTCGTGTGTCTTTTCGCTTAGAGATTATTTATTATTCTGCTGGTAATTAATACTTTTGGAATAATGGAATGATAATCTGCTATTGAGAGACGCTTTCATATGAAAGGCAGGTAAATTCACCGTTCAGTTTTTCCAGTGTTAATAACAGAAGTTTGTCATTTTGGCGCGCTACTTCCGAACACTGCAGCCAATCGCGGAGAACGACCATTACTTAAGCGCTTTTTCTCACGATGCTCGTACCGAATAAGCCATCTGACAGCTCGCATCAACTACATCATCTTCCCACTGCTGCTTTCTCAACTGCTCTAAGAAGAGCTTCTTGTAACTAAGTGTGATGGCCGCAAAGTCAGAAATCTTACAATACCGCAATCCATGGGCTGCCCACATATTGAAACGTCCCCTTAAGAAAATTATGAATTACTGTGCTGATAAACTTCTACGTTATTTGATACAGACAGCTGAGTAAAACTGAACGTACTCAGACATTTCTCTCTTTACTTATTCTGATCAACACTAAACTGACACACAATATTTTTAGCGCAACGCAATCTGACTTCCAATAATCCCTACAAAAGAATGGCCCTGACTGACAATAATCTATAGCTTTCATGAATCACTTGCGTCACAAAAATCTTCGTTACTCGAACTACTGCAATACAGCGAGCGCCAATATTGGCAGCTAAATAAAAGATTCTAACTACTGAAGGCACTAACTACTGATCGGCATAATTAGCAAATGACAGATTTTGATGGAGAACAAACAGCGTATTTACCTTAATAATGTTCAAAAGTCATAATATATATATATATCAGTTCATGACACCCGTCTTTACAAATTTCCTTTTTCTGGTGGACACACGTCCAGATCGTCCGCTCTCAAAACTCTGGCATCTCTCTCTCCACATCCACCACTGCTGGCGGCTCACCTCCAACTGCACAACGCTAAGCGCTGTCCACATCCAACTGCCCAAACTACAATAGTGAATATTCCAACAATGAGTCCAACCAGCCACAGACTGCACACAGCGCAGTCAGTGATTTTCATAAAGAGCGCTACGTGGCGTTACCAACATGAAAACCTAAACAGCCTACTTACAATATCAGTCCGTACCCACCAGGCTGCAGCAGAACAGTGACTCTTTCAGCCACCAGTCTGCCGCTTCTGCTATGCCTGTGGTGGGTGCCACCAAAGATGCAGGCGTCTTACTCCTCAGCTTACTGTTTCGTGAACTATTCTAGCAGCTCTGATGACCAAGGAGGATCTCTTTGCCTTTCTACTTCCCCTAGAACTGTTGGCAAAGGTGGAGGAGCAGACTAAACTACATTAGCAGACAGCAACTGGCTACTGTGACGAAAACTCACATTCAGTCGTTTCAATCACGCCCCACAGGTTAAATGATGGCCCAAGGATGTGGCGGTGATTCAGGTGCCCATTTATTTGTAATATAATAAAGAAAAGAAAAGGCATATTCCTGTCAACGACATACTTCCTTCTGAGGCACTAGTGGCACATAGGCAGCAGATACAATTATGTAGCATACAGACCTATCTATGTATGAAGTCCTCTCAGTGTATCTTTCGCAGCTGGCGAACGGCCTTCAGCACATCGGGCGATGGGGCTAACCCGCGGAACCGTTAGCATTCCCGCGAGGGTTTTTTCTGCCAAGAAGACGGCGCTCATCCTGACGCGTTCTACAGTCTAAGCATTATGCAGAGGCAAGCAAAGCTTTCTAGCATATGTACACTACTGGCCATTAAAATTGTTACACCAAGAAGAAATGCAGATGATAAACGGATATTTAATGGACAAATATATAATACTAGAACTGACATGCGGTTACATTTTCACTCAATTTGGGTGCATAGATCCTGAGAAAAGTACCCAGAACAACCACCTCTGGCCGTAATAACGGCCTTGATACGCCTGGGCATTGAGTAAAACAGAGCTTGGGTGAGATGTATAGGTACAGCTTCCCATGCAGCTTCAACACGATACCACAGTTCATCAAGACTAGTGACTGGTGTATTGTGACGAGCCAGTTGCTCGGCCACCATGGACCAGACGTTTTCAATTGGTGAGAGATCTGGAGAATGTGCTGGCCAGGGCAGCAGTCGAACATTTTCTGTATCAAGAAAGGCCCGTACAGGACCTGCAACATGCGGTCGTGCATTATCCTGCTGAAATGTAGGGTTTCGCCGGGATCGAATGAAGGGTATTGCCACGGGTCGTAACACATCTGAAATGTAACGTCCACTGTTCAAAGTGCCGTCAATGCGAACAAGAGGTGACAGAGATGTGTAACCAAGATGTGTAACCAATGGCACCCCATACCATCACGCCAGTTTGGCGATGACGAATACACGATTCCAATGTGCGTTCATAGCGATGTCGCCAAATACGGATGCGACCATCATGATGCTGTAAACAGAACCTGGATTCATCAGAAAAAATGACGTTTCTGCCATTCGTGCACCCAGTTTCGTCGTTGAGTACACCATCGCAGGCGCTCCTGTCTGTGATGCAGCGTCAAGGGTAACCGCAGCCATGGTCTCCGAGCTGATAGTCCATGCTGCTGCAAACGTCGTCGAACTGTTCGTGCAGATGGTTGTTGTCTTGCAAACGTCCCCATCTGTTGACTCAGGGATCGAGACGTGGCTGCACGATCTGTTACAGCCAGGCGTCATCTCGACTGCTAGTGATACGAGGCCGTTGGGATCCAGCACGGCGTTCCGTATTACCCTCCTGAACCCACCGATTCCATATTCTGCTAACAGTCATTGGATCTCGACCAACGTGAGCAGCGATACGATAAACCGCAATCGCGATAGGCTACAATCCGACTTTTATCAAAGTCGGAAACGTGATGGTACGTATTTCTCCTCCTTACACGACGCATCACAACAACGTTTCACCAGGCAACGCCGGTCAACTGCTGCTTGTGTATGAGAAATCGGTTGGAAACTTTCCTCATGTCAGCACGTTGTAGGTGTCGCCACCGGCGCCAACATTGTGTGAATGCTCCGAAAAGCAAATCATTTGCATATCACAGTATCTTCTTCCTGTCGGTTAAATTTCGCGTCTGAAGTACGTCATCTTTGTGGTGTAGCAATTTTAATGGCCAGTAGTGTACTTAGAGCAAAAGCAGTAAAAAAAATTTCACGTTTATCGTGAATATGGTGAAATGTGACATGTGAACTTTTTTTTTTACTCGTCAAGTTGCGTTATACCGTAAAAAGACAGTAAAACGGCTGGATATAAACTAGCACAATAGCAGTGAAACACAGGAATTGGCTGAAATTTTTCCTTGGAACTACATAAAAAGGAGCGTGCCATGAGGGTATTCTTCAGTACAGAGTGGAAAGTGCGAGGATTGCCGCTAAGGTATTCGACATCTGGTGGTAGCGTACTAAAAGGGATACAGGAAAATAATTACACCATTCTGCGCAAGAATGAGGGAGGTGTGATCCAAATGCAGACTGAATTTCTGTCTAGTATTAATGAAATGAGAGCTGATAATTTAAGCTCATGTTTTTAAAAACAAACATCATGAAAGGAAATGCATGTTGAGAATACCAGCTCGTTTAGCATTACCCAGGCCCACCACGAAGAGACGATCTGTTTCACCTCCCAAAAATATTTACATAATTAACTTTTTTGTTTTTTAAATACATTTACAAAATTTCTTCATTTATATAATAATTGTAATTGTGTGTCCCAATATGTACATCTAAAATCACAATACCATTTTCTTATTTTTAAATACATTTACAAAATTTTTTCATTTATATCCTGATCTATATATGTACATCTAAGAGCACTTTATTTTACTTTGTGACTTCTGGCTTGATTTTGTAGGAAACGAATTTCAAATACCGAAATCTAGAAGTTTTTCCAGCTTTAAAATTTGCCACTTGCTGCACCATGAATTTCATTTCTGGGCAGTTCCATTCATCTCTGTCGGTTGTTGATTAATTATTTGTGATTTGTTTGATCATGTCGACAAATCGGCAAATATCTGGACTGCAGAAGTAGAACTGACTATTATATTTGCTGTGGAAACTTGCAGAGGCATTGGTGGTTCGCTGTCTATTACAGCTTAGTTCTGCCCACATAAATGGAGAAAAGAGTGCGGTTTCTTTTATGTAGGTATCCACGAAGTAATCGCAAAACGTTTGTAGTTTTTCCGGAACAGGCATCGCTGATATGAAATCCTCAACAAAACAGTAACCAGCCATATCAGTATCCACCATCGGTAAACCCACTACATAAGACAGAAACCTTAGAATTTCATTTCCAAGTGCCAATGATTGTGTTTTCCGCCACCAGCTCTGGATTATTTGAAATATGCATACTTGAATTCTTATATCACTTCAGACACTTCCAGCTTTCATTATGCTGCCTCCAAAGTCTGAAAACATCATTGACGGTGAAACTTTCAGACCTAGTTCATTTTGTTGTCGTTCGATAAAGAAAAAGGCGTTGGAATAATATGTCCATTAACTAGCCTAAGTATTGTAAACAGCTGACAAAGAAACTCTGTGCAACACTTGAATTCTCCATCAACAAATATTGTGTCGCAGTGAGTAAGTATTTTAAGGTTTTCAGATTCACAAAATATTACAACTTTTTTCTCGCCATTATTTTCTAGCAAGAAATTTGTCCTGATTATAGCTTCCACATGTAGCGTGTTGATAAGATCATGAACTTCTCCAACACGCGTCGCCAATTTCGGAAGAATTTTCCTCCCAGCACTGTTCCTGCTAACCTACCTGGTTTCGAGAGGCGTGGGTCGTGCGCCCATGACTTCATCGGTGAGCTTCTGAACCCAACTAAATAATAATAATAAAAATAATAATAAATTCCCAAACAGTAATGGCAGTACTTTTCCTTTCAATCAGTTATCTGTTTTGCTTAAGAAACTGAATTGATATATATTAAACGTAACAGCTTCTAATAAAATAAAGATCCTTCTTGTCACACATACAACTCTGTTTTAAAGCGAAATAAAATTTCACCCGTTCATGCGAGTAAATTAAAACGTTTTCCGCTCCCATTAAAACAAAATAACAGTTTATAAAAAGCAAAAAATTTAAAGGAGGAGAATGTAAAATTAATGTTCTCACCAAGCCCGGCATAGATTCTGTTGAAGCTTCGGTGCTCTCTGAAGTTGTGGCACCTGTATATTTTACTGCTTCTCCTCTAAAATACCGTCTCCCTGTATCTGAACAGCTCATAACTTCCATAATTGCCACGAGATGTCACTCCAAATAGAAATTACATATGGAATAGGTAACAAAATATACATTAAACTCTCCACATTGCTTATCGGTAATTAATCTTAATACACAAACCTTCCTTGTGAATGATGGTCAGTGAAAATCATACCAAAATCTCTACGGTAGTTCCTGAGATTAGCCTGAAAATATGGACAGAAAACGCGGGGGAGACTGTAATTTACAGTATGTATAGACAAACAGGGCGCTCGGAAATCCCCATTACAAACTTGTAGACTGGAGTGAGTGCTACAGACGTTTGAAAAGATGTTTGCTAGGGAGGTATGCAAGAATGTAGTCATGGTGAGAGGTGGTTACGTCGGATCGGCTGATGTCATTTGGCGTCCACCGTACCTCTCTGACTTGGTTTGATACTCATTCAAGTGTGTGTGAAGTTCAGAGCAACACGGCTGGGAACACGTTTGCAGATCCACAACGTCCGACTCCATCGCATACCCTTTTCGCCATAATTACCCAACGGTTTCAAGAAACGGGTACCTTCACGGTCATGACTGTGGTGCTCCGAGGAGACGCCGCACACCCGAACTGGAAGAGGTCACACGGTATCACGTTGAAGAGAACCCATCAACGAGTACACGACCAATTTCTTTGGCTATTAATGAGTGTAATAGTAAAACAAGTGATATACTGGGTCACACCTAATCAGTTACTTGTAAAAGTGGTCGCCTACCAACGTGTTTTCAAATACAGGATGGGGCAAATAAAATTGGCTCTGACTAGAGAATACGATTGGATATGAATGTGTGCATATATCCACATCCCCCGCTATGTGATCACACCTGTTCAGAGAGTAGTGTGGTCTGTGTCAATGTGAAGCCTTACTTTCTGAAGTCCGTGGTTAACACAATTGTGCAACAAGACTGGCACATTGTCAGAAAAAGGGAGTACACGTTCTGTGTCCCCCCCCCCCCCCCCATGAACCATGGACCTTGCCGATGGTGGGGAGGCTTGCGTGGCTCAGCGATACAGATAGCGGTACCGTAGGTACAACCACAACGGAGGGGTATCTGTTGAGAGGCCAGACAAACGTGTGGTTCCTGAAGAGGGGCAGCAGCCTTTTCAGTAGTTGCAAGGGCAACACTCTGGATGATTGACTGATCTGGCCTTGTAACAATAACCAAAACGGCCTTGCTGTGCTGGTACTGAGAACGGCTGAAAGCAAGGGGAAACTACGGCCGTAATTTTCACCGAGGGCATGCAGCTTTACTGTATGGTTAAATGATGATGGCGTCCTCTTGGGTAAAATATTCCGGAGGTAAAATAGTCCCCCATTCGGATCTCCGGTCGGGGACTACTCAGGAGGATGTCGTTATCAGGAGAAAGTAAACTGGCGTTCTACGGATCGGAGCGTGGAATGTCAGATCCCTTAATCGGGCAGGTAGGTTCGAAAATTTAAAAAGGGAAATGGATAGGTTAAAGTTAGATATAGTGGGAATTAGTGAAGTTCGGTGGCAGGAGGAACAAGACTTCTGGTCAGGTAACTATAGGGTTATAAACACAAAATCAAATAGGGGTAATGCAGGAGTAGGTTTAATAATGAATAGGAAAATAGGAATGCGGGTAAGCTACTACAAACAGCATAGTGAACGCATTATTGTGGCCAAGATAGATACGAAACCCATGACTGCAACAGTAGTACAAGTTTATATGCCAGCTAGCTCTGCAGATGACGAAGAAATTGAAGAAATGTATGATGAAATAAAAGAAATTATTCAGATAGTGAAGGGAGACGAAAATTTAATAGTCATGGGTGACTGGAATTCGAGTGTAGGAAAAGGGAGAGAAGGAAACGTAGTAGGTTGAGTATGGATTGGGGCTAAGAAATGAAAGAGGAAGCCGCCTCGTAGAATTTTGCACAGAGCACAACTTAATCATAGCTAACACTTGGTTCAAGAATCATGAAAGAAGGTTGTATACATGGAAGAACCCTGGAGATACTAAAAGGTATCAGATAGATTATATAATGGTAAGACAGAGATTTAGGAACCAGGTTTTAAATTGTAAGACATTTCCAGGGGCAGATGTGGACTCTGACCGCAATCTATTGGTTATGACCTGTAGATTAAAACTGAAGAAACAGCAAAAAGGTGGGAATTTAAGGAGATGGGACCTGGATAAACTGAAAGAACCAGAGGTTGTACAGAGTTTCAGGGAGAGCATAAGGGAACAATTGACAGGAATGGGGGAAAGAAATACAGTAGAAGAATAATGGGTAGTTTTGAGGGATGAAGTAGTGAAGGTAGCAGAGGATCTAGTAGGTAAAAAGACGAGGGCTAGTAGAAATCCTTGGGTAACAGAAGAAATATTGAATTTAATTGATGAAAGGAGAAAATATAAAAATGCAGTAAATGAAGCAGGCAAAAAGGAATACAAACGTCTCAAAAATGTGATCGACAGGAAGTGCAAAATGGCTAAGCAGGGATGGCTGGAGCACAAATGTAAGGATGTAGAGGCTTATCTCACTAGGGGTAAGATAGATACTGCCTACAGGAAAATTAAAGTGACCTTTGGAGATCAGAGAACCACTTGTATGAACATCAAGAGCTCAGATGGAAACCCAGTTCTAAACAAAGAAGGGAAAGCAGAAAGGTGGAAGGAGTATATAGAGGTCTATACAAGGGCGATGTACTTGAGGACAATATTATGGAAATGGAAGAGGATGTAGATGAAGATGAAATGGGAGATACGATACTGCGTGAAGAGTTTAACAGAGCACTGAAAGACCTGAGTCGAAACAAGGCCCCCGGAGTAGACAACATTCCATTGGAACTACCGACGGCCTTGGGAAAGCCAGTCCTGACTAAACTCTACCATCTGGTGAGCAAAATGTATGAAACAGGCGAAATACCTTCAGACTTCAAGAAGAATATAATAATTCCAATCCCAAAGAAAGCAGGTGTTGACAGATGTGAAAATTACCGAACAATCAGTTTAATAAGCCACAGCTGCAAAATACCATCACGAATTCTTTACAGACGAATGGAAAAACTAGTAGAAGCCGACCTCGGGGAAGATCAGTTTGGATTCCGTAGAAATACTGGAACACGTGAGGCAATACTGACCTTACGACTTACCTTAGGAGAAAGATTAAGGAAAGAGAAACGTACGTTTCGAGCATTTGTAGACTTAGAGAAAGCTTTTATCAGTGTTAACTGGAATACTCTCTTTTAAATTCTAAAGGTGGTAGGGGTAAAATACAGAGAGCGAAAGGCTATTTACAATTTGTACAGAAACCAGATGGCAGTTATAAGAGTCGAGGGACATGAAAGGGAAGCAGTGGTTGGGAAGGGAGTGAGACAAGGTTGTAGCCTCTCCCCGATGTTATTCAATCTGTATATTGAGCAAGCAGTAAAGGAAACAACAGAAAAAATCGGAGTAGGTATTAAAATCCATGGAGAAGAAATAAAAACTTTAAGGTTCGCCGATGACATTGTAATTCTGTCAGAGACAGCTAAGGACTTGGAAGAGCAGTTGAACGGAATGGACATTGTCTTGAAAGAAGGATATATGATGAACATCAATAAAAGCAAAACGAGGATAATGGAATGTAGCCGAATTAAGTCGGGTGATGCTGAGGGAATTAGATTAGGAAATGAGACAGTTAAAGTAGTAAAGGAGTTTTCTATTGGGGGAGCAAAATAACTGATGATGGTCGAAGTAGAGAGGATATCAAATCTAGACTGGAAATGGGAAGGAAAGCCTTTCTGAAGAAGAGAAATTTGTTAACATCGTGTATAGATTTAAGTGTCAGGAAGTCGTTTCTGAAAGTATTTGTATGGAGTGTAGCCATGTATGGAAGTGAAACATGGACGATATATAGTTTAGACAAGAAGAGAATAGAAGCTTTCGAAATGTGGTGCAACAGAAGAATGCTGAAGATTAGATGGGTCGATCGCGTAACTAATGAGGAGATACTGAATAGAATTGGGGAGAAGAGAATTTGTGGCACAACTTGACTAGAAGAAGGGATCGGTTGGTAGGACATGTCTGAGGCCTCAAGGGATCACCAATTTAGTATTGGAGGGCAGCGTGGAGTGTAAAAATCGTAGACGGAGACCAAGAGATGAATACACTAAGCAGATTTAGAAGGATGTAGGTTCAAAAAATGGTTCAAATGGCTCTGAGCACTATGGGACTCAACTGCTGTGGTCATAAGTCCCCTAGAACTTAGAACTACTTAAACCTAACTAACCTAAGGACGTCACACACTTCCATGCCCGAGGCAGGATTCGAACCTGCGACCGTAGCGGTCGTGCGGTTCCAGACTGTAGCGCCTTTAACCGCTCGGCCACTTCGGCCGGCGGATGGAGGTTGCAGTAGGTTTCGGAGATGAAGCTTGCACAGGATGGAGTAGCATGGAGAGCTGCATCTAACCAGTCTCTGGACTGAAGGTCACAACAACAACATTACCAGGACCTTGGTCGCTAGTCATGTGCATGGAGTTATATTTTATCTTTTGAGCTCTGTTGCCGTTTAGCCACATATTTGTAGTCTAATTTTTATTTTATTGCTACACGTATTTTACTTCATTATTCTTTCACAGTGCTTTTGAGCATAGGGGTTTTCTATGTCTCTGTGAATAGCTTTCACTCTAACATGTCCTGTATTGCGTATATTCCTACATACTCTGTTACGTTTTTATTTATTTCTTAATTTATCCATTACTATTTGAATTTTATGCCCACCGTTACCACACTGTACAACCGACGGCAGCAACCTATGGCGACTGTCATTACTACTAGCCCAATATTTTGCATGACGGGTCTATGGGACCGTTGTAGTGCACGGCTGTACTTACAGCTTGCATGCGAGGTCCTGTTCTACGCTGCTACGCCTGTCGTCGCCTGAATGACATAACATACATTTTTCGGTTTCTCCTTCGTTTTCTGCCCATGCCTGATCCCAGTGACTTTATTTCATTAATTTTATCCGTATAGGATGCCTTTTAGTACGTTTTATTCGGTAACACGCCTTCTTGATAGATACTTTTTGGCCGAAAATTGCTTAGTTGACAGTTGATTAGTTACATTACGTTTCTTTATATAATTTTATTCGATCAGTTTTTGAAGCTTATTTTGCTTTTATAGTAACTGAGGATAGGATCACGCCGCATTGATTGTAATGTCGTCGCCCTCAAAAAAATGGTTGAAATGGCTCTGAGAACTATGGGACTTAACTTCTGAGGTCATCAGTCACCTAGAACTTAGAACTAATTAAACCTAACTAACCTAAGGACATCACACACATCCATGCCCGAGGCAGGATTCGAACCTGCGACCGTAGCGGTCGCTCGGCTCCAGACTGTAGCGCCTAGAACCGCACGGGCACTCCAGCCGGCGTCGTCGCCCTCTTTTCAGCTAAGCTTATGATACCATATCGGGGCGAAACGCGTTGTTCTTAATAAAGAATATTGTGTGGCCTACTACTGTTTTTATATAGTAAGCGTAACTTTTAGTCGAAAGTAATGTTTGTTTACATTTATGTGTAGCACACTCCTGGCCATTGTGTGAGCCCTGACATGGGAGCATCCCTGGCCAATTGCGTTTTCCACATTTTGTTTCTTTCGGAAATATATGAGGTGACAACGTTAGGTGGGAAACCCTGTATATATAAACTGTGTGAAGTCTTCATCGTTAGCATAAAGCAAATGTCATGCGATAACCATACAGACGTGCTAACGAAAAATGACGAAGAAACAGATAGATACGAAAAGAGTTCGGTTAAGCAATGTCCGCATACCGCACAGAATTCTCCCCCTCCCCCCTCCAACCCCACCCCCTGCCCCCACCGAGATGAAGAAAGACGCCAAAGTACCAGATAGGTAGAGAGAAAAAGAAAATAAAGTGTGTAGTGCGTAATTTCTGTAATTATAAATGCACTGGTTCGTGTCTCAGTAGCTACAATTTGTAAATTTTTATTTAAATTACATGTAAATTAAGAAATGGGATTTTTAATTAACAAACATTGAATTACAATTTTTGAATAAAAATATCGTATTTTTATTTTTAATTACTGGTCACATGAAAATAAAAATTTGATAGACACACAAACAGTTATACGTTATTAGATAAAAAAGAACTGTGAACGAGCAAAAATGAACGGTTCCCAAAATGGATCGATTACCAGTAAAGTAATCCCCAAAGATGAAAGAGGTTGCCATCTGCAGTCGTTAGTGACACGGAGTACCGAGTAAACTTTTGTCCCTCGTCATGTGTTCTTTTCCCGCAAGCATTTTGTGTCTTTCTCGGTCGGAGTTGGCACTATTCGTAATCCTCCAATTTTTTCTTTCCACGCGCTGCAGTTTACCCCGTGAGAGAAATCGCCGTCTTTTACGATAGCCCGTAGCGCTGAACTGGTTTTCTTAACAGGGCTACGGCAAGTGGCCGAGATACAGCTACTGCCGTCTGGCGGACTATGTTTCCGTGCCTTGCCAGTGCATAGGCCAACCGCAGTAATGGCCTACGAGAGACACTGGCGTGGTGATTGGATCTGAAACTCGCAGAAAAATGCTTCTACTATCTCAGTCGTCCCTTCCTATTGCTGTTGTCTCTTCTCACTGTCACTATCTCGACTCCTTGTTGTCGTTGCTATAGACTGTCTCTCATTATCATCGGCTCTCGCCCACTTCCACTTTCTCCATATCTTTATTCCTTTTCCACTGGCACAGTCTCCGTCACTCTTTTCCCTGTACTGTTCTGTCACTGTCAATTATTTTCCTCTGCCACTGTGTCCCTCTCTTTCTCTCACACTGTCATTGTCTCCTTCGCTCTTTTTGTACCAAAACAACCGTCTACTATCTTCCAGTATTTATTACTTTTCCGTCTATTTTGCTTCTCTGTCAGCATAGAAGGGCGCGAATATGTTCGCAAACCAAAATTTTTGGGAAAAATTTTAAATGTGCTGGGGGAATCTAAATGAGGCAGCTGCTACTCCACTTGTCAGTCTTTTAAGCAGGAGCACATCCGCCATTTTTGTACTCCAGTAGGAGCATTTTCCGTTGGTTCCCTTTTTTCCTGCTACGGCATGGCATGCCACTCATATGAAAAGAACTTTATGGGTCAGTAAAATTTTGATACTTTACTTAAGCGAAACTATAATAACGGAAAACTAATTTTACACTTCACACTGGATTTTACGTGCAAAAAAAAATTGCATGTGCTTCAGTACTATAATTGCAACGGCCTTGTCGTATTGAGTTCTGGCGCTGCAGTCCTGAACCGCGGGACTGCTACGGTCGCAGGTTCGAATCCTGCCTCGGGTATGGGTGTGTGTGATGTCCTTAGGTTGGTTAGGTTTAAGTAGTTCTAAGTTCTAGGGGACTTATGAATTAAGATGTTGAGTCCCATAGTGCTCAGAGCCATTTTTTTTTGTCGTATTGATACACCGATTACCGTCAGATCACTGAAGTTAAGCGCTATTGGGTTTGACTTGCACTTGAATGCGTGACGGTCCGGATCTGCCGAGCGCTGTTGCCAAACAATGTGCACTTAGCCCTTGTGACGCCAATTGAAGAGCTACTTGATTGAGAAATAGCGGCTCCCGTCACGAAAACAGCCAACGGCCAGAAGTGAGGAATGCTGACCACGTGACCCTCTTTATCTGCATCGAGTGACGCCTGTCGGCTGACGATGACACGGCGGTTGCCGGTACCATTGACGTTTCCGAGGCCTGTTCGGACGGAGTTTAGTTTTTCGGTACTACAATATGGGGTCGCAGAACCCTTTTGATAATAACGGACTTTACAGGATATTTCTCCGTGCTATGTAACTTTCTTGCGTATTTTACGTGTACATCTACATCTACTTGGATATTCTGCAAATGACATTTAAATGCTTGGCAATGGATTCATCGAACCATCTTCACAGTAACTCTCTATTATTCCAATCTCGTACAGCGCACGGAAAAACGAACATCTATATCTTTCGGTGCGAGCTCTGATTGCCCTTATTTTATTATGGTGATCGTTTCTCCCTATGTGCATCGGCGTCAACAAAATATTTTCGCATTTGGAAGAGAAAATTGGTGATTGAAATTTCGTGAGAAGATTCTGCCGCAACGAAAAACGCTTTTGTTTTAATGATGTCCACCGCAGATTCTGTATCATCTCAGTGACAGTCTCTCCCCTATTTCGCGATAACTTAAAACGTGCTGCTCTTATATGAACTTTCTGAATGTACTCCGTCAATCCTATCTGGTGAGGGTAACTTTATACCTGTGTATCTGGAAATCGGAATCCTAGGAATATATCGTAAAAAATGCAGCCATTTGCTATGCATAGCCGTTTTGGAATCCGCGACTCGGTTTTCATGCCCAAAAACCATGTTTTGAATGGATCAAAAGTTTTGAAAACATGAAGATGTCACTTCTAGATAAATACCTCTAGAATATACCGTTAAAATTTGAGCAGTTTGTTGCGATTAGTTATTTAGATATCCGCTGCTGACGGCGAAAAAGTTTGAAAAACGCTTTCTTCGCGTTTTCACAGGATCTGGTTATGAATTAAATGGTGCCTCCATAAACTCCTTAAGGCGCACGGTAGACCACATTTAATGCAAAAAGAACCAAGCCTAAGCTGGATGAAGTGTGTAATATTCAAACTTTGACCTTGTACTGTCGGACAGTTACAGTAAGTCGACTCTTCTGTTGGGTGTACAAATGGTTCCTAGCAAAAGGGATATCCAAAATACTTGACCCTAACTTTCTATGATCAATAGAACTCGATATTTGAGCCTCGGAAAACCCGTTTATATGCCCGGCGTTTGGGAACACATTGGTAACGCTTGCAGTCGCATACGTACTGATTATTGTGACGTGACAAAGAGTTCAATTTTGCAACTTCAGCTGCAGTCATCACTGCAACAAATACTCTTATCAGAGCAAATTCATCGTCCATCATATGTGAGTTTAGAGATGACTGTACAGTCCCATGCGAGAGATACACAGTTTGCCGCAGTGATTACAGCTGGTCCCAGGTAGAGCAACTTCTCTCCTTCCATTTCGTCTCAGCAATTTGTTTCCTTTTCTTCGGTGCCTCTTATCAATCGCTGTTTGCCGATTGTTTTCTTTAAAAAAAAGTGCTCTGAGGTCTCCCAGTTGTTAACATTTATACGACACATCTACATGTTAGCCTACAATCGTTTCCTCTGACCTTATGCCCAGCGTTTGCCCACTTGTCAGCTCACGAGTACATATGCGAGGGCGTGCTGAAAAGTAGCGCCTCTCCCAACGAGAGACCAGTTTATTGATGCCGTCACTGTAGAATATTTGACTTCGTTCACAGAGCCACATCATCATCACTACTTGCACAGCTTTATCACTATCAAAGCGAAGTTCTCGAAGGTGTTGTTTAAGTTTCGGAAACGCCAAGTAAGGCGTGTATGGAGGATGATCGATGACAGCGCGACGGATTGTTGCAGATGCTACAGCGTTCGTGTGTGGTGTGGCACTATCATGCTAAAGGATAGGGTGCTCCAAGTGTGGACAATCTCTTCGAATTCTTGCTTGTAGTTTTATGAGGGTGTCGTAGTACTTTGCAGAGTTTACGGTGATGCCTTTAGGAATGAATTCCAAATACTCCGCGCCTTGAATATCCCAGAACACTGTGGGCATGACTTTGCCTGCTGAGGGAATAAAGTTTCTTGGTATCGGTGATTCTTTGTGGAGGAACTCAATTGATGCTCTCTTGTTTTCGGGTTCAAAATGGTGAAACCATCTTTCATTAAGTCTCACAATATTGTTAAAAGACGCAAAAGAAATTGTTGATAGACCTCCAATCTCATTTTTTTGGATGTCAAGAGTGAGCGTTCGAGGTATGCACATGGCACGCAGTTTTCTGTATCGTCGTTCTGCAATGATGACCTGTACACGGTGTCGTGATATGCCACACTTACCTGAGAGCTATGTTTGTGTTATCCGACTATTTCCTCTGGCGAATTCATCAATCCGATTCCGACGAGTCTCGTCAGTTGACGTACACGGTCGTCCACTCCGAGTTCTGTCGTACAAATTGAGGTTTTCAACATCGTTTCCTTCATTACGAGCACAAAGAACTCAACGTCGCACATTACTCACGTCGATATAATCATCACAGTACTCAGCTATAAATTTCAACCGTGAGTACGTTTTCTGCGATTAGAAGCTCTATTACAGCACGCTGTTTCTCAAGCATTGACATACGCTGACGGAAAAAAAATCGCAACACCAAGAAAGAGTTGTGCGACATAAACGAAAATTGGTTCGTGTGTTTCTACGTTTGTAAGAGGATGTCTACTCAAATTTCGCGCCAGTTGCTTAAGAGTGGCGACAGTAGCGCCACTATGAGGTTGCAAATCAGGTTTGCTTTGGATACATGCTGTAACGGTCGTCACCTTTAGTTTCCTTTAACACTGAACGTGGTGAGTTGACGTCAGTCAAGAATGTCTTTAAGGCGACAAAGACGCCATTATCAGCACCTCACTGAGTTTGAACGAGGTTGTATTTTTTTCAACAATTTTTTCTACAATATCAGGGAAGGAACATCCAGCTTCTTGTAGCCCGTTAGTTATTATTAATAATAATAATTATTATAGGTCTATAAGAAGCTGGATGTTCCTTCTGTGATATTGTAGAAAGAGGTCTATGGAATGTAAACACTGAACATGATTTCTGATAGCGGTGTTCACGATAATGTACGGTCAGAAGAAGACCAGGCGCCGCATGGCCACGTGGTACTGTCAAGAGCGAAGACCAGCGAGTTTGGCATAAGGCTCTGGCGCGTCGTACTGCATCTGTAACAGCAAACAGTAGCAGTTGGCACTACAGTGACACATCGAACTGTTACAAATCGGCTACTTCTGCTCAGAGCTAGATGCTCTGTTACGTGCATTCCACTGACCCCAAAGCACCGCCGTTTACGACTTTAGTGATATCAAGCGAGAGCTCATTGGAGGGCAAGACGGAGGTCGAGTGTGTTTTATGATGAAGACTGGTTCAGCCTCGGTGCCAGTGACGGCCGTCTATTGGTTAGAAAGAGGCAAGTTGAGGGCCTGCATCCAACCTGTCTGTGTGCTAGACACACTGGACGGCTTACTGGTTGTTATGGTCTGGGGTGCGATTTTTTATGACAGCAGGAGCACTCCAGCGGTTATCATACTCCGCCTGACAAAGTTTGTACGTCAATCTGGTGATTCGATCTATCGTGATGGCATTCATTAACAGCAGTCCAGGGGGCATTTTCCAACAAGATAACGCTCGTCCACATACCGCTGTTGTGACACAACATGTTCTACAGAGAGTCGACACGTTGCCTTGAGCCGCGCGGGATTAGCCGAGCTCTCTAAGGCGCTGCAGTCATGGACTGTGCGGCTGATCCCGGCGGAGGTTCGAGTCCTCCCTCGGGAATGGGTGTGTGTGTGTTTGTTCTTAGAATAATTTAGGTTAAGTAATGTGTAGGCTTAGGGACTGATAACCTTAGCAGTTAAGTCCCATAAGATTTCACACACGTTTGAACTTTTTTTTTTTTGTTGCCTTGACCTGCTCGATCACCAGATGTGTCTCCAATTGAGCACTTATGGGTCACCATCAGACGACAACTCCAGCGTCATCCACAACCAGCATTAACTGTATCTGTATTGACCGATCAAGTGCAACATGCATGGAACTCCATCTCACAAACTGACATCTGGCAACTGTACAACACAATGCATGCACGTTTGCATGCTTTAATTCAACATTCCGACGATTACACTGGTTATTAATGTAGCAGCATTTTACATTTTCAGTGGCTTATCTCACACTTCCATTAACCACTGATCTTGCAGCGTTAATCACTTAAGTACAAATAAAAATGTATTCCCGAAATTTCATTACTCTACAATAATTATTTTTTGATGTTGTGATTTTTTTCTCCGTCAGTTTTGCTGCGTTACACACCGCCATGTTACACGCTATAATTCGGAGCCCTCTAGATGCACAGACTTGCAACCGCAGAACGAGAAAGTCGACCGACATGTAGTACTTCAATCGATACCGAGAACAGAATAAAGGATGCAGAGGCATTACTTTTCAGCACGCCCTCGTACATCTACATTTACATTGTTATTCTGCAATTCAGACTGAAGCGCTTGGCAAAAAGGTTCGTCGAAAGACTTTGAGACTATTTCTCTTCAGTTCCGCTCTCAGACTACACACGGGACAAACGAATACTTAAATATTAACAGCTTCGTATAAGAACTTAAGGTCTTTGAATCCATAGTCTGCCATCTCATCCACCGCCATTTGCACCAACACCATCTGCTTCCTATTACCCAGTGTGGCTCCTGTCCCTCCTTCGCTGCTGATGATCAACTCCTGAACGTCATCCATCTCCTGCACCAGCAGCTCATGAACTGTAAATCCTCCATCTTTGTCTCCCTTGATCCAGAGAAAGCATGTGACTACGTATGGCACCCGGTCTCCTTTTCAAACTCCAGACTTGTGCACTTCCAGCCAACTATGTCCACCTTATCACAAATTTTCTCTCCACTCGCCTGTCCTTTGTCATAGTTAACAACACCATTCCCATACCTTCCACCATACCGCAGGCGTGCCCCTAGGTTTCTGTTCTCTCTCTTGTCCTCTATCTCTTACACACGCCGCTTTCCTCGCCCTCTATCCTACTCTCCAGAAGACCGAAAGATCCCTCTGACTCCACCTCAATCAGCTTACCTCTTTGTGTAACTAATGGCTCCTTAAGATTAATCCCTCCAAAGCCTAGGCAGTCTACGTCACCATCTACAACTGTCCTATCCAGCTCACTTACACATCAAAATAGCTTGAACCAATCTTCGAACAGCAACTAACATGGAAATCTCACTTACTAACCATCCAACGGAAAGCTGACAACAGACAAAAACTACTAACTAGCCCAACATGGGGACTACATCCCCCCCACCCCTCCACTACCCCTCAAACGTACATATCCCTGATCCATTCCATCCTTTGCGCAGATATCTGCCTCACACAAGTCTTATAAGTCCCTCCAGATCCACAAATGCCATGCTTTCCGCCTCACTTTCCACATCCACTTACCACATGAATCCTCTACCAACTGATCATATTTCCGCCTCTCCTCACTCACATAGAACTCCAGATAATCTAGACCATCTCCAAACTCGACCCCAGCAGTCCTGTTGTATCTCCTCTCCTCTTCAATCTTAGAGAGCTGCCATGCCTCTCCCTTCACATCCCACCAACGCTCCACGTACATATTCTCCACATCCTCTCCCAGAAAAATTTCAACCATCTCCCTCTCCCAGATCACGAACTCCTTCCCAAAATATACCCCTCGTACAAACTTTAAATCCACCCCACCCTTTCCACCCCTGCAGGGGAGGATTGGCTCCCTCCCACCTCTTCCTCCTCCCACACCTCCTCCTTTTCCCCCTCCTAATAACTCTCCACTGCCTTTTCCCTTTCAGATTCACAGATCCCAATGCCAGCTATCCCTCTCTTCCTGCCCCCCAACAGCCATCCCTATCTCATTGTCATTGCCACCTTTTACTAGCCCTCAGTTCCCTTCCCTCTCCTTTCTCCTTCTGTAACTACTTTTCCTTTCGTCCACCGTCCCAGGGCCGGCCTTTCAAGTTTTAGTGACAGAGTGCAGTGCTATGTTTTTAATGGTCAGTGTCTCTTCTGTGTTGTTCGGTGCTGTTCCAGTTTTTTTTAGTGTTTTTAGTATTCGTCGTGTGTTTTTTTCAACTGAGCTGTCTGACAATATTTTTATCACTGTTTTTAAGCTATTCGCTCAGCCAGCATTATTACGGTAGACTTTTATAATCGTGATTTCAGCACTATTTTAAAAGCGTTGTCATTATGTCTCTTTATATGTCAGCGCCTGTGAACAGTCAGCAGGTTGAAGGGCGGGTTACCGCTGCCAGGCCGGCCCCCTCCCCCTCCCACATGGTGGCATCACTTTCTCTTCACCGACGAGTGAGGCATATGCTTTCAGACAGACAATCGTCGCAGACGTGTTTGGAGGTAACCCGGTCAAGCTGAACGCCTTAGACACACTGTCCAGCGACTGCAGCATGGTGGAGGTTCCCTGCTGTTTTGGGGTGGCATTATGTGTGGCCGACGTACGCCGCTAGTGGTCATGGAAGGCGCCGTAATGGCTGTACGATACTTAAAGGCCAACCTCCGACCGACAGTACAACCATATCTGCAGTATATTGGCGAGGCATTTGTCTTCATGAACGACAATTCGCGCCCCCATCGTGTACATCTTGTGAATGACTTTCTTCAGGATAACGACATCGCTCGACTAGAGTGGCCAGCATGTTCTCCAGATATGAACCCTGTCGAACATGCCTGGATTGAAAAGCGCTATTTATGGACGGCGTGACCCACCAACCACTCTGAAGGATGTATGCCGTATCGCCGTTGAGGAGTGGGACAATCTGGACAACAGTGCCTTCATGAACTTGTGGATAGTATGCCACGACGAATACAGGCATGCATCATTGCAAGAGGACGTGCTACTGAGTATTAGAGGTACCGGTGTGTACAGCAATCTGGACCACCACCTCTGAAGGTCTCGCTGTATGGTGGTACAACATGCAATGTGTGGATTTCATGAGCAAGAAAAAGGGCGGAAATGATGTTTATGTTGATCTCTATTCCAATTTTCTATACAGGTTCCGGAACTCTCGGAACCGAGGTGATGCAAAACTTTTTTTGATGTGTGTAATAATCATGAATTTGTGATATATCCTTGTATATATATTTCCATGTGCCCAAAAATGTGTTTTACGTTCGGAATGTTTGTCCCGGCTTGTACAACGGGGAGAGAGCACGGACTATCAGTAATGCTACGTATCTATAACTTTAACCAGACAAACATTTACAATTACAATAAGCAAGTTAGGTCGTAGCAACACAATTCAAGGCGACAATGACAAATACGTATGTCGTTTCGGAAAGTATATTCGCTTAGAAAAGTCAACTTGTATGACGGGCAGAGGTAATGGACTACCGTAGTGGTCATGGTTTTATCTATGACAATGCTGTACACAAATTATCCAGTTAATAAGTACATTGACAGAAATAAAATGGTATTTGTAATACGACAATGCGAAACGGGAGTCTCTTACTCGTGATCAACAAGTTAGCTTCGTAAAATATAGGGATGAAGCTGGGTATCCACTATGCCCTTTTTCCTATGATAGATAAGTATCTTTTGTGTCAAAATTTACACAAATAGTAAGTTTTAGCGTAAAATCAGTAAGCAATGTAAGAAGCCGGTTAGCAAACCTTTCTAACGATACCTCATTCATTCCTGTACGATTAGTATGTGTTGAGAAAAAGGGACGTTGACATGAGGAATAATATATATGTTCCGAGCAGCTCTCTTAGATTGTTTTCAGATGATGCTGTCATTTACCGCCTAGAGAAGTCATCAGAGGATCAGAACCAATTGCAAAATGATAATGATGTCTAAATGGTGCGAAAAGTGGCAGTTCTCTCACACACATGAGTACAGAAAGAAATCCTTTAAATTTCGTTTACTAAATACCTAGGAATTACAATTACGAACAACGTAAATCTGAAAGATTACATAAATGATATTGTGGTGAAGACAAACCAAAGACGAGTTTCATTGGCAGAACACTTAGAAGATGCAACAAGTCTGTTAAAGAGAATACCTACACTACCCTTGTTCGTCCTTTGCTAGACTAATGCTATGTTGTATGGGATCCTTACCAGATCAGATAGACAGAGGACAGCGAAAAAGTTCAAAGAAGGGCAGCTCGTTTCCTACTATGGCGGAGTAGGGGAGAGAGTGTCACGGATATGACAAGCGAATTGGGATGGCAATCATTAAAAGAAAGGCGTTTTTCTTTGAAGCGAAGTTTTTTTCAAAGTTTGAACCCCAACCTTCTCATCTTCGTGTGAAAATATTTTATTGTCACTAACCTACATAGGGAGAAACGATCTTGATAGTAAAATGAGAGATATCAGTACTTGTACAAAAATATTTATGTTTCTTTTTCCTACGCGCTGTTAAGAAGTGGAACGGTAGAGAAACAGTCTGAAGGTGGTTCGAAGAACCCTCTTCCAGGCACTTCATTGTAAATTTCTGTGTATATAGATGAAGGTGTAGAAAGTCTGATGGTATGTCACCGTTCTCATAGATTCTACACACCAAATTACATAGGCGGTTGGTTCCACTTCCCTAATTGATTCTTAGAAATCCCGATGGAATGTTATCTATGCCTTCTGCCTTATTGAATCCCAGGTCTTCCAAAGCTCTTATCAATTCCGGCTGTAATTCTTGCTTCCCTGTCTCTTCCGCGTCGACTATAATTCCTTCTTGTATCACGTCATCAGACAATTCCTCCCCCTCAGAGAGGCCTTCATTGTACTCTTTCCACCTATCGGCTCTCCCCTCCGCCTTTATCAGTGGAATTATCATTGCACTCTTAATGTTGCCGCCCTTGCTTTTAATTTTACAAAATGTTGTTTTGACTTTTCTTTATGCTGAGTCAGTCATCCACGATAATTTCTTTTTCAAAATCTTCACATTTTTCCTGCAGCCATTACGTCTTGGCTTCCCTGCACTTCCTGTTTATTTCATTCCTGAGTGATTTACATTGCTTTGTTCCTGTTTTCTCTGAAAATTTTTGTACTCCCTTTTGTCGATCAGTGAAGTATTTCTTTTGTTATGATCAGAGTTACCTTCCTTGTACCTGTGTTAGATTGTACAACATCAGTGATAGCCCATTTTAGAGATGTCCACTCCTCTTCAACTGAACTGCTTACTGAGCTACTACTTATGGCTGTATCTATAACCTTAGAGAACTTCAAGCGTATCTCATCATTCCTTAGTACTTCCTTATCCCACTTCTTTGCGTTTTGATTCTTCCTGACTAATCACATAAACTACAGTCTACTCTTCATCACTTCTAACTTGTGATGTATGTCTACATCCACTGCTGGGTACACCTTACAATCCAGTATCTGATTTCGGAATATCTGAGCATGATGTAGTCCGAATGCAATCTTCCCGTATCTCCAAGCCTTTTCTGAGTATATAGCCTCTTCTTGTGATTTTTGAACAATGTATTTCCTATTACTAACTGAAATTTATTGCGGAACTCAATCTTTCTCCTCTGTCATTCCTACAACCTATCAAGCCCATATTCTCCCGCTAGTTTTTATTCTATTCCTTCCCCTTTTACTGGATTCTAATCATCCAAGATTATTAGATTTTCATTCCCCTTTACACACTCAATTAGCCATTATCATCATATTTTTTCTCTCTCTTCATCATCTGCTTGTACGTCGGCATGTATACCTGAACTCTTGTTGTCGATGTTAGTTTCCTGTCGAATCTGACAAGAACAACCCTATCACTAAACAGTTTACAGTACCTCACTCTCTGTTCTGCTCTCCTATTCATAACAAATCCTGCTCAAATGTGTGTGAATTCCTAAGGGACCACACTGCTGAGGTCATCAGTCCCTAGGCTTAATACTACTTAAACTAACTTATGCTAAGAACGACACGCACCTCCATGCCCGAGGGAGGACTCGAACCTCCGACGGGAGGAGCCGCGCAATCCGTGTCATGGCGCCTCAAACCTCGCGGCCACTCCGCGCGGCTCCCGCTCACGTCATACTATTTTCTGCTACTGTTGTTATTATCTTAAACTACCCATCCAGATTTCTTTATTTTTCCATTTTATTTCACTTCACTGACCCCACTATATCTAAACTGAGATTTTGAAATTCCCTTTTCAGATTTTCTAGCTTCCCTTCCATGTTCAAACTTCTAACACTACACACTCGTTTTGCAGAATATCACCCTTTCGTTGGTCATTCAATCTTTTTCTAATCGTTCCAGTTGGCAGTCTCCTCCTGCAGATCCGAAAGAGCCAATAGAGAGATCATCATGACACATCTCTCGGGGATACACTTTATTTGCCTTTAATGCAGTGTGCGACTGAATCCTTGCGATCTATTACTTTAATTCAATCTGCGATTTTAACTAGCGATAAATTGTGTATAATACCGCATCAGATTTATATCTTAACATTTCTACAGTGACTGTTGATTATCAACCGAAAGATCTTATATCTTGTCTATTGCTTCAAGCAATATCCTTTCGTTAAACAGGTTGGGTTAGAGCTTCTGTTTTTTGTAACGACAAGCCATGTTTTGCGCTAAACGGTCGCCATTTTCTTTCCTTGTACTATCTTTAGCCCGAACTGCCGTGCGACCTCCTCCTCTGCGTCCCTTAACTGTAACGCTTAACCGCCCCCCCCCCCCCCCCGCGCCCCCCCCCCCCCCCCCCCCCCTCGCGTAGCAAACAAGAATTTTACTTTCACTCACCCGCCTACCGACCCTTTTACTATCTAGCAGATAACGATATGAGCTTCGCCTCATTTCGATTGACCCATGTGTGCCCTACCTGGGCCGTTACAAATAAGAGAACAGTGATCGACTATTTATACCAAAGCGATGGTTGTTACAGGGGTTCGATGCTCAACTACACCCGTTATGGTAAACAGAACACAGTCTTAATATTGATACTGCCTACCTTTGATATTGTTTTGATATCATGATTGTATCCACCAGTCCACATTTGAAGATTGCAGCTCATGACAGAATAATTTGTGACCCACCTTGTATTATTCTCCTATAATAAATACTATTACAAAGTTTTCTCTTGTTTTACTCATCGTCGCCAAGCTGAGATAATTTACTTCGCTATAATTTTGAATTCAATTCTGGATACTTGCCGGATTTTTATCTCAACTGATGTTAGTTACTTTTTTCATATGGAAGAAATTTTGATTCAGTCGTAATCTACGAAACAACCATCTTTAATTTTACATATAGAAATGATTTTTCTTTATCTTTCAATAAAACTTTTAAGTTAATACTGCAAAATAATTACATCAGAAAGAATTGAATCACAAAGCAACCAGTACACTAAATTAAAACTTCTGTTCTCTCTGTGTGAATTATCACAGTTATTTCAGTAGTCTTAAATTTAACGTTCTCAAGTCTTTTAGGTTACGGAACACTATGGTTCAAAAGAAACATTTCAATTACTTATTAAAGTGACTTGAATTCAGGAGCATGATTTGGTTTGGATTGAATTTAACACTTTCTTTAAGGAATGTTAACATATAATTTACCAAACATCACGTAACAGAAAACTGACCTAAGCTCCCATAGAGTTCTAGTCTTTAAGAACATTAATTGGAGAGTCGTGTCGTGACATTCTTTGTTGTACCTATCGTTAGATGTGTGATGGGCAGTCCAAGATTACACTACTTATTCACGCCTATGATGCATTAATAACTAGTCGCGAAATATGACGCCATTTAGAGCCATTGTTACTCTGGCAGTCGAAGCTCCAAATTTTACAACTTCACAAGCGTGGAAATTCTTGCATCCGTGCTTTACAGATATGAAAGGCGTCTTTTAATAGCGTGCAAATTAATGCCACACCACTTTGTAATTGCTAAAACGCACTTTTCGTCACAAAATAACTTCTAACCGCTCAACTCGCTCCTCAGTATCGCCTCTTTCCTTGTTATTGTACACGAAAGCACTGGGCGTCCCAGCTGCGCGGTAATACTGGCTCAACTCTCCTTATTATGACTTTTAAACGCAAGTAGTAATTTTATAAACTGTTAGAGTAGTGCAATAAATTACACTTACAATAATAATTATTACGACTCTTTCTCCATATTAACTAACACATCTACAGAAATTTGTTATTTTTGTAAGTTATAAAGATATCTACTTTCCATTTACTTACAGGAACGTATCGAAATTTGTCGATCGACAACAAAATATCGAAAACATTTACCTATGAAAACAGTTTAACGTCACTACCATTTATTGTCGAGTATAGTTGTTCCGTTACAAGTGGTTTCCATTGCCTTCTGCAACCTCATGCCGTTGATTATTGGAGATTCTTCCACCTTCTAGTGGCAGGATTTCATCCAAAGGGCTAGAGATTGCCCTGAACCTCTGTCCACTCCTCCTTCCTTTTTGATAAGGCCGTTGGCAGAATGGGAGTGACTTCTTACATCGGAAGACTTCGACCGCCATTGGCGATGATTTTTATTAAAAATTTAAGCAACTGGTAATTCCGAACCGGTGACCCAGGACGTTTTGATTACCACTCAGAGACGCTACCCTTAAAAACTCCCTAAAGGCAGACTAATGTGACACTTCATCAGTTTTCTTTTCCATTCTTCTGTATGTTATTTTTGTTAACGACTGTGTGATAATTTCCACATTTATCTACCCTTGCTCTCTTCGGGAGTGTATGGATGCATAACGTTATAGACAGTATAGGGTATTTGATAGAGTATGCACTCAGCCATCAACACACTCATGTTCAAAAGAAATAGAACATAATAAACAACGAGAGATATGACCTTCACATACGTTAGTATGTTCTGCAGAAATGATTAGAATTTGAACCATGTCAGCCTGCGCCAACTCGAGGACTTATGGTGTGAACTGCTATTGGGTACAACCAAAAATCACAGTCGGTGCGTGTCCAGGGCAGTGTCACCAGCGTGTCCTACGTCAATGAGGGCCTGCAACCCACAGCCATACCATTCCTGCACAACATCACAGACACCATTTTTTATCAAGGAAATGCACGACAACATGTTGCTGCACGAACACGTGCCTTCTTGGTGTCACACGATGTCAGCCTTTTGCCCTAGGCACGCCAGATCACCAGACGGCACTGTGATCCAGTGCCAACCACCACAGATGAACTTTGGAAGCAGGTGAATGCAGCATGGATGACCATACCACAGGAAGCCACTCGCGCCTTATACGCATCGATGCCATCACGCACGGGACAAGTTATCCGGGCCCAAGGGGGACACTGTGCCTAGCACGATACATGCTGGAACGAGATGACTGAAATACTAATCATATCTACAAAACATACTAATGTATATATCGTGTGAATATGAACTACCTATCTCTAGTATTCGAGGAATTCTCTTTTTTTTCTGAACATGAGTGTCACTTTAAAAAAAGATTTATTTTACTGTCGTTACCGGTTTCAGGCTATCAAGTCCATTACAATCATTTTAAAAGTATTTTCGGCTGGTTGTGTCCTCCATGATCAACTCTCAACAGATAGTTCCAATGGTTCAAATGGCTCTGAGCACTATGGGACTTAACTTCTGAGGTCATCAGTCCCCTAGAACTTAGAACTACTTAAACCTAACTAACCTTAATGACATCATACACATCCATACCCGAAGCAGGATTCGAACCTGCGACCGCAGCGGTCGCGCGGTTCCAGACTGTAGCGCCTAAAACCGCTCGGCCACCCCGGTCGGCAATAGATAGTGCTGGGTGCATTAATTACTTAGGTGTGAAAAGACTAGCAGGCGAATGACAGCACCAAATCATTCAACATGTTACTTAAAGTATCGCAAAGCTGCCTTCGAGCGATATTAAATGAGCCGTGGGTACATGAAATACACTCCTGGAAATTGAAATAAGAACACCGTGAATTCATTGTCCCAGGAAGGGGAAACTTTATTGACACATTCCTGGGGTCAGATACATCACATGATCACACTGACAGAACCACAGGCACATAGACACAGGCAACAGAGCATGCACAATGTCGGCACTAGTACAGTGTATATCCACCTTTCGCAGCAATGCAGGCTGCTATTCTCCCATGGAGACGATCGTAGAGATGCTGGATGTAGTCCTGTGGAACGGCTTGCCATGCCATTTCCACCTGGCGCCTCAGTTGGACCAGCGTTCGTGCTGGACGTTCAGACCGCGTGAGACGACGCTTCATCCAGTCCCAAACATGCTCAATGGGGGACAGATCCGGAGATCTTGCTGGCCAGGGTAGTTGACTTACACCTTCTAGAGCACGTTGGGTGGCACGGGATACATGCGGACGTGCATTGTCCTGTTGGAACAGCAAGTTCCCTTGCCGGTCTAGGAATGGTAGAACGATGGGTTCGATGACGGTTTCGATGTACCGTGCACTATTCAGTGTCCCCTCGACGATCACCAGTGGTGTACGGCCAGTGTAGGAGATCGCTCCCCACACCATGATGCCGGGTGTTGGCCCTGTGTGCCTCGGTCGTATGCAGTCCTGATTGTGGCGCTCACCTGCACGGCGCCAAACACGCATACGACCATCATTGGCACCAAGGCAGAAGCGACTCTCATCGCTGAAGACGACACGTCTCCATTCGTCCCTCCATTCACGCCTGTCGCGACACCACTGGAGGCGGGCTGCACGATGTTGGGGCGTGAGCGGAAGACGGCCTAGCGGTGTGCGGGACCGTAGCCCAGCTTCATGGAGACGGTTGCGAATGGTCCTCGCCGATACCCCAGGAGCAACAGTGTCCCTAATTTGCTGGGAAGTGGCGGTGCGGTCCCCTACGGCACTGCGTAGGATCCTACGGTCTTGGCGTGCATCCGTGCGTCGCTGCGGTCCGGTCCCAGGTCGACGGGCACGTGCACCTTCCGCCGACCACTGGCGACAACATCGATGTACTGTGGAGACCTCACGCCCCACGTGTTGAGCAATTCGGCGGTACGTCCACCCGGCCTCCCGCATGCCCACTATACGCCCTCGCTCAAAGTCCGTCAACTGCACATACGGTTCACGTCCACGCTGTCGCGGCATGCTACCAGTGTTAAAGACTGCGATGGAGCTCCGTATGCCACGGCAAACTGGCTGACACTGACGGCGGCGGTGCACAAATGCTGCGCAGCTAGCGCCATTCGACGGCCAACACCGCGGTTCCTGGTGTGTCCGCCGTGCCGTGCGTGTGATCATTGCTTGTACAGCCCTCTCGCAGTGTCCGGAGCAAGTATGGTGGGTCTGACACACCGGTGTCAATGTGTTCTTTTTTTCATTTCCAGGAGTGTAATTTATGTCTTCATCGTTATGGACGAACAATGTAAGGGAATTGCAACGTCGTTCCTAACACATTAGAAACCATACTACGATGAGGAAAGGATAATTGAACTGAGCTGAGAACACTAATGACTAATGACTACACACTTCAGGCTCAGCTGAATATAGAAAAAGAAGGGCAAGCCCATTCGCCGGCACTGGAGAATACCAGATAGACCATGTAGCCGTCAGTCGGACAAACGCTGACAAGATGACGAAGACGAAGGTTAAGAATAACACAAGAATAGGATCGGATGACTATCTCATAGAAGTAAAGTGCCACTGGATCCCGAACAGGGGTAGACTGACACAGTCGAATTGAGCAACTGGAAATATCAAGAGAGTCATAAGACGCAAAGGAATTGTAACATACAATGAATGGGAAGAGGTGAAGCTCAACATGTTGAACCAGCTGAACCATGGGGAGAGGATGAAGCACTGTTGATGGAATAGGGACAGTAAGGAACCACTACAAAACCTTAGGAAATCCTAGATAGAGAGCAGCAGCAAGAAGGAGCCGGTAAACTGGGAGGTTTTCCTAGGAGTAAGAAAGAAAGCAGCCAGAACGATAACAAGGACCAGAAACAGAGTATGAAATAGGTACTGGGCGAATTCGAGGACAATTTTAGGAAAAATAACAGGACTTGGGGAAATTCGAAGAGTCTTATGTTTTAAGAAGGGGAACTGGCCGTTAATGTGAAGGAGAACTGAAGGATACTTGCAGAATATTTCCACGACCCACTTGGAAACGAGCTGGAATTGGGATCGAACACAGGAGAGAGAGTGACGCCTTCCAATCGCGGATGAATTCGTCCAGACCGTAAGCGATCTAAAGAATAATAAGGCAACTGGAGAAGATCATATAGCTGCTCAGATGATAAAGTGCGGTGGCAGAAGGTGGCAGACAACGTCCTTCAGCCAAATCTGGAGGACAAAGAATTTGCCTATAGGATGGAACAATGCGACAGTAAGGCCACTACATAGGAGGGGTCACGAGGGGTGTAAAGTGGCACTGTCAAAACACCTCTTGAAGAGAGTAAAATAAAGAAGTACAGTTGGAGACTATCAAGTGGCTCTAGAAAGGGAATAGGATGAACAGAACAGATCTGTTCCCTCAAACAGATGATATAATATAGGGTCATAAAGAACAAAAATACGGTAGTAACCTTCATAGGCTTCAAGAATACATGCGACTCTATTGACATCCGGACTCTTGGAAGGATCGTAAAGTATAGAGGACTAGGCAATACTACACAAAAACTGCTAATGGAAATTCTGATAGACACAAAGGCAGGGTGAGAAGTAGAGGAGCAGTTACAGAAGACTGAGTCAAGACCGGGTGCCAGACAGGGAATGAGTTGTGACCAGTTGCTGGAGGAAATGATCAGACGGTGGAGAGCAATAAACGATGAAAGTGAGGACACTAAAGATCGACGTGGGGGATATAGTGATAGTAAGTGAGACAGAACAAGACGCAAATAAACTACTCGACAGCCTAAGCGAGATAGCCAAAGGCGTGGGACTGACGATCCACCACAACTAGACAAAGACACCGAATCCCACCTGGGGGAAAAACAAAAGGTACTGTGCAAAAAATGGACAATTTTAAATAACTGGATGAATATACGAGGGCGTGATCCAAAATTAATGCTTCCGAATTTTTTATGAGAAAATTCTTAAGGTTTTTTTAAATAAAAAACCTCATTAACGTTTTACTTCTTTATTCTTCATGTCAACATGTTTATTTCTCAACATAGTCACCCTGGCGATGAATACATTTCTCCCGAGAGACCAGTTAGTTGATCCTCTCACAGTAGAATGTTTGACTTCGTTGACGGAGCCATAATCGCAACTCTGCTTGCTCCACTTCATCACTATCAAAGTGAAGCCCTCGAAGGTGTTCTTGAGATTTGGGAAACAGATGAAAATCAAATAGGGCTAAGTCGGCACTGTAGGGAGGATGGTCGGTGACAGTGAAACCTGGCAGCTGTGCCGCAAAAATGCGTGAACGGACCAAAGCCGCTCACAGCCGTCCCGAGTTAGCTGCTTCCGATATCCGTCGGCGCGCATACCTGCCGATAGGCTAAATTCTGGCAACGCGTGGCGCGCAAGGGCGCAGGTCAACAAAACACTGAGCTGTCGTACAGAACAGAAGCGTTTTTCGAGAGTCTGTAACTTCTATCCGCGGACCACGTCCGTCGAGCTGAACCCCATCTCCCCACAGACGCGCACGGAAGTTCGTTTGGCGCTCTCCGTTCGTTTCCGCCATCTCTTCGTCACGCCCGCGAAATTCACAGCGCCCAGCGAACGCGAGAAAAGGGTTCGTTTCGTTCAGGACACGCGTCCACTGTTCTCCTGCGTTCACGCGATCAGACGATGGCATTCGTCTCCCAGGACCGTACACCCTCTGGGATCGATGTTCAAGTCGAACTGTTATGCAAATCCCGGCCGCGGTAGCCGAGCGGTTCTAGGCGCTTCAGTCCGGAACCGCGCGACTGCTGCGGTCGCAGGTTCGAATCCTTCCTCGGGCATGGATGTGTGTGGTGTCCTTAGGTTAGGTGGTCAAAAATTGAAAAAAGCGATAGCCTCTGAATAAACTAACTACTATAGTATCTTGTAAAGGAGGCTTTCATGCATGTTCCGGAAAGAAAGTGGGACATTTTTGATACCTGAGATGCTACGTTAGTTCAAAGTCAGTGTTCTCGACATACCGTTAGGTTAGGTTTAAATAGTTCTACGTTCTAGGGGTCCAATGATCTCAGTCCCATAGTCCTATAGTGCTCAGAGCCATTTGAACCATTTGTTACGCAAATACAATTATCGCAGACGCCGGTTAATGGACACTGCCATTTGATTTCATTTTCGTCAGTTCTTCATTTACTCATTTGGCAGAATAAGTACATTTTCGACAACTGTACTTATCACTTTCCGTTACCGCGCCGTCATCATAGCCTACATCCTGAACAAAGTGCGTGCGTGCGACAGTAAAGTCGGCTCACTACACGACTGACATGTGAACGGCGATACTGACACGTTCCCGCTTCAAACCCATTGATGCAGATGTTGCAGCCTCTCGTATGTGGTATGGCATTGTCATGTTGATGGAGAGGGTGCTCCACGTGTGGACGAACTCTTCCACTTCGTGCTTTCAGTTTTCTGAGCGACTCGCAGTGCACCGACATAGTTACGTTACACAGCGCCATGTTACACGCTACAATCCAGAGTCTTCTATAGGCAGAGGATAGCAACTTAAGTCAACGAAGTGGGAAAGTCGACCGAGTAATATGCATGACATCTAATATGTCAAACGATACTGAAAACAAAATTAAAAATGCGGAAGCATTACATTTCAGCACGCCCTCATACAACAGGAGAAAAAGGAGAGATGATGGAACAATAGAACAATGTGAGTGCAGCATTCCGTATGACCAGAAAAGTATTCAATAGAAGGAATACAGAACTAAACCGAAAAAAACTTTGAGACGTTGTTCAGGGATATCTTCTGAGTATTTTAGTATAAGCGACTCAGGCGCTGTCATTGTGGTCAGAAGAAAGGTGGCCAAAAATTGAAAAAAGCGATAGCCTCCGAATAATCTGACTACTATAGCATCTTGTAGAGGAGGCTTTCATGCATGTTCCGAAAAGAAAGTGGGACATCTTTGATACCTGAGATGCTACGTTAGTTCAAAATCACTGTTCTCGGCATAGTGTTAACGATGTGTACCAACTCCGAAATAAAACCGTTATTGAAAGCGCGTGTAACTTTTTACATGGGTGTCCTATTTCAGTTCTGTTTGATGAAGAATATTAAGAGAGGTATGTAGAATATTAGCGTCTACTATGCTTTTATTAATTTACACTGTGGTGTATTGTAAACCGCCGGCCAATGTGGCCGAGCTGTTCTAGGCGCTTCAGTCCGGAACAGCGCTGCTGCTACGGTCACAGGTTCGAATCCTGCTTGGGGCATGGATGTGTGTGATGTCGTTAGGTTAGTTAGGTTTAAGTAGTTCTACGTCTAGGGGACTGATGACCTCAGATGTTAAGTCCCATAGTGCTTAGAGCCATTTGGACCATTTTTGTATTGTAAACCAATGTGAAATATGTGTCTACAAGATGATCTTTCTTGTAAATTTTTTTACCGAAAATTAGCAAAAAAGTTATGAATTCAGCGTTATTCAGAAATTTACCACATAGAACATATAGCTTATGGTCTTTTCTAATAGAATGTGTAAGAAAATTCTGCCAGTGTCTGCTCCTGTACTTTTGAGGTTAGAAATAAACGACCCCGAGCCCCGCTGGGCAGCTGTACACTAGGGTGGACAACTACAACCAGTGCTGCCTTTTTTATAGTTTTAATATGTATATAACGGGTGTCCTACTTTAAAGTATCATAAATTTTTATCCTTTTTGTAACTAATAATGTGAGTCAAGCTTATGTTGCAAATATGGAAGTAATTTGGTTGGTAATGTCAAAACGAACAGTATCTGCTCTCTAGAGTACTGCACTCCAGCGGGATTTGGAGGAAATAGTTGTAATAGTTCCCGTTTTTCACTACAGAGAGCAGCTAATAATAATACATAGCATTATGTCTGTATTTCAGATTCTCATATTGATAAAATAATCTGCACTTGTCGAGAACTGTTAGAAGTTGCACGAAGAATAAGAACTCGGACTCAGAGAAGCAACTTAAATGTTTAGAGCAAGATTTTGAGACGAAGATGAAAAACTGTTGTCAAATGTTTGACGAGGATAGGCAGTCTATGAAGGTTTTATTACCCACACTTACATCCTGTTTACATATGGCTCCCAAAACCGCATTACATAAACCGATTTCCCAAATACCGCTTCAGGGTGGTTGTGTAAACAATTAAATATCGATTCTGTAAATCCGTCTCTAGTTACCGGTTTTCTAATTCCGCAATAGACTTCCGCTCCCATGTAAACTCAACCGGTTTTGAAACGTGCCTGGGTTGTTAAGTTACGTCTTCTTTTCAGAATATTCGGTTAATGTGGACTTATCGTGCAGTGAAGGAGAAGCTGAAATATTAGACTGAGCATGAAGCTGTCTACCTGTAATATTTAAGTAAAGAGAAATAACGATTGTGTTGACTCAATCAAGAACTGGTTCACCTGTTTCCCAGGCGCCATATTTAACTGGGCGAGCAAATCCGCTTCAGACCTTAACATGAAAACACGACAGCGAAAAACGGTTTCCGAAATTCTGTTTTTGTAATTCGGAAGATGTGTAGCATGTAAACATAGTGTTAAATGCAGATGGAAACAACCTCAAAGAACAACTAAATGGTTTCTTCAAAACAATGAAGAGCGGCTTTCTTCTTCCACAATTATTAACGTGAGTATTGAACTTTAATACATAAACATGGAAATTTAATTCTAATTAGTTCAAGAACCTAAAATAAGATCCGGAGTCCGCTCAACAATTTCACTATGTACTCTATAGATTGTTTAGCCGATTAACGAAAAATCTACAGATTTGAGTACAGCGACAACAAGTATATCGAAATCAAAATCCACGGAGTCACAGAAGTGTGGCCGACCAAGGATGGAATTCGAGAAAGCAAGTGATCGAAGCAAAAAAGGAAAAGCCACTAACTAATTTACATAACACAATAAGCAAATTGGAATTGTCGTTGACTCAAATGAGCCTTCGTTCTTTTGATGCCTCTACTGCTGACAGTATCGTCAAAGACAGTCATCAGCGCGAGCTATTAAATACAGAGCGGCGTTAAAATTGTCAGCCTCTTTCCAAGTCATTAAAGTGTTTGCTGATAAAGCTTTGTCTGATGTCGTTGAAGGAAAGTTATGTAAGTAAAAGTAGATGCTTATCTGAAATACAAAAAACAAAAACGCTCTTATCTATCCCGCTTACGAAAAAATATTAAAAGCCAAAGGTAGGTATTACACATCAGATGCACACATAATGGCCATCCGCTGCGGCCGAGCAGTTCTAGGCGCTTCAGTCCGAAACCGTGCTGCTGCTACGATCGAAGATTCGAATCCTGCCTCGGGCATGGATGTGTGTGATGTCCTTAGGTTAGTTAGGTTTAAGTAGTTCTAAGGGACTGATGATCTCAGATGTTAAGTTCCATAGTGCTTGGAGCCATTTGAACCATTTTTTTGATACACACATGAGACTGTGCGGAATTCAGTGCACAGCCACTCGTAAACCATACATCAGAAAGAATTTTATATGTTGAAAAGGAAAGGTTGATACTAAAATGCTGTTTTGATGCTTCTTCGGGGCACAACGAGTACAAACAAAAGTTTACTGATGGAAGTGATTCGGACGCTAATGGTCTTATAACTTCTGTAGTTACATTGCAACTAGTATCCGCAGATAATCTCCTGCAAGAAAAGTAGTGATACGGAAAAGCCCTATGCCTTCATCACCTCGTTCATCACCTCGTTTTTGTAGATCTGTAATGCTACAATTTTTACATGAAAATGTAAAGACTACTTTAAACGAGAAGAAAGATACCGACGACCAAAAGGCGTCTCTGCGTTCTTTTCAAACCGTTTGCGGGGGAAAGAAATAATAAAACATTTTGGAATGGTTTTCACAATGATTGATGGAAAGGTCTGTAATGCTATAACATCTGCTACATCATCTTTACGTGCTATTCAGTTTGTTACCACAGTCACCATTTTTTGTGAAAATACCTGCACAAGATTGAAAAAGCCTATGCTGTACAATATCCAGAATTAAACATTACGTCAAAATAGTTTAATAATTTCGATTTTGTGAAAAATATAGTGATTAATGTTTCCAATTTTCATTGCGGTTTATCAATCTCACACGCACGAATTCTTTGCTTTGAGTATTTTCTTCACTTTGGGTACAAACTTGAAAGTAAAAAATGGCAATCCCGATCAACAGAAGAGGAAAAGTGTTTCGAGAGTTAGAAAAAAAAAGTTCAGAAGGATTTTCAGACCCGGCTAGGGCTTTTTGTCGATCGCCCAAAATTTGGATACGGGTACTCCAATGATGACAATACTAATCGTCGTTTTTTGAGAGATCATCAGTGTTTGCTCCAATCGTAGGGCCGGACGAAGATTTCATTCATCAATTTCACTTTATCTTGCAGGTCATGTCATGTGGTAAAATTTCGAAAATTTTGTCATCACACTGTGGAAACGTGTGTAGATGATTTACCCTGGAATTATATGTCTGCGACATTTCAAAAAGTCTTAAGGCACGGTGCTTAAATAATAGAATCAGCGATATTAATAATAGGCCAGTTATCTGAAGATGCTCAGGATACGAAAAATAAGGAAATCAAAAAATATCTTGATGGTTTTCCAGAAAAACTTCGTGCGTAAATACAATTGAAGATGTATTTCCTGGTATCTTCGGATTCACTTATTTCGAGCTTGAGAAATAATGGAAGGCAGAAAATATACAAATTTTTCAATGGTCGCCTTAGAGGTTTCAGTTTTTACTGATGATGAGAGCACATTTTTTTTTAGAAATTTCTTATAATCTTGACTCTGACTTTGTATTATAACCATTATTCGTCATCTTTAATTTTGAAATTATAATATGGAATTCATAATCAGCGGCCTCAAAAACAATTACACTGATTTAAATGAAATTCCAAACAATTTTGAATGCAATGGCCGGTCATACTGGATCTGCTTTGTTTTAAAAAAATTGGACTTACAATATCAAATTCGTAATCAGCGACCTCCATAACCCCCACATAACAATTTACGTTTAAAGCTAAAGCTTTCTTCTATTTTTGGCCAACTTTTCTGAGATCCAGACCACTGTGCCACTGTCTCCGGCAGCGCGTTACAGAGTAGAAATGTAATTATGATTTATTCAGTTTGTTACCACAGTTACAATTTTTTATGAAAATATCTGCACAAGATTGAAAAAGGCTGTACTATACAATAACCAACAATAAATATTACGAGTCCCCCCAGAACAAAGAGCCGAATGGTGTGTTTGTCATCGGCTCGGAAACACCAGTGTATAGCGTCGTTGTGCCGCTCTTCCATTGCATTAAGTGAACCCATACGCGAAGTGCATACCGGCCAACTCTTCGTCATTAAACGTATCCAAGTACTGCTGAGCGTCATTGATAATGCACAACTTACAGTGACGGAAAACAAAATCCTAAACAGAACTGAGCAGTACTGAAAGCATACGTTAGGGCAATAAGTTAAAGCGGGCTTTTCTGTTGTCAACAGCAGATACCGTGGGCGAATGGATCAAGGCACACAGCACATACCGTCAAATAGTTCAAATGGCTCCAAGCACTATGGGACTTAACAACTGAGGTCATCAGTCCCCTAGACTTAGAACTACTTAAACCTAACTAACCTAAGGATATCATACACATCCATGCCCGAGGCAGAATTCGCAAATGCGACCGTAGCTGCAGCGCGGTTCCGGACTGAAGTGCCTAGAACCAGTCGACCACAGCGGCCGGGGCACATACCGTCGACAATTGGACTATTGCGGCCAGCCGGGTGACCGAGCGGTTCTAGGCGCTACAGTCTGGAACCGCGCGACCGATACGGTCGCAGGTTCGAATCCTGCCTAGGGCATGGATGTGTGTGATGTCCTTAGGTTAGGTACGTTTATGTAGTTCTAAGTTCTAGGGGACTGATGACCTTAGAAGTTAAGTCCCATAATGCTCAGAGCCATTTGAACCATTTGACTATTGCGAGCTACTTTCGGTGTAATACAAATGCAAGGCTAATGGGGGCAAGAAACCAAACGAAGTGCAATAACTCCATAACGAGCCACCGGAGACTTTAGGTCCTTATACAGAAATCCTGACACGGTTTCCCTGAATAACCTCTGAAAATTAGTCCGTGGAGTTCTGGTTCACCCCGTAAATCTACAGACGCAAACATCAGACGCTACAAGGCAATGGTAAACAATGCGGTACTACATGCTGTTGAGACGATAACACTGGGAAGATATGGTGCAGGACAACTAGGGAAATAAAGAATAATACTGGGCTCTAAAAAAGATGGTGAGGGATGGATGCGAAGACCTAGGAAAGAACTATACTGGAGCATGACGACTGTGTCGGGTGAAATCAAAGTGGAAAGGGGAAGATTTGCGACACTCGTGGTCAGAGCGAATAGGAAAAGAATATTATGCAAATTCAAGGTGGCGGTTGGGGGAGAGAAAGGAAGGGAAAGAAAAGGAACTAATGTTGTCAGCTGCATTGGGACAATATGCGGAATCAGCGGTGACGAGTGAAAAAGTGTGCCGGATCGGGACTGGAATTCGGGATCTCACGTTTACTTGGCAGCTGCGTTAACCACTGCGCCACCCGGACACAGGGTTTATCGCAAATGCGCGGACTTTGTCGGCACGGTCCCCGGCCCTCTCAAATACCCACCTAGCGCCACCTATCCACAGGCCCGTCCATGTCCTCCATGCTCGCTAATTTTAGATTCCCATTGGAGGTCGACCGTAAATGTGCATCCCTACTGAAGGTTGTAGACTCATTACCTATCGAGGAAACCAATTACATATGAATGCGTGTTGTCTATTCTTTCGGATATGTCCAAAAGAACAGACACCGCGCATTCATACAGGAAGAGAATGACGAAAAGTGCATGGAAAACAATGGGGAAGACAAGAGCAAAGTCAGCTACAATGGGGGTTGCTGAACTCAGAAGTCACTGTTCGAAATTTGTAAGTAGGCTGTTTAGGTTTCTATGTTGGTATCGCCACGTAGCGCCCTGTATGAACATCACAGACTGTGCTGTGTGAAGTCTGTGGCTGGTTGGCATTGTTAGAATATTCGCTATTGTAGTGTTGGGCGCTTGGATGTGAACAGCGCGTAGCGTTGCGCAGTTGGAGGTGAGCCGCCAGCAGTGGTGGATGTGGGGAGAGAGATGGCAGAATTTTGAGAGCGGACGATCTGGACGTGTGTCCATCAGAAAGAGTAAATTTGTAAGACTGGATGTTCAGAACCGATATATATATATATATATATATATATATATATATATATATATATATATATATATATGACTTTGGAACACTATTAAGGTAAATACATTGTTTGTTCTCTATCAAAATCTTTCCTTTGCTAACTATGCCTATCAGTAGTTAGAGCCTTCAGTAGCTATAATCCTTTACTTAGCTGGCAGTATTGGCGCTCGCTGTATTGAAGTAGTTCGAGTAACGAAGATTTTTGTGCGGTAAGTGATTCATGAAAGGTATAGGTTATTGTTAGTCAGGGCCATTCTTTTGTAGGGATTATTGAAAGTCAGATTGCGTTGCGCTAAAAATATTGTGTGTCAGTTTAGTGTTGATCAGAATAAGTAAAGAGAGACTGTCTGATTATGTCCAGTTCTGCGCAGCTGTTTGAAAATCAAATAACGTAAGAGGTTTATCAGCACAGTAATTCATAATTTTTCTCATGGGATATTTCAGACGTCGACCCTTAACCGAGGATACCTGATATACCTGAGGATATCTGATTTTTTCTTGTAGTTTGTGTAATTAGTGTAGCTATTGTTTATTGCTAGCGCGTAATTGTAGAGAGAATCTTCTTTGTAGTTGTAGTTTTTCATTGTTGTACTGTAAAACAGATATGGCATGCATGTAGGTTTGCACCAAGTATTTCGCAGCTGTGCTTGCAATTAATTAGATATTATTTTCAGTGCTATTTTAATGTGTTTTCTTATTTTAGTCTTCAAATTGTGCTTTTCTGGGTTACCGTGTGAAATACTGTGACAATTATGGCGTGTGCAAAACGTAACACTAGGCTCCAAAGCAAACTGAGAAATGACAGTGAAGACGAAGTAGTGTGTTAGCGCCACCGTGAAATGAATTAACTAATGTTCAACATTGTAATTTGGTAATTGTGCGTAGAGAAATGGACCAGGCGGCAAATAATGGTGTAGACAGTGAAACAATAAGTGAACAGGGAACCAAGTACACATCGACCAGAATGCCAGAGATCAACGAAGGTACAGGAGGTGGACAGAGAGTTACCAGTGAACAGACAGTAGAAGAGAATACCGAATATCATGAAAAAAGAACGTTAAAGAAAAGTGAAAGGATGAAGAGCTTCTGGCAGAAAAAGTGGTCCCTGTGTTCCTAGAGAGGCCGTAAGAAGAATAAAAGGAAGAAATGATCTTATTCACTATTGTGGTGCATTAGCAAGACCTTTTTGCACTGCAAAACAAAGGCTGCTGGCTTTCAGTGAGCAGCGGGGTTCAGACGAGTTCCTCGATGAGGTAATCCGGCCCGCTTCACAGAGTCCGGCAGGATATAAACGCCATGCGTGTGGAGAGCGGCCTGGCCTGTGATCACTTATGCGGGCTGCTCGCGTGCCGCAGGAGTCACTAAGTCACTGCGCCGGACGTCACTAATTCAGGCCCACGTGGCCGCTCCCACATCAAACATTCACTGCAGCCGCCCATTTGCAGGGCGCCGGCCCAACAGACGCAAACCAAAACCTGCATCGATCACTCCCGCCAGCAACTCGTTGACTCTGCAGCAATGGCCTCTTCCCTCCTGCCACGTCAGGTCCCCCACACGTGATCGGTGCCTACACGCCGCGCTGTTTGCCCTAATGTACACCTGCCGCAGAGACATTACAAGTCGTTTATGGTTTCAGCTGTGAAGGGATAGATATTCCATGATGCCGACATACTATCAACTGGAACAGTGGTCAAAACCATTATTTTATTAAAAGTTTATAATCACACTTTTTTTCTCAAATTATTATCAGTTTCGGTACCAAGTGCCATCACTAGGCCGTCCCGCGATCAACAATATCATAGTGTACAATTGAAACATTGTTTAGGCCGGCCGGCGTGGCCGTGCGGTTCTAGGCGCTACAGTCTGGAGCCGAGCGACCGCTACGGTCGCGCCCGCATCTCGCGGTCGTGCGGTAGCGTTCTCGCTTCCCACGCCCGGGTTCCCGGGTTCGATTCCCGGCGGGGTCAGGGATTTTCTCTGCCTCGTGATGGCTGGGTGTTGTGTGCTGTCCTTAGGTTAGTTAGGTTTAAGTAGTCCTAAGTTCTAGGGGACTGATGACCATAGCTGTTAAGTCCCATAGTGCTCAGAGCCATTTGAACCAATTTTTCGCTACGGTCGCAGGTTCGAATCCTGCTTCGGGCATGGATGTGTGTGATGTCCTTAGGTTAGTTAGGTTTATGTAGTTCTAAGTTCTAGGCGACTGATGACCTCAGAAGTTAAGTCGCATAGTGCTCAGAGCCATTTTTGAAACACTGTCTAGAAATACACTGATCACTTCCCGTGGTATGCTGCCTCTGGGCTATGCAGGCCCACTGTGGACTCATTGCCTGCATAGTCCATATCTCACATTGATTTCGGGGCGCATGCGCAGGAAACAGTGGCGTTTTGTAGCACATGTGTTTCGGGACGGTTTTCTCAACTTATCACCAATACCGTGGACTTATAGATCTGTGTCGCGTGTTTTCCCTATGTGCCTATGCTATTAGCGCCAGTTTTGTGTAGTACCACGTTGTGTGACACCACATTGTGCAATTATCCTTAATTTATGAGCAAGAGTGTAGTAGCGGCCACTCGGAGAGCCAAGCTAAGAGGGGCGCCAGGGGCAAGACATGCATACAGTGCGTATCACAATTAGTGGCAAGAACTGACACGGGTGAAACTGTACCAATGAAAAGAGGGAGAGGCGGGTCAAATGAAAGGTCGCTTGTGTACAAAAATATTCTCTAACTGGCACTGTATGGCGGACATTCACGTGGCCTTCCATGGAACCTCGGTAGTAATCGGCCACGTGAACATTATTGGGCCACCTGCATCCGTTCATAGTGTTTCCCAACAGCGATGGCATCTTACAGCAAGATAACCGAGTCACAAGGCCAGAATTGTGCTACATAGCTTTTAAGAGAATAATAGCGAACTCAAGTCGATGTCTTTGCTACGAAATTTTCCTGGTCTGGACCCGAGGGAACCTTGTGGGAGGTTATCGGGTGCCATCTCCGAGCCCACTAATTACTGGCCCGTAGTTCAGGGGAACTGTGTGACCTGTTCGTAGATATGAGGTATCATATACCTCCAAAAACTTGCCAAGCAGAATCGCTGCTGTATTGCTTTCCAAAAGTGGACAAACACGATACTGAGCATGTGATCGTAATTTTTCGGCCCACCAGTGTAGTTCTTTACAGTAACAGGAAAAATAAATCATTTAGTAAGTGCGAAGACGTCACGGAGATGTTCAGCCAATTCCAGCAGCAGAAGCTGCAAGAGAGGCGTTCTGTATCTCGGTATGGTCTACTGTTAAAGTCCCCACAGCGTACGTTCCTAGAGGAGTCGACAAATATGTTGATATCTCTTACGTATCTCTCGCAAAAAGACAGTGAAGATAAAGAGAGACTTACCAGCAGCCTTTCTTCTCGCGAACCATTCGCGACTGGAACAGGAAAAGAGGAAATGACAGTAGTACACAAATATCCTCCATCACACACCGCAAGGTGGCTTTCAGACTATGAATGTAGATGAGCGAGACTGTAAAAGCAGCGTGCATGTATTACCCTAGCGCCGGGCGGAGTGGCCGAGCGGTTCTAGGCGCTTCAGTCTGGATCCGCGTGACTGCTGCGGTCGCAGGTTCGAATCCTGCCTCGGGCATGGACGTGTGTGATGTCCTTAGGTTAGTTAGGTTTAAGTAGTTCTAAGTTCTAGGGGACTGATGACCTCAGATGTTAAGTCCCATAGTGCTCAGAACCATTTGAACCATTTTATTACCCTAGCATTAAACCTCTGGCGATGGAAAATTTGCCGGACGGAGAATCTAACGCAGGGTCCCGGTCCGTCACAAATTTTCAGTAGCCCCGACATATTTATCTGACTGAGATTTCAGGATACCTGAACGGTTTGCACTCTAGTCATTTGATGTAATGGCATCTTCACTGGTTTCATCCTTAATCACACATTTATTTAATTTCGGTTCATTTTTTTTTACAACCTACGACTGTTGTATTACCTACATATTTTTTTAATTTTTGTTATCTGATGTTGAACACATATAGTAGACGTCAGGATGTAACGAGGAATTGTTTTATTTTTTATGTCACAGTTGTTGGATCACGACTATAGAGGCATTATGTATTCAGTTCATCAGCAGATTACTCGGCCAGCCGGCCCAGGTGGCCGAGAGGTTCTAGGCGCTACAGTCTGGAACCGCGCGACCGCTACGGTCGCAGCTTCGAATTCTACCTCCGGTATGGATGTGTGTGATGCCCTTAGGTTAGTTAGGTTTAAGTAGTTGTAAGTTCTAGGGGACTGATGACCTCAGAAGTTAAGACCCATAGTGCTCAGAGCTATTTGAACCATTTTTACTCGTCCACGAACCATAGTAAATCACGAAACTTTTATATCAAAACGTCGCGGGACACCGTCGAATACATTGTCTCACGGCGGCACGACGTTGTAAAATATTCTCCGGTTTTACTCTCTTTAAGGGGGCGAGCATTCGTTTGTCTACTTCTTATCCGTTGTCTAGTGATTAACTACTGCATACAGAATTTAGGCCTGGTCTGTAAGTTCGGCAGAAAGCTCGTGGTGTGTGAGCCATTAATGACCTATCACCATCAATGTGTCACATCAGGAAGATATTCTTATGGTTTCTATTCTATCATATTTCTAATTTTCAGTTCAGCTTAATTACATTAGTACTCGTACGATCTTAACCCTGGAGGTGTATCAAACAAAAACAAAAAAGTTCCTGTATTAATCGTATATGAAGTATCACAATTCAGAAAACTTCCATTGCGGCTCTGTTGTACTCTCAAAGGTCAGAACGGGCATGTTAATTTCATATCGCAGAATAACGAGAGGGTTATATGTACTTTTCGGCTATTGAAATTCAGGTAGCGTTCGACGTTCACGGAATGCTATCACCATTCACCCAGTCCGGAACCGCGCGACTGCTACGGTCGCAAGTTCGGATCCTGCCTCGGGCATGGATGTGTGTGTGATGTCCTTAGGTTAGTTAGGTTTAAGTAGTTCTTAGATCAAGGGGACTGATGACCTCAGATGTTAAGTCCCATAGTGCTCAGAGCCATTTGAACCATTCACCATCAAACAAATAATGCATATCTCCTACAACATGCTGAAGAATCAGAGCAAAAGCACGGGGAGAAGACTGCTGAAATGCTTCTTCGTGCGCTGTAATTAGTCTGATCTCGTCTTGGTGTTTCCGGTGGTAGCGTCATCTAGGAGGCTGGAATATACTCGTATTTCTAGATCACTTAATACTGCTTCTTAAAGCTTTCGAAGTAGGCCTTCGCTGTGTAATTGGCGCCTATATTCAAGCGTCTGCCAATTCATTTTTTTCCCTATCATTTCCGTGACCCTCTCTCGTGAGGCAAACAAACCTGCGACTATTCGTGGTGACTTCCTTTGAACATGTTCAACATTCTCTGTTCGTCCTATTTAGTACCAGAGCCTCACACTTGAGCAATTTTCTAGGATCAGACACAAAGGGTGTTTTGGAAGCAATCTTCTTCGTAAACTGACTGCATTTTCCCAATATTATGCCGCTGAACCTAATTCTACTAAGTGTTTTACCTACGACTTCCTCTGCGTGATTATTTCATGTCATACCCATACAAACTTTTACACTCAGGTATTTCTATGAGTTGACAGATTACAGTTGTGAGTCACTGACACTGTAGTCGTGAGAGACTACGTTTCTCCGACATTTGAAGTGCCCAGTTTTACATGCCTGTACTTTTAAAGAAAATTGGCAATATTTGCACCACTTTGAAATCTTATCGACTTCTAGTTCGATGTACGTGCAGCTTTTCTCAGATATTACTTTATTATAGATAAATGTATAATCTGCAGAAAGTGTTGGGTTAGTATAACTGTTTGCCAGATCATTGGTATACAGCATCAACAGCAAGGGCCTCAACAAACCCTCTTGGAGCACCAGTGAGTTTCCTGTGAACAGTAGCGCCTCACATTATGGCTCTGCCGACGCTGTGGCCTAGTTCGCACCATATTGTTAGTTCTGTTCGACGATGTCCATTCTAATTGTGTTTTATATCTCTTGACGGTGCCACTTTGGCTTTATTACAGAAGGATACGCTTTGAACAGATCTGAAGATGATCGATACAGACGGAAATCTATTACCTGAAGGCAACTTTTGTGACCGTACACCAGAAATAAACAAACTCAATGAGTGCTTTGTCTTAACTATGCTGTCGACGGCTTTTGTGCAGGCATTTACCGCAATACTTTGGCATCCATTCTTTGTTTAATGTATAGGGTCGATGGCCACAATCTAATACCATACCATGCATACTTTGTATCAATTTTTGAAAGTCTGTTTTTTTCACTAGGGCCTCTCACCTACGGTCTTATTAAGCTTCATACAAAGTTATATCATTATTAGAGTTTTGTACTCACAAGTCAGTATGGCAAAGTTTTCAAACAATAGATTGTTCTGTCTACCTTAGATATTAGTAACTGGTTCAATGTTTAAGCTACTGAAAATTTTGGTTTACGTTGAGTATGAGCTGCCTGATCGAATTCTTCAAATTTGGTTGAAGGCAGCGTTGTAAAGAATACTGAGATACCTACAGAAAAAACCAATAAATGATTGAGATGAAGTATTGCACCAAGAAGAACCTAAAGCGTATTTCTTGGCTCATAAACGAGTATATTTTCTCAAACATACCATCGTAGACTACATATTATTTATGCCTCACATTGATAAATACTGTGTTCTGTTATCTTTGATATTTCATCTTCCTTGGAAGAAATTCGATCGAATTGTATCTATAATTTCCATCTATTACAATACAGGTTTATAAGGAAAATAATACCCAATCTTGAGCAGCTATTTATAGCTATTTGTTACAATAACAAGAAAGGTGTAACTGAAATGTGATCAGTGAAGACGTTCGTTTGCGCCATAAAAATGAAGTAGCAAAGCTTCTAGAAAATAAAAAAGACACAATAACAGGCAGCAAAGTGAGTTCAGTTCAGTGTAATGACTTTGGAAGCCAGCCGGTGCGGCCGAGCGGTTCTAGACGCTACAGTCTGGAACCGCGCGACCGCTACGGTCGCAGGTTCAAATCCTGCTTCGGGTATGGATGTGTGTGAGGTCCTTAGGTTAGTTAGGTGTAAGTAGTTCTAAGTTCTAGGGGACTGATGACCTCAGATGTTAAGTCCCACAGTGCTCAGAGCCATTTTGACTTTGGAAACCTAATGGACAGTTACTTTACCAACGTTAAGAGGACTTAAAGTACAAGTCACACCTAAATTCCAACGTATCTCGATCAAATATTTAATAGCCAGTACTAAGATTGCACTAACCATGCGACAGTTGTCAGCTTGCGAGCAGAGTGAGTTCACTAGCAAAGTCTCGAAACTAATATCCAAACATAGCAAGCACGAGAAAAAAATCGTCGGCTACTGTCAGGTAAGCGGCGTACAGTACGAGAGATTAACAACAAACTCAAAGAGAATGATGTCATCACTATTAAAGCAGGCACTGGTCGTCATTCACAGGATGAATACGAAATGAAAGTATACGAATTTTTCGCAAAAAAGAACATCACTAAGCTTGACAAGTACCCAACTATTTAATTATACACATTATTAAAATGACTCATAAAATGCGGTACTATTTTCACAGAAAAAAATTCAAGATTGTGTAGCAATCAACCCCTGTACACTAAAAGTTACAGCCCAGCCAAAGTTTCGTGAAGAGGATAGACCAGTTCCTCCAGTTATTAATAGCATAAGCAATCCTGCGTATTTTCTAACCAAGAACTGCATGTATTTGAAACTGAATTCACAGTCACAAACCCCAAAGACTTAGCAAATCAGATTAAAATCATTAAAATTCCTGCTTAAGGGAAATTCGTTTTATTCTGCATTATGAATCTCAACACAGCCGTTCCAGTAAAAGAAACGGTAAACATTATTCAGAATATTTTTTTAAAATACGGTAAAGCCAATTTGTTCGAAACGTAAGAACTGACTGAAATTCTACATATGGTGCTATTGAACAATTACTTTTCATTTCATGGGAAAATACAAAAAGGTGTCCTAGTTATGGGAAATTGTCTTGCGAGACCACTTGCGAAAATTTTCATTAATCATGTAGGCAGGGAGGTTTTTACTAAACAAAAACAAAAGCAGGTCGCTGATAAAATCTTATATTGTAGACAACATGTAGATGAAACATTGGTTCTTTTTAACGGTGGCACTGAAGAGATAGGCTGCTTGTACCAACAACTATTTCTCGATTTAAAAACAGCAAATAGCAATTCGAAACATAAATGTAGAATTCATAGGAAACTTACGATATTGGATGCGATAGTCAACAGTTGCTCTTATCACCCTATTGCTCATAGAAGAGCGTTCTTCCTATCCATGTTGAATCACATCACGTCTTCCGTTATAAAAAGGCGAAATTGATAAACAACTAAGAATATTAGAAACCACAGCAACAAATAATAGTTACGATTTAAACATGATTAATGAAATGTACCAGAAGAAGCTGAAAATGAAAAAAAATCAGTAGTAAATGATGAACTCACGCTAGCTAGAGAAGTAAAAAACGAAAATTCAAAATACATTGTCATGCCATACATCGGAAAGGTTTCGCATAAAATAGCACGCATGTTTCGTAAGACCAACATTCGTGTTAGTTTACATACCGACAACGCGCTGAGCAACATCATCCGGCATAAAATATAGAAAGGCCTGCCGTTCAGTCAATCTGGCATGTATAAAATAACTTGTCAAAACCGCGAGAAGTTTCACGTTGGCCAAATCGGGAGAGATTTTAACACACTTTCTAAGGAGCACGTCAGACAGAGTGAGAATAATCCATTCACATTCGATACGCATCTGAGAGGGAACAGCCACTCCGCATTAGATATAAAGAAAACAAAAATTTTGCATAGAGTTGATAAGGGAGAACCATGGACAACGTCGAGGAAGTAGAAATATAAGAATATTTGAAAAAGCACCCAACACAAAAATTAAATGTGCAGACAGATTTGTGAAACAGAAGGGTTTGGACAATTTTAGCCATACCGGTACTTTAAATTCCATATGAACAAATGAACAAGAGGGACTACTTTTATTACGACGAAATCTGGCAGTGTTGCCGAGCCGGAATGTATTTATGTATGGTAGACTCTTATGTATTATATTACTAGTACTTTAAATGTTAGATTTGATGTATTTTTTAGTAAAATGAACACGAAAGATCATTTTTAGAAGGCTCTTAACAAAATGACTATATATTTTATGCAGTAACAGCGAATGTAAACAGTTTTAACAGTTTAGAGATTTGTGAGTCGTAGGATTTTTTTCAGCTGTAGGGATACTTTTGTTACCATAATGACGATTGACACTGCTGTAAGGCTATTTTGTGTTTTGTGTGGAGACAACCAGTTTAGAGACCACTCTTAATACTAGCAAAAAAAAGCATATTCTTTAAATTTTGTAATAAAGCATCGAAACATTATGCTAGTTGATTTTAGCAGTAATGTTATTGTAAGTAATTTTAATTTCTATTCTATAATATATCAAAAATAATGACAGACACACAATGTTGAGCCACATGACCATATACGTAGACATTCGATGAGTGAGCGCGCGCGGACGCAAGTGTGTGTGTGTGTGTGTGTGTGTGTGTGTGTGTGTGTGTGTGTGTGTGTGTGAGCGAGGTTTTATTAAAAGTCTTTCATCATTCTGGACCCACACATGAAGAATGTTTAAGTGTCATTTTTTTCTCCTTTTCTTTACAGTGGAGAACGATCTTCTGTTTTCCGTTTTCTAAATACAAGTGGAGCGTATGGCGACCTTTGGCCTGTTATATGGTTTCGTGCAGTATATTAAAAATAGAAGTGCTTACATAGGAAAGTGTTAAGGAACATGCTGTATTTAAACACATGGTACGTTGGTTTAAAGGTTAGTTGTGAAACGACCGCTTGGAACGTTGTTTTCACCAGCTTTGTGCAACTCACCCGTAAACTAAAGTAACACACGTGTCTTGATAAAAGCAAGGAAACCATTTGATAATCAATGCGTAAATTAGAAAGTGGTAACGGTGTTTTTTTTTTTTAAATAAACCAAAGGAACACTGTAGTTGGTTGTTTTTTGTGCTACAAACATTCTGTATCACGTATCTGCCAGGTTTCTCCAGTAATGTCATTATTTGACAAAATAGCAGATCAAGGAACAACTGCAGGTGATCAGAGAAGAAACGCAACAGAAATTGAGTTACCAGCAGGCCGGCCTTACGTTGTCATACATGGTTGTCCAACAGGGGAAGAGAGGAAGGGGGCGAAGGAAGCCTCTGTCACGCCCAGCTGTCCACCAGCCTCGCCGACGTGACATGGAGGGGCGCTGCAATGTATTTTGCATGCTTATGCGTTTTTCACAACGCTCCCTACACCACCGCCTGGCTAGGACTGCAAACTTTGCCACGTCTTGCACACAAAGAACACGAGTGACAATTTTGAGCCGGGTGGAATGCAAAGTCATCGATTGTCGATCAGTCAAACGTGGCTGTCGAACGGCCAGGTTACGAAGGAATAAAGAAGCAGATGGAGGCGAGACGAAGGACAATGCATGCGGTACCACACGGCAGCATCTGCGCGGTCCAATTATTTACGGCGCCCCTGAACAACAAATGATGCGGAAATAACAGACTCATTCAAGCCCTCTAGACGACTTGCAAATTTTAGTCCGGCATTTGAATATGGGGGTGCGAGCGGTGATAAACCACATTTAAAACTGTGGCGCAGTCGTGCCGTATGTTTTAAGTCAGACTATTTTTAAATAAAGGGATCGCTCGATGTGGAAATTCGAATGTTTCATTAGAAATATAATTTCATCATTAACCTCATGATCATCATCATCGCCGCTCTGATGCAAGCCATTTATATATATACGACTACTTGTAGAAGCTGCAGCTTTTACTATTACTGTCCAGTCAACACTACAGATACTCAGAAATATTAACATTGCTTAACTTCATTTGCTGAAATCATCATCATCATCAGCAGCAGCAGCATCACCATCACCATCACCATCACCGTCGTCGTCGTCGTCGTCGTCATCCGTTCAGCATCCACTATTAATCGTGGAACAGCGAAGAGAGGAAATGTTACATTGCTACTAAATCATCGTAAAGTTTATGCCTCCACGTGTTATTCAAAGGAAATCATAAATTATAGATTATGCATTACTTGATTATAATTATTAGAGCGCCAGTATGTTGTCCTAGACGGCGAGTGTTCATCAAGGGTATCATCATTCGGATTTCATTACGAAATATCGTATTCATGATCCATGGAACTAGTATTAATCTAATCTAATCTAATCTAATCTAATCCAGGGAAGTGTGATAAGACCGCTGTTTTTCTTTTGTATGGTAAGGTGTCGAAGTTGAATGGCTGTACGAAGATACGACTTAGACAAAATTTCTAGTAGGTATGTTGAATGTCAGCTAGCTCTAAATGTGGAAAAATATAACTTAATGCGGATGATTACGAAGAACAAACCTGTAATGTTCGGATACAGTATTACTAATGTTCTGCTTGACACAGTCAAGTCGTTTAAGTATCTGAGCTCGTTTAAATATCTGAGCGAAACATTACAAAGCGATATGAAATGGAACTAGCGTGTGAGAACTGTGGTAGGGAAACCGAATCGTCGACTTCGGTTTATTGGGAGAATTATAAGGAAAGTGTGGTTCACCTGTAAAGGAGACCACATATGTAGAACGCTAGTACGACCTATTCTTGAGTACTGTTCGAGTTTTTGGGATCCGTACCAGGTGAAATCGAAGGAGGACATCGAAGCAAATTCAGAGGCGGGCTGCTAAATTTGTTACCGGAAGGTTCGAACAACACATAAGTGTTACGGAGATGCTTCGGGAACTCAAATGGGAATCCCCGTAGGGATGACGACGTTCTTCTCGAGAAAAACTAATAAGAAAATCTAGAGAATCGGCAACCGAAGCTGACTGCCGAACGATTCTACTGCCGCCAACATACATTACGCGTAAGGATCACGAAGATAAGATACGAGAAATTAGGGCTCTTACGGTGGCATATAGATAGTCGTTTTTCTCTCGATCTGTTTGCGAGTGGAACACGAAAGGAAGCGTTTAGTAGTGGTACAGGGTACCGTCCACCACACACCGTGCAGTGGCTTACGGAGTATCTATGTAGATGTTGATGTAGAAATTAAGTACAAAATGTCCTGTTTTACACTCTATTGTAGTCGTAAATTTTACGAGGGTTTAGTAACATAGGCTTAAAACGGCATTTAGCCGTTTCTGTATATTGTGTACTACACGCACGCACATTGCTCCTGCATGATTTGGTGATGTCATGTATTCACCATCAGATTGTCGGATCGATCTTATTCTATCTCTCGGAATGCAGCGAAGACTTTTTTCGTCCATCTACACTATTCGATCGAAAGTATCCGGACACCCCAATGTAATGCAGAATTATCCACTAGATTTCAAGAGAGGTGGGCAAAAGCAGGCAGGCGGCACTGTGTTATCAGCAGAGGAGAGCATTAAAGGCAGAATGATTCCGTCAGGGGAGCCCAGTGTCCTCGAACGTGGACTAGTCACTGGATTTCACCAGAGAAACAAACGCACCGGGGACATTTCAGTCCCTCTAAAGCTGCCCAAGTCGACTGTTAGTGATACGATTGTGAAGTGGAAACGCGAAGGAACAACCACAACCAAATCAAGACCATCACTTAGTTTCAGATAGGCACAGTCGATCTCAGTGGAGGACGATGGTAAAAAAAAAAAAAATCGCATGAAATCAGCGGAAGGAATCTCTTGAGTTCCAAAGTACTACCAGCAATCTAGCTAGCCAATGACACCAATAATATCGCTGTGAATATTGCAGCGCCGTGTGCTGTCCAAGCAGTCGGTGGTAGCCTGAAATTAGGAGCTCCTGTACTTGTTATCCTATGAATTATATTATAAGCCTTATCTACTATTGTTGATACGTGATCACCAGAGGTTTCTAATCAGTTCGTACCTCAAACTATCCGCTGGGCGTCTTTCTAATCGTAGATGGTGCGCGTAAAGTACTTCCACATTTTTCATATTTCTCCCCTCCAAAAATATTGTAGGTATAAACTGAATTTTTTGCAGTTGTGTAGTTTATTATAAACCATTATCTTCCCTAAAACTACAACTCAATGTGTGTTCCAATATTTTCTAGACACTGTTTTAAACGGACAGGTACGTTTACTGAGACCTTCCTCAAGCACTCAGATCAGGAAAATCACCTATGACCTCACGGACCTTATTGGCAAGTTCGCCAAGAGACTAGTCTGCAGCGAAACCATATTTATTAGCCCGCTCCAATAAGAAGAAATCGCATGGAGTCAGGATTTCGCTCTGGCCGCTCTTTGGAACCTCGACTACCTGAGAAGCGTTCATCGAGCCATTGTGTTATAGGTAAAGCATAATTCATTTCATGTGACTCATTCCATTCAGAAACTGTAGGTTACTCAAAATTTTCTAGAATTTCCATGAAGCTTATATAGTGTCTCTCAACAGATAGGGTTCAATTATGCGGAAAGAAGTTAATTTACACCACACCACATTACACTGTCACTTACTGCTTGCGCTGAAGTTTTTCAGTGGCCTGTTTGGTGATGATGATGATTGGTTTGTGGGGCGCTGAACTGATCGGTCATCAGCGCCCGTACAAAGTCCCAATTTTTACACAGTCCATTTTCTGTTCACAGTCCTATCTAGTCACCCTAACAAATGATGATGAAATGATGAGGACAATACAAACACCCAGTCCCCGGGCAGAGAAAATCCCCAACCTGGCCCGGAATGGAACCCGGGTCCCCGTGATCCAGAGGCAGCAACGCCAGCCCCTAGACCACCAGCTGCGGACTGGGCTGTTTGTGATCACCTTTGCCCAACAACGGCGATTGTGACGACTAATGAACTCCGCTACAGGAGATACAGTTTCATCATAGATTTCTTTTTCAAACAAGTGTGGATGATTTTTTGTGCCAAGTGAGCATCGTTTCGCAAAACACAACACGGCTGTCGCAATCAACTGTATCCAATATTAGGACATAATGAGGCTTTCACTGTCTATAATGTAGCTCTCTGTGGAGAAATCCACACACAGAATAGAGTTAATGTCGTTCTCTTACAGTCTGCCTTGTTGATTTTGATGGGTTCCGCTCGAATATCTCGCTCACTGTGGCCGCTCTTTCCTCCGATACTGAAGTCGGTAACATTCCATTGGAATTTCTAAAATAACTGGGGGAAATGATAACGAAACGACTATTCACATTAGTATGTACAATGTGCGAGAGCTGCGATATACAATGTGACTTTCGGAAAAACATCGTCCACACAATTACAAAGAGCTGACTAGTGCGAGCATTATCGCACAGTCAGCTTAACAGTTCATGCGTCCAAGTTACTGACAAGAATATTGTGTGGAAGTACGGAAAAGAAAATTGAAGATGTATTAGACGACGATCAGTTTGGCTTTAGGAATGGTAGATGCAGCAGAAGGGTACTTCTGACTTTGTGGCTGCTAATGGAAGCAAGGCTAAAGAAAAATCAAGACAAGTTCAGAGGATTTGTCGACCTGCAAAAAGTGTTCGACAATGTCAAATGGTGCAAGGCTTTCTAAATTCTGAGGAAAACAGGGTTAAGCTACACTCCTGGAAATTAAAATAAGAACACCGTGAATTCATTGTCCCAGGAAGGGGAAACTTTATTGACACATTCCTGGGGTCAGATACATCACATGATCACACTGACAGAACCACAGGCACATAGACACAGGCAACAGAGCATGCACAATGTCGGCACTAGTACAGTGTATATCCACCTTTCGCAGCAATGCAGGCTGCTATTCTCCCATGGAGACGATCGTAGAGATGCTGGATGTAGTCCTGTGGAACGGCTTGCCATGCCATTTCCACCTGGCGCCTCAGTTGGACCAGCGTTCGTGCTGGACGTGCAGACCGCGTGAGACGACGCTTCATCCAGTCCCAAACATGCTCAATGCGGGACAGATCCGGAGATCTTGCTGGCCAGGGTAGTTGACTTACACCTTCTAGAGCACGTTGGGTGGCACGGGATACATGCGGACGTGCATTGTCCTGTTGGAACAGCAAGTTCCCTTGCCGGTCTAGGAATGGTAGAACGATGGGTTCGATGACGGTTTGGATGTACCGTGCACTATTCAGTGTCCCCTCGACGATCACCAGTGGTGTACGGCCAGTGTAGGAGATCGCTCCCCACACCATGATGCCGGGTGTTGGCCCTGTGTGCCTTGGTCGTATGCAGTCCTGATTGTGGCGCTCACCTGCACGGCGCCGAATACGCATACGACCATCATTGGCACCAAGGCAGAAGCGACTCTCATCGCTGAAGACGACACGTCTCCATTCGTCCCTCCATTCACGCCTGTCGCGACACCACTGGAGGCGGGCTGCACGATGTTGGGGCGTGAGCGGAAGACGGCCTAACGGTGTGCGGGATCGTAGCCCAGCTTCATGGAGACGGTTGCGAATGGTCCTCGCCGATACCCCAGGAGCAACAGTGTCCCTAATTTGCTGGGAAGTGGCGGTGCGGTCCCCTACGGCACTGCGTAGGATCCTACGGTCTTGGCGTGCATCCGTGCGTCGCTGCGGTCCGGTCCCAGGTCGACGGGCACGTGCACCTTCCGCCGACCACTGGCGACAACATCAATGTACTGTGGAGACCTCACGCCCCACGTGTTGAGCAATTCGGCGGTACGTCCACCCGGCCTCCCGCATGCCCACTATACGCCCTCGCTCAAAGTCCGTCAACTGCACATACGGTTCACGTCCACGCTGTCGCGGCATGCTACCAGTGTTAAAGACTGCGATGGAGCTCCGTATGCCACGACAAAGTGGCTGACACTGACGGCGGCGGTGCACAAATGCTGCGCAGCTAGCGCCATTCGACGGCCAACACCGCGGTTCCTGGTGTGTCCGCTGTGCCGTGCGTGTGATCATTGCTTGTACAGCCCTCTCGCAGTGTCCGGAGCAAGTATGGTGGGTCTGACACACCGGTGTCAATGTGTTCTTTTTTCCATTTCCAGGAGTGTATATAGAGAGACGTGTAATGTATAACATGTACAAGTGCGTAGAGGGAGTAACAAGAGTGGAAGACCAAGAAGGAAATGCTCGGATTAAAAAGGGTGTAAGAAAGTGATGTAGTCTTTCACTGCTGCGATTCAATCTATACATCGAAGAAGCAATGACGGAAATAAGAGAAAGATCCAAGGGAGTAATTAAAATTGAAAGTGAAAGAACATTAATGATATGATTCACTGATGACATTGCTGTCTTCAGTGAAAGCGAAGAAGAATTACTGGATCTGCTGAATGGAACATTCTATTGAGTACATAATATGGATTGAGAGTAAATCGAAAAGCCGGCCGAGATGGCCGAGCGGTTCTAGGCGCTACAGTCTGGTACTGCGCGACCGCTACGGTCGCAGGTTCGAATCCTGCCTCGGGCATGGATGTGTGTGATGTGCTTAGGTTAGTTAGGTCGAAGTAGTTCTAAGTTCTGAGGGACTGATGACCTCAGAAGTTAAGTCCTATAGTGCTCAGAGCCATTTGAACCATTTAAATCGAAGAAGAAAGTAATGGGAAGTAGCAGAGATGAGAACAGCGAGAAACTAATCATTATTGGCGATCATGAAGTAGAAGTTCAGGAATTCTGCTACCTAGGCAGCAAAATAACTCATGACCGACGAAGCAAGGAGGAGATCAAAAGCAGACTATCACTGGCAAAAAGGCAATTCCTGTCCGAGAGAAGTGTACTAACCCAAACATAGGCCTTAATTTGAGCAAGAAATTTCCGAGAATGTGCGGTTGGAGCACAGCGCTATATGGTAGTGATATATGGACTGTGGAAAAAGCGGAACAGAAAAGAATCGAAGCAATGCTACAGAAGAATGTTGAAAATTAGGTGGACTGATAATGCATGCAGTGAGGAATTTCTATGCGTTATCGGCGAGGAAAGGAACGTATGAAAAACGCTGACAAGAACAAGGGACAGGATGATAGGACAACTCTTGAGACATCAGTGAATAACTACCGTGGTATTAGAGGGAGCTGTTGAGGGTGAAACTGTCGAGGAAGACAGAGATTGGAATACATCCAGCAAACAACTGAGGAGGTAGATTGCTGTTGCTACTGTAGGATGGAAAGGTTGGTACAGGAGACGAATGGCGGTCCGCATCTAATAAGTCAAAAAACTGATTAAAATAAGGTCGAGAGTCTACGCGACTACCTAATGTCTATGGCCGGTAGTCATTAATTTTCTGTGGCAATTTTGGTTTATTATCATTTTTTTTGTATCCAGAACATTGACACCTCTGCCTCCACTGGACCTCAATTACAGATTGTCGCACCTCAAATCTTGATGCAATTTTGGTTCTCTCCTCAGTGTTTAATTGTTCTGGCATCTCTGTGGATTCACAGGTTCTGGAAAAAATGTGAAAGAAATGACATACAGTCATTGCTATTGCACGTACTGTAATGTAATAAAATAAATTTTTTATTATTTTGTGACTATTAGTGTAATGTAATAAAATAAAATATGAGCCGTGACTTATACAAAAAAGAAACACACATTAATGCAATGGCTCAGCATAAAAGAGAAATAACTAATGTAGGAATATTATTAACAGTGTAATACGTTGTTTAATTTAGCCCGGCGTGTATAAGCACTCAGTAAACTAGCTCAGTTCTCAGGGTAGTTACGTAATCGTCGATACACCGTGGTTTCGTCTCGATTACCCAATATAAGATAACAAGAGTAGCATCTACAAATGTAATGTTATAATGGAACTGAAATCCTGTGACCAGACCTTTTCTGCCTGGGATGTTATCTCGTTACATAAAGAAAATCTGTAAATAAAATTGTTAAATTATTAGTAGCTGCCTCTGGTCTCGTGAGATCTGAAATAAAGTTAATTGTCCTAACCGACGGCACGTCTCGTAGATCAGCTAAAAGAAAAATTTTAAAGATTCTTCTAAGACGGCGCCTAACAATGAAAAATCTTTGTTAAGGCCCATATCTACTTAAGACAATAAAGGTACCAGATTTACAATAGATTGACCACATACACAAATTCTTTTGACAAAATAACCATTATATTTTTCGGGTTTTAAGTACAACTTACATTATAAGCTGGTACAGCAAGATGAGCTTTACACAAGAACGTCCTCTTAGGTCCGAATCAAAGCAGATAAGATAAGCGAATGACAAAGGAAAGATGTTTCATGCATAGAAGCGCAAGAGTCCATGGAATAACATGTACATTGTAATTCTATCTCTTATTCTTTGGCGTACTTGTCGATTATTTATAAAATTTGTCATAATATTTAGTTTATATTTTTCTTTAAACCCAAGTCCACCCAGGAGAAACAGTACAGTATCATCAATAGATATCCAAAATTCAAAGTAGACGTTTACTTCGCCCACCCTGTAGATATAGCGGTATCCCTTGATTTAAATGTTGGATTTATACAGTAGTTTTAAGCATGATGGTAGTTCTAAGCGCTGCGGTCGCCAGTTTGTTTCCTTTGAGCAGTAAGAAATTAGATATGTGGCCTTGGCAACAGGAACAAAGGAACGTCGGCTGTTGGGAGCGGGCGAGCGGACTGCTAGGAGCGGACGTGAGGCCGGCGTCTGCAGGCGATGGAGCTGCGCGCTGCGGGGGGCGGCGGGGGCGCGTCGACGTCGCCGTCTTCAGCGTCGCCTTCGTCGTCCGGGCGGCCGGGGGAGGCGTTGTGCCGCGTGTGCGGGGACAAGGCGTCGGGGAAGCACTACGGCGTGCCCAGCTGCGACGGCTGCCGCGGATTCTTCAAGAGGAGCATCCGCAGGTAACGCTCCGTACCCAGGCGCCTGCAGTCGCAGGCCATCGAAGAAGTGCTTCTTACTCTTTGTTGCCTAATAACTTAATTAGATTATGTTGGCCACTGCATCCTTATTAAGCTTAGACTCTATATCACATACTACGTACAGGGTCAACCGACAAACTGTAAGGACGGATTTCTGGCTCGAAATGGAGGAAAAAAGTTCCTAGGAACATGTGTCTGTCATTAGACGGAGTGCGTGCAACGACAACAAATCGTCCCGGAACACAATAAAAAACTGCATCGCATCCAAGTCACAACAGATGTTCGAAGTGGCCTGCAAGAAATGCAATGTTTTCACAAGTCGCATCATAGATTGCCGACGTATTTTGCACGTTCTGGCCGCTCTCCAAATAGCGTCACAGGCGTCGTTAACGCGCTGTTGAAGGGTCTGCACATCAGGAACTGGTTCAGCATGTACAAAGCTTTTCATATGCCCCAGAGGTAAAATCCAGAAGGTTTAAGTCCAGTGATCTAGTAGGCCAGGGGCTTTGCGTCCTATCCAGCATCCGGAGACGATATTGTTGAGCTGTTGTCGAACTGTAACGCGGAAGGGGGTGGTGCTACGTCATGTAGAAACCAAATAATCTGTCGTGTTGCCAAAGGAACATTCTCAAGCAGCACAGGCAGAGTATTCCGCAAGAAGTCCAAGTACATTCCTCCATGGAGTCGTCGTGGAATAATAACCGGTCCAAGTATGTGGTCGCCAAGAACACCTGCTCATGCATCGATGCTGACTCGAGGCTGATGATATACCTCAACCATTCCCCCGGAATTGTCTGCAGCCCACAGAAGACGATTCTGGAGATAGATGGTGCCAGTTCTGGTAAAGGTTGCATCGTCGGTAAAGAGAACTGATGACCCCATAGAGGGAAATCCGCTGCTGATAATCCTTGTAATCGTTGTAGGTGATAGAAATAGTAGCTGTTGTCATACAGTATACGAGTATACGTATTTGTACCTAGGCTATGTTCAAAAAATGGCTCTGAACACTATGGGACTTAACTTCTAAGGTCATCAGTCCCCTAACTAACCTAAGGACATCACACACATCCATGCCGTAGCGACCGCACGGTTCCAGACTGTAGCGCCTAGAACCGCTCGGCCACTGACACCATGTTGACGGGCCACTTGCCTTGAGCTTGTACTAGGGTTCGTATCAATATGTAGTAGAACCTGGACCTCCGAATCTGGTGTATGCACAGTCCGTCGCCTCCCTGCACGTACGTCTGTCTGAAAGGAACGATAATGACACAAACATCCAAAAAGGGGTTGAAACGTTGTGTGATTTGATTGGTGCCTGTGAGGGAACCTATTTTGGAATAGCTGTGCTGCCTCTCGACCGTTTCCACCTGCCTGACCGTACACAGACACCATCTCGGCTTGCTTCCGCAATGAATACCGGACCATTCTGCTACTTACAGTACGATACGTCAGTCACACAGCCTGCAACACACAAGGAACACACGATACGTGGTCAGAGGAACTTTCATCCGTGAGTGACATGTGCCATGGCAACGATACATTTCCGGACATATATTCATCGGACCTTTTTTCCTCCATTTCCAGTTAGGAATCCGTCCCTGTAGTTTGTTTTATTAAATTTCATTCTGTATAAACGGGATGAAAAATAGTTCAGTGTTTCCAATATGAACAAAGGTGTTGTTGAATTAGAAACATGTAAAGCTTCTACTCTCCTTCTGTGTTAGGATTGCCTAACAATCCCAGCACTGCATGATTATTATTTTGCAAATTTTCTGTTACAAACGAACACAAAAATTGAGGTCTCTTTCGAGCGTAATATCGAAAAAATTTCATTTCCATGTATTCGTGAAAACACCTTTGAAGGCCGGCCGGAGTGGCCTAGCGGTTAAAGGCGCTACAGTCTGGAACCGCACGACCGCTACGGTCGCAGGTTCTAATCCTGCCTCGGGCATGGATGTGTGTGATGTCCTTAGGTTAGTTAGGTTTAAGTAGTTCTAAGTTCTAGGGGACTTATGACCACAGCAGTTGAGTCCCATAGTGCTCAGAGCCATTTTTTTAACACCTTTGAAATTATGAAGCAGTCATACGAAGAAATATACATATTGAACAAATGTACAAGTACAGTATCCCGTCCAGTTTCTGTACGCTGGGCACAGCTGTTCGATGTCTACAATGCGATTCTGTAAACGTCTCTACGCAACGCCTCCTCATAGCTCTATGGACGGCTATTGTTTCCGCCTACAGCCGCTCGCGTTTCGCAGCTGAAAGCTGTCGAAACCGCTGGCAGGTTTCGGGGGTTTCCTTAAGACGATTCGACTGTAGGGGAGTGTCTTAGCAGTAAAGAATAAACGTATTAAAACTTCAAGCAAGATGCGCAATTTTTTCACATATATCGCTGTTTATGACGTCATATCTCTTGAATTATGTGTCGTATGTGATATACTTGTGTAGGTACATTCAGCAGCATATGTAGATACTGTCTGTGAAATACGTTGTCAATCGAGTTGATAGCAAAAGAGTTATAAATTTTAATGTACGAGTGGGAACCTTTCACGCATCTCAGTGTTTATTACATATCTCCTGAACAGTGTATTGTACAATGATTCAATTTTGAGGTGCAATTAGCAGTATTCGTCGATACTGGCTGCGAAATTTATTGGAAATAGATTTAGTATCACAGAGGTGATAAATAAGTCATGGACGATGCCGCAGTTTTTCACGCATCTAATTGCGTTTGACAACATACCTCCTGAACTATGATACATAGGTGGTTCCCACCCCCATGGTGATTTTTGCCTGACCGTATGATATGTGTGTACCAAGTTTTATTGAATTCGGTACCGTGATTTAGGAGGAGATCTGCACCACAAGAAACCCTACATGTACTGCCGGATTAAGCCAGCGCGAAACCCGTAGTAATGCAGTGTCAATACAATCACAATTTTTAAATAAAACTGTACTGTTTGAAATTTGTGCGAGTGTGCGAAATAATAAAGTTAACACAATGACTGGGATGAGGCACTCAATGATTATAAATTAAATTTAAGAAAATAGTTACACTCCTGGAAATGGAAAAAAGAACACATTGACACCGGTGTGTCAGACCCACCATACTTTCTCCGGACACTGCGAGAGGGCTGTACAAGCAATGATCACACGCACGGCACAGCGGATACACCAGGAACCGCGGTGTTGGCCGTCGAATGGCGCTAGCTGCGCAGCATTTGTGCACCGCCGCCGTCAGTGTCAGCCAGTTTGCCGTGGCATACGGAGCTCCATCGCAGTCTTTAACACTGGTAGCATGCCGCGACAGCGTGGACGTGAACCGTATGTGCAGTTGACGGACTTTGAGCGAGGGCGTATAGTGGGCATGCGGGAGGCCGGGTCGACGTACCGCCGAATTGCTCAACACGTGGGGCGTGAGGTCTCCACAGTACATCGATGTTGTCGCCAGTGGTCGGCGGAAGGTGCACGTGCCCGTCGACCTGGGACCGGACCGCAGCGACGCACGGATGCACGCCAAGACCGTAGGATCCTACGCAGTGCCGTAGGGGACCGCACCGCCACTTCCCAGCAAATTAGGGACACTGTTGCTCCTGGGGTATCGGCGAGGACCATTCGCAACCGTCTCCATGAAGCTGGGCTACGGTCCCGCACACCGTTAGGCCGTCTTCCGCTCACGCCCCAACATCGTGCAGCCCGCCTCCAGTGGTGTCGCGACAGGCGTGAATGGAGGGACGAATGGAGACAGTGCGGCGAAATGTGGCGTTAGTGAGCGATGGTACCAGATGACCGACGCGAGTGTCTTTGCTAGCAGCACGACACAGCCTGTACGGCCTCTCCTGGGCCCGTGACCATATTGATTGGATCCTGACTGGAAAACCTCTGCTTTGTCAGATGAGTCCCAATTTCAGCTGCTAAGATCTGATGGTAGGGTTCGTATGTGGCACAAACCCCACGAAGCCATGGACCCAAGTGGTCAACAAGGGAGTGTGCAAGCTGGTAGTGATTCCGTAATAGTGTGGGCTGTGTTCACATGGAACAAACTGGATCCTGGCTGTGTTCGACTACTTGGACACCATTTGCAGCTGTTCATGGATTTCATGTTCCCAAACAACGATGACCGGCCACAAATGTTCGCGAGTGGTTTGAAGAAGTTTCTGGACAATTCGAACGGAAGGTTCCAAATGACTGGAAAAGAGCACAGGTAGTTCCAGTTTTCAAGAAGGGTCGTTCAGCAGATGTGCAAAACTATAGGACTATATCTCTGACATCGATCTGTTGTAGAATTTTAGAACATGTTTTTTGCTCTCGTATTATCTGGAAACCCAGAATCTACTCTGTAGGAATCAACATGGATTCCGGACACAGCGATCGTGTGAGACCCAACTCACTTTATTTGTTCATGAGACCCAGAAAATATTAGATACAGGCTCCCAGGTAGATGCCATTTTCCTTGACTTCCGGACGGCGTTCGATACAGTTCCGAACTGTCGCCTAATAAACAAAGTAAGAGCCTACGGAATATCAGACCAGCTGTGTGGCTGGATTGAAGACATTTTAGCAAACAGAACACAGCATGTTGTTCTCAATGGAGAGACACCTACAGACGTTAAAGTAACCTCTGGAGTGTCACAGGGGAGTGTTATGGCACCATTGCTTTTCACAATATATATATAAATGACCTAGAGGATAGTGTCGGAAGTTCCATGCGGCTTCTCGCGGATGATGCTGTAGTATACAGAGAAGTTGCAGCATTAGAAAATTGTAGCGAAATGCAGGAAGATGTGCAGCGGATAGGTACTTGGTGCAGGGAGTGGCAACTGACCCTTAACATAGACAAATGTAATGTATTGCGAGTACATAGAAAGAAGGATCCTTTATTGTATGATTATATGATAGCGGAACAAACACTGGTAGCAGTTACTTCTGTAAAATATCTGGGAGTATGCGTGCGGAACGATTTGAAGTGGAATGATCATATACAGGGTTATTACAAATGATTGAAGTGATTTCACAGCTCTACAATAACTTTATTATTTGAGATATTTTCACAATGCTTTGCACACACGTACAAAAACTCAAAAAGTTTTTTTAGGCATTCACAAATGTTCGATATGTGCCCCTTTAGTGATTCGGCAGACTTCAAGCCGATAATCAAGTTCCTCCCACACTCGGCGCAGCATGTCCCCATCAATGAGTTCGAAAGCATCATTGATGCGAGCTCGCAGTTCTGGCATGTTTCTTGGTAGAGGAGGTTTAAACACTGAATCTTTCACATTACCCCACAGAAAGAAATCACATGGGGTTAAGTCAGGAGAGCGTGGAGGCCATGACTTGAATTGCTGATCATGATCTCCACCACGACCGATCCATCGGTTTTCCAATCTCCTGTTTAAGAAATGCCGAACATCATGATGGAAGTGCGGTGGAGCACCATCCTGTTGAAAGATGAAGTCGGCGCTGTCGGTCTGCAGTTGTGTCATGAGCCAATTTTCCAGCATGTCCAGATACACGTGTCCTATAACGTTTTTTTCGCAGAAGAAAAAGGGGCCGTAAACTTTAAACCGTGAGGTTGCACAAAACACGTTAACTTTTGGTGAATTGCGAATTTGCTGCACGAATGCGTGAGGATTCTCTACCGCCCAGATTCGCACATTGTATCTGTTCACTTCACCATTAAGAAAAAATGTTGCTTCATCACTGAAAACAAGTTTCGCACTGAACGCATCCTCTTCCATGAGCTGTTGCAACCGCGCCGAAAATTCAAAGCGGGTGTCAGGGCTTGTAGCAATTGTAAACGGTAAGGCTTCTGCTTTAGCCTTTTCCGTAAGATTTTCCAAACCATCGGCTGTGGTACGTTTAGCTGCCTGCTTGCTTTATTCGTCGACTTCCGCGGGCTACGCGTGAAACTTGCCCGCACGCGTTCAACCGTTTCTTCGCTCACTGCAGGCCGACCCGTTGATTTCCCCTTACAGAGGCATCCAGAAGCTTTAAACTGCGCATACCATCGCCGAATGGAGTTAGCAGTTGGTGGATCTTTGTTGAACTTCGTCCTGAAGTGTCGTTGCACTGTTATGACTGACTGATGTGAGTGCATTTCAAGCACGGCATACGCTTTCTCGGCTCCTGTCGCCATTTTGTCTCACTGCGCTCTCGAGCGCTCTGGCGGCAGAAACCTGAAGTGCGGCTTCAGCCGAACAAAACTTTATGAGGTTTTCTACGTATCTGTAGTGTGTCGTGACCATATGTCAATGAATGGAGCTACAGTGAATTTATGAAATCGCTACAATCATTTGTAATAGCCCTGTAAAATTAATTGTTGGTAAGGCGGGTGCCAGGTTGAGATTCATTGGGAGAGTTCTTAGAAAATGTAGTCCATCAACAAAGGAGGTACCTTACAAAACACTCGTTCGACCTATACTTGAGTATTGCTCATCAGTGTGGGATCCGTACCAGGTCGGGTTGACAAAGGAGAGAGAGAAAATCCAAAGAAGAGCGGCGCGTTTCGTCACAGGGTTATTTGGTAAGCGTGATAGCGTTACGGAGATGTTTAGCAAACTCAAGTGGCAGACTCTGCAAGAGAGGCGCTCTGCATCGCGGTGTAGCTTGTTGTCCACGTTTGGATAGGGTGCGTTTCTGGATGAGGTATCGAATATATTGCTTCCCCCAACTTATACCTCCCGAGGTGGTCACGAATGTAAAATTAGAGAGATTCGAGCGCGCACGGAAGCTTTCCGGCAGTCGTTCTTTCCGCGAACCATACGCGACGGGAACAGGAAAGGGAGGTAATGACAGTGGCACGTAAAGTGCCCTCCATCGCACACCGTTGGGTGGCTTGCGGAGTATAAATGTAGATGTAGATTATTTGACCAACCAGATCTCCCGACATGAATCCCATTGACATTTATGGGACATAATCTGGAGATCAATTCGTTTAAAAAATCCTGCACCGACAGCACTTTCACAGTTGTGAACGGCTCCAGAGGCAGCATGGTTCAATATTTCTGCAGGGGACCTCCATCAACTTGTTGAGTCCATGCCGCGTCGAGTTGCTGCACTACGCCGGGAAAAAGGAGGTCCGTCACGATATTAGGAGGTGTCCCATGACTTTTGCCACCTCAGTGTATCTTCCTCATAGAACATGCTGGTTTTTTTAAATTTTTTTAACCTGGTAGCGCATATAAGCAAAATAAATAAAATTGCCTTATGCTTCGGTGCTTCTCGTTTTCCTACGGCAGATTTCACAGCCACTAAATAAAATTATATTTCACTGCCTTAATATCTTCTACTGCTTTTAAACAGTAGTTTTATCTCCTAATAGCCTTGGGAGAGCCAGTCCTGACAAAACTCTACCATCTGGTGAGCAAGCTGTATGAAACAGGCGAAATACCCTCAGACTTCAAGAAGAATATAATAATTCCAATCCCAAAGAAAGCAGGTGTTGACAGATGTGAAAATTACCGAACAATCAGTTTAATAAGCCACAGCTGCAAAATACTAACACGAATTCTTTACAGACGAATGGAAAAACTAGTAGAAGCCGACCTCGGGGAAGATCAGTTTGGATTCCGTAGAAATACTGGAACACGTGAGGCAATACTGACCTTACGACTTATCTTAGAAGAAAGATTAAGGAAAGGCAAACCTACGTTTCTAGCATTTGTAGACTTAGAGAAAGCTTTTGACAATGTTGACTGGAATACTCTCTTTCAAATTCTGAAGGTGGCAGGGGTAAAATACAGGGAGCGAAAGGCTATTTACAATTTGTACAGAAACCAGATGGCAGTTATAAGAGTCGAGGGACATGAAAGGGAAGCAGTGGTTGGGAAGGGAGTGAGACAGGGTTGTAGCCTCTCCCCAATGATATTCAATCTGTATATTGAGCAAGCAGTAAAGGAAACAAAAGAAAAATTCGGAGTAGGTATTAAAATCCATGGAGAAGAAATAAAAACCTTAAGGTTTGCCGATGACATTGTAGTTCTGTCAGAGACAGCAAAGGACCTGGAAGAGCAGTTGAACGGAATGGACAGTGTCTTGAAAGGAGGATATAAGATGAACATCAACAAAAGCAAAACGAGGATAATGGAATGTAGTCGAATTAAGTCGGGTGATGCTGAGGGAATTAGATTAGGAAATGAGACACTTAAAGTAGTAAAGGAGTTTTGCTATTTGGGGAGCAAAATAACTGATGATGGTCGAAGTAGAGAGGATATAAAATGTAGACTGGCAGTGGCAAGGAAAGCGTTTCTGAAGAAGAGAAATTTGTTAACATCGAGTATAGATTTAAGTGTCAGGAAGTCATTTCTGAAAGTATTTGTATGGAGTGTAGCCATGTATGGAAGTGAAACATGGACGGTAAATAGTTTGGACAAGAAGAGAATAGAAGCTTTCGAAATGTGGTGCTACAGAAGAATGCTGAAGATTAGATGGGTAGATCACGTAACTAATGAGGAAGTATTGAATAGGATTGGGGAGAAGAGAAGTTTGTGGCACAACTTGACTTGAAGAAGGGATCGGTTGGTAGGACATGTTCTGAGGCATCAAGGGATCACCAATTTAATATTGGAGGGCAGCGTGGAGGGTAAAAATCGTAGGGGAAGACCAAGAGATGAATACACTAAGCAGATTCAGAAGGATGTAGGTTGCAGTAGGTACTGGGAGATGAAGAAGCTTGCACAGGATAGAGTAGCATGGAGAGCTGCATCAAACCAGTCTCAGGACTGAAGACCACAACAACAACAACAGTCCACATCGACCAGCAAAGAAACCACTACATAAAAGAAATGAAGGAACTACGAAACTACAATACGTTATACAACAATAGTCCAAAAACGATGAAGGAACATGCAGTGAACTCCAGACGGCTAGAATCAAAGGTACCTTAAGAAAAGTAAATACACTGTACAAGGAATAAACGACTGTAATAGTACAATTAAAAAATAAATACGGTACACATTAATTACGAGGGTGAGTCAAATGAAAACCTTAAATATTTTTTGAAAATATTATTTTGTGCAAAAGTGGTACAAAGCTGTATCACTTTTTAACATAATCTCCCCCACGCTCAATGCAAGTCCTCCAGCGCTTACAAAGTGCATAAATTCCTTTATAAAAAATTTCTTTTGGTAGTCCGCCCAACCACTCATGCACCACGTGGCGTACGTATTCATCAGAAAGGAACTTCTTTCCTCCCATTGCGTCTTTGTGCGATCCATACATGTGGAAATCACTTGGGGTAAGGTCTGGTGAGTATGGTGGATGAGGAAGACACTCAAAATGCAGGTCTGTGATTGTTGCAACTGTTGTACGGGCAGTGTGGGGCTTTGCATTGTCATGTTGCAAAAGGACACCTGCTGACAGCAATCCCGTCGCTTTGATTTGATTGCAGGCCGCAGATGATTTTTTTAGGTGATCTGTGTATGATGCACTGGTGACAGTGGTCCCTCTAGGCATGTAATGCTCCAAAATGACGCCTTTTTCGTCCCAAAAGAGCACAACCTTCCCTGCTGATGGTTCTGTTCTAAACTTCTTTGGTTTTGGTGATGAGGAATGGCGCCATTCCTTGCTCGCTCTCTTCGTTTCCGGTTGGTGGAAGTGAACCCAGGTTTCGTCCCCAGTAACGATTCTTGCAAGGAAGGCATCACCTTCTCGTTCAAAGCACCGAAGAAGTTCTTCACAAGCATCAACACGTCGTTCTCTCATTTCACGAGTCAGCTGCCGTGGCACCCATCTTGCAGACACTTTGTGAAACTGGAGCACATCATGCACAATGTGGTGTGCTGACTCATGGCTAATGAGTAAACATGTTGCAATGTCATTTAGTGTCACTCGGCGGTTTTCCTTCACTATGGCTTCAACTGCTGCAATGTTCTGCGGAGTCACAACTCGTTGTGCCTGACCTGGACGAGGAGCATCTTCCGCTGAAGTCACACCATTTGCGAACTTCCTACTCCATTCGTAGACTTGCTGCTGTGACAAACATGCATCACCGTACTGAACCTTCATTCGTCGATGAATTTCAATAGGTTTCACACCTTCACTACCCAAAAACCGAATAACAGAACGCTGTTCTTCCCTGGTGCAAGTCGCAATTGGGGCGGCCATCTTTATACTGATCCTGCGACGGTACGTGTGCATCTGCACTATGCTGTCACCTGCAGGCCATTCTGCACGCTGTTTGTAGCACGCTTACTAACTTACAGGATAACAGCGCGAAATTTAAGGTTTTCATTTGACTCACCCTCGTATTTTCCGGTTGGTAATCAACACAACCCAATTCTAATTGGCTGGGTTATTATACTTAACTCGGATAACGTTAGGGAATTCCGATGGAAGTTGACGGTGTTGACTTACGACGCATAATGTTTATTGTCGTCATCTCTCACTTTTAGAAATGAGCTAAAACTGTTACTACTCATTGTAGATTCGGATACGACAGTCCTTGCATACGACGGTAGCTAGAATATCATTCATACCAAACTTGACAGTTTTTAAAATTTTATATTTTATATTTTTCTTTTGCACACAGGTACGCAGCTCCCTGTTACGCGGCGCCTGTGGCATGTGCTAATTCTTGCTACATGGCTAATCTAGCACTAAATCTTCTACCATTCCTCCTGCAGAATAGTGACAAACCCAGGTAACGATGATGGAAGTGGATAGCGATCACGCGCCCTCCTCTCCAAGTAGACCACAAGGGGTCAACGATATTGAGATCTAGTGGTTATGGTGGACGGGGGATACGCGACAGTTCATCGCCATGATCACAAAGCCACTCCTGGGCGTTGTTGTTGTGGTCTTCAGTCTTGAGACTGGTTTGATGCAGCTCTCCATGTTCCCCTATCCTGTGCAAGCTTCTTCATCTCCCAGTACTTACTGCAACCTACATCCTTCTGAATCTGCTTAGTGTATTCATCTATTGGTCTCCCTCTACGATTTTTACCCTCCACGCTGCCCTCCAATGCTAAATTTGTGATCCCTCGATGCCTCAGAACATGTCCTACCAACCGGTCCCTTCTTCTTGTCAAGTTGTGCCACAAACTCCTCTTCTCCCCAATTCTATTCAATACCTCCTCATTAATTATGTGATCTACCCATCTAATCTTCAGCATTCTTCTGTAGCACCACATTTCGAAAGCTTCTATTCTCTTCTTGTCCAAACTATTTATCTTCCATGTTTCACATCCATACATGGCTACACTCCATACAAATACTTTCAGAAACGACTTCCTGACACTTAAATCTATACACGATGTTAACAAATTTCTCTTCTTCAGAAACGCTTTCCTTCCCATTTCCAGTCTACATTTTATATCCTCTCTACTTCACCATCATCAGTTATTTTTCTCCCCCTATAGAAAAACTCCTTTACTACTTTAACTGTCTCATATCCTAATCTAATTCCCTCAGCATCACCCGACTTAATTCGACTACATTCCATTATCCTCGTTTTGCTTTTATTGATGTTCATCATATATCTTTCTTTCAAGACACTGTCCATTCCGTTCAACTGCTCTTCCAAGTCCTTTGCTGTCTCTGACAGAATTACAATGTCATCGGCGAACCTTAAAGTTTTTATTTCTTCTCCATGGATTTTAATACCTACTCCGATTTTTTCTGTTGTTTCCTTTACTGCTTGCTCAATATACAGATTGAATAACATCGGGGAAAGGCTACAACCCTGTCTCACTCCCTTCCCAACCACTGCTTCCCTTTCATGGCCCTTGACTCTTATAACTGCCATCTGGTTTCTGTTGAAATTGTAAATAGCCTTTCGCTCCCTGTATTTTACCCCAGCCACCTTCAGAATTTGAAAGAAATAATTCCAGTCAACATTGTCAAAAGCTTTCTCTAAGTCTACAAATGCTATAAACGTAGGTTTGCCTTTCCTTTATCTTTCTTCTAAGATAAGTCGTAAGGTCAGTATTACCTCACGTGTTCCAATATTTCTACGGAACTCAAACTGATCTTCCCCGCGGTCGTCTTCTACCAGTTTTTCCACTCGTCTGTAAAGAATTCGTGTTAGTATTTTGCAGCTGTGACTTATTAAACTTACTTACTAAACTACTTAATAAACATTAATGAAGACACTAAAACTGACTGTCACAATTGACTTTTATTAGCTCCATTCACAGAGTAAGGTATAACATTCTTCAAGGAAGAAAATGGTTTCATTTCACCCCTTTTATTGTGTACATTACGGCTGTGAATATACAGTAATTCTTCAGATGTGTCAGATCGTGGAGGCGTGTGTATTAGAGATCAGATCGTTCCGCGGCGGTTCTACTGACGACGGTTACTCAAACTTATCTAGGCTCTGGTGAGCTAGATACAGTTTTCGATCCCAGTTGTGCTTTATAAAAACAAGGGTACGAAAAAATACGATAGAATTTTTATTGGGTTACTTGAGATTCTTATCCAAAAGAAAGAGTCAAAGAGTTTGTCGTAGAAGTTACAACAGTGCAAGCACTGCCACCGAAATTTAATCTTCGTATTATTGTTATCTCAAATGGTGTGCTGGACCGATTTCAACCAAACATGGTACATACATCATTTACTGTCTGGAAAGAACCGTTGTGGGGGTAAGAAACACTCTCCTCTCAAAGGGGTGGGTTGGGAGTGGAAAAACAGTGTAGCACATGACGCGAGGGTACAGTGTACGTACCAGTCCCATGCCACACCACAGTCATCCAGTATCTGAGAGTGAGAACAATCGGTACTTGCAACAAATTTAATACATAATTTCTAACATTTACAAAACTTTCTCACTGATGATTTCCAAAAAATGATGAAAGGAAAGATGTTGATCATTTGCTATATTTTCGCTGTTCTAGCTCTAAAACTGCCACATAAAGCTGACGTTTTGGTTTATTAGTTCTTTACTACTAACTTTATTCGCAACACATTCGCAGACAGTAGACACGTGTACCACTGGATGTTCCTGCAAAATTATATCATTATACAGCTCATAGTTCAGGAGAAACGACGTCATAAACTTTGAGGTGCCTGAAAATGAACCTACTGCTCAAAATTCGCTAAACATAAGGTGAAACATATATGACTTGAGCGTTTGCGGACAAAGCCAAGGGTAAAAAGCTCATCCTAAACCCCTGGAACGATTTCCGTCAAATTTGGTACACATATTAATTACGATCTGAAAAGAAATATTGAAGGGATGAGGACCACCAGCCTCCTATTGGAGTAAGTATGAGAACGTGGAGCGAGATGGGGAGACGAGCAGGGGGGAAAGAGGAGACAGGCACAGTTAGGAGGAGGACATTGACAGGCGGAATTGGACAGAGAGAGGGAAGAAGAGGAAATGAACAGAGAAGGAAAGAAGAGGAGAAGGATAGAGGTGGGGGAAGGAAGAGATAGGTAGAGAGATGGGGAGGAGGCGATTAATAAAGGGGAGGAGGAAATGGACAGAGAAAGGGAAGAGGAGGAGATGGACAGCGAGAAGGGAGAGCACAGAAAGGAAAGGGGAGAAGATGAAATTAGAGGGAGGAGGAGGAGCGAACAGACGTGGAAGGAGCAGATTGACAGAGACCGGAGCGAGGAGTGGATTGACACAGAGAGAAGAGAGGAGGAGACGAAGGGCCGCAGGAAATGAACAGAGAGTGGGTGCTGGCAGAGGTGGACTGAGGGTGGGGAGAAGATAAAGTTTTGATAAGGAACCCATGTCCGGAAACGATCCGTTAGCATACAAAACATGTTTGAAAATCGGTTCACTAAAATCGCAAATTTGAGCTCATTAAGAATGCTAGACACGGTGCTACGTGATATTTGAGTGATGTCTCCTGGTTGTAACAAATTTTTTGCTCGGTAAATAAAACAAACATCAGGAACCTTTGAGATGTGGTTCTCTACACACGTCGTGAGTTTTAGAAGCTTTTGTTTCAGCTCATATCAGATTGAGCAGGAAGACTATCTGACAGCTGTTTGATCCTTCTAATCTGATACTTGAATCGTTTACTTGTAGCAATACTGCACGTTTGTGGTTTAACTATTTTTCTACGAAGATTACTTCTTAACTACATAAATTCAAGTAACGTTCCAAAGCATCGACTGGTCTTTATGGAAGTACACGATATTTTCTTAAGAATAAACAAATCTTGCTCCAGCATAATGGTACGTTTATCATGTTTCAGGAACCTGGACTACGTCTGTAAAGAGGCGGGCAGATGTGTCGTCGATGTAAGCCGGCGCAACCAATGCCAGGCATGCCGCTTCAACAAGTGCCTTCAAGTTAACATGAAGAAAGACGGTGAGCTACTCAAAGTAACTTCTCAACAGTTGCTATATATCTCTAAAAACTTCATGTCTCCCCCACCGAAACATTTGACATACGGTTATTTGACACTGGAAGTCTGCTGCCTATCATTACGACTGAGGTTACGGAGCTGTAGCAAGGTCCTATGACGTCTTTATGAATTGGTACTGCGTGGGACCAAAAAGAAGTACCTTCCTGGGGCAGTAATGACAGGTTACTGTGCCAGGTTACTCTTCTAAAGGCTGTGATGAATAAATTGGTAAGGCGTCACTTGTGTGGTGGAATCAATTAGTTTGCGTGAGTGCTCGTTCTCTAAACAGCTGTTTCAGGTTTTCGGCGAGTTTTAACTTGCAGGAATAAAGTGCTAATATCAGTTTTTTTGTAAAAAATCAGCACAGGGGATCCGAAACTGTACTATAGATAAGGCCGAGAATCCAAGTAAGACGAGCTAGTAAAAGGTTGCTATACCACCAAGACTAAAGAATTTGTTTCTTTAATTACTACACAGTTAATCCGAATTATTGCCTTCAAGTGCTAAAGCAGCTGCATGAGGTACCGCAGAAAAAAGACGGCCTGCACTGTGGAGATCGAAGGATTGTCTCTTTCGCCACGAAAACTCTCCATATAACACAGCCTTGGATGTCGAGCTGCTTTTGGTCATAAACAAAATGACATCGGGTTCTCATCTACCCCAGTCTATCGTATTTTAGCCCCATAAACTTTCTCCTGTTCTCCGAAATGAAAAGGGGTCTAAAAGGAAAACTTCGTTCGATCCGTCGAAGTTTAGGAGTATAGTTAGTGCGTGTCTTGGCTCTGATAATGCCTTCACCGTGGTATTTTTAGCAGCTTACCCCTCATTCCAAATTTCTTGTTCATTACAAAGCCTACTCTGTGTTACCCCTATATGATTTTGTTTTGATAACCCCACTACTGGCGTGACGAGAAGTCCTATTCTTCCTGCCGCCGCAAAATTATCCATTCCCTTTTTTAAATCCTTTAAACTAACTGCCCGATTGAGAGGTCTAACATACCACGCCACAATTCATACAATGCCAGTTGTGTTCCTCATGATGACGACATTCTCCTGAAAAGCTCCCGCCCGGAGATCCGAAAGGGGGGCTGTTTTGCCTCCAGAATATTTCACCCAAGAGAACGCCATCTTCGTTTAACCACACAGTAGAGCTGCATGTTCTCGGGGAAAGCAACAGCAACTGTAAATTCCCCTTGCTTTCAGTTATATGCATTACCGGCACAGCAAGGGCATGTTGACTAAAGGGGACATATCTTCAAATGGTTCAAATAGCTCTGAGCACTATGGGACTTAACATCTATGGTCATCAGTCCCCTAGAACTTAGAACTACTTAAACCTAACTAACCTAAGGACAGCACACAACACCCAGTCATCACGAGGCAGAGAAAATCCCTGACCCCGCCGGGAATCGAACCCGGGAACCCGGGCGTGGGAAGCGAGAACGCTACCGCACGACCACGAGCTGCGGACGGGACATATCTGAAAGAACAGAGACCACGCGTTCATATAAGGGGATGTTAGCTAATGCTACAAGGTTCTATACTGCAAGTCAATCACCGAGACAGTTGCCCCCGAAACTACTGGAAAAGGTGCTGTCCTTCGGGAACCTTGGGTTACTCTGGCCGCTTTACTGATACCCCTCCATTGTGGATGCACCTACACTACAGCTGTGTGTATCGCTCAGGCATGCAAGCTACCCAGTCTAGGCAAGCTCCATGATTCATGGGGCAATATTAGGTGTAATAGTCCCCCCTTGCTCGAAGTTGTCATTGGACGCCACGATTGTAATGTTGGCTTATCGATTTTTTCTGGCTCTCATTTGGCACTGATTTTTACATATCGACAGATAAAAATCTTTTTTTACCTCACAAATAAATAAGGTGTAATTCGTTTCTGTTAAAGGCTTCGAACATTATAGTACTTCCAATAATTGTGGTCTCACTAATTTCACTTTTGAAAATAGCTACGTTAGAAGCCACGACGAGGAGAATTCCAGTGTGTGTGTTTGTGTGTGTGTGTGGGGAGGGGGGATATCTTTAGAAGAATCTCTTCCAACAATCAGAATTTACTCTCATAGTTTATCCAGCATAGCTCCCCATATGAACTTCACTACGGAAAAAGTGGAGTTAGCATACTCAGATGCCGTAATGTATCACGGCAGAACTATTCCATTCTTTTTAAAAGCCCAGGAAGCGCTACAAGCCTCAGTTTTTCTGTTAAGGACTCCGACATGGAGACTTACTTGAAGTGCCCCATCGCAACGTCGTCTTCTAAAAAGCCAGAAGTTGCCTTGTTGCCACTGTTCAGTGATCAGCAGCTACTACACTGAATAAATATTTGCAAATACTTCGGGAACCTAACAAACTGCTTAATTATGTTTAGTTTCTGTGATTCACAGCCAGTAAATACTTCATAAAATAAAACATGTTCTATTGTTGGCTGTAATGTAAACTTCTATATTTAAATCAAGAGTTAACTAATTTCGACCGTAAGTCATCATCAAGTACCTGAAATTAACCAAAAAAGCATCTCGTTGTCTGTTTACATCGTTTTGTATAAATAAAACTTTACACAACTGGTACTGGCACAATCACGCTACAGTAGAATAATTCTACCCACAGGTGTGATGTTATCAGTTTCTTCTACTTTACACCTACAAAACCAGACGTCATATTCCATAATTACATTAGGAATGAATTCACATCAAAAACGTTACAGCGTCACAGGTCACCTGTTGGTGTATGTACTTAAAGTAGTGCAGCATGACAACTAGCAACTGCTGTTACGATATCAAAGATAAACTTACATTTACACACTGTATAACTGTTGATAGTAACGTAAAAAGAACATTACATATACTGTTGACGTGACAGACTTAGTTGGTGAATTGTATATCGTTTATCAACGACCGAAGACCACTTAAGGGCATACAAAAAAAGTAATAAAATATTCTATGCAGTGCATTAAAAGTAATATTTGAAATACGTACAAATTTCATTAAATATGTAAAGACGAACAATGTATTAACTTCTGACTCGCCAGACTTAACGAATGATTCATATCGTAGGTCACCAGTAACTGTAGACTACATATTGACATGTAGAGACCAACCTATTGGCATTTTATACAGAAGAGTAATCCATAAAAATACACATTTCTTATAATACTTTAAAACTGTTCTATGCATAGCGAACCAGCAGAATCCTCTTCCAGAGAACAATTTATAATACACAAACATGTGTCTATATACATTAAATGTATTCGCAGTTGCGAATATTTACTACCATATGCTGTACAAGGAAAAAGAAAATTCGTGCCGGACCGGGACCTGAGTCCGGATTTCCCGCTTATCACGAGCGGTCGCCTTACCATTTGGCTATCCGAGCGCGATTCACGGCCAGACCCAAACCATGTCGTCAACCATGTGTCTGCAGTTTGCATTCGTACATCCATTATATATATTCCCGTACAGGGGAGCCATTTTACTTGCAAGTCACTTACCCGATGTCGGAGGATACATAAGTGCATGCCTGCCCGAAGGTACACTGTTGTTGTTGTTGTGGTCTTCAGTCCTGAGACTGGTTTGATGCAGCTCTCCATGCTACTCTATCCTGTGCAAGCTTCTTCATCTCCCAGTACCTACTGCACCCTACATCCTTCTGAATCTGCTTAGTGTATTCATCACTTGGTCTCCCTCTACGATTTTTACCCTCCACGCTTCCCTCCAATACTAAATTGGTGATCCCTTGATGCCTCAGAACATGTCCTACCAATCGATCCCTTCTTATAGTCAAGTTGTGCCACAAACTTCTCTTCTCCCCAATTCTATTCAATACCTCCTCATTAGTTATGTGATCTACCCATCTAATCTTCAGCATTCTTCTGTAGCACCACATTTCGAAAGCTTCTATTATCTTCTTGTCCAAACTAGTTATCATCCATGTTTCATTTCCATACAAATACTTTCAGAAACGACTTCCTGACACTTAAATCTATACACGATGTTAACAAATTTCTCTTCTTCAGAAACGTTTTCCTTGCCATTGCCAGTCTAGATTTAATATCCTCTCTACTTCGACCATCATCAGTTATTTTGCTCCCCAAATAGCAAAACTCCTTTACTACTTTAAGTGTCTCATTTCCTAATCTAATTCCCTCAGAGTCACCCGACTTAATTCGACTACATTCCATTATCCTCGTTTTGCTTTCGTTGATGTTCATCTTATATCCTCCTTTCAAGACACTATCCATTCCGTTCAACTGCTCTTCCAAGTCCTTTGCTGTCTCTGACAGAATTACAATGTCATCGGCGAACCTTAAAGTTTTTATTTCTTCTCCATGGATTTTAATACCTACTCCGAATTTTTCTTTTGTTTCCTTCACTGCTTGCTCAATATACAGATTGAACAACATCGGGGATAGGCTACAACCCTGTCTCACTTCCTTCCCAACCACTGCTTCCCTTTCATGGCCCTCGACTCTTATAACTGCCATCTGGTTTCTGTACAAATTGTAAATAGCCTTTCGCTCCCTGTATTTTACCCCTGCCACCTTTAGAATTTGAAAGAGAGTATTCCAGTCAACATTGTCAAAAGCTTTCTCTAAGTCTACAAATGCTAGAAATGTAGGTTTGCCTTTCCTTAATCTAGCCTCTAAGATAAGTCGTAGAGTCAGTATTGCCTCAAGTGTTCCAGTATTTCTACGGAATCCAAACTGATCTTCCTCGCGGTCGTCTTCTACCAGTTTTTCCATTCGCCTGTAAAGAATTCGCTTTGGTATTTTGCATCTGTGACTTATTCAACTGGTAGTTCGGTAATTCTCACATCTGTCAACACCTGCTTTCTTTGGGATTGGAATAATTATATTCTTCTTGAAGTCTGAGGGTATTTCGCATGTCTCATACATGTTGCTCACCAGATGGTAGAGTTTTGTCAGGACTGGTTCACCCAAGATTGTCAGTAGTTCTAATGGAATGTTGTTTACTCCTGGGGCCTTGTTTCGACTCAGGTCTTTCAGTGCTCTGTCAAACTCTTCACGCAGTATCGTGTCTCCCTTTTCATCTTCATCTACATCCTCTTCTATTTCCATAATATCGTCTTCAAGTACATCGCCCTTGTATAGACCCTCTATATACTCCTTCCACCCGTCTGCTTTCCCTCCTTGGCTTAGAACTGAGTTTCCATCTGAGCTCTTGATATTCATACAAGTGGTTCTCTTGTCTCCAAAGGTCTCTTTAATTTTCCTGTAGGCAGTATCTATCTTACTCGTGGTGAGATAAGCCTCTACATCCTTACATTTGTCCTCTAGCCATACCTGCTTAGCCATTTTGCACTTCCTGTCGATATCATTTTTTAGACGTTTGTATTCCTTTTTGCCTACTGCATTTTTATATTTTCTCCTTTCATCGGTTAAATTCAATATTTCTTCTGTTACCCAAGGATTTCTACCAGCCCTCGTCTTTTTACCTACTAGATCCTCTGCTGCCTTCACTACTTCATCTCTCGAAGCTACCCATTCTTCTTCTACGGTGTTTCTTTCCCCCATTCCTGTCAATTGTTCCCTTATGCTCTCCCTGAAACTCTGTACAACCTCTGGTTTAGTCAGTTTATCCAGGTCCCATCTCTTTAAATTCCCACCTTTTTGCAGTTTCTTCAGTTTTAATCTACAGTTCATAACCAATAGATTTTGGTCAGAGTCCACATCTGCCCCTTGAAATGTCTTACAATTTAAAACCTGGTTCCTAAATCTCTGTCTTACCGTTATATAATCTATCTGAAACCTGTCAGTATCTCCAGACTTCTTCCATGTATACAACCTTCTTTTATGATTCTTGAACCAAGTGTTAGCTATGATTAAGTTGTGCTCTGTGCAGAATTCTATCAGACGGCTTCCTCTTTCATTTCTTAGCCCCAATAAATATTCGCCTACTACGTTTCTTTCTTTCCCTTTCCCTACTACCGAATTCCAGTCACCCATGACTATTAAATTTTCGTCTCCCTTCACTATCTGAATAATTACTTTTATTTCATCATACATTTTTTCAATTTCTTCATCATCTGCAGAGCTAGTTGGCATATAAACTTGTACTACTGTAGTAGGTGTGGGCTTCGTGTCTATCTCGGCCACAACAATGCGTTCACTATGCTGTTTGTAGTACCTACCCGCACTCCCATTTTTCTATTCATTATTAAACCGACTCCTGCATTACCCCTATATGACTTTGTATTTATAACCCTGTAGTTACCTGACCAAAAGTCTTGTTCCTCCTGCCACCGAACTTCACTAATTCCCACTATATCTAACTTTAACCTATCCATTATTCTTTTTAAATTTTCTAACCTACCTGCCCGATTAAGGAATCTGACATTCCACGCTCCGATCTGTAGAACACCAGTTTTCTTTCTCCTGATGACGACGTCCTCCTGAGTAGTCCCTGCCCGGAGATCCGAATGGGGGACTGTTTTATCTTCGGAATATTTTACCCAAGAGGACGCCATCATCATTTAACCATACAGTAAAGCTGCATGCCCTCGGGCGTGTCCTACTGGCCATTAAAATTGGTACACCACGAAGAAATGCAGATGATAAACGGGTATTCATTGGACAAATATATTATACTAGAACTAACATGTGATTACATTTTCACGCAGTTTGGGTGCATAGATCCTGAGAAATCAGTACCCAGAACAACCACCTTGATACGCCTGGGCATTGAGTCAAACAGAGCTCAGATGGCATGTACAGGTACAGCGGCCCATGCAGCTTCAACACGATACCACAGTTCATCAAGAGTAGTGACTGGCGTATTGTGACGAGCCAGTTGCTCGGCCACCATTGACCAGACGTTTTCAGTTGGTGAGAGACCTGGAGAATGTGCTGGCCAGGGCAGCAGTCGAACATTTTTTGTATCCAGAAAGGCCTGTACAGAACATGCAACATGCGGTCGTGCATTATCCTGCTGAAATGTAGGGTTTCGCAGGGATCGAATGAAGGGTATTGCGACGGGTCGTAACACATCTGAAATGTAACGTCCACTGTTCAAAGTGCCATCAATGCGAACAAGAGGTGACCGAGAAGTGCAACCAATGGCACCCCATACCATCACACCGGATGCCAGTATGGCGATGACGAATACACGCTTCCAATGTGCGTTCACCGCGATGTCACCAAACACGGATGCGACCATCATGATGCTGTAAACAGAACCTGGATTTATCCGAGAAAATGACGTTTTGCTATACGTACACCTAGATTCGTCGTTGAGTACACCATCGCAGGCGCTCCTGTCTGTGATGGAGCGTCAAGGGTAACCGCAGCCATGGTCTCCGAGCTGATGTCCATGCTGCTGTAAACGTCGTCGAACTGTTCGTGCAGATGATTGTTGTCTTGCAAACGTCCCCATCTGTTGACTCAGGGGTCGAGACGTGACTGCACGATCCGTTACAGCCATTCGGATAAGATGCCTGTCATCTCGACTGCTAGTGATACGAGGCCGTTGGGATCCAGCACGGCGTTCCGTATTACCCTCCTGATTCCATATTCTGCTAACAGTCATTGGATCTCGACCAACGCGAGCAGCAATGTCGCGATACGATAAACCGCAATCGCGATAGGCTACAATCCGACCTTTATCAAAGTCGGAAACGTGATGGTACGCATTCCTCCTCCTTACCCGAGGCATCACAACAACGTTTCACCAGGCAACGCCGGTCAACTGCTGTTTGTGTGTGAGAAATCGGTTGGAAACTTTCCTCATGTCAGTACGTTGTAGGTGTCGCCACCGGAGCGAACCTTGTGTGAATGCTCTGAAAACCTAATCATTTGCATATCACAGCATCTTCTTCCTCTCGGTTAAATTTCGCGTCTGTAGCACGTCATCTTCGTGGTGTAGCAATTTTAATGGCCAATAGTGCACTTTGCATCGTAATTCGGAATAACACAGGCGATGCAATATCGTATGTGTCTCTATGTCCGTTTGTAGTTCATCAAAATGGGTAAGCAGTGATAGTAAGATACCATAAAGAGACTGAGGTCGAATATAATCAACATTCATCGCAGAATACATTATTGGACGGATATAGATGCCAAAAACAGCCCGCTCAAAATCATGTATATGCATTTAAGTTAAGCAACATACGTGGTAACACATCACATTATTTGAAGAAAAATGTGTGGTATCCAAGTAGCAACGTCAGGAAATCACAGGTAGAAATTATGCCATCATCAACATCGAGTAATGACATGAACTAATACAGGCTTCTTATTAAAAGAAACAAGGTTTCAATTAAGCTAGCTTCAATAACTTTTTTTTTTTTTTTACAAAATACAAAGAAGGCAGAAAACGACAAATATCTAACATCTGTCAACCGATACAAACCGAAAGCCAGTGCAGCAAACATTTCGCACCTGTGTTCAGAGGTGTAGGAACTAGTACTGAATACACGAAGTAATTCATGATATGGATTATTATGTTGTCATAACGTAAAATAAACTAAAAACAATCTTAGGGGTTAGTTCAATATAAATCCAAAATACCGAGGACAATAACGCCAAAAAATGAGATTGAGTATCTGTGAACCAGACGCAAACCAAGTAATCGTATGAGTTTATGCCGATTACTTATTAATAAAGTTCGTTCTTGCACGTTACCATTTTCTCTACTACCCAACGCTCAGTAGAGTGCTTGAAAAATATAAACTTTCCGCGCAATTTTTTACCTGTTCTTCCAATCGCGTACACGGATGGGTCTATTCCTGCAGTGAAAGGGTGTTCTCGATATAGCGGAAGTATCAATGCGCCCATTATAAAATCCACCACTGCTTTTGTAATTTACGATCCGTGAGCCCAGGTAAAGAAGTTAGATGTGAAGCTTATCTTCTAAAACTAACTTGGATAGCAGAGTTGAGACGGGTCCTGAGAATACAACTTTAAATGGGATTAATATTGTTTGTAAAATAATAATAAAGTTTTAAAAACGTTTTTCGTTTAATTATTCATTTTCCAAGGCTCATACTATAATGTTTCAATATGTGATATGACTGCAGTAAATTTGCGTGCACTCTCTAGTGGTGGAATTGACTCTCTTAAAAAAATGGACACATATAGTCTTTCACTATGGAAGGGCAAACATAAGACGGTAGGTAGATATGCGCTATCATGCACAAAAGTATCCGAACGACTTTAATTGCGTTCCGTCTGGTTTATGTGCAATCGACATAACGTAACTGCCTTGCAGCACCTCTGCTCTCTTTTCGATATAGTCGTTCGACTATACAAACTGGTTACTACAAGAGATCGTTAGAGAAAACTGCTCTTTAGGGCTACAAGAACAGATGAAAATACCACGATAATTTTAGGAACGCCCCCCCCCCCTCTTCCTACGGACTATGGACCTTGCCGCTGATTGGGGAAGGCTCGCGTGCCTCAGCGATACAGATAGCCATATATCGAAGGTCCCACCACAACGGAGGGGTATCTGTTGAGAGGCCAGACAAACGTGTGGTTCCTGAAGATGGGCGGCAGCCTTTTCAGTAGTTGCATGGACAACAATCTGGATGACTGACTGGTCTGGCCTTGTAACATCAGCCAAAACGGTCTTGCTGTGCTGGTACTGCGAACGGCTGAGGGCATGTAGCTCTACTGTATGGATAAATGATGATGGTGGCTTCCTCTGGGGTAGAATATTCCGAAGGTAAAATAGTCACCCATTAGGATCTCCGGGCACGGACTACTCAGGAGGATGTCGTCATCAGGAGAAACAAAACTGGCGTTCTATAGATCGGAAAAGTAGAGTAGAAAATTTAAAAAGGAAATGGATAGGTTAAAGTTAGATATAGTGGGAATTAGTGAAGTTCGGTGACAGGAGGTATAGGACTTATAATCAAGTGAATACAGGGTTATAAATACAAAGTCGGTCAGGGGTAACGCAGAAGTAGGTTTAATAATCAATAAAAAAAAAGGAATGCGGATAAGCTACTATGAACAGCACAGTGAACGCATTATTGTAGCCAAGATAAACACAAAGCCCACACTCACAACAATAATACAAGTTTACACGTCAACTAGCTCCGCAGATGAGGAGGAGATGGAGGAAATAAGTGATGGGATAAAACAAGTTATTCAGATAGTTAAGAGACGAAAATATAATAGTCATGGGGGATTAGAATTCGGTATTAGGAAAAGGAAAAGAAAGAAAAGTAGGAGGTGAATGTGGATTAGAAGAAAGGAACGAAAGAGGAAGCCACCTGGTAGCATTTTGCACAGAGCGTAATTTAATTACAGCTAACACTTAGTTTAAGAATCATGAAAGAAGATCGTACACGTGATGGAGACCTAGAGACACCGAAAGGTTTCAGTTTGATTGTTGGTAAGGCAGAGATTTCCGAACCAGGTTTTACATTGTAAGACATTTTCAGGGTCAGATGTGGACTCTGACGACAATTTATTGGTTATGAATTGCAGATTAAACCTGAAGAAACTTCAGAAAGAGATGGAACTTGGATGCACTGAAAGAACCAGAGGTTGTAGAGAGTTTCAGAGGGAGCATTAGGGAACGATTGACAAGAGCGAGGGTAAGAATACAGTAGAAGAAGAATGGGTAGCTTTGAAAGATGAAATAGTTAAGGCAGCAGAGGATGAAATAGGTAAAAAGTCGAGGGCTAATAAAAATCCTTGGGTAACACAAAAGAGATAGCTTAAATTCAATGACTATGAAAGGAGAAAATATAAAAATGCAATAATTGAAACAGGTGAAAAGGAATACAGACGTCTAAAAATGAGAACGACAGGAAGCGAGAAATGGCTAAGCAGGGATGGCTACAAGACAAATGTAAGGATGGAGAAGGATATATCACTAGGGGTAACACAGATGCTGCCGACAGGAAAGTTAAAGAGACCTTTGGAGAAAAGAGAACCACAAGATGGAAAATCAGTCGTAAACAAAGAAGGGAAAGCAGAAAGGTGGAAGAAGTATATAGAGGGTCTATACAAGGGAGACGCACTTTAGGCCAATATTATGAAAATGGAAGCGTAGATGAAGATGAGAAGGGAGATATAATACTGTGTGAAGAATTTGACAAAGCACTGAAACACTTACAGACTTACGTCAAAACAAGTCCCCAGGAGTAGGCAACATCTCATTAGAACTACTGACAGCTTTGGGAGAGCCAGCCATGACAAAACTCTTCCATCTGGAGAATAAGACATATGAAAGAGGCGAAATATCCTCAGAGTTCAAGAAGAATATAATAATTACAATTCCAAAGAAAGCAGGTGCTGACAGGTGTTAAAATTACCGAACTATCAGTTTAATAAGTCACTGTTGCATAATACTAACACTAATTCTCTACAGAAGAATGGAAAAATTGGTAGAAGACGACCACAGGGAAGATCAATTTGGATTCCGTCAAAAGGTAGTAACACACGAGACAATACTGACCCTACGACTTATCATAGAAAATAGATTAAGGAAAGACAATCCTACGTTTCTAGCATTTGTAGACTTAGAGAAAGCTTTTGTCAATGTTGACTGAAATACTCTCTTTCAAATTCTGAAAATGGCAGGGGTAAAACACAAGGAGCGAAAGGCTATTTACAATTTGTACAGAAATCAGACGGCAGTTATAAGAGTCGAGGTGCACGAAAGTGAAGCAATGGTTGAGAAGAGAGTGAGAGAGGGTTGTAGCCTATCCCCGATGCTTCTCAATCTGTTTATTGAGCAAGCAGTAAAGGAAACAAAAGAAAAATTAGGAGGAGGAATTAAAATCCGTGTAGAAGAAATAAAAACTTTGAGGTTCGCCAATGAAATTGTAATTCTGTCAGAGACGGCAAAGGAATTGGAAGAGCATTTGAACGGACTGGACAATGTCCTGAAAGGAGGATATGAGATGAACATCAACAAAAACAAAACGAGGATAATGGAATGTAGTCTAACTAAATCAGGTGATGCCGAGGGAATTAGATTAGGAAATGAGACACTTTAGAAGTAGATGAGTTTTGCTATTTGGGGAGCAAAATAATTGATGATCGTCGAAGTAGAGAGGATATAAAATGTAGACTGGCAACTGCAAGGAAAGCGTTTCTGAAGATGAAAAATTTGTTAACATCGAGTATAGATTTCTGTGTCAGGAAGTGCTTTATGAAAGTATTTGTATGGACTGTAGCCATCCATGGAAGCGAAACATGGACGCTAAAAATGTTAGACAAGAAGAGAAAAGTAGTATTTGAAACGTGGTGCTATAGAAGAATGCTGAAGATTAGATGGGTAGATCACGTAACTAATGAGGAAGTACTGAACAGAATTGGGGAGAAGAGAAATTTGTGGTACAGCCTGAGTATAAGAAGGGATCGGTTGACAGGACACATTATGAGGCGTCAAGGGATCACCAATTTAGTACTGTAGGGAAGTGTGGGGAGTAAAAATAGTGGAGGAAGACCAAGAGATGAATACAGTAAGCAGATTGAGAAGGATGTAGGTTGCAGTTGAAAGTCCCCTTAGAAAAATTAATGAATTACTGTGCTGATAAACCTCTTACGTTATTTGCTTTTCAAACAGTTGAGCAAAACTCAACGTTCTCAGACATTACTGTCTTTACTTATTCTGATCAACTCTAAACTGACACACAATATTTTAGCGCAACGCAATCTGACTTTCAAAAATCCCTACAATGGCCCTGACTAACAATAACCTATACCTTTCACAAATCACTTACCTCACAAAAATCTTCGTTACTCGAACTACTGCAATACAGCGAGCGCCACTACTGCCAGCTAAATAAAAGATTCAGACTACTGAAGGCACTAACTGCTGATAGGCATAGTTAGCAAATGAAAGATTTTGATAGAGAACAAACAATGCATTTACCTTAATAGTGTTCAAAAGTCATAATATCTATATCAGTCCATGATATCCAATATTACAAATTTACTGTCTCTGTCCAGATCATCCGCTCTGAAAACTCCGCCATCTCACTTCCCACATCCACCACTGCCGGCGGCTCACCTCCAACTGCGCAACGCTATGCGCTGTTAACAGCCAACTGCCCTACACTACAATAGCCAACAACAATGCAAACCAGCCACAGACTGCACGCAGCACAGCCAGTGATTTTCATACAGAGCGCTATGTGGCGGTGGCGTTACCAATATAAGAACCTAAACAGCCTATTTACATAGCCTGCATGCTCCCCACAAAAAATTTTACAAATTGTTTTGGTCAGTGGCCAAAACAGATTTGAAAAAATTTTTCATAATTACAATAACAAAGAAATCAAATGTACACACTTATCGATACAATGTTGGTCAAAAGCTAAAATTTCCTACAGTCATAAAGACAGTCCTGATCATTCATCAGAATAAAATTGCAGTGTTTTTCTCAAAGTCTAAGTAGTAAAAGAAAATGCACACGGAAGTAGTGGATTTCCATGCTGTCTTGAAGAAGTATTGTTGTCCTTCCAACGGAAAGACAGTGCTGACTCTTGACATGCAAACAGGTAATGGGCCACAACAGAGCAAACCCACAGCAGAGTCAGTCGAAGTTTTGAAGAATATTGGTAGGTAGGTCATCACAGAGCAGACCCACTGTAGTCCTGGTAGGGAGTGTGGTATTTGTGGGCCACCAGGGGTGCAGTCCCACTGTGGTCCGTGTAGAAATAATGGTATTGGTGGGTCATCAAAGATGCAGAGCCACTGTAGTCCTTGTAGAGACGGCCAGCAGCCATTTTTTGCGACTATGCAGGTGCACAATCACCATCAAAGAGTCTTGCGTACAATATAGCAAGTCCATAAACCACCACTTGTGCATGCACAAAGTTTTTGAAATTGCCCTTAGAACCAGCAATGCTGTTAACCAGTCCCTTGATGAATTATCAACACACGTGCAAGCACTAACAGCCCTCTTTTTTTTCACATATTGTGCATATACTATGACCAACAGAAATGTGTGCAGTGAAATGAAACTTAATTTAAAGAACTGGTATCTATACAATTATAAATTTACAACAAAAGAATACAATTACAAAGGTACAAAATACATCATTAAAGAACATAACAATACAGATAACATTTGTGGTAATGCAGGCTTTACAAAAGAATCGAAATAACATATACATCAGTGTTATAGGAATTATGACATAAGTACATACATAAAAGATCAGAATAACTTCTGAAACATCAACTTCGCACATGAGCATTAAAACAAAACGGAATAAATAATGTCTAAACATCTTTACAACGTAAATCTTATTAGCTAAACACATAAAGACAGGAAAAACACAAATTCACATAGCGTAATAACACAAAAATACAGGACAGGGTTTGTTTTCAGTGTAACATTTGGTACTGCAGTCCAACCCAAAACTTCACTCTGTAGATCTTTCCTTTTATTGCAACGTTTGTTTCCACCAAAAAAAATCCTATCCAAGCATGCTTTCTGTTTTCTGTTCACATCCTCTTTCAAAAATAGTTTTTCTCCACTGTACACTACTTTTTTGGCCAAACCATTTTCTTATAGCTTCTCAATGCATTTCTTCCAATTAATCACAACTCGTTCTCTTATATAGCCTACCCCGTCTTAAGCTAACTTAATCTACTGAGCTCAGATATATACACTAAGGGACGAGGCAATGCAGCAGCACAAGACAATTAACACTAACACCAATGAAAAAAAATGCAAATTGGCAAATCTAGCATCAGTAAATATAAATTAGCAAAGCAAATGCAACATTACAACTAATATAAGTCAATGTGCAGCAACAAGAAAAATAAATCACTAGTAAAACTGGCTTAACAGAGTAATACAAAGTGAAATTTAGTAGCACTATGGCTGGAAAACAGCAGCAGCAAATGCAATAACTTACATCTAATCATGACAAACCCACGAGCAGAAAAAATAGTACACTAAAGACAACAATGCAGATAAAGAAAATGTCTATTCACATCTTAATATCTATGTCATTAAAGTGGTGCACCACAAGAAGTTATTCTACCAAAAAAAATTACCCAGTAGTTGAAAAGAAAATTATGTATGCAGTAACTCTTATTAATCCCTTCTTATTGTTCTTTCCTTTCCAAGTGCTCCTTTTTCGAAGAATGTGGATCATAAAATTATTATGTAATATATCTGTTGACAGAAAGTGTTCACATTAGCAAATGCATTTAATTTTATTTTATAAAACCAATGCTGCAACACAGCTGGAAACCAGATATCAAATGAAATAAGCAACTATGAAAAGCAAAGCATAAAAATATCATTCAATAATCATGTGGCATTTCATAAGTTAGTAGAAATTCTCTCAACTCTCGTAGAAAGACACTTGTTATAATCAGGTGTGCAGATGTAATAATATTGCCAATCAGTTTATAAGCATTTCAGTAAGTAGCACAGAGTACGCACTCCAGAATATAATCATATGTTTCCAAGTAATGAGCATGTCATATTTGCGATGCTTTCTACAAAGGAATGTCAATAGCGAGGTTAATGGTCTCTCTTTTTTTTCCACCTAATGGCTTTTTCTACAGGCAGGTGGAACAGCTGGGCGTCCACGACGCATTACGTGTAGGTCACTTAACTTTCTTACCGAAATATTTACGACAGCAGTGACAGTCTCATATAAAAAAAATTTCACAGGTCGAGAATCTGCGTTACGAATGTGTAGAAACGAAATCCTATAAATATAACAGCGTCCAAAAGATTTTTGCCGGCATTGTGATACATTCACGCATATACACACATTTCATAACTCTTAATTCTCGGTTTCCAACATCCTTTTTCACAAACCAGTCTCTAACCACTACTCATTATTCCTTACTTTATTACACATATACATATTCGTAGACACTTTTTCAATATTTCATCATAATGAATACATATCATAATAAACATTCCTCAACAGCATAATACACATCGTTGTCGTAATAATAACATCATAACACCTCAGTCAAATCTCAAAATCGTCGTAGCTTTCTGCAATAATTTCAAAACCTAAAAAAATATCTCTGCTCATTTCAATAGTGTCATCTACCTCAAACGTACTTTAAAAATCATGATTCCATACCAAATACATCATTCAAAGCTCTCATGGTATCACAATGGTTCCGAAAAAATATGAACAGTTCACAAAGTACAGACAAAATACAATTTCATAAGTGTGAAGTTATCCAACTGTGTAATTGCGTAAACATGTGTTACTGATGTAGTAAAAAAATGTTTGTTTCTCTCAGTTAAATGATCAGAGAGCTGTGTAATTTATGTTAGAGAAATATGATACTGATGTGTAAAGTTGTATAAGCAAATACCATATTAGCTAGGGCTCCTTGTGCTTGCCAGACATGGTACACAAAGTAAACGTGAACCCCCCTGAGGATTAATGTAATTATACCCTCAGGTGTTACAGATTACCGCAATGGAATGAAATGTATCACAGAAAACTTTCTTTGTAATTCAAAAATCTTTAAAAATAAATGTGGTAATTACAAAATTAATCACTCAAATACGCGTACTGACGCGCTAAATTGTGCGTCTAGTTGTAAGACAATCTCTGTCATTACTTCAGGGTAAAAAAATTTGCCAAGTGCCGTAATTATCGTCGTCCATAAGCAAAGTTCTGTAGAAGTCAATGTACTTACCTCGTAATAAACAAAGTGAATTGCTATGCGTATAGATATCGTAGTTGTTACGCTTATTGTCGTGATGAAGTAAGTACTGTACTGTAACGTATTGTTGTGCTACAGGAAAGGCTGTCTCATTGTAGCTATACCACAAAAGTTACTACTAAAACATGTTTTCCTTTCCAGAACAATTCAGAAAAACTGTGCAGATATAAAACAGATACACCGCAAAAGCAACAATGTAAATTGTGTCACACATTAGTATTGTCGTGATATAGTCGTGTAGCTGTCAAATAAACTAACCACTGTGTCATCTGGTATCTCTCAGAAAGCACTTTAAATCCATACTGTATTTTCAGGAAAACCAAAATGTTGCAGTAAAATCTCATTAGCAGTACTGGTATATGTTCTAAATATGTAAGCCTTATAGTCGTTACATAATCGTGCAACTAACAAGCAAGAATGTACACATACAGTAACACTGTGCTCTCTGTTCACTATAACAATGCATTTGTAATTACTTGTCTAAATATGTTCCCTAGGTTCTTGACTGGATAGTTAAGTTTAAAACGTAGTTGCATGTTAACAGTTTCTATGTCTGACAAAGGATACTAGTAACGTGAAGTGAAAAATTTTATGGCAAAGACAAAGTTAAAAAGCAGATTATCTTTCAATAAACGGTTTTACATGTGAAATGTGATGCAATCCTTTACTCTTCCTAGTACGCAGAGTTTCAACTTCAAAGAAATTATCATGCGGTATACGTCGGTAAAGAATACTGGAATTGTTCCCAAGGTGAGCGTCTATGTTATTTTTCTCTGAGCCAGCCGGCGCACGTGGCTGCCTACGGTGCAAGTCATTGTCTGTTTCTTTGTTGGTGCGCATCGTTATTGGAATTTGGAGATCTAACTTCTACAAATTCACCTTGTCGAGAGGGCCCTGCCCTGTTTGAACCACGCCAGTTCTGATGAAATTCAGGTCTGTCGTTTTGTCGGTAGTTTACATAATTTCTTTTTTGTCGGTCATGTGGTGAAGAATTTCTCCCAGAATCGTAACTGCACGGTGGACCGTTGCGTCTGAAGTTATTCTGTCTCCTTGATTAAAATTGTTTTGGTTCCCATATTGTCTGTTTCTGTGGTTATCTCTGTCATATTCATTACTACGGAAGAGGGATGTTTCTCTGTAACTATTATTCTGCCAATGGTTGTCATATGGGTGGTGTCTGTTTTGGTCACGATTTGCGTTGTGAGAATAGCCTTGTCGTGTCCAGTTATTATTTCTTTCATCGCGGAATTGTTACGGATGTGACCTTTAATTGTTGTGTTCCTGTTTTCGCGTCCCGCTATTGTCAGTGTCAATTTCCAATTCTTGTAACAGTCGCTGAAAAGCTTCAATGTCGTCTTTGGAACGTCCTGCCAAAATAATATGTCGTAAATGTTCAGACAATTTGATTAAGCAAATGTGGATGAGTTCTGAGGGGCTGTAAGGGTTTGACAGGTACTGATTCTTGTGCAACATGTCTTCAAAATATTTCACAAGACTGGAAAATTCAGATTGTTCGAAATGTTTCATCATTATGATGCTATGTTTTACTCGGTCTTGTGTGGCTTGAGACCAATATGCTGAGAAGAAGGCATGATAGAATTCTCTTTCACTGTGGCAATCTTGAATGACCGGTCGCATTCTCACAGCTGGTTCATTCTCTAAATAGCCACACATAAATTCTAATCTGTGCTCTAATGACCAGTTGGGAGGAAAACCATGAGAGAATTGATGGAGCCACGCTTGTGGATGAATGTCGTTGCCAGAATTCTTAAACGTTTTGAATTTACATGTAGTAATGAACAGCTTATAGTCAAAATCATCGTGTCGGCGAGTCGCAATTGGTCATTGTTACGTCATGTCGGCGGTTCCATCTCAAAATTTGGTGCACCTTGCCAATTTCTTTCATAATTTCCGAAATGCCCTCTGTTATTACTTTGCGGCTTTTCCATAGTTCTAAGTCCCTCTTCCCGTGTTGGAGTGCGAGTGTCCTCTGAAATATGTAATTTTTGTATTACTTGTGCCAACTGATCTTGTACTTCCCGGATTTCTCTTTTGTGTTGCGTATTAATATGATTCTGATTTTGTTTGAATTTCTTAATTTCTTCATACTCTTCTGTGTCAGTGATGGCTACAGGTCTTGTGTCATTCAGATCATCATCTACCTTTGTAGATAAGTTAGTGAACTGATCCGAAAGTTCAGCTACTTTATCCGATAGTGTACTTATTTCCTCTGTGTGTTTTTCTGAACCAAGTTTCAGAGTGTCCATTTGTGTTGAAATCGTATCTACTGTGTCCTTTAAGTTTTCCTGAGTTTTTGCAAGTTGCGTAACCGAATCGGTAGATGCAACTGAGTCAATTTTAGCTTGCAAGGTCTCATGATTTTCATGAACAATAGTTTGCAGTTCTTTTATGGCTGCTTCGTGATTATGTAATGTATTTTCATGCCGCGAAACATAGGTTTGAAATGCTCACAAATTTGTGTTTTTACGTCATTACAGACTTTTTGACATTTCGATTCGATTTTATGTAACTCAGTAGTTAAATCTTCACGTGTTTGTTCAGGTGTGGTGTGAAGATTTTGTTCCATTGCGTCTAACTGTTGCTGTGTTTGTCTCTGGTGTTGTTCCATTGCGTCTAACTTTTGAAGATTTTGTTTCATTGTGTCTAACTTTTGAAGCTTTTGTCCCATTTGTTGCATTAATTGTAATAACAATGCACTGGTGTCTGAAACATGTTCGTCAGTGCTATTCGGCAGTACATTTGAATCGGCAATATTCGCATTTTGAAAAGCAGAAAATGTGTCTTGACTTATTTGAGAAAACGGCGAGGACGCAAAACCTGAATCTACAGTATTAGCAAGATTGTGTCCTGTCATTTCGGATTCCTGAGGCGAGCTGTTGCCGACCGATCGATCGATAAGGCTTCCCTGTTCACTATTTGTTTCACAGTCTACGCCATTATATGCCGCCCGCTCCATTTCCCTATGCACAATTACCAAATTACTACTTTGTATGTCTGTTAATTCATTACACAGTGGTGCTGATAAGCTATGCTCATTGTCACTATTATTTCTCTATTTACTTTGGAGCCTAGTATTACGTTTTTCACACGCCATTATTGTCGCAGTATTTCACATGATAACACAGAAAAGCACAATTCGAAGAGCAAAAATAAGGAAACACATTAACATAACACTGAAACTAATATCTAGTTAATTGCAAGCGCGGCTGCGAAATACTTGGTGCAAATCTACATGCATGCCACAACTGTTTTACTGTACAACAATGAAAAACTACAACTACAAAGGAAATTCTCTCTATAATTACGCGCCAGCAGTAAACAATAGCTACACTAATTACACAAACTACAAGAAAAAATCAGAAGATTCCATTGAGGTATCCTCGGCTAAGGGTCGACATATGAAACGTCCCTTAGAAAAATTAATGAATTAATGTGCTGATGAACCTCTTACGTTATTTGCTTTTCAAACAGCTGAGCGAAACTGAACGTTCTCAGACATTACTCTCTTTACTTATTCTGATCAACACTAAATTGACGCCGGCGTTTGTGGCCGAGCGGTTCTAGGCACTTCAGTCTGGAACCGCGCGACCGCTTCGGTCGCAGGTTCGAATCCTGCCTCGGGCATGGATGGGTGTGATGTCCTTAGGTTAGTTAGGTTTAAGTAGTTCTAAGTTCTAGGGGACTGATGACCTCAGATGTTAAGTCCCATAGTGCTCAGAGCCAACTAAACTGACACACAATATTTTTAGCGCAACGCAATCTGACTTTCAAAAATCCCTACAATGGCCCTGACTAACAATAACCTATACCTTTCACAAATCACTTACCTCACAAAAATCTTCGTTACTCGAACTACTGCAATACAGCGAGCGCCACTACTGCTAGCTAAATAAAAGATTCAAACTACTGAAGGCCCTAACTACTGATAGGCATAGTTAGCAAATGAAAGATTTTGATAGAGAACAAACAATGTATTTACCTTAATAGTGTTCAAAAGTTATAATATCTATATCAGTCCATGATATCCAATATTACAAATTTACTGTCTCTGTCCAGATCATCCGCTCTGAAAACTCCGCCATGTCACTCCCCACATCCACCATTGCCGGCGGCTCACCTCCAACTGCGCAACGCTATGCGCTGTTAACAGCCAACTGCCCAACACTACAATAGCCAACAACAATGCAAACAATGCAAACAATGCCACAGACTGCACGCAGCACAGCCAGTGATTTTCATACAGAGCGCTACGTGGCGGTGGCGTTACCAATATAGAACCTAAACAGCCTACTTACACAGTAGTTAGTCGGAGATGAAGAGGCTTGCACAGGATAGAGTAGCATGGAGAACTGCATCAAACCATTCTTTGTACTGAAGACCACAACAACAGCAACAACAAGAAACAGTTTTAAATATCAATAAACCCGTTGTTATAGATGACACACCTTTAACGCTTGTAAACTGAAATCTATTATAGTGTGTGGCATTTCAAAAAGCAAATTCCAGCTTGAAATCACAAGACCGAAATTTTTGAACTGGGCTGGGAGCGGTGACTTCAATGCAGTAACTATTGTCCCTGTTAAATAACCACGAAAGATATTAAAAATTGTTTCAATGACAAGTAACAAAGTGTGCTCATGTTTAAACTTGAAATGACGTGAAGTAAAATTTTGTGTTGGACGAGGATTGAAATTCAGCACCTTACCGATACATTGTGCCCAACATGTCTTTAGGTTACAATAAGCTGCATGTTATTTGTATTAGTGCATTGCCTACATTACGTTTCTCGTTAGTTTAATGAAAACAACAGATGAACGTAAAGCGTAAATTAATCATCAGCAATATAAAGGCATTCGACAAAACATGGAAACGCCACGAGAAACGTATAAAAGCAGAACGCGAAGCTTGCACGTTGCGCTGTTGTATTTGAACAAGAACGATATCTGTGCAATATCCTTATTGCGTTGCAAGTGTCAATCGTGGCCAGAACAGTGTTATGTGTGGTTGTGAGTGCATTATGTCGAGCTAAGTGAATTCGCTTTGAGGGATGAAGTAGTGAAGGCAGCAGAGGATCTAGTAGGTAAAAAGACCAGGGCTCTTAGAAGTCCTTGGGTAACAGAAGAAATATTGAATTTAATTGATGAAAGGAGAAAATATAAAAATGCAGTTAATGAAGCAGGCAAAAAGGAATACAAACGTCTCAAAAATGAGATCGACAGGAAGTCCAAAATGGCTAAGCAGGGATGGCTAGAGGACAAATGTAAGGATGTAGAGGCTTATCTCACTAGGGGTAAGATAGATACTGCCTACAGGAAAATTAAAGAGACCTTTGGAGATAAGAGAACCAATTGTATGAACATCAAGAGCTCAGATGGAAACCCAGTTCTAAGCAAAGAAGGTAAAGCAGAAAGGTGGAAGGAATATATATACGATACTGCGTGAAGAGTTTGACAGAGCACTGAAAGACCAGAGTCGAAACAAGGCCCCCGGAGTAGACAACATTCCATTGGAACTACTGACGGCCTTGGGAGAGCCAGTCCTGACAAAACTCTACCATCTGGTGAGCAAGATGTATGAAACAGGCGAAATACCCTCAGACTTCAAGAAGAATATAATAATTCCAATCCCAAAGAAATCAGGCGTTGACAGATGTGAAAATTACCGAACAATCAGTTTAATAAGCCACAGCTGCAAAATACTAACACGAATTCTTTACAGACGAATGGAAAAACTAGTAGAAGCCGAACTCGGGGATGATCAGTTTGAATTCCGTAGAAATACTGGACCACGTGAGGCAATACTGACCTTACGACTTATCTTAGAAGAAAGATTAAGGAAAGGCAAACCTACGTTTCTAGCATTTGTAGACTTAGAGAAAGCTTTTGACAATGTTGACTGGAATACTCTCTTTCAAATTCTAAAGGTGGCAGGGGTAAAATACAGGGAGCGAAAGGCTATTTACAATTTGTACAGAAACCAGATGGCAGTTATAAGAGTCGAGGGACATGAAAGGGAAGCAGTGGTTGGGAAGGGAGTGAGACAGGGTTGTAGCCTCTCCCCGATGTTATTCAATCTGTATATTGAGCAAGCAGTAAAGGAAACAAAAGAAAAATTCGGAGTAGGTATTAAAATCCATGGAAAAGAAATAAAAACCTTGAGATTTGCCGATGACATTGTAATTCTGTCAGAGACAGCAAAGGACTTGGAAGAGCAGTTGAACGGAATGGACAGTGTCTTGAAAGAAGGATATAAGATGAACATCAACAAAAGCAAAACGAGGATAATGGAATGTAGTCGAATTAAGTCGAGTGATGCTGAGGGAATTAGAGTAGGAAATGAGACACTTAAAGTAGTAAAGGAGTTTTGCTATTTGGGGAGCAAAATAACTGATGATGGTCGAAGTAGAGAGGATATAAAATGTAGACTGGCAATGGCAAGGAAAGCGTTTCTGAAGAAGAGAAATTTGTTAACATCGAGTATAGATTTAAGTGTCAGGAAGTCATTTCTGAAAGTATTTGTATGGAGTGTAGCCATGTACGGAAGTGAAACATGGACGGTAAATAGTTTGGACAAGAAGAGAATAGAAGCTTTCGAAATGTGGTGCTACAGAAGAATGCTGAAGATTAGATGGGTAGATCACATAACTAATGAGGAAGTATTGAATAGGATTGGGGAGAAGTTTGTGGCACAACTTGACCAGAAGAAGGGATCGGTTGGTAGGACATGTTCTGAGGCATCAAGGGATCACCAATTTAATATTGGAGGGCAGCGTGGAGGGTAAAAATCGTAGGGGGAGACCAAGAGATGAATACACTAAGCAGATTCAGAAGGATGTAGGTTGCAGTAGGTTCTGGGTGATGAAGAAGCTTGCACAGGATAGAGTAGCATGGAGAGCTGCATCAAACCAGTCTCAGGACTGAGGACCACTACAACAACAACAAGTGAATTCGATCGTGGGGTTGCTTTCCAACCAGGCTCTTGCGTAGGATAGTTTGTGAAGTGATTATAGTGCAGGCATGCGTTCTTGTACAGGAGAACATATGATTCTGGTTTCTTAGTCTTTTTTTTTTCCTGCGACTGGGGTCATCTCAGATGTTGGCGACAGATGGCAACTGAGACGGACACACCCGTGGGGCGCAGTTCTTATTACAAAACACCGAACTTGTGCCACCAGATGCATAACGTTATATTTTAAGGAGTCAAGCTTTCCTTTTCTTAAGATACTTTTGTCAGTACCAACCGTTATTTCCTGTTTTGAAGTTATCACACGGTCGTTCAAATCCCGGTCTGACCATCCTGATTAGGTTTTCCGTTATTTCCTTAAATGCATTAGGGCAAGTGCTGAGGTCTTTCCTTGGCAACGACACAGTCGATTTCCTTCCCCATCCTTCACAAAAGTAGCTTCTGTTGCATCGCTAATGATATCGTAGCCGATGCGATATTTAACCGTGAGCTTCCTTTCTTTCTTTACTCCCCAACATTGGCCACTTAATGAAAGTGTCTCATGAAGGTTAAATGCTCGCAGTTCATCACATTTGCCAGTAATTCGGTGAAGCATACTGATAAAACGTAATAAGTCATTCATCAAAGCCCAATGATCTTCTTCAGTGAGACAAATAATTATTCACGTCAAACGATCACACTTCAAACCAGAAAATTATTTTTTGACGTGATTTCTTCGAAGCACAAGGCACAAATTTTTTCAGCTATCTCAATTGCCAGCAACTCACTATTAAATCCAAAGAGAGCAAAATGTGGCACGTGATAGACTTTTTCCCCGTTTCACGCTCCATTTTCGTTCGCTTAAATAACAGTACCTATAACCTTCAACTGTGCAAGATTCAATAAGTTACCGAAAGAACAATTCAGAACCTCAAATAAAAGATGACAATTGTAAATACACTAATAGCAATCTACGTCCCAACACACCTACCAAAACTTCCACGAACTTATGCACCAACCTATTCTTTTCAGATGAATTATTCCGTGCTAGATTATAAACATCTATATCCTTCACGTAATATACTGTATGAGAAAAGATCACTATGCCCCTGCCTATCCAATTATATGAGACGAAATATAGCTTTTAAAAATGTGGAGAAGACTCTGCACAATATCTACATCTACATCTACATGGATACTCTGTAAATAAAATTTAAGTGACTAGCAGAGGGTTCATCGAACCACCTTCACAATTCTCTATTATTCCAATCTTGTATAGCGCGCGGAAAGAACGGACACCTACATCTTTCCGTACGAGTTCTGATTTCCCTTGTGTTATCATGGTGGTCGTTTCTCCCTACGTAGATCGGTGTCAACAAAATACTTTTGCATTCGAAGGAGAAAGTTGGTGATTGGAATTTCGTGAGAAGATTCCGCCGCAACGAAAAACGCCTTTGTTTTAAATTCCTGTGTCATTTCAGTGACACTCTCTCCTCTATTTCGCGATAATACAAAACGCACTGCCCTTCTTTGATTTTTTTCGATGTACTCCGTCAATCCTATCTGGTAAGGATCACACACCGGGCAGCAGTATTCTAAAAGAGGACTGACAAGCGTAGTGTAGGCAGTCTCCTTAGCAGCCTGGCCTTTGCATTTCCACTGTGCCAGATTTACCACTGGACCACAAATACATACAACAGCACAGAAGTTCAAGTGCAAAGCAAGACTTCTAGAAGAAATTTCCACATCGTACCTTGCTGCCAGCTCCTGCAGCTTACTGTTATCAGATTTTATTTCAGTGATTACAAAATCAAGATGAAATTATGCATTGGGTAGCCGTGACGGCTGGTGAACATCGACGTGAACGAACAAGGAAATAATTGTTTTGAACAGGCTGTAATCAACCCCCAGGGCATTAGGATTCTCATCCAGCATTACCTGTTACTGCAAAATCAGGAACGAACCCAATGTGTAGTTCGGTGGTCTTGTGGAACGATTCCAACTTTGTGAGCTTAAGAACTGGGTTCCATTCACGCTTCAGGCAACCATTTTCAATAAGTACGAACAGACCCTCTTCATCTCTGGTAATGCCAGCTGAACAACTTAATGGTTACACCGTGATTCCAAACCCATATTAAGCATAATGCCCCTCGCTATCTACTTCAGGGGAGTTGGCTGGGCCATGACAGAAGCAGACTTCGCCGCAAATAGAAACTCTGGCACCGGCAAGCTTTCTTATATCAGAAATTTTACTTTATTAATTAATCAGTTGTCATGTAAGGTCGCAGAGCACATGTATCTTATTGTATTTCAACTTAAGACGTTGAAAATACTGACGCTTGACTGAACTTTAAACAGATCTCCCCTTTCGCCGGACTTGACCCCTTTCGGACGATAGAGCTCCATCGTCACGTTGTTTCCCCAAGATTCCAACTCCTCAAAGTCTCTTCAAAAGGCGCGTGTCTGGGTCCTAATCTTGGCAGGGCACAAAAAGCGTCATAGTGTTATTTTAGATTGTAGCATGCCCACACCAAACAACAGGTGAAAATAATTGAGATTTTTATCGCCTTTCCATGCGTTGTCAACAACAGCGATTGGTGCCGGTTTTGACTCCCAGTTCAAATATGCCACTGCTAATTGCTGATGAAAAAGAATTCGATAGCTAACGTCTCTTCGTGTGTAGCCAACAACTATGATACGTGCAGAGTTCGACTCTCAGTTAGGTCAGAACTTTTTGTTACGTTATTTCCAGTTCAGATATGTGCACAACCCGCTACTGGTGAAATTAACTAATATTTAACATTCCTACATGGCTAGAAAATAACAACCATAGAGGCCGGAATCGAATCCTAGTAATGGAAAAGTTTTTCAACTGGTCATTTCAGTTTCAGTCCTCTCGCTACTGGAGAAGAATTTCGATATCTAACATTTGACTCTACTTAGATAACAGTCCAATTAGCTGCTGGGTTTCAATTCTCGTCCAACACAAAACTTTAGGTCACATTATTACGAGTTTAAAATTGCACACGATTTCTTTTTTGTGATTAAAACCGTATTTAAGATCTTTTGTTGTTAGTTAACAGGGAATTGAAGCCCTGGATCCCGTTCCAGGAAAAAAAATCTCCTTGTAATTTCAAAAATGGCTCTGAGCACTATGGGACTCAACTGCTGAGGTCATAAGTCCCCTAGAACTTAGAACTACTTAAACCTAACTAACCTAAGGACAACACACACATCCATGCCCGAGGCAGGATTCGAACCTGCGACCGTAGCGGTCGCGCGGTTCCAGACTGTAGCGCCTAGGAACGCTCGGCCACCAGCGGCCGGCTCCTTGTAATTTCAAGATGACACTTGCTTTTTTAAATGTCATTTATCGTAATAAATTTGATTTTACATGCGTTGAAGACTGTATCTTTTCATTTAACGTATTTCCTGATGTTTACATAACCGTGGTACTATTAGGTCTACAATTTTGCTTCCGCCGTTTTGCAATACACGGCAGTAGTGGCAAGTGGGGTTCAGATGGTTGGTCATAGGTGTAATACAATAAGCTTAGGCATCTGTAAACATAATGCCATAAAAGCATTAGTCGATTTGTGATTGCATCATAAGGTTATTCTCGATTAAGTACGTCAGCTTACGTACCCATTTCTCGCCATTTGCAGGAAGTTTTAATTTTCCGCTTTAACATGAAGAAATCTGCGGCTGTGGCCTTTAAAATGCTGGGTAAGACCAATGGTGAGGGAACTATTAGTGGGAGAACGAGCAGAGAATATTTTCAACCCCTTAAGAACGGTGATTTTGATGTCGAAGACCGGCGTGGTGGGGGAAGACAGAACGTTTTCGTAGCTACTGAAACAGACAAAGACAGTCACAGGACATCATTATCGAAAGCAACAGATGCGTTCGAGCCCAGCACTGAAACACAAACGGCCACAATACAGCAACAGACACGTGAAGGTATTTTTGCAGTAGGTTAATGCTCGACCCCATGTCGCAAAACCCGTCAAAATATACATGGAAACGTTGAAATGAGAAGTCCTATCCCTCCCGCCGTATTCTCCATACTTTGCTCTCTCTCTCTCTCTGACTACCACCTTTTTCGATCAGTGACATACATTCTGGCTGACCAGCACTTCCGATCATATGAACAAGTGAAAAATTGAATCGATTCATGGATTCCCACAAACGACGCCCAGTTCTTCCGCCAGGTGATTCGTATGCTATCCGAAAGATGGGAAATGTAGTGGCCAGCGATGGGAAATACTATGAATCATAATTTTTTTGTAAGTTTTTCACAATAAAGCCACGAACTTCGAGAAAAAACGGCAGAAGCAAAGTTGTAGATCTAGTAATTTTCATCTGGATTGTTAGTCACACGGAGCAGTCTTTACTAGTCGTTGCTCGTAGTAACCATCTCATACAGTATGCGACTGTACCGAAAAAGAGAGAATAAGGTGCTCTTCAAACTGCGCCATGTACTGTGACACAGAATCCTAGTTAGCTGAGAAGTAAGTTAGGGCATGTGAATGCGCCGGTGTGAGGAGATGCATGTGCGCCTGTTGCTCTGCGGCGCAGTCCCGGATTCCCACGGAACACTTTGCGGCTGCGTGTATTGGCGAATGGGGATCGAGCTAGAGGGGAGCAGCATCTGGCAGCGGAGAGATTTCCCGTGTTTGCCGGAAAATACACCCTGGCGCACTCCTCTTCTCTCGTCACATTTTTCTGTTGCGTTCTTGCCCTGAGGAATACTGTAAATGCCATCTAATGTGAGCATCACTTAACACAAATGTCACTCAGAAAGTGAAGCACAACCCGCAAGCTCTCGGCTTATAGTTCATTGTTTATTTACTCTAGTCACGTTATAGACTTCAAGCTCTCTCTTACGTATGTTTAGACTTACAAAAATTTATGAATTAATGGTACTCATAAATTATTAATAATTCAATGAGTCATAATATATCTTCTTTATACTTTTACAAAATTAGCTGCAAATAATTTATTTCTTCCTGTTTTTACATAGGTATACGAAAAGCCTGTTTTGGCTTTTGTGCGATTTTGAAATGTTCCTGCCGACATAACATTTATAAAGCATTTTATTCTACAACTATGTAACAGTACTCTGAGACTTTTATCTTATATTATATTTATATCTAGGTGGAGTGACGTCCATAGAACATCTTGGGAAGTAATTTCTTTTATTTATTGCTTTGTTAATATTGGTGACATTTTTGCCTTGTATGGGAATTTTGTGCAATTTTTTTGTTAGTTGCCAAATGACAGTCGTTCCACTGATGCATTACGTTTACAAGTAAATTATATCTTAAGTTGTCAGAGATATTATTTGCCAGAGGAATTTGCATTATGTAGATGTGCAAATTTTATTGTTGTCTATTGTTTTTGTTTATCGTGTTGCATTCATCCCGTTTTTCTATTGTGTTAATAAAGTTTTCCAGATAATTTTTTGTGTTTGAGATCCATTTGCTCGTTTAGGACGTCATTCGGTTATCTGTTAAAATGTTCACGGTTTGACCTTTTGATATCCTATGTTGAATTTTCAAAGCATTTTCGACTGTGTTCGCTCTGTGGTTTTTATTTCTTACTGATTTCGTAGTCTCTCGTGTGTTCTTTAAATCTTACGCTAAACCTTTATCCTATTTGACCAATGAGAAAAACTATTGCAGTCGTAACAGGATATTTTGTATACACATGGATTAGAAAAGAGTGGGACGTTTTTTCCAGATCTCAGCTTTGTTTGTAGCTTGTTATTAGATCGAAATGCTGTTGTTTTTTCGTATTCTTTAACCATTTTGTTTATTTTGTGTGATATGTTGCCTGTATATATTGTTGGTACATTTATCGGTTTGGCTTTGGTTTTGTCACCTCTTTTCAATGTTATGTCTTTATGTATTACGTCTGTTTTCGGTTTAATAGCTAGTGTTACAGGCACTTTTACATTTAACTTAAACAGACTCGGATAAAAATAATTTTTAATGTTAACACAAATTCTGTTATACAGTAATGCATGAATTTCTCCTTTTTTAATGTACAAAATTAATTTCACAGTTTAGAACAATGTAACTTCCTTGAATATTATCTGTGGTGTATTATGGTCTTTGGTCGTAAGTTGATGCCATGAGAGGTAGTCTGTATTGAAAGGTTGCACGGTTAAGTCTTATTTAGAATCTGTTCTGTGAATTTCTGGCGTATGTACGTTGTCCGTTGTGGCTGATAAAGACATTAATCTATTTTGGAAAGCTATGTGAACCAAAGAATTATTATGTGACGAAAAATGTGATTTGGAATGTGTAATGTGTTTGTATTCGAGAAAAATAGCGAAATAAATTAACAACACCAACTATTTGTGTTCATTCATCTAGAAGGCAAAATCCGAACCTCCATATTGCAAAGTTTTGATAAATGAATTTCAGCAACGGACCACTGGAACCATCAAAAAATAATAGAGTTCGATGTTTTATGAGTTCATTCAAGACACTTGAATGAACTGACAGGAGCCCGAGCAACAGGAGTTGACGTACTAGGACATGTATTAGAACTCTGAAATACCACACGGATAATAGCTAGTTACTAGCCTAAATCGGGATTTGCTTTAATAGACCCAGAAAGGACGCGAGTGATTACTGCTCTCCATCATTCTGAAATTTTTTTTATTTTCTAGGTATTTAACCTGCGAAAGATTAGAAGGCATTAAGAATCTCTCGACACATCTGACATGTATTCGCATCATATTAATGTGTTGCAACACGGCGATTGAGAAACACTGGACTAGAATATACCCTTTGAAAACCTGAAGGTAGCAGGGATTCAGGGATAAAATACAAATGGCTCTGAGCACTATGGGACTTAACATCGGTGGTCATCAGTCCCCTAGAACTTAGAACTATTTAAACCTAACTAACCTAAGGACAGCACACACATCCATGCCCGAGGCAAGATTCGAACCTGCGACCGTTGCGCTCACGCGGTTCTAGACTGAAGCGCCCAGAACCGCACGGCCACACCGGCCGGCGATAAAATACAGAGAGCGAAAGGTTATTTATAGTTTGTCCAGAGACCAGACTGATATTATAAGGGTCGAAGGACATGAAAAGGAAGCAGAATTCAGAAGAGAGTAGACAGGGTTAGCATATCTCCGAAGTTACTGAATTTATCGCCGTCAGCAAAGAGTCCAGGAATAATAATACATGAAAATCAAAATTGGGCTGAGCTCGTAACTGCAGGGGAAAGGCCACATCAGCATCTCTCTGTGCGGTGCAAAAATATAAAAAGCTCTTCCCTTTTGACGGGAAAAAAAAAATTGTACGAACACTTCCAATTATGACTACAGCGATGTTATCTAGCAAGGTCTTTCTCAGGAAATCTCGCCGCTCCTGGAACTGGTTATGAATCTGCATCTACATCTACACACATATTCTGCAAGCCACTTTATGGTGAGGGGCGGAGGGTACGTTGTACGGCTACTAGTCATTTCCTTTAATGCCTGTGTTCGTTATAGATGTGATGTTAGACTCTCTCATTATATCTCACCATCATACCATCTTTCTCTACTGACTTATCAACGTACACTGTCTCCCATATCTCTCTTCGACCGTACTGTTCTTGTGTAAATAACATGAAAGAAACACCAGTTCTCATCAGACCAAAATCCTTTCTGTCCTACAAAAAAATGGCTCTGAGCACTATGGGACTCAACATCTTAGGTCATAAGTCCCCTAGAACTTAGAACTACTTAAACCTAACTAACCTAAGGACATCACACACATCCATGCCCGAGGGAGGATTCGAACCTACGACCGTAGCAGTCCCGCGGTTCCGGACTGCAGCGCCAGAACCGCACGGCCACCGCGGCCGGCCGCTGTCCTACACTATCGTTCAGCAAATTTCTCGTAATCCATTTCAGTAGCAGAAATCCGACTCTGTAGTAACTTCCCGCATTACATTAGAGAACTGAATAACATCTTCAGCTTCAGAAAACAATTAATGACATATCTACTAAAGCAATAATAATGACCAACATCGTCCCTGTACGCACTTATTACCCTCGTACATCTTTCTTTCCAAGCAGATCTTCCTCATTTCCAAGTATTCTTAGCTGGTGCAGTCTCCTTAAACTTCTTTTCCCGAGAAATCGCTATATCAGAAAATATGTGTTTCATATACTCTTAAATTCTTCTTACATCTGCCACTATAAATATTGTTATTTTTGTCATTATTATTATTATTATTAGCTCTATTACCATTATTAGTGGTAGCAGCAGTAGTGGATGTACTACTGGTGCGAACTTTATTATCTCAAATCAGTATTATTTACTAACATTAAACTATAGACACTCAAATCATTTTAATATTATTTCTCACATTAAAATTGTTATTCCTTAGGTAACTAAGACGTACGAAAAGGTGCTGTATGTGTGAAACCTTTGTCCGACGTATGAAAGGGCCTGATAGCCCAAGACAGATCAGGGTAAGTAAATAAATAAATAAATAAACAGGACAAGCAATAGAGTAGAGTAAAATAAAGAAATTGGGAAAGGAAATAGAAGTTCAGAAAGAAGAAATTAAAACTTTGAGGTTTTCCGGATGACATTGTAATCCTGTCAGACGGCTAACGTCTTGGAAGAGCAGTTGAAAGGAATGGATATTGTCTTGAAAAGAGGTTATAAGATGAACATCAACGAAAGTAAAAGAAGGGTAATGGAATGTACTCGAAAGAATAAGGCAGTTCCGAGGTGCCAAAATAGAGAGAGTGTAACATATAGCCTGGAAAACTAGAAGGGTTTTTCTGAAAAAGAGAAATTTGCTATCGAATGTAAATTTGAGTGTTATGTTTTTTCCTAGTTATTTGTCGGGTGTGTGGTTTTGTATGAAAATGAAACGTGAACGATAAAAAAAAGAGAAGAAGAGAGCAGAAGCTTTTGAAATGCTGTGGTACAGAAGAATAATGAAAATTAGATTGGTAGATTGAATAACTGAGGAGCAGATTGTGACTCGAAAAGGTAAAAGAAAATTTGCATATCTTGACGAAAAGAAGAGATCTTTTGACAGGATAGCACCGGAGGCATCAAAGGAATCGTCAGTCTGGTAATTGAAAGAAGTGTGGGGAGGAGAAATTGTAGAGGGAGACCTCTGTGGTTTGCAGAGTTTTTAAGTAGTTGAAGATATAGTTTGCAGTTGAAACTTCCTGGCAGATTAAAACTGTGTGCCGGACCGAGACTCGAACTAGGGACCTTTGCCTTTCGCCAGCAAGTGCTCTACCAACTGAGCTACCCAAGCACGACTCACGCCCCGTCCTCACAGCTTTACTTCTGCCAGGACCTCGCCTCCTACCTTCCAAACTTTCTGTGAACCTTGCAGAACTAGCACTCCTGAAAGAAAGGATATTGCGGAGACATGGCTTAGCCACAGCCTGGGGGATGTTTCCAGAAACCTCATTCTCGAAACATCCCCCAGGCTGTGGCTAAGCCATGTCTCCGCAATATCCTTTCTTTCAGGAGTGCTAGTTCTGCAAGGTTCGCAGGAGAGCTTCTGTAAAGTTTGGAAGGTAGGAGGCGAGGTCCTGGCGGAAGTAAAGCTGTGAGGACGGCGCTTCAGTCGTGCTTGGGTAGCTCAGTTGGTAGAACACTTGCCCGCGAAAGGCAATGGTCCCGGGTTCGAGTCTCGGTCCGGCACACAGTTTTAATCTGCCAGGAAGTTTCATATCAGCGCACACTCCGCTGCAGAGTGAAAACCTCATTCTAGTTTGCAGTAGTTTAATGATGCATTCGGAACCATGAGAAAACATCATTTTAGGAGCTGGGTCATTAGCTGCCTTTTGAAGCACGATACGTGAGACCGTTCGGTGACTCGGCGAAAGTTCCAAAATCGTTTTTCCTTCAGGGAAGCGTTTACAGAGACGGTTGTATGGCGGAGTGGTACAGGAAGGGCCTTGCTTTGATGAGTATCGGTATATCTGCTGTGCTGTTCGCGTTAGTTTTAAGGTTGAGAATAGGAGGTACTGTAAACTTTGACAAGATGGTATAGCAAAGAGTGAGTGTGAAACTGTGAGGCTCAGTATGCTGCGTTAAAGTTCCATATTGGTCGAAGCTTTACGTGGTCGTATTTTTTCTCAAATATTGCCTTATTTTGGTAATACGGAAACAGTGCTGACGAGTTGAAATAACACGAAAGACGACGACAGTAACAGTTGCAAAATAAATCGTAAATTACGATTTTATCGTTTGTCAGTTTTCAGAAAATATCTCTACAATTTCTGCGGGACGAATACAGCAACAGCTGATATTTTTTCCAGGTATATTTTGTGCAAGATAAATAGAATAGCGATCGAAGATCGCAGGTTATTCGGTGGGTTCTGAACCCAGAGCGAAAATCACACAGCTTAATGACAGAAATAAAGCTCTTTGATAAACAGTAATCTCTGTTTTGAGGAATTTCAGTGTATGTTTATTATTTATCAACCGGTTTAGGTCTGTATTGACCCATCTTCAGTTTATCTGTATTGCAAAGGAAATAACATTACTCAGAGTACATACATGCGTACTGATACGTAAACTAATGAAAACAAAGTTGTAGTAATACATAAAACATTGTCAGTTGATTTGTTGATTCAATTTTTTTGCACAATATTTCGACTTCCAGCCGTCTTCTTCAGGTCCTCCTAAACTAGTTGGAGTCCAGGCAGCGAGTACGTAAAATAACAAATGGTTCAAATGGCTCTGAGCACTACGGGACTTAATTTCTGAGGTCATCAGTCCTCTAGAACTTAGAACTACTTAAACCTAACTAACCTAAGGACATCACACACATCCATGCCCGAGGCAGAATTCGAACCTGTGACCGCAGCGGTCGCGCGGTTCCAGACTGTAGCGCCTAGAACCGCTCGGTCACACCGGCCGGTGTAAAATAACACAATTTGCAGCACCGGAAGAAGAAGACTGGGTCAGTCGACGAAATATCTCACAGAGCAATAGAATCAACAGCACGGCTGCACATCCGGAAGCTCACCAATAACCAATTACGCCGAGAAAATCTTATAACGAGAACAGCTCCATTTATCATCAGGAATTTACAACCATCATCCATAATATTATAAATGCGAAAGTAGCTCTGCCTGTTACGCTTTTACAACTAAACCACTGAACAAGTTTTGATGATATCTGGTCTAGACACAGCTTGAACGCTGATGAAAAACATAGGCTACTTTAAAAAATGTATAGTCCAAGACATTTATTGATCTGAAGAATGCTGTTGTTGTGGTCTTCAGTCCAGAGACTGGTTTGATGCAGCTCTCCATCTGAAGTATAGAAGGCGAAATATGGAACAATAATTACTCTTTGAAAAAGCAATTTAACCTTTGACTTTTGAACTTTATAATATTTGTGACCCCCCCCCCCCCTCCCCCTTGAACCATAGACCTTGCCGTTGGTGGGGAGGCTTGCGTACCTCTGCGATACAGATAGCCGTACCGTAGGTGCAACCACAACGGAGAGGTATCTGTTGAGAGGCCAGACAAACGTGTGGTTCCTGAAGAGGGGCAGCAGCGTTTTCAGTAGTTGCCGGGGCAACAGTCTGGATGAGTGACTGATCTGGCCTTGTAACACTAACCAAAACGGCCTTGCTGTGCTGGTACTGCGAACGGCTGAAAGCAAGGGGAAACTACTGCCGTAATTTTTCCCGAGGGCATGCGGCTTTACTGTATGGATAAATGATGATGGCGTCCTCTTGGGTAAAATATTCCGGAGGTAAAATAGTCCCCCATTCGGATCTCCGGGCGGGGACTACTCAGGAGGACGTCGTTATCAGGAGAAAGAAAACTGGCGTTCTACGAATCGGCGCGTGGAATGTCAGATCCCTTAATCGGGCAGGTAGGTTACAAAATTTAAAAAGGGAAATGGATAGGTTAAAGTTGGATATAGTGGGAATTAGTGAAGTTCGGTGACAGGAAGAACAAGACTTTTGGTCAGGTGAATACAGGGTTATAAATACAAAATCAAATAGGGGTAATTCAGGAGTCGGTTTAATAATGAATAAAACAATAGGAATGTGGGTAAGCTACTGAAAAACAGCACAGCGAACGCATTGTTGTGGCCAAGATAGACACGAAGCCCACACCTACTACAGTAGTACAAGTTTATATGCCAACTAGCTCTGCAGATGATGAAGAAATTGAAGAAATGAATGATGAATTAAAAGAAATTATTCAGATAGTGAAGGGAGACGAAAATTTAATAGTATTGGGTGACTGGAATTCAGTAGTAGGAAAAGGGAGAGAAGGAAACGTAGTAGGCGAATATTTATTGGGGCTAAGAAATGAAAGAGGAAGCCGTCTGATAGAATTCTGCACAGAGCAGAACTTAATCATAGCTAGCACTTGGTTCAAGAATCATAAAAGAAGGTTGTATACATGGAAGAAGCCTGGAGATACTGACAGGTTTCAGATAGATTATATCATGGTAAGACAGAGATTAAGGAACCAGGTTTTAAATAGTAAGACATTTCCAGCGACAGATGTGGACTCTGACCACAATCTATTGGTTATGAGGTGTAGATTAAAACTGAAGAAACTGCCAAAAGGTGGGAATTTAAGGAGATGGGACCTGGATAAACTGACTAAACCAGAGGTTCTACAGAGTTTCAGGGAGAGCATAAGGGAACAATTGACAAGAATGAGGGAAAGAAATACAGTAGAAGAAGAATGGGTAGCTTTGAGGGATGAAGTAGTGAAGGCAACAGAGGATCAAGTAGGTAAAAAGACGAGGGCTAGTAGAAATCCTTGGGTAACAGAAGAAATATTGAACTTAATTGACGAGAGGAGAAAATATAAAAATGCAGTAAATGAAGCAGGCAAGAAGGAATACAAACGTCTCAAAAATGAGATCGACAGGAAGTGCAAAATGGCTAAGCATGGATGGCTAGAGGACAAATGTAAGGACGTAGAGGCTTATCTCACTAGGGGTAAGATAGATACTGCCTAAAGGAAAATTAAAGAGACCTTTGGAGAAGAGAGAACTACATGCATGAATATCAGGAGCTCAGATGGAAACCCAGTTCTAAGCCAAGGAGGGAAAGCAGAAAGGTGGAAGGAGTATATAGAAACTCTATACAAGGGAGATGTATTTGAGGGCAATGTTATAGAAATGTAAGAGGATGTAGATGAGGATGAAATGGGAGATATGATACTGCGTGAAGAGTTTGGTAGAGTACTGAAAGACCTAAGTCCAAACAAGGCCCCGGGAGTAGACAACATTCCATTAGAACTACTGACAGCCTTGGGAGAGCCAGTCCAGACAAAACTGTACCATCTGGTGAGCAAAATGTATGAGACAGGCGAAATAAGGGCCCGGGAGTAAACAACATTCCATTAGAACTACTGACAAGCTTGGGTGAACCAGTCCTGACAAAACTCTACCGTCAGGTGAGCAAGAGCAAGATGTATGAGTCATGCGAAATACCCTCAGACTTCAAGAAGAATATAATAATTCCAATCCCAATGAAAGCAGTCGTTGACAGATGTGAAAATTACCGAACTATCAGTTTAATAAGTCACGGCTGCAAAATACTAACGCGAATTCTTTACAGCCGAATGGCAAAACTGGTAGAAGCTGACCTTGGGGAAGATCAGTTTGGATTCCGTAGAAATATGGGAACACGTGAGGCAATACTGACCCTACTACTTATTTTAGAAGCTAGATTAAGAAAAGGCAAACCTACGTTTCTAGCATTTGTAGACTTAGAGAAAGCTTTTGACAATGTTGACTGGAATACTCTCTTTCAAATTCTGAAGGTGGCAGGGGTAAAATACAGGGAGTGTAAGGCTATTTACAATTTGTACAGAAACCAGATGGCAGTTATAAGAGTCGAGGGACATGAAAGGGAAGCATTGGTTGGGAAGGGAGTGAGACAGGGTTGTAGCCTCTCCCCGATGTTGTTCAATCTGTATATTGAGCAAGCAGTAAAGGAAACAAAAGAAAAATTCGGAGTAGTTATTGAAATCCATGGAGAAGAAATAACAACTTTAAGGTTCGCCAGTGACATTATAATTCTGGCACAGACAGCAAAGGACTTGGAAGAGTTGTTGAAGGGAATGGATAGTGTCTTGAAAGGAGGATATAAGATGAACATCAACAAAAGCAAAACGAGGATAATGGTATGTAGTCGAATTACGCCGGGTGATGCTGCGCGAATTAGATTAGGAAATGAGACACTTAAAGTAGTATAGGTGTTTTGCTATTGGGGGAGCAAAATAACTGATGATGGTGGAAGTAGAGAGGATATAAAATGTAGACTGGCAATGGCAAGGAAAGCGTTTCTGAAGAAGAGAAATTTGTTAACATCGAGTATAGATTTAAGTGTCAGGAAGTCATTTCTGAAAGTATTTGTATAGAGTGTAGCCATGTATGGAAGTGAAACATGGACGATAAATAGTTTGGACAATAAGAGAATAGAAGCTTTCGAAATGTGGTGCTACAGAAGAACGCTGAAGAATAGATGGGTAGATCACATAACTAATGGGGAGGTACTGAATAGGATTGGGGAGGAGTTTGTGGCACAACTTGACTAGAAGAAGGGATCGGTTGGTAGGACATGTTCTGAGGCATCAAGGGATCACCTATTTAGTATTGGAGGGCAGCGTGGAGGGTAAAAATCGTAGAGGGACACCAAGAGATGAATACACTAAGCAGATTCAGAGGGATGTAGGCTGCAGTAGGTACTGGGAGATGAAGAAGCTTGCACAGGATAGAATAGCGTGGAGAGCTGCATCAAACCAGTCTCAGGACTGAAGACCAGAACAACAACAACAACAAAAATATTTGTGAATATGCTTTTATTCTTTGGTGTGTTTCATATACCACGATTCAACGTAATGAATACAGAACTTACGCAATCCTTAAAGCTTGAAGTCTCGCAACGACGGCGTCATTTACAGGCTTACGACAGAGAGAGAAACGTCGTGCCTTTACATGAAGAACGTGAGAGACTTTCAGTGAGGCAGCATTTGATTATGATATGCGAGCGCAGCGTCGGGTTGCAGAGAGGAACGTGAGGGCAGCTGACATTAATGAAGGTACAAATGTTACAAAATTTGCACTGGACCAAATTACAAACTATTTTTTTCTTAGTCACTTTAACGTTTTAATAATTTTGGAAAGTCCGCATTTTATTTTAGTACTTCGCCATCACTTATCTTAACAAAAATAGTGTTAAGTTTCAACAGCTAGCGGTCTTTTGGTTAGCGTTGTTGATCCGTGATCACGGAGTCCCGGGTTCCATTCCCATCCGAGTCGAACTTTCTCCGCTCATAACTGGGTGTATTTTTTGTCCTTAGCATCATTTTATCATCACCGAAGCGCAAGATGCGGAAGTGGCGTCAAATAAAAAGACTAGCACCAAAGATCAACTCGATTTTCGTCAGCCAAAAAAATGAAATGAAATCGTTGAGGGTGATTTCTTTTACCGTATTAGTTGAAAACTGCACAGAGACTGGACATCGGTAATAGTATAAAGCAGGTTTCAGGATGTGAGAAATAACAGTCACCGTCGGATTTTCACCGTCTCCCTTCTACAGGTACATCTGTATCTACAGACATTTTCCACAAGCCACTACAGGGTGTTTCAGACGTGATGCTCAATATTCAGGGATATGAGAGGAATGACCATTCGAAACAAAAAAGTCAAGTAAACATAGTCTCTAAAATGTATACCTTAAGAGCTATGAGCAGTTCTTGATCTTCGATGCTGTGAAACAAATCTCTCATACTGCTCTTTGCTTTCCATTTTTTGGGAAGTGTTAGTATGGACCAAAACGAGAAAACAATGTCTAGTAAGCATGAGCTCTAAAACGTGTACCAAGAGCTATTAGCACTTGTTCATCTTCGCTACTTTGAAACACAACTCTTCTAATGAACAAATGCTCATAAAGTTTAAGGTTCGCACTTTAAAGCACGCGTTCACAGGACATTTTTTTCTTGGTTTGGTCCATACTACCACTTCCCAAAATATGGAAAGCAAAGAGCTTGAAGTAGAAGAGATTTGTTTCGAATGACCATTCCTGTCATATCCCTGAATATTGACTATAACTTCTGAAACACCCTGTATATGGCGCATGGTGTGGGATACGTTATATCGTTCGTGGTATCGTCCGCAGAACGAGGTCTCATGTAAAAGTTGGTAAATCACGACGCCCCAGAATAGCTGCCAGACGCCAGAACGAATCAGAGACTTGTAATCATCGCTTCCATCCATAGTATGATCTTTGCACAGAGCCAGCTACCTGCTAATAGAACTGTTATTCAGAACTTCATATAAAGCAAATTCTACTGCGATGTGAAACTGTCATTCTGCAATAAACAAGGTGCTAGACGTTGTAAGTGTCAGCAACAGTTGTAGTACCCACTCTACCTCATCCTGAAGTAATCTACACGTGCTACAACACACCACACCACTGCCAGTCATTACCTTTCGTGTACCACTGGCAAATAGAGCGAGGGAAACACAACTGAGTATATGCCTGATAACTCCTCTCTTGTCATCTCAGTCCTCATGCGAAATTCACGTTGGTGGCAGTACAATCGGTTTGCAGTCGTCGCAAACCCCGGTTCTCCAAACTTACCCAACTGCGTTTCGCAAGAAAAAGTTTTCTTCCATATATGAAATTCTGCTCGAGTTTGCAGGACGTTGCCGTACAATTCGCGAGTTGATCAACCTACCGTTAGTAACACAGTAAGCCATCAACGCTGCTCCAGGTGTTGAACTTTCTGTTTTTCTTTGTTCCTCTGTTCTTGCTACTAACACTAAAATGAACGGAGATATGAGGGAATTAGGTTAGATGAACGTTTATTTTCATTACATTTTTCCGCGAAATTCTTATGTTTTCTAATACATATTTTTTATTGTATTCTACTTTTCCCTTATTTTTACCAAACATTTTCCTGCCAGGCACCAGCAGAAGAAGAATGTGCCAAAATATGCACAAACAAGCAACTGGAAGCAAATACACATCTTATAGCAGGTGTTCCTCGTTTGATTACTTGTAAACGTACACGTGTAATATGCCGGGCTGTGCCATTCGTGCCTGCTTCGTAGGTAATCTTCTCTTGGAAAGGTTCCAAGAACATTTAAGTGACTGGCTATACGATAGTTGGGATACATCTGTTTTATCATCTTCAACTTGTAAATTTTCTTTTCTTGTTCGAAGCAAGAAGAGACTCTGTCTCACACTGGCTAACTGACCTAATACATTCAGGCGACGTGTCTCCGTCTAGATTTTGAATAGTGAAGGGGTTCTCTGAGTACTATATTCGTTTCAGCTGAGTGAGTTTTGTCTGTTTTCACACCTAACAGACGACTGCTTTGAGCTAGTACAAGTAGGGGACATTGGCTCTGAAAAACGTACAGATGTGGCAAGGGAGCTATTAACTACAGGGTTATTACAAATGATTGAAGCGATTTCACAGCTCTACAATAACTTTATTATTTGAGATATTTTCACAATGCTTTGCACACACATACAAAAACTCAAAAAGTTTTTTTAGGCATTCACAAATGTTCGATATGTGCCCCTTTAGTGATTCGGCAGACATCAAGCCGATAATCAAGTTCCTCCCACACTCGGCGCAGCATGTCCCCATCAATGAGTTCGAAAGCATCGTTGATGCGAGCTCGCATTTCTGGCACGTTTCTTGGCAGAGGAGGTTTAAACACTGAATCTTTCACATTACCCCACAGAAAGAAATCGCATGGGTTTAAGTCGGGAGAGCGTGGAGGCCATGACATGAATTGCTGATCGTGATCTCCACCACGACCGATCCATCGGTTTTCCAATCTCCTGTTTAAGAAATGCCGAACATCATGATGGAAGTGCGGTGGAGCACCATCCTGTTGAAAGATGAAGTCGGCGCTGTCGGTCTCCAGTTGTGGCATGAGCCAATTTTCCAGCATGTCCAGATACACGTGTCCTGTAACGTTTTTTTCGCAGAAGAAAAAGGGGCCGTAAACTTTAAACCGTGAGATTGCACAAAACACCTTAACTTTTGGTGAATTGCGAATTTGCTGCACGAATGCGTGAGGATTCTCTACCGCCCAGATTCGCACATTGTGTCTGTTCACTTCACCATTAAGAGAAAATGTTGATTCATCACTGAAAACAAGTTTCGCACTGAACTCATCCTCTTCCATAAGCTGTCGCAACCGCGCCGAAAATTCAAAGCGTTTGACTTTGTCATCGGGTGTCTGGGCTTGTAGCAATTGTAAACGGTAAGGCTTCTGCTTTAGCCTTTTCCGTAAGATTTTCCAAACCGTCGGCTGTGGTACGTTTAGCTCCCTGCTTGCTTTATTCGTCGACTTCCGCGGGCTACGCGTGAAACTTGCCCGCACGCGTTCAACCGTTTCTTCGCTCACTGCAGGCCGACCCGTTGATTTACCCTTACAGAGGCATCCAGAAGCTTTAAACTGCGCATACCATCGCCGAATTGAGTTAGCAGTTGGTGGATCTTTGTTGAACTTCGGCCTGAAGTGTCGTTGCACTGTTATGACTGACTGATGTGAGTGCATTTCAAGCACGACATACGCTTTCTCGGCTCCTGTCGCCATTTTGTCTCACTGCGCTCTCGAGCTCTCTGACGGCAGAAACCTGAAGTGCGGCTTCAGCCGAACAAAACTTTATGAGTTTTTCTACGTATCTGTAGTGTGTCGTGACCATATGTCAATGAATGGAGCTACAGTGAATTTATGAAATCGCTTCAATCGTTTGTAATAGCCCTGTACATACCGTGGATCCATATTACATTGTTCTGTAATAGGTTTTCATCAAACGCTTTTGAAATCACCCTTATCAATTCTGAAACCACGCTGCGCCTAGACAAAACGTTTTCGTACAGGAATTCGCGCTTGACAAATAGCTAATTTGCCGTCCTGCGCACATTTTGTTTAGCTACGGCTTTAACTGATAAAAAAGAGCTTTCCCATCACATTTCCCTGAAGCGTTCCCCAAATTACCTTTACATCAAAAAAACTCTCATTATCGAGGAGAGCGTATTCAATTGCTTTCAAAAACTATCAAACGCATCAGACATTAACAATCATTTCCTGTAGCACACAACGTTGTTACCAATCAACAATGTCGTCGAATCTGTTCGTAATTTGAGAGCTACTGAGAGCGATGCAGTAAGCTTGGTTTGATGTAAGTGGTACTGCCTAGCTCTGTGCTGGTTTGTGTAGAGAAATATCTCTCTCTCTCTCTCTCTTTCTTACTCTTCTCTAATTTTTCAACAGTATGTCCCAAACCTTTTGGGTGGTTTCATATCGGAGTAGCACTTGTACTCTGCACCATCGATTGGTTACATTCTAATCTCCATATTCCCCTACAAATTTTCAGTCTTTTTTTCCCTCTTGCGGCTCCATCTAGTTTCTTGAAACTTATTCCCTGATATCTTTTCCTCATTATGTGTTCATTAAATTGTTCATTCCATTCAAGATGTCCCGCAATTCTTCTTCACTTTCAATGAGGATAGCAATCTCATCAGGGAATTTCAACATTGGTATTTTCACTCTGATTTTTAATTCCAATTGCAAATATTTGTTTCTACCATTGTTTCTTCAGTGTACAGGACGAACAGTAGGGGAGAGAGATAGCATGCCAGTTTTACGCCCCTAATCCGTGCGCTTCTCTCTTGTTCGATCCTTATTGCTCCTTCTTAGTACATGTACGTATTGGAAACTACCCTTCTTTCTTTTAGCTTATGCCTATTTTTTTCAGAGAATTTCGAACATCTTCCATCATTTTACGCTTTTGAACGCTTTTTACAGGTCGAAAAATCGTATGAAGATGTTATTTGTCTTAGGTCTTGCCTCCACTATCAAGCACAACGTAAGAGCTGCCTCTCTGGTGTATTTACCCTCCCTAAAGCCGAACTCATCGTCATCTAACAAATCATCTCTTCCTACGCATTTTTTCGTTTTTTACTGTCAGTAACATGGTTGCAAGAGATTCATTATGCGACAGTTTTCGCATATATTGAATGGGAAATTTAGTACGATGTACGGTAGTGCAGTGCCTGTGTTTTTAAGCAGTAAAATGACATGTCCCTTCGGTCATGCCTGCATGCACCGTATTTCTTACAAACATAGGGCTACAAAATGATATTTATCCGGCGATACCTGGCTAGCGACTTTCGATATAAATGTCTCCCCTGTACGGGAATTACAGTAAGTGTACGAGTGCAGGTTAATGATTCATAGACGACTTATGGAAGTTCGGGTCTGTCCGTGAAGTGTGTACGGGTAGCCGAAATGTTGAAGGCGGCCGCTCGCGACAAGCGGGAAATCCAGATTCGAATCCTGGTCTGTTCAAATTTTCGACGACGTTATTCCATTCTACAGTTGAAGACTGACCGTATTCGCAACTGCGAATACATTTCCTCTGTTAGTCAGAGCTGTTTCGCAGTAGGTGGTCTGTTGACGATCTGGAAGACAGTGCAAATGGCTCTGAGCACTATGGGACTTAACTGCTGAGGTCATCAGTCCCCTAGAACTTAGAACTATTTAAACCTAACTAACCTAAGGACATCACACACATCCATGCCCGAGGCAGGATTCGAACCTGCGACCGTAGCGGTCGCGCGGTTCCAGACTGTAGCGCCTAGAACCACTCGACCACTTCGGCCGGCCGAAGACAGTTCACTTAATGTAGATACCGAACTCTATCTACTAGAGGAAGTGTGTGCAAGAACATTGTAGTTCAATCGCTCGGAACTGAGATCGCTGTTTCTGGCGGCCCCCGTTGCGGAAATTCATCCGATTGATTTGTTGCCATATGTGATGTGAACAGAGGGGTACACATCCCTTGGAGATATGGAAGCACTCCATCATCTGTGTTGCTAAGTAACAAAGTGAACAGCTTCCAGAAACGCTTTTGAATGATACTTGGAGTAGAGGAACAGTTACGAGACGAAGACCGTATCAGCACAACAATGCACCCTTTCATAAAGCGGCATCTGTGAAGCAACGGCTCGTGAATAATTCGTGGACTTGAATGTACTGTCTATGGTCCCAAACTGAACCCGATGGGAAACCTTTGGAATTACTTAACGTCGACTTCTCTCCAGATCCCAGTGTCCAACATCACTAGTTTCTCTGGTTTGGGCTCTTGAGGAAGAATGGACTGCCATTCCTCCACAGAGGTCCAAAGACCCCTCTGAAAGGGTCACCAGCAGGGTTCAAGCCATTAGAAAGACGAACGATGGACACACTCCCCATTAACGCCCTCAACCATGTGACCGGATACTTCTGATAAGATAGTTTCTCTCTCTCCAGGATACCATGAAGATAAAACTGGAGAGATCTGAATTCGCACTGTTGCGGTCCAGTTACAGTTTTCCCGCATGAAGTGTTAAATTTATTTATTTACCGTGTGGTTTTAAGCACAAATCTAAATAAAATACAAAGAATCACACTTACAGTTTACTGAGCGAGGTGCCGCAGTGGCTAGCACACTGGACTCGCATTCGGGAGGACGACGGTTCAATCCCGCGTCCGGCCATCCTGATTTAGGTTTTCCGTGATTTCCCTAAATCACTTCAGGCCAATGCCAGGATGGTTCCTTTGAAAGGGCACGGCTGACTTCCTTCCCCGTCCTTTCCTAATCCGATGAGACCGATGACCGCACTGTCTGGTCTCCTTCCCCAAACAATCCCAATCCACACTTGTAGTTTAAGAACAGACACAAAAATTTTTCATATAATCAATAGTGTCGTTTGTTGCCATCAAGAAATGGACGAAAGTTCGACGACATGCCTTGCTGTGACATTCTGTAACAATATGGCGAACGGTTTGCTTGGCTGCTCCACATTCGCATTTTAGAGACGGAGCCTTATCCCGTCTATGAAGAAGAGTCCGCGATTCTGACATGATTGCCTGTATTCCGTTAATCGTTGTCCATGTTTCGCGCGGCTGGTCAAAGGCAGGCGGTTTCTTTCAGTGAAAGTTCTTGTAATGCGGAGAGCAAGCCACCATCCAGCCTCGTTCCCGTGAATCGGTTAAGTCGAATTGAGACGTGTGCAGTTCCATGGATGTTTTTATGGATGGTTTTCTTGGAAGAAGCTTGTTACTTTCCAGGATTACCGCGTCTTGATGGATGCGGAATTTCGGATTATATGGTATCCATGTAAACTCGTGGAGAAGATATGCTATTCTTCGAAGACTTACCACACACACCACTGGGTGGCTTGCCGATCACAGATGTATTGACCATCCGGAGAATAGTTGAATATACCACACCAGTAACAGCCACTCTCGACTCTTTAAAGAATCGAACTCCCATGTGTAATACAGCTACAAACTTACGTTACAGATGAGTTTATGTGTTAAAAATTAAACGCTAAGCTTGTAAAACATTTATGACTGAGACGCAAAAGCCAAATCATTCGGGTTTTATAGGTTTCGGATTGATTTATTTATTTTGAGTCACCAGTCTTCTGACTGGATTGATGTGGTCAGCCAGGGATTCCTTTACTGTGTCAATCTTTTCATCTCGGAGAAGCACTTCCTCAGTTATTTGGTGGATGCATTCCAGTCTCTGTCTTACTCTAAAATTGTTAGTTTTTTTCCCTTTACCATGGTACTTATTCCCTGATGTCTTAACAGATGTCCTATCATCCTTCCCTTCTCCTTGTCAGTGTTTTCCGTATATTTCTTTCCTCGCTGATTCTGCGGAGAATTGCATACCTTACTAGTCTACCTAATTTTCAACTTTCTTTTGTAACTCCACATCTCAAATGCTTTGATTCTCTTCTCTTCTGCTTTTCCCACAGTCCATATTTCACTATCATGTAATGCTGTGCTCCAAACGTACATTCTCAGAAATTTCTTCCACAAATTAACGCCAATGTTTCATATTAGTACACTTCTCTTGTCCAGGAATATCCTTTTTGCCAGTGCTAGTCTTCTTCTTATGTCCTTCAGTCACGGGTTATTTTGCTGCCTAGGTAGCAGATTTCCTTAACTTCGTGATCACCAATCCTGATGTTAAGTTTCTATCTGTTCTCGTCTCTGCTACTTCTCATTGCTTTCGTCTTTCTCCGATTTACTCTAACTCCATATTTTGTACTCATTAGACTGTCCATTACACCCAGCATATCAAATAATTCTTCTTCGCTTTGACGGAGAATATCAATATCATTAGCGAATCGTTTCATTAAAGTCCTTTCACCTTGAATTTGAATTTCACTCTTGAATCTTTCTCTTATTTCCGTTATTGCTTCTTCGATGTACAGTTTGAACAGTAGGAGCAAAAGACTGTAGTCTTCCTGTCTTACAGCCTTTTTAATCCTAGGTAGTTGGCCTTCCATTCTTATTATTCCCTTTTGGTTCTTGTACATATTTTGTATTACCCGTCTTTCCCCATAGCTTACCCCTATTTTTCTCAGAGTATCGAACATCTTGCACCATATGACATTGTTGAACACTTTTTCCAGGTCTATAAATCCTATGAACGGGTCTCGATTTTTCTTTAGTCTTGCTTCCATCATCGACCGCAACGTCAGAATTGACTTTACATTTCCTAAAGCCAAATTGATCGTCATCAAACACGATTTCAATTCTCTTTTCCATTCTTCTGTATGTTATTCTTATCGGAAACTTGGATGCATGAGCTGTTAAGCTGATTCTGCCATAATCTCGCAACTGTCGGTTCTTGCAATCTTCGGAACTGTATGGATGATATTTTACGAAAGTCAGGCGGTATATCGCCAGACTCGTACATTCTCCACACCAACTTGAATAGTCGTTTGTCTACTACTTCCCCTAGTGATTTTCAAAATTCCGCTGGAATGGTATCTAACGCCTCTGCCTTATTCGATTTTAACTCTTCCAGAGCTCTTTTAAATTCTGATTCTCATACTGGATCCTCTATCTCTTCGACAACTCTCCTGTTTCTTCTCCTATTACTTGATCAGACAAGTGTACGCCCCTGGTAGCTGAGTGGTGAGCGTAACGGAATGTCATGCCTAACGGTTCGGGTTTTATTCCCGGCTGGGTCGGAGATTCTCTCCGCTCAGGGACTGAGTGTTGTGTTGTCCTTATCATCATCATTTCATCCTCATCGACACGCAAGTCGCCGTAGACTTGCACCAGGCGCGCGGTCTACCCGACGGGAGGCCCTAGCCACACAGCATTTACAGGGTGTTTCAAAAATGACCGGTATATTTGAAACGGCAATAAAAACTAAACGAGCAGCGATAGAAATACACCGTTTGTTGCAATATGCTTGGGACAACAGTACATTTTCAGGCAGACAAACTTTCGAAATTACAGTAGTTACAATTTTCAACAACAGATGGCGCTGCAAGTGATGTGAAAGATATAGAAGACAACGCAGTCTGTGGGTGCGCCATTCTGTACGTCGTCTTTCTGCTGTAAGCGTGTGCTGTTCACAACCTGCAAGTGTGCTGTAGAAAACATGGTTTATTCCTTAGAACAGAGGATTTTTCTGGTGTTGGAATTCCACCGCCTAGAACACAGTGTTGTTGCAACAAGACGAAGTTTTCAACGGAGGTTTAATGTAACCAAAGGACCGAAAAGCGATACAATAAAGGATCTGTTTGAAAAATTTCAACGGACTGGGAACGTGACGGATGAACGTGCTGGAAAGGTAGGGCGACCGCGTACGGCAACCACAGAGGGCAACGCGCAGCTAGTGCAGCAGGTGATCCGACAGCGGCCTCGGGTTTCCGTTCGCCATGTTGCAGCTGCGGTCCAAATGACGCCAACGTCCACGTATCGTCTCATGCGCCAGAGTTTACACCTCTATCCATACAAAATTCAAACGCGGCAACTCCTTAGCGCCGCTACCATTGCTGCACGAGAGACATTCGCTAACGATACAGTGCACAGGATTGATGACGGCGATATGCATGTGGGCAGCATTTGGTTTACTGACGAAGCTTATTTTTACCTGGACGGCTTCGTCAATAAATAGAACTGGCGCATATGGGGAACCGAAAAGCCCCATGTTGCAGTCCCATCGTCCCTCCATACTCAAAAAGTACTGGTCTGGGCCGCCATTTCTTCCAAAGGAATCATTGGCCCATTTTTCAGATCCGAAACGATTACTGCATCACGCTATCTGGACATTCTTCGTGAATTTGTGGCGGTACAAACTGCCTTAGACGACACTGCGAACACCTCGTGGTTTATGCAAGATGGTGCCCGGCCACATCGCACGGCCGACGTCTTTAATTTCCTGAATGAATATTTCGATGATCGTGTGATTGCTTTGGGCTATCCGAAACATACAGGAGGCGGCGTGCATTGGCCTCCCTATTCTCCAGACATGAACCCCTGTGACTTCTTTCTGTGGGGACACGTGAAAGACCAGGTGTACCGCCAGAATCCAGAAACAATTGAACAGCTGAAGCAGTACATCTCATCTGCATATGAAGCCATTCCGCCAGACACGTTGTCAAAGGTTTCGGGTAGTTTCATTCAGAGACTACGCCATATTATTACTACGCATGGTGGATATGTGGAAAATATCGTACTATAGAGTTTCCCAGACCGCAGCGCCATCTGTTGTTGAAAATTGTAACTACTGTAATTTCGAAAGTTTGTCTGCCTGAAAATGTACTGTTGTCCCAAGCATATTGCAACAAACGGTGTATTTCTATCGCTGCTCGTTTAGTTTTTATTGCCGTTTCAAATATACCGATCATTTTTGAAACACCCTGTACATTTGACAAGTCCTCTCCCTCCTAGTAGGGATGGGCTATGATCGCGCTCGAGAAACACGCGACGCGAAGGCAATTTCTCGAGAATTTCTCGGGTACGCTCGAGAAGTTGACACTGCTGCGCTCTCTGAGAAATTGCGCAAACCTTCAGTACACGAAGCACTGAGCCGCAGCGGTCGTACTCGTCGTACGTACGTGCTGGGAAAACTTTGAAATTCTATGATTGATATCAACTGTACTACCGTTATTAATGTGTACTGAAGTATTAGTATATGTCTCATAAGACAAAAATCATAGAATTGTTGTTTAAAACAAAGCACAGAATTCGCATAAAACAGAAGCTTTATTCTTAAAAAATAAATTACCTTGTACATTCTGCATGTTTGCATGCATGCTTAAACGTAAAAGAGAAGTGCTATAGACTTTTATATACAGAAACTGCGTGCATGCGTTTACTTACTGAAGAAAGAAAGGAAACAAAAGTTGTTCAGCAGAAGACATTTTTACATCCCATTGCTACACTGTCGTCGATTTTTGTTTGGAAATATGATTTTATTAACCAATTAGCCTTTGAGTCTGCTTCTTTGTTTGTTAATAAGTAGTGCTGTTTTCGAAAATATTCTTTCACTGGGAACAGAAGTTGCAGGTATTGCAAGATATTTTTTTGCCACGACAGCTAGGCCTGGGTAACTTTTCATTTTTTTTCCAGTAGTGTAAAGGATCATCCGTGCGTTGTAAGTACGGTTCCTCCAAATATCGTTGTACCTCCAGGTCTATGCTATCGCAACCGCTTTTCATTAGATTTTTATTGGACACCTCTTCATCGGAAGATGCCCGTAAGGAACTACTGGCGTTTTGTACGAAATGGTACTCGTGGCTAGCGTCGTTAGCAGCCGAATGAGTAGATCGTACGGTCTCTGCCACGTTTGTGCACTCTGCACTTAGGCTTGCAACGGCATGTTTTGAATGAATGGGATTCGTAAATGGTAACGTTTTGGATCTTGGGTCGAGAACTGTGGCAACGCATGTACAGGGATATTACAAATGATTGAAGCGATTTCATAAATTCACTGTAGCTCCATTCATTGACATATGGTCACGACACACTACAGATAAGTAGAAAAACTCATAAAGTTTTGTTCGACTGAAGCCGCACTTCAGGTTTCTGCCGCCAGAGCGCTCGAGAGCGCAGTGAGACAAAATGGCGACAGGAGCCGAGAAAGCGTATGTCGTGCTTGAAATGCACTCACATCAGTCAGTCATAACATAGCAACGACACTTCAGGACGAAGTTCAACAAAGATCCACCGACTGCTAACTCCATTCGGCGATGGTATGCGCAGTTTAAAGCTTCTGGATGCCTCTGTAAGGGGAAATCAACGGGTCGGCCTGCAGTGAGCGAAGAAACGGTTGAACGCGTGCGGGCAAGTTTCACGCATAGTGATGTGAAAGATACAGTGTTTAAACCTCCTCTACCAAGAAACGTGCCAGAACTGCGAGCTCATTGATGGGGACATGCTGCGCCGAGTGTGGGAGGAACTTGATTATCGGCTTGATGCCTGCCGAATCACTAAAGGGGCACATATCGAACATTTGTGAATGCCTAAAAAAAACTTTTTGAGTTTTTGTATGTGTGTGCAAAGCATTGTGAAAATATCTCAAATAATAAAGTTATTGTAGAGCTGTGAAATCGCTTCAATCATTTGTAATAACCCTGTACTTTGTTAGTTTCTACTAATCCTAGCCGGGCTATTAGTGAGTTGTGCAGATGCTGTAGCTCTTGCGCTGTCGCGGTAGCCCACTTCCCATCGCATACGGTTAGGATTAGCTGTCTGATTATTGGAATAGCTTTCAAAAGAGGGGTATAGTTTTCAGTTGAGATTTCACTTGTTACCACTTCAAATGGCTACAGTACACACAAACATTCGCTCAAAATTCGCCACTCGTCATCTGTGAGGTTCTCTACACCTGCATACAAAGTTGATATACACGCTGCAACGCATTCCTTTTGCTCCACTAGACGTTGTAGCATATAAAGCGTACTGTTCCATCGGGTTTCGGTTTCCTGAATCAATTTATGAACAGGTTTTTTCATTAGATCCTGGATCTCATGGAGTTTTTCATTAGCATTGCAACTTGTTTTAAAATAGCTAACAATTTTTCTGGCCTTTTCCCGCATTATGCAGAGATTTCAGACTTTGAGAAAAGAAACGGCAGTTTTACTGTGATGAATGATCAGGACTGTCTTTATGGACTGTGAGAAAATTTTAGCTTTTGACCAACATTCTATCAATAAGTGTGTGCATTTGATTTCTTTGTTACTGTAATTATGAAAAATTTTTTTCAAATCTGTATTGGCCAGTGCCCAAAACAATTTGTAAAATTTTTTGTGGGGAGCAAGAGGACTATGTAAGTAGGCTGTTTAGGTTTTCTTATTGGCAACGTTACGTAACGCTCTGTATGAAAATCACTGGCTGTGCTGTGTGCAGTCTGTAGCTAGTTTGCATTGTTGTCTGCCATTGTAGTGTTGGGCAGCTGGATGTGAACAGCGCATAGCGTTGCGCAGTTGGAGGTGAGCCGCCAGCAGTGGTGGATGTGGGGAGAGAGATGGCGGAGATTTGAAATTTGTAACACTGGATGTCATGAACTACTATATATATTATGACTGTTAAGGTAAATACATTGTTTGTTCTCTATTAACATCTTTCAATTGCTAACTATGCCTATTAGTAGTTAGTGCCTTCTGTAGTTTGAATCTTTTATTTAGCTGGCAGTAGTGGCGCTCGCTGTATTGCAGTAGCTTGAGTAACGAAGATTTTTGTGAGGTAAGTGATTTGTGAAAGGTACAGGTTAATGTTAGTCAGGGCCATTCCTTTGTAGGGATTTCTGAAAGTCAGATTGCGTTGCGCTAAAAATATTGTGTGTCAGTTTAAGCACAGTCGTATATAATTGTTGAAAGGGGATTCTCTCCCCACATCCACCACTGCTGGCGGCTCACCTCCAACTGCGCAACGCTACGCGCTGTTCACATCCAGCTGCACAACACTACAATGGCAGACAACAATGCAAACTAGCCACAGACTGCACACAGCACAGCCAGTGATTTTCATACAGAGCGCTACGTAACGTTGCCAATAAGAAAACCTAAACAGCGTACTCACAACTGTTGCTGCTCAAAGAAATTTTCACAACTAAATTGATGGTGTGTGCTAAATAACGCACATGTTGCATATCTATGTTGCCACTGTGAATAAGTTGTACAGCTGCCGTCATGTTACTGGCGTTGTCAGTTGTGATGCTTAAAACTTTGTTTTCAATGTTCGATTTTGAAATCACGTTATCTAACACCTCACTAATATTCAGCGCTGTATGCTTTTCCGGGAAACGGAATGTCTGGAGAGCTAAAGCTTTCAGGCACCAATTAGTGTTAATGAAATGACCAGTTACAGCAATATATGCCTCACTATTGAGTGAGGTCCAAATATCGGTCGTCAAAGAAACACAAGTAGAGTCTTCCACGGCCAAGCTTGCAGCCTCTTTCTGTTTATAGTAATTGTCCTCAATCATGAGGCGCAAATTTTTCGATTTGGTATCGAGTATTGTGGGTCAAACAGTGAAACAAAACGTCGAAAACCAGTGTCCTTGACGATTGAAAGCGGTTGAAAATCGTCTGTTATCATGGCCATTAGTGCTTCATCTAGCTGTTGTTGCCGTTTACTTCCCTCTATGAAGAGAAACGTAAGATTTAGATCAGTGCTCCTGCGAGGGGATACGTTATGCTCGAAACTAGTCCAATAAAATTACATATCGTATTGTGCAAAAGCTAGAATAGTATAGGTTTGATTTTGGTGTATGTTGTATGTTATCGGAGTACGATTAAAAAATCAATGTTTTTTTTAAGTGTGGCGGACCGCTTGGAACACTATCCGAACTTTTGCACGGAATTCAACTCTTGTACCATACGTACCTGGATATTTTGTCTGCCTCGCACTATTGGAAGAATGAGCCTCTGTATCCACGGACGTCGCTGTTTTATTGCTCGATAAATTGTGCAGTTTAAGATGTCTAATGATGCCCGTTGTATTTTTTGACACATTGTTGTTGTTGTTGTGGTCTTCAGCCCTGAGACTGGTTTGATGCAGCTCTCCATGCTACTCTATCCTGTGCAACCTTCTTCATATCCTAGTACCTACTGCAACCTACATCCTTCTGAATCTGCTTAGTGTATTCATCTCTTGGTCTCCCCCTACGATTTTTACCCTCCACGCAGCCCTCCAATACTAAATTGGTCATCCCTTGATGCCTCAGAACATGTCCTACCAACCGATCCCTTCTTCTGGTCTTATTGTGCCACAAACTTCTCTTCTCCCCAATCCTATTCAATACTTCCTCATTAGTTATGTGATCTACCCATCTAATCTTCAGCATTCTTCTGTAGCACCACATTTCGAAAGCTTCTATTCTCTTCTTGTCCAAACTATTTATCGTCCACGTTTCACTTCCATACATGGCCACACTCCATACAAATACTTTCAGAAATGACTTCCTGACACTTAAATCTATACTCGATGTTAACAAATTTCTCTTCTTCAGAAACGCTTTCCTTGCCATTGCCAGTCTACATTTTATATCCTCTCTACTTCGACCATCATCAGTTATTTTGCTCCCCAAATAGCAAATCTTTAAGTGTCTCATTTCCTAATCTAATACCCTCAACATCACCCGACTTAATTCGACTACATTCCATTATCCTCGTTTTGCTTTTGTTGATGTTCATCTTATATCCTCCCTTCAAGACACTGTCCATTCCGTTCAACTGCTCTTCCAAGTCCTTTGCTGTCTCTGACAGAATTACAATGTCATCGGCGAACCTCAAAGTTTTTATTTCTTCTCCATGGATTTTAATCTTGACACATTACGGAGATTTTTACGACAAATGTTGCAAGTAACGTTATCTCCATCCTCCGTACAGTATTGCCAGCACCATGACGTTCGTTTTCGAGTGTCCATATTGATTTGAATAACAACTTTACTCGAATGAAACCTGAGACATACTAGTTAAGAGCACAGCGAGCGTGTTTGTCTAGCGGCGGCATTCAATTCATAAAACAGCTGCGCGGCGTATGTTGTCGCAGCCAACTGGCGCGCAGCGGCACACGCCGCCGAGCCATTTCTCGTGAGCTTCTCGAGAATTGCTCGAGAACTAGAGGCTCGAGAAATTCTCGGTGCGCTCGAGTCGCCACGCCTCGCCATCCCATCACTGCCTCCTAGAGGCCTTCAGTATATTCTTTCCACCCATCCGCTCACTCCTTTGCGTTTCTGAGTGGTATTCCCAGTGCACTATTAATATTACCGCCCTTTCTTTCGTTTCAGCGAAGGTGTCGTGTAACGACGTAAGTTCTTTATAAATGATTTTCGTTTGGCATATGACCATGTGTAGACTTCGTCACCTACGTCAGTTACAACACACTTCAAAATTATTTATATTCTTTTTAAATTGTCTCAGAATGGTTCTTGAACGAAACTGTAAAACATCATTTGAGTCGTATGCGCAGAATTACGTCACTCGAACCAATTGGTTTGCGTGAACTTTTTCAATTTAGATTTCGTTTGTTTCTTCTCAGAAATTATATTGACACACGTTATCTTGATTTAATCGATATTAGAATCACACATTGAATAAACTTTTGAGATTCAAAGTTGCGATGAACGCTGTCAAAATTCAATAATCTTGTCAAATATATTATTAATCCATTCACATAATTCTTCATAAATAAATCCTCAGAACACGTATTTCAACTTTAGTAGCATCCACTAGTTTATTATCTTCCTACATACAAACGTGAACCTGAGCCTTGACGAGACAAAACTAACATTTTCAATAAGATTAAACTTCCTATGATATCATTGTTGTACAAAAAAATTACATATTTTCATTTATCAATTTTTAGAAGCACGACGCAACAACTCCGTTCCTGGATCTTCTGTTGCTCTTTGGCTGTCGACCCGCGACGTATAGTGGCCAGCAATTTTCTCTCTGGTCCCGGCAGCGAAGATGCTGTCTCCGTTCGTTGCGCCGCCCTCTCCGTACATGAAGCATAAAAAAATACAAAAACTTTAGACAATTCACAACCATTACAAAATATTACAAAAAATACATAAACAACACTAAATTAAACTTATATTCACCTGCAAACTGGGCTGACACTGGTGGATGGATGACGCTTCAATTTCGTCCCACTACACCATCCGCTCACTCCTTTGCGTTTCTGAGTGGTATTCCCATTGCACTATTAATATTACCGCCCTTTCTTTCGTTTCAGCGAAGGCTGTTTTGACTTTCCTATATGCTGAGTCTGTCCTTCCGACAATCATTATGTTTTCGATTTCTTCACATTTTCATGCAGCCATTTCTCCTTAGCTTCCCTGCCCTTCCTATTTATTTCATTGCTAAGGGACATGTATTATTGTATTCCCGATTTTCATTGAACATTTTTGTACTTCCTTCTTTTATCGATCAACTGAAGTATTTATTCAGTTACCCGTAGTCTCTTCGCAGTTACGTTCTTTGTACGGAAGGTTTTCTTTCCACCTTCTGTAACTGCCATCTTTAGAGTTGGCCATTCAACTGAACTGCCTACTTATCTATTCCTTATCGCAGTATTTATAGTCTCAGAGAACTTCAAGCGTTCCCCTTCATTCCTTAGAACTTCCGTATCTCACTTCTTTTGGCACTGATTATTGCTGACTATTGTCTTTAAACTTCAGCTTACTCTTCATCACTACTACATTGTGATCTGAGTCTATATATGCTCCTGGATACGCCTTACAATCCAATCTTCGGAATCGCTGCCTGACCATGAAACCTAACTGCAATCTTCCCGTATATCCTAGCCTCCTCCTTTTGTGATTCGTGAACAAATTATTCGCTATTACTAGCTCAAATAGATTGCAGAACTCCATTAATCTTTCTCCTCTCTCATTTCTTGTCCAAAGCACACATTCTTCTGTAACATTTTCTTTTACTCCTTCCCCTACAACCGCATTCGAATCTACCATGACTACTAGATTTTCATCTCCCTTTACGTTATGAATTACCCGTTCAAAATCCTCATACACTTTCTCTATCTCTTCATCTTCAGCTTGCGACGTCAGCATGTACACCTGAACTATGGCTTTCGGTGTTAGTTTGCTGTCGATTCTGATGAGAATAACCCAATCACTGTTCACAGTAGCTCACTCTGTGCCTTCCTTCCTAATCATAAGGAATCCTACTCCCGTTATACATTTTTTGTTGCTGTTGATATTACCCTGTATTCATCTGACCAGAAATCCTTGTCTTCTTCTCATTTCACTTCACTGACCCCCACTATATCTAGACTGAGTCTTAGCATTTCACTTTTCAGATTTTCTAGCTTCCCTGCCACGTTCAAACTTCTGTCATTCCACTCCCCGACTCGTAGAATGTTGTACTTTCGTTAGTTATTCAGTTTTTTCTCATGGTCACCTCCCCATTGGCAGTCCCCTCCCGTAGACCAGACTGGCGAACTAATCCGGAATCTTTTACCAATGGAGAGATAATCATGATACTTTTCAATAACAGACCAAGTGTCCTTTGGATACACAGAATGTGTCTTTAATGCAGTGAGTTCCATTTCCTTCTGTATCCCCACACCGTTGATGATTGCTGATTCATCCACAGCCTAATTAAAAAGTGAAAATCAAAATTAATGTTGTCAAATCTCCTGCTTAACGATAACATAGCCGGCCGTGGTGGCCAAGCGGTTAAAGGCGCTACAGTCTGGAACCGCGCGGCCGCTACGGTCGCAGGTTCAAATCCTGCCTCGGGCATGGGTGTGTGTGATGTCCTTAGGTTAGTTAGGTTTAAGTAGTTCTAAGTTCTAGGGGACTGATGACCTTAGAAGTTAAGTCCCATAGTGCTCAGAGCCATTTGAACCATTTTTGAACGATAACATAATTGTGCATGTACGCTCAATGATGTAGGAGGATGCTGTCTATAAAATGTATTACGAACAAAGTTAGTAGTAAAGAAGTGATAAATTAAAACATCAAGCATGATGCTGTAGTTTTACTAAATGAACAGCGAAAATGTATTAAAGGATAGATTTTCTCCCTCCATTATTTTGTGGGTTCTGTGCGTGCGTGTGTGTGTGTGTGTGTGTGTGTGTGTGTGTGTGTGTGTGTGTGCGTGTGCGATAAAATGTTTCAAAAATATTTGAAACTATTTGTAAAGTGAGCTGAAATCGCTCTATTCTCAAATACTGCATCAGTATATGCACCTTGAGTTACGTTGCCTCATGGCATACAACCCTACACATTTTCTAACTTGAATACTTGTCTTATTGTGCTAATATTTAAAATAAGATTATTGACTACGTCTTAATGAGTAAATCAGGACAGAAATTCATACGCTTGCATTCAGTCAAAAATTGTATGAAACACAGAAAGTCATTTTTTCTTTTTTTATTTCGTTCATCATGTTAGACGACTCAGGAAAGTCTGCAATTGTGTCACTCATGACTTAAATAATGAAAACTGCATTAGTTACTTATGTTTTGATCCTTAGCACAACACGCTGTATTAATGCGAAATAGGAGGGAGTGTGCTACGGACATGATACGTGATTTGGTGTGGCAATTATTAAAACATAGGGTTTTTCGCTGCGACAGGATCTTCACGTGAAATTTCTATCACCAACTTTCTCCTCCGCCTGCGAAAGGATTCTGTTGGCACCCACCTACATCTGGAGAAATGATCATCATGCTAAAATAAGAGAAATCAGATCTCGCACAGAAAGAGCTGTTTTCCCATGCGCCTTTCGAGAGTGGAACGATAGAGAATTAGCTTGAAGGCTGTTCGATGAACCCTCTGTCAGGCACTTAACTTTAATGAATTTTATTTACAAGAAGATGGATTGCCAATGGGGTCTCTAGTTTCAGGAGCCTTAGTAAACCACATTGAAGAGATCATTTTCACAAAAATAGTAGCAAAAGAATTCAACATATTATATTGGTTCAGGTATATGGATGAAATCCTCTGCTTAATAGATGAACCACAAACAAAAATTGAAAAACTACATACTGACATCAACAAGATACATAAAAATATAAAATTCACAATTGAGAGAGAACAGAACAACCAAATTAACTTTCTGGATATAACAATCAAAAAAGAAAACAATAAGCATATGTTTGAAATTTACCATAAACCCACAGCAACGGACATTATCATTCGCCAATCCTCGAACCACCCACACGCACAAAAGCAAGCAGCACTTCGACACATGCTCCATAGAGACACATGCTCCAGTACCGCTCACCAAAGAAAGCTACCAAAAAGAATTAGACATAATAATGCAGATATTACAAAATAATGGTTACAATAATAACACAGTCACAAAGCTAAACAACAAAATTAAAAGTAAAATGAAAGAAGAAAGCTCCTAACCACAGATAACAACACAACAGAACCCAACACAAACACGCAGTCTCATAACAACTACACAGGATAATCAGAAAAAGATGAATGAAAACACAAGATGGTACACAATGACATACAGACACAAACTCACCCATAAAATCGTCAACATTTTCAAAAGACAGGGAATAAACATAGCACACACAACAGACAATTCTATACAAAAATACACCCCAAAACTGACAAAAAACAGAGACATATATCAGGAAGCAGGTATATACCAGTTATAGTGTAACACTTGTGAAGACACATACATAGGGCAAACAGGGAGAACATTTGATGTCAGATACAAGGAACACATGAGAGAATGGAAGTATGGGACAAACCACTGCTCATTGGCAGAACACCTAAGAGAATATGACCACAAACCAACCACTAGAGAAGATGACATGAGAATAATTAGAATCAACAATAAATAGCACCTTCTGACCATGCAAGAAAATTACCACATACATAAAACCAAAACAGAGGGGAAAATCCTGTTGGATGACCAAGTACACATGTCAAACTATTCATTATTTACACTAATAGATAAAATAATAGAATAATGTTCGCAAAAAGGATAAATATAATAATACGGTTCAATGTAATCATAATAAAACCCAACATCCTTACACTCACTCATCCATGAGCCTGTCCCAGAATATTGAAACGAAAAGTCAAAACAGCTGTCACCAAAGTTTTCAGCCACTCGCTAACAACTAGTATAACCGCCAACCCCCCCCCCCCCCCAAAAAAAAAGAAAAGAAAAAAAAATCGGCTCTATCCCCCCCTCTCTCTTTCACTCATACGCACACACACGGTATAAACGTCATAAACAGAAGTTAGTAACGAACATATACTTCGTTAGGGTGGCAACACATAGGTAAACATACCAAAGACGATGAAACACGTAGTGGAGTCACAATATTTAAGCTGTGACAAGAAGTGCACGACGAAATAGTTGTATCAAGTGACAGAAGAACGATAGTCCACCACAAAGAAGAGTGAGAAACATGGTGAACAGTGTGTGGATAGAGAAAACACAAAGATGTGAATATAGAACAGTGATAAAAGTGGTAGTGCGACCTCCAGACCAGATGTGAGGAAACGCAGATCAGCAAATCGTAGGTAATAACATTTTTACAAAAATCGCGAAGTGAACTGTTTGATAATCTATAACTAACAAAACTGTATCGTTATAGATCCCACTGATGATGCCTTAGAAAAGGAGAAGGCGAAACGCGTATGGGATTGATAAAGTAACTAGCAGCAGGAAAAGGCGGTTTGATTTGCAAAACAAGTACTTAACTTTGAATTGCAGGGTAACCATGTAGATATAGATTTACATGTAGGTTCTCGAATACTGGATGTATAGTATTTAGGGTAATTTGCGTGGCATGAGGCGCTGTCTCAAGACATATACACATTCTCCAACTTTAATATTCACTCTGTTAAACATTTAACGCAAGATTCTATCTCTTAATGAGTAGACTGTGACAGCATTTTAAATATTTCAATTTGATCAATGAAATGAAATGAAATGTCGTGTGACTAGGACCTCCAGTCGGGAAGACCGTTCGCCTGGTGCAAGTCTTTTGAGTTGACGCCACTTCGGCGTCTTGCGTGTCGATGGGGATGAGATGATGATGATGATGATGACAACACAACACCCAGTCTCTGAGCGGAGAAAATCTCCGACCCAGCCGGGAATCGAACTCGAGCCCCGTGGTACGACATTCCTGCGTGCTGACCACTCAGCTACCGAGGCGGACATTTGATCGATGACTATATGAAACAATGAAAATCAAATTTTTGTTGCCCCTGGAAGGCATTAGATAGGGAACTTGGAACCGTTTCAGCAGTGTAGATCTACAGTGTGTTTCAAAAATGACCGGTATATATGAAACGGCAATAAAAACTAAACGAGCACCGATAGAAATACACCGTTTCTTGCAATATGCTTGGGACAACAGTACATTTTCAGGCAGACAAACTTTCGAAATTACAGTAGTTACAATTTTCAACAACAGATGGCGCTGCGGTTTGGGAAACTCTACAGTACGATATTTTCCACATATCCACCATGCGTAGCAATAATATGGCGTAGTCTCTGAATGAAATTACCCGAAACCTTTGACAACGTGTCTGGCGGAATGGCTTCACATGCAGATGAGATGTACTGCTTCAGCTGTTCAATTTTTTCTGGATTCTGGCGGTACACCTGGTCTTTCAAGTGTCCCCACAGAAAGAAGTCACAGGGGTTCATGTCTGGCGAATAGGGAGGCCAATCCACGCCGCTCCTGTATCTTTCGGATAGCCCAAAGCAATCACACGATCATCGAAATATTCATTCAGGAAATTAAAGACGTCGGCCGTGCGATGTGGCCGGGCACCATCTTGCATAAACCACGAGGTGTTCGCAGTGTCGTCTAAGGCAGTTTGTACCGCCACAAATTCACGAAGAATGTCCAGATAGCGTGATGCAGTAATCGTTTCGGATCTGAAAAATGGGCCAATGATTCCTTTGGAAGTAATGGCGGCCCAGACCAGTACTTTTTGAGGATGCAGGGACGATGGGACTGCAACATGGGGCTTTTCGGTTCCCCAATGCGCCAGTTCTGTTTATTGACGAAGCCGTCCAGGTAAAAATAAGCTTCATCAGTAAACCAAATGCTGCCCACATGCATATCGCCGTCATCAATCCTGTGCACTATATCGTTAGCGAATGTCTCTCGTGCAGCAATGGTAGCGGCGCTGAGGAGTTGCCGCGTTTGAATTTTGTATGGATAGAGGTGTAAACTCTGGCGCATGAGACGATACGTGGACGTTGGCCTCATTTGGACCGCAGCTGCAACACGGCGAACGGAAACCCGAGGCCGCTGTTGGATCACCTGCTGCACTAGCTGCGCGTTGCCCTCTGTGGTTGCCGTACGCGGTCGCCCTACCTTTCCAGCACGTTCATCCGTCACGTTCCCAGGCCGCTGAAATTTTTCAAACAGATCCTTTATTGTATCGCTTTTCGGTCCTTTGGTTACATTAAACCTCCGTTGAAAACTTCGTCTTGTTGCAACAACACTGTGTTCTAGGTGGTGGAATTCCAACACCAGAAAAATCCTCTGTTCTAAGGAATAAACCATGTTGTCTACAGCACACGTGCACGTTGTGAACAGCACACGCTTACAGCAGAAAGACGACGTACAGAATGGCGCACCCACAGACTGCGTTGTCTTCTATATCTTTCACATCACTTGCAGCGCCATCTGTTGTTGAAAATTGTAACTACTGTAATTTCGAAAGTTTGTCCGCCTGAAAATGTACTGTTGTCCCAAGCATATTGCAACAAACGGTGTATTTCTATCGCTGCTCGTTTAGTTTTTATTGCCGTTTCAAATATACCGGTCATTTTTGATACACCCTGTACCATCAGCATAGAACAGGAGAATAATGAAAGCTGGCTGGGTTAAAATCTTGCTCGAGCCTTTGGCAGGAGGACGACTGGATTTAGATGGCAAGAATTGGGCGGGGGCGCGCTTCGGCGAGTGCTCGACGCCACTTGCAGGCGTTTTGTGGGCGCACTTGCAGCTGAATGTTGACGCAGAGGCGTAATAGGGGCGGCAAGAGGCGCGCGAGTGGCTTGTACTACCGCCCCATCCTAATGAGGCGCGCCGCCGGCTGAGCAAACAGCCGCTGAGTGACAGACTTCACAGCCGCGCGGCGCGGGGGCGCTAGGGGAGGAGCGGGCGATGCGATACCAGGCGAGAGGACGCACACCGCTGGATTTGACGGCTCCGATGATTCCCAACCCGATAGGGGATAAAACCCCGCCGGCGGCCGCCCTCGCAGCACCGCCCTCGCCCCCGCAGCACTCCTTCACCCCCACTCCGCCCCCGCGGGCTCGTCTGCGGTTACTGAATAAATGAAGACTTCCCGCCCGTCGTCGCTGCGTCACGACTCATTGCGTCACGCCGGCTGCTCTTCTCGCTGCCCTGCTGCGGTCTGCCGGTAGCGCAACTGATGGTAACCCGACCTGGGAAGTACACACAGCCTCTAGTGCTTCCAGTTCTCGATTATAATGGCGTTATTTTGCAAGGAGTTTTGCACGAGAGCGTGTCACACCGCACCCTCCTGATCTCAGTCGATTTTGGCTTTCGTTCATACACTACTGGCCATTAAAATTTCTACACCACGAAGATGACGTGCTACAGACGCGAAATTTAACCGACGGGAAGAAGATGCTGTGATATGCAAATGATTAGGTTTTCAGAGCATTCGCACGAAGTTGGCGCCGGTGGCGACACCTACAACGTGCTGACACGAGGAAAGTTTCCATCCGATTTCTCATACACAAACAGCAGTTGACCGGAGTTGCCTGGTGAAACGTTGTTGTGACGCCTCGTGTATGGGGGAGAAATGCGTACCATCACGTTTCCGACTTTGATAAAGGTCGAATTGGAGCCTATCGCGATTGCGGTTTATCAAAGTGGCTCTGAGCACTATGGGACTTAACATCTATGGTCATCAGTCCCCTAGAACTTAGAACTACTTAAACCTAACTAACCTAAGGACATCACACAACACCCAGTCATCACGACGCAGAGAATGCGGTTTATCGTATCGCGAGATTGCTGCTCGCGTTTGTCGAGATCCAATGACTGTTAGCAGAATATGGAATCGGTGGGTTCAGGAGCGTAATACGGAACGCCGTGCTGGATCCCGACGGCCTGGTGTCACTAGCAGTCGAGATGACAGGCATCTTATCCGCGTGGCTGTAACGGATCGTGCAGCCACGTCTCGATCCCTGAGTCAACAGATGGGGACGTTTGCGAGACAACAACCATCTGCACGAACAGTTCGACGACGTTTGTAGCAGCATGGACTATCAGCTCGGAGACCATGGCTGCGGTTACCCTTGACGCTCCATCACAGACAGGAGCGCCTGCGATGGTGTACTCAACGACGAACCTGGGTGCACGAATGGCAAAACGTCATTTTTTCGGATGAATCCAGGTTCTGTTTACAGCATCGTGATGGTCGCATCCGTGTTTGGTGACATCGCGGTGAACGCACATCGGAAGCGTGTATTCGTCATCGCCATACTGACGTATCAACCGGCGTGGTGGTATGGGGTGCCACTGGTTACACGTCTCGCTCACCTCTTGTTCGCATTGACGGCACTTTGAACAGTGGACGTTACATTTCAGATGTGTTGCGACCCGTGGCGCTACCCTTCATTCGATCCCTGCGAAACCCTACATTTCAGCAGGATAATGCACGACCGCATATTGCAGGTCCTGTACGGGCCTTTCTGGATACAGAAACTGCTGCCCTGGCCAGCACATTCTCCAGATCTCTCACCAATTGAAAACGTCTGGTCAATGGTGGCCGAGCAACTGGCTCCTCACAATACGCCAGTCATTACTCTTGATGAACTGTGGTATCGTGTTGAAGCTGCATGGGCAGCTGTACCTGTACACGCCATCCAAGCTCTATTTGACTCAATACCCAGGTGTATCAAGGCCGTTATAACGGCCAGAGGTGGTTGTTCTGGGTACTGATTTCTCAGGATCTATGCACCCAAACTGCGTGAAAATGTAATCACATGTCAGTTCTAGTATAATATATTTGTCCAATGAAAACCCGTTTATCATCTGCATTTCTTTTTGGTGCAATAATTTTAATGGCCAGTAGTGTAGTTGTAGGGAACCGACAAAAATTTGCATGTTAGAAGATATTCATGTCTAAAGTTCAGCCACAGAAAAAATAACAAAATCAGTGTCTGCTTATAATGTCGGATTGTTGGCCACTTGGGAACTGTTTATGTGATGTAAGGCGAAAGCGCAATATAGTTCTTGACGTGAGAGTAATCTTCGGAATTTAATCTTAAGTAAGTTGCGCCTGGGCAGTAGGCAGCTTGCCGCTCTTCTATGGAGTCTGTGCCCCATACCTTCGCCAGGCTACAGCTGAGCATTAAATACACTGGTGTGCAAAACACAAGGACGAAATTAACTTTCGGATGATGTGTCACTGCCAAGTAATATAGCTCGACGAAACATGGACTATACATAGAAAGAACTGTTACGCTATAGTACAGAAAGTAGCTGAAATAAATAGTGCAAAGAGACGAACAGAAACTTTAGTTCAAAGACAATAATTACACAGAAGTGACCGCGACTTATGATGCTCCCCTGGACATGACAAAAGGCGGGACGTGGTTCCTAATAGGGTGTGTGATCACCACGGACAGCAATGTATGCTCTGCTGGCCACAGGGTCTGTAAGGACTTTTTGTAGTGGTCCGTTCCATTTCTCCACGAGCAAAGCTGACAACTGCTGGTGCATCTGAACGTGCTGTAATAGGTCTCCCTAACACATTCCACACGTGCTCGATGGGATCTAAGTCGGGGGAATGGTCAGTCCAGCCAATTTTCCAGATATCTTCTCCTTTCAAGAGCTCCAAGACCACCAAAATAATCGTGTTTCCAATGCTGGACGTACCATCGTGTGAAGAGGGTTGTGAACACGTAAGGCATCCAGGAACATTGTTGGATATGATCGTGGCCTATGTGCTATGCTGTGGGGAGCTATAGTGTTGCAAGGGCGCACTGACCTACAAATTTGGACGCGCTACACTCTCCAGTCAACGTTATTTTGACACCGTGCCCCTACGTCATGTGCGTCTTTTCAGAGGAACATTCTTCCTGACTTTGTTTTTATGCATCAAAATATGCAACCCCATCGAAGTGCGTAGGTGGAATAGTTCTTTGAACAAGTGGATATTCTCTGGGGACTGGCGTGCCCGTTCCCTCGAACGTGTAGGATGCATTGTGGAGATTATTACAGCTCGTCCATATCCACCAGAAACCATCCAGCAGATGTCAACCGTGGTGGTGGGAGATCGGAACGCCCTACCACAATAACTCCTTACCGACTTTGTGGCCACCAGGGGAGCATGGCTCACAGCACCGTCCGTGTTGATCACACACCCTATTAAGAGGCTTGTACCTTCTTTCTTAATGTCCACGGAACCGTTATGAGTAGCAGTGACTTCAGAGTAATTGCTGTCACTGAATAAAAGTGTCATTTCTCATCGTCTCACTGCATATTTCCTTCAGTTACCATCTGCACTATAGCGTAGCAGTTCTTTCTAGGTACGGCCCAAGTTTCATCGAGTTACGTTACTTAACATTGACACATTGTACGAAAGTTACTTTCACCTTTACATTTTGCGCATTAGTGTCGTTCTAAATATATGATTTTTTTAAAAATATATACAACCTTAATCAACTCCTGCCATTTTTCCCTGCACTGCTACTTCCAGCGTCAAGTTAACTATTTCTGAACGCCGTAGCAGATGTCCTATTAACCTGGCACTTATGCTTGTGAGTGTCATTCATAGATTCTTCCTTACTCCATTTAGTACTTCTTTGTTTTCTGCTCTATCTTTTCACTTCATGTTTTACATTCTTAGACAAAATCATATTTCAAGCGCATCCAGACACCTCTCCGGACTTTCAATGTTCCACGTCTCACTACTCAGTTACAAAATAGATAGGCTAAATTTTAAAGCCTTACTGTTGTAATCTATCATCAGAACCTAATTATTCCGTCGCAGCATTTTTGGCAGGAGCTGTGAAGAGAGGCGAAATGTATTATGTATAATAACATCGCCTAAAATACAGTGCAAGTCTCTTCTCAAATACAAAGTGTGTTCAAAAAGTAAGGTGACTTTATATTTTTATGAAAAAACTTGTATTTATTCATCAATATTCATGTCTCTCCCTTCAACGAAATCCCCCTCAGGTACAATACACTTGTGACAACGCTTCTTCCAATCCTCGAAGCGCTTCTCATAAGCACTTTTTGGTACAGCCTCTAATACTTCCGATGATGCAGTTTTTATTTCCTCAATCGTTGAAAATCTTCGTCTTTTCATAGGTCTCTTCAGTTTTGGGAACATGAAAAATTCGCAAGGGTCCAAATCTGGTGAATCAGCGATGAATGAGCAGTTGCATTGTCTTGATGCGAAAGCCACGAATTGTTTTTCCACAATTCCGGACGTTATTTTGTATATTACTTCTCGCAAACGGCGCATAACGTCAAGGTAATACTCCTTATTAACCGTACGATCTTGAGGCAAATATTCATGATGCACTACGACACGGTAATTGAGCAAAACTTTGACATTTGAATGAACTTCTGGTGCTTTTTTCGGTCTTGGCTCTCCGGGATGCTTCCATTGGAACCATGGGCTTTGGTTTCGACTTCATAACCCTAAACGCATGCCTCCTCACCAGTTATGACCCTTTTGAGCAAGTCAAGATCATCATTGACACGCTAAAAAACGTCTAACCTTTCTACCTGTCCAAAACAAACAAAGTATGCTGTGCACTTGAAACTGTGAACATATGTTCGGGACATGTGTACTAACATAACAAAAAAATGATCGATGATCGAATGTACGTTGCCCGCGCAATTTGAAAAGTCACCTTACTTTTTGAACAGCCCATGTACGAGGGGCGTTTGAAAAGTCCGTGCAAAAATAAAAACTACTTCCGTTTTTGGGGTAAATCTTTTTTATTTTTCTACATAGTCTCCTTTTAAACTTATACACTTCGTCCAACGCTGTTCTAATTTGTTGATCCCTTCCGAATAATAGGAATCGTCCAAGTCTGCAAATTAGTTATTAGTTGTTCCAATCACCTCCTCGTTTGAATAAAATCTTTGTCCCGCCAGCGATTTCTTCGAATTGGGGAACAAATAGCAGTCCCAGGGAGCCACGCCTGGAGACCAGGGAGGGGATGTGAAACCAGTTGGAATCCTATTTCGATTAATTTTGCTATCACAACTGCTAAGGTGTGTGCTGATGCATTGTTGTGATGGAACACGACTTTTTTGCAGTCCAATCGCCGGCGTTTTTCTTGCAGCTCGGTTTTCAAACGATCCAATAACAATGAATAACATGCACCTATAATAGTTTTACCCTTTTCCATTTAGTCTATGAGGATTACCCCTTGCGAATCCCAAAAGGCAGTCGCCATAAACTTTCCAGCCGAAGAAATGGTCTTCGCCATTTTTGGTGCAGATAACCCATTTTTTAGATTGTTGTTTGGTCTCAGGAGTATAATAATGTATCCATGTTTCATCCACAGTGACGAAACGACGCTTGAAGTCCTGCGGATTCTTTCTGAACAGCTGCAAACCATCCATGCAACACTTCACACGAATCCGTTTGCGGTCAAGCGTGAGCAATCGCAGAACCCATCATGAGAATAGCTTTCTCATGTCCAAATGCTTATGCAAAATATTATGTACCCGTTCATTCGAAATGCCCACAGCACTAGCAATCTCACCCACCTTAACTCTTCTTTCATCCACCACCATATCATGGATTTTATCAATGATTTCTCGAGTCGTAACCTCCACAGGGCGTCCAGAATATTCAGAATCACTTGTGCCCATATGGCCACTCCAAAAATTTTGAAACCACTTATAAACTGTTCTAATCGAAGGTGCAGAGTCACTGTAATTATTTATCAAGCTTCTCTTTAGTCTCATGAGGCGTTTTGCCTTTCATAAAGTAATGTTTAATCACCACACGAAATTCTTTTTCGTCCATTTTTTGACAAGCACTCGACTTCCTTGATTCACACGAATGCCAAACACAAATAGACCAATATGGCTGAACTTGGTGTGCGTTCTTTCCAAAGATGCTACAAACTAGACATGACCTCGATACACACCGGTGGTGCCATCTCTCTGACTTTGCACTGATTTTTCAAACTCCCCTCGTATGTGCTGCCCTCCAATTGTCACATTTTTGCACTCTTCAAAGACATTGTAAGAGGTCCATGATTAAAGAATTTGTTGCTAGCACACTCGAGTAGATCTAATTTCGATGGATTGCTCATGCACTGCCTGCGATAGGTAAGCTATAAAAGAATCTTAGACCAGAGAGCAGCGTTGTCAGCAGTAGGAACTGTGTAGCAGTAGGAGTGAGTAGTAGCTAGCAGTTGTGTGTGTGGAGTTGGCTGGGCCGGTCGTGGGGAGCGATGGCGGAGCCTGAGCGTTGTAGTATAAGGTAAAAGCAGCCTCGCGCATATGTAGTATTGTTATATCAAGTCCCATGTAAATGTGTCTAAAGAATCTGTTAATAATAATCTTTCTCATAAAAAGTAACTTTTAACAATCATTCATTTCAATTTAAAGAATTTACTAATTTCTCCAATCCTTGGTCATCCCGATTATTGAAAAGAAAAATCAGTTGTTTCTTTTTATACATGAAAAATTTTTCTGGCACAGCCGAGTGCAATGCTGGCCGATTTGTCATGTATAAAAAGAAACAACTGATTTTTCTTTTCAATAATCTGGATGACCAAGGATTGGAGAAATTAGTAAATTCTTTAAATTGAAATGAATGATTGTCAAAAGTTACTTTTTATGAGAAAGATTGTTACTAAGAGATTTTTTTAAAACATTTACATGGGACTTGATATAACAATAGTACATATGCGCGAGGCTGCTTTTACCTTATACTACAACGCTCAGGCTCCGCCATCGCTCCCCACGACCGGCCCAGCCAACTCCACACACACAACTACTACTCACTCCTACTGCTACACAGTTCCTACTGCTGACAACGCTGCTCTCTGGTCTGAGATTCTCTTATAGCTTACATATCGCAGGCAGCGCATGAGCAGTCCATCGAAATTACATCTGCTCGAGTGCGCAAGCAACAAATTCTTTAATCATGGACATCTCACAACATTATGTACTGGTGCTTGCACGTGAAGGTACCACAAACTGGCGGGTCATTTCGGCAGAGAAGAGAATCAGAAGGCAAAAGGCGGCACACAATCCGACGACGAGTGTCAGGACTTCATTCCGTCTCAATGGATGGAAAGAGATATGCCACAGCCGAGTAGTTGACTTTAATGACAGCAGCTTGCTTGTCTCACTTACGTCCACTGTTCCCCGCCGGCCGCGGTGGGCTAGCGGTTCTGGCGCTGCAGTCCGGAACCGCGGGACTGCTACGGTCGCAGGTTCGAATCCTGCCTCGGGCATGGGTGTGTGTGATGTCCTTAGGTTAGTTAGGTTTAAGTAGTTCTAAGTTCTAGGGGACTTATGACCTAAGACGTTGAGTCCCATAGTCCTCAGAGCCATTTGAACCATCCACTGTTCCCCAGTGACGCTTGATGCCGCGTATCGATGGTGCCTCTGCTTGCAAGGAGGCTATATGATTTATTACTGTAAGTACTGTACAAACCTCTTTGTCTGTTGCGTCCACAAATTCTTTGCCCAGTTGCCCCTACGCCTTTATACCAAATGGGATGTCACTTCTTACGTTGGATATTGTATGGGATGTGGGGTGTGCTGGAGGGACGGAGGATTCTCTGGTTCGTACACGGAGTGAATATTTTGCAATGCATTAAGGTAATCAAGACAGACGAGCAGTCTGCTGGCTTAGATACACCTCTTTTCCGCAAGTGCCCTCGAGAGCACATGTGCCTTTGTATCATAGTATGTGAACATGTTCTAAAATATTTAGACTCGTCGTCCTGCCATTGCAAATCTGAATCAACTCTTGGCCTGGTGCATAAAAGGAGACACTGGTACATTGAGGACGAGATAGTCTTCATTGTTTAAAATATTTGTAACTGCTTTTATATATCGTATTTTCACTAATAACCGCTCAGTGATTGAAATATGCATTACAAATTGCTCTTTGGCAATTCTCGTTTCTAACTCACTGAGATTTCACATAAAAATCCCATTGTGTTGATGTGCTGTACTGAAATGTGGGACTTAGGGAAAGCAGGAAAAGGTGTGGACAGGGCCTAAATCAGTTACCGTTGGTTGCACAGAAAACACATACACTTTATTTTAAAAAGGCTCTCAACAATCATTTTAAAAATTTTACTACACTGACAGCTGAAGGCCTTATCACACGGTAATATTCCAAAATTTTGAGGCCAAAGGCCACCAACAATAATTTCAAACAACAAACGGCTGAAGGCCTGAATTGGAAGTCAGAAGGACAATTCCGAATAGCACATAAATACTCGGTTTTAAAACAACTGTAACACGGCTGAAGGCCTTTCTGTAAAAGAAATGAAATTATTACTCGGCTGAAGGCCACAAACAATTTCAGATAATAAACGGCTGAAGGCCTGAATAGAAGTGAGGAAAACAATTCCAAACAGCACTTTTAAAATCCATACCTTGCATTTAAAACAGGTTTGCTTAGAATAATTTATTGTAACACGGCTGAAGACCTTATCACGAAAGAAGTGAAATTATTCCTCGGCTAAAGGCCACACCAACAATAATTAGAAAATTACAAATACCTTTAAAACAAACAAACATCACAATCTAGGGAATCAGGACAAGCGGTTCTCAGCAAGTGTTCCAAGTGTCGGCCTGGAAAGGTAACTCAAACATAAGGTAAGGTGAGGCAGGCAGTCAAGAGTTGTACTCACGTAACAGGATGGCAACTCAAACAAGGGGCAGCTTAAGCGCCGACCGACCGACTCACCAATCCGCCTAACGTCCGATCACCGATACAACGATGGAATACTTTTAGGGAAGGGCAAGAGCACTGCGTCTTCAGAAAACACCAACACCGAAGAAAATAGTAGAACCAAGGTAGACTCTTCACTCATCTTAAACGTCCAGGGTTCGGTGTGCAACGAAGTCGCTCTCGCAGCTACCCGTCCTCGATCCGGCAGTGGCAGCTCGCCGCCAGCGATCCCAGCTTGCCCTCGCGCTATACGGACCTACTCGCCGCTGCGCCTCAACCGAACTGATGTCCGTTCGCAGCTCCCTCCAAATCCAGTACGCAGACAGCATTAAAATAACTGCTCATTCAAAACCTCAAGATACGCACGGGTCCGGGAAAACAATTCCGCCAACAGCTCACAATACTAAAACCACTGTGGAACAACACAGACGAATTACAAGTCGGCACAAACACAGAGAAGCCAGAAGCGGTCGGAAGACCAAAAGCACGTCGTCCGCTGCGGACCAACCGAACGAACGACCAACCAACGATTGTCCCCACTCAAATCAGGCACGGGAAAGATCCCAGTATAAATCGTCGACTGATAACTTTCTGCCATAAGGGCACTTCGACGGGCGGACACATGCACACAGGTGAAAATTGCATTACACGAATATCACGGTCCATTCAACTAAGGCTCGTTTCACACTGGGACACTTGTGACGGTCACCGGTGACGGTCACTGATAGAGATACATTCGTTTGAATTGGAGCATTCACACCGGGACACTGCACTGAGTCACCGAGTCACGGTGACCCAGAAGTGACTCACCCTCGCCACATGTGACGGACACGGACACTGTGTTCGCTGCGGTCACCGCCGGACATGCATTAGCTTGTATTGGAGTGTTCACACTGGGACACCGATCAAAGACACAGCAGTGCAGAGTTGCCAACAGACAGGCAGCCGTTGCTGAGCCCAGTGGTTCTCCACACAGTGCAGCCGTGAGTTTAGAGTTCATCAACACAGAAGATTTTATAAGTGAAGTGGAAAGTCGTCCCGTTATTTGGGATATGAAAAGCGATGACTACAGTAACAAAGTCATGAAAATGAAAGCGTGGCAAGAAATTATTACGAAGTTTGTGCCTGATTTCGATGAAAAGAGCATAGATGAAATAAACAAAATTGGTAAGTTCTATATTCTTTTTTCACTTTAATACCGTATTTTCTGGACCACAAGAATAGCGAAATATATTTCCTACCCCTGTACGAGGCTAGGAGGTTAATAACCTACAAGGAGAATGCTATCCCTCACCCCTTTTCTTTTGCATTACCAATAGCAAGTGTACTGTTATGCAGTCTTAATGCGAGAAGAATGGACAAAATGGATGAGCGCAGAAACCATGTACTCACCCCTACAGGGCGAATGAAAGTAAAATAAAATAAATAGTTTTATTTCAACATTTTCATAACAAAATTAAGGGTACGTCTTTTCGTAGTCTAATAAGTCGCTCCGCCTTATGGTCCGAAAAATACAGTAAAATGATTATTCAAAACAACAATAATTTACGCATATGTTGTTACTATAATAATGAATTTTATTTATTTACCATAATACTGTTGACTTACAAGTTTTTGACACCCGAATGAGAACAGTGCTCGTGCTTGGGTTCTGTTCAATTAGGTACACACAACTGTAATACAAAAAAGTGCATTGTAATTATAATTTTAATTGCAAGTTTTAATCAGTTCAGTGAACGCAACAGTATGGTTTGTTACAGTTAACATGGTAATAATTGAACACTGCACATTTCAAATACAATTCCAATGAACGTTTTGTCTTCATTCTCCTCCTCCTCGTCCTCCTCATTACAAGTGCTAACAACAGTTCCTCCTCGCTCGAGTCCATTTCACCAACTAATCAGTTGGCAACAGCAGCAGTGTGGGACACCAGTGACCCAGGAGTGTTCGCCACAGTCACCGGTGACCGTCACAAGCGTCCCAGTGTGAAACGACCTTTAACTCGCTGAATCCGGACCTTGTCGTGGTCGTGCGCTCTCGCGACCACATCTTCCGTCGGACAGTGCGTGTGTGTCGCCAGCGGCCGTGCGAGTACTGGCTGCCCGGACCTCACTGTTGTTCCGTCCCAACTGCTCTCGCTCAACGCACGACGACCCGGAAATACTCAAGTGCACCCCAAAGATGGTAACGCAGTACGCGCTATCGATAAGCGCTGCTCCTGCCACTCACGGAGAGACAAGGCGGGCAAGCGTGGTGACGCCAGTGAACACACTAAAAAAACGAGACGCCACTATCGCTATTACAAGATGCCAAGCTATGAACGCATCAACGCGAGCCGCACACGGCTCAAGTACGTAAGTTAGAGAACTTCAGCGCTGATGAACTCTAGCTGTAGTTTCTCCTTTTCCAGATTTACACTCATACGCGTCATTTGCTTGACTCTGGTCTGTAGTGAATCATCATCGACTATAATGCTACCGTAGATACACCTACATGTATACCCCGTAAGCGGAGAATACTTTGTGAACAACTGTCACTTTGTAACCTCCCCCTCACTTATCGACCTTAATGACAGTGAAAAATTAAACCGCGTGTACCTAATGGAAATTTGGGAAAAGCAATCGTCACCGAGGTTAATTTGTCGGTAAAGAGGGAGGAAAGGGTTACATCTAAATGAAAGGAAAAATGCTAATGAAACTGGTGGAAATTAATTTTGAAGTAGGGGTAAAGTTAATAAAGAAAATAAATGTGCGACCGTTACGTTAACAATCAACTAGCGGTAATTAGATATTTGAGATTTGGGGGAAATTACGGTCGCCAGTCCTAAGCACAATTACTATAGTAACTGAAAAAGAAAGATTATTACACATATAATTAGCACTAGAAGCGTGGCAACTGAAGGTTGACTAGTGTGAAAACTGAAAGTTTGTCAGAAGTAAAAATTTCGCTACACTCTGACTTAATTTAGCAAAAGAATTAATAAAGCCGGAAAATCGAAAGTTAATTTAGTGACTGAAGTTAATAGTGAGCTTTCTTTCTGAAGCACATCGAAATTCAGTAAAAAACGGTTAGTCTTGGACTACCTCAACAATCATTTCAAAAGCTACTTGAATCTACGCAATTTAGAAATAAGGGATCTAACTTTGAACTTGAATTAAATGATACTGAACAATTAACAATAGTAAAATTTAGTACGTACCAAGCTGAGCTGCAGTCACAGGTAAGCTAAAATACGGTAACAAAGCTCGCACTCTTAATTTGTGCTTGTGTAATCTGAATATTGTAGCCAGCTATGAATACTTTAACTGAACTTTGAAATTAAAGTAGTGAAGTGGAATAATGCTGGCGTTTGAATTTCAACGACACTCGGGTTCATTCCGGAGAAGGAAGGGACCCTGCTTGGTAATGCAATTGGGACAATGAGCAACAAAAGTTCATGCTACGTTGCTGTAATTTAGTTATGATAATGGAACAGTTTGAGAAGCTGAGGTCTGCCATACAGTTCTAAAACTTTACGTGTTTCCAGTCTTCCTTGTTGGTTGATTGAAAGTTTGAAGCCGTCGATCGAGGAGGTGGCGACAGTCACTCATTGTCGGCCGTCACTGTTGCAGAAGCTGGATGTTGGCGCGCCTTCTTCTCGACACGGTCACCAGGCGAAACGGGCTCTTGACGTGCGCCAGCTAATGCTTCCCGTCCGCGACACCATGTCAGAAACTATCATCGCAAGTCGAGCGCAATTACATGCTGCCACACCCCGAAAGCGCGGCAACTCGCGGGAGCTTCACACAACACACCTGCTCCACTCGCTACTCCAGCCAGACTCTCTCTGCCCGCGCTCCACGCGGCAGAGTTAACCCTCCCAAAGATCCTACACACTTTGATTCTTCACACGACCTATCGATGTAATCGTTCGATAGCAGTTTTCCCTAGGCAAGACCCAGCGTAAAAATACAAATAATATTTACGAAACAAACCAATTATACATCGACATAAATGCATAAATATATATATACAAATAGTAAAACAATTACAATATGTAAAGACACAGAAATGTCATATATTCAGGTAACAAAAATAAGGAAAACAAATTTATAGTACAATAGATGGAAATAGGAGGATATGCATTTCCAGCGTTACAACTTCCCCCATTTCCCCTTCCAGCTGAGAATGATTTGCCGGAAGAACGATTGCTGATAGGTCTCCGAGGGAGCTCAAATCTCTCTAGTTTTACCTTCATGGTCTTTTCGAGAGATATACCTAGGAGAAAGCAGTATTCATTGACTCTTTTTAGAAATGTACGCTCTCAGAAAGTTAACAGCAAATCACACCGCGATGCAGAGCGCCTCTCTCACAATGTCTGCCACTGGAGTTGGCTGAGCACATCCTTGGCGCTTTCGCGCTTCCTGAAGGTGAGTAACGAAATGTGCTGCTCTTCTTTGGCTCTTCTTGATTTTCTCTATCATTCATATCTATTACGGACCCCATAACTGACGGCCAATGTTCAAGTATTTGTCAAACGAGGGCTTTGTAAGGATTCTTCCACTGAATTTCAGTCTGGCATCTGCCTTACCTGAGATTAGTTTTAAGTGGTCGTTCTGCCTGAAGTCATTCCGTACGCGTAATTTTAGATATTTTGTGGATGTGACTGCCTCGAGTGATTGCTCTGCAATCATGTAATCATGTAGTAAAGCGTCTTTTTATTTATGCTCAATACGTTAATGTTGAATGTCAGTTGCCAATCGTCACACCGTGCGTCGATCCTCTACAGGTCTCTTTCATTTCGCTACCATTTTATAATGTGACTTCTTTATATACAACAGCATCATCCACAAAAGTTTCGTCGAACTTCCGACGTAACACACTACGTCAAAGTAAAGGGCCACTCCCTTGGGATACGCCCGAAGTTACGTTTACGTGTCAAAATTTCTTTCCGCTGAGAATGACATGCTGTGTTTGCTAGAAACTCTTAATCCAATATACAGCTTGACTGATATCCCGTACGCTCGTATTTCGTTCATTAGGTGGCAGAGCGGAACTGTACCGAGTGCCTTCCGGAAGTCAAAGAACACGGCACCAACCTAGGTGCAAGTATCTGATGCTTTCTAGCTCTCGTGGACGAAATGAGCAAGCTGGTTTCCACACGACAGTTGCTTTTGAAATCCGTGATTTCTGCAGAGAACATTTTCGACCTCCAGAAATATCATAATACGCGAGCATAAAAGATGTTCCGAAATTCTACAATAGAGAGTAACTGTAGTAGTTGTGTCGTATTGCATTGTATATTAACCGGGGGCGGAGAGGCTCCGTCCCCACCGCAACCGCAATGGTCCACAACCCGACGACCACTACCGCAGTCCACATCATCTCTCTGCTGCCCCTACTGTACCAGTTAGTACGGAAAAGCTACCGCAGCTGCTGTAATCAGTGCTGCTCTGTTCACATCCGTGCAGCAGCATGAAACGTCTCACTAAACGGTGCTTCTAATGCCCCGCACTGGTGGTATCCAGACCAGTGTACATACCCAAGTTGTTGGTGACACCAAACTCTTTACGCTGTGGTGTTGTTTACTAAGCTTTTGGTGCGCCCGCGCGGACGGTGTACCTATTGTTGTGTTATCCATGCTGGATTTTGAACTCCGTCGCAGCTATACAATTAAGGATTACTGAGAGAGATCGTAACCAGACAGAAATACCTTTAAGAAGCTTTATTTCGTTGCAATGACTGACTGCGGGCCATTGTACCAATTTTCAGAATCATCAACAGCATGTCATCTGCATAAGAATGAGTAAGAAGGATAATATTTAACTTGTTCGCACCACCTTATAAGCTAGATATATTTATTGTACAATAAATAAATATGCGCCAATGTACATACAATCGAAAAGCGATAAGATGATTTAGTGATATCGATTTACATTTCTTATAGAACGTTTTGTCTGTTTTTGGTCCTTATGGATTTCTGGAAGGAAGTACAAAGTTTACTAACGTAAATAGTACGCAAGACACAATCAACTGAGGCGCATGAATATTTCACTCTATTATTGATTACAGTTACCGCTCCAGAGATGCGCCTTACACGTAATATTCCTGTTTACAGTCAAAGCGTAGATATTACAGATGTATTAACAAGCAAAGGTCTCAACTACGTTTCGTTAAATACAGAAAGTGTATGGGAGAAACAGAAAGAATACGTTACTTGTATTAGTGAACTAGCTTAGCGCACTCTGTTTCGCTCACGTAGACTGTTTGGCCTGCAGAGATTTTTTTTATTTAATCAAGTTTCTATGTTCACAAATTGAAACAAGTTCCAAGCTTTTAAGGCTAATTAAGGCCTTATAAGGATGGTCTTTTCCGAATGTACTTCTGACCAAACAACGATTCTGGTAGGTGCAGTCCAAAGTATTTGTTAACATTCCTTTTACATTCTTGTGGAGATACTTCCATACCAACTTTCATCTCCTAACAAATATTTCTCTATATCTAACCGAGAACTGAAATACCAATTTTCACAAAATGTAACGAAATATTTTCTTTAAAATTTTCATCCCCTGCTGCACTCCCTTAGGGGTTGAATTTCAAGAAACCTTAAACACGTATTTTTTAATGTCTCACCGGGAAGTCAAATACCAATTGCGATAGATGTAGCTTTAAAAATCATCCAGTAGTTCTTCAGTAATTAATTATTTTCAAAAACCTTTCATCCACTATTCTATCCCCTTAGTGGTTGAATTTCGAGAAATGCTGGAACACGTATTTTTTATTTTCTGACTGAGAAACCAAATACCAGTTTTCACAGTTCTAGTTTCAAAATTCCCTTAATAGCGACATATTTTCAAAAAGTTTTTCACCTTCTGTTCACCCCCTTAGGAGTGGAATTTCGATCAATCTCTTCTTAAACGGTTTGCTGTGTGAACAGTTATGTGGGGACTTGCATTATCCTACTGGAATATTCCATTCGGTATCCTGGTCATGAGCAGAGTAGGATACTCTGCAATATGAACAGGGTACAAAATGGCATATTCCAGCAGGGTAATCTAATACGGCAGGCGGAAATTCGCATCACAGGTTTTATCATCTTACCACATATTATCTAGTATTCAGCCTCTCTTCCAAAATTATCTTATCAGTTCTGTTCTCATATCCATGAGTCCAAGATATGAAGAGGTATGCGACTCGAGAATCGCTGCGTCCTCTGACTTTTCAATAGATCATCTACGTGTACGTTAACGTTGATGTGAACGCCGTAAAGTGAGACTCATCACTGAACACCACAGAATGGCGCTCATTATCCCAGTTGACTCCGCCTCTACTCTACCCAAGTCTTTGTTGTCTATGGTCGGCGTCAGCGGTGAACGACGCAAGGCAACTGGAAATCTCAACCCAGATTACAGTAACCGGCTCCCGATCGTTGGTAGTGACACTTCCTGTAAGCCCTGATCAGCGTTCAGGTGTTTTCATCCAGCTATTCGTCAGAGCCAGTCCTTCTGGAACGACCCGTGCCTCCTCCTGCAGCACATACTGTTCCTTTGATTCGATCTCATTGTCACTCGTTGCAGTCACTGCACCACAGCCAACAGTCTGAGTGAACTGTCGGCATTATTGTCCAATCTCGCTTATGCCAATGGTTGGTCCTGGAAATACAGAGTGTGAAGGAAACGGTTCTCTGTAGTGTAACGAAATTAAGCCATATCAGCCACAACATGCTGTGTTATTCAGTCCTGTCACGAACAGAGCGACATGTGAAGAAAATTCTCAGATATCTACTTTGTACAATACTGATGTGAATTATGATTGTTTGGACACCAAATGAACCAGTTTTACTCCCAAACTTAATGGAAGTAACAAACAGTAAAAGAACATAAAACACGAAAACTCCCGTAAATCAATTCGTAATTAATTAAGAAAATGATTATAATTTCGTTCATTTATAACTGTAAGAGCCAAATAAATTCTCATTTGGTCATGAATATGTCTTGTTGAATGAAAACATGATTTACATAGTTGACAACTGTCGGATTTAAAATTTCCACATGTATCGTGCCTTGCACGAATATCGAGCGGGCAACTTAGCTATGATTAGTCAGTGCTTGGAATCTAATGGCGGACGCCAAAATTTACGCTGGTAGGCACATAATATCACAATAAAATGCGTAAACTCACCCGGTAAAATACCGCCCACTTATGTAAAAGCAAACCCTTCAAAAGAATACATAGAAACACATGTAATAGCAGCTACGATACAATAAAGGAGAAACAGAGGTAGGAAATAGCAATAACTACTGTTTATGGTAGGTGAACACAGACTATAACACACTTCACTGAAATTACATTTGTTTTTAAAGAAAGCAAGTATCGTGAAAGCTTGTCACAAAAGAAAAAGAAACTACATTTCAAACTACGCGAAATTCTTTGACTCTTTACAGGGAGAGAGCACTTGACGTTGCAGCTTATCTTATTGTAGACGATGCGTCGTTACGTTACCGGCAGCTCGTTGGTACTGACGACGTAATTATTATGGCTCCATTAGTCATGAAATTGACTCGGATACATCCTCTTGATTGCTATAGGCTCCTCTAGAAGGCAATATTATCCTCCGTCGAAATCCTTTAACCACAGAGCGGTCAGACGTAGTTATTGCTTTTAAAATCCCAGTTCGTATGTGTGCGATTACGACGTTCCTCGCACACACACCATTCCGATATCAAAGTCCCAAACACATTTCTGAAAAAGGATAAAATCCGCTGTGACTCGCCGATCGCGGCTTTACAGTCCGTCCACTTTTAGCGATAACAGTAGTGTATTTAACAGTTCTAGCGAAAGCAGTACCACACGTCATAAGCAATTTAAAAGCCTCCACGGCGACAGTTTATGTTTTAATGCGTGCGGAAGCTCACTAAGTTGCAAACGAGATAGTAACTCGAGAATATGTCAGTTTTTGAAGTTCGGTTAGCTGCGAACAGTTCGGTTCTCACAACGACAATCACAGTCCATTCGCTCGAGCATTGTTACTGCTGGTTATAGTACTCCACGAAACTCACAGAACGCCAGGCCCCCACAACCTCACGAGTGGTCGACTGTGAAGAGCGGACAAATTGAATAGCTGGCCGGCGGCCATTAGAGTGGTAAACTGACGCGCGGATTTCGAATGTTTATACATCGCTTTTGGTTATAAAATGCCTTCCCTAGAGTTAGGTCACAAACATAATGCCTCATTCAAATACGTTACTACAATATAGTTTTTAATTTATGAACAAACAGCAACTAGTCACTGTTTATGAATTTATGTTACGTAGTACATGGAATCTGCCGTAGCTAAAAGTTATGCACTGGACCCCTAGCATTTTTCGTAGTTCATTTACGATAGATGTACGCAAAATGCATCAAAATACTCGAAGATTTGCCCACTATGTTAATAGATATTTTCTGACTCTACCTTGCTTTAGCTTTTATGACGAAAAGTGCGTTATATATGGCGTAGTGCTTTGGCAACTCACGACTAAATTATCAAGTTTCAACCTAACCTGGACCATGAAAACTACCGATCAGCCAGCTACAACAAATAAGACTTCAGGCAGTATCGCATTAGTCACAATATTTACTTTCGAAGTTGTACACTTCAGTTTATGTGTGTGGTTTTTTCATATAATAAATAAAACTCAACAACTGTTCCATAGAGAGAAGTTGTGAAATCAGATTACAATTACACACATTCAGTTGCATTTTATAACGATAAAAATGCCTGCTAACTCAAATTTCGTGTTGCTTGAAACTCAACTTTTATAGTTAAAATAAAATGTGGTTCACAAAGAAAAATTTATCTTCTGCTGTATATGGTCTGGAAAACGAAAGATGGATGGAACAGCATCATCTTTCAGCTTCCTGCGATTTACGTAATTTTCAATGAAACAACTTTCTTCAAAATAATCGGAACATATAAAATGGTATTCTGTCGGTCGGAAATCTTGCCGCCGGCCAGAGTGGCCGTGCGGCTCTAGGCGCTACAGTCTGGAGCCGAGCGACCGCTACGGTCGCAGGTTCGAATCCTGCCACGGGCATGGATGTGTGTGATGTCCTTAGGTTAGTTAGGTTTAATTAGTTCTAAGTTCTAGGCGACTGATGACCTCAGAAGTTAAGTCGCATAGTGCTCAGAGCCATTTGGAAATCTTGCCTCCTGACAGCGTGTAACCATTTTTGTAACAGCTGTGGTTTTGACAAAGGAAACCTGCAAATATATGCACAGACATTATGCTAATACCGTTACAAAAACATTTACTAAGCAAGTGCACTGACATACAAAACAAAATATCCACATACCTGTGAAATGTAATATTCGTTCCTTTCTCGAATTTATTTGTACAATTAATCGCTGCACAACTCTTCACCATTGTACTTCTTTTGATTGGAACGTACAGACAGTAGAATTACGAGTAACAAATACTGTATGTATGCCCCAACAAATATACAACGCTGAATCAGGGTCTTCATAAACAACAGTACTACACAACACATCAGACTACAACCACTATAATGGCGTCCAGCCGAAGGTTCAAATTATCCCGCGACTGCAGCGCCATCAGTGAGTCTAGTTATTTTTTACAAGGTCTTTGCAGAACGCACACAGTCTAACATTTTGTTCCACAACGTGCACCTTTAAGCTTAGTTTCTTCAGCCATTACCGAAAAATAATAAAGTGGCCATGAATTATGGTGTGATTCTGTCTAGCATGATTACACAACATACACCCGGCGTACTCCCACGACGCCCTACGCCTTCCGATTGCCCGACTGTCATTATCGATTCGCTGTCGCATCTCAGTTCATAAAACAGTGCTGCATATTCCGTTTAGTTTTGCCACAGTCTACTGTGGTTTTACGCAGTGCATTGTGCATAAGCGTTACAAAGATAATGAAACGTTCATTGAACATTTGCATGCTCATTTAAAAGGGGATTCATGTAGGAATACAAACAAAGCAAAACATAGTACTGCTTCATATTAAAGAGCGAAACAAAAACGTATTTTAGGCCACAAAAATACACATCCAGAGTAAAGAGGAAGCACATGAAAACAAAAAACTCGGAATGTCAACAAAGCTTCCAGTAACCTGTTACCGACGGTTCGTGATCACAACGTTCGGCTCATCATTGTCTACACATACATCACCAAAAGGTTTGCAATATGTTATGCAATTACTATCCAACCACGATATAATTGTATCTGGCTTCCCGTGGCTGTTATTGGAAACAGGCGGTGACGTTCGAGTAAACAAGTATTGTAGTGACTAAGCAAAATTCATCGCACCATCAATACTTTAAGATTAATTGTGAAACATTTTAGTGTGTCTCGTGAAATGTAGTCCGTAGAGCAGGGCGATTTTATCCATAATCATGGATACCCCTGAGAATGTAAAACGGAGGAAAGTGGGCACATCATTCAAGTAAAAAGAGTTCATATTCAAATTTGTAAAAGTGTGCCAGGAAGAAAAAACGCAGACTGAGGTAATGATACATGTACAAAAGCAAGTCTTGCGGGAGACAAAAATGGTATAGGAAAGTCAGAAATAACAATAAATTAAATTTGAAAGATTTTAAGGAAGTAGCAGAAACCGCGAGAAAATTAAAACTCCTAGAAAACAAGGGCGCCCTAGAAATGTGCTCTCTCTAGATGACTTCGATAAAACGTAAGAGTAAAGTATTATGAAGAGATCATTCAGTAAACCACTTATATTTTCAAAAAACTGACATAAATTTTCAGGGAATGAAGGATAAATTTCGGAAAATTTTGATAGAGATGGTGATTAGATTCAAAAAATGTTAAAATAAGAGAACCATCCTAACTCAGCGTTCCGACATTGTTGCAAAACGTGTGGAATACTTGAGAGCAATAAAAAATAATGGAAACACCAGAGATGCTCACGGACAAAACGTAGTTGCCTGCGCTTTATACCACGAGAACGTCGTTAGCATGAAGAAGTTCCGGCTGCACTGACTAATAGCGGAGCTATAGTTGTCCACTCTCGAGGACTCATAGAGATAGCATAGGCAGTGTATGATTCTGAACCTAAATCCCAGGATTATCACGGTGATATGTAAAGGGATAATTATCACAAATAGAATTTCCTAACATCCCAGCTAGTGGTACTGTTGTTCTTGGTAACGCGCTGTATCACACTGTTCGGAGATGGTCAAATGGCTCTGAGCACTATGGGACTTAACATCTATGGTAATCAGTCCCCTAGAACTAAGAACTACTTAAACCTAACTAACCTAAGGACAGCACACAATACCCAGCCATCACGAGGCAGAGAAAATCCCTGACCCCGCCGGGAATCGAACCCGGGAACCCGGGCGTGGGAAGCGAGAACGCTACCGCACGACCACGAGATGCGGGCACTGTTCGGAGAATTAGACTCCCCCACCACTGCTGCATCTCGAAAAAAAGGGCATAATTGAATGGTTAATTCAGAAAAAAATCAGTTTTGAACCGAACTTTTACAAATTGTGCGTTTTAATAAACCAAAGCCTGTTTTTTAAAGCAGATGCTATTTTGAAGCGATATGCTGTTCAGAGGTTCCACCATACCACTTGATTTAGACCATATAGAGATAATCTGAAACACGATGAAACAAAAAATAGCAAAAAACGTTTCTTCCATTAATTCAACTATCCTAAAAGAGTGGATAATGCTCGTTTCACAGTTCACGCAGATGTGAGGTCAGTTTGACGTCGCGTGCAATATCGACAACCGCATGATCGACTGACGACTTTGTGACAAGGAAACATATGATGTTATTGCTCCTCGATTCACTTCCAGCGATTTAAGCTGTTCTCTTAGGTTCGTGCCTAACCACACCCTCAGTAATCGCTAAACATTAATTTCATCCTTCGTTCTCAAATCAGACTGAATGAAAAAAAAAATTGTGGTGTCACCGCCAGACACCACACTTGCTAGGTGGTAGCCTTTAAATCGTCCGCGGTCCATTAGTATACGACGGACCCGCGTGTCGCCACTGTCAGTGATTGCCGACCGAGCGCCGCCACACGGCAGGTCTAGAGACACTGACTAGCACTCGGCCCAGTTGTACAGCCGACGTTGCTAGCGATGGTTCACTGACAACTACGCTCTCATTTGCCGAGACGATAGTTAGCATAGCCTTCAGCTACATTTGCTACGACCTAGCAAGGCGCCGTATTCAATTGATATTGAGATTCTATTAATGTATCATCAAGAGCGATGTTCTACAAATGTGGATTAAAGTTAAGTATTCCAGAAGCTACGTACTTTTCTTTATAGCATTCATTACGTATCCTGTTTCAGACCTCACGCCAGCCTGCGTGAGTTTAAGCGCGTGCCTTTCGGCTTCCTCTCATTGTGTCTAGGCTGTCTTGTCTAGACACAACAAAAATGTATGTGAAATCTTATGGGACTTAAGTGCTAAGGTCATCAGTCCCTAAGCTGACACACTACTTAACGTAAATTATCCTAAGGACAAACACACACACTCATGCCCGAGGGAGGACTCGAACCTCCGCCGGGAGCAGCCGTTTGTAAACATACAAGCAGGAGAGAGCCTGTGTAGGTATATAGGCTCTCTAACGCACAGTTACCACGAGCGCTATCTACGGGTGGAATGCCGCACTCCAATGGATTGCAGCATTTGATATGAAAGTAAAGCACCAGTAGGCACACACTACAGACGTGTGTGAAACAGTAGAACGAACATCCGTCGTGCGTCAGAGAACAGTCGCGAGCACCGATCGTGCCGCACCATCGCTTTACGCGAAGAAAGCTTGTCAACAGCGAGGTTGGTAGAAGTGTGCACCGAAGTGATAATCATGTGCTGCAGATATGAAATCGCTTTCGATTGACTGGTAGGCTTGAGGACTTACACCGCACAGGCCGTCCACGGTCGACAGGTGTCCTGGGTGATAAATATCTACGAATTTGGAGTCAAAGCAAGCGTAGAGTGCCAGCCCGAGAAAGGCTTTCGGAGAGGCTACAGACGTCATGTATCGCATAATACGGTTGGGAGACGATTGTATGATGCGAATCTCCATTCGCGACGATTGTGGCGAGCACCGCGTGGTACACCACAACACCGTTACACGGGGGCAAGGAATCATGCAGAATGCGCGCCCCATAATTAGCGTCAGGTGTTGCTTACGGAAGAACCGCATATCTGTTTGTACCCTGATAGTGGCAGACGGCGTGTTTGGAGGCTATTCGATAGTACCGAACGTTTCCGACACTGTATAGCACAGGAGCAACGCTGGCCGTTGTGGCCGAGCTGTTCTAGGCGCTTCAGTCCGGAACCGCACGGCTGCTACGGTCGCAGGTTCGAATCCTGCCTCGGGCATCGATGTGTGTGATGTCATTAGGTTAGTTAGGTTTAAGTAGTTCTAAGTCTAGCGGACTGATGACCTCAGATGTTAAGTCCCATAGTGCTTAGAGCCATTTGAACCATTTTGAGCAGGGGCAACAAGATGGTGGTGGAATGATGTTCTCGGGTGCACTACATGGGGCCACCGTAAAGCTCTCGTGGTTATTGAGGGTAGTCTCATTGCTCCTAGGTACAGGGACTAGATTATGCAACCAATAGCGGAACAGCATCGTCAACATTTTAGTGGCAAGTTCATCTTGATGGTTAATAACTCGCATGGTCCTCGAGTTACTCTCGTGAACAGGTTTCTTCAGCACCCTAGCATCACCAGAACGAAGTGGCCTGCCTGTTCCGCGAACTTCAATCCAATCCAAAATATTTGAGGTCGATTGAAAAGAGCCTTTTTTTTTGGACTTCGGCATCGACCACGTACTCTGCGCGATCTACGCAGAATCTCCATTAAAGAGAAACACAGTTTGGGACACTGCTGGCGTGATAACTTCATTGATGGCATGCCGCAATGGATTTCAAGAATGCATTGGAGCAAGGGATGTTGCTCAGAGATGTTGTCGAAAACCATCCATGTGAAACAGATGATTTTGTCTCTACACAGTTAATTTATTTATTTATATGGACACATTCCAAATGAATGCCTCAGACTCCATTTTCTTTTCTTTGGCATGAGCTTCGAAGTAAAGGTTCGATTTAAAACTTTTATTGATACGTGTATGTAGTACCTTCGGGTGTACCTCTGTTAACAGCAGTACAGCACCGTGGTGCTGCAGTGACGCTGCACGTTTCCCGCCTGTCCACAGCGGTGCAGCACGAGCGCGCCCCCCGGCTGGTGTCGCGCCCGCCCCCGCAGCCGCCACCGCGCCTGGGGCTGGGACTGGGCCTGGGCCTCGGACTCGGCCTGCCGCCCCCGCAGCCGCCTCCGCAGCCGCCGCCGCAGCTCACGCTCGACCCTGGGCTACTCTACCCTGCGCTCGCCTTGCCGACGCATCACGTCTTCACCCAACAACATGCCGGTATGTGTGTTTCCCAGAAGGAAAAAGAAAACCTAGCAGTGCTTGTCTGTCATATGCTGGTTCATCTCCGGAAGAAAATCAGCATTCTTTGTACATCACTTCCACCCACGAATATAACACATTACTTTTTAATGCTAAAAACGATTTTAGCCTCAAATATCCTGGGTTTGCACCGCATTCTGTGACATGTATGTTTTTACATTACATTATACATTTTACATTGGTGATCCATCGCTAAACTGACCTTTTACATACATGGTGTTTAGAAACAAGTTGTCAGAAATAAATTTATGTTGAAACCTTCTGGCCTCACCTGATCTGGAGACTGAGACATTTTGACAAGTGCTCCACCGTCGTATCCAAGCACGACTGACGGCCTTTACTTTCGTCAGTACCTTATCTCCTGTGAAGGAGTGTCGTCAGTTGTCCTTGGATAACCCAATCGGTGGAGCACTTGCCAGCTAAAGTGAAAAGCTCGGAACCCTGTTTCGCACATAGTTTTAGTCTGCTATGAAAGCTCCAATCATTATATACTCCGCTACAGCGTGACAAATGAACTCTGGATACATTTTTGTTACTTCCTAGAACTCCTAGTACTCAGACGGAAAAAATCACAACAACCAAAAATATTAATGTAGAGAAATGAAATTTCTAGCTTACATTTGTCTAGGTAACATATTTAATTGATCAGCATTCCAAGATCACAGTTTAATTTAAACGCTAGATAAGCTATTGCAGACGAGAAATGCTGGTACATTAATAACCGGTGTAACCGCCAGAATGTTGAATGCAAGCGTGCAAACGCGCATGAATTGTTTTGTACAGGTGCCGGATGTCAGTTTGTGGGATGGAGTTCCATGCCTGTTGCACTTGGGTTAATGATGGCTGCAGGTGACTTTCTGGCCGCACCTGATACGATGACGATTGGAGGCAGATCTGGTGATCGAGCAGGCCAAGGCAATATGCCGACACTCTGTAGAGCATGTTGGGTTACAACAGCGGTATGTGGGCGAGCGTTATCCTGTTGGAAAATACCCCCTGGAGCGCTGTTCATAAATGGCAGCACAATATGTGCGTGGAATAACTGCGAGAGAGCTCCTGCTGTCACATGAAATCGCATCCCAGACCATAGCTCTAGGAGTAAGTCCAGTGTGTTTAGCACGCAGCCGGCCGTTATGGCCGAGCGGTTCTAGGCGCTTCAGTCCGGAACCGCGCGACTGCTACGGTCGCAGGTTCGAATCCTGCCTCGGGCATGGATGTGTGTGATGTCCTTAGGTTAGTTAGGTTTAAGTAGTTCTAAGTTCTATGGGACTGATGACCTCAGATGTTAAGTCCCATAGTACTCAGAGCCATTTGAACCATTTTAGCACGCAATCCCCCCCCCCCCCCCCCCGCCATGAACCATGGACCTTGCCGTTGGTGGGGAGGCTTGCGTGCCTCAGCGATACAGATAGCCGTACCGTAGGTACAACCACAACGGAGGGGTATCTGTTGAGAGGCCAGACAAACGTGTGGTTCCTGAAGAGGGGCAGCAGCCTTTTCAGTAGTTGCAAGGGCAACAGTCTGGATGATTGACTGATCTGGCCTTGTAACAATAACCAAATCGGCCTTGCTGTGCTGGTACTGTGAACGGCTGAAAGCAAGGGGAAACTACGGCCGTAATTTTTCCCGAGGGCATGCAGCTTTACTGTATCAACAAGGCCCCCGGAGTAGACAACATTCCATTGGAACTACTGACGGCCTTGGCAGAGCCAGTCCTGACAAAACTCTACCATCTGGTGAGCAAGATGTATGAAACAGGCGAAATACCCTCAGACTTCAAGAAGAATATAATAATTCCAATCCCAAAGAAAGCAGGTGCTGACAGATGGGAAAATTACCGAACAATCAGTTTAATAAGCCACAGCTGCAAAATACTAACACGAATTCTTTGCAGACGAATGGAAAAACTGGTAGAAGACGACCTCGGGGAAGATCAGTTTGGATTCCGTAGAAATACTGGAACACGTGAGGCAATACTGACCTTACGACTTATCTTAGAAGAAAGATTAAGGAAAGGCAAACCTACGTTTCTAGCATTTGTAGACTTAGAGAAAGCTTTTGACAATGTTGACTGGAATACTCTCTTTCAAATTCTAAAGGTGGCAGGGGAAAAATACAGGGAGCGAAAGGCTATTTACAATTTGTACAGAAACCAGATGGCAGTTATAAGAGTCGAGGGACATGAAAGGGAAGCAGTGGTTGGGAAGGGAGTAAGATAGGGTTGTAGCCTCTCCCCTCTCCCCGATGTTATTCAATCTGTATATTGAGCAAGCAGTAAAGGAAACAAAAGAAAAATTCGGAGTAGGTATTAAAATCCATGGAGAAGAAATAAAAACTTTGAGGTTCGCCGATGACATTGTAATTCTGTCAGAGACAGCAAAGGACTTGGAAGAGCAGTTGAACGGAATGGATGGTGTCTTGAAGGGAGGATATAAGATGAACATCAACAAAAGCAAAACGAGGATAATGGAATGTAGTCGAATTAAGTTGGGTGATGTTGAGGGTATTAGATTAGGAAATGAGACACTTAAAGTAGTAAAGGAGTTTTGCTATTTGGGGAGCAAAATAACTGATGATGGTCGAAATGGAGCGGATATAAAAGGTAGACTGGCAATGGCAAGGAAAGCGTTTCTGAAGAAGAGAAATTTGTTAACATCGAGTATAGATTTAAGTGTCAGGAAGTCATTTCTGAAAGTATTTGTATGGAGTGTAGCCATGTATGGAAGTGAAACATGGACGGTAAATAGTTTGGACAAGAAGAGAATAGAAGCTTTCGAAATGTGGTGCTACAGAAGGATGCTGAAGATTAGATGGGTAGATCACATAACTAATGAGGAAGTATTGAATAGGATTGGGGAGAAGAGAAGTTTGTGGCACAACTTGACCAGAAGAAGGGATCGGTTGGTAGGACATGTTCTGAGGCATCAAGGGATGACTAATTTAGTATTGGAGGGCAGCGTGGAGGATAAAAATCGTAGGGGGAGACCAAGAGATGAATACACTAAGCAGATTCAGAAGGATGTAGGTTGCAGTACGTATTGGGAGATGAAGAAGCTTGCACAGGATAGAGTAGCATGGAGAGCTGCATCAAACCAGTCTCAGGACTGAAGACCACAACAACAACAGCACGCAATCAGATTGGTTGCAGGGCCTAATCGGGCCTCCTCCGAACCAACGCAAGTCCATCACTGGCAAAGAGGCAGAAAATGAATGAAATAAGCGTATGGCATTGTTGGCCGGAAGGCCCCATGCGGGGGAGTTGGGCCGCCGTATTGCAAGTCCTTTTTAGTTGACGCCACTTCAGCGACTTGCGGGTCAATGATGATGAAAATGATGATGAAGGACACTCAACACCCAGTCCCCTGCCGGGAATCAAACCCGGGCCCCCTGCGTGGTATGCGGAAACGGTACCGCTACGCTACGGAGGCGGACACGGAGACAGAACAAGCTATCACCAGAAACCACTACAGATCTTCACCCTGCCCAATGATCCCTCGCTTGACATCACTGAAGTCGCATATTGCGTTGGTTTGAGGTCAGTGGAATGGCTCGGAGTTGTCCTTGAAGTAACCGATTTGTACCAGTTCGTTGTCACTGTGCTGCTACTGCAGATGCAGTACGATGCGCCACAGCCATACGGCGAACACGATTGTCTTCCCTCTCGGTAGTGCCACGTGGGCTTCCGGAACCCGGCCTTCTTGGGACCGTACATTCCCGTGGCCACCGCTGCCAGCAATCACATACAGTGGGTACACTCCTGCCTAGTCTTTTTACAGTATCGCAGAAGGAGCATCCAGATTCTTGTAGCCCTCGACCTCGTTCAAACTGAGTGAGGTGTTGGCAATGGCTTCATTTTCGATTTGAAGGTATTCTTCATTAACAGCAACTCACCGCATCCAATCTCAAAGGTAACTAACGCTCATGACCGTTACAGCGCATATTTAAAGCATGCCTGATTTGGATCCTCAGAGTAGAGCTACTAGCGCCAGCCGGCCGCAGTGGCCGAGCGGTTCTAGGTGCTACAGTCTGGAACCGCGGGACCGCTACGGTCGCAGGTTCTAATCTTGCCTCGGGCATGGATGTGTGTCATGTCCATAGGATAGTTAGGATTAAGTATGGAACGTCCCCTTTCAACATTTATACAAGACTGTGCTTAAACTGACACACAATATTTTTTATCGCAACGCAATCTGACTTTCAGAAATCCCTACAAAAGAATGGCCCTGACTAACATTAACCTATACCTTTCACAAATCACTTACCTCACCAAAACTCTTCGTTACTCGAACTACTGCAATACAGCGAGCGCCACTACTGCCAGCTAAATAAAAGATTCAAACTACGGAAGGCACTAACTACTGATAGGCATAGTTAGCAAATGAAAGATTTTAATAGAGAACAAACAATGTATTTACCTTAATAATCATAATATATATTTCATCCAGTCTTACAAATTTCAAATCTCCGCCATTTCTCTCCCCACATCCACCACTGCTGGCGGCTCACCTCCAACTGCGCAACGCTACGCGCTGTTCACGTCCAGCTGCCCAACACTACAATGGCAGACAACAATGCTAACTAGCCACAGACTGCACACAGCACAGCCAGTGATTTTCATACAGAGCGCTACGTAACGTTGCCAATAAGAAAATATAAACAGCCTACTTACAAGTAGTTCCAAGTTCTGGGGACTGATGACCTCCGAAGTTAAGTCCCATAGTGCTCAGAGCCATTTGAACCATTTTTACTAGCGCCGCCACTCTTATGCGACTGGCGTAAAAATAAATAGACATCATCTTGCAGTTGTAGAAACACGCCTACCAATTTCGTTTATGTCGCACAACTCCTTGTTGTTGGGATTTTTTTTCCTGTCAGTGTATATGCTACAAACGTCTTTGTCTGACTTGGCTGTCAAGTAGCTCCTCAGTTTGCCTCACAAGGGCTGAGTGCAAAGTGATAGCCCAGTCCGACAGCGCTTAACTTCGGTGATCTGACGGAAACCGGTGTTACTACTGCGGCAAGGCCCTTGGCTCTCTAACTGATTAGGTCAATTTCCAGAGAAGATGGTCACAACGATCTGACGCGGATGCGTGCCCCAGGAATTTGGTTTTAATCATTTGACCCTCTTAGTCTACACTTACAAGGGAACCTCCCCATCGCACCCCCCCCTCAGATTTAGTTATAAGGTGGCACAGTGGATAGGCCTTGAAAAACTGAACATAGATCAATCGAGAAAACAGGAAGAAGTTGTGTGGAACTATGAAAAAAATAAGCAAAATATACAAACTGAGTAGTCCATGCGTAAGATAGGCAACATCAAGGAGTGGTTGAGTTCAGGAGCGCCGTGGTCCCGTGGTTAGCGTGAGCAGCTGCGGAACGAGAGGTCCTTGTTTCAAGTCTTCCCTCGAGTGAAAAGTGTGCATTCTTTATTTTCGCAAAGTTATGATCTGTCCGTTCGTTCATTGACGTCTCTGTTCACTGTAATAAGTTTAGTGTGTGTTTTGCGACCGCACCTCACAACCGTGCGATTGTTATTGAAGTGGCGAGCTATATTTGCTGAATTCATATTGCCCACGGAATACATCTCACGTATTTAATGCGCTCTCGTCCAAAGTAGCGAACAGTCAACTGCCAGCCACGGAGCCTCGTTAGCAGGAATACTCTCTCTTCCGTGCGATGTAGTCGACTGACTTCGTGTATTTCGAACGTATGTAACGCCCCCATACTACGGCGCAGTTACCTCGCATCGGACGGACAGATAATAATTGTCTGAAAAATAAAAAGTTAAACTTTTCGCTCAAGGGAAGATTTGAACTAAGGACAGCTCACGCTAACCACGGGACCACCGCGCTCGTCAGCTCATATTGTCCTTGATGTTGCATATCTTGCACATGGTCTACTCAGTTTGTATATTTTGCTTATTTTTTTCATAGTTCCACACAACTTCTTCCTGTTTTCTCGATTGATCTATGTTCAGTTTTTCAAGGCCTATCCACTGTGCCAACTTACAACTAAATCTGAGGGGGGTGCGATGGGGAGGTTCCCTTGTTAGCTATTTCAAGTCTCCCTCAATTTCCATCGCATATTCAGGTAATCTTTGGGGTAAGTCCTACGGAAATGTAATTCTATGAAGACAGCTGTAGCCCTCGTTTAAGTGTTTCTCGAATACTGATTTTACTCTGAATTGTTCCTTAATATAGGAAACCGAAAAGACCCAAAGAAGATCGTCGCACTTAATCATGGATTCTTTTACTGGGAGAGAGATCGCGGAGGTCCTTATCAAACACGTTACGATAGAGGCGTTGTTGGTCACGAACGGTGCTGCTGAAATTCCGAGCGCGTACCTTCCAACATGAGTCAAGCAACAAATTAAATCCTCCCACGTAATCTAACTAAAGAACCAAGTTGAGAAAATCAGAGAAAATTGGAACAGATATGGCTTACCAACACTTCAGTTAAATCTTCCGGGCCTGGAGACCGTCATCGATATTGTTGTTGTTGTTGTTGTTGTGGTCTTCAGTCCTGAGACTGGTTTGATGCAGCTCTCCATGCTACTCTATCCTGTGCAAGCTTCTTCATCTCCCAGTACCTACTGCAACCTACATCCTTCTGAATCTGCTTAGTGTATTCATCTCTTGGTCTCCCTCTACGATTTTTACCCTCCACGCTGCCCTCCAATGCTAAATTTGTGATCCCTTGATGCCTCAAAACATGTCCTACCAACCGATCCCTTCTTCTAGTCAAGTTGTGCCACAAACTTCTCTTCTCCCCAATCCTATTCAATACCTCCTCATTAGTTACGTGATCTACCCACCTTATCTTCAGCATTCTTCTGTAGCACCACATTTCGAAAGCTTCTATTCTCTTCTTGTCCAAACTAGTTATCGTCCATGTTTCACTTCCATACATGGCTCCACTCCATACAAATACTTTCAGAAACGACTTCCTGACACTTAAATCTATACTCGATGTTAACAAATTTCTCTTCTTCAGAAACGATTTCCTTGCCATTGCCAGTCTACATTTTATATCCTCTCTACTTCGACCATCATCAGTTATTTTACTCCCTAAATAGCAAAACTCCTTTACTACTTTAAGTGTCTCATTTCCTAATCTAATTCCCTCAGCATCACCCGACTTAATTCGACTACATTCCATTCATTCATTCATTCATCGATATACAGGGTGAAATTAACAAACCCGGCAAACTGCAAGGATGGATTCCTACCTGGAAGTCGAGGAAAAAAGGTTCTATGAATAAGCGTCCGGAAATGGGCGGTGTGCGTGTAACGACAACAAATAGTACCGGAGCATAGTACAGAGCTGCATCGCATCCATGTCACAACATACGTTCAGAGTGGCGTCCATGGGATTGCAGGGGATAGGGATAGTAGCGGTTGCTAAGCAGGTTACACATAATCGTCGTACTTTGGCTTACAGTATGTTCGCGGGCCACTTGCCTGGAGCTTGTACAAGCGTTCGTCTCAGTATCCTTTAGAAAAGGACCTCCAAATCTGATGTAGGCACAGTCCGCCGCCTCACTGCACGTAAGTACAGGGTGTTTCAAAAATGACCGGTATATTTGAAACGGCAATAAAAACTAAACGAGCAGCGATAGAAATACACCGTTTGTTGCAATATGCTTGGGACAACAGTACATTTTCAGGCGGACAAACTTTCGAAATTACAGTAGTTACTATTTTCAACAACAGATGGCGCTGCGGTCTGGGAAACTCTATAGTACGATATTTTCCACATATCCACCATGCGTAGCAATAATATGGCGTAGTCTCTGAATGAAATTACCCGAAACCTTTGACAACGTGTCTGGCGGAATGGCTTCACATGCAGATGAGATGTACTGCTTCAGCTGTTCAATTGTTTCTGGATTCTGGCGGTACACCTGGTCTTTCAAGTGTCCCCACAGAAAGAAGTCACAGGGGTTCATGTCTGGCGAATAGGGAGGCCAATCCACTCCGCCTCCTGTATGTTTCGGATAGCCCAAAGCAATCACACGATCATCGAAATATTCATTCAGGAAATTAAAGACGTCGGCCGTGCGATGTGGCCGGGCACCATCTTGCATAAACCACGAGGTGTTCGCAGTGTCGTCTACGGCAGTTTGTACCGCCACAAATTCACGAAGAATGTCCAGATAGCGTGATGCAGTAATCGTTTCGGATCCGAAAAATGGGCCAATGATTCCTTTGGAAGAAATGGCAGCCCAGACCAGTACTTTTTGAGGATGCAGGGACGATGGGACTGCAACATGGGGCTTTTCGGTTCCCCATATGCGCCAGTTCTGTTTATTGACGAAGCCGTCCAGGTAAAAATAAGCTTCGTCAGTAAACCAAATGCTGCCCACATGCATATCGCCGTCATCAATCCTGTGCACTATATCGTTAGCGAATGTCTCTCGTGCAGCAATGGTAGCGGCGCTGAGGGGTTGCCGCGTTTCAATTTTGTATGGATAGAGGTGTAAACTCTGGCGCATGAGACGATACGTGGACGTTGGCGTCATTTGGACCGCAGCTGCAACACGGCGAACGGAAACCCGAGGCCGCTGTTGGATCACCTGCTGCACTAGCTGCGCGTTGCCCTCTGTGGTTGCCGTACGCGGTCGCCCTACCTTTCCAGCACGTTCATCCGTCACGTTCCCAGTCCGTTGAAATTTTTCAAACAGATCCTTTATTGTATCGCTTTTCGGTCCTTTGGTTACATTAAACCTCCGTTGAAAACTTCGTCTTGTTGCAACAACACTGTGTTCTAGGCGGTGGAATTCCAACACCAGAAAAATCCTCTGTTCTAAGGAGTAAACCATGTTGTCTACAGCACACTTGCACGTTGTGAACAGCACACGCTTACAGCAGAAAGACGACGTACAGAATGGCGCACCCACAGACTGCGTTGTCTTCTATATCGTTCACATCACTTGCAGCGCCATCTGTTGTTGAAAATTGTAACTACTGTAATTTCGAAAATTTGTCCGCCTGAAAATGTACTGTTGTCCCAAGCATATTGCAACAAACGGTGTATTTCTATCGCTGCTCGTTTAGTTTTTATTGCCGTTTCAAATATACCGGTCATTTCTGAAACACCCTGTACGTTCAGAGTGGCGTCCATGGGATTGCAGGGGATAGGGATAGTAGCGGTTGCTAAGCAGGTTACACATAATCGTCGTACTTTGGCTTACAGTATGTTGGTGGGCCACTTGCCTGGAGCTTGTACAAGCGTTCGTCTCTGTATCCTTTAGAAAAGGACCTCCAAATCTGATGTAGGCACAGCCCGCCGCCTCACTGCACGTAAGTATGTCTGAAAGAACCCAAGATAACACAAACGCCCAAAAACGGCTTGAAATGTGTAATGTGATTGCTGTCATTGAGGATAGTTGTTTTGATACAGCTATGCTGCCTCTCGACCGTTTACATCTGCTTGACAAATACCATCTCGGCTTGTTCCCGTCATAAATACCGGAGCATTCTGCTGTTACAATACGCATCGTCAGTCACACAGCTTGCTACACGCAAGGAACACACGGAGCGTGGTCAGAGGAACTGCCATTCGTCAGCGCCATCTGCCGTGACAACGATGCTTTTCCCGGACGTATCTCCAGAGGACATTTTTTCCTTCATTTCCAGTGAGGAATCTCTCTCTGCAGTTTGTCGGTTTTATTAATGTTCATCCTGTATAAAGCTTTCCTTCGGCGTCTTGTCTCCGACTGCGGAAGAGCGGCAACAGAAACATCTGTTGTAGGGGTCCCGAATTTATAGAGCCACCATTGGTTACTTGATGCTGATTACGTTATTATCTCTGGCTGGTGCCATCGGTAATCAATCGTAATTCTGTTGTCGCGATCGGAATTCTGTTCTTTATCCAACCTGACACCTTCTTTTCAGTTAAAAGTTTTATGGTGTTTGTCAGTCTCAATGGCCTCTCTATACATGTCCGAGTGGATATAGTGTTGCTTTCCACAAAATGTTTCTCTCACTAAATTTTACTGCGTGTTTTCTATTTCGGAAGACATGTTCGGCTACGGCCGATTTGCCAATATATTCCAGGTAGCCGTTTCTTCTGTATTCAGCTAAGCGGGTGTTAATACTTTCTTTTGTGATGCAAGTATACGCTCACCCACGACTACAAAGAATTTTGTATACCACAGGCGTCGCTAGTAGATCCTGTATATGCCTGTATTTTCGTTTTTAAGTATTTTTTTTTATTTTCCTTGTGGGCCTCAAGATCGTCTCAACCACATATTAGTGCAAGACTTTCTCGATCTGATATGTAGTCTTGTTAGCGAACTGGAGGAAAATTTTACAAGTAGTTTCGTCAGTAGAACTGACCTTCTCTCTTCTTGCACGGAGTGCTCGCTCTAGCTCCTTATTTCTCTACTGCAGTAACCATTTTTCTTGAAAGGTGAAACCAGCGTAGCGAGGTGGCAGTGGTTATCACACTGGACTCGCATTCAGGGGGAGGGGGGAGAGGGGGGGTTGGGCCCGTATCCGGCCATTCTGATTTAGGTTTTCCGTGACTTCCTAATATCGCTTCAAGCAAATGCCGGGATGGTTCCTGTTGTGTCTAGACAAGACAGCCTAGACACAATGAGAGGAAGCCGAAAGGTACGCGCTTAAACTCACGCAGGCTGGCGTGAGGTCTGAAACAGGACACGTAATGAATGCTATAAAGAAAAGTACGTAGCTTCTGGAATACTTAACTTTAATCCACATTTGTAGAACATCGCTCTTGATGATACATTAATACAATCTCAATATCAATTGAATACGGCGCCTTGCTAGGTCGTAGCAAATGTAGCTGAAGACTATGCTAACTATCGTCTCGGCAAATGAGAGCGTAGTTGTCAGTGAACCATGGGTATCAACCTCGGCTGTACAACTGGGACGAGTGCTAGTACGTCTCTCTAGACCTGCCGTGTGGTGGCGCTCGGTCTGCAATTACTGACAGTGGCGACACGCGGGTCCGTCGTATACTAGCGGACCGCGGCCGATTTAAAAGCTACCACCTAGCAAGTGTGGTGTCTGGCTGTGACACCACAGTTCCTTTGAAAGGGTACTGCTGATTTCCTTTCCCATCTTTCCCTAATCCGAGCTTGTGCTCCGCCTCTAATGACCTCGTCGTCGACGGGACTTCAAACACTTCCTCCTCCTCCTCGAAAGGCGACAGTCGCTCTTTCGCTGAACGATGCGAGAATTGAATACGAAAAGAAGTACCAGTAGTACCCTCTGCCACATATCGTGAGGAGTGTTGCGGAATATTGATTCTTGAGCACTACCGTTCCTGAGGCGGGTGGTCTATATCAGCGTGCGATTGCCAGACTGTACTCACGTTTGACGCTTACCTTCATCCACAATAATTCGCCTCCGGACTGTGCAGCAACCTCTCTATACATCCCTGAGCCAGATGAGATCCTGTGCGCAGGCCTGCCCGTGCACCTGCTGCCGCTGCTGCAGCCGCCCACGCCGCTGGTGGGCGTGTCCCCCGGCTCCATCTCCGCCGCCCACGGTGTGCACCACGTGCCACCCCCGGCGCCCGTCTGCCCCTCCACCACCGGCAGCACGTGCGGGGGCGGCGCCAGCAGCAACGAGGACGAAGTCACCAGCTCAGAGGAAGCTGGCCGCCACGACAAAGGTGAGCACAACAGTTCCTGCCGCCATAAAACCGGTATAAATTAAAAGTGATGCTGTTTCGTTAATCTCTGATAATTAATGTTTCTATGTAAGGTTTACTTTAACCTCAGCAAAATACACTCCTGGAAATTGAAATAAGAACACCGCGAATTCATTGTCCCAGGAAGGGGAAACTTTATTGACACATTCCTGGGGTCAGATACATCACATGATCACACTGACAGAACCACAGGCACATAGACACAGGCAACAGAGCATGCACAATGTCGGTACTAGTACAGTGTATATCCACCTTTCACAGCAATGCAGGCTGCTATTCTCCCATGGAGACGATCGTAGAGATGCTGGATGTAGTCCTGTGGAACGGCTTGCCATGCCATTTCCACCTGGCGCCTCAGTTGGACCAGCGTTCGTGCCGGACGTGCAGACCGCGTGAGACGACGCTTCATCCAGTCCCAAACATGCTCAATGGGGGACAGATCCGGAGATCTTGCTGGCCAGGGTAGTTGACTTACACCTTCTAGAGCACGTTGGGTGGCACGGGATACATGCGGACGTGCATTGTCCTGTTGGAACAGCAAGTTCCCTTGCCGGTCTAGGAATGGTAGAACGATGGGTTCGATGACGGTTTGGATGTACCGTGCACTATTCAGTGTCCCCTCGACGATCACCAGTGGTGTACGGCCAGTGTAGGAGATCGCTCCCCACACCATGATGCCGGGTGTTGGCCCTGTGAGCCTCGGTCGTATGCAGTCCTGATTGTGGCGCTCACCTGCACGGCGCCAAACACGCATACGACCATCATTGGCACCAAGGCAGAAGCGACTCTCATCGCTGATGACGACACGTCTCCATTCGTCCCTCCATTCACGCCTGTCGCGACACCACTGGAGGCGGGCTGCACGATGTTGGGGCGTGAGCGGAAGACGGCCTAACGGTGTGCGGGACTGTAGCCCAGCTTCATGGAGACGGTTGCGAATGGTGCTCGCCGATACCCCAGGAGCAACAGTGTCCCTAATTTGCTGGGAAGTGGCGGTGCGGTCCCCTACGGCACTGCGTAGGATCCTACGGTCTTGGCGTGCATCCGTGCGTCGCTGCGGTCCGGTCCCAGGTCGACGGGCACGTGCACCTTCCGCCGACCACTGGCGACAACATCGATGTACTGTGGAGACCTCACGCCCCACGTGTTGAGCAATTCGGCGGTACGTCCACCCGGCCTCCCGCGTGCCCACTATACGCCCTCGCTCAAAGTCCGTCAACTGCACATACGGTTCACGTCCACGCTGTCGCGGCATGCTACCAGTGTTAAAGACTGCGATGGAGCTCCGTATGCCACGGCAAACTGGCTGACACTGACGGTGGCGGTGCACAAATTCTGCGCAGCTAGCGCCATTCGACGGCCAACACCGCGGTTCCTGGTGTGTCCGCTGTGCCGTGCGTGTGATCATTGCTTGTACAGCCCTCTCGCAGTGTCCGGAGCAAGTATGGTGGGTCTGACACACCGGTGTCAATGTTTTCTTTTTTCCATTTCCAGGAGTGTAGTTAGGTACAAATATTCTCCAGTCTTCCATCGAATAAAATTACTTCCTCCCACTTGCAAATAAACTACAGAAATTTCCATTGCGTCTCTCCCTCTTTCCGCTCCTCCAGTCCGAACACCCAATCTCTTCCTTTTTGCTGATTCTGTCCTCTCTCACTGCAGTCTGCACTCCGTAATCACACTTGTAGCCACCGATCCCAGCGTAACCGCGACAGTCAACATCCCCCCCCCCCCCCACCCTCTCACTCGGACACACTTCTCTCTCGCATCCTCTTTCAACTGGTTATATCGCCAAAATCCATAAAACCGAGCGCCCACTGCTCACTTGTTTCCTGTGCCGTCTCCCACTGCCGTGCTAGGCCCTTCCAGGTGAATTTGCAATTTAGCCGTTGTCCGGAAACCACACCTATCGTCTTACAAAAGCAAAGCAACACTTGTGCTACTACAAAAATTCACATCCGTCTAGCATCCGCAAACAGCCTCAGAGTTCCCGGAACTGCTACTGTTCTGTAATTACTCCAGGTATCGCCTAAATTCCGTAGCAAGGCTTTTGTACTTGAGCACGTAGGGAAGTCCTCCTTCCACATTCATTAAGTCGTTGCCCAATACAGACGTCTTTCACCTGGCCTTACTAGCAGGTAAGGTGTTATCTTCCCAGCGGCCGGGGTGCAGCCGCAATCCATAGCAGATTTCCCCCAATGATGTTTCACTCAAGAATGATAGACGCAGAGTTAAACATTCCGGTAAGCTCCCGTAAATCAGTGGTAGTCAACCTGGTCCCTGCTGCGTACTAGTGCACGTACTAATTTTTATGGTGGCCAATAAGCACCTCGAGATGACGAGGTGTTGTCGTGTCGTCTGCATCATCATCATTCATTCCCATTACGGTCGGAGGAAGAATTTGGTAAATCACCTCTACTAGGACCTTGCCTAGTACGGCGGTGCGGGTTTCCCGCATCGTCCCCTACGCTCCTCGAAATATGGGACCTCATCATCATCAGTATGCGCTAGGGGTTTTAAAAACATTTGCATTAGGTTTCCATAAAATTTTCGCACGAAGTATTTGGCAAGCGTAATATCTATACACAAAAGGCAGTGTCCTGACTAACTGACTGGCTGACGCACCATCGCCTAGCCCAAACCGCTAAGCATTGAAACTTGAAATTTGGAGAAGGTGTTTATCTTATACTGCACGCGTCGTTTAAGAAGGAATCTTTAAAAATTGTGACCCCAAGGAGATGAAATAGCGGATGAAAGATTTTTGAAAAATGTCGCTATTAAGGCAATTTTGAAACTAGACCTACGAAAATTACGAATTTCACTGTTTTTGAAAATTCAATCCATGCGGAGGTAAAACGGGGAATAAAAGCTTTTATGAAAATATTTCATTTTGTAACCATTTTTGAAGCTAAATCTATAAATATTTGGACTTGGGACATACCCATGTCACTGTTTTTGGAAATTCAGCCCATAACGGGGTGAAAATGGGGTGAAACGTTATACGAGAATATTGCATAGAGAAATCATTTTAATGTTAAATCTTTAAAAATTGGTGTTTGGCTTCTCTGTTTGAGATGAAAAAGATACATGTTCTACTGTTTTTGAATACCAACCCATAAGCAGGTGAAATAGGGCCAGAGTGATTCACTGATTCATCATCGCCCAGCCCAAACCGCTAAGGATAGAAGCTTGAACTTTGGAGAGGGTGGTGATGATATACTGTTGGAATCGCGTAGCAAGGGGTTTGTCCGAAATTCCACTTCTTAGTGTGTAAAATAAGGGATGAAAGGCTTTTTGAAAGCATGTCGGTATGAAGGGAATTTTAAAGCTAGAACTGCGAAAACTGGTATTTGGTTTCTCAGTCAGAGAATAAAAAAATATGTACTTCAGCGTTTTCGGAAATTCAACCTCTGAGATGGTAAAATAGTTGGTGAAAGATTTTTTGAAAATAAATAATTACTAAACAACTACTGAAGGGTTTTTAAGGCTATATCTATGATAATTGGTATTTTACTTCTCGGCTAGAAATAAAATAAGTACGCGTTTCAGTGTTTTTGGAAATTCAGCCCCTAAGGGAGCGTAAGATGGGATGAAAAATGTATGAAAACTGGTATTTCACTTCTCTGTTAGATATAAAGAAATATTTGTTATGGACGCAAGTTGCTTTGTATGGAAATATGTCCCCAAGAACGCTAAAGGTATAATTAACAAAAGCTTTGGACTCTGGCTTCCGAAAAGACTATGCTTATATGGCCTTAACTAGCGTGAGAAGTTTAGATGCTGTTGCAACTTGTGAGCAACACAAAAATTCGACTGAAAAAAAGAAAAAGTCTCTGAAGACCATACAGTCCATGCGAGCGAAGTAGTGTTTGCTAAACTAGTTATTATTATGTGATTTAACTTATGTTACTTTGCCTTATAGATTTTGTAAAGTAAAGTCAGTTCCCTACCTTATAAAACACTATTGCGGAGGAAATGGAGGGGGGTGGGTAGAAAATTTTACTATTAACAAAAATACAGAAGTGTACGGTAGGTAAAAAACGTTGACTGCCCTTAACTTAAATGAACCATCAGACCAGAACATGTTTTTATTATAACCGTTAATTTTTGTCACTTCTGCACACACACTCCTAATCGTGTCCGCGGGCCATTCACTGCAGCTCTGTTAGTTCTTCAGCCACTCTCTTTCATCCTTCTGTGATCGTCGCCACCCTCGGACTGCTACGCTGGCGTCCCTTTAGCACAATTTCTCCTCCTGTCTGCCACGCCTTGATCATGTGATCACCACGCAACGGTTCACAGTAGCAAAACACGCTGTTCTCACGAGATTGTCTGACGAGCACAGTACTTGTCCGAACGATTCCTTTTTTCACGGTGCTTTCTTAACCGAAGTATTACACCTAAGGGACACTGAGTCTAGGCGCTGATTCACTTATTAACTTACATATTAAAAAATTTTTAAAAATGAAAATTAATAAAAATATGAGACGACATCTTAGGTGACTGAGGATATGGGTCTTCACCTAAGAAGACGAAATAAATATTCCAGACCTCAGACCAAGAACAGCTGTCAGCATGAGTAACTTAGAAGAAGACATCCACGGAGTAGTGAAACAAATTAAATCACTTAATAAAAGCAAGTCTTCTGGTCCAGACTGTATACCGGTTAGGTTTCTTTCATAGTATGCTGATGCAGTAGCTGCATACGTAGCAATCACATACAACTGGTCGCTCAACGAAAGATCCGTTCCCAAAGACTGGAAAGTTGTACAAGTCACAGCAATATTAAAGAAAGGTAGTAGGAGTAATTCACTAAATTACAGGCCCATAGCACTAACGTCGATATGCAGCAGGATTTTGGAACATATATTATGTTCGAACATTATGAATTGTCTCGTAGAGAACGGTCTATTGACACACAATCAACGTGGATTTACAAAACATCGTTCTTGTGAAACACAACTAGCTCTTGAGTACTATTGACAAGGGATTTAAAGTTGATTCCGTATTTCTAGATTTCAAAAAGGCCTTTGGAGCTGTACCACACAAGCGGCTTTTAGTGAAACTGTGTGCTTATGGAATGTCGTCTCAGTTGTGTGACTGGATTCGTGATTTCCTGTCGTAGAGGGAACAGTTCGTAATAATTGACGAAAAGTCATCGAGTGAGACACAAGTGATTTCTGGCGTTCCCCAAGGTATTATTATAGACCCCCTGCTGTTCAACATCTATACAGGGTGTTACAAAAAGGTACGGCCAAACTTTCAGGAAACATTTCTCGCACACAAAGAAAGAAAATATGTTATGTGGACATGTGTCCGGAAACGCTTACTTTCCATGTTAGAGCTCATTTTATTACTTCTCTTCAAACCACATTAATCATGGAATGGAAACACACAGCAACAGAACGTACCAGCATGACTTCACTTTGTTACAGGAAATGTTCAAAATGTCCTCCGTTATCGAGGATACATGCATCCACCCTCCGTCGCATGGAATCCCTGATGCGCTGATGCAGCCCTGGAGAATGGCGTATTGTACCACAGCCGTCCACAATACGAGCACGAAGAGTCTCTACATTTGATACCGGGGTTGCGTAGACAAGAGCTTTCAAATGCCTCCATAAATGAAAGTCAAGAGGGTTGAGGTCAGGAGAGCGTGGAGGCCATGGAATTGGTCCGCCTCTACCAATCCATCGGTCACCGAATCTGTTGTTGAGAAGCGTACGAACACTTCGACTGAAATGTACAGGAGCTCCATCGTGCATGAACCACATGTTGTGTCGTACTTGTAAAGGCACATGTTCTAGCAGCACAGGTAGAGTATACCGTATGAAATCATGATAACGTGCTCCATTGAGCGTAGGTGGAAGAACATGGGGCCCAATCAAGACATCACCAACAATGCCTGCCCAAACGTTCACAGAAAATATGTGTTGATGACGTGATTGCACAATTGCGTGCGGATTCTCGTCAGCCCACACATGTTGATTGTGAAAATTTACAATTTGATCACGTTGGAATGAAGAGAACATTTGCACTGAAATGAGGATTGACACATTGTTGGATGAACCAGTCGCAGAAGTGTACCCGTGGAGGCCAATCAGCTGCTGATAGTGCCTGCACACGCTGTACATGGTACGGAAACAACTGGTTCTACCGTAGCACTCTCCATACAGTGACGTGGTCAATGTTACCTTGTACAGCAACAACTTCTCTGACGCTGACATTAGGGTTATCGTCAACTGCACGAAGAATTGCCTCGTCCATTGCAAGTGTCCTCGTCGTTCTAGGTCTTCCCCAGTCGCGAGTCATAGGCTGGAACGTTCCGTGCTCCCTAAGACGCCGATCAATTGCTTCGAACGTCTTCCTGTCGGGACACCTTCTTTCTGGAAATCTGTCTCGATACAAACGTACCGCGCCACGGCTATTGCCCCGTGCTAATCCATACATCAAATGAGCATCTGCCAACTCCGCATTTGTAAACATTGCACTGACTGCAAAACCATGTTCGTGATGAACACTAACCTGTTGATGCTACGTACTGATGTGCTTGATGCTAGTACTGTAGACCAATGAGTCGCATGTCAATACAAGCACCGAAGTCAACATTACCTTCCTTCAATTGGGCCAACTGGCGGTGAATCGAGGAAGTACAATACATACTGACGAAACTAAAATGAGCTCTAACATGGAAATTAAGCGTTTCCGGACACATGTCCACATAACATCTTTTCTTTATTTGTGTGTGAGGAATGTTTCCTGAAAGTTTGGCCGTACCTTTTTGTAACACCCGGTATAAACGAATTAGGAGACAATCTGAGCAGCCGTCTTAAGTTGTTTGCAGATGATGCTGTTGTTTATCGTCTAGTAAACTCATCAGAAGATCAAAACAAATTGCAAAACGATTTAGAAAAAATATCTGAATGGTGCGAAAATTGGCAGTTGCCCCTAAATACTGAAAAGTGTGAGGTCATCCACGTTGTTGTTGTTCTTGTTGTGGTCCAAAGACTCATTTGATGCAGCTCTCCATGATACTCTGTTCTGTGCAAGCCCCTTCATCTCCGAGTAATTACTGCAACCTACATCCTTCTGAATCTGCTTAGTGTAATCATCCCTTGGTCTCCCTTTACATCCACGGGAGAGCTAAAGGGAATCCGTTAAACTTCGGTTACACGATAAATCAGTCAAATCTAACGGCCGAAATTCAGCTCAATACCTAGGAATTGCAATTACGAACAATTTCAATCGGAGAGAACACACGGAAAATGCTATGGGGAAGGCAAATCAAAGACTGCGTTTTGTTGGTAGAACACTTAGAAGATGTAACAGATCTACTAAAGAGACTGCCAAGACTACGCTTGTCCGTCCTCCTATGGAGTACTTTTGCGCGATCTGGGACTCTTATCAGATAGGATCAACGGATTATATAGAGAAAGTTCAAAGAAGAGCAGCACGTTTCGTATTACCGCGAAATAGGGGAGAGAGTGTCACGGACGTGATACAGGATTTGGCATGGACACCATTAAAACAAAGGCGTTTTTCGTTGCGACGGAATCTTCTCACGAAATGTCAGTCACCAACTTCCTCCTCCGAACAAAAAAATATTTTATTGACGTCGACGTACATAGGGAGGAACGATCATCATAATAAAATAAGGGAAATCACAAGCTCGCACGGAAAGATATAGGTGTCCGTTTCTTCCATGCAGCGGAATAATAGAGAATTATTGTAAAGATGGTTCCATTATCCCTCTGCCAGGCACTTATGAGTGATTTGCAAAGTATCCACTCAGATATGTAGATGTAGACCTCACAACAATGTTACCTACTTACATTTTGTTAGACTTCCCGACAGTTTATTGCAGTCTCCTTAATAGTCCCACATTTTTGGTAATTACTGCGTCGTGAAATTGGAACTGGTGACTTTTGGCTCTCTTGTAGATTAATTCATCAGATTATAGAGTTTTCATTAGATGTGCGACATATTTTCTTTAGTTACAAGCTGTTTATTTTTTCGCTACGACGTTTTACGTTACACAGTTGTTCTTTTTGTATCTCTAGGTTTGTCTAACATGCAGCTGCTAATTCAAAATGGCATAATCAATCAAAGATAAATAAACATTATTCCAAAGGGAATCTGAAATCGTATAACTAAATCCCACGACACGTAGATGACAAAATGAATTGGATGATAATGGAATGTGACGTGAAACGAAATTATATAACTCTAAAAACTTTATGTATCCCACAAACGAAAGCACTGCTGTACGAAATATGAGGAAACATGTAACTCAGGTGTAGTTCTTGAGTTTAGCTTCGGGCTTCAAGCCCTTCAGTTGAGTGATCACACAACATACTTCTGAAGCTATCCAGATTTTTATGCCGTAGGCCTACACGACAGTTCAAAACGCAGATGTGATTTACAATTTTGGCGAATGTCAGATTCGTGTTGAAAGAAATCCTGATCGTGCAAATCTAACATGATCTGTCGCTACAAACATTAAAATTCCAAGCAACTGGAACTGTGAAGAATAATAATACGCCAACGAAAAAGAACAGCAACTGGTGAGAGGAATGCAACTAACGTTTTAGCACCGTTAACACACACTCCATACGTCACTTCGAGGCGGCTTCAACGTGCGTGTGAGCTCAACCACACGAGCGGTCTGTGAATGGTACATTCCGGTGCATTTAACGCTTTCCAGATTTCTTCCATCAACAGCTTCATGTCAATAATTCTCAAAATGTTTGCCCCCGGTAGCTGAGGGGTCAGCGCGACAGAATGTCAGTCCTTAGGGCCCGGATTCGATTCCCGACTGGGTCGGAGATTTTCTCCGCTCAGGGACTGCGAGTAATGTTGTCCTAATCATCTTCATTTCATCCCCATCGATGCGCAAGTCGCTGAAGTGGCGTCAAATCCGGCGAACGGTCTACCCTATGGGAGGTCCTAGTCACACGACATTTATTTTTTATTTATTCTCAAAATAATATATATTTTCCTATGTCCGTCTACAAAATCCTGAGCTACGATTTGCATGAAAATACTATGAGATGAAACGGCCATTGGATGTTTTGTGGCGGCGTTCGTAGCGACAAACACTTCGCTGTAGAAACGGCTTACGAAGTCACCGCCACACTTTTAATAGCGGGCCGACCGGTCCGCTGGAACAGTGAACAGAAAGATGAAAACCCAAACACTCTGATTAAATAAAAGTCGGTACTTATCTTTATTAACGAAGATACAGAAGCACAGTAGTGAACTCCGTGTCTACAGAAATCTGTCTAGTTCGAGTCGGAGCGGCTAGGTCAGCGTCGGCTGACGACAAACAACAACTCTGCTGCGATGAACACACAACTGACTAGCAAGTACACAAATCGGTGGCGAGTATACAACTGAGCGGCGAATACAGAACTGTCCTAGCGCTCGCGACTCCAGCGCTTAAGAAGCCAGAAGCCAGCGGTGGCGCGCGCAGACTTGCGGCGATTTCCTGTATCGCTGGCGCTGCTTATGCGGACGGCGTCCGGACTTTGATGCTGCCAACCTTTTGGCAGCGGGCTCGGTTGGCATTACTGGCTAGGATATAACAGGATGTACCTGACTACTCTCAAGCTCTTGACCAAGTTGATTATTATTTCCTAAATTGCCTTACACGTGTCGACATTCCGTCATTTTAAAAGGCTGTCTAAAATACGACAGGAAACTGGTATCAATAAACAGAAAATTGGTATCAAGAAAACTGGTATCAAGAAATTCAAACAACCTGAGAAGACGCAACCCTGGAAACTCCATACGTCAGTATCGTCAGTACTATAGGGCAGCCCTCCAGATTGCCTTATCAAATTAAGACTCCTCAACCACCAAAAATCAGTTTAACCAAAACACCATTCGGGATTATAATCATGTTACGGTGACCTGGTCGTGGAAATGACTGAAAAGTATTTAAAAAATTTTATCTCCATCTGAAAGACTAAATTTCTCCCGTTTCCAAAAATGGGTGCATTATCAACTTTAAAATTGTTTATTTGTTCTTAAACGCTCTTTGAACAAAAGTCTGCACACCAGCCACGTCTCCTTTCAGTTCACTGTCGCACTGCCACAGTCATGCAAACAATAAAGTCAATATAGGGGGACTTTGCAGATACCAAATTATTTAGTAGATGTCTACATGGCCACACACAGAACCATAATAAGAGTTTCAACATTTGTGTGTCGCAACAAGTACCAAAAACAGTGTTTGTTGGAAGGACGGTACTCAAAATAGGTATGATATTTGCTGTCATCTGTTTCAATGATGGTGCAATTAGCAGGACAAAAATAACCGACAAATTAGTCACCTAACCAGGAAATAATATGATAGTTTCTCCGACTGCCATAGATCGTCAGCGAGTAGTTGAAGCTGAAAGGCAGCGGAGGCCACCACTGTAGAGTTCAGAGTAAGGAAAGGACGGCGTCGATGATTTCAGCCGTAAATAGGAATATTAAAAAGGGTAGGAAGATTTTTCTGTTTAGAAAAAGTGACAAAAAGCAGATTTCAGAGTACCTGTTGGCTCAACACAAAAGTTTTGTCTCAAGTACAGATAGTGTTGAGGATCAGTGGACAAAGTTCAAAACCGTCGTACATTATGCGTTAGATGAGTATGTGCCAAGCAAGATCGTAAGAGATGGAAAAGAGCCACCGTGGTACAACAACCGAGTTAGAAAACTGCTGCGGAAGCAAAGGGAACTTCACAGCAAACGTAAACATAGCCAAAGCCTTGCAGACAAATAAAAATTACGCGAAGCGAAATGTAGTGTGAGGAGGGCTATGCGAGAGGCGTTCAATGAATTCGAAAGTAAAGTTCTACGTACTGACTTGGCAGAAAATCTTAAGAAATTTTGGTCTTATGTCAAAGCGGTAGGTGGATCAAAACAAAACGTCCAGACACTCTGTGACCAAAATGGTACTGAAACAGAGGATGACAGACTAAAGGCCGAAATACTAAATGTCTTTTTCCAAAGTTGTTTCACAGAGGAAGATTGCACTATAGTTCCTTCTCTAGATTGTCGCACAGATGACAAAATGGTAGATATCGAAATAGACGACAGAGGGATAGAGAAACAATTAAAATCGCTCAAAAGAGGAAAGGCCTCTGGACCTGATGGGATACCAGTTCAATTTTACACAGAGTACGCGAATGAACTTGCCCCCCTTCTGGCAGCGGTGTACCGTAGGTCTCTAGACGAGCGTAGCGTTCCAAAGGATTGGAAAAGGGCACAGGTCATCCCCGTTTTCAAGAAGGGACGTCGAACAGATGTGCAGAACTATAGACCTATATCTCTAACGTCGATCAGTTGTAGAATTTTGGAACACGTATTGTGTTCGAGTATAATGACTTTTCTGGAGACTAGAAATCTACTCTGTAGGAATCAGCATGGGTTTCGAAAAAGACGGTCATGTGAAACCCAGCTCGCGCTATTCGTCCACGAGACTCAGAGGGCCATAGATACGGGTTCACAGGTAGATGCCGTGTTTCTTGACTTCCGCAAGGCGTTCGATACAGTTCCCCACAGTCGTTTATTGAACAAAGTAAGAGCATATGGACTATCAGACCAATTGTGTGATTGGATTGAGGAGTTCCTAGATAACAGGACGCAGCATGTTACTCTCAATGGAGAGAAGTCTTCCGAAGTAAGAGTAATTTCAGGTGTGCCGCAGGGGAGTGTCATAGGACCGTTGCTATTCACAATATACATAAATGACCTGGTGGATGACATCGGAAGTTCACTGAGGCTTTTTGCAGATGATGCTGTGGTGTGTCGAGAGGTTGTAACAATGGAAAATTGTACTGAAATGCAGGAGGATCTGCAGCGAATTGACGCATGGTGCAGGGAATGGCAACTGAATCTCAATGTAGACAAGTGTAATGTGCTGCGAATACACAGAAAGATAGATCCCTTATCATTTAGCTACAAAATAGCAGGTCAGCAGCTGGAAGCAATTAATACCATAAATTATCTGGGAGTACGCATTAGGAGTGATTTAAAATGGAATGATCATATAATGTTGATCGTCGGTAAAGCAGGTGCCAGCCAGACTGAGATTCATTGGAAGAATCCTAAGGAAATGCAATCCGAAAACAAAGAAAGTAGGTTACAGTACGCTTGTTCGCCCACTGCTTGAATACTGCTCAGCAGTGTGGGATCCGTACCAGATAGGATTGATAGAAGATATAGAGAAGATCCAATGGAGAGCAGCGCGCTTCGTTACAGGATCATTTAGTAATCGCGAAAGCGTTACGGAGATGATAGATAAACTCCAGTGGAAGACTCTACAGGAGAGACGCTCAGTAGCTCGGTACGGGTTTTTGTCAAAGTTTCGAGAACATACCTTCACCGAAGAGTCAAGCAGTATATTGCTCCCTCCTACGTATATCTCGCGAAGAGACCATGAGGATAAAATCAGAGAGATTAGAGCCCACACAGAGGCATACCGACAATCCTTCTTTCCACGAACAATACGAGACTGGAATAGAAGGGAGAACCGATAGAGGTACTCAAGGTACCCACCGCCACACACCGTCAGGTGGCTTGCGGAGTATGGATGTAGATGTAGATGTAGAAAAAGTGTAGAGGATAAAGAAACAGCTGGCCAGCAAGAATATGCTGCTAGAATGTTCTAAAAGAGGCATTCGGCGAGTCAAAAGCACTGCGAACAGTCTTTTCTCATTTTCTCGAAACTACATTTTCCGAACTTTAGGTACATATATCTTCACTATGGTTCGAGATATGTTCACCAAATTTCTCCCAAGTGAAGAATGGTATCTCATTATATTATGCCTAATACATTGCAGAAAATTTCTGTGTTTGTCATCCTGAAAACAATTTTAGCGGTAATTTCCGAGCAAAATAATTATCTGGTATAATAAAGATTTTTCTGTTTCCTCAGGTGGATCACAAACTACAAAACGAGAGGCATAATGTGTTCCTATGAGTGTTAACAGCAGCGTGCCTCAGTATGAATGCTGTTAGACTGATGATGCACCAGAAAATAGTACCAGAAATGAAACGAATGTTATAAAAGCATCTATTAGACAAAATGTTGTGATTCTTAAACTATAACTGACAATTTAATAAATTTTCTTGTACAGCTTCAGTTAATGTCACTCATTCAGGGTCAAGCCCGCAACTTCCTCCGCACTGCAGGTCACGGGTAACACGCAACGAAAGCGAAGCATAAAAACACAGGCCGTTCAGTCCACGTCCCCTTAAACAAGTGCAACATTGTCTGCCTCCACAGCTGAGTGGTCAGCGTGGCTGACTATCGTCGGTTCAAGGCCACATCGGGGGCTGGGTTTTATATTTTCCTCGTCGTCATCGACGAACAAGACGCCGAGGTGGCGTCAAATAAAAAACCTTGCACCAGGCGGCCGAACAACCCGAGGTGGTGTCTCTCTGCCAATAATTCCATACGACCATTTCATTTCAGTGTAATACTGAAGACAATAATGGTACACCGATAATAGTGCAACCTCTTCCCATTTTCATATATTACATTTTTTTCGTAGGAATCCAGTAATCAAATAACACACAATATAAGTAGATGAGGCAGTCTGAATGGCTCCCATACATTACTGGTGATACTGATGTATGGCGTTTTCAAGGTTGCGGCATCTCTGTTTGTTTGAATTTCCTGCCTGTGTGACGCTTATACGTTTGCCCCCTGTTTCACTGGGGTTTGCTCTTACTGGTGGAGACGGCAATGCGTGGGTGCCGCCTGTTCCATCAAACGCAACCGCTGCAATTCTCGTCTGATATTTCAATATTTTGTAAAATATTGTATACCGGTATTTATGACCTTCCACTGATGACATATTTTGTGCGTTATAATTAACTCCCCGATGTTATTCAATCTGTATATTGAGCAAGCAGTAAAGGAAACAAAAGAAAAATTCGGAGTAGGTATTAAAATCCATGGAGAAGAAATAAAAACTTTGAGGTTCGCCGATGACATTGTAATTCTGTCAGAGACAGCAATGGACTTGGAAGAGCAGTTGAACGGAACGTATGGTGTCTTGAACGGAGGATATAAGATGAACATCAACAAAAACAAAACGAGGATAATGGAATGTAGTCGAATTAAGTTGGGTGATGTTGAGGGTATTAGATTAGGAAATGAGACACTTAAAGCAGTGAAGGAGTTTTGCTATTTGGGGAGCAAAATAACTGATGATGGTCGAAGTAGAGAGGATATAAAATGTAGACTGGTTCAAAAATGGTTCAAATGGCTCTGAGCACTATGGGACTCAACTGCTGAGGTCATAAGTCCCCTAGAACTTAGAACTACTTAAACCTAACTAACCTAAGGACATCACAAACATCCATGCCCGAGGCAGGATTCGAACCTGCGACCGTAGCGTTCTTGTGGCTCCAGACTGCAGCGCCTTTAACCGCACGGCCACTTCGGCCGGCTGTAGACTGGCAATGGCAAGGAAAGCGTTTCTGAAGAAGAGAAATTTGTTAACATCGAGTATAGATTTAAGTGTTAGGAAGTCATTTCTGAAAGTATTTGTATGGAGTGTAGCCATGTATGGAAGCGAAACATGGACGGTAAATAGTTTGGACAAGAAGATAATAGAAGCTTTCGAAATGTGGTGCTACAGAAGAATGCTGAATATTAGATGGGTAGATCACGTAACTAATGAGGAAGTATTGAATAGGATTGGGGAGAAGAGAAGTTTGTGCCACAACTTGACCAGAAGAAGGGATCGGTTGGTAGGACATGTTCTGAGGCATCAAGGGATCACCAATTTAGTATTGGAGGGCAGCGTGGAGGGTAAAAATCGTAGGGGGAGACCAAGAGATGAATACACTAAGCAGATTCAGAAGGATGTAGGTTGCAGTAGGTACTGGGAGATGAAGAAGCTTGCACAGGATAGAGTAGCATGGAGAGCTGCATCAAACCAGTCTCAGGACTGAAGACCACAACAACAACAACAACAAACTTGTTACAACTGCTTTATACTATGTAATGATGAAAAGCTTAATCGTGAACAAACAAATTCATCGTGTACCACGTACCTAACGCCATCTAGCGGTTTAATCCACCTAGTTTCAACCTTGTTCCTTGATAGCAGTTTGCACTTTGCCTCTTAGTTAAGAGTGGTGACGAGAAACAAAGTGTCTGTTTGATAATTTTCTATGTGTCACATTAAGACATAATATTTGGTAAAGCAAAAAACCATATTCTACTCACTATACTACATTTCTAATCAAAGTTGAAAATTTAATATATTTCGTATCTTTTTATACCAGTTTTGTAATGTATTTCATAGTATTTGAAAATGATGGAATTTCGAAATGCATTAGACGATTCTGGAACTAATAAAAATTGTGGCGAAGATAACTGAAAGTTATCAAAAAGAAAATACTGCGAGCGACCTGCGTCATTAGCAAGTCATCAAACCATTGGTTCGGTTCCGAATTGTGTCTGAATATTTCAAGGAATACTTTTCGAGCGTGCATATTTGTCTCCATCTCGCCTTCCCTTCCTCGTCTTCCCCATACCCATCGTGAATAGGTCCGACGCGCTTATTTCTGAAGGAAGAAGTTTATAATTTTGTAAACTCATCCTGCGTTACACGTTAACCTGTCGGTTTGCTCCACCTTTTAATTTACCGGTCTACCTTCCACCCTTCGCTCACAGAAAGTACATTATCGATTTACTCAATATGGAAGGACGTTTCGCTTTTTTTGTTTTCAAAGTCAGTAATCGGCTGATGAATGTAGTCTACCGAAACGTGTGTCATTAAGCCGGTGTTTCTTACTTAATTATGACAGAGATAACGAGTCTCCCACTTCGAAGCTCGGTAACGAGAAATTAATTTGCTCTTGCAACGTAAGTAAACGAAATATCGAACGCTAACATAATTCAAAGACGATGAAGAAAAGGATGGACGGGCGTCGCACATGAATTCGAGAGGAATTTTGCTAAAGTACAGAGTGACAATTATTGGACTTAATGAAATAAAATCGTCATAACTTCTAAACGATTGTCTTTAGGACGTCAAACTGCATTGTTGGCCGCGGGGCTGGTGGAAGTTAGTATGTGCAGGCTTACACGTCTTGTTATCGGCCATTTGCACGTGAAATTGTCATGGTACAGCGTGCCTGAGCGAATAGCGCTTGTGAAGGCCCACTATGCGACCAATAACAGCCCAACAGCGGCTCAAAGGAAGCTTGCGACCGAGTTCAAGCTGAAGAGAGCGGCTCCAAGTGTGATAACAATCAAGAATTTGATTCCCAAATTTGAGAGAACTGGTTCTGTTCGTGATGACAGGGTTGGCAATGTCGGTCGTTCAAAAACGGTGAAAACGCCTGAAAACATCGAGAAGACATGCTCTGTGTTTCACCCAGCCCCAGGGAATCGATTAGACGAGCTGCACAATAGGTGGGAATCAACCGTGGGACACTGCGACAAATTGTTGTTGAATCTCTTCCGATACAGAATTCAAACCTATGAGTCATTAAGCCAAAGGGTCATGGAACAGCGGTTGTGTTTCGCCGGCACTATTGTCCACAGAACTGATGGAATTTGATGTGAATATGGTTTGGTTTAGCGACGAAGCCCACTTTCATTCGGATGGGTTCGTCAATAAGCAAAGTTAGCACATTTGGGGGACTGAGAACCCGCATTTCGCGATAGAAGTCTCTTCAACTTCAATGAATGACTGTGTGGTGTGCAATATCCAGTCACGAAGTAATCTGTACGATATTCCTTGATGGCACGGTGATTACCGAACGGTACCTGAAGATTTTGGAAGATAATTTCATCCCTATTATCCAAAGTGACCCTGATTTCGACACAATGTGGTTCATGTAAGAGGGAGCTCGACCCCATCGAAGCAGAAGAGTGTTTGATGTCCTGGAGGAGCATTTTGAGGACCGCTTTCTGTCTCTGGGGTACCCAGAGGCCACTGGCATGGGCCTCGATTGACCATCATATTCTCCGGATCTGAACACATGCGACTCCTTGCTGCGGAGCTATATTAAAAACAAGGTGTACAGCAATAACACGAAAACCAATGCTGAGCTGAAAACAGCAATTCAGAAGGTCATGGACAGCATCAATATTCCGACACTTGAGCGGGTCATGCAGAATTTCGCTATTCGTCTGCGCCACATCTTCGTCAACGATGGCAGGCACATCGAACATGTCATAACCTAAATCCTAACGTCTGTAGTGACGTATACATGTTAAATAAAGTGTGTGCACGCCTTAATTTGTAACTAATTTTCGTTTTTTTTAATGTACAAAGTGCTTCAATAATTGTCACCCTGCCGCGCGAGATTAGCCGAGCGGTCTCAGGCGCGGCAGTCGTGGACTGACTGACTGACTGTGTGGCTGGTCCCGGCAGAGGTTCGAGTCCTCCCTCGGGCATGGGTGTGGGGTGTGTGTGTTTGTGCAAGCTTAGGGACTGATGACCTTAGCAGTTAAGTCCCATAAGATTTCAAATACATTTGCAAAAAAAAAAAAAAAAAAAAAAAAATGCCACTCTGTATTTATTGTTAGATTTTGCTTACATACTTTTAGGTGACTCTTAGGTTGTGAGTTTATACGAACAAATATATTTTTCCGTTTCTTTAATTTTCAACATTTGATTTTCACATTGACGAAAGAAAGTTTAGCAACGTCAATAAATGTGGAACGATCTTCCAAACGAGTCTGTCTGAACGCGTAAGTTGAACAGTTCTTTCTTAGAGTATAAATAAAAGGATGCAAAAGATTTGAATATTTGCGGTAATTTTTAGATGATAGGGAAATGTAATGTAACATTGTCATGCTGATAGAAAGAACGATCGTCTCTAAACTGTTTGAATACTATATGCAGTACACAACGTTCTAAAATGTGTTCATATCGTTGGGTATTTAACGTTTTCTTAAGCGCAGTGACGTGGCTACAGCCTAACCATGAAAAATACCCCTAAACTGTAACATCATCTACTGCATATTTCATTGTTGGCACAACACATGACGACAGGTAACGTTTTCCAGTCGTTTACCAAATCCAAACCCTTCTGTAGGACTGCTGGAGCGCGATTCATCACTCCATATCTCTCGTAATCCACTGTCTTCATCTACATCTATACTCTGCAACCACTGTGTGGTGCATGAGGTGCATGCCGCAGGGTACGTCCCATTGTACCAGTTATTAGGGTTTTCTCCTGTTCCATTCGCGTATGGAGCGCGGAGAGAATGATTGTTTGAACGCCTCTGTGTGTGCAGAAATTATTCTAATCTTACCTTCACAATACCAATGTGAACAATACACAGGGGGTTGTAGCAATTTCCTGGAGTAATAATTTAAAGCCAATTCTTAAAACTTTGTTCATAGGCTTTCTCGGGATAGTTTACGCCTATCTTCAAGAATCTTCCATTCAGTTCCTTCAGTATATCTGTGACACTCTCCCACGGATTAAACAAATATGTGACAATTCGTGCTGCTCCTCTCTGTATGCGTTCAATATCCCCTGTTAATCCTATCTGGTATGGGTCCCACACACTTGTGTAATATTCTAGACCTGGTCGCACGAGTGATTTGTAAGCAATCTCCTTTGTAGATTGATTGCACTTCCCCAGTATTCTGCCTATAAACCGTGTCTACCACCTGCTACCAAGTGACATTGCTTCTTACACCATTTCAAGCGTCCCTTAGCCTTGCCTACAGAAATACACTCCTGGAAATTGAAATAAGAACACCGTGAATTCATTGTCCCAGGAAGGGGAAACTTTATTGACACATTCCTGGGGTCAGATACATCACATGATCACACTGACAGAACCACAGGCACATAGACACAGGCAACAGAGCATGCACAATGTCGGCACTAGTACAGTGTATATCTACCTTTCGCAGCAATGCAGGCTGCTATTCTCCCATGGAGACGATCGTAGAGATGCTGGATGTAGCCCTGTGGAACGGCTTGCCATGCCATTTCCACCTGGCGCCTCAGTTGGACCAGCGTTCGTGCTGGACGTGCAGACCGCGTGAGACGACGCTTCATCCAGTCCCAAACATGCTCAATGGGGGACAGATCCGGAGATCTTGCTGGCCAGGGTAGTTGACTTACACCTTCTAGAGCACGTTGGGTGGCACGGGATATATGCGGACGTGCATTGTCCTGTTGGAACAGCAAGTTCCCTTGCCGGTCTAGGAATGGTAGAACGATGGGTTCGATGACGGTTTGGATGTACCGTGCACTATTCAGTGTCCCCTCGACGATCACCAGTGGTGTACGGCCAGTGTAGGAGATCGCTCCCCACACCATGATGCCGGGTGTTGGCCCTGTGTGCCTCGGTCGTATGCAGTCCTGATTGTGGCGCTCACCTGCACGGCGCCAAACACGCATACGACCATCATTGGCACCAAGGCAGAAGCGACTCTCATCGCTGAAGACGACACGTCTCCATTCGTCCCTCCATTCACGCCTGTCGCGACACCCTGGAGGCGGGCTGCACGATGTTGGGGCGTGAGCGGAAGACGGCCTAACGGTGTGCGGGACCGTAGCCCAGCTTCATGGAGACGGTTGCGAATGGTCCTCGCCGATACCCCAGGAGCAACAGTGTCCCTAATTTGCTGGGAAGTGGCGGTGCGGTCCCCTACGGAACTGCGTAGGATCCTACAGTCTTGGCGTGCATCCGTGCTTCGCTGCGGTCCGGTCCCAGGTCGACGGGCACGTGCACCTTCCGCCGACCACTGGCGACAACATCGATGTACTGTGGAGACCTCACGCCCCACGTGTTGAGCAATTCGGCGGTACGTCCACCCGGCCTCCCGCATGCCCACTATACGCCCTCGCTCAACCACCAACTGCACATACGGTTCACGTCCACGCTGTCGCGGCATGCTACCAGTGTTAAAGACTGCGATGGAGCTCCGTATGCCACGGCAAACTGGCTGACACTGACGGCGGCGGTACACAAATGCTGCGCAGCTAGCGCCATTCGACGGCCAACACCGCGGTTCCTGGTGTGTCCGCTGTGCCGTGCGTGTGATCATTGCTTGTACAGCCCTCTCGCAGTGTCCGGAGCAAGTATGGTGGGTCTGACACACCGGTGTCAATGTGTTCTTTTTTCCATTTCCAGGAGTGTATGTGGCGTATGAGGAGCTGCTCTTCTATTGTACCTCTATTCCTTTTAAATCGCCACGCACGGTTATTGTGCAAGATGGGCTCCTGGTAGCCCTTTGGAACTCACAAGTGATTCGTTTCGCTGATTTCACGCGATTTTTACAACCAACCTCTATAATGCTCAACGGTCCCCGTCCGACAATACATGAGGTTTGCTTGATCTTGGTTTAGCTGTGTTTATTCCTTCGCGTTTCCATTTCACAATCGCATCAACGACAGTTGCGCATCTTTTAGAGGGGTTGAAATGTCCTGGTTGGATTTGTTACTCAGGTGACATCCAATTCACTGAACTGTGCTAACCGAGCGATTCTGCTATTACTGCTTCTCAACTGAGAACTCGACACTCACCACCTATAACATTTTTTTCCCTTTCTTTCATAGACTTTCTGTTGATTTTGAATTTCTGTCGACTGTTTCATTGTTTAGCGGTGATCGGAAAAATTTTTAGGCCGACGTGCAGAGTGTTGCGTTCTTTGTTTGGTCCTAGACTACCAAACATTGATCAACAAAATCTGCGCTCCACACCTGACAATGAGAGATGCGAACTGTTGAAATATCGAATAAAGACAAAATGACAACTCGACCGAGAAATATGGAAACCACCATTTTCCACGATAAAGCTTGAAAGCTGAAGCTGTGACGTCTACACTTATGCTATCATTTAATGTAAGAGAGAGACTTTTTGGAGAAACAGTATGTTTGGTGATTAAGACTTCACTTGCAAGTTCTTAAGTTGGTGTGCCTTGCTTTACTGAGTTGCCGTATGCATCGTGGATCAAATCGCTTTACAGAATCGGTGATTAAGAGTATTTTAAATCCAAACACTGGTTTGACGTAGCTCTCCGAGCTAGTATATCCTGTGCAAACCTCCCCATCTCTGCGTAGCTACTGCAGCCAACACCCATTTGAACGTGCATACCTGTAGTCAAGCCTTGATTTCCCGCTACAGTATTTACCCCAGTCATACCTCCATCACCAAACTGACTACTTCTTGATGCTTCTGGATGTGCGATATCAATCACTCCATTCTTTTAGTCAAGTCTCGAAACACATTTATTTTCTCCAGTATTCGATTCAGCATCTCTTCATTAGTTGCACGTTATACCGACCTCATCTTCAGCATTTTACTGTAGCGCCAGATTTCAAAATCTTCTATTCTCTTCTTGTCTGAACTCTTTCTCCTCTACGTTGCATTTCGCTATAAGGCCACACTCAAGACAAATACTTTATAAAAGTCTTCCTAACATCTGACTTAATATTAGATGGTTAAATATTTGTCTCTTTCAAAAACACTTTTCTTATTGCCAATCTGCATTTTATATCCTCTAAACTTAGGCTATTTTCAGTTACTTTGCTCCCCATATAGCAAACCTCGTCTACAACTTTTGCTGTCTCTTTTCCTAATCTAATTTCCTCATCAATGGTTAACTTAATCCGACTACACTCCATTACCCAGGTTTTTTATGGTATCTTATGACCTCTTTCCAAGACACTTTCCATTTCATACAACTGTTGTTCCATATATATATATATATATATATATATATATATATATATATATATATATATATATATGTGTGTGTGTGTGTGTGTGTGTGTGTGTGTGTGTGTGTGTGTGTGTGTGTGTGAGTGTGTGTGTGTGGTTTTTCTCTGTTTTTGGGTCATTTTTACATTTAATTTTTATTCAAGTTTTACTATTCTGCCGTTTTATCCACACACAAAAAACATTTAGTATAGACGCTAAGGACACTGGTGTTGTTTTGCTCATACAAACACATCATCGTCATCGTATCATGTCCACAGCTCGTGGTCTAGTGGTTGCCGGCCGCTGTGACCGAGCGGTTCTAGGCGCTTCAGTCTGGAACCGCGCTGCTGCTACGGTCGCAGGTTCGAATCCTGCCTCGGGCATGGATGTGTGTGATGTCCTTAGGTTAGTTAGGTTTAAGTAGTTCTAAGTTCTAGGGGACTGATGACCACAGATGTTAAGTCCCATAGTGCTCAGAGCCATTTTGAACCAGTTCATTTTATTCATGAGATTGGACAAACAACACAGCGACGAGACCGACAGTCATCGGAAAATCCGCAGCGGGCTAAAGCATGGAGCCTCCTTATGTCGTAACGGGACGATCTTTATTATTCTGGTTCTGTCGCCGAAGAGGAACGGCATTCCTTTATCTATTTGTGTAAACGAAGTAAATAAATAAAATAAAAATAATGAAACAAAAAAGAAAGTGGACAAGGTGACCAGCTGGGGAACTGCTGGCTCCGGTTCGATTGCCACTCCTGCCAACACTCTGTCATTTTACTTTATTCCTCCTGTTATTAAACAGTTAACTACAAAATTAAAATCTATGTAAACAGTTTAATTAGTTATTGAATTTAGTTACGTTACTACCCTGTTAGCCAAAAGTTGTAGATAAAAGTTGTGATAAAAAAGCGAGCATACGCACAAATTTAACACGGATTTTTTTTAAAAAAAAAAAGGGGGAATGGAAGAGGTAACTGCCTGCGCAACCAATCGTGGAGTACTGTTCCATCATAAGAAAAAAAAAAAAAAGTGGCTAGCGTTGCTGCCTCTGGATCACGGGATCCCGTGTCCGATTCCCGGCCGGGTTGGGGATTTTTCTCTGCTCGGGGACTGGGTGTTTGTGTTGCCTTCATCATCATCATCATCATCAACATCATCATCATCATTGGTGACAGTGGACTGAAAAAAACTGAACTGCGTAAAATTTTGGACTCTGTGTGGGCGCTGATGACCGCGCAGTTGAGCGCCACACAAACCAAACATCATCATCATCGTATCGTGTCATCATCATATCATCGTCACAATATCTTCATATCACACCAACATCATAATCCACATTTCAAATTTCTCTTTGGTTTCCATTACTTCGCACTTTTGTTTACATAATCTTTCCACTTTATTGTAATATCACCTTGCGTGCTCTTTGTGATGTGTGTGTGACATTAGTCATCGTGTTCCAGAGGCCGTGGAATCGCCTAGCAGGCAACCGCTGGAGTTGTCCAGCCTGACGCTGCTGCCAGCAGAGAGCGTGTACGAGTCAGCCGCCAAGCTACTCTTCCTGGGAGTCAAGTGGGCGCGTGGCGTGCCCTCCTTCCTACAGGTACATCAGCATCCTCACATGACACCGTACTCAGTGCCTTCACTGAAGCTCACAACATCATTTTGTCTACTGGACGTGATCCATATGTAATGTTGTTCACTACACAGTCCCCAGTCACCAACGGAAATGTCTGCACTTATACCCTTAGTGCAGACATTTCCGTTGGTGACTGGGGACTGTGTAGTAAACAACATTACATCGGTGTTCACTTCGTTTACACACTAATAATTATAGCTTTTAGGAGGGATATGTTTTTAGGTTCCCAGAATGAGATTTTCACTCTGCAGCCGAGTGTGCGCTGATATGAAACTTCCTGGCAGACTAAAACTGTGTGCAGTCTGGAGCCGCGCACGCTACGGTCGCAGGTTCGAATCCTGCCTCGGGCATAGATGTGTGTGATGTCCTTAGGTTAGTTAGGTTTAAGTAGTTCTAAGTTCTAGGGGACTGATGACCACAGATGTTAAGTCCCATAGTGCTCAGAGCCATTTGAACCATTTTTTTTTAACATCAGCGTCGCATCTGTTCCTTAACTAAAGCGAAAGGTGGTAGTGGGAGGGTGATAAGTGGCGACTGCAGGGAGGATGCGGAAGAGTTTCCCACCCATTTGTCCTGATCTTTTCCGCAGTGACACAAGCAGTAGAGGATGCATGTTTTCTTCTTCCCAAGGCGTTTATCGCGCTATGCACGAGGGAACTTCAAAGTGTGTAGTTATAATTATGGTTTGTCCAGGTTCAAGAACATCAATCAGAATCTCTTCTTGTTGTATCCGCGGAGACAGTTTGAGAGCGACTGCTCTGAGGCTAATCACGAATCTTCGAGTTCTTATCTTTGAAATGTTTCAGCCATCTCTTAACACTGGAGGAGCCCATGAAGATATCTCCAGAGCCACAATGAAGTCTAAGGTGAAGTTTAGCAGCACATTTTCCCTCTTTGGCAAGGATTTCCATGACAATTCATTGTCGAAAAGAAACATTGATGTCGGCCAATTTTGGAAGTACTGCCTGTGGACACGTGATAGTCGCTAATGACGTTATAATATGGCAGTATATATATATATATATATATATATATATATATATATATATATATATATATATATATATATATATATTTACTGACGACGTAGTAATGCTGTCAGAGATGGCAAAGGACCTGGAAGGTCAGATGAACGTAATGTTGGTGTCTTGAAAAGAGATTACAAGATAAAAATCAACAGCAGCAAAGGTCGTACAATGTCATCATATTAAATCAGACGATGCCGGGAGAATTAGGTTAAGAAATGAGACATTAAAAGCATTAGACTTTGCTATAAGGGCAGCAAAATAATTAATGATGACCCAAAGTAAAATATTAATTGCAGCCTGGCTGTAGCAAGAAAAGGATTTCTGAAAAATAGAGATTTTTTAACGTCGAATATAAATTTAAATGACAGGAAGTTTTTTCTGATGGCATTTGTCTGGAGTCTTATAGACAATTGAAACGTGGATAATAAGCAGTGCAGACAAGAAGAGAAATGACATTTTGAAATATTTTGCTACAGAAGACCGCTGAAGATCAGATGGGTAAGTCGAATATCTAATGAGAAAGTACCGAATCTAACTAGAGAGAAAATAAATATATAGCACTACTTGACTCAAAGACACATCTCGATGCATCAAGATTCTGTCAAACTGGCAAGGAAGGAAGCGTGGGGGGTATAAATTGTAGAAGAAGACCTAGGCATGAAACACAGTATGCAGTTTCAACGGGATATAAGTTGCAGTTTGTTATGAATACATTGGCTATCTTATGTGACAGAAGACTGGACGACATATGTCAAGTTACAACACTGTCTGCGCCTGCTGGTAGTGCAATGTTCACACAAATAAAAATTTTTGTTTGATTGGCTCAAATTAATGTTGTCTAGGAGATGATCTAACGTTAGATGCCAGCTGAGGAAAGAGAAAATCACTTCGCATTATTTCCATCATAAGTACACTCCAGGACTTCTCGCAACGAAAAGACCACGAACGCCTGGTCTGTTCCTAACCCGCGTTGCTTGCGCCATAGCGTAAAATGTCATAGACTTCAATCGCGGGTAGAAATTAGGTTCGTAATTTTTTAAAATAAAATGTCAAAATAAGAATTAAATTTGTAATCTCGGTCTGAGATAACATTAAGGCATAGACTGGGTAGAATGTACAGTTTTGTCTACTTTTTGATGATGTTCCATTGCATAGCGGAGGAGTATGAATATTATTAATTTTTATTATTAATTTATTTTTATTATTAATTTATCATTAGCTTGTAGCATACATACATTTTAGCCATCAAAAGTTAAAAGGATTGACAAATGTAGCAAGTTAACATTTGACCTCCATCATACATACATTTCAGGGCATAAATTCTTAAATTTGTCTTCAAACTGAAAATGTTATATGTATTCACTTAAACTACTAGATACAACTGACAGCTAACCACGTGTTTGTATTAAAGCAATTAATTCAATTGGTAGATTAAGTTCAGTAGCCACCATTCCTTTTAGATTTTGATATCTTGTTCTATACGCTGAGGTGGCAAAAAGTAATGAGATAGTGATATGCACGATACAGACGGCGGTAGAATCGCGTACACAAGGTATAAAAGGGCAGTGCATTGCGGAGCTGTCGTTTATATGCAGATGATTTATGTTAAAAGATTTCCGACGCGATTATGGCCGCACGACGGGAACTAACAGACTTTGATCACGAAATGGTAGATGGAGCTAGACGCATGGCGCATTCCATTTCGGAAATCGTTATGGAGTTGAGTATTCCGAGATCCACAGTGTCAATGGTGTCCGATGAATGCCAGATTTCAGTCATTACCTGTCACCACGGACAACGCAGTGGCCGACGGCCTTCACTTGACGACCGCGAGCAGCAATGTTGTCGTAGAGGTGTCAGTGCTAACAGACAAGCAACACTGCTTGAAATAGTCGCAGAAATCAGTGTGGAACGTACGATGAACGTATTCGCTAGGACAGTGCGGCCAAATTTGACGTTAATGGACTACGGCAGCAGACGACGGACGCGAGTGCCTTTGTTAATGGAGCGACATCGCCTGCAGCGCCTGTCCTGGGCTTGAGACTATGTCAGCTACACTGGTAGACCACTGGGAAGCCGTGGCGTGGTCAGATGAGTTTCGATTTCAGATGGTAAGAACTCACGGTAGGGTTCGAGGGCGGCGCAGACCAAACTCAGTCACGGACCCAAGTTGTCAGCAAGGCACTGTGCAAGTTGGTGATGGCTCCATAGTGGTGTGGGTTGTGTTCGCATGGAGTGGATTGGGTCCTCTGGCCCTACTGAACCGATACCGATCATTGACTGGAAATAGTTATGTTCGGCTTCTTGGAGACCGTTTTCAGCCATTCATGGACTTCATGTTCCCAAACAACGATGGAATTTTTCTGGATGACAATGCGCCATGTCACCAGGCAACAATTGTACACTATTTGTTTGAAGAACATTATGTACAATGCGAGCGAATGATCTGGCCATCCAGATCGCCCGACATGAATCCCATCGAACATTTATGGGACACAGTCGTGAGGTCAGTTCGTGCACAAAATCCGCACAAGCAACATTTTCACAACTATGAACAGCAAAAAGGCAGTATGACTCAATATTTCTGCAAGGAACTTCTAACGACTTGTTGAGTTGCTGCATTACACCGGGCAGAAGGAGAGCCGACACAATGTTAGGAAGTACCTCATGACTTTTGTCATTCAGTATATACCTGCCTATGACATCATACGTGGTCCTGGTTGTATCTCCAAGAACTTCCCCACAAAAGTGTGAGAGGACTGTTGTTATTCTCAATATGGACGAAATGGTGGGCACCAATCTGCTGTTCTTTGCTGATGATGCTTTGGTGCACGGTAAGATGTCGAAGTTGAGTGACTGTAGGAGAATATAAGATGACTTATGCAAAATTTCTTGTTGGTGTGATGAATTGCTGCTGGCTCTAAATGTAGAAAAATGTAAATTAATGAGGATGAGTAGGAAAAACGAACCCGTAATGTTGAAATATAGCATTAGTAGTGTTGTGCTTGATACAGTCATGTCGTATAAATTTCTGGGCGTAACGTTGCAAAGTGATATGAAAGGAACAAACAAGTAAGGATTGTGGTAGTAAAGGCGAATGATAGATTTCGATTTACTGGGAGAAATCTAGGAAAGTGTGGTTCACCTGTAAAGAGGACAGCATATAGGACGCTTGTGCGACCTATTTTTGAGTACTTGTTGGGCGTTTTGGAACCGTACCAGGTCGGATTAAAGGAAGATATCGAAGCAATTCACAGGCAGGCTGCTAGATTAGATGTTGGTAGATGCGAACAACACGCAAGTGCTACTGAGATACTTCGGGAACTCAAATGAGAATCCCTGAAGGGAAGGCGACATTCTTTTCGAAGAACACTATCGATAAAACTTAGGGCAACAGCATTTGAAGCTGACTGCCGAACGATTCTGTTGCCTCCAACATACATTGCGCCTAAAGACCAGGAAGATAAGAGATTTTTGGAAATTTTTGGTAAGGACTGTGGGACCAAACTGCTGAGGTCATCGGTCCCTAGGCTTACGCACTACTTAATCTAACTTAAACTAACTTACGCTAAGGGCAACACACACGCCAATGCCCGAGGGAGGACTTGAACCTCCGACGTGGGAAGCCGCACGAACCGTGACGAGACGCCCAAGACCGCGGGGCTAGATTCGAGATATTAGAGTTTATACGGAGGCGTACAGACAGTCATTTCTCCGTCGTTATATTTGCGAATGGAGCAGGAAAGGAAATGGCTAATAGTGGTACAGAGTCCCCACCGCCATGCGCCGCAAGGTGGATTGCAGAGTATTGATATGGATGCAGATACAGATATAACACTGGGATAGTGCAGTGGCTGGTAGCAGCCCACGTGGAATGTTTCCCTCTATTATATACTCCTGGAAATTGAAATAAGAACACCGTGAATTCATTGTTCCAGGAAGGGGAAACTTTATTGACACATTCCTGGGGTCAGATACATCACATGATCACACTGACAGAACCACAGGCACATAGACACAGGCAACAGAGCATGCACAATGTCGGCACTAGTACAGTGTATATCCACCTTTCGCAGCAATGCAGGCTACTATTCTCCCATGGAGACGATCGTAGAGATGCTGGATGTAGTCCTGTGGAACAGCTTGCCATGCCGTTTCCACCTGGCGCCTCAGTTGGACCAGCGTTCATGCTGGACGTGCAGACCGCGTGAGACGACGCTTCATCCAGTCCCAAACATGCTCAATGGGGGACAGATCCGGAGATCTTGCTGGCCAGGGTAGTTGACTTACACCTTCTAGAGCACGTTGGGTGGCACGGGATACATGCGGACGTGCATTGTCCTGTTGGAACAGCAAGTTCCCTTGCCGGTCTAGGAATGGTAGAACGATGGGTTCGATGACGGTTTGGATGTACCGTGCACTATTCAGTGTCCTCTCGACGATCACCAGTGGTGTACGGCCAGTGTAGGAGATCGCTCCCCACACCATGATGCCGGGTGTTGGCCCTGTGAGCCTCGGTCGTATGCAGTCCTGATTGTGGCGCTCACCTGCACGGCGCCAAACACGCATACGACCATCATTGGCACCAAGGCAGAAGCGACTCTCATCGCTGAAGACGACACGTCTCCATTCGTCCCTCCATTCACGCCTGTCGCGACACCACTGGACGCGGGCTGCACGATGTTGGGGCGTGAGCGGAAGACGGCCTAACGGTGTGCGGGACCGTAGCCCAGCTTCATGGAGACGGTTGCGAATGGTCCTCGCCGATACCCCAGGAGCAACAGTGTCCCTAATTTGCTGGGAAGTGGCGGTGCGGTCCCCTACGGCACTGCGTAGGGTCCTACGGTCTTGGCGTGCATCCGTGCGTCGCTGCGGTCCGGTCCCAGGTCGACGGGCACATGCACCTTCCGCCGACCACTGGTGACAACATCGATGTACTGTGGAGACCTCACGCCCCACGTATTGAACAATTCGGCGGTACGTCCACCCGGCCTCCCGCATGCCCACTATACGCCCTCGCTCAAAGTCCGTCAACTGCACATACGGTTCACGTCCACGCTGTCGCGGCATGCTACCAGTGTTAAAGACTGCGATGGAGCTCCGTATGCCACGGCAAACTGGCTGACACTGACGGCGGCGGTGCACAAATGCTGCGCAGCTAGCGCCATTCGACGGCCAACACCGCGGTTCCTGGTGTGTCCGCTGTGCCGTGCGTGTGATCATTGCTTGTACAGCCCTCTCGCAGTGTCCGGAGCAAGTATGGTGGGTCTGACCACCACCACCTAAAGAGAAGGCCGCGGCGCGCTCTTGTGACGTCACGCAAAGCGGGCCACGGTTGGCTTGGCGCTGCGCTTAAAGAATCGAGACGCACGGCCTGCAAATCTTTGTAAAACGGTTTTACAGAACCTATTCCGTAAAAAATAATTAATTTCTGAAATACTTTTAGCTTTATATGGCAGCTTCATGATGAAGTGCCAATCATTTCGATAATGGTCATAACTATTGTGGTATTTCACAGATGAGTATCAAATTTGAGAACGTTGCCATCAATAATAGGGGTCGCTATGAATTTGTGTTTGATGCATATTACACATTCTATTGCTGAGTATGAAATACAGATGAGGTTTTGAAATTTTCGTAAAACTTTGGATCAATATCTGCTTCCAATCTCGAAAAAATTGAGCATCTGCAGCAACTTCACTTCCGATCACAACGCGCGGGAATGAAATATTCATAACGCCTGTTATATCTCGTAAACCGCTGGAGATAACGAAACGAGATCTTGGCAAATGATACCATGCAAAGAGGAGAGTACTTTGCCGAATGGTTAAAATAAGTAACTTTATCAATCGCGATATAGCAGAAACTATAGTTTATAATTCTTTTTTACCGGTAATGTAATTGCATAAGACTTATCAATAGCCAGTGAAAACGTACGAGTGCGGGATGTAAATAATATTGCGATATACATGATAAAACAAGGTACATTTGTGAAAAAATGCACTGTGATAAAGTACATTCTTTCTGGACCAGACAACTATTATTTACACTCACTTGAAAAATTCTGCACTAATACAGTGTATAATATTAAATTCCTCTGCCTTTAGTATCCTAAATAAATATTGTGTAGCTGTTTATAGAGCTCCCTCAGGAAAGCTGAGTACATTCCCCAAGCAAACAATCACTTTTAACTCACCTCACAAAAACAATTATTCGTTGTTATTGTAATGTAATTTTTCTTTCCTGTAAAAATATGGCAGATTTTGAGCATAAGTCAACAGTGAAAATCTACAAACCTTCAGCAGACATTTGCAGCAGTTGGAATGAGACAATGTGTCAAGCTAAAAACGTCAATAATAAATTTAACCTATTTCTAGATTAATTTGTTCCATTGTTTGACACATCGAAAAATAAAACAGATATGCTTCATACAGAGAGATCGCTTTTTAAACATGAAAACAGCAGTTTCAACATTCGTTAGCACTCATGCTAACTAATGCGAGAGTGAAAAACAACACCCACTCACAAATAGAGAATAAAACGTATCGGTAATGCGTAACAAAATACGAACTGCAGAGAAATTTAAATACGAATAAAAAGTAACACGAGCCACAAATTTATATTTCGTTTTCAAAATCAAAATAAAGCCACTTGATAACGAATACTAGGCCTACTTACTGCGAACTTTTGCTCACAATTTTAGTCAAATGTATCCAAAATGCAAGATATTCCACCAGAAAAAAATAATAATTGTACTAGGTATATAGTTTTTATATACCGTCGTGTGCTCAGTGGGTTGGAAATTGTCCCGATGAATCGCTGAAAGACATTTCCAACGCAGTTTCGCATCTTTCGGAAAGGAAAACAACATTACTTTCGGTCGAGTTCCGTAATTCCCACGACACCTTGGCACACAACACTTGTAAACCATGTTCACAGTAGCTTCACTACACGTAAACACTGTAATCGCTAGTTTTAAGCACGAATATAGCACTCGATCCAACAAACGTGTAGATAAACAAACGCTTCGAAACACAACGTGGTGGCCCTCTTGGAGTGACGTCACGGCCTGCTATGAATTTCGCGCCGCGGCCTTGTCTCTAGGTGGTGGTGGTCTGACACACCGGTGTCAATGTGTTCTTTTTTCCATTTCCAGGAGTGTAAGATGTGATTTACATTAGTTAATGTTACTTCGTCCTAGTGTCAGTAGGGTGTCTCCAGTACGCCGATTGTGTGTAAGTGGGCGGAGAAGGACCCATGACTGATGCACATTCTCACAAAGGACGCTATTATTTTCCTTGAATGTCTGGAATATATAAACCACAGCTGTTTTGGTGTGAAATGCTGCATAGTTGCATAGGTTTTACCTGTTGTGTTTGAACTCTCGTTCCATTACTCCTGGCACGAAAGAATCGCTTGTTGTTATACTTTCAGAAGGTAATGTGTGTGTGCGGGTCTTTTATGTCCGTATGTCTTACACAACTGATGGCATCTCTCGCTAGTCAGTCTGCTTTGTCATTTTATTTACTGCCGGAAAGAGATTTCATACATACATTTTCTATAACTTAACTAATCGTTTTTGTTTGATAATACAGTTCTACTAAGTCGAGAGTGCATTTCCTATTTCTTTTATTCTAATTAATGTAACTAATTGATTTCAGAACTCTATGTAAGCAGGTGATTATTTCAGCCTTGGGTAATTGAGTGATCTTGCATATTTTATTTCCTGCATAGCAGCAAATATTTCAGCTACAATATGGAATCATCGCATGGCAGTTGAAACTTCCTTTATTCCCCGATGTGTGGATAGAAGAAAGCGCATCCTGTACGATTTTCAGTATCCGTTTTTGAGCTGTCTGTATAGAATTGAGTGGGCCTGTATCCTGTCCACTTTTCTTCCAATTACGATGTAGGTGAAAACTGCTCATATTCTTACCTTTTTTGGAACAATCGTTATATGTTACAGGAATCTTGTGATAAGAGATGTGATAGTCGTATAGGAACATTGGAAGAAATTCAGTTCGGTGTATTTATTTTGCAGATATTTCCAGAGCTCGTACCGGTATAGATGCGAAACGGCTGTTTCCTCGCATTTCTGTAATTCCCGATTTGTGAGTGCGTTTCGAACTTTATCAGTGAATTGTTTGTATCCGCCATTCTTTGTAGACAATGCGATTACACAGCATAAATTTGCAGTCTGTAGAGAGAGCGTGTAACAAGAGCTCTGTTCCATTATTAGAGGAAAGCACACGGTTAATCGTCTATAGTAGCAATCACAATAATGTAATAGATATTAATCAACAATGATTATGTTAATGTCATTAAAATATTACGAATATTTCATTATTATTTTACAAATCATTTTAATGTTATATTCTCAGATTCTGTGTCAGCTCGACAGTCCAAATTAAGACTGCTGGAAAAAAACAGCACACGCTCTTAAAAGTTTCTAGTTCACTCAAGATTTATTGTTGCAACAATGCATATGGATTACGTGAAATGATTACATTTACAGATCAATAGCACAAGACGTTCCGAGGTACCAGATATCGAACCATGTTGAAACTCCCATACTAGTAAGTGGTGGTGTGGCCTCCACGAGCGGCAGTACAGTCGCTGACTCTGGCATCCAGTCGATCGCACAAGTGGCGAATGCTGTCCTGGGATACGTTAAGCCACGCCTGCTCGGCCTGTTAACGTAGATCTGTAAAAGCCGTTGGTCGACGAGGCGCACGAGTCACTTCTCGTCCCATCACATCCCACACGTGCTCGATTGGAGATCTCTGGTGATTGTCTGGTGATTGTGCTGCACGACTTGTAGAGCACGATGAGTTTCAAGGGTAGTGCGTGGGCGAGCATTATCCTGTTGGAACAACACATCACCTGCCTGTCGCAAGAATGGCTAATGAACTGGTCTAATAACATTCTGCATGCGCCGAGTGCTGGTTAGTGCCCCCTCCAGAAACACCAAAGGCGAAAGAGAATTGTAGCTTATCGCACTCCACTGGGGCGGGACCAGTGTGTCTTGCACGAATGTACAGGGCTATTACAAATGATTGAAGCGATTTCATAAATTCACTGTAGCTCCATTCGTTGACATATGGTCACGACACACTACAGATACGTAGAAAAACTCATAAAGTTTTGTTCGGCTGAAGCCGCACTTCAGGTTTCTGCCGCCAGAGCGCTCGAGAGCGCAGTGAGACAAAATGGAGACAGGAGCCGAGAAAGCGTATGTCGTGCTTGAAATGCACTCACATCAGTCAGTCATAACAATGCAACGACACTTTAGGACGAAGTTCAACAAAGATCCACCAACTGCCAACTCCATTCGGCGAAGGTATGCGCAGTTTAAAGCTTCTGGATGCATCTGTAAGGGGAAATCAACGGGTCGGCCTGCAGTGAGAAGAAACGGTTGAACGCGTGCGGGCAAGTTTCACGCGTAGCCCGCGGAAGTCGACGAATAAAGCAAGCAGGGAGCTAAACGTACCACAGCCGACGGTTTGGAAAATCTTACGGAAAAGGCTAAAGCAGAAGCCTTACCGTTTACAATTGCTACAAGCCCTGACACCCGATGACAAAGTCAAATGCTGTGAATTTTCGGCGCGGTTGCAACAGCTCATGGAAGAGGATGCGTTCAGTGCGAAACTTGTTTTCAGTGGTGAAGCAACATTTTTTCTTAATGTTGAAGTGAAGAGACACAATGTGCGAATCTGGGCGGTAGAGAATCCTCACGCATTCGTGCAGCAAATTCGCAATTCACCAAAAGTTAACGTGTTTTGTGCAATCTCACGGTTTAAAGTTTACGGCCCATTTTTCTTCTGCGAAAAAAACGTTACAGGACACGTGTATCTGGACATGCTGGAAAATTGGCTCATGCCACAACTGGAGACCGACAGCGCCGACTTCATCTTTCAACAGGATGGTGCTCCACCGCACTTCCATCATGATGTTCGGCATTTCTTAAACAGGAGATTGGAAAACCGATGGATCGGTCGTGGTGGAGATCATGATCAGCAATTCATGTCATGGCCTCCACACTCTCCCGACTTAACCCCATGTGATTTCTTTCAGTGGGGTTATGTGAAAGATTCAGTGTTTACCAAGAAACGTGCCAGAACTGCGAGCTCGCATCAACGATGCTTTCGAACTCATTGATGGGGACATGCTGCGCCGAGTGTGGGAGGAACTTGATTATCGGCTTGATGTCTGCCGAATCACTAACGGGGCACATATCGAACATTTGTGAATGCCTAAAAAAACTTTTTCAGTTTTTGTATGTGTGTGTGCAAAGCATTGTGAAAATATCTCAAATAATAAAGTTATTGTAGAGCTGTGAAATCGCTTCAATCATTTGTAATAACCCTGTACTTTATGAGACACTGTTCACCAGGTCTACGCCGTACGCGAAAATGATCATCACTTGCATGCAGGCAGAATCTTCCTTCATCGCTTGAACCGTGGCGCTCCATTCCATCTTCCAAGCGATCCTCTGACTGCACAAGTCGAGACGTGCACGTCGATACTGTGGTGTGAGTAGAAGACAGTCTAGAGGCGTGCCTGCCGGTAGTCCCACTGCTAATAACCGGTTCGCAACAGTTCGTGTTGACATGTCTGGGCTCACAAGCCCACTTACCTGTGCTGCAGTAGTTGTACAGTACGCTACTGCTGCCCTTACAACACAATGATCTCGGCGGGCGTCTGTGTTGCGTGGACGTCCAGAACCTCGTCTATGGGCGTCAGAATGTTCAAGTAAACACTGATACCAGCATCGTTGCACAACTGACGCAGCACGTCCAGCTTGTGTTGCAATTCCCCGAAAGGACCATCCCGCCACTCGGTAGGCCACAATTTGATCACTGTCAAACTCGCACAGTTGTTTGTAAGAATGACGAGTGCGTCTCCGTGGCTTGGTTTCCTGCTTGCTTCACGCGCTTGCATCACACTGAGCCTTCTGGCTGTGAGCATTCCCTGTTAAAAGGTAGACACAGATGGCGCTCTATTAGCTATGCTATTCAGCTATCTGCTGGTTGGCGATATCGAAACCACTATCAGTACATGTACTATCCCACATATGCCGCATTTTTTTTTTTTGGTCATCAGTCTACTGACTGGTTTGATGCGGCCCGCCACAAATTCCTTTCCTGTGCTAACCTCTTCATCTCAGATAGTAGCACTTGCAACCTACGTCCTCAATTATTTGCTTGACGTATTCCAATCTCTGTCTTCCTCAACAGTTTTTGCCCTCTGCAGCTCCCTCTAGTACCATGGAAGTCATTCCCTCATGTCTTAGCAGATGTCCTATCATCCTGTCCTTTCTCCTTATCAGTGTTTTCCACATATTCCTTTCCTCTCCGATTCTGCGTAGAACCTCCTCATTCCTCACCTTATCAGTCCACCTAATTTTCAACATTCGCCTATAGCACCACATCTCAAATGCTTCGATTCTCTTCTGTTCCGGTTTTCCCACAGTCCATGTTTCACTACCATACAATGCTGTACTCCAGACGTACATCCTCAGAAATTTATTCCTCAAATTAAGGCCGGTATTTGATATTAGTGCACTTCTCTTGGCCAGAAATGCCTTTTTTGCCATAGCGAGTCTGCTTTTGATGTCCTCCTTGCTCCGTCCGTCATTGGTTATTTTACTGCCTAGGTAGCAGAATTTCTTAGGTTCATTGACTTTGTGACCATCAATCCTGATGTTAAGTTTCTCGCTGTTCTCATTTCTACTACTTCTCATTACCTTCGTCTTCCTCCGATTTACTCTCAAACCATACTGTGTACTCATTAGACTGTTCATTCCGTTCAGCAGATCATTTAATTCTTCTTCACTTTCACTCAGGATAGCAATGTCATCAGCGAATCGTATCATTGATATCCTTTCACCTTGTATTTTAATTCCACTCCTGAACCTTTCTTTTATTTCCATCATTGCTTCCTCGATGTACAGATTGAAGAGTAGGGGCGAAAGGCTACAGCCTTGTCTTACACCCTTCTTAATACGAGCACTTCGTTCTTGATCGTCCACTCTTATTATTCCCTCTTGGTTGTTGTGCATATTGTATATGACCCGTCTCTCCCTATGGCTTACCCCTACTTTTTTCAGAATCTCGAACAGCTTGCACCATTTTATATTGTCGAACGCTTTTTCCAGGTCGACAAATCCTATGAAAGTGTCTTGATTTTTCTTTAGCCTTGCTTCCATTATTAGCCGTAACGTCAGAATTGCCTCTCTCGTCGCCTTACTTTTCCTAAAGCCAAACTGATCGTCACCTAGCGCATTCTCAATTTTCTTTTCCATTCTTCTGTATATTATTCTTGTAAGCAGCTTCGATGCATGAGCTGTTAAGCTGATTGTGCGATAATTCTCGCACTTGTCAGCTCTTGCCGTCTTCGGAATTGTGTGGATGATACTTTTCCGAAAGTCAGATGGTATATCGCGAGACTCATATATTCTACACACCAATGTGAATAGTCGTTTTGTTGCCACTTCCCCCAATGATTTTAGAAATTCTGATGGAATGTTATCTATCCCTTCTGCCTTATTTGACCGTAAGTCCTCCAAAGCTCTTTTAAATTCCGATTCTAATACTGGATCCCCTATCTCTTCTAAATCGACTCCTGTTTCTTCTTCTATCGCATCAGACAAATCTTCACCCTCATAGAGGCTTTCATTGTATTCTTTCCACCTATCTGCTCTCTCCTCTGTATTTAACAGTGGAATTCCCGTTGCACTCTTAATGTTACCACCGTTGCTTTTAATGTCACCAAAGGTTGTTTTGACTTTCCTGTATGCTGAGTCTGTCCTTCCAACAATCATATCTTTTTCGATGTCTTCACATTTTTCCTGCAGCCATTTCGTCTTAGCTTCCCTGCACTTCCTATTTATTTCATTCCTCAGCGACTTGTATTTCTGTATTCCTGATTTTTCCGGAACATGTTTGTACTTCCTCCTTTCATCAATCAACTGAAGTATTTCTTCTGTTACCCATGGTTTCTTCAAAAAAATGGTTCAAATGGCTCTGAGCACTATGGGACTTAACATCTATGGTCATCAGTCCCCTAGAACTTAGAACTACTTAAACCTAACTAACCTAAGGACAGCACACAACACCCAGCCATCACGAGGCAGAGAAAATCCCTGACCCCGCCGGGAATCGAACCTGGGAACCCGGGCGTGGGAAGCGAGAACGCTACCGCATGACCACGAGATGCGGGCCATGGTTTCTTCGCAGCTACCTTCTTTGTACCTATGTTTTCCTTCCCAACTTCTGTGGTGGTCCTTTTTAGAGATGTCCATTCCTCTTCAACTGTACTGCCTACTGCGCTATTTCTTATTGCTGTATCTATAGCGTTAGAGAACTTCAAACGTATCTCGTCATTCCTTAGTACTTCCGTATCCCACTTCTTTGCGTATTCATTCTTCCTGACTAATGTCTTGAACTTCAGCTACTCTTCATCACTACTATATTGTGATCTGAGTCTATATCTGCTCCTGGGTACGCATTACAATCCAGTATCTGATTTCGGAATCTATGTCTGACCATGATGTAATCTAATTGAAATCTTCCCGTATCTCCCGGCCTTTTCCAAGTATACCTCCTCCTCTTGTGATTCTTGCACAGGGTATTCGTTATTACTAGCTGAAACTTGTTACAGAACTCAATTAGTCTTTCTCCTCTTTCATTCCTTGTCCCAAGCCCATATTCTCCTGTAACCTTTTCTTCTACTCCTTCCCCTACAACTGCATTCCAGTCGCCCATGACTATTAAATTTTCATCCCCCTTTACATACTGCATTACCCTTTCAATATCCTCATACACTTTCTCTGTCTGTTCATCTTCAGCTTGCGACGTCGGCATGTATACCTGAACTATCGTTGTCGGTGTTGGTCTGCTGTCGATTCTGATTAGAACAACCCGGTCACTGTACTGTTCACAGTAACACACCCTCTGCCCTACCTTCCTATTCATAACGAATCCTACACCTGTTATACCATTTTCTGCTGCTGTTGATATTACCCGATACTCATCTGACCAGAAATCCTTGTCTTCCTTCCACTTCACTTCACTGACCCCTACTATATCTAGATTGAGCCTTTGCATTTCCCTTTTCAGATTTTCTAGTTTCCCTACCACGTTCAAGCTTCTGACATTCCACGCCCCGACTCGTAGAACGTTATCGTTTCGTAAATTATTCAATCTTTTTCTCATGGTAACCTCCCCCTTGGCAGTCCTCTCCCGGAGATCCGAAGGGGGACTATTCCGGAATCTTTTGCCAATGGAGAGATCATCATGACACTTCTTCAATTACAGGCCACAGGTCCTGTGGATACATGTTACGTGTCTTTAATGCAGTAGTTTCCATTGCCTTCTGCATCCTCATGTCGTTGATCATTTTTGATTCTTCCGCCTTTAGGGGCAATTTCCCACCCCTAGGACAAGAGAGTGCCCTGAACCTCTATCCGCTCCCCCGCCCTCTTTGACAAGGCCGTTGGCAGAATGAAGCTGACTTCTTATGCCGGAAGTCTTCGGCCGCCAATGCTGATTATTTATCAAAATTTAGGCAGTGGCGGGGATCGAACCCGGGACCGAAGACGTTTTGATTATGAATCAAAGACGCTACCCCTAGACCACGGGCGAATCGTATATGCCGCCATCGGGTCAAAATCGACGTCGTCTTTCCAGGTGCACTAATTTTTTCGGCAGTGTATTTTTTTATAACATCTGCTCCTATCTGGTGACCTTTCCTAGGGCATACGGTTCCTAACTGAAAAATTCAGGGTTTTATCTTATAACAGCTACAATGAAGAAAGTAGTTAGCAGCCAAATAGATTTAAAAAAAAAAAAAAACAATTTTCTGCCACACTCGCTTCGCTTCTTTTTGAAGTACCGTCAGTGGCTTGCAATACATATATTTCTTCTTGCTACATGCATAGGTACCTATTAGAAAAGAGATAAATATTTTCAAACAAGGTTTCTGTATTCCAATTTTTTGTCTTAGGTTCGTATTTTTTTCGTCCTACATTTACAGACATACGTACTTCGAAAGCCACTGTGAAGTGTATGGCAGAGGGTAATTAGCATGATACTAGGTGGACGGGTTTCTTCTCGTTTCACTTGCGTGTGAAGAAGGAGAGGAATCACTGTTTACATGCCTCGGCGCGCGCTATAAGTTGTCTAATCTTTTCTCTGCGGGCTCTACCAGAGCTATACGTGGGGGTGGAAGTATGCACCTAGATTCTTCACTTACCGCTGGTTGTGGAAACATCGTAAGCAGGCTTTCGCGAGATAACTGGCGCCTATCTTCAAGCGTGTGACAATTCAGCTTGATCAGCTTCTCCTTTATGGTGTCCCGCGAGTCAAACATACCCGTGACCAGATGTACCAGGTGTTCTTTGTATACGTTCACTATACCCCGTTAGTTCTAGTTTCTGCAAGTTTCACGCATATGAGCAATATTCTAGGACGGGGCACCCAAGAGTTTTTTAACCAATTTTCTTTGTAGATTGGCATGGTTTTTCCAGTATGCTGCCAATGAATCCAAGTCGCTTTACTTACGGTTGAGTCTATGTCATCATTTCATTTCATATCTATAGCAAGGATGATCCTTACCAGAATAAGGGACTGGTTAGCAGGACATCTGCTACATCGTCAGGAAGCAGTTAACTCGGCTCTCGAGGAGGCAGGAGAGGGACATAACAGGAATTGGTAAATATTATAACACGCAAAACAGATCATTAAGGATTTTACGAGTATTAGATAAGTAGAGGAGAAAACATTAGCACAATAGAGGAAAAGATGGACTACAGCATCAGACCAGTTGAAAGACATGTACTTACAACTAGGCTATACTAGTGTGCAAAACTTAAGGGCGAAGGTAATTTTCTTATGAAGTGTCACTGCCAAGTAACGTAGCTTTTTGAAACTTGCACAGTATAGTACAGTACAGTAGAGAAAGTTGTGGAAATAAATACGCAATGAAACTAATAGGAATGTCACTTTTGTTCAAAGAAAATAATTACACTGAAGTCACTGCAACTTATGATGATCCCCTGAACAACACAAAAGGCGGAACACAGTTCTTAACTGGGTGTGCAGTCACCAGGGATGGCAATGCCTCCCCTACAACGTGAACCCATGCGGGCCCCAAGGTCGGTAAGAAGTTCTTGTGGTGGGGTGTTCCATTCCTCCAGCAGCTCGAACAACTGCTGGATGGTCATTGGGCATGAGGACGTCCCCCCAAAGTGCCCTATACACAAATCGCAATGACTTCAAAGTAATTACTGTCGCTGAATAAAACCGTCATTTCTGTTCAGTTCGATGGGTATTTATTTCAGTTACCCTCTGTACTATATTGTTATAGTGTCACCGAGCTATGTCACCTGGCATTATGAGACTGTTACATTCGTCCTTGTGTTTTGGACACCAGCGTACTACATTCAGGTATTTGTATGAGCTGATTGATACCAACTGCAAGTCATTGTATTCATAGGATATTATGTTCCTCCGTCTTGTGAAGAGCGCGATTGTACATTTCTGTAAATTTAAAGCAAGACACCAATGTTTGCACCACTTTGAAAACTTATCAGGATCTGGTTGGATGTTTGCGTAGCCTTTCTCAGGTAGAACTTCATTATAGATAACTATAACGTCTGCGAAAAGTCTGAGGTAAGTATTAATACTGCCTGTCACGTAATTAATATACAAGATGAACAAGTAGAGTTCTCAGGCGCGCCTAAAGTTACTTCTAAACCTATGGATGACTCTCCATCCAAGACAAGAAGCACCGTCCCTCTTACTAATTTTACTTGATAACCTACATTATGGTTGGTGTGGCAGGGTTACATGTTTTTTGGAAGTCAAGGACTACAGCAACCATTGCTGGTTACTTTGATATTGAGCTTTCAGGATGCCATGTGAATGAGATTGACCGATGTTTTTGAAATACAAGCTGGTTGGCCTGGCGGAGGTAAAAATATATTTTAAAAACAGCTTTTTGGCTCACGAATTACTCGAGGGCTTAGAAATTTCTTTGCGTTCCGTACGCAACCTGTACCGCGTTGCAGCTATATTACTTATCCTTTAAAATCCGAGACGTCATGGTACGGACATTCGGGAAAAAATTTCACTGGTTCTACTTCACATTTTCGCTCGTTTTTGTTAAGGTGTTTTTGTGCTGTGATGACTACATGCGGTTCAATGTTTGTTTGTTTGTCGTTTAGGTGCTTGTGTGTCTGTGTACGGCAGGTAGATAATAACAATTATGTTAGTGACTAAGGAATGACAGAAAATATATTAATAAAAAGTTGGCTTGTACGCATATTCGCCATCTACTGAGGAACGCACAAATACTACCACTGCGATTTTGCTCAACTCTGTCCACCAACGACGGTGCATATTGCGACACGGACGGTGTTAATTAGTGCAAGGTTGCTTGTTTACATCGCTTATCTCGCGGATGCTGGTAGTCGCACGGAGCACTGAGTTCCGAGATAGCGGCTAATGGTTCTAAAACCGTGCCGGAAGTTCCGGTCTGCAACAGCGATACGAGATCCGCGCTCCAGCGATGGAATCGATTTAAACAGCGCACCACAGGGCAGTGCTCCCCTGGATCGACGGAAGGAAAACTACTACAGTAAAAATTATCAAATGTAGGTACCAAAACATAATGCTTCTGAGGAAGTACAGATCGTGCGTCATTCAGTAGCCCATCCAGTAATAAACGTCTCGTAGCGTGTAATTGAAAAGACTTCCACAACGAAACACTGTCTCGGAATATGGCAGAAAACCCAAAGAGATTCTGGTCATACATAAAGCACACCAGTGGCAAGACGCAATCAGTACCTTCACTGCGCGATAACAACCGTGAAGTCACTGATCACAGCGCCACTAAAGCACAGGAATTAAACACCGTTTTCCGAAACTCCTTCACAATAGAAGACGAAGTAAATATTCCCGAATTCCAATCAAGAGTAACTGCCAAGCTGAGAAACATAAAAGTAGATATCCTCGTGCTAGCAAAGCAGCTTAAATCACTTGACAGAGGTAAGGCCTCCGGTGCAGATTGTATACCAGTCAGGTTCCTTTCAGAATAAGCTGGTACAATAGCTCCATATTTAGCAGTTATATACAACCGCTCGTTCTGAGAAAGATCCGTACCTAAAGACTGAAAAATTGCTCAAGTCACACCACTACCCAAAAAGGGAAGTAGGAGTAATCCGCTGAATTACAGGCCCATATCACCGACGTCGATTTGCAGTAGGGTTTTGGAACATATACTGTATTCGAACATTATGAAGTACCTCGAAGAAAACGATGTATTGACACATAGTCAGCACGGGTTCAGAAAATATCGTTCTTACGATACACAACTAGCTGTTTATGAAGTAATGAGAGCTATCGACAGGAGATGTCAAATTGATTCCATATTTTTAGGCTTTTCACACCGTTACTCAGAAGCGTCTTCTAACCAAACTGCGTGCCTATGGAATATCGCCTCAATTGTGCGACTGGCTTCATGATTTCCTGTCAGAAAGGTCACAGTTCCTAATAACAGACGAAAAGTCATCGAGTAAAACAGAAGTAATATCCGGTGTTCCCCAAGGAAGTGTCACAGGCCCTCTGAGTAGCCGTCTTAGATTGTTTGCAGATGATGCTGTCATTTACCGTCTTGTAAAGTCATCAGATGACCAAAACGAATTGCAAAATGATTTAGATAAGATATCTGTTGGCGCAAAAAGTGGCCATTGACCCTGAATAAACAAAAGTGTGAAGTTATTCACATGAGTACTAAAAGAAATCTGCGCGATAAGTCACACAAATCTTAAGGCTGTAAATTCAACTAAGAACTGAGGGATTACAACTACCAATAACCTAAACTGGAACGATGACACAGATAATGTTGTGGGTAAAGCAAACCAAAGACTGCGTTTCATTGGCAGAAAACTTAGAAGGTGCAACTGGTCTACTAAAGATACAGCTTACATCACGCTTGTCCGCCCTGTTCTTGAGTATTGCTGTGCGGTGTGGGATCCGTATCTGGTGGGACTGACGGATGATATTGAAAAAGTTCAAAGAAGTGCTGCTCGTTTTGTATTATCGCGAAATAGAGGAGATAGTGCCACAGACATCATACGTGAATTGGAGTGGCAATCATTAAAACAAAGGCGTTTTTCGTTGCGACGGGATCTTATCATGAAATTTCAGTCACCAGTTTTCTCCTCCGATTGCGAAAACATTCTGTTGGCACCAACCTACATAGGGAGACATGATCATCACGATAAGAGAAATCAGGGCTCGCACAGAAAAAATTTAAGTGGTCGTTTTTCCCGCGCGCGGTACGAGAGTGGAATGGTAGAGAGACAGCTTGCAGGTGCTTTACTGAACCCTCTGCAAGGCACTTTATTGTGAATAGCAGAGTAATCACGTAGTTGTAGATGTAGCCAACATTCTCAGAATTTATGTTGGTGATTTTCTACACTATCTAAAGCATCTGGACACCCTGTGTAATGCGAAGTTGACCACTAGATGTCTGGAGAGGCGGATCCGTCAGTATAAAGGGAGCTGGGGAGTATTGTTTCGTCATTAGAGGAGGAGTAACAGCAGAATGGGTCGGCAAGAAGAGCTCGGTGACTTCGAACGTGGACAAGACTTTGGATGTCACCTGAGTAACAAATCCATTACCGACATTTTAATCCTTTTAAAGTGATTGTGAAGTGGAAGCGCGAAGAAACAACCACAGTTTAACAAAGGCAAGGCAAACGTCTTGTGCTGATGGACAGGGTCCGCCCGGGATTTCTGAAGATATATACATATTTCATCCCTCCTGGAAATCTAGAATCTCAACGATTTTTACCTGTTATTGATATCGATAATGGCAAGAAATTGGTCCTAGGAATTACAAGATCGTATCAAAATCTCTACAGTAGTTCCGAAGACTAACCTGCACATACGAAAACAAGTGAGCAGAGGACTTCAGTTTATATATGTAGAGAGAGAAGATTTATTAAAACATTTTATTTACTTACTAAAACACGACTACAACTACACTTTATGTTTGCATGCGGTAGTGTTCGCCTATTTTGCTTTTGACGAATGATGATGATGTTTGGTTTGTGGACGCTCAACTGCGCAGTCATCAGCGCCTGTAAAAAGTCCCAACTTTACACAGTGCAATCTATCCACTTCTACAGGTGATGATGGAATGATGAGGAGAACACAGACACTCCGTCCCCGGGCAGAGAAAATCTCCAACCCGGCCGGGAATCGAACTCTATTGACGGATGATGAATGCAATGTATGTTCAAATGTCAAAAGATATGCTTTATGTGATATAATTACAGTTTCACAAGTTTCAGACTTTTAACTTCACTCGTACTATGAAACCTCGCTTCTTGCCGAATTTCGTGATTCTAGGTCAACGGGAAATATCCTATAGGTTTTAACGAGTGAGTTTTCGAGTATCAAAATATGAGGCATAAATGACGGAATCTTTTGATTTCATTAAGTTAGAAGTTTAAATTTTTTTACACCGCCAAGAAAGCATAGGGTTTAGCATGTGACATAAATTTGAACTTAATACGCCAACCTGCGCGAGAGAAAAAGAGTCTTGATAAACGGACAGACGAATAAAAACGACAAAAATATAGTTTCGTGTTATATGAGTATAATTACACTTTAATAAATTTCCGATTATTTCCTTTACGTGTGCTACGAAGCCTCGCCTCTCGCCAAGTTTCATGATTCTAGGTCAACAGGAAACACCTTATAGGTTTTGATGGGTGAGTTTTCGAGTATTAAAGTATGTGACATAAATGACCGTATCTTTTGATTGCATTGACTTAGAAGCTTACAATATTTACGCCCCCAAGGGACTACAGACCTTAATACGTGACATAAATTTGAACTTGATAAGTATAGTCGTTCCTGTGAAAAATTGTTCTTTACAGTTGGACAGAAAGATAGATAGACAGACGGTCTACAAAGCGATTCTGTAAGGGTTCCGTTTTTACATATTGGGGTGCGAAACCCTCAAAATAGCATGAAATCAGCGGAAAGAATCGCTCGTGAATTTCAAAGCGCTACCACCAGTCCAGCTAGCACAGTGACTGTGCGTAGGTAGGTAAAAAGAATGAGGTACAACGGTCGCGCAGCTTATCATAAGCCATACATGCTAAGTGATGCTTGAGGTGGAGTAAAGAGTGATGCCACTGGACTGTGGATGACTAGAAACGAATGCTTCGGAGTATGGATCACGCTAAATACACTCCTGGAAATGGAAAAAAGAACACATTGACACCGGTGTGTCAGACCCACCATACTTGCTCCGGACACTGCGAGAGGGCTGTACAAGCAATGATCACACGCACGGCACAGCGGACACACCAGGAACCGCGGTGTTGGCCGTCGAATGGCGCTAGCTGCGCAGCATTTGTGCACCGCCGCCGTCAGTGTCAGCCAGTTTGCCGTGGCATACGGAGCTCCATCGCAGTCTTTAACACTGGTAGCATGCCGCGACAGCGTGGACGTGAACCGTATGTGCAGTTGACGGACTTTGAGCGAGGGCGTATAGTGGGCATGCGGGAGGCCGGGTGGACGTACCGCCGAATTGCTCAACACGTGGGGCGTGAGGTCTCCACAGTACATCGATGTTGTCGCCCGTGATCGGCGGAAGGTGCACGTGCTCGTCGACCTGGGACCGGACCGCAGCGACGCACGGATGCACGCCAAGACCGTAGGATCCTACGCAGTGCCGTAGGGGACCGCACCGCCACTTCCCAGCAAATTAGGGACACTGTTGCTCCTGGGGTATCGGCGAGGACCATTCGCAACCGTCTCCATGAAGCTGGGCTACGGTCCCGCACACCGTTAGGCCGTCTTCCGCTCACGCCCCAACATCGTGCAGCCCGCCTCCAGTGGTGTCGCGACAGGCGTGAATGGAGGGACGAATGGAGACGTGTCGTCTTCAGCGATGAGAGTCGCTTCTGCCTTGGTGCCAATGATGGTCGTATGCGTGTTTGGCGCCGTGCAGGTGCGCGCCACAATCAGGACTGCATACGACCGAGGCACACAGGGCCAACACCCGGCATCATGGTGTGGGGAGCGATCACCTACACTGGCCGTACACCACTGGTGATCGTCGAGGGGACACTGAATAGTGCACGGTACATCCAAACCGTCATCGAACCCATCGTTCTACCATTCCTAGACCGACAAGGGAACTTGCTGTTCCAACAGGACAATGCACGTCCGCATGTATCCCGTGCCACCCAACGTGCTCTAGAAGGTGTAAGTCAACTACCCTGGCCAGCAAGATCTCCGGATCTGTCCCCCATTGAGCATGTTTGGGACTGGATGAAGCGTCGTCTCACGTGGTCTGCACGTCCAGCACGAACGCTGGTCCAACTGAGGCGCCAGGTGGAAATGGCATGGCAAGCCGTTCCACAGGACTACATCCAGCATCTCTACGATCGTCTCCATGGGAGAATAGCAGCCTGCATTGCTGCGAAAGGTGGATATACACTGTACTAGTGCCGACATTGTGCATGCTCTGTTGCCTGTGTCTATGTGCCTGTGGTTCTGTCAGTGTGATTATGTGATGTATCTGACCCCAGGAATGTGTCAATAAAGTTTCCCCTTCCTGGGACAATGAATTCACGGTGTTCTTATTTCAATTTCCAGGAGTGTAGTGTGGCATACTCATGAAAGGGTCTAACATATGCCTGAAGAACGATACCTGCAATACTGCGTAGTGCCAAAGGTGAAGTAAGGTGCAGATGGTGTTACGACATGTGAGTGTTTATCGTGGTTAGGCTGTGGTCCTCTTATTGCGCTTAAGAAAACGCTAAATGCGGAAGGGTATGAACACATTTTACAGGGTTGTGTGCCGCAAACAGTAGAGGAACAGTACGGAGACGATGACTATTTGTGTCACTATGACAGTGGACCCCTGTCATAAAGCAGCGTCTGTGACGCAATGGTTTGCGGATAATAACATTCCTGTAAGGGACGGGACCTGAGCCCGATGCGACACCTCTGGGATGAGTTAGAACGTTGGCTTCGCACCAGACCTAAGCGTCCAACATCACTACCCTCTTTGGTTATGCTTCTTAAGGAAGAATGGGCTGCCATTCCTCCACAGACATTCAGATACCTCGTTGGAAGTGTCGCCAGCAGAATTCAAGCCGTCGTATAGAAGAAATGTCGACAGTTGCCCTTGTGAAAGTCCACCAACAGGCGTCCAGATACCTTTTATCAGGTAGTTTAATTGCTCGGGAAAACATTATCGCAAAAAAAAGCCACGACCTAACGTGGACATGCGTGATGGCTAACTTACTACAAAGTGAATATCCGTTACTTGTCTACTTTTCGTTGCTTCAACATAATGGCTGGAAAGATCAGAAACCAAAGGAAACACATTTTCATTAGATTTTATTCCTTGTGGAAACAGATGTGCCCGGTGACTGTATTTATTTCATTGGTAAAGAGTACAGCAAGCAGTTGCCAATAATTATATGTGACCGACTGCTGTACTATTTAACACTTTCTCATTTTCAATGATTCTTAAAATTCACTGACACACTTGCATAAGAGGCTGCTTCTGCAAGGTTGCTGTTAGCCAACATTAATCGTTGATGTCGAGCTCTATAGTCCAACTTCTTTCACCGTGACGACAACCTCTTTTCTATACCACTAAATTTCGTTTTTCAGTTTTATCGTTATTGGGATTAAAAATCAAAATATATTAAGACAGTAACTGTTCTCGAAAGAACAGATACCATTGATGACCGTGCAGCTTCTCTAGAATAAGTAATTGAAACCCTCAGCTGCCGATAGGTGTTGTTGATATACCTCGATGGGGACAGTTGAAAATGTGTGCCCCGACCGGGACTCGAATCCGGGATCTCTGTCGGCAGCTCAGGGTTTCAATTACTTCTCATTTATTCTAGAGAAGGTGCACGGTCATCAATGGTATCTGTTCTTTCGAGAATAGTTACTATCTGCATATATAATTAAAAGCTACCCGGCCATTGACCTTAGTCTACGCGAATTCGCACAAGTTGCCCGAACTCTTACGGGAATCGTCACCTTAGTGGGCGTGAGTAGTGAGTGGATGGGCAAATATCTATTAGGTACATTACGTATGTAGATTGTGGACAGTTGGGAATATGGGTCTCACGGGGAGCGTGCAAGGGATAAGTCCCTGCAGTCGCGCTATTCATCTATGTCCTCAGTGGCTTAGATGGATAGAGCGTCTGCCATGTAAGTAGGAGATCCTGGGTTCGAGTCACGGTCGGGGCACACATTTTCAACTGTCCCCATCGAGATACATCAACAACACCTGTCGGCAGCTGAGGGTTTCAATTACTTATCAAAAATCAAAATATTTATATTTCTGTACAACTTATTAACAACATAAAATTGTGAGAATTTTAATTTCATTCCTCAACCTTGGGATATATGACTGAGAGTCTACTATCCTTTCAGAAAACTTTATTGTCTAGTTCGCGTATTTTGTTACATAGATAATAAGTTTAAGCCAGTTCAATGGCCATCTTCAGATCTTTAAAGGTTTTCAACCAGATACAGGTTAATACGTCTTATCCAAACCAAAAATGTTTTAACGCAGTTAAGTAGAGTACACGATCGATGCGGTAATATCAATGCTATTAAATAACTAGTCGCATTTTTGTGTACAACACGTAAAAAAGTATAATAATTTACGGAACTTGTATGAAGTCATCAATTACATTACACAGCTGTGCTATATGTATATTACCTACCTATAATCCCAGAATTTACAACGCATTACATTTTCTGAGATAATAACCATAAGCAACATAACACTCCATCCTGTATGAACAAATTAAATTGTCCCGCTGATGGGAACAGTCAAACTATCTGCTGCATATTATTTAGACCTTAAATCGTAGCTATTGTTATCAAATGGCAGTACAGTACGATACATCTGATGAATGAAGTTACACCACTGTATATTCTGTTACAAAATAATGAAATACATCAGTTACCTAAAATCTATTTGTAGACCTGATGCTGTATGTTAAACATAACAGTATATGATAGAACATAGTGATACTTGTTACATACATTTAAATACTGAAAACATAAGTTGCAAAGATATTTAAGGTACGAGATTCAAGATCGCTTATCAAAATTTGTTTTACGAAAACTCCACGGGACAGAGTAGTACCACTGTGAAAAATATTTGTCAACAACGTGAATCCAATAATATGTTAAAATACTTAAAATATATAAGCTGCAAAGATCTTTAAGGCACGAGATTCAAGCTCGTTTTATCAAATTTGTTACATGACAACGCCATGACACAGAGCGGTACCAGTCTAGTAAGTTCGTATAAATAACCTGGTATCCAGTAATTAAATGTATAGGAACCTTTGACAAGTACTACGTTACGTTTCATGAACAAAAAAGGTATATGAAACGTATTACGAACCTATAAACATATTCCTAAAACACCTGTTTCTACCGACTATATGTCTCAACACACTAAGTCAACAAGGCAATAGATATTATTCCTACGTTCAGTTTTATAATACACAACTAGAACAGGAACATGGTAAAGTCTTGTGAACCTTATATTATACCTCAAGGATAGTAACTGTGGCGGCCATACGCCGTAGAACATTACGTCAATACAGCAATAGACGCTCAACTTTTATTCTATACTATCAGGCAGAGCATTTAAGTTCCAGACAGATTACCCAACCAATAGCGAGAACTATAATACGTAGCTGGATGTCTACATTACATACCGATTACGCTACATTTATTGTATGGTAACATTATAAAACACAAATCCCTTAAAATTATGTTCTTGCGTTCAGCTTAAAGCAAAGCGTATAGGGTCCCTGATGGACAGCAAGCAGTTGTCATTATAGTAATACGTAGCTCGATATTTACATTACGCAAATGTTGCATCATACTTATTTCATGGTAACATTGTAAAATCACTACATTTAAACAACCTGACATCCAGTAACTAATTGAATAAGATCTTTTAAGAACTATTACATTACAATACAATAAAATAAATATTGTGTAAGACGTATGTAATGTAGACATCGAGCTACGCATTACGGTTCTCGCAAATGTTTGTAATATACCTGGATCCCAAACACTCTGTTTGATAGTACAGAATAAAAGTGAAATATCTACCGACTTAGTTTATATTTCTTGTTTCATAACACGTCGTCATGTACGTGTCCTGTTCATGAATCGTAATGTAATAGTTGGTAAAAGATCTTATCCAATTAGTTACTAGATGTCAAGTTGTATATAGTTGTAACATAGTAGATCGCCTCCTGCTCCCACTGACAATGTCACGTAATCAGTTGAATGAATGACAATGTTCTATACTGACAGTCATACTGTACGCTAACATTACTGGAAACGGGAGCGTTCTAAATCTGGATGGTAAGTTAACCGAAATGTGTGGAATCCTTGACTTCCCTTTACCTTTTCCGATTAATATTTCCGTTCCTCTTTAGTTCGTTAGAAGCTTTATTGAGTGGCTTTAGGAATTCTTTTGGGAAGTTTACGCTGTCGTCCGCTGCGTAATCCAGCCTTATACACGGTGTTTCAAAAATAGTGGCGTAGTTTCAGGTATGTATTCCCCGTATGTAGGCCTAGACAACAGAAAATGTTCATTACAACATGCATCCGGAAATGCGTGGTTCCCGAGTTACAGCCTTAAAAAACAGTGATATTCACAAGAACATTCTTCTTCCCGCTATTAGTTGCCATGACAGAAGATACCAAGAGGACAGTTAGTTCCAAGGCGAAGGAAACATTGAGTGTTGTGTTTCACGTTCGATGTTACTGCAATAAGGAACTGGCGAAAGTGAACGATAAGATGGACGGCAATGCTGCACTAGATCGTCGTTTGAACCAAGAGAGATACACACAGCGAAGATGTCTAGATGGGAAGACATTTGAAGGTCTCCATCGCCGTCTGCGAGCCCGTGGAAAGTTTACACCTCCTAGTTTGGAGAGGGGACGACCAAGAACTCCAACTCCGGATGTAGAGGAGGAGACTCTGAATTCTGTACACGTGGCTCCTTCTGTCAGCATGCAAAGGTTAGCGTTGCAAGTGAATGTTTCTCGTACGATTGGCTGGAGACTGTTGCCAGAACAACAGTTGCATCCTTATCATATGCAAACTGTTTAGGCCCTGTCACCAGGAGATTACCCTGCACGTATTATTTGTTCCCCCGATAGTTCTTGCAGCAGTGTGCTAAAGAAGCTTATGGGGCAGGCGGACACAGACGTCCTCTAATATATCTTTCCTCATTGTTTCAAAAACAGCTCCTTTGATATTTCGCCAATGAGTTTTCTTGCACGACAGCGTGCCTGCACACTTCAGTCGTACTGTTTGCTAGTATTTTGATCGATGGACAGGTAGAGGTGAACCCATTGCTTAGCCTTCAACCTCACCTGACTTAATCCCTGTCGATTTCTGATTGCTAGTGCATTTAAAATCATTGATCTGTTTGTCTCCCGTGCCTGACGTAGAATTCCGTCGGAACCAAACCCTGTTGGACTCTGAATAAAAACTCGTTACTCCTGAATTTGGAATCGTATTCGCAGTGGCATGAGACACCGATGTGAGGCCTGCGTTCAAGCAGGAGTTGGACACTTCGAACATCGTCTGTAAAGAAAACTATCTGTGCGAGGAGAAACGTTCTGGTGAATATCATTGTTTTGAAAAGAACTCCGAAACCGTGCATTCCCGAACACAGGTCGTAATTAATTTTTAATGGGTAATGCACACCTGAAAATACGCACACTATTTTTGAAATACCCTATATACAAAATGTGCCGGGATGGTCATAATCAAAGTGCAGCTACTCAAGGAGGTCAAGAGTTGCCTGTAATTGTCGTATGGCAGGGAAACTTGGCAGATATGCTAATGCGTTAATGTGAAACAAATTTACGCTGGAGAAATATTACTTCCAATCTTGGCCACCAGGCCGGCCGGGGTGGCCGAGCGGTTCTAGGCGGTACAGTCTGGAACCGCGCGACCTCTTCGGTCGCAGGTTCGAATCCTGCCTCGTGCATGGATGTGTGTGATGTCCTTAGGTTAGTTAGGTTTAAGTAGTTCTAAGTTCTAGGGGACTGATGACCTCAGCAGTTAAGTCCCATAGTGCTCAGAGACATTTGAACCATTTGTTGGCCACCAGGTGTAAATCTGGCACTGTACAGCGTATCGTCGACGTCTACGGTGCTCATATTGAATAAATTATGTATGCGACAGATAATAATAACACCAACATTATAGCGTTCTCACCTGTTGACCTTTTATGCCCACGTCCCGTACCTGATCCACTACATACGGAAACATTTTTAAATTTCTTTCTTGCATTTACAGTGCCAGATCTGCACCTGGTAGCTAAAATTGGAACTGTTTTTTATCCAGCTTAAATCGGTTACGCATTAACAGATTAGAATATCTACCAAGTTTAGGTGCTATATTATGTACACTACTGGCCATTAAAATTGCTGCACCACGAAGATGACGTGCTACAGACGCGAAATTTAACCGACAGGAAGAAAATGCTGTGATATGCAAATGATTAACTTTTCAGAGCATTCACACAAGGTTGGCGCCGGTGACGACACCTACAACGTGGTGAGACGAGGAAAGTTTCCAACCGATTTCTCATACACAAACAGCAGTTGACCTGGTGAAATGTTGTTGCGATGCCTCGTGTAAGGAGGAGAAATGCGTACCATCACGTTTCCGACTTTGATAAAGGTCGGATTGTAGACTATCGCGATTGCGGTTTATCGTATCGCGACATTGCTGCTCGCGTTGGTCGAGATCCAATGACTGTTCACAGAATATGGAATCGATGGGATCGGGAGGGTAATACGGAACGCCGTTTTGGATCCCAACGGCCTCGTATCACTAACAGTCGAGATGACAGGCATCTTATCCGCATGGCTGTAACGGATCGTGTAGCCACGTCTCGATCCCTGAGTCAACACATGAGGACGTTTGGAAGACAACAACCATCTGCACGAACAGTTCGACGACGTTTGCAGCAGCATGGACTAGCAGTTCGGAGACCATGGTTGCAGTTACCCTTGACGCTCCATCACAGACAGGAGCGCCTGTTATGGTGTACTCAACAACGAACCTGGGTGCACGAATAGCAAAACGTCATTTTTTCGGATGAATCCAGGTTCTGTTTACAGCATCACGATGGTCGCACCCTTGTTTGGCGACATCGCGGTGAGCGCACATTGGAAGCGTGTATTCGTTATCGCCATACTGGCGTATCACCCTGCGTGATGGTATGGGGTGCCATTAGTTACACGTCTCGGTCACCTCTTGTTCGCCTTGACGGCACTTTGAACAGTGGACGTTACATTTCAGATGTGTTACGGCCCGTGGCTGTACCCTTCATTCGATCCCTGCGAAACCCTACATTTCAGCAGGATAATGTACGACCGCATGTTGCAGGTCCTGTACGGGCCTTTCTGGATACAGAAACTGCTGCCCTGGCCAGCACATTCGCCAGATCTCTTACCAACTGAAAACGTCTGGTCAATGGTGGCCGAGCAACTGGCTCGTCACAATACGCCCGTCACTACTCTTGATGAACTGTGGCATCGTGTTGAAGCTGCATAGGCAACTGTACCTGTACACGCCATCCAAGCTCTGTTTGACTCAATGTCCAGGGTTTCAAGGCCGTTATTACGGCCAGAGGTGGTTGTTCTGGCTACTGATTTCTCAGGATCTATGAACCCAAATTGCGTGAAAGTGTAATCACATTTCAGTTCTAGTATAATATATTTGTCCAATTAATACCCGTTTATCATCTGCATTTCTTCTTGGTGTAGCAATTTTAATGGCCAGTAGTGTATCATTACAGGCCACACTGCTCCTCTGTGAGTAGGTGCACTTTAAGTATAACCACCTGGTAGATGCCATTCTTTCTGTCTAATTTGTGCTGTTCCTGGAAAGTTAGTCCATTGCATATCCAAACATGTAGCCCACTTTGTTGCATGCCGCCTTGGTAGTGCTGCAGTTTTAGTGGCTAGCTGCCTGGATTGCAAGTGACGAGCTAGAGCCTCATGACCTATTGCCTAAAGCACAAGACAAATAAACTTTAGAAAGATATTTCGCTCTATGTGTGAAGTTTTATGCTGGTGTTTGCGCAGCTGCCGGCCAGGGACCAGGCGCTGCTGCTGGAGGAGGCCTGGGGCGAGCTGTTCGTGCTGAGCGCCGCACAGTGGGAGCTGCCTCTGGACGAAGGTCAGTCAGCCACCTCAGGCACCATAGTCTTCCTTATCATCATCATCATCATCATCATCCAGTATGTCATTCGCTTATAAGCGTCCTGTCAGATATGGAAAGCTGATTACCTATAAAAGTAAATCCGAATGTGCCCCGATTTAAGAAAAAGGCCCCCTCACGTACAATGTTTCGACCCATGACTAAAATTTAGTAACGCGATCTGTCTGCAAAGAATTATTGGACAATTATCTTATCAGTGGCGCATACTTTTTGTAGTGCAACGATCCGTAATGGGCATAGCAAAACGAAAACTATGTATCGCCACCCCTATTTTTTTGGCAAGAGGCCATGGAACTGGATCAAACTGGGGCCGATCAAACACGGTTACGTCACGGACTACCCGCTAATGTGACAAAAACTGTCACCAAGACCTCAAGCGATTACAACATCAGTGAGCCAGCAGACAGAGTAGAGTCATAATAACAGCAACACGGCAGAAAAACAGAACCACTGTGGTGTGATGGCTTGGTTACTTCGCCCCCAAGCCAAGTGTTCTGTTGTGGCTCCGTAACGGGCATTGATGCCTAGGCAAAATAAGCATGCACGAAGCATGTGTAAATACTCTTAATTTTTAGACAGATGCATGCAGTCTGGCAGCTGTAGTCTTCGAGCAGAAGTCCACACCAGTCTATGAGTCGACTAGAATCTACAAGCTGCCACTGTGAGGTTTGGCGTCCAATAACTAAAGACCTATCTGTGAGTCCCATGATGTGGGTTTAGCGCCTCCTATCTGGTGGGCTACCTCTGGCCCTGTTTCCAGCCCCTGTCAGCCTCCTGTCCTGATGGGCTACCCAAGACCGGGGTCGGACAGTTGTTCACCCACCTTCGCCTGTGTGGGCATACTGTTGCTCTCTTCCTCCGTAAGCAAGGGCAGGCGCTATTGCTGAGGGCTGTCTTGCCTTGCAGGCCCACAGCGGCATCCCGCATTTTCTGGCGCGAAAGCTGCGAAGCTGCGTCCAGTCGGCGCACACGCAGCCACATTCGAGTATAATGACTTTTCTGGAGACTAGAAATCTACTCTGTAGGAATCAGCATGGGTTTCGAAAAAGACGGTCATGTGAAACCCAGCTCGCGCTATTCGTCCACGAGACTCAGAGGGCCATAGACACGGGTTCACAGGTAGATGCCGTGTTTCTTCACTTCCGCAAGGCGTTCGATACAGTTCCCCACAGTCGTTTATTGAACAAAGTAAGAGCATATGGACTATCAGACCAATTGTGTGATTGGATTGAGGAGTTCCTAGATAACAGGACGCAGCATGTTACTCTCAATGGAGAGAAGTCTTCCGAAGTAAGAGTAATTTCAGGTATGCCGCAGGGGAGTGTCATAGGACCGTTGCTATTCACAATATACATAAATGACCTGGTGGATGACATCGGAAGTTCACTGAGGCTTTTTGCAGATGATGCTGTGGTGTATCGAGAGGTTGTAATAATGGAAAATTGTACTGAAATGCAGGAGGATCTGCAGCGAATTGACGCATGGTGCAGGGAATGGCAACTGAATCTCAATGTAGACAAGTGTAATGTGCTGCGAATACACAGAAAGATAGATCCTTTATCATTTAGCTACAAAATAGCAGGTCAGCAACTGGAAGCAGTTAATACCATAAATTATCTGGGAGTACGCATTAGGAGTGATTTAAAATGGAATGATCATGTAATGTTGATTGTCGGTAAAGCAGATGCCAGACTGAGATTCATTGGAAGAATCCTAAGGAAATGCAATCCGAAAACAAAGGAAGTAGGTTACAGTACGCTTGTTCGCCCACTGCTTGAATGCTGCTCAGCAGTGTGGGATCCGTACCAGATAGGGTTGATACAAGACATAGAGAAGATTCAACGGAGAGCAGCGCGCTTCGTTACAGGATCATTTAGTAATCGCGAAAGCGTTACGGAGATGATAGATAAACTCCAGTGGAAGACTCTGCAGGAGAGACGCTCAGTAGCTCGGTACGGGCTTTTGTCAAAGTTTCGAGAACATACCTTCACCGAAGAGTCAAGCAGTATATTGCTCCCTCCTACGTATATCTCGCGAAGAGACCATGAGGATAAAATCAGAGAGATTAGAGCCCACACAGAGGCATACCGACAATCCTTCTTTCCACGAACAATACGAGACTGGAATAGAAGGGAGAACCGATAGAGATACTGAAGGTACCCTCCGCCACACACCGTCAGGTGGCTTGCGGAGTATGGATGTAGATGTAGATGTAGCAGCGCTACTGAGTCGCTGGCGTCACCGTAAGCCACGTGTTCATTTCGGCGCCTCCACACCTGCCATCTTCGGCAAACGCCCTGGAGTGTGCTGCCACCGCAGAGCTTCGCTAAAACTACTGTTGAATGTTCACTAATAAAATGTACCTTTAATCAGTGATGTTTTCCTTGACAGCGCATGAGCCTGCAAGCCGATAACCATTGGCTATCCACACTGCAACCAAGGGCGGTGAATTACCGCTTCCTGAAGCTACCAATGTAGTTCCACCATCCACTGTAGTGGCCACCAACCTCCAGTCATTACAGCTGGATTTCGGTGAACATGGGTCAGACGCCCTGCTAAACCGTAGGACAGGACAGGTTGTTTAAATTGTGGAAATGGGCCAAAATAAGCGCCTGTCAGTTACACTCGAACATACAACTTTACTTATTTGAGCAAACATTACAAGAGCCAAGAAAATTTAAAAAAACGCAGCTTTAATTTTTGGGACTTCACAACCGGCTGAATACGCCATACAATCTCATGGCTTAAGGACAAGAACACTTTAATTTAAAATCGGCTGAAAGCCAATAACTTAAAACTCAAACCAAAATCAGAAATTTAAAAGGCAGAAGGCCTTATCTTAAATCAGTTCTTTCAATTAGGTTGAAGGCCCAAACAATCTCATACCTTAAGAGCAAAACAACTTTAATTTAAAAATCGGCTGAAGGCCAATCACTTAAAACTCAAACCAAAATAAATTTTTAAAAGGCCAAAGGCCTTACCATAAAACAGTTCTTTAATTAGGCTGAAGGCCCAAACAACTTTAATTCAAAATCGGCTGAAGGCCCATCACGTAAGACTCAACAAATTAAATTTTTAAAAAAGAAAAGGCCAAAAGCCTTACTTACACTCCTGGAAATTGAAATAAGAACACCGTGAATTCATTGTCCCAGGAAGGGGAAACTTTATTGACACATTCCTGGGGTCAGATACATCACATGATCACACTGACAGAACCACAGGCACATAGACACAGGCAACAGAGCATGCACAATGTCGGCACTAGTACAGTGTATATCCACCTTTCGCAGCAACGCAGGCTGCTATTCTCCCATGGAGACGATCGTAGAGATGCTGGATGTAGTCCTGTGGAACGGCTTGCCATGCCATTTCCACCTGGCGCCTCAGTTGGACCAGCGTTCGTGCTGGACGTGCAGACCGCGTGAGACGACGCTTCATCCAGTCCCAAACATGCTCAATGGGGGACAGACCCGGAGCTCTTGCTGGCCAGGGAAGTTCACTTACACCTTCTAGAGCACGTTGGGTGGCACGGGATACATGCGGACGTGCATTGTCCTGTTGGAACAGCAAGTTCCCTTGCCGGTCTAGGAATGGTAGGACGATGGGTTCGATGACGGTTTGGATGTACCGTGCACTATTCAGTGTCCCCTCGACGATCACCAGTGGTGTACGGCCAGTGTAGGAGATCGCTCCCCACACCATGATGCCGGGTGTTGGCCCTGTGTGCCTCGGTCGTATGCAGTCCCGATTGTGGCGCTCACCTGCACGGCGCCAAACACGCATACGACCATCATTGGCACCAAGGCAGAAGCGACTCTCATCGCTGAAGACGACACGTCTCCATTCGTCCCTCCATTCACGCCTGTCGCGACACCACTGGAGGCGGGCTGCACGATGTTGGGGCGTGAGCGGAAGACGGCCTAACGGTGTGCGGGACCGTAGCCCAGCTTCATGGAGACGGTTGCGAATGGTCCTCGCCGATACCCCAGGAGCAACAGTGTCCCTAATTTGCTGGGAAGTGGCGGTGCGGTCCCCTACGGCACTGCGTAGGATCCTACGGTCTTGGCGTGCATCCGTGCGTCGCTGCGGTCCGGTCCCAGGTCGACGGGCACGTGCACCTTCCGCCGACCACTGGCGACAACATCGATGTACTGTGGAGACCTCACGCCCCACGTGTTGAGCAATTCGGCGGTACGTTCACCCGGCCTCCCGCATGCCCACTATACGCCCTCGCTCAAAGTCCGTCATCTGCACATACGGTTGACGTCCACGCTGTCACGGCATGCTACCAGTGTTAAAGACTGCGATGGAGCTCCGTATGCCACGGCAAACTGGCTGACACTGACGGCGGCGGTGCACAAATGCTGCGCAGCTAGCGCCATTCGACGGCCAACACCGCGGTTCCTGGTGTGTCCGCTGTGCCGTGCGTGTAATCATTGCTTGTACAGCCCTCTCGCAGTGTCCGGAGCAAGTATGGTGGGTCTGACACACCGGTGTCAATGTGTTCTTTTTTCCATTTCCAGGAGTGTATTAAAACAGTTCTTTAAATTAGGCTGAAGGCCAAAACAAACTTACGCTTTAAGGGCAAAACAACCTTAATTTAAAAATCGGCTAGAGCCATACAAATACAAACAAGAACAAATAAGAAAAGGCAGTAGATCCAACTGCGCCCAGAAGTTTCCGAGAGTCAGCCTGGAATTCAAACACTAACGCTCACTTAGGTGAGACAGGCAGTCGGCCCAACCATTCTCGATCCGACGACAACCCAACCGACTGACAGTCAACAGACCCACCGACAAGATAACTTCCGCTCCACACGACCAGCACACAACAGGGAGTTCAATGGAACAATGTAGAAGGTAGTGGCGCCCACAACCAATCATACATTGAGCTGTCAAACCACACCGTGCTGGACAGCGACAGCACGACGAGGAAAATACACTGCCTGAATTTACGCCAACGGCCAGGGCAGGTAACCGGAACGTTAACGGCCACAAGGCAAAACATTCTGCTGGTGCACTTCCATTCAAAATAACCAACCACAGCTAAACTCCGCCGGAGGGTGGCTAAACTTTGCCATCTTTAAAACACACGTTGTTGTTGGCGGGAATGTCCCAACAGCTGACAACGAAATCCAAACGACACAATGTGAACAGTCGTGACTTGCTGGTAGATTAAGTCAAAACTCAACTTTCGTGTCCAGGATCGGTGAGCCACGCACGTCATAGTAATGGTGAAACGTCCCCTTAAAAAAATTATAAATTACTGTGCTGGTAAACCCCTTACGTTATTTGATTTACAAACAGCTGAGCAAAACTGGACGTACTCAGACAGTTCTCTCTTTTCTTATTCTGATCATCACTAAACTGCCATACAATATTTTTTTAGCGCAACGCAATCTGACTTTCAATAATCCCTACAAAAGAATGGCCCTGACTAACAATAACCTACACCTTTCATGAATCACTTACCTCACAAAAACCTTCGTTACTCGAACTACTGCAATACAGCGAGCGCTAATACTGCCAGCTAAATAAAAGATTCTAACAACTGAAGGCACTGACTACTGATAGTTAGCAAATGAAAGATTTTTACAGAGAACAAACAATGTATTTACCTTAATAGCGTTCAAAAGTCATCATATAACTCCTGGAAATTGAAATAAGAACACCGTGAATTCATTGTCCCAGGAAGGGGAAACTTTATTGACACATTCCTGGGGTCAGATACATCACATGATCACACTGACAGAACCACAGGCACATAGACACAGGCAACAGAGCATGCACAATGTCGGCACTAGTACAGTGTATATCCACCTTTCGCAGCAATGCAGGCTGCTATTCTCCCATGGAGACGATCGTAGAGATGCTGGATGTAGTCCTGTGGAACGGCTTGCCATGCCATTTCCACCTGGCGCCTCAGTTGGACCAGCGTTCGTGCTGGACGTGCAGACCGCGTGAGACGACGCTTCATCCAGTCCCAAACATGCTCAATGGGCGACAGATCCGGAGATCTTGCTGGCCAGGGTAGTTGACTTACACCTTCTAGAGCACGTTGGGTGGCACGGGATACATGCGGACGTGCATTGTCCTGTTGGAACAGCAAGTTCCCTTGCCGGTCTAGGAATGGTAGAACGATGGGTTCGATGACGGTTTGGATGTACCGTGCAGTATTCAGTGTCCCCTCGACGATCACCAGTGGTGTACGGCCAGTGTAGGAGATCGCTCCCCACACCATGATGCCGGGTGTTGGCCCTGTGTGCCTCGGTCGTATGCAGTCCTGATTGTGGCGCTCACCTGCACGGCGCCAAACACGCATACGACCATCATTGGCACCAAGGCAGAAGCGACTCTCATCGCTGAAGACGAGACGTCTCCATTCGTCCCTCCATTCACGCCTGTCGCGACACCACTGGAGGCGGGCTGCACGATGTTGGGGCGTGAGCGGAAGACGGCCTAACGGTGTGCGGGACCGTAGCCCAGCTTCATGGAGACGGTTGCGAATGGTCCTCGCCGATGTCCCAGGAGCAACAGTGTCCCTGATTTGCTGGGAAGTGGCGGTGCGGTCCCCTACGGCACTGCGTAGGATCCTACGGTCTTGGCGTGCATCCGTGCGTCGCTGCGGTCCGGTCCCAGGTCGACGGGCACGTGCACCTTCCGCCGACCACTGGCGACAACATCGATGTACTGTGGAGACCTCACGCCCCACGTGTTGAGCAATTCGGCGGTACGTCCACCCGGCCTCCCGCATGCCCACTATACGCCCTCGCTCAAAGTCCGTCAACTGCACATACGGTTCACGTCCACGCTGTCGCGGCATGCTACCAGTGTTAAAGACTGCGATGGAGCTCCGTATGCCACGGCAAACTGGCGGACACTGACGGCGGCGGTGCACAAATGCTGCGCAGCTAGCGCCATTCGACGGCCAACACCGCGGTTCCTGGTGTGTCCGCTGTGCCGTGCGTGTGATCATTGCTTGTACAGCCCTCTCGCAGTGTCCGGAGCAAGTATGGTGGGTCTGACACACCGGTGTCAATGTGTTCTTTTTTCCATTTCCAGGAGTATATATATATATATATATATATATATATATATATATATATATATATATATATATATAAGTTCATGACATCCATCTTTACAAATTTCCTTTTTCTGGCGGACACACATTCAGGTCGTCAGTTCTCAAAACTCTGGCATCTCTCTCTCCACATCCACCACTGCTGGCGGCTCCCTCCAACTCCACAATGCTACGCGCTGTTCACATCCAACTGCCCAACATTACAATAGCGAATATTCCAACAATGAGTCCAACCAGCCACATACTGCACACAGCACAGTCATTAATTTTTATACAGAGCGCTACGTGGCGTTACTGTTGTGGTTGGCAGGAGAGCTAACACCGTGTTACTAGAGGAAGCCGAAAGGCACGCGTTTTAGCTCACGCAGGCTGGCGTGAGGTCTGGAACAGGACAAGGAAATTAGAATTTAGAAAAAAACGGACGTAGATGGTGGAATACTTAACTTTAATCGCTTAATGGTGAACGTTGCTCTTGACGGTACATTATTCACAGTATCAATAGTAACTGGTAATGGCGCCTTGCTAGGTCGTAGCAAATGACGTAGGTGAAGGCTATGCTAACTATCGTCTCGGCAAATGAGAGCGTATTTTGTCAGTGAACCATCGCTAGCAAAGTCGGTTGTACAACTGGGGCGAGTGCTAGGAAGTCTCTCTAGACCTGCCGTGTGGCGGCGCTCGGTCTGCAATCACTGATAGTGGTGACACGCAGGTCCGATGTATACTAACGGACCGCGGCCGATTTAAAGGCTACCACCTAGCAAGTGTGGTGTCTGGCGGTGACACCACAGTTACCAATATAAAAACCTAAACAGCCTACTTACAATGGGAACAGCATCACACTCTCCGAGCGTACGTGGACGCCGCCAGCAGCCCCGGCCAAACTACCGCCACGGACATTTCCTCGCTGCTCCACGCCAACCGACCAACTGCTCGCACACAGCACAGCCGGAACTATAAGGGTGAGGCCAAAGATAGTACAAAGCGCGAATATCAATACACACCGCTGCTACCACTCGCGGAGAGAGAGGATAATAGCATAATCGCGATAACCGCGGGAGACTAAACACAGAATAGCAACCAAGGTTAAATCCAACGCATAACATGAGCCAGCCACAGCTCAATGGGCAGTCGTACCACATACCTCACCAAGTATAACTTGGATTACAGCCAATCGCTGTGCAAATGGGCATGTAGTACCCAAAGTGTTAGAATAATACGGTATCATAAGGCACTGAATGAACGTATTTTCTGTAAAACAAAGCATAACGTCTCTATCACCTCTGTCAGCTCCAAAATATAAACTTTTGGTTGGAAAAGCTTGCAAAGAATGTGACTCGTATTCGCAGTGAGAAACCTATAAAATGTTACTAGTTACTGAAGGCGAATGATACGTTTCACATCATGTGATCATATACTCACACAGAGCAGAAGCCAGCCTAATTCGTTTAAATGGTGGTAAGAAAAACTGAATTTTGAAAAGGAACTCATACAACTGACTTCAGAAAAGTATGTAAATCATAGTAACACTTGTTCTACTGGTGTCCTGGGAACACATGGCACTCAAAGTATCAGTACGTAAGAAAATCAAACAAGAAGTCGCAAAAAACGTACTACAAAGAGTCGTCGACGGGGAACGAGACTCAGTTCATTGTACTACTGTTCGGCTGGATTAAGAGCAAGCAGATTCTTTACCGGACCTTGGAACAAACCTACCTCACGAACACACAGAGACACGAAATCGGCCTGTGGGCTGGGTCAAAGAAGAGCAGTACGTTTTGTATTATCCAGAAATAGGGGTTACAGTGTCACGGATATGATTCAGGATTTGGGGTGGACATAATCAAAACAAAGGCGTTTTTCATTGCGGTGGGGTCTTCTGACGAAATTTCAATCTCCAATTTTCTCCTCCGAATACGAAAATATTTTGTGGACGCCGACCTACACAGGGAGAAACGATCATCATAATAAAATAAGGGAAATCAGAGCTTGCACGGAAAGATATAGGTGTTAGTTTATCTCTGCGCTGTTCGAGACTGGAACAACAGAGAATTGTCGAGAATGTGGTTCGATGAACACTGTGTGGTGATGATGTTTGGTTTGTGGGGCGCTCAACTGCGTGGTTATCAGCGCCCGTACAATTACGCAATATTTGCTCAGTCCAATTTCGCCACTTTCCTGGATGATGATGAAATGATGAGGACAACACAAACACCCAGTCATCTCGAGGCAGGTGAAAATCCCTGACCCCGCCGGGAATCGAACCCGGGACCCCGTGCTCGGGAAGCGAGAACGCTACCGCGAGACCACGAGCGGCGGACTAATGATGAACACTGTGCCAGGCATTTAAGTATCATTTTCAGCGTATCTATGTAGATGCAGATGTAGATGCAGACTCCTTTAGTCACCTAATCGACATGGACGAATGCTGACTTTATGGTGAATATATTTTTAGAGGCAAATGACCACATACTAATGAAACCTCCTGACGAGGCTACGGGAAGCTGTTAAGCCGCAGCATTCGCGGGAAGCTGACCAAAGGGGTGTCATTGCTCGACGACTAAGCTTCCACTCATTCAGCTCAGGACGCAGTCACGAATGTTGCTCTTTTGTCTTTCACATTTTCCATCATCACTTGTATTCTCATGAAATGACACTCAGTGATCTCTTCCTGCTTCCTCGGATGAAGAAAGAATTTGGTGACAGATATTTTCATAATGACGACGAGGCTTTTTTCGAGACTGAAGGTTTCCTCATCAACCAAAATGGACATCTCTAAGCACGATTTCCGCCACATCAGCCATGATTGGGAAAAATGTGACGCGTTGAAGAGTGAATATGTAGGGTGTCTCCCAGGAGAAACGTTCAATATTCTGCGACATGATAGGAACGCTCATTTGAAGCAAAAAACTTTATATGGACATATATCCCATTTTTAATGGTTTCTGATATACACTCCTGGAAATTGAAATAAGAACACCGTGAATTCATTGTCCCAGGAAGGGGAAACTTTATTGACACATTCCTGGGGTCAGATACATCACATGATCACACTGACAGAACCACAGGCACATAGACACAGGCAACAGAGCATGCACAATGTCGGCACTAGTACAGTGTATATCCACCTTTCGCAGCAATGCAGGCTGCTATTCTCCCATGGAGACGATCGTAGAGATGCTGGATGTAGTCCTGTGGAACGGCTTGCCATGCCATTTCCACCTGGCGCCTCAGTTGGACCAGCGTTCGTGCTGGATGTGCAGACCGCGTGAGACGACGCTTCATCCAGTCCCAAACATGCTCAATGGGGGACAGATCCGGAGATCTTGCTGGCCAGGGTAGTTGACTTACACCTTCTAGAGCACGTTGGGTGGCACGGGATACATGCGGACGTGCATTGTCCTGTTGGAACAGCAAGTTCCCTTGCCGGTCTAGGAATGGTAGAACGATGGGTTCGATGACGGTTTGGATGTACCGTGCACTATTCAGTGTCCCCTCGACGATCACCAGTGGTGTACGGCCAGTGTAGGAGATCGCTCCCCACACCATGATGCCGGGTGTTGGCCCTGTGTGCCTCGGTCGTATGCAGTCCTGATTGTGGCGCTCACCTGCACGGCGCCAAACACGCATACGACCATCATTGGCACCAAGGCAGAAGCGACTCTCATCGCTGAAGACGACACGTCTCCATTCGTCCCTCCATTCACGCCTGTCGGGACACCACTGGAGGCGGGCTACACGATGTTGGGGCGTGAGCGGAAGACGGCCTAACGGTGTGCGGGACCGTAGCCCAGCTTCATGGAGACGGTTGCGAATGGTCCTCGCCGATACCCCAGGAGCAACAGTGTCCCTAATTTGCTGGGAAGTGGCGGTGCGGTCCCCTACGGCACTGCGTAGGATCCTACGGTCTTGGCTTGCAACCGTGCGTCGCTGCGGTCCGGTCCCAGGTCGACGGGCACGTGCACCTTCCGCCGACCACTGGCGACAACATCGATGTACTGTGGAGACCTCACGCCCCACGTGTTGAGCAATTCGGCGGTACGTCCACCCGGCCTCCCGGATGCCTACTATACGCCCTCTCTCAAAGTCCGTCAACTGCACATATGGTTCACGTCCACGCTGTCGCGGCATGCTACCAGTGTTAAAGACTGCGATGGAGCTCCGTATGCCACGGCAAACTGGCTGACACTGACGGCGGCGGTGCACAAATGCTGCGCAGCTAGCGCCATTCGACGGCCAACACCGCGGTTCCTGGTGTGTCCGCTGTGCCGTGCGTGTGATCATTGCTTGTACAGCCCTCTCGCAGTGTCCGGAGCAAGTATGGTGGGTCTGACACACCGGTGTCAATGTGTTCTTTTTTCCATTTCCAGGAGTGTAGAACACTTTTAACGTACGTATGTGTTTGTGCCAGTGGCGCGCACGCGTATGTTTTACCCATCCGACTTCCATGGCGTGTCCAGCCCTACCACGTTGCTTTCAACCTCTTTGCTCGGTATGTCTTTGTACCATTACACTAGCCCGTTGTCCACGGTGTGTTGTGAGTGAATTAGTGCGATGGATTGAGAATGTGCCCGAGAGAAGCATTGGTTAACTAAGTTTGTACACGCTTTACCTAAAAAAAAAAAAAAGCTCTGAGCTTTATGGGACTTAACATCTGAGGTCATCAGTCCCTTAGAACTTAGAAATACTTAAACCTAGCAAACTTTAGGACATCACACACATCCATGCCCACGGCAGGATTCGAACCTGCGACCGTAGCGGTCGCGCGGTTCCAGACTGTAGCGCCTAGAACCGCTCGGCCACACCGCCCGGCTTTACCTTAAATGCCACGCATCTACACTAACGAAGAATATGCGGAAATTGTGTTATGTTTACGGCTTCTGCGGTGGTTGAGCTCCTGCCGCTGTCAAAGAACACCTTCGGCGCTTTCCGACATGTCGTGTACCTGATCGTAGACTGTTTACTGGGGTTTTCAGTATTCTCCGTGAAACAGGTATCCTTCTAGGGTCCCATTTTTCTTCTCACTGCGTAGTTCAACAGCTTGAGCACGGAACAACAACATATTGTTGAAGTGGCGCAGCGTAGTCCTACTTCCAGCGCATGGTGACTTTTTGTACTTATCAATGTCCCACGAACACATATATGGCTAATATTAGATGCGGAAAACTCGTGCCCATTTCACATACAGCGTGTCCTCAATCTTCACATTAGCGACAATGCCACGCCATTTGAATTTTGTTACTGATCAAATGACGATCGTCATTTCCTTGCATTGATACTATTCACTGATAAAGCGACATTTTCATGAATTACATCAACAACACACTGACAATCATCGATGGTCGCAGGACAGTCCACACACTACAGTGGAAACCAATTACCGAGTTCGTTTTTCCATCAGTGTTAGGCGTGGCATGATCAGTATCATGCTGATAGGTCGAATCATTTTAGAAGAGCGAATGACAGGACAGAAATACTTGCATTTTTTTAAAAATTTAATAATTTTTTCATAATGCGGGGACACAGTCATAATACACTCCTGGAAATGGAAAAAAGAACACATTGACACCGGTGTGTCAGACCCACCATACTTGCTCCGGACACTGCGAGAGGGCTGTACAAGCAATGATCACACGCACGGCACAGCGGACACACCAGGAACCGCGGTGTTGGCCGTCGAATGGCGCTAGCTGCGCAGCATTTGTGCACCGCCGCCGTCAGTGTCAGCCAGTTTGCCGTGGCATACGGAGCTCCATCGCAGTCTTTAACACTGGTAGCATGCCGCGACAGCGTGGACGTGAACCGTATGTGCAGTTGACGGACTTTGAGCGAGGGCGTATAGTGGGCATGCGGGAGGCCGGGTGGACGTACCGCCGAATTTCTCAACACGTGGGGCGTGAGGTCTCCACAGTACATCGATGTTGTCGCCAGTGGTCGGCGGAAGGTGCACGTGCCCGTCGACCTGGGACCGGACCGCAGCGACGCACGGATGCACGCCAAGACCGTAGGATCCTACGCAGTGCCGTAGGGGACCGCACCGCCACTTCCCAGCAAATTAGGGACACTGTTGCTCCTGGGGTATCGGCGAGGACCATTCGCATCCGTCTCCATGAAGCTGGGCTACGGTCCCGCACACCGTTAGGCCGTCTTCCGCTCACGCCCCAACATCGTGCAGCCCGCCTCCAGTGGTGTCGCGACAGGCGTGAATGGAGGGACGAATGGAGACGTTTCGTCTTCAGCAATGAGAGTCGCTTCTGCCTTGGTGCCAATGATGGTCGTATGCGTGTTTGGCGCCGTGCAGGTGAGCGCCACAATCAGGACTGCATACGACCGAGGCACACAGGGCCAACACCCGGCATCATGGTGTGGGGAGCGATCTCCTACACTGGCCGTACACCACTGGTGATCGTCGAGGGGACACTGAATAGTGCACGGTACATCCAAACCGTCATCGAACCCATCGTTCTACCATTCCTAGACCGGCAAGGGAACTTGCTGTTCCAACAGGACAATGCACGTCCGCATGTATCCCGTGCCACCCAACGTGCTCTACAAGGTGTAAGTCAACTACCCTGGCCAGCAAGATCTCCGGATCTGTCCCCCATTGAGCATGTTTGGGACTGGATGAAGCGTCGTCTCACGCGGTCTGCACGTCCAGCACGAACGCTGGTCCAACTGAGGCGCCAGGTGGAAATGGCATGGCAAGCCGTTCCACAGGACTATATCCAGCATCTCTACGATCGTCTCCATGGGAGAATAGCAGCCTGCATTGCTGCGAAAGGTGGATATACACTGTACTAGTGCCGACATTGTGCATGCTCTGTTGCCTGTGTCTATGTGCCTGTGGTTCTGTCAGTGTGATCATGTGATGTATCTGACCCCAGGAATGTGTCAATAAAGTTTCCCCTTCCTGGGACAATGAATTCACGGTGTTCTTATTTCAATTTCCAGGAGTGTATATTTCTTTAAAGACAGTACCGCCATTAGACTGTTGTTTATTTACAGTGTTACATTTACACTTACACAATCATGATTTCGGCTTCAAAGTCCCATTATCAAATGTTTCAAGTGTTATAAACTGCCTGGGATGGCATACTGTCGTATTAAAATACACTGTTAGACACATTTTTTTAAAAAGTTCGTTTGTTGAACACCATGAGGACATTTCTTTGGCCACAAGGATTTCAGTGTACTTCCAGCATGACGGAGCTCCTCCACATTTTACAAGATGAGTGAGTGAACATCTGAACCGCACTTACCCCAATCGATGTATTTGTCGTCGTAGTACAACTAATTTGCCACCAAGATTGTCTGACCTTGCGCCATTGGATCTTTGTTTATGAGGCTGATGAAGTCTGAGATGCTCGAACGAAAGGTGTAGACATGAGATGAACTTCTTGGTCGAATGATGGACACTGCTGCCCTCATTTAGGGAACGTGCAGAAGCACTCAGACAAGCAACATGGTCTCTTCCCATGAGCGCACAAACTCACTGAAGATTGGATGTTCGAAGATTTATTGCGAAATGTACGACAGCTGTACGATAATGCTTAGACGTGAATGCGTTAAAAATTCAATTGATACTTTGTGAAAAGCGTATTGTAATGTTTACTAACTGGTGTACCTTTGTACCTGTGTGAACCTAACAGTGTACTGAATAATGTAGAAAACAAAACTAAATGTACATTAAATGTAATCTACATAGAAAACCATTCGGAATAGAGCATATATCCATTAAAGATTTTTACTTGAAATTATCTTTTCTGTTGTATCTCCAAGTAATGGCCGTTCTAACCGATACTCCCTGAATAGAGAAGGATTAACATCATAACCAAGTTTCACGAACACGGCAGGGTTTTTTCGAGATGATAATTTAAATTTTATGACTACCGCTGTACTTTTTTGGTAATGGAATAATTACGTCATATCGAAATCAAGGACATCTAAAATTGTCTGAATCACGGGGATAATGCTAGATGACAGTGTCATGTCTTCTAACTTCAGGATACGTGAAAGGAACATTTAGTCTACATCAAAAATCTATGTGATTGAGAAGACCTGCCCCAAAGCGTGAGAGAAGAGGAGGAAGAGACTGCTGTAGAAGAAATTAGCTCAGACTTTGACAAAGCTGAAGCTATTGAGTTCATCCAAATCAACAAGATCTCGCGAGACACGAAGACACGATCAAAGTTGTTTAAATCTAGAACTAGTACAGTAAATGGAAGGTTATTTGATTTCGTGTGCAGAATCCATGAAACAGGCGGCATATTGTAAGATTTGCAGAAAATCGTTATCGTCACCTTACTGAAGCAGTTCCGAGTGGACAAATACGAGAACTATCACGAAGTGTGCTCTCCATCTCATACTTCGAAAACTTCTTCTAAACAGAAAGAATGAAAATAAACATTGATGAAGTACTGTAAAACGATATGATTGACTGCAGAAAAGCTAAAGGTACCAGGAGGGAGCAGTTGTTAGTTTGTCCTTAACAATGGAATGAAGAACGCAGAAAAGTCAGAAATATGGAAATAACTCACTTTCTTACTACTTGTTCCCTAATTATTTATTTCCGTGACTTCGTTTTTGGATTATTAGTCCATTGTCTACAACGGGCAAAGGTGTTGTTGTGCATAATGGTAGAAGCATAGTGTCAGACGTTATTGGTTCATCCATATAGCCGGCCGAAGTGGCCAAGTGGTTAAAGGCGCTACAGTCTGGAACCGCGCGACCGCTACGGTTGCAGGTTCGAGTCCTGCCTCGGGCATGGATGTGTGTGGTGTCCTTAGGTTGGTTAGGTTTAAGTCGTTCTAAGTTCTAGGGGACTTATGACCACAGCAGTTGAGTCCCATAGTGCTCATAGCCATTTGAGCCATATATGCTGACATGCTATCTACTGCTTACAAATTGTATAGTGAGAGCTGGCTGGCAAGCATTCTCGATAATTTCTGTTGATTTCACTGTGGGTTCTTAGTGAATTGGCGTGGCTCTGAGCACTATGCGACTTAAGTTCTGAGGTCATCAGTCGCCTAGAACTTAGAACTAATTAAACCTAACTAACCTAAGAACATCACACACATCCATGCCCGAGGCAGGATTCGAACCTGCGACCGTTGCGGTCACGCGGTTCCAGACTGAAGCGCCTTTAACCGCACGGCCACACCGGCCTGCGGTTCTTAGTGAAACAAGATTATATCGAACAGTTACTTTTTGACAACAATCAACAGAAAATGAATGAAGAGGTTATTGAAACATTTTGTGGATGGGATGATAAATAGATTTCGATCTCTGTGGGCGACGAACGGTCGTTCATTGGCCGTATTTCACACGCCCCTGTTCTAGATGCTGCCTGCTCTCACCATTAAAATTGCTACACCAAGAAGAATTGCATATGATAAACGGGTATTCATTGTAAAAATATATTATATTAGAACTGACATGTGATTACATTTTCACGCAATTTGAGTGCATAGATCCTGAGAAATCAGTAGCCAGAACAACCACCTCTGGCTGTAATAACGGCCTTGATACGCCTGGGTATTGAGTCAAACAGAGCTTGGATGGCGTGTACAATTACAGCTGCCGATGCAGCTTCAACACGATACCACAGTTCATCAAGAGTAGTTACTGGCGTATTGTACGAGCCAGTTGCTCGGCCACCATTGACCAGACATTTCCAATTGGTGAGAGGTCTGGAGAATGGGCTGGCCAGGGCAGCAGTCGAATATTTTCTGTATCCAGAAAGGCCCGTACAGTACCTGCAACATGCGGTCGTACATTATCCTGCTGAAATGTAAGGTTTCGAAGGGATCGAATGAAGGGTAGAACCACGGGACGTAACACATCTGAAATGTTAAGTCCACTGTTCAAAGTACCGTCAAAGCGAACAAGAGGTGACCGAGACGTGTAACCAATGGCAACCCATACCATCACGCCGGGTGATACGCCAGTATGGCGATGACGAATACACGGTTCCAATGTGCATTCACCGCGATGTCGCCAAACACGGATGCAACCATCATGATGCTGTAAAAAGAACCTGGATTCATCCGAAAAAATGACGTTTTGCTATTCGTGCACCCAGGTTCGTTGTTGAGTACACCATGGCAGGCGCTCCTGTCTGTGATGTAGCGTCAAGGGTAACCGCAGCCGTGGTCTCCGAGCTGATTGACAGTCCATGCTGCCGCAAACGTCGTCGAACTGTTCGTGCAGATGGTTGTTGTCTTGCAAACGTCCCCACCTGTTGACTCAGGGATCGAGACGTGGTTGCACGCTCCGTTACAGCCATGCGGATAAGATGCCTGTCACCTCGACTGCTAGTGATACGAGGCCGTTGGGATCCAAAACGGCGTTCCGTATTACCCTCCTGAACCCACCGATTCCATATTCTGCTAACAGTCATTGGATCTCGACCAACGCGAGCACCAATGTCGCGATACGATAAACCGCAATCGCGATAGGCTACAATCCTACCTTTATCAAATTCGGAAACGTGATGGTACGCATTTCTCCTCCTTACACGAGGCATCACAACAACGTTTCACCAGGCAACGCCGGTCAATTGCTGTTTGTGTATGAGAAATCGGTTGGAAAGTTTCCTCATGTCAGCACGTTGTAGGTGTCACCACCGGCGCCAACCTAGTGTGAATGCTCTGAAAAGCTGATCATTTGCATATCACAGCATCTTCTTCCTGTCGGTTAAATTTCGCATCTGTAGCACGTCATCTTCGTGGTGTAGCAATTTTAATGGCCAGTAGTGTATGTAGACAACTTACAGGCTGGAGTGTATATTAGTTGATGAAAGAAGCAACAGTCAGTACGCTATAGTGTTTGAGTTTTCGTTAAATCCTTAGAACAGGTCGAAACTTATTAGTGGAGGAACTACCGGCCAAGGACAATGTCTGTGAGTGGGAGTTGTAGCTCTGCTGACGATGTCGGTGTTTCCGCAGTGACGCTGTCGTCAGCGCCGCGGCGGCAGTCGCTGGAAGCAGAAGCGTGCCGCCTGCGAGAGACGCTCTCCCGCTGCGCGCAGCTGCGGGTCGACCACACGGAATACGCCTGCCTCAAGGCGCTCGTGCTCTTCAAGCCAGGTCAGTTGGCACGCGTGCGCCCAGCATTCCGCTGTCCATCTTGGTCCCTGCACTCTTGTCCCATCACTTCTCACTTGACTTGACCTCATAAACTTCGACTAACTAGTTGTAATAAATCCATTAATAAAATTACTCGTTGAGTACCCAGCGTTTCCAGGATATGTATTTACTCCTATCTTCTATTAGTCCATCTCATCCTTCCTCCTCCTTCCTCTTTGCTCTGTCCACGTTCTTCATCCTTCACTCTCTCTCCATTTCCTCATGCCCCTACCTCTGTCCATCTGCTCCTCTCCCCTCTCTCTTACCATCTGCACCTCCCCACTGTCCATGTCCTCCCTCTCCGCCTCCGGTAGCTGAGTGGTCAGCGCGACGGACTGTCAATCCTAAGGGCCCGGGTTCGATTCCCGGCTGGGTCGGAGATTTTCTCCGCTCTGGGACTGGGTGTTGTGTTGTCCTAATCATCATCATTTCATCCCCATCGACGTGCAAGTCGCTGAAGTGGCGTCAAATCAAACGACTTGCACCAGGAGAGCGGTCTACCTGACGGGAGGCCCTCTCACACGCCATTATTATATCTCCTCCCTCCCTCCCAGGTTTCCTGGGTATATATGTATTTCAATCTTTTATTACCCCACCTCTTCCTTACCATCTCTCTCTGTCAATCTCCTTCTCACTCCACCTGAGTCCATCTCCATTCCCCCCCCCCCTCTGTTTCACTGTTTCCTTCTCCCCCTCTTACCTGTCCAACTCCCCCTTTCTCTGTCCATCTCCTACTCCTCTCTTGCTAGTCCGCAGCTCGTGGTCACGTGGTCGCGTTCTCGCGTCCCGAGCACGAGGTCCCAGGTTTGATTCCCGGTGAAGTCAGGGATTTTCACCTGCCTCGAGATGACTGGGTGTTTGTGTTGTCCTAATCACTTCATCATCATTCATTACAGCGGCGAGATTGGACTGAGCAAAGGTCGGGATTTTGTACGGGTGCTGATAACCGCACAGCTGAGTGGCCCACAAACGAATCATCATTATCATCATCATCATCATCATCATCGTCACCCTCTTTCGCTGTCAATCTCCTCCTCCTCTCTCACTGTCAATATCTTCCTCCTCTCTCGCTGCCAATATCTTCCTCCTTTCTCTCTCTGTCCATCGCCTCCTCTTTTCTTTCTTTGTCCATCTCCTCTACCCCGCCTCCCCCCTCTCGTTGTCCATCTCCTCCAGTTCCCTTTCTCTGTCCATTACCTCCTCCGCTCTCTCTGTCCAGGTCCTCCTCTCCCTCCTATCTGACCATCTCCTTCTATTTCTTTTCTCTGTCCATTTCCTACTCCCCCTCTCTTTCCATCTTCTCTTATTTACTTTATCTGTCCAAATATTTCTCTCCCCTCTTTTCTTCATCTGTCCTCTTCCCTTTCTGTGCATTCCCCTCCCCTTCTATTTGTCTATCTCCTCCTCTCACCTCTCTCTCTCAACGCTATCACCATCACAACAAGATGTTGCTGGTTCTTAACCTCCCACCCCCCCCCCCCTCCCCTTATTCCTTTCCAGATTGTAAGCAAGATGTGTACCAAGTTTGTTTGAAATAAATCCAGGGGCTTAGGGAGATTTTTTACACTTGGCCTTACCTGCATACTCACATGTCACATCTATTTAACCTCTATTTCTAGCGAATTTCGTCCTGCAGTCTCGCTTTCATGCAGCTCAATATTTGTGATGCCATATCTCCCAAACTATGTGTCGTACAATGATATATTTTGCAGGTACATCCAGTGATATATGTGGCTACTGTATGTAAAGTGTGCTGTGAAAAGAATTAGTGGCAAAGAAGTAATAAATTAAAACGTCATGCATGATAAGGCAGTTTTTCACGCATCTCAGTGTTTATGACATCATATTCCCTGAGAAATGTATCAACAATGACGTATTTTTGCAAGTACATTCAGTGGTATATATGAATACAGCCTGCAAAATGTGTTCCAAATGGAGTTAATTGTGAAGAAATAATAGACTAAAAGGATACGCGTGATGCCAACAGCGTTACTGCATGAACAGCGAAAATGTATTAAGTGGTAAACTTTTCCCCTTCATCATTTTACAGGGGTTGTTAGTGAGAGAAAATCTCATAAGTTTTTGAATTATGTGTAAAGTTGATTGCAAATCACTAAGTCTCTTATTCTGAAATTCTGGATAAATATAGTTCGGCTAATTGCATGTCGTGAGATACCCTTCTTTTTCACCCCCACTCCCACCATCTTTGAGAGGTTCTTATCCCATAATTGGAGCAGTAGGTGTTCTTATCCCATATTGATTCTTTCCAGACAGTAAGTGATGTTTGCACCAAGTATGGGTGAAATCGATTTAGCGGTTTAGGAAGAGATGTGGAACTGATCAAAAGTATCCGAACAACCTCAAAAACATTCGTTTATCATATTAGGTGCATTGTACTGCCACATACAGCCAGGTACTCCATATTAGCGACCTCAGTAGTAATCGGGAGAGAGCAGAATGGGGCGCTCCGCGGAACTCACGGACTTCGAACGTGGTCAGGTGATTGGGTGTCACTTGTGTCATACGTGTGTACGCGAGACTTCCACACTTCTAAACATCCCTATGTCCTCTGTTTCCGATGTGATAATGAAGTGGAAACGTGAAGGGACACGTACAGCACAAAAGCGTGCAAGCCGACCTCGTCTGTTGACTGGCAGAGACCGCCGACAGTTGAAGAGGGTCGCAATGTAGGCAGACATCTATCAGGACCATCACACAGGAATTCCAGACCGCATCAGGATCCACCGGAAGTACTATGACAGTTAGGCGGGAGGTGAGGAAACTTGGATTTCATGGTTGAACGGCTGCTCATAAGCCACACATCACGCCGGTAAATGCCAAACGACGCCTCGCTTGGTGTAAGGAGCGTAAACATTGGACGATTGAACAGTGGAAAAATGTTGTGTGGAGTGACGAATCACGGCACACAATGTGGCGATCCGATGGCAAGGTGTGGGTATGGCGAATCCCCGGTGAACGTCATCTGCCAGCGTGTGTAGTGCCAACAGTAAAATTTGGAGGCGGTGGTGTTATGATGTGATCGTGGTTTTCATGGGGGGGGGGGGCACTTGCACCCCTTTTTGTTTTGCATGACACTGTCACAGCACAGGCCTACACTGATGTATTAAGCACCTCCTAGCTTCCCACGGTTGAAGAGCAATTCGAGGACGGCGATTGCGTCTTTCAACACGATAGAGCATCTGTTCATGCCGCACGGCCTGTGGCAGAGTGGTTACACGACAATAACGTCCCTGTAATGGACTGGCTTGCACAGAGACCTGACCCGGATCCTATAGAACACCTTGGGGATGTTTTGGAACGCCGATTTCGTCCCGGGCCTCACCGACCGACATCGATACCTCTCCTCAGAGCAGCACTCCGTGAAGAACGGGCTGCCATTCCCCAAGAAACCTTCCAGCACCTGATTGAACGTAAGCCTGCGAGAGTGGAAGCTGTAATCACGGCTAAGGGTGGGCCAACACCATACTGAATTCCAGCGTTACCGATGGAGGGCGCCACGAACTGAAGTCATTTTCAGCCAGGTGTCCAGATACTTCTGATCACATAGTGTACGTACACACGTCCACTCTTATAATATGTATGTATTCATTTTATAAATTAAAATGCCCTTCACGTACTGCAGTATAATATCTATGTACGTACCAGATCTGTTTCATCTTCTACAGTAAAAGCGTCTTCAGTGGTTTTTGTCTGTAGTACTGTTGGTTTATTTCTACTTATACTTATAGATTCGAAACATAACTTTTGCACAAACTAAATATTACTTAACAGTTATCCATCTGTCCTAGCAAAATCTACTTTTCCTCTCATCTGGTCGGAGGATAGAGTGCGCATATTCACGCCTAGATTTTTCGACAAAATACGTCTGGAACGTAACTAAATTTTATATTGCTGCAAGGAAAACGGCGTTTGAAAAAATAAAAGAAAAATTTATACTCTCAATGTGGAAAATGGTCAGAGAAAAAACTTATTTTAGAAAAATTAGTTCGGTATGGCGTTTCCGTGAAGCATAACGAAGTTCACTTCGTCGCCAGCCATTCTTGAGATACGAAGTTCACTTCGACGCCTCCTATTCTTGAGATACACCCTGAAGTTCCGCTGGTGACTGCTTATTTTCGCCCACATCGTCGTCTACTTAAAAGGTTTCGAGTGAGTACCAGGATGTTTTCATGAACAAAATAACGATTATTTTAGTCCCCGTCTTTGCTCGATTGACAATGGAAGTCCGGCAATTGTGGGACAAATATTTTGATGAAATATCACACAGACGTTCGCCCGCTTCTCGTGGTCGTGCGGTAGCGCTCTCGCTTCCCACGCCCGGGTTCCCGAGTTCGATTCCCGGCGGTGTCAGGGATTTTCTCTGCCTCGTGATGGCTGGGTGTTGTGTGCTGTCCTTAGGTTAGTTAGGTTTAAGTAGTTCTAAGTTCTAGGGGACTGATGACCATAGATGTTAAGTCCCATAGTGCTCAGAGCCACACAGACGTTCGTCGTTAAAAATAAATCTACACCTGTTTCGCGTTTCCAGTCGACAGTCTACACTTTTCGAGAAAATTACACTAACTTTAATCGTAGGAACTATAATAATTTCACAGTTGGGGCCGGTGAGCGAGTGGCGAACGCATCATGCTCTGCATCTGGGGACTTGTGTCCAAGTCCGCCTCCAGAATTTTGACGAAAATTATTGCACCTACGTAAAATTTACGTTTCCTCAAAACAAACGACATTTCAGCATTTCGAATAGCACATGTCAATAAAAATATTTTTGGTTACTTTTTGTTAAGTAATCGCTTAGTGATATTGGGTTTTGGGTAGTGATTCCATATCTGACCCCTGTTGTTTTCTCTTATGTGCTGTTTTGTCACTGTGTGACCACGTTATGAAGTAAGGAAATTAGCAATACAGATGGAACTAGAAAGAAAAGGAATTTAATTTTTCTACACAGGGTCTTTCATGAGTAATTGTCAATATTCAGGGATATCACAGGGACGATCATTCGAAGCATAAAAGTCTAGTAAAAAGTATAGTGAAAATGGGCTCTAAAATGCGCACCTTAAGACCTATGAGTACCGGTTTAGTAGAAGAAACGTGTTTCACAGCAGTGAAGATGAGCAAGTGCTCATAGCTCTTAAGGTATGCGAATTGGAGCCGACGTTAAGGGGCTCCGGAAAGGCTCAAAATCATGAAAAGTTCAATTTTTACTTTTTTGCGTTTTCTGAATCTGCAGACTATTACCTTTTAATAGATATATAATTTATTCAATTCCGAAGACTACAACTATTTTTAAATTTTTTTTGAAATGTGTTCTACATGGGCGTGGCCCACTGTGGCGCTGTTAAACTGCTGTCAAATGGTGTTATTATTAACGTCCGTGTTCATCAGGTACATTTTAGTGATGTGAGATAAAGTATGTGTTGTGGCTAACCTGTGATGGTTCAATATATATCGCTGGTGTGATTGTCGATTGTTTCATGTTTATTTACTCTGTCGTTATCTCGAAACTATTCGTAATTAATTCTGTTTCTTGAGTCCCTGTTTTGTTGAAGTATAATAATGAGTAAAAGTAAAGTTGCTGTTGCGACTTTCAATGATGGCAACATTGTAAGGTGCAAGGTATTTAGAAATATGGGAATGAAGATAGGTTCTAACATGGTACGAACGATGCTTGCTTTAGACAAGGAACGCCTTCGGGCTGCAGACAGGGCTGTAAAGAGTCTAGAAATACAAGCAAGAGTAAACAGGAGGAGGAACAAGAGGAAGCTGGAGGAGGAGTTTGCAGAGGATGAAGATAATCCATCCTATGGACCTGGAATGCACTAAAAAGTTAATCCAATCTTTGTCGCTCGATTCCCAAAACTTTTATTTTCTCATACTAATTACATGTTTTCTAAGGATCTTCCAAACATATTTGTTTCAAACTTTCAGTAAATGTTACACAGTACCTTCTGCATAATTTAACACAGCCTTTTTCCAAAAAACTGTATATTTTTGAATATATAAATAAAAAATTGCAAAAAAATGTGAATTTTCATTACAATTGAAAAAAAATCATCTTTAATAATTGAACTAAAATTTTTGTAAAATCCCTGTGTTAAGTTGTAGCCCATATTCCAATAAATAATCTGTAAAAAGTTCAACTTCCTACCTCAAATACTTTGTGAGGAAAGATGTAATTTATAAGCGTTATTTTAACATTGCAAGTATAGGGCGTTCCGGAGCCCCTTAACTGGGCTTTTCTTTTTCGTGTTTTGGCCCTCACAATCACCTCTCAAAATATGGCAAGTAAAGAGCTTGCAGTAGATGAGATTTGTTTCACAGTATCGAACATGAAAAAGTGCTCATAGCTCTTAAAGGACGAATTTTAGACGCCATGTTTACTAGACATTTTTGCTTCGAATGATCGTTCCTGTCACATCCCCGAATACTAACCATTCCTCCTAGGACTCCACGTGACCAAAGATTTTATTGAAGTATATACAAGAAATTACCTTTCCCGTGACTGCCTGTTAAAAAAAAATAAAATCCTTTTTTTTTTTAATTTACGACTCGTTTTAGATGCTTTACTCCGTCAGGTGGCAGTTCCAGCGTTTAGCTCAGGTGCGTCGCTCTGGTATCGAAATATCTGCAGTCCTGAGCGTCTTCGACACATAGGGAACAGTGCATGTGTTAAATTCAAATGCAGTGGTCTCGCGGAAAGCACACTACGAAAATGATTAGGACTACAGATATTCCGACATCTTTGTTTTGCAAGATCAATACACCTGTGTTAAACACACGAACTATCACCTGATGATGCAGCAAAGCCACTGAAACACCTCTTTATTGCATAGGAATTATGTGTCCATTGGTTTACATTTCCTTTCTCTATTCTCCTTGAAGCATCTGATATAACTTTTCCGTCGTTGAACTACCTGTTGTTCGTCTCAGTGAAGCGATCGGCAGTAGGCTCCGATTACAACCGTATTCCAGTGGTCCTGCTACCGGCTTTACAGCTCTCCATGTCTCGATTAAAGCGCTCTCCTTGTTTCTCAAAGACATCTATCAAATTTTCGGGGGAAAAAATGAAGAAGGCTGCTGAAGAAGTGAATCTTGAAGCTCATCAAACAGCTTAACTCTCACTAAGTAATTTTTTACTCAGTGTTGGAATGCAACATAATTTTTAGAATATCAGGATCAACGAACACACTTTCTTTTAATTCCGCTTTTGATAATAATAAATAAGAACAGCCAAAGGCTTTGTCATAGTAGTTACGATGTATACCAAGTGCAACAACTGCCACCGAAATTTCAGTTTCAAATTATAAATCGCTGAAATGTTCATTTTTGTAATATTAACTGTTAATTGTTCAAAAATGGTGTGAGATATTATGGCTTTTTTGTTAGCATATTAGGATTTAGCACAGTAAAATCCACTTTTGCTACGATGCATAGTCAAGATAAAACAAACAAGTTTCTTCTTCTTCGGCCTTTGTAATTTTAGTCACTTGTTGTTGAAGAGTTGCCACTGTGTGTTGTCACTCATTTAGTGCATACGCTGCAGCAAAGTTTTCAGTGTCTGAAGTTTTTGCGGCAAATTACAACTGAACTTTCGGCTCCAGTTAAGCTCCGAATGGGATGTGGTGTTAGTAAAAGTACGTTAGGAGCACTCTGACGTGAAAGCGGAGGAGGCAGCAAGTGAATAGACAGACAGCACCAGGACTCGACCCCCGGATCCCCCACCAAATAAACCACCTTCCCCACCCCCCTTCTGGCCGAGCGGTTAAAGGCGCTACAGTCTGGAACCGCACGACCGCTACGGTCGCAAGTTCGAATCCTGCCTCGGGCATGGATGTGTGTGATGTCCTTAGGTTAGTTAGGTTTAAGTAGTTCTAAGTTCTAGGGGACTTATGACCACAGCAGTTGAGTCCCATAGTGCTCAGAGCCATTTGACCCGTTTGAAGACAACGAAGTCAAAACAGTGGTGATGCAGTGGTTAAGTCAGGCGGCAGACTTCTATGAGGAAGTTATTCAAAAACTGGTACAACGTTATGACAAGTGCCTCGATATTGACGAACATTGTGTAGAAAAGTAGATTAAGGTACAGACTTTCATGTAAAAATAAAATTATTGAGATATCTTAGCACGTCTTTTTTTTTTAATTTCAAAATGGTACTCACTTAAAAAACACGCCTTGTATGTACTCTGTGAGGATAATGACACAGTCGTCCTAGCAGCTGAAAAAGGTAGTGAGGAGGTGATGTTACGATCATAAGGTTGAAATGCTACTATTGGATCCCGCATGCAAGCAAATGCAGAAGGATCCTACACCAGCAGTAACATGGAAGACCATTTCACTCTTCAGCAGCTCTTGACTGGTCAAATATAATGTCAGTATTCTATATCTCAGAGCACTGGCACCGCCACAGTTTTATGGCCTCCCGAAAATACAAAAAGAGGGAGTTCCACCAAGTCCGATAGTGAACACTATAAATTCACCAATAAATGGCGTAGCCAAACACCTGGTACAGTTACTAAAACTGCTGGTGGGTCACTGTACACTCCACAGAGTTTCTGAAAGCGATTCAGGAGATACATCTCGACAAGAGTGATCTTCTAGTCACTTTCGACGTCACGCCTCTCTTCACACAGGCACCGCATGGTATTACTAGAGAGTCATTTCGACAGTGACACAGAACATTTTCGACACGAGGGCCAACCACCAATTTACAGTGAGGTGGAAAGTTCTGTGAAGGGATAGACGAAGTTGCAGTGGGATCCTCTCTTGCACCAGGCGTCGCTAATCTACACAGAGTGATTCCGCGATGTTATTACAAAATTTCACGGATGGCGGAGAAGGGTAAAATGTATGGATCTGACGTAAGGGACCCTGCTCCCGAAACGACCGAGTCGAAAATTATAACCGAAAATCGTTCTCATACCGCTGACAGTGGACCTCTTCTATTGCAAGCTCTTTGATTTCCATATTTTTAGATATGGTAATATGAACCACAACAAGAAAAATGTACACTAAACGTAGGCACTGAATTGCATACTTAGAGAACTCTAGTCCGTCTTTGCTACTGTGAAACGCCCATAGCTCTTGAGGTATGCACTTTAGAGCCCATGTTTACTGTGGTGGTTAGAGTTTAACGTCCCGTCGACAACGAGGTCATTAGAGACGGAGCGCAAGCTCGGGTTAGAGAAGGATTGGGAAGGAAATCGGCCGTGCCCTTTCAAAGGAACCATCCCGGCATTTGCCTGAAATGATTTAGGGAAATCACCCATGTTTACTGTACATTTTTTCTTGTTTTGTTCCATACTACCTCCTCCAAAATTATGGAAAGCGAAGAGTTTGCAGTAGAAGAGATCCACTGCCAGAGATATCAGAACGATTTTCGTTTATAACTTTCGACTCGGTATTTTCCGGTCCAGGGACTCTTACCTCAGACCAGTACATTTACACCTCTCCATCATCCCTGAAAGTTTGTAACACCACCACGGAATCCCTCTGTATATGGAATACGTCGAGGAAACAGTTCTCGAAACTGCTTACCTGATACCAGAAGCAATCTATAGGTCTGAGGATAAACGTATTCATAGTTTATTACGAAATTTTATTTGCAGATGCAAATTTAAATTGATTTCAGCTGTGCAATTTATTGGTGACACTTGAAATTTTTTGCCGGACGAGGACTCTAACTCTGATTTCCGGGGTATCGCTGGCGGTCGCCTTTGCTGTTTCGGCTATCCGTGCACGCCTCTCGGGCCGACTCAAACCTCCACGTGTCAGAGTTGTCCATATATTCCAATGCTCGCACACACATTATATACTGAACTAAACTAAACTCCTCCCGAACAGGCGATGAAGGCCCGACAGTACGGCCTGATCACCGTGTAATCCGCGGTCTACAAGCGTCAATGGATGCGGATACGGAGGGTCATGTGGTCACCACACCGCTCTCCCGGCCGTATGTCAGTTTACGAGACCGGAGCCGCTACTTCCCAAACAAGTAGCTTCTCAGTTTGCCTCACAAGGGCTAAGTGCATCCCGTTTGTCAACAGCGCTCGGTAGACTGGATGGCCACCATCCAAGACAGCGCTTTACTTCGGTGATCTGACAGGAACCGGCACACGCATTATATGATTGCCGCAGTGGGGAGGAACATTCATTGTGATCATCGTCTGGCAAAAATTTTCGTGTGTCACCCGTAAATAGTACAGCTAAAGTCAATTTAGATTCGCAGTTTGCGAATAAAATTTTCTATTTTTAAAGAGAAGCTCTGGATCATCAAATAGTGTCTGTTCCTTCACATACATGCATACATGTCTGAAGGAACACTGTATAATGTGAATTACAAACACGGACATTATACAATAAAAATAATGTTCGTAGTTTGGTCGCATGATGAGGAAAACTTACAGGAACTCCAGTGCCCCGTAACAGCATACCCGATACCGTCAGGTTCAGCACGGAAGCGGAAGAGAATAATGTCTCCCATTCTTAAATACTCTGATAACGAAGAACCCTGACGGTATGGTGGGATACTCAGTCTACAGGAAAAAGGCGCACACGGAGTTGTACGTAAATGCCAATAGTTACCACGATCTAGCGCAACAAAAGTATGTGTTCACCTACCGAATTATGGTGTCTGCGTAAAACCTTTCGCAAGAACTGTTATTCAGACATACAAATATGATGCGCTCTTCAGCCAGGCTGGAAGAAGAAAGAGGAGAATCCAGAAGCAGAAATCAAGCACCTGGCGTTCCTTTCACACGCTAATCCACCCACAGCAAAGTTGTCTTTTTTTTTTTTTTTTGTCGAGCCAAAACAAAAACCATTTGCTGCTCAACGTTAACCTCGATAACACGCTTGGGTATGTCAAAGAACAACTGGGGCTATGGGCACCTGGCATCTACACTATCATTTGTGAGTGTGGGAGACTGTACATCGGTCAGATGCAGCGATGAATCTTTCAGCGCTGTTCAGAACATGTGAGGAGTGTTCACCTCGGCCAAACCAACAAGTCTCCAGTCGAGGAGCACAGCGTCAACGAACGTTACATGTTTGTACAAAGTTGCTACGGGTTCTAGGATTCAACCATCAAAGAGGCAGTGGAAATACGAGCATATGGCGATCTTGTCATCGGGTACATTTGTTTCCAACTGAGCTCTGCTTGGGATGTGTTACTGGTAAACGTCAGTGGCAAAGGTAGCAGATAGGATAGACAGGGAACACCAGGACTCAGTGCCCGTACGTCCGTTCACCCCATAGCTCCCCCACCCCCGCCCACACACATTCGGTCGCTCCATAACGTCTTCCGGTGACACGTGACTGGCCTACCCATTGAACCCTCGGCAGAGGAGTCTGCACGGTCCAGCAGCTTTGAAGGAACGAACTGGATATGAACCTGATACTTTGCCTGAGCCTGAAAATGACGAATAGGAAACTCGTCGAAACGTTACAACAACACGACATGAGTCAGCAGAAAACCCAAGATGATTTCATCCACGTGTTCTGTGTCTCATGACTTCTTCGTCGGCGCGCCATTAAACCTTAATCTTCCTTCTATGTCCAACATCGTCCTTCATTCAGAAATAGAACTAGGCGTCCTGCAACTCCCTGGTATGACTGTACAACATGTCAAAATGGGGATATGAGGGCTACCTTTGTGCGATCGTGGGCTACTAAGGAACCATTCTGTCAGAGAGCTTGAGTGTGGTTGTAGGAGGTTTACCAGATTTATTTAGATGAATTTTGGTTTTGTGTTATACTTTACATCAACAATCCTAAACAAATCTGAATTTCTGTAAGAAAACAAAAAGTTGTACATAATGTGAAAGAAATACTTTCTTGAAATTTCGGGAGGAAGGGTAGCTGGTTTCTCACAACAAAAGAAGAAAAAAAGTCATGTAAACATATATCCGAAAATAATTCATTTTTGGGTTAGTAACAAAAGAACATTTTTCAAAATGTGAAGTCAGAAACTGAAAGCAAATTTCCAAAACCTTCTGAGCTTGCCTTCAGATTATGGGCAGATTATGGGCAGTCGCATGCTTCGAAACACACCTCAGTTGTGTCGAATGGTCTTAGAGGCTTCCACGGCACTTTGATGAAACGTTTCTGCTTTAAAATGTGCGCTGCGTGAAACAAGTGACATATCTGGCTCCATACAGAACATTATGAAGGAGTGAGGTCGGCGAAAAGTACTGACCATGGAACTGGTTCTCCCTTTCTTATCCATCTGTCATCAAAAAAATCATACAGTGCATCGTGCACAACATGACTGAAATGTGCTGGAGCCCCATTTTGCCACTTAACTGGCGCCCATGTGTAGCCTCAATTGCACCGTGAGGAATTTTCATTTGCTTACAAAACTGACTGTGAAAAAGTGCATTCCATCTCTTCCAATTGTTACCTCATTTGCAAACAAGAATGAAGATACAAACACAAAATTAGCAATGTGAGCAATAAATTATAGCAAAATTTCTCTCGTGTTCAGGGAATGGCAGCCGAAAGACCCTGCACAAGTTAAAAGCCATCGGTTACATGAAAATTCTGTGAAGAAGCCTCCATGTTGTAATATCGGATGTACTGCATGTTGTGTCAAGCGCTTATACATAGATTTTCTTCAACGGAATGCAGAGCGCATTCTTTCTGGCAAGGCCTACAACCACTTGATATACCTGGATTCATCCGTTTTTGGTGCTATGGTTCCCCTCTCAATAATGTGGCGACATACCTTTCTTTCAGCAAAGGATGGCTGATTCGGCTGTCTTCTGCCTGGAGACGTATTTTTATACAGCCTGGGACCCTGAAATAATTACGCGGTCATACATAAAAATCATGTCCATCTGGACATTAAATAAATATTGAGCTACGGATAACTGGAATACTTACCAAGAATCGCACTACCGTTACACAAGCCTGACAGTCAAGAGAGATTAATCTACAATGTACACAAATGTCAAAAAAAAAAAAAAAATGGCTCTGAGCACTATGGGACTCAGCTGCTGAGGTTATTAGTCCCCTAGAACTTAGAACTAGTTAAACCTAACTAACCTAAGAACATCACAAACATCCATGCCCGAGGCAGGATTCGAACCTGCGACCGTAGCGGTCTTGCGGTTCCAGACTGCAGCGCCTTTAACCGCACGGCCACTTTGGCCGGCACAAATGTCAAATATAAAGGTGTTTCCGTTTCATCACATCAGACACAATGAGTGTTGTACTGGCGCCGTAAGGAGGTGCGAATAACGTGGATTATTTCGAGGTGTGTGACTGTCAGATACTTTAACCAGCACTAATTCACACGTCTAAGTTCGCACCTTCACAGTCTCTCTGTACAATTACCACTGTAACAGTCTAAGTTGATTGATACATTAACTCTCCTTTATTGAAAGAAAGGATGCACGGTGCAGCTCCGTGATAAAAAATCCAGTAGAATACAATCATAAATAATGTCGTCGTGTTTTCCGAAGTATGCAGGCTACGGTGTATCCAGGTATCATTTTCAGGGTGAAGCAATTTGGAAACTAAAAGAACTGCCTCCCTTTCCAGACGATACATTGTAAAAACTTTTACAATAAATGCATATATACTGTTGTCTGATACAAAGTTCGTCCACGCAGAATCACGGACAAGAACAGACAGATAGTTGAAGAGTAAAAAATTTGATATCGGCTGAACGCAACATTAGAATATATATATATATATATATATATATATATATATATATATATATATATATATATATATATATATATATATATATCCTTTCGTGTATATCTATTTCTTGCGCGGGCATGTTTATATTGCATCTTTGCCCCGAACATGTTCCGATATACTTATTAGATGACATATTCTTTATGTCTGAACCAAAATAAGATCTACCGCAGTGCACAATCAGACTTACTTGCGTCGGTATCATAAATAGATTTTGAGTACTGGTTATAACCTTTAGTTGCAGCATTTCACCTAGAAGGGATTGATCTTAAACTTTCATTTTCGGACATACATTGTCTTTCTTTCTTGTTTTGGTATAAAGACTATGCTTCCCGAAATTTTAAAAAATATTTCTTAATGAACGATGTAGATGGTATTAAAGTTCAATAAGATCTTTTATAAGTTAATTTCCTGCTCCCAAGTTTTGAGGACCAATCAATTGTAATTCATTGCTTGGTATTTGTACTGGTGGCTAATAGTATTATCTCACTTGTTCTAAATTGTTCTATTTCATTTTTATTATTCTATGCGTCCATCTAACAGCATTCTTACATGAATAAAAATATCCTTTGTGCGCGTGTGTTCTAACTTTCTTTGTCAGACTGTAAATTTTCGTGTGGCTCAGTGGCCAAGTCCTAGTCTTTTGACGGAACGCGACTTCACGACTTCTATGTCTCTAACGTACGCCAGTTACCCAAATGCGGAAAGGGGATCTATAGCTTAACGTGAAATCCGAACTGTGTGTCTTTACTGGCGACTCCTCAGGTCGTTAAAATCTTAACGCAATAAGACAAGTAGAGCCAACGGCCTCGTCGCTGTAGTAAAACCGGTTCTCGTCAAATAGCCGACGTTAAGCACTGTTGGGCTTGGCTAACACTTGGATGGGTTACCGTCGGGGCTGTTGGCAAGCGGTGTGCACTCAGCCCTTGTGAGGCTCATTGGGGAGCTACCTGATTGTGAAGCAGCGGCTCCGGTCACGGAAACTGACAACGGCAGGGAGAGCGGTGTGCTGACCACATGCTCCTCCATATCCACATCCAGTGACGCCTGAGGATTGAGAATGACTCGGCAGTCTGTCGGTACCGTTGGGCCTTCAAAGTCTGTTCGGGCGGAGTTTAATTTAAGACAAGAATTACATTTAGAAACTGTGTATAGTCTATGTCTTGAGGTAACTGATGGCGGAACTGCCCGGACGTTATTCATCCAGTATTTTACAATGCGGCTTCCAACACACTTTACGCATAATTTCAAACCTTTTCAGAACTTTTTCGCTGAAACCCTCCTCCCCCAACAAAATTATGAGTGTACAAAAGCTTGTCACATACTGCATTTTCGCCGTTGGTGCAGTAAAACTTAAGCATCAGACAGGACGTTTTAATTTACTATTTATTTACTACGGACGCTATTGTCAACGCAGTTTGCACACAGTACCCACATACACCACTGAATGCACCTACAAAATTATATCTTTGTACGATACATAGTAGGCACCGTAGTCAGTTGGATGCGCGGAAAAAGTAGCTTCTAATTACACTACTGGCCATTAAAATTGCTACACCAAGAAGAAATGCAGATGATAAACGGGTATTCATTGGGCAAATATATTATACTAGAACTGACATGTGATTACATTTTCGCGCAATTTGGGTGCATAGATCCTGAGAAATCAGTACCCAGAACAAACACCTCTGGCCGTTATAACGGCCTTGATACGCCTGGGCATTGAGTCAAACAGAGCTTGGATGGCGTGTACAGGTACAGCTGCCCATGAAGCTTCAACACGATACCACAGTTCATCAAAAGTAGTGACTGGTGTATTGTGACGAGCCAGTTGCTCGGCCGCCATTGACCAGACGTTTTCAGTTGGTGAGAGATCTGCAGAATGTGCTGGCCAGGGCAGCAGTCGAACTTTTTCTGTATCCAGAAAGGCCCGTACAGGACCTGCAACATGCGGTCGTGCATTATCCTGCTGAAATGTAGGGTTTGGCTCTGAGCACTATGCGACATAACTTCTGAGGTCATCAGTCGCCTAGAACTTAGAACTAATTAAACCTAACTAACCTAAGGACATCACACATACATGCCCGAAGCAGGATTCGAACCTGCGACCGTTGCGGTCGCTCGGTTCCAGACTGTAGCGCCTAGAACCGCACGGCCACTCCGGCCGCCGAAATGTAGGGTTTCGCAGGGATCGAATGAAGGGTAGAGCCACGGGTCATAACACATCTGAAATGTAACATCCACCGTTCAAAGTGCCGTCAATGCGAACAAGAGGTGACCGAGACGTGTAACCAATGGCACCCCATAACATCACGATGAATGATACATCAGTATGGCGATAACGAATACACGCTTCCAATGTGCGTTCACCGCGATGTCGCTAAACACGGGTGCGACCATCGTGATGCTGTAAACAGAACCTGGATTCATCCGAAAAAATTACGTTTTGCTATTCGTGCACCCAGGTTCGTCGTTGAGTACACGATCACAGGCGCTCCTGTCTGTGATGGAGCGTCAAGGGTAACAGCAGCCATGGTCTCCGAGCTGATAGTCCGTGCTGCTGCAAATGTCGTCGAACTGTTCGTGCAGATGGTTGCTGTCTTGCAAACGTCCTCATGTGTTGACTCAGGGATCGAGACGTGGCTACAGCCATGCGGATATGATGCCTGTCATCTCGACTGCTAGTGATACGAGGCCGTTGGGATCCAGCACGGCGTTCCGTATTACCCTCCTGAACCCACCGATTCCATATTCTGTTAACAGTCATTGGATCTCGACCAACGCGAGCAGCAATGTCGCGATACGATAAACCGCAATCGCGATAGTCTACAATCCGACCTTTATCAAAGTCGGAAACGTGATGGTACGCATTTCTCCTCCTTACATGAGGCATCGCAACAACATTTCACCAGGTCAACTGCTGTTTGTGTATGAGAAATCGGTTGGAAACTTTCCTCATGTCAGCACGTTGTAGGTGTCGCCACCGGCGCCAGCCATGTGTGAATGCTTTGAAAAGCTAATGATTTGCATATCACAGCATCTTCTTCCTGTCGGTTAAATTTCGCGTCTGTAGGACGTCTTCTTCGTGGTGTAGCAATTTTAATGGCCAGTAGTGTATCTGTCTGAACGTATCTGCAAAATTAGATCATTGTACGACACACAGTTTAGGAGATATTCGTGATAAACATTGAGACGGGTTAAAAACTTGCGTATACTTAGAATGGAGCGCAAGTTACCCGGCCTGCATTGAGGAGGTAAAAGTCATGGTACACTTCTTAATATCGTATCGGAGCTCCTTTCACCTGGCGTAGTGCAGCAATTCGACGTGGCATGGAGTCAACAAGTCGTTAGATGTCCCCTGCCGTATTGCCTCTATAACCGTCCATGACTGCAAAAAGTTGCCGATGCAGGAGTTTGCGCACGAACTGACCCCTCGATTATGTTCCATAAATGTTGAATGGGATTCATGTCAGGCGATTTGGGTGGCCAAATCATTCGCTAGAATTGTCCATAATGTTCTTCAAACAAATGGTGAACAATTTTGGCCCTGTGACATGGCACATTGTCATCCATACAAATTTCATTGTTATTTGTGAACATATTTTGGACAGGTGAAGAAAACTGCTGGTGAATCCTGTGGATGCCTTGGGCAGATGGAGGGAATATTTTGAAGAGTTGCTCAATGTAGGTGAAAATGAGATCAGTAATGTTTCTGATTTCGAGGTAGAATGGGATAGGAATGATGATGGAAATAGGATCACATTTGAGGAAGTGGAAAAAATGGTCAATAGATTGCAGTGCAATAAAGCGGCTGGGGTGGATGAAATTAAGTCGGAACTCATCAAATAAAGTGGAATGTCAGGTCTTAAATGGCTACACAGGATAATTGAAATGGCCTGGGAGTCGGGACAGGTTCCATCAGACTGGGCAAAAGCAGTAATCACACCAATCTTTAAACATGGAAACAGAAAAGATTGTAACAACTACAGAGGTATCTCTTTAATCAGCGTTGTGGGTAAAATCTTCTCAGGTATTGTTGAAAGGAAAGTGCGAGTATTAGTTGAGGACCAATTGGATGAAAATCAGTGTGGGTTTAGGCCTCTTAGAGGTTGTCAGGACCAGATCTTTAGCTTACGGCAAATAATGGAGAAGTGTTATGAGTGGAACAGGGAATTGTATCTATGCTTTATAGATCTAGAAAAGGCATATGACCGGGTTCCTAGGAGGAAGTTATTGTCTGTTCTACAAGATTATGGAATAGGAGGCAAACTTTTGCAAGCAATTAAAGGTCTTTACATGGATAGTCAGGCAGCAGTTAGAGTTGACGGTAAATTGAGTTCATGGTTCAAAGTAGTTTCAGGGGTAAGACAAGGCTGCAACCTGTCTCCACTGTTGTTCATATTATTTATGGATCATATGCTGAAAACAATAGACTGGCTGGGTGAGATTAAGATATGTAAACACAAAATAAGCAGTCTTGCATATGCGGATGACTTAGTTGTGATGGCAGATTCGATTGAAAGTTTGCAAAGTAATATTTCAGAGCTAGATCAGAAATGTAAGGACTATGGTATGAAGATTAGCATCTCCAAAACGAAAGTAATGTCAGTGGGAAAGAAATGTAAACGGATTGAGTGCCAAATAGGAGGAACAAAGTTAGAACAGGTGGACGGTTTCAAGTACTTAGGATGCATATTCTCACAGGATGGCAACATAGTGAAAGAACTGGAAGCGAGGTGTAGCAAAGCTAATGCAGTGAGCGCTCAGCTACGATCTACTCTCTTCTGCAAGAAGGAAGTCAGTACCAAGACTAAGTTATCTGTGCACCGTTCAATCTTTCGACCAACTTTGTTGTATGAGAGTGAAAGCTGGGTGGATTCAGGCTACCTTATCAACAAGGTTGAGGTTACGGATATGAAAGTAGCTAAGATGATTGCAGGTACTAGTAGATGGGAACAATGGCAGGAGAGTGTCCACAATGAGGAAATCAAAGAAAAACTGGGAATGAACTCTATAGATGTAGCAGTCAGGGCGAACAGGCTTAGATGGTGGGGTCATGTTACACGCATGGGAGAAGCAAGGTTACCCAAGAGACTAGTGGATTCTGCAATAGAGGGTAGGAGGAGTCGGGGCAGACCGAGGAGAAGGTACCTGGATTCGGTTAAGAATGATTTTGAAGTAATAGGTTTAGCATCAGAAGAGGCACCAATGTTAGCACTGAATAGGGTATCATGGAGGAACTGTATAAGGGGGCCTATGCTCCAGACTGAACGCTGAAAGGCATAATCAGTCTTAAATGATGATGATGATAATGATGATTTGTGAACATGAAGTCCATGAATGGAAGAAAACGGTCTCCGAGTAGCCGAACATTACCATTCCCAGTCAATGATTCCTTTGATTGGACAAGAGGACGCAGTCCATTCCATATAAACACAGCCCACACCATTATGGAGCCATCATCAGCTTGCACAGCGCCTTGTTGACAATTTGGGTCCATGGCTTCGTGTGGTCCGCGCCAACCTCGAAATCTACCGCCAGCTCTTACCAACTGAAATCGGGATTCATACGGCCAGCTCATGGTTTCCCAGTCGTCTAAGGTCCAACAAATATGGTCACAAGCCCAGGAGAGGCGTTGCAGGCGATGTCGTCCTGTCAGCAAAGGCAGTCGCGTCTGTCATCTGCTTCCACAGCCCATTAACGCCACATTTCGCCGCACGGTCCTAGCGAATACGTTCGTCGCACGTCCCACATTGGTTTCTGCGATTATTTCTTGCAGTGTTGCTTGTCTGTTAGCACTTACAACTCTACGGCAATGGCACCGATCTCGGTCAAGTGAAGGCCGTCGACGACTGCGTTGTCCGTCGTGAGAGGTAATGCCTGAAATCTGGTATTCTCCGCACACTCTTGACACTGTGGAACTTGGAATATTGAATTCCCTAACGATTTCCGAAATGGTATTTGTCACGGGTCCGGCTACAACTGCCATTCCACTTTCAAAGTCTGTTAATTCCCGTCGTGCGGCCATAATCACGTTGGAAACCATTTCACATGAATTATCTGAGGACAAATGAGAGCTCTGCCAATGTGTTGCCCCTTTATACCTCGGTACGCGATACTACTGCCATCTGTAATGTGCATATCGCTATCCAATGGCTTTTATCACTTCGGTGTATATTCAACCCGTGTTTCATAACGAGACCACTTAACAACTTACAAGAAACTTTAAGGATAATTTCAAACTTAATCTCAAATATTTAAGACGTTAATTCATTTGTAAAGTTGTTAGACGTTTGAAACTGTTTTACACATGGGAGTTTGATTCTTTAACGAATCGGGGGTCTACTGGTACCATATAAATGAAAATTACACAATTTTGCCCCTCCCTTAGGTAAGTTTCTATGCATGTGCATGGGAGATGGTATCCGCCAGTCTGTTTCGTGGGCACTGTCTCACACACTCCACAGCCGAGTGAAGACCACGTATCTGAAGTGCTCTAGTTAGACCCTCTTATCAGTACGAATCTGTTGCGAGAGTGACGGCGGTGTGCCCGCAGAGTGCCCCGGGCTGTCGGCGCGCGCGCACGTGCAGCTGCTGCAGGACCAGACGCTGGCCATGCTGCTCGACTACTGCGGGGGCGGCGCGGGTGGCGGCGGCCGCCGCTTCGGACGCCTGCTGCTGCTGCTGCCCGCCGCGCAGGCACCCACGCGGCACGCGCTCGAGGACCTCTTCTTCCGCAGGACCGTCGGTGACGTCAGTATCCGCGCCCTGCTCAGGGACATGCTGGACGAGACGCGCGCCGACCGCCACTAGCCTCGTGCTCTGCCACCTTGCAGAGGCAGCAGTTCAGGCGGATAAACTCAACCAGTTACTTCTCCTAGACGAACATCTGGGATGAGTGATGAGTGCGCAGTCTTATTTGACTGTGCACCAGTGTTCTAAGCCTATTTTTCTCATCCAGATGTTTCCTAAATGGCGTCTTGTGCGCCTTGCAATAGCTGCTGTGCAGTGGGATAAATTCACCAAGCTACACCGATCACTGACTATAGGTTCATTCTACTGTAAGAAAATCTGGACTGAGTGACCCGGCCACCATCTTATTTGTGCACCAGTTTTCTTAGTTTATTTCCATTATGATGGCTATAATGGTGGTGGTAGTGGTGGTGATGGTGACGATGATGAGGTAATGATCATGATATGGTGGTGTGGGCGCACAGAAGCTGTACTAAAATTTTATGAGACAAGTCTGTAAAAAGTTTTCAAAATAATTAAAATACATATTAACAACCATCAGTTGTATAGTGGAATGATCTACTTCTTCTTTATGTACGTCCCACGTCACGTAGGGTCGGCGTTGCTCTTCTGGATCCTTCTCCATAGTACTCTATCCATTGCCTCTTCCTTCTTCCATGCATTCTCCCTTAGGTCCCCAGATATCTTATCCTTCCACCCCATCTTCGGTCTTCCTCTCCTTCTCGCTTCTTCAATCTTTATATCTTCAACTCTGTTTTCGATATACTCTGCCCCTCTTCTCTGTAAGTGTCCGTACAACCTTAGTCTGCTCTCTTGTATCTTTTTCCCCATGGGTTCCACTTTCACAGCTCCTCTAACAAATTAATTTCTAATCCTGTCCTTCCTTGTTACCCCACACATCCACCTCAGCATCCTCATTTCCGCCACTTCCATCTTCCTTTCCTGGGCTACTGTGATTGGCCATGTCTCTGCCCCGTATATCATAGCAGGCCTTACCACCGACTTGTACACTTTCCCTTTCAACCCAGTGCTCACCTTCTTGTCACACAACACTCATTTTCCTCCAGTTGTTCCAACCGCAATTTATTCGGTGTTGTAGCTCGCTTTCCAGTCCTCCGTACCTCTGTATGTATGACCCCAGGTATTTAAATTTGCACACCGATTTCAGCTCATCATACTGGATCTTGCAAGACCTCATCTGCAGATCCTTCAGTGCTAAATATTCTGACTTTGTCCTACTAATTTTCATCCCTCTTTCTTCCAGTGCCTTCCTCCAATCCTCCAGCTTTTCCTCAAGTCTGTCGATGCTCTGCTCACAAAGAACCACATCATCCGCAAATGGAATGATGACAGTGAAAAGTCATGCTGGACTGGGACCCAAACCTGGGTTTCCTGCTTTACACGAGAGGTCGCCTTAATCGCCTTAGCTGTCCTGCACAACCCACAACCAGACCCAAACTTCCATATGTCATCGTCCCTGCAACAAAACCTGTACTCACACACACACATTGTGTAAGAGGGGGGACCCAAAAACAACCGGAATTTCTTTCTAGAAAGCATATACTTTATTGTTTTCGAATACAACATTAATCTCCTTCGAAGTACTCTCCATTAGCATTAATACACTTGTCCAAACGTTCTTTCCAGTATTCGAAGCACCTTTTAAATTCGTCCTCTTTGATACCTGCTAGCAGTTTCATGACAATGCGTTTTACGTCTTCCACATCCGCAAAACGCTCCCCTCTCGAGTATCTTTTCATCCTCGGGAATAGGAAGAAGTCCAATGGTGCTAAATCCGGCGAATAGGGCGCGTGGGTCAAGGGAGTCGTCTTCGTTGGAGCCAAAAACTGGCGGACGCTGAGAGCCGTGTGCGCGGGAGCGTTGTCGTGATGCAAGAACCACACGCCACAATCCCACAAAGCCGGACATTTTCGCGACAAACTTCAGCGAAGCCGTTTCATAACCTCCAAATAGAATTGTTGGTTTACTGTTTGGTTTTCAGGGACAAATTCGAAGTGTACGATCCCTTTGATGTCAGGAAAAAAAAAGTATCAACATTGTTTTCACATTAGATTTCACTTGTCGAGCTTTTTTGGTCGAGGTGAGCCAGGTGACTTCTATTACGATGACTGTTGTTTACTTTCTGGATCATACCCATAGCACCATGACTGTAATGATTTTGTTGAAAAAATGTGGATCATTTTTTAACGCATCCTTCATTTCAAGACAGGCTTGAACGCGATGATTCTTTTGATCTCCAGTAAGAAGCTTCGGCACGAATTTTGCTGTCACTCTTCGCATCCCCAAATCGATGGTCAAGATGCGCTGAATTGAGCTCCAGGACAACCTGGACAATTTCTCGAGTTGGTCGAGTGTCCTGCGTCGATATTCACTGATGAGATCACGGATTTTGTCTTCGCTTCAAGCAGTTGAAGGTCGACCGGAACGGGGCTGATCTTCAACCACCATTTCTCCCTTTTTAAACCGAGAAAACCATCCTGTACCCTTGCGTTTTACTAAGAGCATGGTCTTTGTAGGCTGTCTGAATCATCGCAACAGTTTCCGCTGCGTTCTTGCCGAGCAAGAAAGAAAACTTCACTGCTGCACGTTGTTCGTAAGAACTAGCCATTTCCTTGTGTCACATCGGCACTGTAGGCACCCTCAAAGAACTGCCAAAGAAACCACACTTCTCACTGTTGGGTGACGCTGCGTGGCAGAATGACTCAGCACAGCTCCTACTACAACACTCTGGTAGCGCAACCTGCTACTACAAGTACACGATGTGCAGCATTACGATTCCGGTTACTTTTGGGTCCCCCCTCGTATATACCCATACAGGGGAGGACATTTTAATTGAAAGTCACTGCCTGGATATTGCAGTGCCTATGTAATTCAGAACTATGAAGCAAGCATGCAGATCCAAAGGAACATTGCATAATACTTCTTAACAACACGGGCACTGCAATACTGTATTTATACACCAATACCAATGTCATCCCCTGTACAGAATTACGTAATTTGCGCACAAGTGCAGGTTGTGATGCAGGAATGATGACGTATGGAAGTTTGAGCCTGGCCGTGAGTTGTGTATGGATAGCCAAAGCAGTTAAGGTGACCACTCACGTAAAGTGGGAAATTCAGGTTCAGGTCCTGATCTGGCACAAATTTTCATTGATGTCATTCCCTTATACAACTGATGTTTGTTCATATTCACAACTGTGAATACATTTCGTGTATTTCAGAATGGCTGCAATCGCTACAGTGCTTGTTCCTTCGGACATGCACACCTGTCCAAAGTAACACTGCATCATTCCTCTTAACAACACAGGCACTGTCATATTTTAAATAATTAAAATGTGATCTGCAAAGAAAAACAATAAAGGACACACTAAATGTGCATGCACACCCATCTCATCATCAGCTAAAATGTGGGTAGATCCCTATCTACATTTCCCTCCTGCCTGCTTATCACAATAAAAAGTGCACTCAGTGAAAATACAGCATAAGTGATTTGTACACCACAGGCATCATAGACTGAAGGATCCTCCTGCTGGAATACGAAGCCATGTGTTAGGGGACAGTGCCCAATTTGGAGGCAGGTCAGGGCCACTTCATTCTGCCAGAGTGACCAGCACCAGAAACACCGTGACCGGATAGTTGACTTCAACAACAACTGTATAGTAAGCTTATTGTCCTTCACTGCCAGCCACTCTTTCTCCTGCAACTGCATGGACCCTCAGCTCACTAGCAAAATGACAGCCTGCAGGGGAACAGCACATTGTGTCATGTCATGTTTCCTGCAGGCCTCCTTGGAAGATTGGTCTGCTTGCTCATTTCCCCAAATTCCCACATGTCCCAGTATGCAGCACAATGATACTTGCTTCCCCCACTGTTGAAAAAAGTACAGCTGATCATATTTTAGCTTAACTATTTTCTCTGCCAGCTGCATGTGCTGCAACGATTATAAGGCACAAAGGGAATCAGAGCAGATGAGAAATTGTTTGCCCTGAAGATGCCCCATCTGCTTGAGCTTTACTGTAAATACAGTATATTCCTGAGGAACACTAGTCCTGAACAATGGCCAGGAAACACCACTAAACAACCAAGGGAGTACCCTTGTTTGGAACCATCAGTGTACACTGCTTTAAATCTGCAATGACTATCTGATATGTTGAAAAACAAAGCTTGAAACGTAAAATCTGGACATTAATATTTCTTAAAAGTTGTGTTTATATCTAACCATGCTGTGGTAGCAGTATTACAAAACTAAAGCTCCAGTCTTTCTTCATGTGTAATGTACACAATTAAAAAATAGTGATCAATGTAATAAGAACAAGGAGTTATACTCAAATAGAAATGTTCCCTTCTGTAATAAGTAACAGCTCTATAACATGAATGGTCATGCTTGGTTGCATCTTGAGGCAATCTTTTTCAGGGAAGTTCACTATTTGTATCCATGTCTGCTTGAACATTAAATGCAGTGTGTTACAAAAAGATTCATTTAGTTCCACAAGTCTATATCTTCTACATGAATGAAGAGCAAACCTTGGGGTTAATTTTAAATTGTGCTGCAAAACTTAAAGTTTGCTTTGGCACTAGCTGCTTGCCAGTTCATGTGGTTGTCATTAGGAGTCCATCTGGTGCAGCTAGCTCGATCACTCACTTGCTGCCAAACTGTGTTGACTCAAGATAACGCAGCAACCAAATACAATTTCCATTCTCTATTTCAGCAGGAGCAATTCAGTTACAGCTATGCAGCATGATTTTCAGGTGCAGCACTAAAACTCTTACAGCATTAGGGGCACATAGATATTGCATTGCACCAGTGGGTGTGTCCAGTGGGTGTGTCCAAGGTCACCTGATCTCAAAGCTAGATCTTGACGTGTGTGTGTGTGTGTGTGTGTGTGTGTGTGTGTGTGTGTGTGTGTGTGTGTGTGTGTGTAACTCCAGACTTGTTCACCAAAATATGGAGTGAGTTTGATTATTGTCTGAATGTTTCTCACGTCAGCTCTTGTTTTGGGTAAATGAAAACTTTGATCCTAAACATAGTTGTAAAAAGTACCCCATGGTCGTATGCGCATGCATATGAAAGGTATATCCTTGGATTGTTCCTTTGAAAGAATGTAGAGTCCAGTCACAAGCATAACTCGTAAGAAACAAAATCATATCAATATACCAGGCTGATGGTTAGAGAGCTTAAAACACGTGTATTGACTAGCAGTAGCTGACAGCACTGGTTATATTTCATGCGAAAGCAAACATCACATGCAGGTCATGATGTGCAACCGAATTCAAGGAGGAAGTGATGACTTGAATATTCATGGGCTCCACAGAACTCTTCTTGAGACCCTCAGCTAGAACTATTGTTATGCTGTATTCTGGAATGTTAAACTTAACATAATGTTTTTTTTGTCCTTTTTCAACAAAACTTTTGCTAAATTGACATGAACCTTCTATTGATTGTATATAGCAGCTGGATGATGTAGTGTAAAGCATATGGATGTGTGAGAGCTGTGCATGTGAAAAAACGTGGACAAAATGACAGCAATGAACAGTGTGGATGCTGCTACTTGGACCAGTGAAGCAGCACTGATGCTGTCTTTTTAAACTGTTTGGCAATGAACCTGCTCCTTTAAAGAGAACTCCATACAAGATGTTTAACAATGTATTTGTGCAAACAGAGGAGACTTGGCTTCTTCAATTACATCTAATTTATGTCTCCCTTAAAGTCCTACAAATACAAAGTACACACAGCCAACTTTCCAGAGACTGCAGTTTAAAATCTGCTGTGATTTCTAGAAGGCATAGCAGTATTTGATTTTGTCTACAAGATTTCCTGGCAATATTGTATAGGTGTATTGGAAAACTTGTCATGAACACGTTTGTATTGTCCATCTGCCGATGACAAACAGCACATCAGTATGAGGTGTGGTGATATCGCTTAAAAATTAAGATGCACAACAGTACCCCATACTGCAAGTCAGCCCATCCAGCATGATTGCAGTAACGTTTATCACAGATGTGCACGTGCATTCAGTAGGTGACCAGTGGACCATGGTGGTAGTATTATAGCTGCAAGTCTTCCATCTGGAGGGACCTTTATGCACTCAGCAAGATTTTTCAGTCTGGGAATAAGGTGGCTACTCTTCATACATAATGTCACAAGTTGTAGGTACTCATCCGCTAGAGAATTTTCATGAGGGGTTGAGACCATCGAAACATTTTAGTCACTGAGTACTTCTTGAAAAAATAATTCTGAACTTTTTTATGACTAGAAGGTCATCCATCACGGCACCCAAAGTTTTTGCTACTTCATTTAATAGCAGTGAGGTAGTTCAAATTCCATCTTATGTCATGTACCATATACAGTACCATATTAAAATAGTGACATCGTAAATACATTACACCTACAAAGAGATGCAACAGTTTTTGTACAAAAGTTAAAAAAGTTGCTTTTGATATTAATTTAACAGTATTTTTTACAAAAATTAGAGAGAATAATATACTAATATTTATGGTTTAAAGAGCTTGTGTGGTTTTACTTCTAACTGCATCCTGCACCCACTGAAATCTAAAAACATAGGCTTTACGGTGGTACAGGTGCCATTTCCTGTTCATAATTCAGGATCTGTATACAGATGACTAACTAGCCTATATCGTCTCTTATTGTATCTGCCAATGCAAAAAATTATTGTCACGTAAAATGTTAGGATGACTAATGTCAGCACTTCATGCTACGAATAACACTTCAGTGACTGAAATATGAATTGCAGTAATGATACTGAAAACTACTTGCATGTTTAATTTATGGAAAATTGACTCAAGTAATGTGATACGTGATGTATAAAGGATTATACTTTGTTATGTGTGGCTCATATTTTAAAACAATGGAGTATAATTGTGCTACTAATAACTCAGTAATTGTGATGATTGTTTCAAAGTAATTTGCAATTAATTTTTCTCAAAGCGCAGTTAATGAGTGCTACAAGATGTTTTGTAGTGGGCTGTTTTAATTCCTTTAATTTTCTAAACATTTTGTACCATTACAAAAAAAATGGTGAAAAATCACCAGTCATAAAAACAGTCTCCTTAAACTTCTGCTTTCATGAATGGAAAAGTAAAAGGAAAATAAATAAAAATAAGAGAGAACTTATTACATTTTACTGGATACATTATCAATTTTGTTGAGTATTTTTCAGTTAGCTAATTGTTCCAAAACTTCTAATGCAGAAAACAATCCAACACTTTTTTTATGAAATTCTATGCTTTATACATTATAGGACCCTTTGGATCATGATGATAAAAAAAATGGTTTTTAGTTATTGATTACTGGTGAGTAGCTAAAAGAATTCCCTATGAAAGTAACAGTCAGTCATCAGTGTCTATTAAATTTTCTCAGATTCTGCTTGTTAAGGCGTGATTATGCACCTATATTTCTTGACATTGTTTCAAATGTTATTTCTTTATTATTGCAGGAATAATTCTAAAAGAAATTGTGCTACTCTGAAGCTGTCTTGTCAATATTTATGTGTCCATGTATAGTTCAACATACAAAACATTTATTTTTCATCTTTTAGTAGTAACTCTTGAACTCAAGGTACAACTGCTTTCTCATAATTTTGTGATGAGATCAGTGTAATATTTAACATTATGTACAGGTACAGAATGGCTGTCCATAAAAGTGGAATAAAAATAAATATAAAACTAAAATACATACATGCAATGTACATCATTAACCAAAAAAATCCTTTACTTCTCATCACAATTCTACAGGAACCATTTATGCACCTACAATCTATCCACGTAACTCAGTTCTAGCATATGGATTATAGTGAACACAATTGGCAAGAAAAATGATTATTGAATGGTTGCTTAAACTAAGTGCTCTTCAAACATAGTAAGGTAAAAGAGCTTCTTGTACTAATACTGTTCCTAACATAAAGACTATTTTTTTCTGTCTCTTATTGGCGTCTACATTGTTTGTATTCTGTGTGTATTTCAAATATCAAAACTGTTTTGCAAGCTGTATTCTTACAATCTTTTATTGTTCAAAATAAGACTGAGACTTGCTGAAGACAACTGTAAACATATTTTACATCAGGAAACATTTAAAATTTAAGATGCGTTGAAATAATATGCATTTAAGAAATGAACAACCTCCCCTCCCCCCTCCTAACTGTAATAAATATTTTGGATTCACACGTCATTTAAAAGCTCTGATTTTCTTACAAATATGGAACTTCTCATCTTCTTCCTGAATTTTATAATTCAGGAAATATTACTACTCAATTAGTTAGTTTCATGTTCCATGGACCATTTTGCATAATAAATCATAATGATGACGAATGAGTCATTTTACCTTCAAATTGCAAACTAATTTGTAAATATGGCTGCATACTGAACATTTATAAGACTTTTTTAAATACAAATGTGAGTCGTAATCCTTACCTACTACCTTTTCCACATCACAATAATAAAATTCTTCTACAAAATGAAAAGAGTTGTCAAGTAGAGACTTTTTCAGTTTGTTTTGAAATTTTATTTTCCCGTCTGTCACAGATTTTATATCACTGGGTAAGAGATCAAAGAGTTTAGTTGCAGCACTCTGCACCCCTTTTTGTGCTAAAGACAACTGCAGTAGCCACCAGAAAGATCGCGGGAGGCGCACATCGGCACGGCGCGTCACGGACAGTAGTTGCCGCAAGTAAAGTCCCGTCCACCAGAGGGAACGCGAGAATTCGGCCGCGCCCTCTGCCGGCAGAACAACAACAACTCAGGCAGCACGGGCCGTGCCCAGTCAGTTCACAAAGGGCATGCCTAGCAGACAGTCCCCGGTCTACACTATGTGATGTGCAACAGAATTGTGAATCATGTTACTAATGATAATAATAATAATAATAATAATTTTATTGTCTTTAAGCCATTACAGCAATAGACAAAGTCATACATATAATACAATAGAGTACAGTACATGCTATAGAAGGACAGAATTGTTAAGAACTTTACAGTTTAATATCACAGGTCATGAAATCCTTTACATTGTAGAATGGGTTTACAACTAACCAGTCATAAAGTGTTTGTTTGTATTGTTGCTCTGGTAAATTTTGTATACCTTGTGGAAGTTTGTTAAATAATTTGTGGCCCATAAGTTCATAACTGTTAACTGATTTTGACAGTCTGTGGTAGGGCGTATAGATAGAGCTGTTTGTCCTAGTGCTGTAACAATGTATATTTGCCCTGCGTTTTACTTTAAGTAAGTTCTTTTTTGTGTAGATTAAAACATAATAAATATATAGGTTTATTACTGTCATGATTTTTTGTTGAGTAAACAAAGGTTTACAATGAGCCTTGTATGGTGAGCCTGTAATTATCCTAATAGCTTTCTTTTGCAGCAATAGTATATCATGCACACAAGTGGAGTTTCCCCATAAAATAATGCCATAGGATATGATGCTTTGGAAAAATGAGTAGTAAGATACTCTAACATAATTTTTAGGTACACAGTGCATTAATCGCCTTAACAAATAGATTACCCTAGACAATTTACCACTAATATACTTAATATGTGGATTCCAAGAAAGTTTATCATCCAAATATACCCCCAAAAATTTAACACAACTAGGATCATCTGATGGAAACTTGTCTTTTAAACTAAATACCATCTGCTGGGTTTTGCTTTCATTAAGCAAGAACCCATTTGCTTTAAACCAGAGTGAAGCTTGCTCAATTGTCTCTGTAACACATGTTTTAAGGCTATTAAGATCATTACTGCTGTTCAGAAATGTTGTATCATCAGCATAGAGTACTGTTCTGGATTTGATAAATGATGGCAAGTCATTTATCATTATTAGGAAAAGGAAAGGGCCCAGCACGGATCCCTGCGGAACACCTACCTCAACTTGTTCTATACTGGACATTTCTTTCCCAACACAGACGGCTTGCTTACGGTTTTGTAAATATGATCTTAATAGCTTAAGTCTGTTACCTTTAACACCGTAAAAGTCCATTTTTTCGAGTAGTAGTGTATGTTCTACACAGTCAAAGGCTTTGCTTAGGTCACAAAAAGTCACTTGGGCAAAGCATTTATCTTCAAATACTTGATGGATGTATTTAACAACATTGTCTATGGCATCAATGGTTGACAGGCTTTTCCTAAAGCCATACTGTGATCCACTTATTAATCCTATGTTATCAAAGTAAACAGATAATTGTTGGTAAATTATGCATTATAGAACTTTTGAGAAAACTGGGACTATGGATATTGGCCTGTAACTTGAGACAAGAATTTTTATCTCCTTTTTTATGTACTGGAACTACCCTAGACAGTTTAAGCTCGTGAGGGAAAAAACCCTCCAGTATACACTTGTTTATACAATATGTTAGGGGGTACACTATACAGTCTATTACTTTCTTAAGCATGTTACAAGACAGGTTGTATATGTCTACACTGTCTGATGATTTTAACTGCTTCACTATTCTTAACACAAAACCAGGTGAGACCTCAGAAAAATTGAAGGTACTTGTGTTTGTTGATGACCTAGCAATATATTTTGACAGCAACTGTGATGAGCTGATTTCAGGTTTAATTGTAGCACTTCCTACTTCCTCAACTGATTTAATAAAAAAGTCATTAAATTCCTGGGGAGAGATACTAATTTTGTCACTTCTTTTATCTTTGGCGACACTATTTATTAGAGTCCATGCTGCTTTGCACTTATTGGTGGATTTCTCAATACTTCTGAGATTGTGTGCTTGTTTGGCTTCCACAATTGTTTTTTTGTACTCATTCCTAGATCTAACATAGTCTAGTTTAGCATGGTCGGTTTTCAGATTTTTATAAATATTGTACAACATAACTTGATTTTTCATAGTAGACAGCTGTTTTGTATACCATGTATTTTGTCTATTTGGAACTTTTGCTTTTAGGACTCTGTCAGTTACTTTGCATTTCTTTATTGGTATGCAGTCATTAAAGTGTCCCAAAAATGCTTTGAGAAACCTATCAAATAATACCTTTGCTGGCAGATAATTGCTTAGAGTATAATGTGTCTCATCATAAAACAGGCCAAACCAATCCCTGTTAGAAAGGGACATACGAAACCTGTCAATTTTCTCATCTGTGACTGGTCTAGTGACCATAACTTCTGGGACAAGCTTATTTACATAACTCTTATCAAGAGGGAACCTACTTGTATAATTTAAAGATACTGAATCATGATCAGAATATGGAAATACTGTCACAAAACATGATTCTTCTGTTGTTTTAAAATTTACAAAAATATTGTCAAGACATGCATGTTCTCTTGTAGGTTTGTTATTGACTGAATGTAAGTTGCACTGTCTTAGTAGGTTTTGGAGTTCAGTGACAGTACGTTTTTGTGTTGTGACGTTGAATTCAGCATTCACATCTCCACCTATCACAATATCATAATGTATCCATCTAGTATCTGTAAGTACATGTAACAGCAGGTCCAGTTTTTCTCAAAATACATTGGTTATACCCTTAGGTGACCTGTACAGGGAAATTACAACTAACTTAAAACTGTCTATTACTATACCAGCAGCTTCAAAGTTCTGTTCATCACACAGAAAATCTAGATCTAATCTATTGAATGTACCGCTAAGTGACTTGTTAACATATATTGCCACACCACCTCTTAAATGCAATTTTCTGCAGTAGCTACTGGCTAGAATATAATTATCAAATTTAATAAATGTAAGTTCACTCTCTCTAGCCCAGTGTTCACTTAAACAAAAGATATCAAACTTATTTTCTAATCCAAAGTCATTGACAATAAATTCTTTATCCCTTACTCCTTCAATGTTAAGATAACAGATTATAAAATCAAACCTGTCTTTCTTTACAGATGCACTATTTTGCTGAGAGGCTATTAAATCTCTGGCACTATTTATCTTATGGGCTTCTTCCCCTTGCTGCCTTCTACTAAAAAATCATTTAGACGTGATGGAGGTACAGTTTTCCGTTTGCCCGCTACACTTGATACTGCTTCTACTCTTGGAGGTCTCTTCGTGTCTTCTTGTTCATGGCATGCTCTAAGTGGATGGGTTCCCACTGTAGGTAGTTCAAATGTTGCTGCAGAATGGACAGCTGGATCACCTGTTGGTACACTTGTTGCTGAATATGCTGCCACTTTTGCTGTTTCTGTTATCTTAGGTCCTGAATGAGGTGTTCTACCTGTTGTAACTGTAGTTACAGCTTCCTCTCTCCCAGCACATTCTTTTGTAATCAGTGATACCTGATGTTGTGTAACTGCTGCAACTGGAGTACATGGTAGGGAAGATATTTTGCAGGCATTCTTTACCAGTGGTAGTGGAATAGGATCACTTTTCTTACATCTAGGAGAAACAATGTCCACTACCATTTTGATCTTTTGACTGAGCAGCGATTTGCCCCATTTATTTAAATGCATACCATGTGTTGTGAAGTGCTGTCTTTCAAGATCGTCAATACTGAGGAAAAAAGCATTTGAAATGGTCTTGCAGATCTTTTCATACATCCTGTTTGCTTTTTGGATTTCTCTGTTCATACAAGAAGATTCAGTAAGGTCATGTCTGTGTGGAATGCCTACAACAATAACTTTTTGATCCTCTGTTGTACGTAGCGCATCTCTTAGCACTCTGTTTGCTACTATTAGTTCATTCTTATATACATCGTTTGCACCGCCCAATATTACAATGCATTCACTTTGTGTCACGTGATTATTGTTTTTATAGTTTTTCAAAACTTCTTTTAGACCTGCTCCAGGTTTCACAACACTTGTCACATTGAGTAGGTCGAGTAGGGTCGTTCTTTCGCATGTTGCGTTGTTGTTCCGGTTTCGCAGCTTATCCACGGCATGGAGGATTTAGTGCAGGTTTCGGTTGAGCAGCAGTCGGAGCTCATGGCAACCATGAAACAAGTGCTTCCGGCATTGCTCTCCACGCAGTCTGCTCCAGTGCCGTTCCCTCCTCCCTTTCCCCCGTATGTCGAGACGGCGGAGGATTGGGACGCATATGAACATCGCCTTCGGCAGCATTTCCAGGCGGTTCATGTTTCCGATGCGGAGGTATGTCGTGCTCTTTTCTTGTCTTGGATATCTCCCTCGCTGTACCAAGTTTTGTGGCAGCTAGCGCCGTTGCAGGAACCCTCGTCCTTGTCTTTTGACGCATTGTGTTCATTGCTGTCTTCATATTATCACCACCGCACACATGTTGTGGCAGCTACGATCGAGTTCTATCGATGCAAGAAACAGCCCCATCACAGTCTTAGTTGCAAGTGTCTTTTGTCACTGAGCCGTCGCGAGAGTCGTATGCCCACGTTATGGTGCACGACGTCATTGTTCGTTCGGCCCCTGATAGGGAGGTCCGGCAACGGGCCCTGCAGTTGGAAGACCCTTCCCTTGAGGAAGTCCTGTCCATTGCTCAATCGTATGAAGTCTCTCATACCACAGGTCAACAGTTGGAAGCGTTGTGCGACGTCGCGGCGGATCAGGGCGGCGTGGCAGCGTCCATTGCATCCGCGGTGGACGATGTACGAGCGGTATAATCCGGTCGTTATGGCCGCTCCCGCATGGCGCGTAAACAGAGTTCCGGCCGCCGGCCCCTGTTACCATCCTGTGCATCATGCTATATACATCATGATCGGTCAGAGTGCCCCCAGCGTTGGGCTGTTTGTCGCAAATGTAATAAAAAAGGACGCATTGCTAAATTTTGCCACTCAGCCTCAAAAGAATCGAAGGAAGCAGGTACAGAGGACATGGACGTTGACATTCAGGAAGTTCATTTGGATGTGGTGTCCCGCCAAGCGGTTGATGGCTTCCACATCACTAGTTCTAGGGTCGTCAGGGAAACGGCACCTGACCCAGTTCTCCGGCAAGTAGTTCACCTCGTTCAGCGGGGATGGTCCTCCCAACCTCCAGGCCGGGCCTCGGACCCTCTTCATAATTATTTTGTTCTACGAGACCGCCTCCCAGTCTTGGAAGGAGTTCTCCTTCTGGCTACCGTTAATACAGCTCCTCGCGTGGTTGTTCTTGCAAATTTGCGAAGGGAGGTCCTCACGTTATAACATGAGGGGCACTGGGGTGTTTCCCGTACTAAAACCTTGGCTCGCAGACATGTTTACTGGCCTGGTATTGACAGATAAATTGAGCACTTGGTGGCCGCCTGTTCCCAGTGTGCGAGCCAACAGGTGTCTCCCAGGTCAGTGTTCTCTTCACGGCTGCCTGCTACCCAGGCATGGGAACGTGTTCACATAGACTTTGTGGGCCTGTTTCTCAATGGCTTTTGGCTCATTGTCATTGATGCTTATTCCCGATTCCCATATGTGGTTCGCTGCTCCTCAACCACTTGAGAAGTTGCAATCCAGGCACTAGCAAAAATCTTTTCTGTGGAAGGTCTGCCAGTCACCCTGGTATCGGACAATGGACCTCAGTTTATTTCGCAGACCTTCCAGGATTTTTGTAGGCGCTTCGGGATTCGGCACATTTGCTCTCCCCCCTTTCATCCACAATTGAATGGGGAAGTCGAGCACATGGTGCGCACATTTAAGACACAGATGAAAAAGTATGTGCACGAATTTCCTGCGGAGGAGGCTTTGACGTTTTTCCTGACGGCATACCGGACCACACTGATGCAGCCCCGCAGAGCTCCTCCATGGGCGCCAACCTAGGACTCTGTTGCACCTCCTCCGGCCTGGTCCTTGCCAGTCTTTGCAAAACGGGGTACCCGTCTTTCCACAGGGTATGTCGGTCTGGGCACATGGGTTTGGTCGCAATCCACGTTGGATACAGGCGGTGGCCCTGCGCCACAATGGCCGCCGGCTCTATATCTCGCAAGTGGGGGACTGGGAGGTACGTCGTCACCACAATCAGCTCTGTCCACGTTTGGGCATCTATCCTCCGACCCCTCGGGCACCGGTTTCCCCTTTGCCGGCACCCGTGTTGTTTTCTCAGGGGACGCTACTGCCCCTCCCACCTGTGACTCTGCCACACTGCGATGGTTCTCAGCCTTGGCGGCCTCCAGTAGCTCCAGCACTGGCATCGCCATCGTTAGAGATGCCCCGGTGACAGCCGGCCCCCCTCATGGGAGCGGTTTCTCAGGAGGGTGGTTCACCTGTGGTCGTCCCTACCCCATCATCCCAACCACTGGGTCTTGCCCCTTCCGAGGTGGACCGGTATCCGGAGTTCGACGGCTTGTCACCTGTTCTGTCCTGGCCTACGGTGGTGGGACGGGGGCCTCTTCGTGTGGGTCACTTCCAACCGTATTCAAAGGTTCCGGCTCGAGGGTTGGCAGATCCCCCTGACTCCAGCCTTCCAATGGACGTGGAGGTCATCGCTACTGCACGACACTCCACCTTCTGACACAGTGGATCACAGTGGCTTCTCCCCCCCGAAGGAGGAGGAGTGCAGTAGCCACCAGAAAGATAGCAGGAGACACACATTGGCACGGCACGTCACGGACAGTAGTTGCAGCAAGTAAAGTCCTGTCCACCAGAGGGCACGCGAGAATTTGGCCGCGCCCTCTGCCAGCAGAACAACAACAACTCAGGCAGACCGGGCCATGCCCAGTCAGTTCACAACGGGCATGCCTAGTAGACAGTTCCCGGTCTACACTATGTGATGTGTGACTAAAATTGTGAATCGTGTTACTAATGTGTGACGGAAATTGTGAATCGTGTTACTACAACAACCATAATGCGAAGTATGAATGTCATTTTTCCTTCTGGTATTGCAGTTACAGTAGAACCCCTATTTTATGTTCTCCTAGGGACCAGAATTTTTAACCTTAACTGGGGGTTTACCTCAAATCGAAGTTTTGATAGAAAGCAAACTTTTTCCAGAACTCTTTGCCTGTATTGACATGAATTGCACCAACACACATAATTTACACAATAACAACAATAAAACAAGGAGATGCCTACCCTACACACTATACTATAATAACAACTTTTTTCGTAGCACTAATACAGTAGTCAAAGATCATAGTTTCACAGCACGCTACAAAATTAAAAAAAAACACAAAATACTTACACAATTACAGTAATATAATAAATCGAGCTACTTTTCCTATATACAACGCATATTTATACAACTTCCACAGTGCATCATTTTTTGAAATACCTGTAATCAAAAATGGTAGTCTACTTTTTAGCACTGTTGGATTTTAGGTTCAAAACGTCTGTCTCCAATTGATTCACTCTGTCTATAACAGAGCTGTCCACTTTACATGCTGTGACAAATCTCCAGACAATGTCTATGTTGGCAATAGCTTCACTGAATGACGGTATTTGCATTTCTTCATCCCAAACATCATCATCTTCTTGAATATCTTCATCATTCTGCTTTACTTCATCTTCACAGATTTCCTCAACATCTCATATGAATGTAGTAATGGCACCATCATTACAGGCCACAAATTCATCAAAAGTGACGGTAAAATTGTTAGATACCTGCACCCAATCATTCATGTCCACTACTGCTTCATTACCATCTTTATCGTGAGTGCTCATTTCATTAAATCCAGCCTTATGAAAGCAATTTGAGATGGTTTCCTTAGTTACCATTTTCCAAGCTCCTGTGAGCATATGCATTGCTTGCAGGATCTTCAATTTAAGCACTTCATTCCTATCAATAAAGGCAAGTGTCTTATGAATAAAAACTTTCCGATACTTGCATTCAGGCTATGAATAATCCCTACATCCATGGGCCGGAGTCTTCTACTGTAATTTGCAGGAAAGAAATGCACTTTCACCATCCACAGAAATCCTAAGTCTGTTGGATGAGCAGGACACTTATCCACAAAGAGAACAACCTTCCTGTTTCTAGCACCCATTTGTGCATCAAAAGCTTGCAAGAACTTTTTGAACAAATCTTCAGTCATCCAAGCACTTTTGTTGCTATAATACTTACATGGCAGCGTAGCACTGTTCTTAAAGCAACGTGGTTTGTGGAACTTTCCAAAATCTATGGGATCCAGCATGTTGCCGCTATCTGCGTTGCTGCATAACAGAACAGTAATTCTCTATTTAGATTAGATTAGATTAGATTAATACTAGTTCCATGGATCATGAATACAATATTTCGTAATAATGTGGAACGAGTCAAATTTTCCAATACATGACATAATTAAGTTAATTTAACAACATACTTAAGTTAATATAACAACTTTTTCATTTTTTTGTGTTTTTTATTTTTATTTTTTTTTAATATATATTTTTTAATATATATCTAAAAATTCCTCTATGGAGTAGAAGGAGTTGTCATTCAGAAAGTCTTTTAATTTCTTCTTAAATACTTGTTGGTTATCTGTCAGACTTTTGATACTATTTGGTAAGTGACGAAAGACTTTAGTGGCAGTATAATTCACCCCTTTCTGTGCCAAAGTTAGATTTAATCTTGAATAGTGAAGATCACCCTTTCTCCTAGTATTGTAGTTATGCACACTGCTATTACTTTTGAATTGGGTTTGGTTGTTAATAACAAATTTCATAAGAGAGTATATATACTGAGAAGCTACTGTGAATATCCCTAGATCCTTAAATAAATGTCTGCAGGATGATCTTGGGTGGACTCCAGCTATTATTCTGATTACACGCTTTTTGCAATAAATACTTTATTCCTCAGTGATGAATTACCCCAAAATATGATGCCATATGAAAGCAACAAGTGAAAATAGGCGTAGTAAGCTAATTTACTAAGATGTTTATCACCAAAATTTGCAATGACCCTTATTGCATAAGTAGCTGAACTCAAACGTTTCAGCAGATCATCAATGTGTTTCTTCCAATTTAATCTCTCATCAATGGACACACCTAAAAATTTGGAATATTCTACCTTAGCTATATGCTTCTGATTAAGGTCTATATTTATTAATGGCGTCATACCATTCACTGTACGGAACTGTATGTACTGTGTCTTATCAAAATTCAGTGAGAGTCCGTTTACAAGAAACCACTTAGTAATTTTCTGAAAGACAGTATTGACAATTTCATCAGTAAATTCTTGTTTGTCAGGTGTGATTACTATACTTGTATCATCAGCAAAGAGAACTAACTTTGCCTCTTCATGAATATAGAATGGCAAGTCATTAATATATATTAAGAACAACAAAGGACCCAAGACTCACCCTTGTGGAACCCCATTCTTGATAGTTCCCCAGTTTGAGGAATGTGCTGATCTTTGCATATTATGAGAACTACTTATTTCAACTTTCTGCACTCTTCCAGTTAGGTACGAATTAAACCATTTGTGCACTGTTCCACTCATGCCACAATACTTGAGCTTGTCTAGCAGAATTTCATGATTTACACAATCAAAAGCCTTTGAGAGGTCACAAAAAATCCCAATGGGTGGTGTTCAGTTATTCAGATCATTCAAAATTTGATTAGTGAAAGCATATATGGCATTTTCTGTTGAAAAACCTTTCTGGAAACCAAACTGACATTTTGTTAGTACTTCATTGTTACAGATATGTGAAGCTACTCTTGAATACATCACTTTCTCAAAAATTTTGGATAAAGCTGTTAGAAGGGAGATTGGACGGTAATTGTTGACATCAGATCTATCCCCCTTTTTATGCAAAGGTATAACAATAGCATATTTCAGTCTATCAGGGAAAATGCCCTGTTCCAGAGAGCTATTACACAGGTGGCTGAGAATCTTACTTATCTGCTGAGAACAAGCTTTTAGTATTTTGCTGGAAATGCCATCAATTCCATGTGAGTTTTTGCTTTTAAGCAAGTTTATTATTTTCCTAATTTCAGAGGGAGAAGTGGGTGAGATTTCAATTGTATCAAATTGAATAGGTATGGCCTCTTCCATTAACAGCCTAGCATCTTCTAATGAACACCTGGATCCTACTATATCCACAACATTTAGAAAATGATTATTAAAAATATTTTCAACTTCTGAGTTTTTGTTCATAAAGTTTTCATTCAATTTGATGGTAATACTGTCTTCCTGTGCTCTTGGTTGACCTGTTTCTCTTTTAATAATATTCCAAATTGTTTTAATTTTATTATCAGAGTTGCTGATTTCAGACATGATACACATACTTCTGGATTTTTTAATAACTTTTCTTAATATAACACAGTAGTTTTTATAATGTTTGATAGTTTCTGGGTCACTACTCTTTCTTGCTGTCAGATACATTTCCCTTTTCCGGTTACAAGATATTTTTATACCCTTAGTAAGCCATGGTTTGTTACAAGCTTTCTTACAAGTATATTTAATTATTTTCTTGGGGAAGCAGTTTTCAAATGCATTTACAAAAATGTCATGAAATAAATTATATTTTAAATTTGCATCAGGTTCACGGTACACCTCATCCCAGTCTAACTGCTGTAGGCTTTCCCTGAAATTTGGAATTGTTAAATCGTTGACTGAACGTACTACTTTGGAGGACTGTTTAGTATTGCTGAATGGAGCTATGTCATATATTGTAACTGCTCATGCTTCCTCCATGGCATGCTTCTTCTTTAACACTTAAGGTTTTAGTGGGCACGAGTTGGTAAAACAGGCCTGTTTCAGCCACATTGTACACATCCCAAGATTCAAAACCTTCTAAGAGGGGTGGCAGCACCTCTTCTTTTCAGTGTTCAACACTTTCCTCACTAACTGCAGCACTCTCTCCACATACTGCCCTGCAAGTTATCCCATAGAGTTTTTTGAACATATCCAGCCAACCATTCGAAGCTTTGAACTCTGTTACCCCAAGTTTCCCTGATATCGTAGATGCTTCCATTTTCATCAATGCCCCATCGATTGGTAAATTTTCAGCACGCGCTCCATTCATGTTGTGGATTGGCAAGACAGCCAATCCACTAGGAGGAAGCCGAAAGGCACGCGTTTAAGCTCACGCTGGCTGGCGTGAGGTCTGGAACAGGACACGGAAATGAGACTAGTAAGTAAACGTACGTAGCTGCTGGAATACTTAACTTTAATCCATAATTGGTGAACATTGCTCTTGACGTTACATGTTTTACAGCATCAATAGTAATTGGTAATGGCGCCTTGCTAGGTCGTAGCAAATGACGTAGCTGCAGGCTATGCTAACTATCGTCTCGGCAAATGAGAGCGTAATTTGTCAGTGAACCATCGCTAGCAAAGTCGGCTGTACAACTGGGGCGAGTGCTAGGAAGTGTCTCTAGACCTGCCGTGTGGCGGCGCTCGGTCGGCAATCACTGATAGTGGCGACACGCGGGTCCGACGTATACTAACGGACCGCGGCCGATTTAAAGGCTACCACCTAGCAAGTGTGGTGTCTGGTGGTGACACCACATTTCAACCACTCCATTAGCTTCCATTTCATTTCTTTGTACGGCGACTTTTTAACATTTTTTCTCTGTTTTGCTTTTGAAACGCACTGTGTTTCTTGATCCAGAATCTTCTCCTTGTTCTTCAATATTCCTGACAATGAAGACTGCAAGTCCCAGGCGTTGAGCCATTTCACTTATAGGCGCATTTGCATTTCTCTCCACTTCCCGAATCAAGTTCACTTTCGCCACAACAGATAGAGTTTTTCTTTTTGAAGTCATAGTCAACTTCACTACAACAATGAATGCGAGTGAGCAAACTGATATACAGCTGGATTCTCCACGCAATACGCAATAATACACAAACTGATGCAAACTTGCGTAAACTGGCGCTGTACTGTAATGCTGCTACGAACGTACAGGCTCGGACAGAGCTCGGCAGCGTGCAAGCATGCAAAGTGGCGTGAGTGTTAGCACGCTGTACATTGTTAGTCTTCGGCCGCGGTCGGCGATGTTCGAGCTTGCTCGTGCATGTAGCGAGGAATCGATATGGAAGATCATCGATCGTATGCAATATAAAGGCTGGAGTTCATAGGTTCTTAAAGCCCGTATTACACGATGCTTGCATTTGGAGGCAAAGCCTACGGAAGTTCCGAAAAATCCTGCTAGAAGCCACCACAAGTACTGTAGTTACCGTATTTACCCGATTGCAAGCCGACCTCGAATGCAAACCCCACCCCAGAAATAGGACTCGGAAAAAAAATAAATTACCCCGATTTCAAGCCACACTTAAAAGCGAAAGATACGGCTCATCATATGATGGATAGAGTATTAAGTGGCCCTACCTCTCAGGGATCTGGGAAACTTAAAATTACAATTACATCGCAAAACACTGACAACAGTGAAAATTCACAATATCTATCGAAATACAGTATTCCGGATCTACACGAATGTGAGCAGTGACATTGCAGGCGAGCTCGCTGCACTTGCCGCTGCTTTCATACAAAGCATCATCATCTGTGCCGTCAAGTGCATTAGAAATACAGCATTTTTTAAATGCATGACGAACAGTTTCACTTGAGAGACATTTCCAAGATTGACTAATGCACACTTGAGACAAGCTTGCACACTTAACGTGTCCTGTAGATGTTAATTGCCTATCTTCTTTCGTTAGGCACTGTGTATACATATTTTTCTGCTTGTCCATAAAAGGTTTGTTTAAACAAACATCTAATGGATGCAGAATGGACATCATCCATCCTGGAATTACAACTAAGTCCGTTTTACCCTCTGATAATTTTTTTTTTTTTTTTTCACGACTGGTGTACAGTGACATGCGTACGAATCTAACACAAGCATACGTGGCAAACCTAGCAAGGTACCAGAACGACGTTGCCAGACAGATCTGATACACTCTAAAACCATGTCCTCCGCGAACCAGCCGATTTCGTTAGCACGTACAATAACATCTTTAGGAAACACTTGGGACTTCGGTAAAGTCTTCCGTGTGAAATGAATGGTGGCAGTTTATGGCCATCGGCTGTACAAGCTAGCATGAATTTCCGGTGCACAGTTTGACGATGTAGCGCTGAAATGCGACGAGTTTTTCCCCATATTTTTCGGGCCCAATTGCGGCTTCCTTTAAAATCCTAGATTTTTTTACATGCTTTTACTTGAATTATTTCTGCAGTTACAGGTAAGCACTATCGCTGCTTCCACACAAAATCGTTCACTACAACTTCCAACTCATAGTGGTGGTCATGTTTTGGTCCAGAAAATGCTTTTCTGTTGCTGGAACAAGCTGAAAGTTGTTACTTTTGCTTTCTCCATGTCTTACCAAAGTTCAAAACCAGACTGAAACAAAAGTTTTGCGAGCACTGCTCTCATTAGCTGGAGTTGTCGAAATGTAAAGCCACACTTGTCAAGTTTCTTCAAAACATCCATTTTGATGGCGTATATGTAAAGAGTTTTTTTTTAATTGCTGTGAATATTTGAAATATTGCTAAATTCGCCCATGATAAAAAATACCTTAACATTCATTACTCTAAACTAACACTAGGGCTTTTGTGGCAGCTTCTAGCGGCAAATAGCACCAATAAAGGCTGCAAGCGCTTACGGCGGCAACTAGCGGCAAATTCCAGAACTTCTTAGGCTTTGCACCTGAATGCAGACTGTAGGCGGTTTTTGGGATTCCGAAAACCGGAAAAAAAGTACAGCTCGCATTCGGGCCGTAAAAGCCACTATTGTGGGAATATTTCATATTTCTAATGCTAAACGCGGGTTTTGCCGTAATGCGAATTACGTTAAATCGAATATAAAATTGCACTGCACTTATGGAATAATATTTGGGACTTGAAATTTCTTCCACTAAATGTGGGTTTACGCTAAATCGAGGTCACACAAAATAGGGGTTATACTGTATGTTCATTGTTCCTTTTGCACTGCAGTGGCTTATGTACAACAAGCTTCACGAGGGAAGTACTACTCAGAGTGCCCAACTCCTTGAACAGATGTCAACAAGACGACAATGGGTGGCCACCACATATTCTTACATTATGTTTTGAGCAATGAAAACTTTTCTTTCTTAACCCTTTCAGACCTGGATATTTTCTGGAGGAAGGAAAGTCTTTTATTATGTGGTAATGCTCTTAGGTGATTTTCTAATGATTTTAGGTGCAAGATTTATACAAAAATATGTACCATTTTCAAACTATAGTTTGTGCACTTGGTTCATTTTATGAACTAAAACAATTAATTATGAAATACTCTCTATTGTAATAAATAACATGATCATTCAATAATTACCATACAAAATAAGCATAACAATATTCAATTATACGGTGGAATGTAGCAAACCAACCATTCTGGTGGTCATGAGCTGCTACTCACTGCGACATTGACTTGCTGATGTTTTCATAGTGATGCCCAACAGCTGGTAATGCTTTTGCATGATGAAAGTGTTGACAATTCACAAATGTGTACCACAGACTACCATTGGGGAAAAACATTTCTGTTGTAGCTAATACACAGTAAAATTTAACATACACGATTATAACCACAGGGTCTGAAAGGGTTAAAAATGAGTTACCCCATAATATTATTCCATGTAACTTTACTGAATGAAAATATGTCGACTTACTTATTTGTCTCTCCCCAAGATTTGGAATTGTTCTAAGTGAAAATATGGCTGAACTAAGAAGTTCCAAAATGTGCTGCTTCTAATTTAAATTCTCATCAATATGGACATCTAAGAATTTTGAAGTTTACACACTATTTATTATTTCCTCACCATGTGTTATACTTATCACTGGTGGAGTCCTCCTGTATGTGCAGAGCTGAATATTTTGGCTCTTTTTAAAACTGAGGGTGAGATTGTTCAGAGAAAAACAGTCAATGATACTTTTAAGGACATTGTTTACCTAAGTCCATTAAATTTCGGGCATGCAGTTGTGCACGCGGCGGTACTGCACGTGCGGGTCACAGATGCTTTTCGGCAGCAAAGAGATACACTTACAGACGCACCGCCTGTGGCAAAGGCCTACAGACATTCGATTCACTTACTGATGTATGTTCTGCAGTGGTGACACGATGACGACTTCTCTACAGTTTAATTACCCCAAGAGCCAGATTCCATGCTTTGTCCACATTAAAACCAATATCTCCCTTTATTAATTTATTAGCTAATCTAATATCTGTAGCTTCCTTGAAGGCAGAATCCCAAATGAAGATGTGGATGTTAAAATAGCCACATCATTGTAGTTCATGGAATGCCCAGTATCAATACAATGTTCGGTCACAGCTGACTTGTCTGGCTGTGATAAGCGTGTGTATATTTGATGTTTCACACATCTCTCATGAACGGGGCGTGTTGTTTGACCTGTGTATGGCTTCTCACAATTTCCGCAAAGAATCTGATACACACCCACCTAACAAAAAAAATAAATCATCCTTTATAGAGATGAACAAAGCAAAAATCCACTCACTTTAAAAATGCTTTAGTGGTATGTAAGCTTTTCTTGCAAATTATCTTTATTGGATATACAGTGTGCTCTATTCACTAAGGTCTTAAGGACATCTAGGGTCTGTGAATGGTGATAGCAGCTGCTGGCATGTAGATAGAGGTTCTTTATGTATCGGTTTACGATATACGGCATGTCCTAATGTGCCATCAACTATACAGCAAATGACAACATCCAAAAAGGGGAAGTAGCTGTCTTTTTCTATTTCCATAGCAAATTTGAGACTAGCATGGATAGAATTCAAATGCTCAAGAAATCAATGTAATTCATTCATCCCTGTGGCCTTACTACAAATGTGTCATCCACGTACCTCCAGAAGACCATTGGTTTAAAACTTGCTGAGTCCAGAGCCTTTTCCTTGAAGTCTTCCATGAGTAAATTGGCTATTATAGGGGAGAGGGGGCTTTCCATAGATACCCCATCAACCTGCTCATAAAAGTCACCATTAAACTGAAAATACGATGACAAAAGAACATGTTCAAATAAGGCTGTGATGTTCTTATCAAAATATTGGGTGATAAGAGATAAAGAGTCCTTTACAGGTACCTTGGTATACAATGATACCACATCAAAACTAACGAGCACATCCGTACTTTTTAACCTGACATTGCTAAGTCTCTGAATAAAATCCATAGAATTATGAATGCAGTGACTACATTTTCTTACCAACAGTTTTAATAAGGAAGCTAAATATTTGGCAGAAAAATATGTAGGTGAACCAATAGTGCTCATTATAGGCCTCATAGACAAATCCTCTACACGCTCATCCTTATGCATCTTGTGAACTTAAGGAAGCCTATAAAATCTCGGTGGTACTGTACCTCACATTTTGAAACTTCTTATGACTTTCTTTGGTAGTGATGAAGCAATCAAGCAAGGCAGCAGTCCTTACTGTCATCTTGTTAATAGGATCTTTGTTAATCTTATGTATCAGAACTGAGTAGTCCTCCTATAAGTGGATCCTGCTGAAGAAAACACACTTGAAAGCTGCTGAGAAATTACTAAACATTGCCCACAAAGAAGTAATATTTCCAAGGAAGAGAGATTTGTGATATGCAAGTTGTGTGAGGATACTGACACAGTCGTCCTGCATGCTAATAAAGGTAATGCTACTGTCCTTTTCCCTCAAGAAGTCCACACACACACACACACACACACACACACATACACACTCACTCTGCACAGCTAGCAGAACTGCTCAACAGTGGCAGATTTCCAAAACAGTCAGAAATTGATAGGACTCTACATTAAAATTAATTGAGGAAAAAATATGCCTTCAGAGGTAATGAAGCCTAAGTGCAAGGACCTCAAAAATTTTTATTTACAATAAATAAAAATTTAGATGTGAATTCTGGCTCAAAATGCAAAATAAACTAATGGACACTAATTTTACCTGCATAACTGGTGATGTGTTCAAATTGCTTTACTTTCAGCAAAAAATGTTGGTAAAGTGACCAATTTGCAGTTAGTATTCTACAACATCTTACAAAGTTCCATTTAAGAATAGAATTGTTGAAGAATGTGTCTGCAAAATAAGGAGCACAGTGGTCTGTAACGATGCTCGAAAGTTTCACTCTAGTGCTACATAATTTGTCGGGTGGCTGGAAGGTCTTTACAAGATATACACAAACTAAAGTAAGATTGTCTTCATCCATGGGACCTGAACTCATAGAACAAAGAAACATGTAGTTTTGTCTGTAGCATTAAATAGTATGGGCTGCACAGCTATGAATAAACATTGTAACAAATGCTACTTAGGCCTTATGTACCACTGATACGAAAACATTTCTTTTCGGATTTTGCAATTGTTGAACTGGGTTGAAAAAGACAGATAATATCAAGAAAGACATAAATTAGAGAAGCATTAGTTGTTCATGTAACACATCTGTAAAGACTGCTGTGCACAGCCACTTCATCAACATTGCGATCATTAGGGATGGAGTACACACACTGAATGTTTTAAGAATGGGAAAAGGATCGATCGTACCCTTTCAATGGAACAATGCTAGCACATGCCTGGAGCAATTTAGGGAAAACAGAAAACCTAAATCTGGATGGCCTGACATGAATTTGCACTGTTGTCTTCCCAAATGCGAATCTACATTGCACCACCTCACTCCATCCTTTTGAAGGAAACATCTGTAACAACCTCTTCACTAAACACCCTTATAATACATTAACTCCCCAATATGTCTCATGAAAGAATAAACACTTGTCCCTAACCAAATAGTGAACATACAATAAAAAATGAAAAGAACATATTACTAAATTTAATTGCATTTTTGTCTACATATTACAGTTTCACTCAGTTTTAGATCCACTGTATCACTGATTTTTACTTTGCTAATTATACAATAAGACCATTCCTTGTAAAACATTATGGTGTTCAAACCAAACTTTGGTTTGATGACAGCCTTTCCAGTCTTTAGTTAGATATTAACATCACAATTATGCACCACTTCACTTTCAGCCTATCTCAGTAAATAATAAAACCAGCAACGATTCTCCACCAAACCCATTTTATATAGTGACAAATAACAAACAAATGGTTCAATCACTTTAGGGGAATACCAAGTGGGCTGAAGTGTGGATGGGAGTTTGGAAGGTGTGCTAGGGTAGTTGGGCAACTGCACAAAGCCATGGTGTATTGGTTAGCGCATCAGCCTAGTGCTTAGGAGATCTGGGTTTGAATCACAGCCCTTGTACAAATTTTTATTTGTCACATCAGTCTGCATATTTACATCAAAAATGTTGGAGACTTGAAAAGGTCTCTGGAACCGTTGAGTTTCATTTGAATCCCATATAAGGTAGGCAGTAATATGTACTTTAAACTACAAAGATGAAATATTCTTATGGTTCTACTCATACAGCCTATCACCAAATGAAAGTGTTAACTAAAATTCATATATTGCAGGTATATATACATTGAAAATCACTGCAAACTGCCTCTGCAGGTATATTCATAAGTCTCCTGCAGAAATGAAACATTTTCGAGAAATAAAACACACACACACACACACACACACACACACACACACACACACACACACACACACACAATTTATCGATAACCTAAGAAAAAGTTCGTAATGAAACAAAGGAAAATTCAGGATGGAATAATGACAGTATTATGAATAGGATTGATTGCTACTCATAGTACAGTGGAGACGCTGAGCCACTGATAGGCACACCTCCAAAAAACACTGCCAAACAAATAAGCTTTCGGCTGAAAAGGCCTTCATCGGAATTAGACAACATGCACATGCACACTCATGCAAACGCAGCTCACACACACATGACCAGAGCTTCTGGTTGTGAGGCCAGACTGCGAACAGCGGTGCATGATGGGAGAAGCAATCTGGGTGAGAGGGGTAAGGAGGAGGCTGGTGCAGGGAGGTGGAGAGGTAGCAGTGTAGGGGTAGGATATGGTAAAGTGCTGCTAGTGGGATCACAAAGAGACAAGGTGGAGAGGGGGCAGGGCAGCTAGGTAGCTAGGTGCAGTTCGGGAGGATAAATGAACGGTGGTGAGAGGGGTCAGTGGCAGCAGAAAAGGAGAGAAGTAAAATCATTGTAGGTGCATTGGTGGACTAAAGGGATGTGTAATGCTGGAATGGGAACAGGGAAGGGGACAAGTGGGTAAAGGACAATGGCTAACGAAGGTTGAGGCCGGGTAACCCTCCTGGCCTCCACCCTTCCTGTTTCCATTCCAGTTCTACACCAACCTCCATTCCACCAATACACCCCCAACTGTTTTACTTCTCTCCTCTTCCACTGCCTCTCCCCCTCCTCCCCTTCTTTTTAACCTCCTGACTGCACCTAGCTGTCCTACCTACCATCTCCCCACCTTGTCCCTGCATGCCAGTGGCACTTTACCATCCCGCACTCCTATTCTGCCATCCCTCCCTCTCCATGCATCATCATCTTTAGCCCCACCACTCAGACTACTTCTCCTGTCATGCACTGCTGCCTGCAATCTGGCCTCAGCAGCCAGAGACTGTGGTCATGTGTATATGAGTTGCGTTTGTGTGTTCTTTAATTCTGATGATTGCCTTTTGGCCAAAATCTTATTGTTTGATATCTTTCTTTTGTGCCTATCAGTGGCTCAGCATCTCTGCTATCTGGTGAGTAGTAATCTATTCTTTTCTTTAATGAAACAAATATATTTAACTGTCATCTCTCTCTTCTTAGCTCTAAAAATACTTCAATTCTTGATAAGGATATAACCTTTAGTGTGTCCTGATGTTTAATAAAACAATAGATAGGTTCCTCCATGCAATATGCAAGTGATCCTCTACATTCTGTACATATCGTTTCTTTAGACATCTTGCTATGGATGATGACTTTGCATGATTTTATAAAACAACGAGCTCTTCAACTTTGTAGTCACATTTGTCTGGCATATTCCTATAAAAATATTTCTTTCTCTCTTTTGCCCATTTTATTAGTGCCTAGTGTGAAATATGATTTATTTGATGCAACATGTAATAGTTAATTACATAACATAACTGTAAACAACAAAGAACATCTACATATCATTCATCTGTATGGAGCTCAGAGACAACACAAATAATCAAAGAGTCCACACTGCAGATAAAACATAACAGATGAATTACTGTCTACATCAGCCTCTCCCCCCCCCCCCCCCAACTCCTCACCCCCCCAGTGTCAACAATATCTGGGGTTGAAACATGCACAGCACCCAAAATGAGCTGTGACTAAAAGTTTACTGAGAGAGACAAGTGTAATGCCAGACTTGCACTTTCTCTTCCAAAGGAAATTCTTCACAGTTACATTTTGGCAAAGATCTCATCCACTCCTCATGTGTATATCTTAATTCACATTATATGAAATTGGTGAATAAGTGTGGTAGATTGTTCATGATTTCCTCAGAGTGGTATGGGCAATGAAACCACTTCCCTTGCAAATAGTATTATCTCTTGAATATTTTCAGTTGTATAACAACTCACTCAGCTGGGTTCACTTCAGGTGTGAACTTAGAACTAAGTATGTGTCAAGTCCCTGAAACAGTCAAAAATTGCATCATTGGTTACAACTAAATTGACATTCCTTATCTGGCAACATTACTTCAGTTTCCCACTGTTTATAAAATGTGTTCCACAAACCCATTTTACAAGCATGGGACTGATTACATTCTTCAGATTGTGTAACTTCAGATTCATGTGAAAGGCATCATAAGTGCAACAAGGTAGTGGTGCCTCACTTCACCTGGTCATTTTGATCCAGCAACACAAATGTTGCGAACTACTATTTGAAGTAATTAAGGGAGTACAATATGAGTGTAGTTCTTCCTTTCTGCATTTATTGTTAGCTCTTTTTTTTTTGGCATAGCAAACAACATACTAAAACTTTTTGCACCCTGTTCCATGTGTTTTGGAAGTAGTAATACTCATTTTTTTTTTTTTTTTTTTTTTTTTTTTTTTTTTTTTTTTTTTCACACTTAATGACACCAAAGAGTCCACATTAAAAAATGTATATGCCAAAGCAATTTATTATTAGTCTCCTGTTGAATGCATATGGACCCCTTACTTAGGCCTAGTCATGTAAAATTATACAGCCTGGTTGATAATGTAACATGCTGTGAGCTTGTTGTCTGGCTAATTTTTCAGTTATTTCTTCACCCGAAATCACACATTATCCTTGTCTTGCATCTGAATTACTTTTCACCTATCTAGAAAGTGTTTATGGTATATATTATCCTTCATCAGCATGACCTTTACCTGTGCATTTGATTTGATTTGAGTTGATTTGCTGTAAGATAATAAAGATAATACTTTTGCAAACCTTCTGCTAAACATTGTGATGCAATGGATTTAAATTTGCTAACGTTAATGAACGTTAAAAGATAATGGATGTTCACTCTGCTCTTCTTGCTGTTTCCTGTAGGATAAATAACTGACTAAGGGTGAAGCTAAACACTGTTGGTTCTACTGATTCATGAGGCCCCATGTGCATCAGCATTAATAAAAATTTAATATACCAAGAAAAGCATAGTTCATTGGCTGGATTTCAAAATGTTGGCTACGTCACTGTCCTGGGTTTGTCGCCTTAACCCCAAATGAAATCAGTCAATTTGTGGCGATATCATGTTCACTTCTCACAGTATTTTTATCTTTTCACACACGTGGCTTACTGCAGAAAAATAAAGTATTACTTTTCACTAGATACAATAATTTATTATTGAAATAATGTCTACGAGGAATTATTTAGGCCGACCAGTATCATGTATTCGTTTGTACTTTGATAATCCGCAAAAAGTATTTAAAATTGCTTCAGCATAATTCTAGTTGAAATTCCTTATTTGCAAACTAATGATATTTTACGTGCAGATCACAATCAAAGTTAACTGCAGGACAGTTTTTAAAAGTAAAGACTAAGTTGCCTATTCCAAAATAATTTAGAGTCCTCACATTGTTTTCATGTAGACTTCACGATTTTGTTACAAATAGCGCTTTTGTTCACATGGACACTATTTTGCATCATTATATCATCAATAATAACTAAACAATAAATCTAATTACAGTCATGAATCTGTAATTAAATCTACTTACTAATGGTGCAGTTACTTTCACTATTTCATGTTTTATTCTTGAGTAAATTCACTTTTTCATGTGCAGAATATGTTGTGTTGCTGTTGTGGTCCACAGTCCTGAGACTGGTTTGATGCAGCTCTCCATGCTACTCTATCCTGTGCAAGCTTCTTCATCTCCCAGTACCTACTGCAACCTACATCCTTCTGAATCTGCTTAGTGTATTCATCTCTTGGTCTCCCCCTATGATTTTTACCCTCCACGCTGCCCTCCAATACTAGATTGGTGATCCCTTGATGCCTCAGAACGTGTCCTACCAACCGATCCCTTCTTCTGGTCAAGTTGTGCCACAAACTTCTCTTCTCCCCAATCCTATTCAACACTTCCTCATTAGTTATGTGATTGACCCATCTAATCTTCAGCATTCTTCTGTAGCACCACATTTCAAAAGCTTCTATTCTCTTCTTGTCCAAACTATTTACCGTCCATGTTTCACTTCCATAAATGGCTACACTCCAACAAATACTTTCAGAAATGTCTTCCTGACACTTAAATCTATACTCGATGTTAACAAATTTCTCTTCTTCAGAAACGCTTTCCTTGCCATTGCCAGTCTACATTTAATATCCTCTCTACTTTGACCATCATCAGTTATTTTGCTCCCCAAATAGCAAAACTCCTTTACTACTTTAAGTGTCTCATTTCCTAATCTAATTCCCTCAGCATCACCCGACTTAATTCGACTACATTCCATTATCCTCGTTTTGCTTTTGTTGATGTTCATCTTATATCCTCCCTTCAAGACACCATCCATTCCGTTCAACTGCTCTTCCAAGTCCTTTGCTGTCTGTGACAGAATTACAATGTCATCGGCGAACCTCAAAGTTTTTATTTCTTCTCCATGGATTTTAATACCTACTCCAAATTTTTCTTTTGTTTCCTTTACTGCTTGCTCAATATACAGATTGAATAACATCGGGGAGAGGCTACAACCCTGTCTTACTCCCTTCCCAACCACTGCTTCCCTTTCATGTCCCTCGACTCTTATAACTGCCATCTGGTTTCTGTACAAATTGTAAATAGCCTTTCGCTCCCTGTATTTTTCCCCTGCCACCTTTAGAATTTGAAAGAGAGTATTCCAGTCGACATTGTCAAAAGCTTTCTCTAAGTCTACAAATGCTAGAAACGTAGGTTTGCATTTCCTTAATCTTTCTTCTAAGATAAGTCGTAAGGTCAGTATTGCCTCACGTGTTCCAGTATTTCTGCGGAATCCAAACTGATCTTCCCCGAGCTCGGCTTCTACAAGTTTTTCCATTTGTCTGTAAAGAATTCGTGTTAGTACTTTGCAGCTGTGGCTTATTAAACTGATTGTTCGGTAATTTTCACATCTGTCAACACCTGCTTTCTTTGGGATTGGAATTATTATATTCTTCTTGAAGTCCAAGGGCACCTCGCCTGTTTCATACATCTTGCTCACCAGATGGTAGAATTTTGTCAGGACTGTCTCTCCCAAGGCCGTCAGTAGTTCCAATGGAATGTTGTCTACTCCCGGGGCCTTGTTTCAACTCAGGTCTTTCAGTGCTCTGTCAAACTCTTCACGCAGTATCGTATCTCCCATTTCATCTTCATCTACATCCTCTTCTATTTCCATAATATTGTCCTCAAGTGCATCGCCCTTGTATAGACCCTCTATATACTCCTTCCACCTTCCTGCTTTCCCTTCTTTGCTTAGAACTGGGTTTCCATCTGAGCTCTTGATGTTCATACAAGTGGTTCTCTTATCTCCAAAGGTCTCTTTAATTTTCCTGTAGGCAGTATCTATCTTACCCCTAGTGAGATAAGCCTCTACATCCTTACATTTGTCCTCTAGCCATCCCTGCTTAGCCATTTTGCACCTCCTGTCAATCTCATTTTTGAGACGTTTGTATTCCTTTTTGCCTGCTTCGTTTACTGCATTTTTATATTTTCTCCTTTCATCAATTAAATTCATTATTTCTTCTGTTACCCAAGGATTTCTACTAGCCCTCGTCTTTTTACCTACTTGATCCTCTGGTGCCTTCACTACTTCATCCCTCAAAGCTACCCATTCTTCTTCTACTGTATTTCTTTCCCCCATTCCTGTCAATTGTTCCCTTATGCTCTCCCTGAAACTCTGTACAACCTCTGGTTCTTTCAGTTTATCCAGGTCCCATCTCCTTAAATTGCCACCTTTTTGCAGTTTCTTCAGTTTTAATCTACAGGTCATAACCAATAGATTGTCGTCAGAATCCACATCTGCCCCAGGAAATGTCTTACAATTTAAAACCTGGTTCCTAAATCTCTGTCTTACCATTATATAATCTATCTGATACCTTTTAGTATCTCCAGGGTTCTTCCATGTATACAACCTTCTATCATGATTCTTAAACCAAGTGTTAGCTATGATTAAGTTGTGCTCTGTGCAAAATTCTATCAGGCGGCTTCCTCTTTCATTTCTTAGCCCCAATTCATATTCACCTACTACGTTTCCTTCTCTCCCTTTTCCTACACTCGAATTCCAGTCACCCATGACTATTAAATTTTCGTCTCCCTTCACTATCTGAATAATTTCTTTTATTTCATCATACATTTCTTCAATTTCTTCGTCATCTGCAGAGCTAGTTGGCATATAAACTTGTACTACTGTAGTAGGTGTGGGCTTCCTATCTATCTTGGCCACAATAATGCGTTCACTATGCTGTTTGTAGTAGCTTACCCGCATTCCTATTTTCCTATTCATTATTAAACCTACTCCTGCATTACCCCTATTTGATTTTGTGTTTATAACCCTGTAGTCACCTGACCAGAAGTCTTGTTCCTCCTGCCACCGAACTTTACTAATTCCCACTATATCTAACTTTAACCTGTCCATTTCCCTTTTTAAATTTTCTAACCTACCTGCCCGATTAAGGGATCTGACATTCCACGCTCCGATCCGTAGAACGCCAGTTTTCTTTCTCCTGATAACGACATCCTCTTGAGTAGTCCCCGCCCGGAGATCCGAATGGGGGACTATTTTACCTCCAGAATATTTTACCCAAGAGGACGCCATCATCATTTAATCATACAGTAAAGCTGCATGCCCTCGGGAAAAATTACGGCCGTAGTTTCCCCTTGCTTTCAGCCGTTCGCAGTACCAGCACAGCAAGGCCGTTTTGGTTATTGTTGCAAGGCCAGATCAGTCAATCATCCAGACTGTTGCCCTTGCAACTACTGAAAAGGCTGCTGCCCCTCTTCAGGAACCACATGTTTGTCTGGCCTCTCAACAGATACCCCTCCGTTGTGGTTGCACCTACGATACGGCCATCTGTATCGCTGAGGCACGCAAGCCTCCCCACCAACGGCAAGGTCCATGGTTCATGGGGGGGGGGGGGGGGGGGGGGGGGGGGGAATATACATTTAATATATATACAACTGACAAAAAAATCTACCATAACAATTCAATAGTACTAATTGAGACCTATCCATTGACACTATGTTTGTCAAAAAAATCTACCGTAACAAATCAATAGTACTAATTGAGACCTATCCATTGACACTATGTTTGTATGAATCACTTAAGGTGTTATGTTATATTATGTTATGTTAACTGGGGACCAAGAAACGATGGAGAGGCTCTGTCCCCACCTCAGCCGCAGCGGTCCGCAACCCCACGATGACTACTGCAGTCCACTTCACCCCTCTGCCGCCCCACACCAAACCCAAGGTTATTGTGCAGTTCGGCCCCCGGTGGACCCCCCCAGGGAACGTCTCACACGGGATGAGTGTAACACCTATGTTTGCGTGGTAGAGTAATAGTGGTGTACACATACATGGAGAACTTGTTTGTACTGCAATCGCCGACATGGTGTAGCTGAGGCAGAATAAGGGGAACCAGCCTGTATTCGCCGAGGCAGATGGAAAACCACCTAAAAACCATCCACAGACTGGCTGGCTCACCAAACCTCTACACTAATCTGCCGGGTGGATTCCTGCCTGGAAATTGAGGTGTAAGTCAGCTATTAATTTTTAAAGATCATTTTAAGTCTAAAACATTTACCATTAAATAACTTGAAAACTAGATCTCATAGTGAAGGTGCATCTTTACAAACACACACACACACTTGTCTAATTTTTGTCTTTGAACCATGTGACTCTCACTATTTTGGTTTAGTATTTATTTAATATTTTCTTTATTCAGTAAATTCAGCCAACAAGGCTTCCCTCCCAAGTCTACTGAAGGGTCAAGTTTTTCCCGTCATGTGATCAGAGCTTCATGCTGGCTGATACATGCTCAGGACTTCTCATACTCTGAGGTCTGCCAATCATCGCACATCAAAGGTGTCATCACCTACTGAAGTCACCGCAAAGCTCATCTGGCCTAGCATAGCCTCCCCCACAACTTTCAAAAACATGCTCACTTGGCTGTCACAACACTCACCGACTTGGTGGCTAGCATCACAACAGAATGCGAGCGCACAGCCGCACCTGTTGTTAAAGTTTTTTTTAGCATTTTCTTAGATATAAAGTCTCAGTGCCCCCAATTGCTACTACATATGTGAACATGGTGTCACAAATATCATCCACTAAATATTATATTCATCTCTTTAAACAAAAATCAAGAAAAACTTATTTAACTTATGCGGCAGCATCTCCTACCCTAAACAATTCATTTATTCGTATCCCTAAGCATACCCAAATTTGTAAGACAAACAACAAATTATAACCCACTAAATTAATGAGTCTAATCTCCAATTTTTTGAGTGTATGCGTTCATGCCCCCCTCACCCCCCCCCCCCCTCTCTCTCTCTCTGTCTGTCTCTCTCTCTCTCTCTCACACACACACACACACACACACACACACACACACACACACACACAGTGGCATGGTGTATTTTGTCTGAACCACAAATAAAATTATTCAGAGAACAATGGTAAGTAATTGAATATCATCACTTTCATATAACTTAATTGATCTAAGCAGTACATGGCAGGGAAGTTCTCTATAGGAATGAATGTTGCGTGTTCGTATTACCTCACGGCAATGATGGGAGTACATAGTGGTGTAAGTAATATTTTTAAAACTAATGTAAATATTCTATGCGAATCATGAGTGTAGGTGGGTGTGAGTGATGCAGTGTGTATTGGAGGCAGGCTGAGGTGGCAAAAAAAAAAAAAAAAAAAAAAAAAAAAAAGCATGATTTATATGTTTAGGTGGGGTTACAGCAAGCTTCTTGTGAAGTTTAGTACCCAGATATGCATTGTTGAGGCTAATTTTGCTGTGTTTCTTTGTTGTGGAATCTTTATGACAGACCTCTTTGCCGTCCAATGCCAATAATCGCATCCTCATCTAGGTTTAATTCAAGGAAAGCTGAAAGTTGAAACCTGTTGCTGAAAGAATGTACTACATGTGAATGAAGCAAAGTTTCTGAAGTGATTTTTTGGAAAACATTTTACTTGAAGCACAATAAATAAAACACCACATAAATAATATTCTTCTCGGGTATGCAGCCGGATCATAACGTCTTCATGACACAATATTTCCGCGGTCCAACTGGCCGCCATCTTCAGGTGAGAGTGCTGGTGCATGATCTTGCCGGAACTGACTTCCCAGCGCAAACGGCGGCCCCTATATAGGCCGCAGAAGACCCACAACGCATGCGCGAGAAGGTGCCATAACTGCCCTCTAGCGCGGTAAACATACCGTGCCGCCAGTGGTGGAAAGAGGCGAAATCGAGATATTGCTGTCAAAAATTAAAAAATTTTAAAAAAAATTTTTTCCGGCGATAAAACACAGACTGTTGTTTTTTAATGTCAGATAACACCGGGTCCCAAGTCGTACTTAAAAGATAACCCTTGTCTCTATTAATAAGATTGTCAGATAAACGAATCTCTATGGATTCTTTTAAAACACAGTCCCAATAGCGAGATGCAGGGGCAACCATTTGTGTTGCGTCATATAGCATTCTGTGTCCCTCGGTGAGACAGTGCTCCGCCACTGCAGATTTCTCAGGTTGAAGCAGCCGTGTGTGCCGCTGATGCTCACATCGGTCCTGATTGTCTGACCAATATAAGCTTTCCCACAGTGGCAAGGGATCTTGTACACACCGGGCTTCCTCAAACCCAAGTCATCCTTAACAGAGCCAAGAAGTACTCTAATCTTGACAGTGATATCTCAATTTCGCCTCTTTCCACCACTGGCGGCGCGGTATGTTTACTGCGCTAGAGGGCAGTTATGGCACCTTCTTGTGCACGCGTTGTGGGTCTTCTGCAGCCTATATAGGGGCCGCCGCTTGCGCTGGGAAGTCAGTTCCGGCAAGATCATGCACCAGCACTCTCACCTGAAGATGGCGGCCAGTTGGGACCGCGGAAATATTGTGTCATGAAGACGTTATGATCCGGCTGCATACCCGAGAAGAATATTATCAATTATTACGCCGGGAAAGCCTTCGTAGTCACAAAACACCACACATTTTGGATTCATGTGATTTTTTGCTATGCAGTTGTTCTCAAATGATTGCAGGGAATCTATTGGTAAAAATATTTGATTATTTCAAATTGTAAGTCTCAGCTCACATGATGAACTGGTTATCTTTTCATTATTGGTCATATTATTACAATAGCTGAAAGTTTAGTAACTCGTGGCCTGTTGTTCGAAGGATTTGTGGTGAGTCAAGAGCATGACTGCTAATGTGAGAAGAGGAAGAACTTGTCTATTTGAAACTGTCATCATATTTTGAAATGCACTGCCAGAGGAGAGTTGTTTGCCAATCTTCTGCATAATTTGCAATTGTCCAAAGAAATAATATCTTTCGCCCCATGATGCACAGAACTGTATTTTCATTTACGTTTGACTCATGGAAAGCAAAAAGTTGACAGATGAGTCATACACTGGGCTGCTGTAAAACCTTCTTTGTACAAAAGAAGCAAAGCTGCATTTTACTTTATGCATAAAGAATTGAAAAACATAGGTTTTGGAATCACATATTACTTTCACTATGCAGTTGTCATGAAGTGATTGCAATCAACTGGATGTCACTTAGATGACGTGCATGTTCCTCATCAGTTATCAAACCAAGAAAAGGTGTGCTATAGAGTAACATGTAATCCAAGCTATGTTTCATTTCTGATGAATCTCCACATGACTGGGAGGTGAATTCTACTTTACAAGGCAGAGTGAAAGAAAGTGACCCAGGTGGGATTCAATCTTAGCACTTTTCAATTTCTAGCCAGATCCTTTACCGCTACACTAGTTGCAAATTATTTCATGCTTTCTGCTCTCTCAAGAACTGTTCGTCTCTTGAATTACGGTGGCTGCTCGCTACGTTACAATGATGTACTTTTATAACTAAACATGAATTCATCATAATTCATACAATCTGTCTGAAACATTCATAAATTATATACACAAGCCTTCTTCATCGATTGTGTATCCATTAGCCAAATCTGGATCAAATCTGTACAGCAGTTCCCGAGATTAGCCGGCACATACAAATAGACATGATGAGGCAAAATCAGACATGGCATTAAAAAATAAATCAAATAAAAAATAAAAAAATTATATACTCAATCACTCATAAATGAAAGCCCAGGACTGATATATCACACTCTGAAGTGCCTTCACTGATAAGTAATGTCCTAGGTATGCTGTTAAAATAATATGCAAGACTGTATTTGAGGATTTTAATATATATATGTGTGTGTGTGTGTGTGTGTGTGTGTGTGTGTGTGTGTGTCTTTCAGATTTTACTGCTATATGGAAAAATTGACCACTTTTTGTCACTACTTATAGACTGTATTTTGGCATATTTTCTTGTTGTGCAGAATGGTATTATTGATCATGTTAGAGCTACAGCTACTGACAAAGGTGGCGTGCATGATCATCCATAATTACTGGGTTGTCTCATAAGTTGGTTCACTTTTTGTTACAATGCAGTCACAAAGAACGTTTGGGCACACACCTTCTTGCAGCACAGCTGCAACAGAACAGTTGCTGACCTGTCTGTTTACACACTTCACACGCAAGGTCGTGCACAATATAAGTAGATAAGGCAGATCAGTTTTGTAAAGAAACTATTTATTTCCTGCAGTATACACAATTATTGTTGACAATATAGTACCCTTTCTACGGATGCTTATAAATGCCTTTATTCCAAAATATGGGTGCTTTCAAGTTGAGGTTCAGTTTGCAGTCCTCCAAGGAGGTGAAGCGTTTGCCATTTGGGAAATTCTGCAGGGGATGGAATAGATGAAAGTTGGAAGGGGCAATGTCTGGCAAATACGGTGGTTGGGGTAATACATTCAGCTTCTGACGGATTACCATTGAGGTATGTGATCTGGTGGTGTTGTAGTGAAAGACAACACCGTGTCACAAATCCAGTCATTTCTCGTCACTGGCTGCCTTGAGATGATCCAACTGTGAACAGTATTTCTTGGTAGTGATAGTTTCATTCAGAAGAAGGATGCCTTTGAAATGCTACCAGATGCATAGCAGAACCTTTCTCAGATGCAGTCCTTGTTTAGGAACTGATAGTGGTGGCTGCCATGAGTCGTACCATGATTTATTCTTTCCAGACATTGTAGTGCATGATTCACTTCTCACATCCAGTTACCAACTGTTCCAGAAAAGTAGCATTCTGATTGTGTCTCAATAAGGAGTCACAGATGGGCATGCACTGAATCAAATTTGATTCACTCATTTCACGAGGAACCCATACATCGCGAATATTTAAATAACCCGTGTTGTCATTCACTACTTATTGACTATCACAGCATTAAACCGTTCCACGTGTGTAATCTTTGGTCATCCAGATCAAGGTTCGTCTATTAGGGCAAAATTCCCTGCTCTAAATCGACTAAACTCTTTCTGATAAGCTTGAGCTGTTACTGCATTGTCCACATATACAGCACAAATCTTCTGTCAGCATGGTGAGGTGGTATACCTCTTACGACAGTAAAACAGCATAACATGTCAGATATGTTCGTTCTTGCTTTCCATAGCTTGTAAACAAACATTAACCCTCTTCTATCCAACACCAGGCACATACACACATTTACATATTGTGGTGTGCGTACTGTAAGACCTTCGGTACACACACCATCAGATTATTTGACTTGTCGCACTAACGAATATGTCTTGTGGTCTTATTGTGGCGTGTTTATCTTCTGCCGTTAGGTCAGAAGATAGAAATGTCACTTGCACGCTTAGAGTAGCAGATTGACGGTGACCAACTTTAAACAGAACTTGATTAATTTTCACACACATTTATTAAAATAATAAAAAGCATAAAATTACTTAACTTGATTCTGGATGCTATTTACAATTGACAATCTGAAGTTCCTTTGGTCTTGGTACGTTAATCTTATTCTCACATATCTCTGATACTTGACAAAGTGTCTATACATGTATCTTCATGGCTATGTACAGGAAGATGATAATCTTATTAGGTGCAGACTGAAACTTGACTATAGACTGGTACAGACTAATACAGACTGGTGCAGACAAATGCAGACTGACTAATCGGAGGTCTGTACACTCGTTATAATACCTCACGTGTTCAGGTATCACTGCGCGAGTGTGATCTGTGAGGAGAAAAGGTTCTACGTTAGCAGCAATCTCATTGGCTGCATTACACATTAATACGCGGATCGGTGGAAGCAGAATTTGGTCCGTCTCTAAGGCAGCGCCATCTCGTAGTGCGGAGACAGACGACTGCTGCACCTGCGCTGTTGTGCTTAGTGGGGTGCGCTCTAGTGGGAAAGTTGTGTACGCGCTGACTATGCGGAACTATGTACACAACACATATCCAATGGTGAAACATATAATGGATCAAATACAAGGTGAATCACCATCCAAAGCTGACTCATATTCCTGTAATGATGAACCACATAGCTCTTAGAACCTGTGGTTTCATGTTAGCACATGAACATCCACAAGAAAAAAAATCTTAGTTCCTTACAAATAAATGGAAGTATTCTATCCCCATCTTCACGTGTCTCTGAGTCAGTCTCCCATTAATTGTCATTGTGTTTGGATCAAATCATTTAACATATTTAATCCTTCCAAGACTGCAGCCAATCCTGGCAATTTTAATTCCTTAACTCATGTGGAGGCATCAAAACATATCACAAGGAAAGCTTAACATTGCCTTGATGACGATGTCATTAGAGAAAGAGCATGAGTTCAGAATAGTGAAGGAAATCAGTTGTATTGTTTCAAAGGAACCACCTCAACACTATCCTCATTAGATTTACGGAAATCTCAGCAAATCTAGATAGTCAGATGGAGATTTCAACCATTCTCCTCCCAAAGAAGATTCCAATGTCTAACCAATGCATCACTTTGCTTGAAATCAAATATATTAGTCCTGATTCACAAATGTATGTTAACATTATGTGGCCTGGTTTATATTTTCAATTGGTTATACAAACACACTACTACTGTCAAGAATCAGCATTACAATCATACACATACCCCCTGTGTGTACATATAAGACCTTCAGCCCTAAACCCAATTTTAACTTTGTTGGACGTGGACCTACTCTCCTTTTCCCAATCCCTACAATGAAAATACTTATTTGCCACCAATTCCCCCAACCAAAACCAATCTAATATCAATGTTGAATCTTATCTCTCCCAGTTCACACCACCATCCAACTGTGACCCTCCCCCTCCCACCCCATAATCAGTTTCCATGAATTCCTTATCTCCACCCTGCACACCCATCTTCCACATGCTCCCCAAAATCCACAAACCTAACAATCCTGGATGCCCACAGTAGCTGGCTATTGTGCTCCCACTGAAAGAATTTTTGCTCCTCCTGACCAACACCTCCAATCAACTGCCAAATCCTAGCCTCACATCAAAGATACTAACCACTGCCTTCACTGACTTTCGCCATCCTCACCCTTTACGTCCTGGATCCCTAATCATTACTGTTGATGCCACTTCCCTATACACCATGCCAATGGCCTTGCAGCTATCAAACATTAGCCCTCCAAATGTCCTGAAGACTCCTAACCCACCACCTCATGCCTCATAAATATACTAACTATATCCTGACGCAATACTTTTTCTCCTGTCCACTTCATCTGGTCCTCTTCTACCCAAAGTGCCATCTTTCTGGTTGGTGACCCCAACCTCTCTGATGGGTCCATCCACACCTCTGTCCATAATCACGAACAGTACAACAGTACCTGCATTTTGACAGCTGTCATTACTTCCACACCAAAAAAATCTCTCACCTACAACCTAGAAACCTTGCCCAGTATGCTGGATGCCTCACAACGGCCTTCACGGACGGACGATATCCACCAAACCTAGTCTACAAATAATTTCCCATCTATATCCTCACACACTCGCAACCCTCCCTCCACCCCCAGGAATCAGCTACAAAGGAGTGACCCACTTGAATCAGCTACAAAGGAGTGACTCACTTTTCACACAATACCACCCTGGTCTGGAACAACTGAAGCATGTTCTTCAACAGGGTTTTGATTCTCTCTCATTATGCCCTGTAATGAGGGACATCCTACCCAACACCCTTCCCACAGCTCCTAGACTGGTGTTCCATTGTCCACTCAAGCCACATAACATACAGTCCAACCTCATGCCACTCCCACACCCAACCCCTTGCCACCGGAATCATATCCCTGCGGCAGGTAAAGATGGAAGACCTATGCAATTCAATTCAGCCACCCAGCACCTCCTAATCGAGTCCTATCCTACCCCATCAGAGGTTGAACCACTTGTGAAAGCAGTTACGTCACATACCAACCCAAACACTGCATAGCTTTTTACATTGGTACAACTACCAACCAGCTGTCCACCAGGATGAATGACCACCACCAAACTGTTGTCAAGCATAAAGTTGACCACCCGGTGGCGCAACATGCACCTGAGCACAAAATGCTCAATTTCAATGTCTGCTTGACAACCTGAGCCATCTAGATCCTCCTCTCCACTGCCAGCTTCTCTGAACTTCATAGGTGGGAGTTATCTCTACAACACAGCCTCTGCTCCTGTAGCTGTCTTGGTCTCATCTCAGGTAACCCACTGTCTCGACACCTCCACCCAACAATTTCCCATCCTCCATCCTGTCATCCCTTCCCAATTCATGTCCCCGTGTCACTAGAAGGATGTGACACTTGCCACTGGCCATGACAATTGTGACAGCCCATATACCTGCCACCTCTCCCTCCCACATTTCTAGCCGGCAAACTGGCTGCCCCTCTGAGCTGCTAGCCACCCAACCTCAGTCCCTCCTCCCTGCTTCCCTCTCCCTCTACTCACGCCACCTGACACTATCCCCACGACAACCAGTCCACCTGCCGAAAAATAGCATTGGTACTGTTAGTCCAGCTGGTACCACGTAGGTGTGTGTGTGTGTGTGTGTGTGTGTGTGTTTTTTTTTAACTCAAGTTCATCAAAGGATAACTCTGAAAGCTAGCAAGTTTTCTTTCTTTTGTGTGTGTCTATCGACAACTCAAAATGATTCTGCTTTTTGGTGAGAGGTCTTCTTTAATCCAACTGTGTACACATGTATATATATACATGTGGGCTTGCAGTCTTCTAGTTTGCAAACAAAAGCAATTTAAATTTAGCGAATACTGAGACTTATATATATGCTAAACATACACTGATGTGTTTCTAATCCCCAGGTATCAAACATTGTACTTAAATCCTCTTACCTTTTCCCTACTTGGAATCAAATGTTAATATTCTAGATTATTATAATCTGTATTAGCAAAATTGCACAGAGATACCAATACAATAGCTCTCCAGGAATAGAGAGATTTGCACATGATAGACTAGCATGGAGAGCTGGATGAAACCAATCACTGGGCTGAAAACAACAACAACGTTTGGAATATTAAGAGAGAAGATTAATACTCTTAACTCAGAATACACTTTGTTGAAAACACACATGAAGATTTTACAGGTGTGTACTCTCATCTGTCACTACAATACCTTTTTTAGCTACAAGTAACAGTACCCTGCACAAACAGATAATAGGTGGTACTCTGATTTCTTCTCATTCTCCAACAGTCTATCTCATCTACATATGTGGATCAACAATAGCCACATTACTGTCCCAATAATGTGGAAGGAACTTTAAAATTGTCACATACTTCCCATTGGAACCTTGGATGGTCTACTCCCACTAAAACATTTTTCATGTACATATATGATTCTTTTTTTTGGGTAATATACTCCACAGTAGCAGAAGACAACACGTTTGCATTGTGTAAAAGCACTGCCTTCTGACTTGTCCTTGAAGCATCAATCAACAGTTGCCATTATTCACGACAGAGAATCACATTAACTACATTCATCAGACCATATACGCCTTTGCAATACAAGAGATCACCCTTAGTTTTAAACAATGGCTTCTTTACCTTTACTAGGAAATATGGACACTTTCACAGTGTGTTTTAGACACTCCCGCTGTTTTCCTGTGATGCCAAAAGTTTTTCCTTATTTTTAGTAAGTTCTAGGTCACTGGTGAGATAACCGAGGTTCCCTTGAACCAACTTTGGAATAAAGGAGTAAGTGCTTGGAATGAAATCTGCAACTCTCAAAGTGCACTGTTGTCCATCTACAGATAAGCATTTATTAGACCTCACAGAAACCATTTCTGGAGGTTCAAGCAAAGGAAATTCTTTGTCATGGGGTACATGTTAACTTCTGTAGCATATATAAGGGGCGTTCAAAAAGAAACGAGCCGGAGGTATAATTACAGAATCCAGTACCTGTATGTTATAAGTACTGAGCCTGGCTGTTGAGACGCCTGTCCCACTGTGACACAAGGCAGTGAATGGCTGCCTCGTAAAATTTCTGGGGCTGCAATGTTAACCAGTTCTGCATGTACATCTGGACGTCGCCATCCACAAGACTGCAGGAAAGGTTATGCTGACATTCTTCTTTGACCAAGATGGCACCCTTCTGATTCACTTCTTGCAGCAGGGGACAACAGTGAATACCCGGCGTTACTAGCAAACCTTGATCACCCTTCGCCAAGCAATCAAATCAAAACAACCTGGCAATCTCACCCATGGGGTCATTCTGCTCCACAACAATGCAAACCCTCATACAGCCAACACAGTCATGGAACTCCTGCAGAAATTCAAATGGGAGGTTCTCGGCAACCCTCCACACAGTCTGGACCTTTCTCCCTGTGATTACGCCATTTTTGGACCCCTTAAAAAGGCTCTGAGGGGCAAATGATTCACTTCCGACAATGACGTTCAGCTGTATGTCCGGAACTGGTTAACATCAAAGCTGTGGGAATTTTACGAGACAGCCATTCACTGTCTTGTGTCACAACGGGACAAATGTCTCAACAGCCAGGGTGAATACTTCTAACATGCAGGAACTGGTTTCTGTAATTATGCATCGGCTCATTTCTTTTTGAATACCCCTTATATTGTAGTGTAGAACTGTTAAGTTTTTTTTCTGAATGGAGAACTACTAGTTGGCAGTATGGTCTTTGGAGTAATTGGCAATCAAAATGGTATTCAACAGTCTTTTCCACACATCCATGCAATTAGTGTTATTTCATGAAATATATGCAGGTTCTTAGTCTTGCAGCCAAATATGGTTTTCTATTGCATAGACAGCATTGAAGGGCACTAACTTGCAGAAAATGTCACTTCACCACAAGTGTAACAGAAGTTATTGCATTATTTCCACATTTATGAACCACTGTTGTATGTCTATCAGTAGTAAATTGCCAGTTCTCATGAGAACACTTTGAAGAGCAATCACTTTCTAATGTAAGAACTGAAATCCCTTACCGGGCTATAATCTTTCTGATCATGTCTTGAGCACCTGAGCAGATAATGGGCCTGACCACATATGCTGTGAAAATTACATGCTTGAATAATGCTAGGAACTGCTCCACTTTGGGGCCCAATATTTCGTATGTTTCAAATTCAATAGCTCCAAATTCACATGGTTTAGCTCACTTCACTTCCCTAACAATTTTTGTGTTGAACAATGTATCTTAGTCTATAGGAATACATTATACAGCTGACGTCATTACACTTTTGTATTGTTAAAAAAAATAAACAATTTAAATAAAAAATTTATTTTCAAAATGTACAATTATCAGACACAACATATCTGGTCAAATATCTTACCTTATGTACACAGTTGACCACATTTTTCATCACATGCCATTGATGCTATTCTTATATATTTTATTTACATAAATTACACATAAAACTCAATAAATTAGAAAATTTACATACATAAAAATAATTACTGCAAAATATTAGGAGCCACATGTAACAGTAAACACTGTGGCACTGCCATATTGTGCTATTTTTCCCCAGACAAAATAAATTATGCTTATCTTCGTACAAAATAAGATTACTATACCTTTCAATTTCTTTCAGCAAAAATTCAGTAGGCATTAGCATTTGAATTCATTACCCAAGCTGCTCTGGTGTAACTGATTTCAAATACTTAGAATTAAGCAAGTTTTATTGTTGGTTACAGTGCTTTTCATACACTGGTTCACCAATTCAGCACTTAAGTGAATGTGTCATCAAGGAAAGAAAACAATCACACATTTCTGAGAAAATCAGAGAATGAGACTTGACAGATACATTACATAAAACACACAGAATTTCAGTTACATATTCTATACTGCGAATGCTGTCAATTTATAACTCTTTTCCATGGTGTTAGCCAAAAAGGAACATATCTATGCACCAAGATGAAAAATTGCATATACCATGTAAAACATAAAAAGAGATTTTTTTCCACCAGTATTTGTCATTAATTTCACTGTGGTCTCCAATAAATATTGCAACAATATAAGGTTGACAAACAGATACAGATCAAATTAAAATTTTTAAAATATTATTAAAAATGACAGACTAAAGTCATTGTGGTGATTTGAGATAGACAAAATCATCTTTTCCAAAATACAATACGTAGTATAATAACAGATGTAACAGCTCAAGGCTGGAGGCAAATATTAATATCGATTTGGCACGAAGACATTGCATGGCATAGAGGAGTTTTCCAACAAACAGAATAAAAAAGGGACAGATATCACCATCAATTTTTTTGTTTTGTTTTTTTGGTGACATTACCTGTAGGTTTCTTTTAATTCTTTGTAAAGAAACAGTGTATGTAAATTTAACACATATGTAAAGAGACCTACACTTTGGCTTACAGGGAGGTGGAATAGTGTAAGTACAAGGTGGTGGGTGAGGAGGGAGGGAGGGAGGGAGGGAGGGAGGGAGGGAGGGAGGGAGAGAAAGAGAGAATATTATCGATTACTGCTTAATAATACATTCTAAAGTCAAATGATAAAAATGCTAAAGGAATGCGACAATTGATTTTTGGATATTTGTCTTTACAGTGATTGTTGTTTAACTATCCCTTCTATGGAATATGGACGAAGACAGAGGAAATAACAAAAAAACATATAAAGTTAACCATAAGTAAATGAGTGGGTTTGAGATACGGGAAGTCGGATGCTTGAAGAGATACAATGCTAACTAAGATCAGCATGAAGTGACAAGAAGTGTGATGGAAAAGATAAGACTAACTATAAATATAAAATGCACTAGTCTCATTAACATGACACTGGCTGTTACAATTATTCCTATGTTCCAGAAGTATTACTGTCACGAGGTGAGGTCCACGTCATCTGAGAGGTCATGTATAGCATCAACCATGTGGAGAGCTAACTGGTACTCAGGATGATCATCTGACATATGTTGAACTGCCTGTGCCAACAGCTGTGATGTATCCCTCACTGAGCACATTGCCACTGAGCGGAGTGAAAGTCCATTCTGGAGAAAAAAAAAAAAAAAAAAAGAAAAAAAAATAGTACAGCCAAATAATATAGTACACAAACATTACACTAATAAGAAGGTAATGGATTAGAAACTAGTGAAACCAAATGTTGAGTATACGTGGCCATGGGTGATGCTCTATCTTCTTTCAAGAGTTTAAATTTAACAAAAACTTTATAGGCTGCTGCTTCATGTCATTACAACATTTGTAAATCAATCTAAAGTAAGCCTTATTTATAAACCAATTTAACTCAGAGTTTTCTACAGAGTAGCTAATCAGAGTGTTGAATGAAAAGTTCTTGGGAGAATGGCTGTACTTCACCCTTTTCCAGTTTTGGGAGAACTGGAAATTGACCTAATAGTCTCATGAATAAAATGGCAGTGACACACTCCACAAGCACCATCACTTTCACTTTTTCAGTGTTGACAAAGAGATCATATAATTCCCAAAATACACTAAGAAAATGGAACTTTCATTTGAGGGATGACAAACATAAGTTCAAACCATTCTATCGACGATTTGCAGGCGGTAAGGCTTTTGTTAACTTGTTCAATCTCTTAATTTGTAATAATTTTTATTGCATAACAAAGAAGGGTGGGAAATGCAAACACTTTGCTGTAAGGGCAGACTGGTGTGATTGATGCAGTTTGTTTCACAGCTTGTTCATATTTATTAAGGATATATTGATGTACACCATGAGCTGCTGTTCAAAAGTTATTATTTGCCAAATCAGTGTTTGGGTAAATAGCCCATCTTCAGTGATGTCACTTTCGTAGTCAGCAAAAATGGTAATACCTGTGTGCTGATAGAAATGTCTATGCAACATGCATCAATCAGCTACAAGTGAGCAGTTGCCTTTTTCAATTCTTGTTTATTATTTTCACCCCACAATTTCCATTACTGTAAGATTTATTACATTTTATGTACTACACAACTATCTGCTAAAGTGCACTATTAATAATGTAGCGGCAAAGATCTAATGTATCCAAAATTTCTGCCATGTTACTTCTTTTTCTATTAAGAGCCCCCCCCCCCCCCCCCAATCCTTTACATACAACTAAAAGCAAAGTAAATGGCATGGCATCATACCTACATGATTATTGTTGTTGTAGGTTAGTGCCTATGCTCTGAATTGTTTGCTGGAATCTATGAGTTTAACAACAGATTAGGTACACTAGTTTTAGTCCCATGTAAATAGAGACCTGTTTGTATTTGAAAGTTTATCTCATAAGGGAAGGTTCAAAACTCTCCCATGATATCAACATCAATGTGCTTATTGTCTCTTTTACTATAAGATTTTGAGGTGGTACTCTTGGAAACCAAGTATAAATCACAAAACCTATAATAATTTTGGTCAGCAGTAATAATTTTAACAGGAAAGATGAAGGTGTTAAACTGGATAAAATTTGGATGTCAGCACTGCACCAGAAGTGTGGCAATTGATTACTTTCAATCGAGAAGGTTGGCATTACCAAAGACAGTCCATAGCCGACGCCACATGGTGGACTGTGGAGGCCTCTGTACTGCCTATATAAGCAGAGCTTCCTCAAGTTCTCTTTGCAGTTTGCCACTTTACCTCAGAGGATGTCTCCCACAGTCGGAGACGAAACGTCTCGACCACAGCCTATCAGCCCAGAAGTTTGAAGTGAAGACAATACCGTCCGTGAAAGCCTACACTGTATGATCAAATGCCTGTACAGGAAGGATATGTCAGCATCAGTTCAACAATTTGAAGGAATGTGCAAGAAGAAAGTACAACAACTGTGTGCTCTCACCTTCCTGTTACGCTGTAGGGACAATTTGATGGTTCCAAAATTTCTGAAGGTGAAGAGGATGTTTTGCTCGTCTCAGGCTCATCATATTTACAACCGTATGGAATCTGCAATGTTACGGGGGAGGATTCATCAGACGTGGCGAGCTCTAACAGAAACCAGCAGTAAGCTTTTTCATCTCCACTTGGTTATCAGTAATGCTATGAAGAGTGGTGATCAGAATAAGATTGATGGTCTAACATTCGAAACTATGGAAGTTAGTGCAGAAATATCAGTAAAGAGACAGAAGAAGTAGTTTGCTAACTTACAGAAGAACATTTTGGGAGGCTCAGTTGAGGATAATTCTCGAACTGTTGTTAATCTGTCTGATAAAGATTTATCAAAAGTTGAAATTTCTGTACTAGTCAAAGGAGGCAATTTTGCTGTGAGACCCCAAAACGTACCCACAGACATACCCCAGACCAGCAGTCTGCTGATGTAATTAGGACGGAAACAGCTAAGATTTTACGTACATGTAAGCCACCTAACAGTAAATTGTCACAGGCACAAAGGAAGGCACTGAGAGATACAAACGTAGATAAGGGTAATGCACCATCAAATTGAACAGTGAGGACTATTATGGAAAGATCAATGACATTTTGGACAGTCATATTAAAAAAATTCTGCTCATTTCATTGATAAGTTAATGGAAATGAGTGTGGGCCTGGATGATATCCTCATCAGTTTTGATACTGTCTCATTATTTACCATGATTCCAGTAAACAAAGCTATCTTATCCATAGTGGATATTTTTCCTACCAATATTGTGGCATTATTCCGACAATGCCTCTACACAACCTACTTTCAATACAATAGTGACTTTTATAGGGGGTGGCTATGAACAGTCCTCTTAGTCCTGCTGTGGCTAACTTGTTTATGGAGACTTTCGAACAATGGGCATTGCAGACTGACAGTAGGAGACCAGCCAGATGGTATCGCTATGTTGATGACACGTTCGTAGCATGGACACATGGAGCAGAGGAGTTGGATGCCTTCATGACACATATAAACAGCATTAATCCGAAAATCCAATTTAGTATGTAGACGGAGAGTAATGGGCAATTGAATTTCCTGGACACGTCTGTGATTAAACGATGGGACAGAATGTTGGGCTGTAAGGTGTATAGAAAGGCCACACATACTGATCGTTATCTGCATAAAGATTCACACCACCGCACAAGACAAAAAAAGAGTTGCAATAAAAACCTTGGTAGACAGGGTGTACAAAATTTGTGAATCTGTTTATTTAAAAGAGCAGATTAAACATCTACCATCATCTTTCGTGAAGAATGGGTATTCTAGCAAGGATATAGATCGAGCACTTCGCTCTAGGCAGAGAATCAGGAACTATGGCGAACGACAATCGCCCAACGACAAGGTTTTTCTTCTGTTCATTAGTAAGGTCACAGATCGCATTGGGAAAGTGCTGAGCAAGTATGGGGTGGAAACTATTTTTAGACCTACCAGGAAAATAAAAGAATATTTAAGATCGGCAATAAACGTGGGGCTGATGTTGACAGTGATCACTACCTTATTGTTGCAAATTTTTGACTAAAAATCGTGGCTACAAACAGAAAGTTCGAACAACAGAACAAAAAATATGATGTGGGAAAACTTAGAATGACAGCAAAACAAGAAGCTTTCTGCATTGACCGAAGGAACTGCTATGAGGCACTCCAAGAACCACAGGAAAATGATGAAAATAGTGTTGATGATACATGGACTCAGATTAAGGACGTCTATTGCAATGTGAGCAAACAGGTCCTTGGCTTTAAAAACCACCTGAAGAAAGATTGGATGTCTGAGCGTACGTGGAATTTGACCAGCTGTATGAAGGAGATTAAGGCAAAATTAAATATGAATAAAACAAGACAGCAGAAAACTCGAATGCAAGGTGAGTATGCAGCTACTGACTCTCCAACAAAGAGGATTGTGAGGAATGATAAGAGAAAGTGGATGGGTGAGCAAGCTCTGAGAGCAAAGACAGCTGCAGCAAGGGGTGATGCAAAAGGACTGTATCACATCACCATAATGTTGTCCAAAAAAGGTTTCAAGAAGAACAGACCTGTGAAAAGCAAGGAGGTTCGACTGTTGATGGCAGAAGAAGACCAACTTAGAAGATGGAGAAAACATTTTTCTGAAGTCCTCAACAGAGAGCAATCTGAAGAGAGGGAGAGGCAACGGCATTTTCCAGATGCTAGTGACAGAATCAATGTAAACACACCAACTAAGACTGAAATTAAAATACCATATTTACTCGAATCTAAGCCGCACTCGAATCGAAGCCGCACCTGAAAAATGAGACTCGAAATCAAAGAAAAAAAAAAAAAAAAAAAATTTCCCGAATCTAAGCCGCACCTGAAATTTGAGACTCGAAATTCAAGGGAAGAGAAAAGTTTTAGACCCCACCTGCAAATCGAAACAAAGTTGGTCCATTGTAATATGAGACACAATTTAGATCAAATGAATGATTGTACAGCTACAGTAGTTTGGTTCGAGTCATAAGCTCAGCAGTTAAGCTTTACCAGGTAGGCATTGCTATGCGTCAGGCGCTCCGTTCGTATTTATACGGCTACCCTTCCTTTTTCACGTGCTTTGTCTGGTTTGAAGTGATTGCTTATTTTTATTTGATCTGATAAGTGCCGTTCTCTTTGGTATAGGTTTTTACGTCACTCTCTGCTGAAAATGCATTATTGTACTGTGTCATGCATTGTTTATCGCATTCTGATAATGAGTGTTTACGGCCTGTCGCTGCTCTCGGCATGACTTGCTTTTGTGCGCGCTACTGCCGCTTACAATTAAAAGAAAAGAGAGGAATCATCTCATTAGCGAAACAATGGCAAGAGACTACTATTTATTGTTACTTACACTGCTGCTTTCTTTGATAATGATAAACAAGAACCAAATAATAGACAGCGTATGATAGAAGATGTTCTAAAAGAGTTTATTGAAAAATTTTCTTCATTTGAAAATCTTTGCAGACGCCTCTTTAGTACATTACGTTCTGAACAGAAATTAGATTTAAAAATCTAGTCAGTTGCTGTGCTTCATTTCTGAATGTATCACTATTTGGCATAAGAATAATATGAATATAAACATGACATGATATGTATATTCTTCCGCGTTTGCTGTTGTCTCACTCTTAGTTTTGTAGTTTATTAGGCAGATAGGATTTAAATGAGATAGCAGCAAACACGAAAGAATACATGGCAAAATGTTTACATTCGTATTATTCTTATGGTGAAGAGAATACTGCATGTGATTCACAATTCATAAAAGTTCCTATTAGCAACCATCTCTTGTCACAGGTAGGAAAAAATTCAGAACGTAGAGTTAACCTTATTGACAGACAAACATCCCAAACAGTCTTGCCAGTCAGATTTTCGTAGTACATTGAAAGGCTGCTACATTTGAAAATGAACAATACGGAATTTGTATTTACCTCGTTGGATAATGTATGAAAATGCAGTGGTCGAAACTCGGGGCGGAGAAAAAAGCTCGTCTTCCACCTTTTTTTTTTATTTATTTATTTACTGTGCCTGGAAAGCATGCCTGTGTAGCACTACATATATTCGAGGGCAGACGTTAGTTGTGGCGGCACCTACCAACATTTTTCAGAACTTCCACTTACTTTGCACTCGATTCTAAGCCGCAGGTGGTTTTTTGGATTACAAAAACCGGAAAAAAAGTGCGGCTTAGATTCGAGTAAATACGGTAGCTCCCAAACAGATAAAGAGCAGGAAGGCTCCAGGAATGGATAATATTGCACCTGAGGTGCTAAAAGCAGACATTGGCACCACCATAAATCTACTGCATCCATTGTTTGAGAAGATAGGGTCAGACGAGAAAATACCAAAGGATTGGAAAGAAGGGCTGATTATTAAGTTGCCAAAGAAAGGGGATACTACCAACTGTAATATCTGGCGAGGCATCACCCTCCTATCTGTATCAAGTAAAATACTCTGTAGATTTGTGCTAAATCGAATCAAGGACTCAGTTGAGGCACGACTGAGAAAAGAGCAAACTGGGTTTACAGTGCATAGAAGTGGCGCCAATCTCATCAACGCATTGCATATAATACTTGAGCAGAATACAGAATTGCAGAACACACTCGACCTAACATTTATTGGTTTTGAAAAAGCATTTGATGATGATGATGATGATGATGATGATGTTTGGTTTGTGGGGCGCTCAACTGCACGGTTATCAATGCCCGTGCAAATTCCCCAGTCCAATCTCACCACTTTCATGAATGATGATGAAATGATGAGAACAACAGTCATCTCGAGGCAGGTGAAAATCCCTGACCCTGCTGGGAAAAGGCATTTGACTCTCTTAATAGGAGAGTTATATGGCATATCTTGGAAGAATATAGAATACCATCAAAGGTAATAAATATTATTAAAGCCATCTATGATGGATATGAATGTAGGGTGCTACACAATGGGAAACTTACTGAATCTATCCAAACAAATGCTGGGGTGAGGCAGGGATGTATTCTGTCACCTACCTTGTTCTTGTTGGTACTAGACAGCATAATTCATAGAGAAGTTGATGGTAGGAGAAGATGTATTCAGTGGGGAATGCAAGACAGGCTTGAAGACCTTGACTTTGCTGACGATATCTGTCTGCTCTCGCAAAGATTACGTGACATGGAAGAAGAGCTGGAAAGACTGAAAGAGGAAGCAGAAATTGCAGGACTTAAAATAAATGTTCAGAAAACTAAGGAAATGAAAATGCGATCTGAAAAACAACTGAAGCTAACAGTGTATGGAAAGGAATTGGAACAAGTAGACTCCTTTGTATATCTAGGAAGTACCGTCTGTAAAGATGGAGGGACCGAGTGGATACGGAAGGCAAATGGAGCCTTTGTACAACTATACCCTGTCTGGCATAATAAGAACATTTCAAGACGAACCAAGCTGCACTTGTTCAGTATCAATGTAAAGTCAGTCCTCCTGTATAGTTGCGAAACATGGAAGGTGATAAACAGATTGTAAACCAGGTGCAAGTCTTCATAAACCAATGTCTTAGGCAGGTGGCCAGATGTTATTTCAAATGACGAATACTGGGAGACGACAAATCAGCAACCGATCCGTGAACAAATGAAGGAAAGAAAATGGAGGTGGATTGGTCACACAATATGCAAACAACAACGAGCTGTTGAAAAGGCAGCACTGGATTGGAACCCACAAGGCACACGTAGATGTGGCCGCCCGAAAAAGACATGAACATGGAGTGAAGTGAAATGTTTGGCTGCCAACAACAGGAAATAAGTCAAGTAACATCAGCAAAAGATGCTCGACACCCTTTGGCTATACTGTGGGTATATAAAATTCCTTGCAGTTGTGGACTGGTTTAGATTGGTACCACAAAGAGAAGTGTGAACAACTGTCTTGTTGAACATAAGAGGAATTGCCACCTGGGTCACACGGGTAAATCGGGCGTAGCAGAACATGTTTACCAGGGAGGTAATCATGAAATAAAATTCAGTGAGACTGTGACGAAGCAAGCTGGGATGATTTCAATTCCCCTCTTGTTTTGCCATCTGCCTCCTTAAATTCATTTTTTTCAATTTTTAACTAATTACCATTAACGTGCATGAATATAATCTGCATTTTCATAAAAGAAAAAGGTTGGCCCTTAGTATTAAAGAATGTAACACCAGATCTATTTTTGTGCTTAATTTTATGTATGTAATTGATTTTCTAACTTATTTTGACTATTACTAGTTAGTATCTTTTGTTATAGGGTGAAATCAGTAACTGTTTCGTAACTTGAAGTCTATTGTTGACGTATAAACAAATATAAATTCTGTACTAATTATAAACATTTGGGAGACGAAACAATAGCATTCTTAAAGGATCTATTTGGCTCTGTTCGAAAACATGTTAGCAAAACCAGCCCTTCATTAATTCCAAAGTAATTAACAGTTTTGTCAAAAGTATTGTTTACATAACTATATTTGTTAATTTCACGATTTAAACAAATAATTCGGCTTAACTCTTTTAGTAGAAGAAACTGTTGAAAAGAATCAATTTTTCGATATATGCAGTTAATTTAATGAGTTAAGATTTAATTTTAATTTCTGTAAATTTAAATTTAAGCAATGCGTAGTTTCTGGGCGTATTATTGTATAGTTTCAGACGAGGAACCTGTGTTGCTAAGAACGACAATAATGTATCAACTTCACAGTGAAATAAGTGTTACACCAATAGGCCGTGTGTTAAAGAAATGGCAGTGACTGTTCAATTTAATTGAAGAACTGTGAACTATGTGGTTATGTTTTTACTGCTCATAGGTGTTCAACAAAAAACTATTGTAGCAGTATGTGCAGGTTTGCCTGCAAACTATTAATGAGGCTTAAGGAAAGATTAAACAATAGTGCACTGGTCGTACATATATAACTGTGTATTATTGGGGGTTGTGCAAAGTGAAAGTAAAAGACTGTAAACTGCAACTGTGCATCTGTCGGCTACATTATTCACTGTAGTCAGTGTCCAAATTACGAACCCCATTTTTCAGCCAGTGTAGCAACGCAGTACATCGACACCGAGGACAACAACCGAAATAAATATAGCAGGTAGAACCACTACAAGACAAGCATCATATCTAAAACCTCACATTATTATGTGCACATGTATAGAGAGGTTATCGAGATTGATAAACAACGTAATAATTTTAACAGGAAAGATGAAGGCATTAAACTGGATAAAATTTGGATGTCAGCGTTGCACCAGAAGCTTTACGATCAATTACTTTCAATCGAGAATGTTGGTATTACCAGAGACAGTGTCATAGCTGACACCTTGTGATGGACAGCAGCACCCTCTGTAATACCTATATAAACAGCGCTTCCTTGAGTTCTCTTTGCAGTTTGCCACTTTATCTCGGAGAATGTCTCCCGCAGTTGGAAACGAAATGTGAGAGGACAGTTTTAAACATCTACCATGGCCTATCAGCTTAGGAGTTATCCACCATGGCCTATCAGCTTAGGAGTTTTAAGTGAATGGATTCAGTAGTTCAGGGGAATCTGAGTAACTGGATAGGATTCTAGGCCGTGGTTAGTGGCATGAAGAAGATGATGCTTTGAGAGTTGACACCACACAAGAGGAAGGATTTTTTAATTTCTGCGTAAAGTTTGGGATGGGACCTCTTGTTTTAGTTCACAAGTTCAAATATCAAAAAACACATTAATCTGCTTGTTCTTTACCTGATAATAACAGAGAAAACAGATACACAAACTTAAGTAATGAGTCAGTATATTGCTTGATTAGGGTTCCCATTTGTCCTGATCTTTCCCAGACAGTCCTCATTTTTAACAAAACTCTCTTTGGGAACAGCAAAATGTTTCAGATTGTTGTTTTGCATAGTATGACTTTTTTTTCTTTCTAAACTGTTCTGATACAATACTTCACTTTGGATGCTGACATTATACTTCATTCATACAAAAAATCATTCATACGCAAAATTAAACTAAATTGGTTCTCAAGTTCGATACAATATATTGCTTCTTCTGGAAAATTGATGGTACTGTGATTTTGAAAATAACTGCATAAATTCTAAATTCAGTGTGTTGTACTGTTGTATGGTAGCGTAATGTTTCCAGTGGTTGCAGCAGTGACTTCAATAAACTTTATCCTCACATTACCTGGGTTAAAAATGGGAAACTGCAACAGAAAGATCTGCAGGAGTCCTCGTTTACTAAAGAACAGTGTGATAAATGCTGAATGGGCAGTGTGTGCTGTGAAATTTAGCACTGGACATGCAAACAATTTGGGTTACCTATTGAAATAAAGGAAATGATAACTACTTATCAGTGAAGGTAGTTCAGCACAAGAAGCCACATTTGCATACCACACAGTGATGCACAACCAGAGTTTCAAGTCTACAGACTGCACCACCGACACAATTAAATCACTGTCCAATTAGAAGTTTTCGATCTTGTAGACAATTGTACTGTTAGCTATGGGAGAAATAACTGAAAGCAGCACAGTTTATTTCAGTAATGGTAGATTCTTCCAGCCACAAAGACTTCAAGCTCATTCCTTAGTGGTAAGGTATCACCATCCCAATAAAGGCATTGCACTAGGTGAATTTTTGTGCTGTAGATGTAATACTGCTGTTAACCTCTTCATCAGTAAACTGGTAGGATTATGTGAAAAATAAATTATTATTAAATCTGTACTGATTATAATTCTATTGTGTTTTGATTTTTACTCATCTGTCCACAAGTTTTGTGTGTAGCTTTGTAAACAGTATGTCTGTGTGTTATTTCAAAAAGTACTGATTTGATAAAAAGTAATATGGGACTAGTATGCATGACATGTACTAAAACAACTCAGGGAGCAGTTTGATTCACATTATGTGTCTGCCATGGGTGAAATGACACATTTCTCTCTTGTATTGGAGATGAGTACTGTCTGGAGTAACACATACTTTCCTGATTAAAATTACTCACTATGCCGATTCAGATCTACATATTATAGAATATATACTTTACCCTGAGTAACACTGTGATAATCGCCACGTGCAATCCAATAATACCAAGAACATTTGTCCATTAAATTGGCTACAAGCTTGTTGCTTTAGCTGACTGTAACTATGATCCTCAATTGCCCTACATACACACCAGGCTAATTATGTTAACTAAAGCAAAATGTGCAGAACTAGAATCATTTGTACTATCAATATTACATAATGTTATGCTCACAAGGGTACAGGAAGAAATAAATAGTTTTCCCACATTGAACTGAACATCATTCCCCTAGCAACTGCACTAGAGAGATTTGGGTTGTGCATTTGGTCAAATTTGTGAACTGCGCAATTTGTTCAGGATTGTGCAATTTTATCTTATGTCTTGCCAATATATTATGTTGCCTTTTATGAAATTATTTTCTGTATTTATTCATTATCAGCAACATGACAAACGAGAGAGAGAGAGAGAGAGAGAGAGAGAGAGAGAGAGAGAGAGAGAGAGAGAGGATGTACATGAATTTCATTTGTAATTATTTATGAAAAGGATAGTTGCTACTCACCAAATAACAAGAGATGCTGAGTAACAGATAGGCACAACTAAAAGACTGTCAGAAACTGGGCTTTCAGCCAACAAGGCCTTCATCAAAGATATAACATACACAAACACACTCTAGCCACAACTCACACACACCTGGCTTTAGTCTCTGGCTGCTGAGGCCACACTGTAAGCAACAGTGCATAATGGAAGATACAACCAGGTGGTGGGGGTAAAGAGGAGGCTGTGACAGGGAGGGGGAGGGATAGCACAGTAGGGATGGGGGACTACTTCACAGCATGTGTCATTTGGATCTTTCCCAACACTACCAACTTTTCTGAATTGTGCTGGTGGGAACTCTCCCTGCAATATATTCTATGTCCCTGTAACCATCCTGGCCTCAACATTTATCAGTCTTCATTACTACCCTCTAGCGCCTTCTCCGTTTCCAGTCCAGCACTACACAGTCTTCTATTCCACCAATGCACCCACAGTCATTTTACAGTCATTTTACCTCTCTCCTTTACCACTAACCCTCCCCCACTCTCTGTCTAACCTCCTGACTGCACCTAGCTGCCCAATCCTCTCTTCACCTCGCCCCTGTAAGCTCCCACAAGCAGCATTTTACTGTCCTCCACCCCTACCCTGCCATCCCTCCCCCTCCCTGCTGCAGCCTCCTCCTTACCCCCCCCCCCCCCTCCACCCGGTTGTGTCTCCCACCATGAGCTGCTGCTTGCAAAGTGGCCTCAGTAGCCAGAGACTGCAGTCGTGTGTGTGTGTGTGTGTGTGTGTGTGTGTGAATTGCAGTTGTGTGAGTTCTATCTCCAATGAAGGCCTTGTTGGCTGAAAGTTCATTTTCTGACAGACTTTTTGTTGTACCTATCTGTGACTCAGCATCTCCACTATTTGACGAGTAGCATTTGTCGTTTTCATAATATTGTTACAGTTCATCCTGGATTTTCCATTGTTGAATTTGTCATTTTCTGTTATATTCATTGTAAAGTTATGTAGTTCATGCCAAAGTATAACAGAGAGCATGTGGCACAGATTCACCAGCATTACACACAAAAGAATGCTTTGAGGTGCTCTGTGAAAACCCTTCCCCAAGATGCAAGCGATGGAGAAGGCAGATGTCCTAAGAAGTACACTGTTTCCCACTGGAAAGACCAAACTGTGAAAGGCGTACAACTGATAGAGGGAACTTGTTGCCAGCCAGCTTTCTGCACTGCGAAAACAAATTATTTCAGTTAACCAGTGTCTCTGTGAAAAACATAAAAAGGGAACTATCCTTTCTGCAGGTGTGTGTCTGCCCTGAAGCCAACCAGGAAGTCCTTGAGGGAGCAGGCTTGTTTGCAACATGCCAAAGCCGCCATCCTGAGGGACAAAACTGTGTGAATGCCTGTTGGATGCATGTTTGTGAAAGACTGACCATTTTTCAGCACAAAGTTGGCACCCTGGAACAAGGTATCAAAAGGAGGAGAACTGCCCAGGAGGAATGATGTATTGGCTGTCACTGATATATCGGCAGCCAATGATGAAACTTGATGACAAAATTTCAACAATCAAAAAGTGCAAGAGGAGGGAGACTGGGATCAAAACCAGACAACCAGAGTGTGGAGAGACCCTTTCAGCACAGTGATGAGATTCCGTGACCAAATTCCATGGACTTTCTGGGTGGAGATACTCAGTGACGAGTGAGACTTCATTATGATTCTTTCAAGAGCCTTCATATTAGAGTTTCATCTCAAGGCCTGGTAGTCAGGACTTTGTCTACACTTGCCATTGGTGCTGATCTGGTATTGTGATGACTCCAGTGTACTCCATGTTCTTCTGAACCCCTTTTCATTCTTTGCTGGATTTCATTCCAGTCTGCTGCTTATTCTCGAGAGCATCTGATTCTGCTTTCTTTTCCGAAGGGTGTGTTCCGTCTCTCACCTGATGCTCCCTTTGCAGTCTGATTCTAGTACTGATCTGAATTTAGACTCTGCTGCCGACAAGACATCCAACTCTAATCTGATTCCTTGCGTGCCACCTCCACAATCCAGCCATAAGCAAACCATCCCCCTTGTTGGTGTGCCGATCTCTCGTAACCCTATTACCTGAATGGTGGACATGCTGGCCAAATAGCTCTCACCAATGTTCTGTGGTGCTCATCCTCTTGACTTGCATAATGAGAACAGGGCATGCAACTGTCAATAGCTGACAATCATCTGTCTTGCACTGTCTGCACACAGAGATGAAAGACATCACACAGAGATGAAAGACATCACAACAACCCAAGACACATGCTGCTTAGATAGACGCCCGTCGACAGCCAACTATAGACCATGGGGGTGAAACTAATAGGGACTTCCAATAACACAACATAGGTTCACTGCTAGTTTATCAATCCATAACTTTGCTTTCTTATTGGCTGATTTTTAGTCTTCCATGTTTGTTTTTGTTTTGTAGTTAACAGACATCCGTTTCATCAGACTGTGCTTCTGATTAAGACTTCTCACATGTACTGCACTCTTTGAATGCATTGTAAATATGGTGTTCATATTTTGAATGGGGTCTGCTTACATCCATAATATGGGTTGGGGTAAATGATTCCATATTTGTTTTGTTTCATATAAAACAGAAGTTGTTTTCATTGCATGGTGTTCTATTGATCCATGTGTAACTGTTATTGCTTACGAATCTGTACGTGACATGCTCAATTTAAATGCATTGTAAGTATACTGCTTTTATTCTATTATATTTTTGTTTGCATCCATTTCCTGCATTTAATGGAAAACTTAACCTTAGCTGGATTTGGCAATATTGGTATTCAACTTCATTACATCTTGTCATGGAATGAGTATTTAATTCTGCTTTGAATGGTGTTGCTCCCACAAAGGGAAGTGGATTGTAGAGTATGGATGTATGTGTAGGTGAGCAAACTTTGTAGTTTTGGTGGCTAGAGGATTCTTCCTTGCAAATGCTAAAAATGTAACAGTAGTTACACAAATGTTTGTGCAAATTATTAACAGATACTACAAAAAGTAGGATTTTAGCATAAATGAATGAAGATTTTGGTGCCCTAAATTAAATGCGAGAGTAAGAAAAACTAATGGGAACAAAAATTACGCAGAATACGAGCACTATATTACAATGAACTTAAATCTAGCAGTTCACAAACGGATTCATAAGCTGTAATAAACAGATATCAGTGCACAGAATACCATGAGACAAAAATAGCTTTTATTTCTTGTGAAACAAAAACAAAAATGGTGTCAATTACTCCACCCAATATTACAGACAACAGCAAAAATTAAGCAAAATACGGGCAACATATTTACAATGGAATTCAAAGAGAGCATGCACACAAGGAGGTCATAAACAAGAACATACTTTCGACAGCCACAAGATCGATATTCCAATATTGGGTTTTATAAATAAATATACTTTACCACCAGTCTATGAGACCCACCCACAACATATGAATCAAAAATATTATCACATAATGATAGAAAATATAGGCTAGAATAAAGGCAATATTTTGAAAAGGATACTCGCTACTCACCATACAGTGGACATGCAGAGTCACAGATATACACAACAAAAAGACTGTCAAACACACCTTCATTAGAATCAGACAACATACATACACGCAAACGCAGCTCACACTCACATGGCCAGTCTCTGGCCGCTGAGGCCAGATTGTGAGCAGCTGTGCATGATGGGGGAAGCAAATTGGGTGGTGGGCGTAAAGAGGAGGTTGGGGCGGCGAAGGGAGGGAGGGATAGTAGGGTAGGGCTGGGGGTGGGTAAAGTGCTGCTTGTGGGAGCATACAGGGACAAGTTAGGGAGAGGGTAGGGTAGCTATATGCAGTCTGGAGGTTAGATGGAGGGCAAGAAGGGCAGGGGAAGTGGAGGAGGAGGGGGGGGGGGTGGAAAAGGAGAGAAGTAAAATAGTTATGGGTGCGTTTTTGGAACAGAGGGCTGTATAGTGCTAGAACAGGAACAGGGAAGGGGACAGGCTGGTAAAGGACAATGACTAACCAAGGTTCAGGCCATGAAGGTTAAAGGAATGTAGGATATATTGTAAGCTTTCTTTGACAGTCTTTCTGTTGTGACTATCTGCGACTACGCATCTCCACTATATGATGAGTAGCAACACTCCTTTTCAAATATTATCATCTAGTATTTGTATTTCACAAAGCAACAATACAGATTACTGCGCCATATTTTCCTGAATTCAAAGTTCATGGTCAGGCCACTCAGAGCACACCGTCAAGTCTCTGTTTCCATATCGTAAGATGGGCCTCACACTTCTAGTATTTTTATGTCTGTGCTCTGCAGTGCTGACAGCCGACTAAGACATGTTATATGTGACTGAAAAGCCAGAGCCTCAGAACACACTTCTGTGCCATGCCTGTCTAGTCTAAGCAACCTAAGACCCTGTATTTAACAATGTTTCTCGTTGTTTTAATAAATTGTTTTGATTTTGCTACCTGTGTTCACCTGTATGTAACTTCAATGCTTTGCACACATCCAGTGAAGTGGTGACTTTTGATTTGTTTAATGTTTATCAGGACTGCAACCCAGCAAACAAAAAAACAGTTTTTCCTATATATCACTGCTCAACATTTCTATTACCACATTTTAACATTTAGCACCCAACATGGGGCTTGATATTATGCAAGTTACCGAAATAATATACTCACCAAACTGTCCAACCAAATAGATAATGAAGGGCTTATACGGGACAGACGATCACAAAAGTTTTCTGATGATGTTAGAAGCTTCCTTAGTCGTTGTCCTACAATTAGCAGCAACTGCGATGCTAACTTTTCCACATCATTCACAGCAGGCAATATCTGAGAATGAAAAAATTGCATTTAATCTGTTTCTCTACATATTAAAAAGAACTTAATAATCTATTCTTGAAATGACTGAATGACTATACCTTTCATAGCAAATTTATGGATTATGGATTATCATGAACACATGTTTTATATAATACAGGCCACATGCATATTGGTGACAAAATTGTCAAAAGTATCTTTTCTCTGTAATACTTGTCATGACAGTAACCACAAGTATATGCATACAAATGTGAGCTCAAATTGTAAGTAGAAAGCAAAAAAAAAAAAAAAAATAGTGTAAGTCTCAATCATGTGATGGCCAACAGTTGAAATTGTGATGGCATCAACTGAAACATTCTGAAATTTTTAGTAGAACTTTAAGTATATTGTCCGAGTGTCATTCATCTTCTCAGTTGCCTGTTCTTTTTCTTATCTCAGGCTTTTTACTAGCGTTTTTCCTCCATGTACTACCTAATTACAAAAACAGAAGACTTTAAGCACAGAATCACAGTTTTCTTTAAATTGTCATCAGTCAAGTGGCTCAAATAAAATTAAGTGAAAAATCACAGCAACAGACAGTTCACTGTCACTGAAGTGCCACTAACAAAATATGAATTTAAATATGAGAAAAAATTATTTAAACACTAATGCAGTCTTTTAAAATATTATGGATATGTCTTGTCTCTTACAATTCACTACCTTTTTGAAGCAATGAGCAGTAATGTGGCTATCTATTGTTACCTAAAAATAAGGCGCATTTCTTTCACAATTGAAAGCCTTTACAATTTTCTCTTTACTTTTATTTGGATGCTGCTGGGATTAAGCTTTGCCATCTGAGCCCATTCCAACTTCCGATTTTAGTCTACATTTTCTGTTTTTGTTTTTAAGGTCTTTCCTTGTTTCAATGTTGTAACATATTTCTAATACCTCACTGGTTTATATTTGGAAGTACTGGAGATATCCAGCAACTGAGTGGGAGTGGCAATACAGAAAAACAAACTAACCACATTCCACTTCCTATCTGTTACAAAAATCTTCTGTGAAGACTGATGTGATCTTTGATTTCTTTTAGTTATGTATCAAGCTCTTGAACTTTGAATGCGAATTACTAACGCCACCATTGCAGCTGCAATGGACATGTTTGTCACTGACTGACACTTTAACTGCAGAAAAGCTTTGAAGCTTGAACTTTACCATTAAGTTGTCTGGGGGGAATAGAGGTACATACTCAAGGTATCATAGAAAATTACCACATAAAAAAAATGAATCACTCTCCCACATTGCCTTTGCTTTTGTTGTCTGTCTTGACACTTGGCCTCTTCTCTTTTATTATTTTGAATTTTGAACAACTCTGTCACCTAATCTTTGTTTCTGTTCTGTTTGACATAATAAAGAGTCCTTTGCTAAAATTGCAACAGAAACTAAATTTATTTTTATACTTCTCATTTTTCAATTGTTTAGTCACACGTTATATATTTTGTTAAGCTAAATTACAATGTAATTTGGATCTTTAATGTTCTTCAGACATAGTTATGCATTCTACAAAGTATTACACACAGCTCTAGCAATACAAGCCATGACTAATGTCCAAAACCCCACCAGTGTGGTGTCACTGCCAATAAATATACTTCAACTTAATATCACATCAGGCTATTTTGAGATTGTTTACTGATTAGATACTGGTATATAAAATTACAATCTGGAAAACTTCATTTATAATCATAACCAAAATGAATAACCACATAATAAGTCTTTTTCTGAGTGGGCTCCATCTGTATACCACAAAAACTGAGATAATTCCAGAAACAGTAGCAAAAAGTCAACCGTAAACTTTCATGAAAGACATCAGGTTTATAACCCTCAAACACAGTTGTAAGTCACCAAGGAATTGCAGACATCAGCTGTGAGCAGATGTTGATTTACATCAATGGGAAAAGTTTATTCAAACCCTGGTCTCCTGCTTACTTGGCAGATGCACTTTTCCTACTGATTTCAGTACTGTAAAACCCCACTTTTATGTTCCCAGAATTAATGTTTTCCCACTGTTCACAATATTTTTTAATTGCTCGCAGCAAATTTCTTATAGCTACAATGTTAATTCAGACTCAATTTTGCGTTATTGTATTTATAATTTTCAAACACAGTTGTAAGTCACCAAGGAATTGCAGACATCAGCTGTGAGCAGATGTTGATTTACATCAATGGGAAAAGTTTATTCAAACCCTGGTCTCCTGCTTACTTGGCAGATGCACTTTTCCTACTGATTTCAGTACTGTAAAACCCCACTTTTATGTTCCCAGAATTAATGTTTTCCCACTGTTCACAATATTTTTTAATTGCTCGCAGCAAATTTCTTATAGCTACAATGTTAATTCAGACTCAATTTTGCGTTATTGTATTTATAATTTTCACAACATTTACGCTTATGAAAATATGTTAATTCCTTAACACCAGGGCCCCACTCTATTCAGTGAACATGAACTGGTAAATGGGTAAAAGTTGGAACGATTCGTGCCTTATCTCCTGCCGCTGCCAAACTCTATTTGGCACAGTGGCTGATGGGAGTAACTAGGTTTGTTCGAATAAAGACATCATGGCCAATCACAACCATTTCCAAACTTTCTCTGTTTCGATTGCATAACTTTGTGATTGTTATGACTGTCATGACACCTTTGTTGAACCATATTTAGTGTGTTTCGTTGTTTCGCCACATGTAGTGATAGTTGATACCTTTGCTGACTTTGTGTTACTCAAATGTTTTTGGTTTTAACACAGCACCAATTACATATTTTTTCATGCTTAGCATGACATGTTTCGAGAATTTATTCTCACTGTCAAGTGCAATACTTACATACGTATTTTTTTCCATGTTTCACAAATAAACAATGTGAGTGATAGTTTGCATATGTGCGGTTTTCCACATAACTGAGGAAGCTGAAAAAATTCTTGAAACGCACCATTCTAAGCATGAAAAAATATGTAAGTGGTGCAGAGTTCCATTATTTAAATAATGGATGACAGCTGCATGCTTCCCAAAAACACTGATGATGATGTATGAAATTAAGTAAAATGTATCTACTTCCAAGACACATACCAGTTCCAGTTACACCAGCAGTTTATATTTCACAATAAACCTTTATTAGGTAATAAACCTTTATTAGATAATAACCAAGTCCCTGACAAGTATTTTGATGGCTATTATGTACATATATCATACATAAAGTGCAAAAATGCAAAGGAGTATTCTGTATGCAACTTTTCCCACATTATACACCATTTTTTTAAAGTCCCTTGAAAAAGTGTAACAGTGGAGTTTCACTGTAGTCAGCAGGAGACACAGCTTCAAATCCCAGTCCAGCACAAATTTTCAGCTTGCATCTTTGATTTAAATCAATCCCCACTTGCAGCCAAAGTAGTTCCCAGCTTCGGACATGTCCAAAAGAACGGGCATCACATATAAATATATATAATTGTAAGCATTTAAAAATTCAATGCTGCTCAGTATTAGACTTTTTCATTATTGGAAGAAAATTCACCAATACTGTTCATCCTGGCTACAGTGCTACCTTGCCGAGCGGTACTTACTTCTTCTGCCAGTCTATCATAGCCACTGGCATAAAGTTCACATACTTGATGTCTCCTTAAGTCATCACTATATACACCCCAGACAGAAGCAAGATAATAGCATTTACTCATCCACTGTACAGCAATTGTGGTATCAAGCTGTACTCCCTGTAATTGATAACAATTAATTATTACTAAGTTTCAGGAACTCATTCCATACATTCACATGTAAATAAATAAATAAATTTATAAATTGATATATCCTAAATCTTTGTGCATAAAAAGGCAATAAAAATAGCACACAATAAATCATTACATTCTTATTTCTTGATTACACATGTTACCATGTATGCTAATTTCTCTAATGGTTATTAAAGAAACAAAATGTTAAGTAGCTGAATTTTTGGGGGTGAAATTGTGATTGGAGTTATGGATCCACAAAATGTTTTGTTTTAAGGTTTCATTCCAGTCACTTTGTATGATGCCCAGTGCAAATTTTATGATTACAACAGATTGTGCCCTGCATGCTTGGGGTAAAATATCTGCGCAACTTACAGGAAAGAATATGATATGCTTCAACCAAGTTTCATTAAAGAGCACACATTAGAGTAAATTATGGAACATAGTGACAAATTTATTAAAGGTACTTGATAATTACTTAACACTGATGTTTAATTACTACAATTAGTGAGTGGGTTCATGATATACTATTTCAGGATTAGTTATGAGCAATACGGAGGGTAGGGGTGGGGATTGGGGGGGGGGGGGGACTGAGTGGGGGTGGGGGGGAGGACAGAAGTTTCCCATCCATCCTAATATAGCCCCCTATAGCTTTTCCTGTCTCTCCAGGAAAAAAATGGGCAAAAAAGGGCAATATTTTCAGGACATGCAAGAAGTTGAAACAAAAATAACTGGAAAATACTTCTGCAAAACCTCACACTTTGACCTAACTGATGTTTCCACACAAATTATGGTTAGGTAAAACATGACATTTACCCACAGAAAAAAATTCTATTTATTTTTAGGTGCCTACTTGTATTCCTCAAGCTGACAAAAATGGCTCTGTGAAAACTTGCGTGTCCACAAAGTTTAGTTCAACTCTCAGCATATGATCGTCAGTATTTAGTCTTAAGCTTGATGGTGCAAATAGGAATCACAGACTGGACTGGTGACTTTCTAAGTAGCTAGCACATAAGACCATACATGACTAATCCATATATTTTGGAAAGAACCTAACTCTATACAGCATGACAGCATTCAGGGTTCTAGTGCACCAGTGGCTCTGACAAGCATACTGTTTTGAAGGAAATGTTTAAAATCTCTCAACTTAAACCACTGTGGCCACAGACATTGAAAGAAAGGTGAGAAACAAGATGTATTATAGTTACAACCAAAGTGTCTATGACATTCATAATAATAGGCAAACAGAAATATCTGCTTACCAAAAGGCAGCAGATGAAACATGTAGAAAGACTCAAAACTGCTACTTTTCAAAACTAAAGGCTCCTGTTACCGGAAAATTCACCCGGAACTCTTGGTCAAGCTCACTTACTGGGCAATATCAGAAAGGAAAAATGTATTGTTGGTAATGGATGAGATTTGAAAAGATGAAACAGTAAGTAAAAGAGAAGAGAAAATATACTATAAACAAGCCAAAAAAGGAACAACCAAGTTCTTTAAAAATGGTTGAGGGAGGAAAAAATATAATAAAATGAAATCCATGGAAAAGAAACATCAGAAGAAAAGAGAGCAAGACTAGAAAAATTACCTGAATCTGAGACCCCGTTGGTGGAAAGTACCAAGTGATTTTTTGTAGAACAAATACCCGCCTGAGAGTAAGTGAAGAACAGATACTGGAAGGGAGAACAAATATCAAGGTCATAACTAGCCTTGCGAAGTGTGCTGTGCAACAGGGTTCTGCCCTAGTACTCATCCAGACTGTCCGTGAGATTATCCCCCATGTATTGCCATGGCACTGTTCTCCTCCTCCTTAACCTAAGCATTACTCTTAAAAAAGCTCTACATTTACAAAGTCTCTGAATAAACCACATTAATGAGTATATGGATGTACATATGTATGGACAACAACAGCCTGTGTGGCCCAAGTAGTAAACTAAACATTTTGCAGAACCTGCAGTAAAACATTTTTTGATAGTTGCCATGCAAATATGGATGTGGAGGGAATACACTTTCTTTTTGCACATAGCTGATATATCAAAGTAGTTGCTACACATGTGGCTTTTCCTTTGATGGAATGGGCCTTGTGTAGGTAGCAGGAGAAGAACAATAAAGCAAGGAAATGTTTTCAAAAGGAGAGTGCAGTCAGGTCAGTACACTGTGGAGATTTAACACATTGTGTTGGATCATTAAGTGATTAGTGCTGCTGAGTAAATACTTTAGTTAAAGCTAGTTTGAATAATGTATTACTTACAAATCAGCAACATAAATACTGAGCAATCTTGAATGACATATCTATGAAGATTCATGGCAATAACAGAAATTGCTGAATGGAAAACTGTGTAAAATACAGGAACCGCAACCACTCACCTACAGCAGACTGATATGTGGACACACGTAACAGAAAACAGTGTTCACTAGCCTTTGAGCTCTGTCTCTTTTTCTGTTAGAAATTACACGTATTCACCCCCCTCCCCCCCCCCCCCCCCCTTTTCCACACAGACACACCTATGTGACTATACTCGGCTGGCTATACACACGCTGCTGGAACTGGATAGTGGGTAGAGCATGATAGAGATGGGTAGCAGGAGGAGGGATAGGGGAGGGATGGTAAGCAGCTCAGAGAGAGGCACCTGGTGTGCATGATATGAACAGGGAATGGGGAAGGAGGGCAGCAGCAGGTATAGGGGAAAAGAATGTGACACATGGGCACTGGAGCTGGTGAGTTCACGAAGGGCTCAATAATGATTATGTGAAGGTGTGAAATAGGAGGGGGTGATAGGACAAAGGAAGGGGACACTATTGGGTAGAGGGTGTGGGTCTGGAGAGTTTGCGAAGACTGAGGCTAGGAGGAACACGGGACTGAAGGATGTGTTGCACGAGTAACTCCCACTGCGTAATCAAGAAAAGCTGATGCTGGGGAAAAGTATGCAGATGGCATGGGTTGTAAAGAAGCCACTGAACTCGAGCATCCTGTGCCCAGCTGTGAATTGTGCCACTTGATGGCCAACACCATTTCGATTTGGACTGATAAAACACACTGGTGGACAGAGTATTGTAACCCTGTTCTGTTGCATGATTATTGAAGACAAATAGGCTGGCAGGTGACTTTTACCTTTAACTATTATGTCTCTTTTACTTGCTTCTTTCTCTCATCCAAATAAGTTAATTTTCTTTACTATCCTCTTTGTCTTTATTTCTGTCTATAGTCTGCTTTACCTCTTTTACACTGGTTCTTTTTCTGCTCGTTTCTTTTTTGGTAAAGTGCAGCTATTTTACAGGCAAAAAATTGAATGGAAAAACAGATTCATGCTACTGTCAAAAGGACTTCTGAAGGACCCAGAAGACAAAAATATTCTCTTTTGGATTCTTTGAATAAGCAATGTACAAAGTGATACTGAGTAGACTGGCTACAATTTTTAGAAAATCTTTGGTTTCTAAAATTAAACTTGCCTTGGACGAAGTGGCATCTTCCAGTCCATCAACAGGCCGTATCATCTGCATAGCAGCTGAAATGACTCGCAGGAGGAACTGTGTACGGCTGTTCAGTAACTTTGGATTAGGTGAGTGCCCAGGTAGCTGGGGGTTTGAACTCATATCTGTAAACATTGCTGCCTGGCTCTGCAAGATACAAAAAGTTAAAAAATTTGGCATATTTTAGATAATTATGTATTTATGCAGAAGTATTCTAAGTTCTGTTCAAGACAAATCTCAAAATAAAAATTAAGTACAAGGCAAAATATAGAACTCATTCCTACATAACTCTACCCTTGGCTTGATTTCAGTAGTTTTCCATAGACCACACTACTCCCTGTAGTAATAGCTATACAGTAAAGCTTCATTTATATGTTTTTCACTTATACATTTTTTTCCTTATACTTTTTCTTCAGTCCTGGAGAAATGCCCTCAATGTACGCAAGTTATGACATCCAGTTTGAGAAGGGGGTTGTAGGGAGAGGATTGGTAAGCTCTGAAGCTCCGTGTACTAACATCACACTGCAGGCGGAGAGGTGTAGTCGCAGTTGCATGTGTTGCATTGTCAACTAGAAAATCACATTGTAGGGAGTGCTTGAAGCCATCTAAAGCTTAATTTTTAATGTGGCAAACTTGAGATTGTACTTTTGTTATTATCTGCCAATCCGTAAAACAAAGTGCAACAACAGAGTCTCCAAAAACCAGGTGTTACGCATATACTGTTCAGTATAAAAAAGTATGAAGTATGAAACTTACAGTTAGGTGGTGGCAATAGCCATACGAAAGGTTCGTACTACGTGTAGCAGTCATTTGTTTTTCTGAAGTTACACAAACTCTGGTGAGTCAGCATTAGGGTGCAACTGAACAAGTATTGTTACATGTCGTTCATGAATCCCAAAGCACATCACAGCACATCATTAGTTTATCTGTATTCAGTGAAGTAACACACATATTAAATGCGACTACTTCATGAAGTCTACTGTATAGGCTACTGTACCATAATTACTGTATTTCTGATTGTGGTGAGAAATGACTATTATAAGGGAAAGAAAGAACAAAAGCATTATGATCACTGAAAAACTATGACTTTTCAGTGCAGTGAAGTAGATGTCTGCAAATAGGGTGTTTTGCTCGCTTGTGCCCACCACACTCACTCACGGCTTGCCAGAGAACAAATGCTCAAAGTGGGCAGACTGTGGTTGAATGAAGCGCTGTGGGGTGGGGAGGGCAGAGGCAGCATGCTCTAGTGCTGTGGTTGAAACTGTTATAGTGGCAGTTCTGCCTGTCTGTGGGCCAGTGTCATTTCTGACATACTCCCTCCAGCTAATGGAACTACTCACATCACATTAGTTATGCTGTAGATGTATATTTCAGGGTAGTAATGTCTAATAGTGAAACTGTTATGATCCACTAGAGAAAACAGTGTGCTTTATGCAATATCGAATATTTGGAAACAATTTCCAGTTTCACAAGAAAACTATGTAACTACCAATTTTTGTTGGTCTCGTAATGAAAATTTCAATTCCTATTTTATATAACACCTTCTGCTTTATTGATTCAAATGTATGTATGTGGACTTGATTGCCAAATAAATTAGAAATCTAGCAATAGCAAAATAGCCTCCAAATTATTCCCTGTTGGTGAAATTACAATGAAACGACTCGTTTCAGATAAGTTTTCTTCATCCGTCTGAGATAACTTTTCGAACTGCACTGAAATATCTTTCACTATTCAAATTTGTGGCTGGAACACAAAACATTCTTCTCGTTGAATTTGAGAGGTATGGGAAAGACTACAGTTATGATTTCACCTTTCAAGACGATCTTCATCGTCACGACTACCCAATCAGGTTGTGTACAAGTCAACTTCATCACTAGATTGAGTGTGACGTGGACCACAATCTAGTCACTCTGAAAACAGATACTTCATTTTCCCAGCTGCTGAGTGTAGCTGACAGTCTCTCAACAGTTATAAATAAATATCTACAGATATAAATAAATATCTACAGATATAAATATCTACAGATATAAATAAATATCTACAGATACAACAAAAGCAGGGTAAGATGTTACATCCACATTATAATTTTATTGTAGCTTATCAGAAACCAATATTTCATTGCACATTTGATGCTCAGTATTTAATGTCTCATCTCTATAAGATACAGATATTTTCTGTAATCGGAAGGACGACCACAGAATTGTTACTATCCTGTGCAGTGTCGGAATTTCCACCTTCTCATCTGTGAGACAAAGACAGCAATGTTTCAGCACTTGTAGAATCTACAGTTAATAGATGGTGATATGACCATTTTACTGTGCTGCCAAAATGCTGGTAACCAAAAAACCCTGCATTTTGCAATTAAGCGCAGTTTTCATTTGCTAAACATGAGGCGTGTCTACAGTAATTTAAATGTATGTACCTATGTACCGTCAGGCTCTGTGTTACAAAGACTTTTCAGTTTGTGCATCCATAACAAAACAAACTGAATTGTTGGAAACTTGTCAGCTTCCAGCATTCTCATCACATCTTTGAATGGCTCTACAAATGTCACGAGTTCTTTTGCAGTGTTCTTGTCGTAACCAGTACATTTTTCAGAGATGCCTCTCTCAGGAAGCAGTTCCAGGATTTTGTTGTACTGCCTTACTACAGACAGTAGCATTCAAAACAAGCTGTCCCACTTACACTCTGTTTCTTGCGTCAAGTTTGCCTGCACTGAATTCACTTCACCAGTTTTCTCCACAAAAGGGACACTGTCTTTAGCAGAATAAGTTGTGGGATAAACCACTCCACACCCATTTATCAAATCCAACAAGTGTTTCAGGGCTGTGTTTAAAATGTGTAATGCATACATAGTGCTGAAAGGATTGCAGTGGGTTCCATATATTAGTGCCTCGGTCAGTGGCAAATGAAATTTTATTAAAATGCTGGGGGTTTACTCCTAAAAATTTGAATAAAGTTTCTTCAATGTAGTTCTTAATAAATTTGCCATTTTTTTTTCTTTTCAGAAAAGTGAGTTGTCACCAATCCCATGTTTCGCAGTAACTCATCTTGATAATCAAAGTGCACAGTACCAGATAGGTAACACATTTCCCCATATGTATCGGTCCATATTTCTGCTGTACATCCTCATGCATTCACACCTATTCCCTGTATAAAGTTGGGCATCATATTCACTTGAATTTCATCTGCTTGTCTTTCAGTGTTTCATACTACCATCATAAGATGAGGCAAAATGTTGGAAACATCTACATGTCCCAGTTCTGAACTGGCACTTACAACCTCCTGACATAAAGCGAGAAATCCTACACCTAATGTTAATGCAAATGGATGAAGGTCTCAGGCACACATTTCTATGCACCTTTTCAATTATTGTAGCTTTCACTGAAACTACTAATGCTTCAGAAAATACTAATGCTTCAGAACATACACTTTGTCATGCTCTGTGTACATGTGCCTTCAGACGTGTGGTGGCAGATCTCTAAGACAGGAGAACAGAGCACTTGCTACAGTACATGTAGCCGACATCCTCATCAGTCACTAATGAAAATCTCTCCCAAACATTATTACATCCACTGTCTTTTGCACTCAGGAGATATTATTTCGAATTACGTTTCACTTTCAAACTCTCCTTCACCTCAGGTTCAAGCGTTTTGACCCTACAATGGGCAACTGAGCAGCACTCGGGTACCTACAGTAGACAGCCAGGCAATTTGAGCGTGCAATGCTCAAATGAGCGTCATGGAAGTTTAGTACAATTATCCCCTCAGTCCAAAGCAGCTGTATTGACATCCGACGGGCTTAGCGGAACTACATGCACCGAGCAATTCGAGTGAGCGTAAACATCAGATGCAGAACTGTACAGTGAAGGATGATACCAATTGAAAGTGAGTGGATATTATCAAGGAATTAGGAATTACCTTAAATTCCATTGCACTTGAGGCAAAGGAAACTAAAGACAGGACAAGTGTATTCAAAACTGCTAATAGTACTTGGACACACATTCACCGTGTAAAATATGAGGATGTGGAAGACTGTTTGTTGCAGTGGTTCAGGAAAAGCAGAGCAGAAGGGCATAAAGTTTCTGACAAAATAATGAAAGAGTTATTCAGTTTTGAGGGTACAGTGTATACTGTAGCAGTTTATTCTGTGTACTTTCTAAAGTACCTAGTAGGAATAATGTTTTCTGTAATGTAACTTTTATCTACTGCATTTTTCATGTGTGTTTTTACAAGTTAATTTGCAAGTTTGGCGCTTCCTTTCATATATATGTGTTTCACACTTACTCTTCTGTTTTTTCTTTAGTCTTCTGAAAAACATACGAACAACAGAATCGTTACTATCCTGTGCAATGTTGGAATTTCCACCTTCCCATCTGTGAGACAAAGACAGCAATGTTTCAGCACTTGTAGAATCTACAGTTCATAGATGGTAATACAACCATTTTACTGTGCTGCCAAAATGCTGGTGACCAAAAACCGGCGTTTTGCAATTAAGCGTAGTTTTCATTTGCTAAACATGAGACGTGTCTACAGTAATTTAAATGTATGTACCTATGTACCGTCAGGCTCTGTGTTACAAAGACTTTCCAGTTTGTGCATCCATAACAAAATAAACTGCATTGTTGGAAACTTGTCACCTTCCATTTTTTCATTGTATGTATTATATTTATGAGATATAAAATAATCCATTTTCATTGCGTTCTATCATTCTATGGTCTAATTAGACAGGTATGAATGCACAACTGCAATGGTATAAAACAGACATATTTTATTCAATATTCAACTACACGATCACTGATAAAAACTCATCTACAACATAATCTATCGCATGAGAATTTAATAGTTTATACATTAAAAACTTCAGACACTCCTCCTCAACATAATTTCTTATTTTTGTCACTTCATAAGCCACAGAACAAGGAAAAACAGAAATTTTCACTAAAAAAGAAATAAGATACTTTCTAATGTGGGTCTCACGGCTCAACAACAGTGTCATTTAAGATTTTATCAGGTGTGTGTGTGGGTGGGTGGGTGGGGTTGGGGGGGGAGTGTTACCGAAAGTTCCTGGGCTAACACTTACATAGTATCTTATAGGTTTCTCACATTAGGAGTATCACATGAACGCCTGGGAGCTTCAGGGAGATTCAGTGCTACCTGCAGCCTTGCCCGGGAACATTTTGTCCGTTCATAGAGCTTTTTCTTTCTGCAGAAGCAGTTGTTCCATAGATCATTTGAATGATTTTTGTATCAAAATGATGAGGAATGAATTGGTTTACAGGATATGTACACGCGATCAGTTTTAACTTTAATGAACATATTCCTAGTGCAGCAAATACCATTAAAATGAGCTTCCTTCTTTTAAATATATTTTTGGAGTACAGGTTACTTCTCCCTGAAAAGCAAAAGCATTATGTCATAGATATAAACGCATGCACAAAAAGAAAGAAATCCTGCCAGCTTTCAGAGTGATATTTTTTGAGCTACAGTGAAAAAAAAAAAAAAAAAAAAAAAAAAAAAAAAAAAAAAAAAAATTCCTATGCCCATTCCCATGCCCCTACATAGTGTCAGCTGGATAAACAGTGCCAGTGCTGCATTTCAGCAAGTATTGTAGGTTGTGGTAAGGTTTGTGATGGGTAGGATGGATAACTACGAAGATAGGAGTTATTCCTGCAACATACCCTTCACTCCCGTAATCATCCTGGCCTATCCTCTGTCAATCACCCCTTTCCGATTCACACCCTCATGTCATCTTCAGCCTGTGGCACTCCCCACTGGCTTTGATATCACATACCCAGCCCATGTACCTGCTACCCATCTCTCTCACATTCATATTCGGCATACTGACTTCCTCCCTCTGAGTGCAAGTCACCAATCGCCAATTTCTCTTTCTGCCTCCCACCTATCTCTCTCTTTCTCTCTCTCTCTCTCTCTCTCTCTCTCTCTCTCTCCCCCCCCCCCCCCCCCCCTCTACACACCCCACTTGACACGGCCCCCACCTGGCAAAATACAGCACTGGCACTATTCATCCTGCCGAGATTCTGTAGGGGCGCAGCCGTGTGTATGCGTAGGTGTATGTGTGTATAATTTATTATAGCTCAAAAAAGGATTATTCTGACAGCTAGCAAGCTTTCTTTCTGTTTGTATGTGCCTATCAATGAATCAGCAGGTCTGCTTTCCAGCGAGTGGTCTCCTGTAATCCAAAAGTATTTACATTCTCCCAGAACTTTCCTACAACATTTATATTTCTGTTTGTCCTTTCTTTCTCTCTTTATCTTCTTCTTCTTTGCAGGCTACCAATTTTTCAAATTGCATGCAGAAACTGATAGATAACATTTTTTGTAGACAGTGCTCAGACTGAAACAATTAATATGTACTGAAATTAATGGACTGTCTGATCATGATGCACAATTAATGGAAATAAACAACATGGAATGTTACATTCCCAAGACAGGTCCCCATAATGCAGTGAGGCTTACTAATGAGAACAGGACACAAGAGTTTTAAGAGTACATTAAAAGAGGTGGTTTCGGGTGAAAGAGGTGATAATGTCAAACTCAATTTATTCCTTAGAAAGTTTTGTGTCAATATCTGAAAACTGCTTTCCTAAAAAGTTATTCAGAAGACAGGACATCAATGACACAGGGAATTAACATTTCATGTAAAAGTAAGAGAGAAATTTATATCAAGATCAAAGTCAAGATCCAACATTACTTGAATACTAAAAAAAAAAAAAAAAAATTGTGGTATTTTAAGGAAAGTCATTAAGTTGTCCAGAAGCATATCCTGACAGAAATAAATAATGCAGACAATAAGGTTAAACCTATATGGGACATTATCAAATGGGAGACAGTATATCCAGTCAGTGTACAAGAAATAATTACAATTAAACTAAATGACAATGGTGTGACAGGTAATTCACAAGTTGCAAGTAGTTTTAACACAGGTAATTCACAAGTTGCAAGTAGTTTTAACAATCAGTTTCTTAATGTAGCAGCAGAAACAGGATTAAACAATTCAGCTGTAGAGGCAACAGAATGTATTAAAATGTCTTTCCACACAACTTTAAGCAACTAGATGTAGCACCAACATCCTTAACTGAAATTAACAGAATTATAAAAAATTCTAAAAAACATGAGTTCATGTAGTGATGACGGAATTTTAAACAGAATTCTGAAAAGTTGTTCCAACTTAATAAGTAATGTCCTTAATGGGATATATGTAATGCATTCTGGCACAGGGAATATTTCCAAACAGTTTAAAATATTAAAATATGTAATTGTCACCGTAAACCTCATCATAAGAAGGGTGACAAGACCTTTCCCTACTGACATTTTTTTCCAAAATATTTGAAAAGAGTAGTCTCACGTGTAAGTAGAAACAGTTCACTTAGCATATCATAGTTTGGATTCTAGAAAGGTTATTCAACTGTGAATGCTATTTATCTTGATAAGATTTCAACATGGTGCATAGACTATCATTTCAACATGGTGCATAGACTATCAACTTGTTCTGAATGTTCAGAAATTTAAAATTTTTCACTTTACAGAACAAAAAACTGTCAAACCCTGGGACTATAATATCAATGAGTATTGTTCAGCTCATACAAATATCTGAGTGTAACATTTATACGGATAGGAAATGAAATGGTCACATAGGTCCAGTCGTGGGAAAAGCAAGTGGTAGACTTCAGTTTATTGGGAGAATAGTGAGCAAGTGTCATCAGTCTACAAAAAAAGATTGCTTATAAATCACTCATGCTACCCAACGTAGAATATTGCTCAACTGTGTTGTGGTACCCATATCAGATAGGACTAACAGGGAATACTGAACGTATATAGAGAAGGGTAGCATTACTAATCACAGGTTTGTAGTGTCACAGAGATACTGAAGGAACTAAACTGGAGGACTTCTGAAGATAGACATAAGCTATCCCAAGAAAGTCCATTAACAAAGTTTCAAGAACTGGATTTAAATGATGACTCTAGGAATATACTACCCCATATGTATCGTGAGAATAAGATCAGAATAATCGCTGCACACATAGAGGCATCCAAATTATCATTCTTCCTGAGCTCCATATGTGAATGGAACAGGAAGAAACCCTAACAACAGGTACCTTAATAACTGTACCCCCTACCATGCACCTCACTATGGTTTGCAAAGTATATATGTAAATTTAGATGTAAATAAACATTTTTTCAACAAATACTATAATGTTAAACAAAAAATTATCACCAGTTATTATTTTTTGTGATCTTTCCAAGGTGTTTGATTGTGTAGATCATGTTACACTATTAGAAAAAATCAGGTTTTATGGGACTGATAGTTTTACACACAGCTGGTTTGAATCATATGTAACGAACACAACGCAAAAAGTTGTTCTGAATAATTCAAACAATGTTGGAGGGACAGAAAATTTTATTGACTGGGGGGAAATCATAACAGAAGGTCCTTGGATTCAATTTTGGATGAATAACCCTACAGCTAACATCCAACAAACAGAATTGGTACTTTTTACATATGATACTAGTGCTTTAGTAAATTCCTTTACAGTGAAAGCGACAGAAGATAGGGTAAGGATATTTTCCAAAGACTTAAGTGGTTATTAGAAAATGGACTCTCCTTAAATGTAAGAAGAAAAAAGCACACTATAGTTAATTTTGTACAACAAATAAGAGTCATACCAACAACAAGTGTAGCACATGAACAAGAGTGTTAAATACGGTAGAATGCTCCAAATGTCTGGGTGTACATATTGATGAAAACTTGAACTGGAAGAAGCACATTACTGAGCTTCTCGTACATGGTAATTGAGGACTTGAATACTGGGCATAATCAAATTCCATGGATGATCCACAATTAAAGTGCACAGTCCTGTATTAAGGTTGTTCAAAAACAGAAATCCAGTTTTACCTTACATTACACTAGTTTGAAACAAAATAATCTTGAACTGATTTCTGCCTCAGAGAGCTAACTTGTCTTTTACATATCGCACTACGAGCTTTATGCGTCACCAACTTGTCAGAATGGGCAACATCTTCTTAATGTTCCAGGTAGTCCAGTAACGCTTTAGCCCACTTACATCCTGATACATGAATGGTTACTGTTTCTAGAATTAGAGGAATGTTGTCATCTTTGTTACTGTCATTCATCTCCTCAGATATCCCTTGTATTTGCTGAACAATAGTACTATTGCTCAACATCTCACGATCCGGCTCTATGCAGCTGACGTCACACCATTCAGAAAAATTTTATATGTCAACAGTTTCAGATCCTGGTGTACTTTTTGAAACAGCAGCTAACAGTGCTAATGAGCAGTCTTCTCCATCATCAGAATTACTGATTTCATCAATTTCTTAGGGTTAATGTTTTTCCAAGACTTGGCTAGAGTTCAACACTTTATAAATTGCGTCTAGCACAGTTAACTGTTTCTAAAATGTTTGACGATTTCTACCCTCACAATAAGTTTTTGTAGCAGACTTCCTCTATAAATTTTCTTCATGGCAACAATGATGCCCTGATCCATTGGCTGGATTAAGGCTATAACATTAGCAAGTGAATATTTTACAACTATCATCCAGTCATCTGTTAACAGAACACTTTCATCCAGACGCGATGGCACAATGTCCAGTAACAATACAGCTCTCCTAGATAGACTCTTGAACATTAAATGTTCTCGCACCTGTGGTACAAGGCAATTATGGAACCATGTTTGAAATATTGTGTGATCAATCTAGGCCCATTTCTGGTGAAAATAATGGGTGGGTAAATTGTGCAATTCTTTTCCTTTGAAACAGCACTGTTTTTAACTTTACCTATTACACCAAACTTGACTTTAAGTGGTCCTGTACCATCAGCAAAACACAACACAGCTATCCTTTCCTTGTTTGATTTATAACAAGGTGCACTATACTCTGTCTTGAAAGCTGAAGTCCTTGTCGGCAGACACTTCTGAAACAACCCAGTTTTGTCTGCACGGTTTATTTGCTTCAGCTCTAAATTTTCCCATGCAATAAATTCCTGGAAATCACTATAAAATTCAACCATATTATCCCTACTAACTTTCCTCCTTGGATAGCAATCTCCAGATACCATTATGCTGTTTTAACCTTGTTAACCAGCAAGACAATACATTAAAATCTCCTGAAAACCCCAAGGTTTTGAGGAAAAACTGGGCTCACCTGATACATACTGGGCCAGATACTTGTGTGCCCTCTACTATTCTCTGCTGAAACCATTAGAACACAGCTTTACTGAGTTCTGCGTAAGTTGACATTTTCACAGCCTTCCCTGTTAAACTGCTAGTGCACTGAATTATTTTGTCATTGGTTTTCCAAATATCACGGATCACAGTTTCACCCACATTCTCGTTGCAGTGGTAACATGGTTCCTGTTAGATCACTGAAGTTAAACACTGTCGGGTTTGGTTAGCACTTGAACGGGTGACCGTCTGAGCTCGCCAAGTGCTGTTGGCAAGCGGGGTGCTCTCGGTCCTTGTGAGGCCAACTGAGAAGCTACTTGACTGAGTAGTAGTGGTTCCAGTCATGAAAATGGATAATGGCCAAGAGAGGGTTGTGCTGACAACATGCCCCTCCATATACACATCCAGTTATGCTGCTGGCTGAGGATGAGGTAGATCGGTACTATTGGGCCTTCTGAGACCTGTCTGGATAGCTTTCTTTTAGTTTCACCCACACTGAACATCAATTCCAGAGTTTGTGTACCAATATTGAATTTATCAAACTTGTGTATTAGTTCCAGTTTCTCCTATTTCATGCTTTCGCTTTTCAGATACTATTCGACACTAACAGAAACCAATGACTATGTCCTGCAACAATCAGAATCCAGCACTTGTTTACTACCCTCATGTTGTAACATGAGATCATCATTCACTGCAACCACTCCTAGATTAAAGAAAAATTTTCAGTGATAAAAGAAGAAGAAGAATAAGAAGAAGAAGAAAAGAAAGGAGAAATAGGACATCAATAATCTGCAAAACTGATAATCTTCCTGCAGATAACCAAGAGTTTACTGTATTTTGCATATTTCCACTCAGTATAGCCTTATAGAATAATTTTCTGGGGTAAGTCATCACTTAGAAAGAAAGTACTGACTGCACACAAAAGAGTAGTAAGAAAGATACATGGTGTCTACCTATGGAGGCCATGTAGGTACCTCTTCGAGGAACTAGGCATTCTAACTGCACTCTCACAATACATATATTCACTACTGAAATTCGTCGTAAGTAATGCATCACAATTTAAAAAGAATACTGATGTTCATACTTACAGCACTACAGGGAAAAATGACCTTTACTATCCATTATTAAAGAAAGCTATCAGTGGCTCAGAAAGCAGTTCAATGTGAAGCAACAAAATTTTTTGATCAATTACCCAACACCATAAAATGTCCGACAAGCAGTAAAGCAAGTTTTAAATATATCTTAAAATGATTTCTCCTGGATAACTCCTTCTACTCCACTGACAAATTTCTACTCAGAAACTACTGGCCAGGATACATATAAATAAAAAAACCTTCTTTTTAAGTGAGTTGCATGCATAGGACTAAAAAAAGGATTCATTACAGTTAACATTAATAGTGTATACATATCCTGAAACTAACTCATTCTACATCATTCCGATAAAAGAACTGCTCAACTGATCTATGGAACATTAACTAACAAACTATCTAACTAACGAAAGCACAAAACATAGCAGCAATCTAAATTCATCGTCAGCTGTGTAAGTTGTGGGGATCAAAGGTCACAAGGAAACAGGTGGTGCACTGATGGTGAAGGGAATTTTTCGAAGGTCATCAAAGCATCCATATTGAAGAGGGCCATGGGCACATGTCCCTCATCAATGATGACCTTGTGGAGCTGGGTGAAACAGCACATAACGGAAAACCATCACTTCACATTTATGGATCTCAGCCATCATTTTCCACAGATAATGCAATCCTTGTTGGATGGAACTATCAGTAAGTGCCTGATGTTCAGAAAAGTGTGTTCCAAGTGGTCCCTTCCAAAGGGCAGACTTCTATGACACAGGAATACAAACGCTGATTCCACAATGTGACAAGGTCTCATTTTTGTTGGTGATTATGTCAAAAAATAGCTCATACATCACTGTATCTGTTGCCATTAAAGTTTTTCATGTAACTGTGCTTAAAAAATAAAACACAAAATAAAAAAATAAAAAAATGAGAAATTTAATTTCCGGGTAAGCTTTGTCCTCTCTTTCTGATGACTCTGGCAGTAGAATGTTTTTTTGGAGTGGCCAATAATTCACACCTACTAAGCATAGTTGGGGGTACAAAGTTGAGCAATAAAGTTTACTTAGTTGTACGTGAAGAAAAAGAAACAACCACAAAATACTAACTTTGAATTAAGAGAAAACAACCTGCACATCTCTCCTAATCAAAAGAGAGAAAGAAAGAAAGAGAGAGAGAGAGAGAGAGAGAGAGAGAGAGAGAGAGAGCACTTACCATTGTGTCAAAAAGTGTTGCAATTGGTCGTGGCAGCCTCATACTGAATGCCATCATCATCTGCAGTGCTGTTGCTAGCTGCCGGTGTAAGTGCACAAGGTCAAAGTTTGCTAGTGACTGGGAGAGAGCAAGCTGGGCCAGTGGAGGGGGACCAGCATCAGAGTGCCACAGCTCTTCGCTTCTCAACATCCTCAGAACACACGAAGTGCCTGTGCTACCTGTGACTGCCTGTAACAATTACCAGAAGCACTCGAGGTTTAGTGATCAAAAGTAGTCAACTTCTACTACAACATACTCTGGCAGTAAAGACATTATTTAAAAGGAAACAACGATTTCTCTTAAAAATAACAATGTTTCGCTGTAAAGGATTAGAGTACATAACAGCAGCGTCAACAATATTTTATGCCACTCAGACAATATAACTACTATAATAATACAACAATATTATGAAAAGGACAGTTGCTACTCTACCATATAGCAGAGATGCTGAGTCACAGATGGGCACAACAATAAGACTGTCGGAAAATGGGCTATCAGCCACTGATGCTTTCGTCGAAAATAGACACTGATGCACACACTGACGCAAACGCAACTCACACACACCCATAACCACAGTCTCTGGCAGGTGAAGCCAGACTGTGTGCAGCAGCGCATGATGGGAGACCCAATTGGGTGGTGGGGGTAAGGAGGAGGTTGAGGTGGGGAGGGGGGGAGAGAGCAGAGTAGGGGCACAGGACAGGACGGTAAAGTGGTGCTTGTGGGAGCATGTACGGATGTAGTGAAGAGACGCTAGGGCAGCTAGGTGCAGTTGGGAGGTTGACGGAGGATGGGGGGGAGGGGGTTAGCTGAAAAGGAGAGAAATAAAAAAGACTGAGGACTGAGGCTGCATTGGTGGACCACCACCAATGCACCCTCAGTCTTTGGTGTCCCCCCCCCCCCCCCCCCCCCTCAGCAACCTCCTTACCCCCACCACCCAGCTGCCTCTCCCATCAAGTGCTGCTGCTTGCCATCTAGCTTCAACTGCCAGAGACTGTGGTTACGTGTGTGTGAGTTGCGTTTGTGTCAGTGTGTGTTTGTGTGCATGTTGTCTATTTTTGACAAAAGCCTTGTTGACCAGCAGCACACTTTCCAACAGTCTTTCTGTTGTGCTTATCTGCGACTCAGCATCTATGCTGTATGGTGAGTAGCAACTGTCCTTTTCATAATATTGTTACATTTCATCCTGATTTTCTACTATAATAATAATGATTATTATTATTATACTTCATTATTTAATTACAAATAATAACAGGGAATATCAAACTGCAATTAATATAACAACATTTTCTACAAATACTGAATTAGTCACGATTTCTCAAATTCTGGTCATCAGTAGCACACTGCACAAGCTGGTGGTGTTTCTGAATGCAATGCTTGTGTTTCTTTCAAAGAGGTTAGCTGACTCCATTACCTAAGCAAATATTTAAAAATATTTGTCTAACAGTCAGTCATCCACAAAAGTAGTGTGCTGTCACTTACAATACAATAGAAAGTACTGTACATACTACTGTAAACTTATAACTGGGTGCAGCAGCTAAAATGGCATCAACAAAAGATTTATATCTGAAATTCACATAAAATAGGCATTACCTTTTCATTAGCAAACCATTTATAAATAAATTCATACAATGTAACCAACTAATATTTGATTCTTACTTTCACTGCCTCTTTTGCGTTATCACCACCCTTTTTGGAAGAGAGAGAGCGTGATGTTACTGTCACTCAAAGTGTCACCAAGCATGTGAATGCTTACAGTCATGCTTATAATCCAACTAATTGTCTGCAGTGAAAATCTGAATAAAGTCAATGTCCACCAGCTGCAACATTCTTCAGGGACCACAACAACAAATTGTACCATGAAATGCAAATATTGACATCTACTACAAGCATAATGTAAGTTAGGTTTTTTAGGTTTTCCTTGACAAAGTTATAGCACAATTTTATAGCGATGAGAACAACTGAGTTGAAACAATTGATTCAGTCAACTGCTGGAGAACAACAGATTCATATGGTTGTAGTTTTATGTACTGGCTGAATTAGTCACTCATTCTTTTGAAGGAAACCAGTCTATGGGAGCAATCAAATGAAAACAATCAATTCAGTCAGTTAGACTATTAATTCATTTCTTTCGAATGTATGCAGTCTGTGTGAGCACCTGAGTGAAAACAATTGATTCAGGCCACTGTAGTTTTTCATATCGATTGAATTATTCATTTTTTATTTTAAAATGAAACCAATCTGTGTTTTTTTCCAGTTGGTTGAATCTTGTATTCATTCTTTAAATTGAAACCACTCTTTAGGGTTTTTGCTCACTGAGCTACCCATTCACTCATCTGAGTGAAACCAATCTGTAGTACTTTCATTAATTGAACTAAAGCAGGGGTGTACAACAAGGGCACACGTATACCCTGGAGGGTAGCCCTACCCATTGGGGTAAGTGAAGACATCTGCAGGGGACATGTTAAGTTAAAATAAACATTATATATAATAGAAAGAAACATTCCACATGGGAAAAAATATACTAAAAAAAGATGCTGCGACTTACCAAACGGGAAAGCGCTGGCATATAGACACAATAAAAAACACACACACACAAATATCAAGCTTTCGCAACCCACGGTTGCTTCAACAGGAAAGAGGGAAGGAGAGGGAAAGACGAAAGGATGTGGGTTTTAAGGGAGAGGGTAAGGAGTCATTCCAATCCCGGGAGCGGAAAGACTTACCTTAGGGGGAGAAAAGGACAGGTATACACTCGCTCGCACACACACATATCCATCCGCACATATACAGACACAGGCAGACATATGTAAATACAAAGAGGTTGGGCAGAGATATCAGCCGAGGCGGAAGTACAGAAGCAAAGATGTTGTTGAATGACGGGTGAGGTACGAGTAGCGGCAACTTGAAATTAGCAGAGTTTGAGGCCTGGTGAGTAACGGGAAGAGATAATATATTGAAGAGAAAGTTCCCATCTCCGGAGTTCTGATAGGTTGGTGTTAGTGGGAAGAATCCAGATAACCTGGACGGTGTAACACTGTGCTGGCCGTGCACCAAGGCATGTTTAGCCACAGGGTGATCCTCATTACCAACGAACACTGTCTGCCTGTGTCCGTTCATGCAAAGTTTGTTGCTGGTCATTCCAACATAGAAGGCTTCACAGTGTAAGCATGTCAGTTGGTAAATCATGTGGGTGCTTTCACATGTGGCTCTGCCTTTGATCATGTGCACCTTTGGGGTTACAAGACTGGAGTAGGTGATGGTGGGAGGGTGCACTGGACAGGTCTTACACCAGCGGCGGTTACAAGGGTAGGAGCCAGAGGGTAGGGAAAGTGGTTTGGGGATTTCATAGGGATGAACCAAGAGGATACGAAGATTAGGTGGACGGCGGAAAGACACTCTTGGTGGAGTGGTGAGGATTTCATGAAGGATGGATCTCATTTCGGGGCAGGATTTGAGGAAGTCGTATCCCTGCTGGAGAGCCACATTCAGAGTCTGATCCAGTCCTGGAAAGTATCCTGTCACAAGTGGAGCACTTTTGGGGTTCTTCTGTGGGAGGTTCTGGGTTTGAGGGGATGAGGAAGTGGCTCTAGCTATTTGCTTCTGTACCAGGTCGGGAGGGTAGTTGCGGGATGTGAAAGCTGTTTTCAGGTTATTGGTGTATTGGTTCAGGAATTCAGGGCTGGAGCAGATTCATTTGCCACGAAGACCTAAGCTTGTTATATATATATTTCCCTCTCCTTCCCTCTTTCCTGATGAAGCAACCGTGGGTTGTGAAAGCTTGTAATTTGTTTGTGTGTTTTTTGTCTCTATCAACATACCAACGCTTTGGTAAGTTACAGCATCTTTGTTTTTAGATATATTTTTCCCACGTGGAATGTTTCCCTCTATTATATATATAGAAAGAAACATTCCACATGGGCAAAATATATTAAAAAAGATGCTGTGACTTACCAAACGGGAAAGTGCTGGTACATAGACACAATAAAAAACACACACACACACAAATATCAAGCTTTCATAACCCACGGTTGCTTCATCAGGAAAGAGGGAAGGAGAGGGAAAGGCAAAAGGATGTGGGTTTTAAGGTAGAGGGTAAGGAGTCATTCTAATCCTGGGAGCAGAAAGACTTACCTTAGGGGGAAAAGGGACAGGTATACACTCGCACAGACACAGATATCCATCCGCACTCCTTACCCTCTCCCTTATAACCCACATCCTTTCGTCTTTCCCCCTCCTTCCCTCTTTCCTGATGAAGCAACTGTGGGTTGCAAAAGCTTGATATTTGTGTGTGTGTGTGTGTGTGTGTGTGTGTGTGTGTGTGTGTGTGTGTGTGTGTGTTTATTGTGTCTATCTACCATCGCTTTCCTGTTTGGTAAGTCACAACATCTTTTTTAAAATATATATTATGTACTGAAGAGAGTAATTCTTATTTTCATCACTTAAAACTGATTAATGTTTTGCTGTGGATTAAATGGTTCCAGATACAATTAAAAGTAACTAACTACACTGATGCATATTTGGGGATATAAAGTTGAGGATAAAAGTGCCTTAGGGGTACTGGAAGAAGGAGGAACATTGCTAAATTTTAGCAACTGTTTTTCATTCTGTTTCACTGAAAAGATGTGATCTCAGCTAATTGAAAACTGGTTCTTGCCCTTTGAGATCATGCATGAGTCTCCTGTGCTTCACGACAGCCTCCTGCTGCCACAAAGAGCACAGAGCACTTGAAGAAGTGGTTGGTATGCTACTGTGGTTCCCAACAATGAGCCAGCGGCTAGGTCACCACCTTGCACTGGTGCAGTTTGGAACTGCAGTAGTAGCAGTTCGCCCCTGCATGCTGGATGGCAGTAGGGAGCTGCCAACGGTTATGTCACGTGCCCAAACAGAAAAAAGGTAAATAATTCAAATCCAGAGACTGAGTGAAAACAATCATATAACAGATGTAGCTGCCAGAGACTTGTGTGTCAGTCAGTTGTCTCACATTAAGTGAAACCACTCAAACCTGGATAGTGAATGAAAAACACACATATAGCTGGCTTGGTTGCAGAGAATACTTTCACTTGGTTGTTTCATTCAGCTGAAAAAACTGACTGAATTAAAAAGCAATCTACTAACTAATCGGCTGTTAAAACCACTCAGCTGAATCATCCTTGTAACTCTATCATTCATATTCAGAAACCAGTCATCAATGTGAACTCCTGAGGATCATTCAAATGCTATTTATCATCTTTTTATATTGTTGTTTCTGGGCTCCTCA